>NC_139143.1:82191940-83391940 GCF_964270905.1 Leucopleurus acutus | reverse complement strand
ATTGCAGTGCACATCCAGACCAGAATGTATCATCCAAAGCAGAAGCTGTGCTGCCCGCTACCAAAGGATTGCTGCCCTCCATCCCAGCCATGCTGCACCCCACCAAAGTATTGCTGCCCCGCACCAAAGTATTGCTGTCCCCCACCTCAGCAGTACTGTCCCCCCCGCGGCAATGCTGCCCCCCAGTAAAGTACTGTTTCCCCCCACCAAAACACTGCTAAACTCCACCTAAGCACAGCAAGCAGCCTTGCCAACCTCCACCCAAGGCCAAGGAGCCCTCTGTCCCAACGTGCCCAGCCCCTCAGCAGTGCCAGAAGTCCAAGCAGAAGTAAACCCCAGGCATGGGCCAGAGGCCAAGCTCCCTGCAGAACAGAGAACATGAAGCCCACTCCCCTCTCTCAGCTAGCTAGCTGTCAGCCCATCTCACCCCCAGCTTCTGGAAACAGCCACACTTGTGGAAAAGGCAAGCCACACTTGTGGAAAAGGCAACACCAAGATGGCAGCTTCCTGGATCAACATTTCTTATGAATTAGAAGCTGCAATTTCCATTTAGCAAAGGATCCGGTTCTAAACCTTCTAATCTTCGTTGCGGACTTGTATACTTCGCCCTTTTGGCTGCTTGGAAATATAAGCAGCATGTCCGACTACCCTTTCCTAGCACACTTGGTCTCTGCTCCAGTTTTTCAAACAATTAAACACAATTCCGCTGCCATGAATGTGTCGGTTTGATTATTTCGTCATCTTACAGTTGTTAACTCCTGCAGATTTAGTATCCTGCTGCCTAAATAAGAGCCCTAGGAGGGCTGGGCATGTGGGTGCAGGTTGAGCAGAAGGCATGGGGAGATGCCCTTCTGAGCTGAAGAACATTTTCCATGGTCCTGTCAGGGTGAGGAGGAGAGATGGGCACTTCAGCCACATGGAGACACATCCCCCCATACTTGCAAAATGAGAACAGCCTTTGGACCCAAGGGAGATGATGCCCGTTTCGAAAACGGAGGCACAAAAAGAGTAAGGGAAACCCAGCCAGGAGCTAAATAGTAGAGCAGGGCAAATAAATGGAAATTCAGAGAATATCCTAAGGGCATGTGGGTCAAGATGAATTGATGACCGGGCCTCAAAAACTCTCCCACTGGTAAAAAGAAAAGACGAGATTTTGTTCAAGCTTCCAAAATGTGTAAGTAGGAGACAGTCTATGTAATAATCATACATCTATCACACACACATCTCCTCTGTCAATATTTTTTAAAGGCATAGCACCCATTGATTCTCTAGCTTGGGGTTTCTCCTGGGCTATTTTTCTCTCACTGCCCTCTTACTTTCCATTCCCTAAATCCTTGCAGTGTCAGGGTTACCTGAGTAACCAGTGGTAACCTCAGTCCCACAGGTAAACCAAACTTCTTCTTTCTATTACGTCCACTACACCCATACCTTTCCACCGAATCCTTCTCTCACTAAGAGTCCCCAAATTGAGGTCTCTGCATCTCTTTTCCTGTACCTGTCTCCCATTTCACATTTCTGGGCT
The DNA here is from genome assembly GCF_964270905.1 of Leucopleurus acutus. Classification (NCBI taxonomy): domain Eukaryota; kingdom Metazoa; phylum Chordata; class Mammalia; order Artiodactyla; family Delphinidae; genus Leucopleurus; species Leucopleurus acutus. The sequence continues at coordinate 83,390,418 of NC_139143.1, read as the reverse complement.
ACACGGGAATCACTGAAAATCCACAGAAGTACCCAAAGGAATCAGAAAGGAACAAAACATAAACTAAATGTGTGAATTACCCCCAATATAGATCACAGAGCATGTAGAATTCAGAATACAGTAAAGACAAAAGTTTTAGTTTAGCATTGCTTCCATGGTTGGCTGGTCTCTTCGTCCTCCACCACCTCTGTTCATGCCCTTCAGCGACGCTCCATCCATCTACCTATTTACCCATCACCAATCCATCCATCCCAAGCAGCAATGCATCATCGCATCCTTCGTAAGTACCTGCCCCTCCCTTTGTTTAGAATGCGATGGATGCTGTGGAAGCACAAACGCACACACAAGCCTCCAGTCCTTTTGGTTTAATCCCCGTAAGGAAAGCAAGCTCAGACCGTCAAGACAACAAAAAACAGTTTGACCGGAAGACGTCTAATTCATGGACGACTTGGAAGCCACAGATATGTCATTCCTGCCCTCAGAATTCAGAGGAGACAGAGAGAGAACACTGAGGGCTGTTGAGGGGAGGAAGGAGAACTTGGCCATCTGTGTCATAATGACATCCACCACATTGCTCCCAGAAAATGTCTTTCCAGGAAGAACACCGGGAGAAGGGAGGTTCAGAGTGGAAAGACATCGGGATGTGTGTAAGTAAGCAGCAGTGCGTTCCAGGACTGCGTAGAGCAGCAGCCAATGCTGCGAGTGCTAGTTGTTCCCAGGAGGCCAGTCTTCAACGTCTCAGCCCCTGTCCGTGTTAGAAGGAGCACATAGCCTCTGCAGCCACCTTCACCATTTGACACCACAGAAAGCTGGGGGGCGCGTCCAGTTTCCAGACCTATGTGTCCTAAATATTTCCAACAGAGCATTGCATTCAACAGAACTCAACGATGACACACAAAATGAATTGAAAAGCTGTAGACACCTTAAGTGGACTCCCTGATAATGATGAGCTCTTTGAGCCAATTCCCCATCCTCAGATACCTCAGTCCGCACAGGCTCAAAGTAGCTCCTCTCCTGCCTCACATACATGACCTTGCCCCAGAACTCTCATTTGGTTTCTTATTCTCTATTTCCTCACCCTCCCTCCCTCAGCTGATTAAGACAAGGTTGAATTTTGCCTCTCTGGGCTTCAGTTAATTTTCTCCTCCACTAATTATCACACTAGGATTGTGTGCACACGGGGTTATGTGCGGACCATCTTGCGGAATTTTCCTTTATCCCGTCATAGTGGGTTTGGATGCCAGATGCATGTCTATGATGGACTGAATCCAATACTTCCCTAGGGCTCACTTTACTCATGTGTATAGTGGGCAGAATAATACCTGCAACCTGGGGTTGACAGGGAGGGGTCTTCAATGAGACAATGTAAATGAATAGTAAGTAGGATGTAACACACAGTAAATGTTGGATGAATGTTAGCTCTTGCTTTTATTATTATTCTCCACTTCCTGACAGAGAAGCAAGACCCTCCACTTATTACCACCAACCTGACGACATGGGTTACACAACTTTAGTAAGAACAAGGTGTGAGGGGCAGGGCACATCTTGGGGCCAGGACAAGGAAGAGCTGTGTAGACCAAAGCATCCGAGGGGTGTTCACAGGCGGAAATGGTATTTTGTCCAGGGCCTATTCGCCACATTGTGTGGTTGCCCTTTTCTTCCACAAACTTCCCTTTGTAACACCTGCCCATGATGATTCCTGCTGTTGAGGCAGTCCTGGGCAGCTCTGGCCCACAGTGACATTTGCCTATCAAGGTACACCACCAGCCATGTCTTTTGGAGGCTGACCCTACTCCCAGGAGGAGGCTGATAAGTGAGGAAGCATGGAAAGGGCATGGTGTGTGCCAAGCGCTCACACACACAGATACCACAATATGGAAGCAGGTCTTGCTCTTCCTATGAGAGGTAGTGGCAAGGTGAAGAGAAGCTCCTTACGTGTTCAGTGTAACAACACCTTGCACATGGTGGAGGTGAGATTCAAACCCTGGTCCTTATCTTTGCAACATGGCAAGTGCTCTGACCGTGCTAGTGGCTAGAAGAAGCATAAAGCGTGGATCCTGTCTTTCCAGAACTTAAAACTCACTGACCCGTTGGGAAGGCAAAGACAGTACCTTCAAACAGTCACACATTCACACGTGCTTATACAGGGGTACACGTTCATATCAAAGACACACACGGGGTTATTATTCAGAGTAAATACTCCTCGTGTGAAGACTTCCACTGACCATGGAGAACAGAAGATGGAGCAGCGTCCCAGAGGCCCCCGCTGGGCAGGCGTCGTCCTCCCAGCTTCTCCAAACAAAGAAATTCCCTAGAAGGTAGTATAGTGCAAGAAGAAGAACACACACACACATATCCGGGAGCCTGGCAGGGCTGGGTTTAATCCTCTCTTCCCTACTTTTTACTTAAGTAACCTTAGTGAATAGAAACTTTCGAAGCTGTAAAATGAAAATAGCTCTGACTTCAAGGCCTGAATTAGAAACTCGAGCAGAGATTGTGACAGTCAGGGGAGGACTGCCCCTCCCTCATCCTCCCGGGACAAGACCCCTTGAACAGGGAGGGCGTCTCTCAGCTGCCCAGATGATGGCACACACCCTGCCATGCCCCAGGGGATGCCCAGCTGGCGGTGGATTTCAGCAGAGAGGCTCTAGCTCCAGCCACCAGGAGTCCTTTGTCCGGAACCCTGTCTGTTGATGCGGCCGGCCCCAGAGGTTCAGCTCGGCCTTCCCCTGCATATGTGTGCACGGGCCCCGGCCTGGTGTTCATTCACAGATGCCTGGCACAGTAGATACAGTGGGCTGAGCCTGTGGCCAGGTTCTGCTGTGACCTCCTTGGTCCCAATTGTCCCTTCTGCCTTCTGTATGTGTGTGTGTGTGTGTGTGTGTGTGTGTTTCTGTGTCTGTGTGTGTCTGTGTGTTTGTATATGAGAGTCAGAGGTTTGGAGGAAGACAAAGAGTGATGCTAATGAATGTCAGGGAGCAATACCATTCCAAGGATAAGCGTTTAGTTGTACCTGTGGCTCCTAGAGGACATGTTCCTATGTTCTCTGTTGGTAGATGCAATACTACATAATGCATGCTTGAGATAGCAGATTCCACACCCAACAAAATCTGTTCTGGGTAGTGAGGGCTTAGGCCAGAAAAGATGGACTGGATGTAACACCCATACTCATGGATCTTCAGACGTTCACATTTTCTCTAGTAACGCAGGCATTGCTACGGCCACAGGTGGGTTTGAGTTCTTCAGCTCATCCAAGGCAAACCATTGAAAAGTATCTACAGAGTTGGAAGCAGTAGGCGGAGAAGAGGATGTGAAACGGTTTAGGGACCAGGGAGGCTCTGGCCCTCCTTGCTGGCCACCGTCCCCAGGGCCTGGTGTGTTGTGTGAGCTCACTACGTCTTGATGAATTATTAGTTATCCCAGAACACATGCCCCACATGGCCTTTCCTCTCTGCTACTAGGGACCTGAGCTGAAATCTCTCTCCAAGCCTATCAGGGTGCTTCTGTCAGAGTGACAACAGGCGGAAGGGGTTCTTCTCCCGGGAAGGCCTGGGATCCTCTGGGTTTCCTTCGGGGCCGAGCCCATGCATAGCCTGCCCTTACGGTGAGTCCCAGAGGAGGCACCATCGATATCCAAGGCTGTCTTCTCATGCTGCAGTGTGAATTCCCAAGATGTAGGGTTACTGTCGGGCTTGCAGCTGAGCTGTGGCTAAGTTCCAGGTCTGAGAATGAAACGTGCCGTCCTCAGGACTGGCTTGCCCATTTCCATTTCTGCCAGTCAAGGTCTTAGGACACTGATGGCAAGTACCGCTACTTGCCTTCAAATGTGGCAACGACCTCCTCCCTACTTCTAAGAGTGGGCTTTGCCCCAGCTTTCAGAGCCCGACTCCACGGAGCACCCAACCATCGTTGAGCCCTTTTTCTGTGCCCAACAGTGTACACACGCTTACGCATGTTGTCCAAAATAAGCCTTTCAACTGACATGCAGTATGCGGTTATCCTGTGTAGCAGATGAGGAAACTGGTGCTCACAGATGTATAGTGCCCAAAGTCACCCAGCTGGTGAAGATCAGAGCCCCAGTCGGAACACTAATTGGGGAATTATTTAATGTATGTTTCATCCTTTGATGGATGCTGTTTCAACATTTTCATCCTGGTCCCTGCCCTGTGGCATCCTTCTTTGTTCTGGAATCTCTAAGTGGAACGGGAAGGACGCATCAGCCCTTAAGCACTGGGATTTCAGATTCCAGGAGGCAGAATGGGTGACTCGTCCAGCAGCCCATGCCAGGTCAAAGTTTCTTAGCTCCCCAGCCTCTGCAACTTATGATAATCATTTCCCTGAGAAGCCTGCAGTCTGCGTGACTTATACACCTGTAAGTGAGATACGTACTCTCAACAGTAACCGCCCAGTTTCTGTGAATGAAGACTAATGTTTTGCTGACCAAGAGGCAGCACAGAGAGCTGCAGGCCCCATTTGTTGTTTATATTACAGCAGGTGAAAAATCAAAGTGATTTGCCCAGGTTTGTTTCCAGATCAGGCTAAATGTGGCTCTGAGTCTAGGTTAAGTCATGGTCCCAACTTTGCTGAGTTTACTGTGTCTCCCCAAGAGCCACTCACCCCTCAGTAGTTGTTTCTCTTAAACAGGGATCGCTGTGCACGCTGATCGGCCCACACCTTCCCGCACCAACCGGAATATCCTGGAACACTACCCTCACCGCTCCCACACCCAGCAGTGTCCTGCATGCTTGCTTAGCACCATCCCAGAAGTCAAGCTTCTAGGGGAAAACATCACGAGTGGGTTTGGAAACACGAGGAAGCCACGGCTCGTAAAGTGATGGGGAAATGGGGCCAGGGCTCGCGTGAAGGCACTGTCATCCTCAAGCACCGTCAAACCGAGAGTGAGTTTACCAGCCCAGGAGATGAGTAAAACCTCAAGTTTGAGGAAGGGCAGATACATCCTATTGTGACTGGGGCCTAGCACACCCCAATCGTAGGCCACCTCATGGCTTGCAAGAGGGATTTGAGACGTATAAAAGGTGTGCAGTGTTAGAGCATCTCAAAAGCCTCAGCATCTCCACGTTCCAGCCACTGGTGAAATCAGGTATGTCGGGCAAAGGAACGCAGCTCTTGGGAGCTTGGTTCTACCTGGTCCAAAACTCTGCGGGCAGCTGGGGCTTGCGCACTGGCTGGCTGGTCAGAAAGAAAGGCCTTGTGTGGGCACCTCTCTCGTCCGTATCATTTGGGACCCACCTCTCTTGGGCTACAAGTCAACATCTGAAGTGTGTGGGGTGGGGGCTGAGATGGGGGTCCAGGGTGTGACCAGAGTCCTGTCTTGAGGGTCCTGCTGGCGTGTGTGGTGGCGATGTTGTCGTGGCCAGGAGCTGAGCGGAGCTGATTAGGAGAGGGTAGCACCAATTCTAGGGCAGGGCTGCCCTGAAGGGCAAAGCCAGTGCAGCGAGGGAGGAGAGCTCCTCAGGGAGCAGGGGGCAGAGGCCCAGGGAGCTCAGAGCAGCAAGGACATGAGGAGGTGGTAAAGCGGCCATGTCCTGCTCTGGGAGTCGGGGACCATTGTTCCACCCCCGTGTGCTCAGTGCCTGGGGATCCATGACTTCCCTCTCTAAGATGTGCATTCTCCCCTAGAATTTAGTATCGATCTAAACGGTCGTTTTGTCTCTAGATGAGTCTTTTCTATGAATTCTCTTACAGAGTGGTTAGCATGCTCCCTTCCAATTGTTTGATATTTATATAAAAGGTCAAAATCTTTACAAGAGTACTCAACGTGTTTTGGTTCTCGTGTGTGTGTATGTGTGTGTGTGTGACCACGCGAGCACACACACACACACATATATCTTTACACTCATATTTACCTGTGTATTTACATGTGTTTGTGTGGAGTTTTATATGCTCATTAATCCTTACAACAACTTTAAGAAGAGTACAGAGAAGTTAAGTACCTTGCTCAAAGTCACACAGCTGGTTAATTTTTGAGACAGGACTCACATCCAAGAAAATCATGTTCTAAATTCCACGGTATCTGCTGTGGAAGGATAATACATTTGTCCTCATTGCCCCTGACCTTTCTTCTTATTCTTTCCTTCTCTCTCCTGTCTCTGTCTGTCTGTCTCTCTCTCATTTTTTATATTTTTGTTTTTTCTACCCCTCTCCATTACTCTTCTCCTTTCACCCTTTTTTCCTCTCTTTCTTCTTTCCTTCCTTCCTTCTATATTTCTTTATTTGTCTCAATTAAAACCTTGCTATGGCTTACAAACTGTAGCTACAATTTATACCGACTCACATCATTGCAGACACACACACACACGTTTAATCGGTGAAGCCACCAGGCAAAGGTTGAAACGGCACCGGTTTGAACGAGGCAAGTGGTTCTCCTGGGCTGAGTGTCTCTAAGGTTCTAGAGTTCCTCACTTCAGTGTCTTTTCCATTGCAGTGCACATCCAGACCAGAATGTATCATCCAAAGCAGAAGCTGTGCTGCCCGCTACCAAAGGATTGCTGCCCTCCATCCCAGCCATGCTGCACCCCACCAAAGTATTGCTGCCCCGCACCAAAGTATTGCTGTCCCCCACCTCAGCAGTACTGTCCCCCTCCGCGGCAATGCTGCCCCCCAGTAAAGTACTGTTTCCCCCCACCAAAACACTGCTAAACTCCACCTAAGCACAGCAAGCAGCCTTGCCAACCTCCACCCAAGGCCAAGGAGCCCTCTGTCCCAACGTGCCCAGCCCCTCAGCAGTGCCAGAAGTCCAAGCAGAAGTAAACCCCAGGCATGGGCCAGAGGCCAAGCTCCCTGCAGAACAGAGAACATGAAGCCCACTCCCCTCTCTCAGCTAGCTAGCTGTCAGCCCATCTCACCCCCAGCTTCTGGAAACAGCCACACTTGTGGAAAAGGCAAGCCACACTTGTGGAAAAGGCAACACCAAGATGGCAGCTTCCTGGATCAACATTTCTTATGAATTAGAAGCTGCAATTTCCATTTAGCAAAGGATCCGGTTCTAAACCTTCTAATCTTCGTTGCGGACTTGTATACTTCGCCCTTTTGGCTGCTTGGAAATATAAGCAGCATGCCCGACTACCCTTTCCTAGCACACTTGGTCTCTGCTCCAGTTTTTCAAACAATTAAACACAATTCCGCTGCCATGAATGTGTCGGTTTGATTATTTCGTCATCTTACAGTTGTTAACTCCTGCAGATTTTGTATCCTGCTGCCTAAATAAGAGCCCTAGGAGGGCTGGGCATGTGGGTGCAGGTTGAGCAGAAGGCATGGGGAGATGCCCTTCTGAGCTGAAGAACATTTTCCATGGTCCTGTCAGGGTGAGGAGGAGAGATGGGCACTTCAGCCACATGGAGACACATCCCCCCATACTTGCAAAATGAGAACAGTCTTTGGACCCAAGGGAGATGATGCCCGTCTCGAAAACAGAGGCACAAAAAGAGTAAGGGAAACCCAGCCAGGAGCTAAATAGTAGAGCAGGGCAAATAAATGGAAATTCAGAGAATATCCTAAGGGCATGTGGGTCAAGATGAATTGATGACCGGGCCTCAAAAACTCTCCCACTGGTAAAAAGAAAAGACGAGATTTTGTTCAAGCTTCCAAAATGTGTAAGTAGGAGACAGTCTATGTAATAATCATACATCTATCACACACACATCTCCTCTGTCAATATTTTTTAAAGGCATAGCACCCATTGATTCTCTAGCTTGGGGTTTCTCCTGGGCTATTTTTCTCTCACTGCCCTCTTACTTTCCATTCCCTAAATCCTTGCAGTATCAGGGTAACCTGAGTAACCAGTGGTAACCTCAGTCCCACAGGTAAACCAAACTTCTTCTTTCTATTACGTCCACTACACCCATACCTTTCCACCGAATCCTTCTCTCACTAAGAGTCCCCAAATTGAGGTCTCTGCATCTCTTTTCCTGTACCTGTCTCCCATTTCACATTTCTGGGCTACACGGGAATCACTGAAAATCCACAGAAGTACCCAAAGGAATCAGAAAGGAACAAAACATAAACTAAATGTGTGAATTACCCCCAACATAGATCACAGAGCATGTAGAATTCAGAATACGGTAAAGACAAAAGTTTTAGTTTAGCATTGCTTCCATGGTTGGCTGGTCTCTTCGTCCTCCACCACCTCTGTTCATGCCCTTCAGCGACGCTCCATCCATCTACCTATTTACCCATCACCAATCCATCCATCCCAAGCAGCAATGCATCATCGCATCCTTCGTAAGTACCTGCCCCTCCCTTTGTTTAGAATGTGATGGATGCTGTGGAAGCACAAACGCACACACAAGCCTCCAGTCCTTTTGGTTTAATCCCCGTAAGGAAAGCAAGCTCAGACCGCCAAGACAACAAAAAACAGTTTGACCGGAAGACGTCTAATTCATGGACGACTTGGAAGCCACAGATATGTCATTCCTGCCCTCAGAATTCAGAGGAGACAGAGAGAGAACACTGAGGGCTGTTGAGGGGAGGAAGGAGAACTTGGCCATCTGTGTCATAATGACATCCACCACATTGCTCCCAGAAAATGTCTTTCCAGGAAGAACAACGGGAGAAGGGAGGTTCAGAGTGGAAAGACATCGGGATGTGTGTAAGTAAGCAGCAGTGCGTTCCAGGACTGCGTAGAGCAGCAGCCAATGCTGCGAGTGCTAGTTGTTCCCAGGAGGCCAGTCTTCAACGTCTCAGCCCCTGTCCGTGTTAGAAGGAGCACATAGCCTCTGCAGCCACCTTCACCATTTGACACCACAGAAAGCTGGGGGGCGCGTCCAGTTTCCAGACCTATGTGTCCTAAATATTTCCAACAGAGCGTTGCATTCAACAGAACTCAACGATGACACACAAAATGAATTGAAAAGCTGTAGACACCTTAAGTGGACTCCCTGAAAATGATGAGCTCTTTGAGCCAATTCCCCATCCTCAGATACCTCAGTCCGCACAGGCTCAAAGTAGCTCCTCTCCTGCCTCACATACATGACCTTGCCCCAGAACTCTCATTTGGTTTCTTATTCTCTATTTCCTCACCCTCCCTCCCTCAGCTGATTAAGACAAGGTTGAATTTTGCCTCTCTGGGCTTCAGTTAATTTTCTCCTCCACTAATTTTCACACTAGGATTGTGTGCACACGGGGTTATGTGCGGACCATCTTGCGGAATTTTCCTTCATCCCGTCATAGTGGGTTTGGATGCCAGATGCATGTCTATGATGGACTGAATCCAATACTTCCCTAGGGCTCACTTTACTCTTGTGTATAGTGGGCAGAATAATACCTGCAACCTGGGGTTGACAGGGAGGTGTCTTCAATGAGACAATGTAAATAAATAGTAAGTAGGATGTAACACACAGTAAATGTTGGATGAATGTTAGCTCTTGCTTTTATTATTATTCTCCACTTCCTGACAGAGAAGCAAGACCCTCCACTTATTACCACCAACCTGACGACATGGGTTCCACACCTTTAGTAAGAACAAGGTGTGAGGGGCAGGGCACATCTTGGGGCCAGGACAAGGAAGAGCTGTGCAGACCAAAGCATCCGAGGGGTGTTCACAGGCGGAAATGGTATTTTGTCCAGGGCCTATTCGCCACATTGTGTGGTTGCCCTTTTCTTCCACAAACTTCCCTTTGTAACACCTGCCCATGATGATTCCTGCTGTTGAGGCAGTCCTGGGCAGCTCTGGCCCACAGTGACATTTGCCTATCAAGGTACACCACCAGCCATGTCTTTTGGAGGCTGACCCTACTCCCAGGAGGAGGCTGATAAGTGAGGAAGCATGGAAAGGGCATGGTGTGTGCCAAGCGCTCACACACACAGATACCACAATATGGAAGCAGGTCTTGCTCTTCCTATGAGAGGTAGTGGCAAGGTGAAGAGAAGCTCCTTACGTGTTCAGTGTAACAACACCTTGCACATGGTGGAGGTGAGATTCAAACCCTGGTCCTTATCTTTGCAACATGGCAAGTGCTCTGACCGTGCTAGTGGCTAGAAGAAGCATAAAGCGTGGATCCTGTCTTTCCAGAACTTAAAACTCACTGACCCGTTGGGAAGGCAAAGACAGTACCTTCAAACAGTCACACATTCACACGTGCTTATACAGGGGTACACGTTCATATCAAAGACACACACGGGGTTATTATTCAGAGTAAATACTCCTCGTGTGAAGACTTCCACTGACCATGGAGAACAGAAGATGGAGCAGCGTCCCAGAGGCCCCCGCTGGGCAGGCGTCGTCCTCCCAGCTTCTCCAAACAAAGAAATTCCCTAGAAGGTAGTATAGTGCAAGAAGAAGAACACACACACACATATCCGGGAGCCTGGCAGGGCTGGGTTTAATCCTCTCTTCCCTACTTTTTACTTAAGTAACCTTAGTGAATAGAAACTTTCGAAGCTGTAAAATGAAAATAGCTCTGACTTCAAGGCCTGAATTAGAAACTCGAGCAGAGATTGTGACAGTCAGGGGAGGACTGCCCCTCCCTCATCCTCCCGGGACAAGACCCCTTGAACAGGGAGGGCGTCTCTCAGCTGCCCAGATGATGGCACACACCCTGCCATGCCCCAGGGGATGCCCAGCTGGCGATGGATTTCAGCAGAGAGGCTCTAGCTCCAGCCACCAGGAGTCCTTTGTCCGGAACCCTGTCTGTTGATGCGGCCGGCCCCAGAGGTTCAGCTCGGCCTTCCCCTGCATATGTGTGCACGGGCCCCGGCCTGGTGTTCATTCACAGATGCCTGGCACAGTAGATACAGTGGGCTGAGCCTGTGGCCAGGTTCTGCTGTGACCTCCTTGGTCCCAATTGTCCCTTCTGCCTTCTGTATGTGTGTGTGTGTGTGTGTGTGTGTTTCTGTGTCTGTGTGTGTCTGTGTGTTTGTATATGAGAGTCAGAGGTTTGGAGGAAGACAAAGAGTGATGCTAATGAATGTCAGGGAGCAATACCATTCCAAGGATAAGCGTTTAGTTGTACCTGTGGCTCCTAGAGGACATGTTCCTATGTTCTCTGTTGGTAGATGCAATACTACATAATGCATGCTTGAGATAGCAGATTCCACACCCAACAAAATCTGTTCTGGGTAGTGAGGGCTTAGGCCAGAAAAGATGGACTGGATGTAACACCCATACTCATGGATCTTCAGACGTTCACATTTTCTCTAGTAACGCAGGCATTGCTACGGCCACAGGTGGGTTTGAGTTCTTCAGCTCATCCAAGGCAAACCATTGAAAAGTATCTACAGAGTTGGAAGCAGTAGGCGGAGAAGAGGATGTGAAACGGTTTAGGGACCAGGGAGGCTCTGGCCCTCCTTGCTGGCCACCGTCCCCAGGGCCTGGTGTGTTGTGTGAGCTCACTACGTCTTGATGAATTATTAGTTATCCCAGAACACATGCCCCACATGGCCTTTCCTCTCTGCTACTAGGGACCTGAGCTGAAATCTCTCTCCAAGCCTATCAGGGTGCTTCTGTCAGAGTGACAACAGGCGGAAGGGGTTCTTCTCCCGGGAAGGCCTGGGATCCTCTGGGTTTCCTTCGGGGCCGAGCCCATGCATAGCCTGCCCTTACGGTGAGTCCCAGAGGAGGCACCATCGATATCCAAGGCTGTCTTCTCATGCTGCAGTGTGAATTCCCAAGATGTAGGGTTACTGTAGTGCTTGCAGCTGAGCTGTGGCTAAGTTCCAGGTCTGAGAATGAAACGTGCCGTCCTCAGGCCTGGCTTGCCCATTTCCATTTCTGCCAGTCAAGGTCTTAGGACACTGAAGGCAAGTACCGCTACTTGCCTTCAAATGTGGCAACGACCTCCTCCCTACTTCTAAGAGTGGGCTTTGCCCCAGCTTTCAGAGCCCGACTCCACGGAGCACCCAACCATCGTTGAGCCCTTTTTCTGTGCCCAACAGTGTACACACGCTTACGCATGTTGTCCAAAATAAGCCTTTCAACTGACATGCAGTATGCGGTTATCCTGTGTAGCAGATGAGGAAACTGGTGCTCACAGATGTATAGTGCCCAAAGTCACCCAGCTGGTGAAGATCAGAGCCCCAGTCGGAACACTAATTGGGGAATTATTTAATGTATGTTTCATCCTTTGATGGATGCTGTTTCAACATTTTCATCCTGGTCCCTGCCCTGTGGCATCCTTCTTTGTTCTGGAATCTCTAAGTGGAACGGGAAGGACGCATCAGCCCTTAAGCACTGGGATTTCAGATTCCAGGAGGCAGAATGGGTGACTCGTCCAGCAGCCCATGCCAGGTCAAAGTTTCTTAGCTCCCCAGCCTCTGCAACTTATGATAATCATTTCCCTGAGAAGCCTGCAGTCTGCGTGACTTATACACCTGTAAGTGAGATACGTACTCTCAACAGTAAGCGCCCAGTTTCTGTGAATGAAGACTAATGTTTTGCTGACCAAGAGGCAGCACAGAGAGCTGCAGGCCCCATTTGTTGTTTATATTACAGCAGGTGAAAAATCAAAGTGATTTGCCCAGGTTTGTTTCCAGATCAGGCTAAATGTGGCTCTGAGTCTAGGTTAAGTCATGGTCCCAACTTTGCTGAGTTTACTGTGTCTCCCCAAGAGCCACTCACCCCTCAGTAGTTGTTTCTCTTAAACAGGGATCGCTGTGCACGCTGATCGGCCCACACCAAACCGCACCAACCGGAATATCCTGGAACACTACCCTCACCGCTCCCACACCCAGCAGTGTCCTGCATGCTTGCTTAGCACCATCCCAGAAGTCAAGCTTCTAGGGGAAAACATCACGAGTGGGTTTGGAAACACGAGGAAGCCACGGCTCGTAAAGTGATGGAGAAATGGGGCCAGGGCTCGCGTGAAGGCACTGTCATCCTCAAGCACCGTCAAACCGAGAGTGAGTTTACCAGCCCAGGAGATGAGTAAAACCTCAAGTTTGAGGAAGGGCAGATACATCCTATTGTGACTGGGGCCTAGCACACCCCAATCGTAGGCCACCTCATGGCTTGCAAGAGGGATTTGAGACGTATAAAAGGTGTGCAGTGTTAGAGCATCTCAAAAGCCTCAGCATCTCCACGTTCCAGCCACTGGTGAAATCAGGTATGTCGGGCAAAGGAACGCAGCTCTTGGGAGCTTGGTTCTACCTGGTCCAAAACTCTGCGGGCAGCTGGGGCTTGCGCACTGGCTGGCTGGTCAGAAAGAAAGGCCTTGTGTGGGCACCTCTCTCGTCCGTATCATTTGGGACCCACCTCTCTTGGGCTACAAGTCAACATCTGAAGTGTGTGGGGTGGGGGCTGAGATGGGGGTCCAGGGTGTGACCAGAGTCCTGTCTTGAGGGTCCTGCTGGCGTGTGTGGTGGCGCTGTTGTCGTGGCCAGGAGCTGAGCGGAGCTGATTAGGAGAGGGTAGCACCAACTCTAGGGCAGGGCTGCCCTGAAGGGCAAAGCCAGTGCAGCGAGGGAGGAGAGCTCCTCAGGGAGCAGGGGGCAGAGGCCCAGGGAGCTCAGAGCAGCAAGGACATGAGGAGGTGGTAAAGCGGCCATGTCCTGCTCTGGGAGTCGGGGACCATTGTTCCACCCCCGTGTGCTCAGTGCCTGGGGATCCATGACTTCCCTCTCTAAGATGTGCATTCTCCCCTAGAATTTAGTATCGATCTAAACGGTCGTTTTGTCTCTAGATGAGTCTTTTCTATGAATTCTCTTACAGAGTGGTTAGCATGCTCCATTCCAATTGTTTGATATTTATATAAAAGGTCAAAATCTTTACAAGAGTACTCGACATGTTTTGGTTCTCGTGTGTGTGTATGTGTGTGTGTGTGACCACGCGAGCACACACACACACACATATATCTTTACAATCATATTTACCTGTGTATTTACATGAGTTTGTGTGGAGTTTTATATGCTCATTAATCCTTACAACAACTTTAAGAAGAGTACAGAGAAATTAAGTACCTTGCTCAAAGTCACAAGCTGGTTAATTTTTGAGACAGGACTCACATCCAAGAAAATCATGTTCTAAATTCCACAGTATCTGCTGTGGAAGGATAATACATTTGTCCTCATTGCCCCTGACCTTTCTTCTTATTCTTTCCTTCTCTCTCCTGTCTCTGTCTGTCTGTCTCTCTCTCATTCTTTATATTTTTGTTTTTTCTACCCCTCTCCATTACTCTTCTCCTTTCACCCTTTTTTCCTCTCTTTCTTCTTTCCTTCCTTCCTTGTATATTTCTTTATTTGTTTCAATTAAAACCTTGCTATGGCTTACAAACTGTAGCTACAATTTATACCGACTCACATCATTGCAGACACACACACACACGTTTAATCGGTGAAGCCACCAGGCAAAGGTTGAAACGGCACAGGTTTGAACGAGGCAAGTGGTTCTCCTGGGTTGAGTGTCTCTAAGGTTCTAGAGTTCCTCACTTCAGTGTCTTTTCCATTGCAGTGCACATCCAGACCGGAATGTATCATCCAAAGCAGAAGCTGTGCTGCCCGCTACCAAAGGATTGCTGCCCTCCATCCCAGCCATGCTGCACCCCACCAAAGTATTGCTGCCCCGCACCAAAGTATTGCTGTCCCCCACCTCAGCAGTACTGTCCCCCTCCGCGGCAATGCTGCCCCCCAGTAAAGTACTGTTTCCCCCCACCAAAACACTGCTAAACTCCACCTAAGCACAGCAAGCAGCCTTGCCAACCTCCACCCAAGGCCAAGGAGCCCTCTGTCCCAACGTGCCCAGCCCCTCAGCAGTGCCAGAAGTCCAAGCAGAAGTAAACCCCAGGCATGGGCCAGAGGCCAAGCTCCCTGCAGAACAGAGAACATGAAGCCCACTCCCCTCTCTCAGCTAGCTAGCTGTCAGCCCATCTCACCCCCAGCTTCTGGAAACAGCCACACTTGTGGAAAAGGCAAGCCACACTTGTGGAAAAGGCAACACCAAGATGGCAGCTTCCTGGATCAACATTTCTTATGAATTAGAAGCTGCAATTTCCATTTAGCAAAGGATCCGGTTCTAAACCTTCTAATCTTCGTTGCTTACTTGTATACTTCGCCCTTTTGGCTGCTTGGAAATATAAGCAGCATGCCCGACTACCCTTTCCTAGCACACTTGGTCTCTGCTCCAGTTTTTCAAACAATTAAACACAATTCCGCTGCCATGAATGTGTCGGTTTGATTATTTCGTCATCTTACAGTTGTTAACTCCTGCAGATTTAGTATCCTGCTGCCTAAATAAGAGCCCCAGGAGGGCTGGGCATGTGGGTGCAGGTTGAGCAGAAGGCATGGGGAGATGCCCTTGTGAGCTGAAGAACATTTTCCATGGTCCTGTCAGGGTGAGGAGGAGAGATGGGCACTTCAGCCACATGGAGACACATCCCCCCATACTTGCAAAATGAGAACAGCCTTTGGACCCAAGGGAGATGATGCCCGTCTCGAAAACGGAGGCACAAAAAGAGTAAGGGAAACCCAGCCAGGAGCTAAATAGTAGAGCAGGGCAAATAAATGGAAATTCAGAGAATATCCTAAGGGCATGTGGGTCAAGATGAATTGATGACCGGGCCTCAAAAACTCTCCCACTGGTAAAAAGAAAAGACGAGATTTTGTTCAAGCTTCCAAAATGTGTAAGTAGGAGACAGTCTATGTAATAATCATACATCTATCACACACACATCTCCTCTGTCAATATTTTTTAAAGGCATAGCACCCATTGATTCTCTAGCTTGGGGTTTCTCCTGGGCTATTTTTCTCTCACTGCCCTCTTACTTTCCATTCCCTAAATCCTTGCAGTGTCAGGGTTACCTGAGTAACCAGTGGTAACCTCAGTCCCACAGGTAAACCAAACTTCTTCTTTCTATTACGTCCACTACACCCATACCTTTCCACCGAATCCTTCTCTCACTAAGAGTCCCCAAATTGAGGTCTCTGCATCTCTTTTCCTGTACCTGTCTCCCATTTCACATTTCTGGGCTACACGGGAATCACTGAAAATCCACAGAAGTACCCAAAGGAATCAGAAAGGAACAAAACATAAACTAAATGTGTGAATTACCCCCAATATAGATCACAGAGCATGTAGAATTCAGAATACAGTAAAGACAAAAGTTTTAGTTTAGCATTGCTTCCATGGTTGGCTGGTCTCTTCGTCCTCCACCACCTCTGTTCATGCCCTTCAGCGACGCTCCATCCATCTACCTATTTACCCATCACCAATCCATCCATCCCAAGCAGCAATGCATCATCGCATCCTTCGTAAGTACCTGCCCCTCCCTTTGTTTAGAATGCGATGGATGCTGTGGAAGCACAAACGCACACACAAGCCTCCAGTCCTTTTGGTTTAATCCCCGTAAGGAAAGCAAGCTCAGACCGTCAAGACAACAAAAAACAGTTTGACCGGAAGACGTCTAATTCATGGACGACTTGGAAGCCACAGATATGTCATTCCTGCCCTCAGAATTCAGAGGAGACAGAGAGAGAACACTGAGGGCTGTTGAGGGGAGGAAGGAGAACTTGGCCATCTGTGTCATAATGACATCCACCACATTGCTCCCAGAAAATGTCTTTCCAGGAAGAACACCGGGAGAAGGGAGGTTCAGAGTGGAAAGACATCGGGATGTGTGTAAGTAAGCAGCAGTGCGTTCCAGGACTGCGTAGAGCAGCAGCCAATGCTGCGAGTGCTAGTTGTTCCCAGGAGGCCAGTCTTCAACGTCTCAGCCCCTGTCCGTGGTAGAAGGAGCACATAGCCTCTGCAGCCACCTTCACCATTTGACACCACAGAAAGCTGGGGGGCGCGTCCAGTTTCCAGACCTATGTGTCCTAAATATTTCCAACAGAGCGTTGCATTCAACAGAACTCAACGATGACACACAAAATGAATTGAAAAGCTGTAGACACCTTAAGTGGACTCCCTGAAAATGATGAGCTCTTTGAGCCAATTCCCCATCCTCAGATACCTCATTCCGCACAGGCTCAAAGTAGCTCCTCTCCTGCCTCACATACATGACCTTGCCCCAGAACTCTCATTTGGTTTCTTATTCTCTATTTCCTCACCCTCCCTCCCTCAGCTGATTAAGACAAGGTTGAATTTTGCCTCTCTGGGCTTCAGTTAATTTTCTCCTCCACTAATTATCACACTAGGATTGTGTGCACACGGGGTTATGTGCGGACCATCTTGCGGAATTTTCCTTTATCCCGTCATAGTGGGTTTGGATGCCAGATGCATGTCTATGATGGACTGAATCCAATACTTCCCTAGGCCTCACTTTACTCATGTGTATAGTGGGCAGAATAATACCTGCAACCTGGGGTTGACAGGGAGGGGTCTTCAATGAGACAATGTAAATAAATAGTAAGTAGGATGTAACACATAGTAAATGTTGGATGAATGTTAGCTCTTGCTTTTATTATTATTCTCCACTTCCTGACAGAGCAGCAAGACCCTCCACTTATTACCTCCAACCTGACGACATGGGTTCCACAACTTTAGCAAGAACAAGGTGTGAGGGGCAGGGCACATCTTGGGGCCAGGACAAGGAAGAGTTGTGTAGACCAAAGCATCCGAGGGGTGTTCACAGGCGGAAATGGTATTTTGTCCAGGGCCTATTCGCCACATTGTGTGGTTGCCCTTTTCTTCCACAAACTTCCCTTTGTAACACCTGCCCATGATGATTCCTGCTGTTGAGGCAGTCCTGGGCAGCTCTGGCCCACAGTGACATTTGCCTATCAAGGTACACCGCCAGCCATGTCTTTTGGAGGCAGACCCTACTCCCAGGAGGAGGCTGATAAGCTGAGGAAGCATGGAAAGGGCATGGTGTGTGCCAAGCGCTCACACACACAGATACCACAATATGGAAGCAGGTCTTGCTCTTCCTATGAGAGGTAGTGGCAAGGTGAAGAGAAGCTCCTTACGTGTTCAGTGTAACAACACCTTGCACATGGTGGAGGTGAGATTCAAACCCTGGTCCTTATCTTTGCAACACGGCAAGTGCTCTGACCGTGCTAGTGGCTAGAAGAAGCATAAAGCGTGGATCCTGTCTTTCCAGAACTTAAAACTCACTGACCCGTTGGGAAGGCAAAGACAGTACCTTCAAACAGTCACACATTCACACGTGCTTATACAGGGGTACACGTTCATATCAAAGACACACACGGGGTTATTATTCAGAGTAAATACTCCTCGTGTGAAGACGTCCACTGACCATGGAGAACAGAAGATGGAGCAGCGTCCCAGAGGCCCCCGCTGGGCAGGCGTCGTCCTCCCAGCTTCTCCAAACAAAGAAATTCCCTAGAAGGTAGTATAGTGCAAGAAGAAGAACACACACACACATATCCGGGAGCCTGGCAGGGCTGGGTTTAATCCTCTCTTCCCTACTTTTTACTTAAGTAACCTTAGCGAATAGAAACTTTCGAAGCTGTAAAATGAAAATAGCTCTGACTTCAAGGCCTGAATTAGAAACTCGAGCAGAGATTGTGACAGTCAGGGGAGGACTGCCCCTCCCTCATCCTCCCGGGACAAGACCCCTTGAACAGGGAGGGCGTCTCTCAGCTGCCCAGATGATGGCACACACCCTGCCATGCCCCAGGGGATGCCCAGCTGGCGATGGATTTCAGCAGAGAGGCTCTAGCTCCAGCCACCAGGAGTCCTTTGTCCGGAACCCTGTCTGTTGATGCGGCCGGCCCCAGAGGTTCAGCTCGGCCTTCCCCTGCATATGTGTGCACGGGCCCCGGCCTGGTGTTCATTCACAGATGCCTGGCACAGTAGATACAGTGGGCTGAGCCTGTGGCCAGGTTCTGCTGTGACCTCCTTGGTCCCAATTGTCCCTTCTGCCTTCTGTGTGTGTGTGTGTGTGTGTGTGTGTGTGTGTGTGTGTTTCTGTGTCTGTGTGTGTCTGTGTGTTTGTGTATGAGAGTCAGAGGTTTGGAGGAAGACAAAGAGTGATGCTAATGAATGTCAGGGAGCAATACCATTCCAAGGATAAGCGTTTAGTTGTACCTGTGGCTCCTAGAGGACATGTTCCTATGTTCTCTGTTGGTAGATGCAATACTACATAATGCATGCTTGAGATAGCAGATTCCACACCCAACAAAATCTGTTCTGGGTAGTGAGGGCTTAGGCCAGAAAAGATGGACTGGATGTAACACCCATACTCATGGATCTTCAGACGTTCACATTTTCTCTAGTAACGCAGGCATTGCTACGGCCACAGGTGGGTTTGAGTTCTTCAGCTCATCCAAGGCAAACCATTGAAAAGTATCTACAGAGTTGGAAGCAGTAGGCGGAGAAGAGGATGTGAAACGGTTTAGGGACCAGGGAGGATCTGGCCCTCCTTGCTGGCCACCGTCCCCAGGGCCTGGTGTGTTGTGTGAGCTCACTACGTCTTGATGAATTATTAGTTATCCCAGAACACATGCCCCACATGGCCTTTCCTCTCTGTTACTAGGGACCTGAGCTGAAATCTCTCTCCAAGCCTATCAGGGTGCTTCTGTCAGAGTGACAACAGGCGGAAGGGGTTCTTCTCCCGGGAAGGCCTGGGATCCTCTGGGTTTCCTTTGGGGCCGAGCCCATGCATAGCCTGGCCTTACGGTGAGTCCCAGAGGAGGCACCATCGATATCCAAGGCTGTCTTCTCATGCTGCAGTGTGAATTCCCAAGATGTAGGGTTACTGTAGTGCTTGCAGCTGAGCTGTGGCTAAGTTCCAGGTCTGAGAATGAAACGTGCCGCCCTCAGGACTGGCTTGCCCATTTCCATTTCTGCCAGTCAAGGTCTTAGGACACTGACGGCAATTACCGCTACTTGCCTTCAAATGTGGCAACGACCTCCTCCCTACTTCTAAGAGTGGGCTTTGCCCCAGCTTTCAGAGCCCGACTCCACGGAGCACCCAACCATCGTTGAGCCCTTTTTCTGTGCCCAACAGTGTACACACGCTTACGCATGTTGTCCAAAATAAGCCTTTCAACTGACATGCAGTATGCGGTTATCCTGTGTAGCAGATGAGGAAACTGGTGCTCACAGATGTATAGTGCCCAAAGTCACCCAGCTGGTGAAGATCAGAGCCCCAGTCGGAACACTAATTGGGGAATTATTTAATGTATGTTTCATCCTTTGATGGATGCTGTTTCAACATTTTCATCCTGGTCCCTGCCCTGTGGCATCCTTCTTTGTTCTGGAATCTCTAAGTGGAACGGGAAGGACGCATCAGCCCTTAAGCACTGGGATTTCAGATTCCAGGAGGCAGAATGGGTGACTCGTCCAGCAGCCCATGCCAGGTCAAAGTTTCTTAGCTCCCCAGCCTCTGCAACTTATGATAATCATTTCCCTGAGAAGCCTGCAGTCTGCGTGACTTATACACCTGTAAGTGAGATACGTACTCTCAACAGTAAGCGCCCAGTTTCTGTGAATGAAGACTAATGTTTTGCTGACCAAGAGGCAGCACAGAGAGCTGCAGGCCCCATTTGTTGTTTATATTACAGCAGGTGAAAAATCAAAGTGATTTGCCCAGGTTTGTTTCCAGATCAGGCTAAATGTGGCTCTGAGTCTAGGTTAAGTCATGGTCCCAACTTTGCTGAGTTTACTGTGTCTCCCCAAGAGCCACTCACCCCTCAGTAGTTGTTTCTCTTACAACAAGGATCGCTGTGCACGCTGATCGGCCCACACCTTCCCGCACCAACCGGAATATCCTGGAACACTACCCTCACCGCTCCCACACCCAGCAGTGTCCTGCATGCTTGCTTAGCACCATCCCAGAAGTCAAGCTTCTAGGGGAAAACATCACGAGTGGGTTTGGAAACACGAGGAAGCCACGGCTCGTAAAGTGATGGAGAAATGGGGCCAGGGCTCGCGTGAAGGCACTGTCATCCTCAAGCACCGTCAAACCGAGAGTGAGTTTACCAGCCCAGGAGATGAGTAAAACCTCAAGTTTGAGGAAGGGCAGATACATCCTATTGTGACTGGGGCCTAGCACACCCCAATCGTAGGCCACCTCATGGCTTGCAAGAGGGATTGAGACGTATAAAAGGTGTGCAGTGTTAGAGCATCTCAAAAGCCTCAGCATCTCCACGTTCCAGCCACTGGTGAAATCAGGTATGTCGGGCAAAGGAACGCAGCTCTTGGGAGCTTGGTTCTACCTGGTCCAAAACTCTGCGGGCAGCTGGGGCTTGCGCACTGGCTGGCTGGTCAGAAAGAAAGGCCTTGTGTGGGCACCTCTCTCGTCCGTATCATTTGGGACCCACCTCTCTTGGGCTACAAGTCAACATCTGAAGTGTGTGGGGTGGGGGCTGAGATGGGGGTCCAGGGTGTGACCAGAGTCCTGTCTTGAGGGTCCTGCTGGCGTGTGTGGTGGCGATGTTGTCGTGGCCAGGAGCTGAGCGGAGCTGATTAGGAGAGGGTAGCACCAATTCTAGGGCAGGGCTGCCCTGAAGGGCAAAGCCAGTGCAGCGAGGGAGGAGAGCTCCTCAGGGAGCAGGGGGCAGAGGCCCAGGGAGCTCAGAGCAGCAAGGACATGAGGAGGTGGTAAAGCGGCCATGTCCTGCTCTGGGAGTCGGGGACCATTGTTCCACCCCCGTGTGCTCAGTGCCTGGGGATCCATGACTTCCCTCTCTAAGATGTGCATTCTCCCCTAGAATTTAGTATCGATCTAAACGGTCGTTTTGTCTCTAGATGAGTCTTTTCTATGAATTCTCTTACAGAGTGGTTAGCATGCTCCCTTCCAATTGTTTGATATTTATATAAAAGGTCAAAATCTTTACAAGAGTACTCAACGTGTTTTGGTTCTCGTGTGTGTGTATGTGTGTGTGTGTGACCACGCGAGCACACACACACACACATATATCTTTACACTCATATTTACCTGTGTATTTACATGTGTTTGAGTGGAGTTTTATATGCTCATTAATCCTTACAACAACTTTAAGAAGAGTACAGAGAAGTTAAGTACCTTGCTCAAAGTCACAAGCTGGTTAATTTTTGAGACAGGACTCACATCCAAGAAAATCATGTTCTAAATTCCACGGTATCTGCTGTGGAAGGATAATACATTTGTCCTCATTGCCCCTGACCTTTCTTCTTATTCTTTCCTTCTCTCTCCTGTCTCTGTCTGTCTGTCTCTCTCTCATTTTTTATATTTTTGTTTTTTCTACCCCTCTCCATTACTCTTCTCCTTTCACCCTTTTTTCCTCTCTTTCTTCTTTCCTTCCTTCCTTCTATATTTCTTTATTTGTCTCAATTAAAACCTTGCTATGGCTTACAAACTGTAGCTACAATTTATACCGACTCACATCATTGCAGACACACACACACACGTTTAATCGGTGAAGCCACCAGGCAAAGGTTGAAACGGCACAGGTTTGAACGAGGCAAGTGGTTCTCCTGGGTTGAGTGTCTCTAAGGTTCTAGAGTTCCTCACTTCAGTGTCTTTTCCATTGCAGTGCACATCCAGACCAGAATGTATCATCCAAAGCAGAAGCTGTGCTGCCCGCTACCAAAGGATTGCTGCCCTCCATCCCAGCCATGCTGCACCCCACCAAATTATTGCTGCCCTGCACCAAAGTATTGCTGTCCCCCACCTCAGCAGTACTGTCCCCCTCCGCGGCAATGCTGCCCCCCAGTAAAGTACTGTTTCCCCCCACCAAAACACTGCTAAACTCCACCTAAGCACAGCAAGCAGCCTTGCCAACCTCCACCCAAGGCCAAGGAGCCCTCTGTCCCAACGTGCCCAGCCCCTCAGCAGTGCCAGAAGTCCAAGCAGAAGTAAACCCCAGGCATGGGCCAGAGGCCAAGCTCCCTGCAGAACAGAGAACATGAAGCCCACTCCCCTCTCTCAGCTAGCTAGCTGTCAGCCCATCTCACCCCCAGCTTCTGGAAACAGCCACACTTGTGGAAAAGGCAACACCAAGATGGCAGCTTCCTGGATCAACATTTCTTATGAATTAGAAGCTGCAATTTCCATTTAGCAAAGGATCCGGTTCTAAACCTTCTAATCTTCGTTGCTGACTTGTATACTTCACCCTTTTGGCTGCTTGGAAATATAAGCAGCATGCCCGACCACCCTTTCCTAGCACACTTGGTCTCTGCTCCAGTTTTTCAAACAATTAAACACAATTCCGCTGCCATGAATGTGTCGGTTTGATTATTTCGTCATCTTACAGTTGTTAACTCCTGCAGATTTTGTATCCTGCTGCCTAAATAAGAGCCCTAGGAGGGCTGGGCATGTGGGTGCAGGTTGAGCAGAAGGCATGGGGAGATGCCCTTCTGAGCTGAAGAACATTTTCCATGGTCCTGTCAGGATGAGGAGGAGAGATGGGCACTTCAGCCACATGGAGACACATCCCCCCATACTTGCAAAATGAGAACAGCCTTTGGACCCAAGGGAGATGATGCCCGTCTCGAAAACGGAGGCACAAAAAGAGTAAGGGAAACCCAGCCAGGAGCTAAATAGTAGAGCAGGGCAAATAAATGGAAATTCAGAGAATATCCTAAGGGCATGTGGGTCAAGATGAATTGATGACCGGGCCTCAAAAACTCTCCCACTGGTAAAAAGAAAAGACGAGATTTTGTTCAAGCTTCCAAAATGTGTAAGTAGGAGACAGTCTATGTAATAATCATACATCTATCACACACACATATCCTCTGTCAATATTTTTTAAAGGCATAGCACCCATTGATTCTCTAGCTTGGGGTTTCTCCTGGGCTATTTTTCTCTCACTGCCCTCTTACTTTCCATTCCCTAAATCCTTGCAGTATCAGGGTAACCTGAGTAACCAGTGGTAACCTCAGTCCCACAGGTAAACCAAACTTCTTCTTTCTATTACGTCCACTACACCCATACCTTTCCACCGAATCCTTCTCTCACTAAGAGTCCCCAAATTGAGGTCTCTGCATCTCTTTTCCTGTACCTGTCTCCCATTTCACATTTCTGGGCTACACAGGAATCACTGAAAATCCACAGAAGTACCCAAAGGAATCAGAAAGGAACAAACCATAAACTAAATGTGTGAATTACCCCCAACATAGATCACAGAGCATGTAGAATTCAGAATACGGTAAAGACAAAAGTTTTAGTTTAGCATTGCTTCCATGGTTGGCTGGTCTCTTCGTCCTCCACCACCTCTGTTCATGCCCTTCAGCGAGGCTCCATCCATCTGCCTATTTACCCATCACCAATCCATCCATCCCAAGCAGCAATGCATCATCGCATCCTTCGTAAGTACCTGCCCCTCCCTTTGTTTAGAATGTGATGGATGCTGTGGAAGCACAAACGCACACACAAGCCTCCAGTCCTTTTGGTTTAATCCCCATAAGGAAAGCAAGCTCAGACCGTCAAGACAACAAAAAACAGTTTGACCAGAAGACGTCTAATTCATGGACGACTTGGAAGCCACAGATATGTCATTCCTGCCCTCAGAATTCAGAGGAGACAGAGAGAGAACACTGAGGGCTGTTGAGGGGAGAAAGGAGGACTTGGCCATCGGTGTCATAATGACATCCACCACAGGGCTCCCAGAAAATGTCTTTCCAGGAAGAACAACGGGAGAAGGGAGGTTCAGAGTGGAAAGACATCGGGATGTGTGTAAGTAAGCAGCAGTGCGTTCCAGGACTGCGTAGAGCAGAAGTCAATGCTGCGAGTGCTAGTTGTTCCCAGGAGGCCAGTCTTCAACGTCTCAGCCCCTGTCCGTGGTGGAGAGAGCACATAGCCTCTGCAGCCACCTTCACCATTTGACACCACAGAAAGCTGGGGGGCGCGTCCAGTTTCCAGACCTATGTGTCCTAAATATTTCCAACAGAGCATTGCATTCAACAGAACTCAACGATGACACACAAAATGAATTGAAAAGCTGTAGACACCTTAAGTGGACTCCCTGAAAATGATGAGCTCTTTGAGCCAATTCCCCATCCTCAGATACCTCAGTCCGCACAGGCTCAAAGTAGCTCCTCTCCTGCCTCACATACATGACCTTGCCCCAGAACTCTCATTTGGTTTCTTATTCTCTATTTCCTCACCCTCCCTCCCTCAGCTGATTAAGACAAGGTTGAATTTTGCCTCTCTGGGCTTCAGTTAATTTTCTCCTCCACTAATTATCACACTAGGATTGTGTGCACACGGGGTTATGTGTGGACCATCTTGCGGAATTTTCCTTTATCCCGTCATAGTGGGTTTGGATGCCAGATGCATGTCTATGATTGACTGAATCCAATACTTCCCTAGGCCTCATTTTACTCATGTGTATAGTGGGCAGAATAATACCTGCAACCTGGGGTTGACGGGGAGGGGTCTTCAATGAGACAATGTAAATGAATAGTAAGTAGGATGTAACACATAGTAAATGTTGGATGAATGTTAGCTCTTGCTTTTATTATTATTCTCCACTTCCTGACAGAGCAGCAAGACCCTCCACTTATTACCTCCAACCTGACGACATGGGTTCCACAACTTTAGCAAGAACAAGGTGTGAGGGGCAGGGCACATCTTGGGGCCAGGACAAGGAAGAGTTGTGTAGACCAAAGCATCCGAGGGGTGTTCACAGGCGGAAATGGTATTTTGTCCAGGGCCTATTCGCCACATTGTGTGGTTGCCCTTTTCTTCCACAAACTTCCCTTTGTAACACCTGCCCATGATGATTCCTGCTGTTGAGGCAGTCCTGGGCAGCTCTGGCCCACAGTGACATTTGCCTATCAAGGTACACCGCCAGCCATGTCTTTTGGAGGCAGACCCTACTCCCAGGAGGAGGCTGATAAGCTGAGGAAGCATGGAAAGGGCATGGTGTGTGCCAAGCGCTCACACACACAGATACCACAATATGGAAGCAGGTCTTGCTCTTCCTATGAGAGGTAGTGGCAAGGTGAAGAGAAGCTCCTTACGTGTTCAGTGTAACAACACCTTGCACATGGTGGAGCTGAGATTCAAACCCTGGTCCTTATCTTTGCAACACGGCAAGTGCTCTGACCGTGCTAGTGGCTAGAAGAAGCATAAAGCGTGGATCCTGTCTTTCCAGAACTTAAAAGTCACTGACCCGTTGGGAAGGCAAAGACAGTACCTTCAAACAGTCACACATTCACACGTGCTTATACAGGGGTACACGTTCATATCAAAGACACACACGGGGTTATTATTCAGAGTAAATACTCCTCGTGTGAAGACTTCCACTGACCATGGAGAACAGAAGATGGAGCAGCGTCCCAGAGACCCCCGCTGGGTAGGCGTCGTCCTCCCAGCTTCTCCAAACAAAGAAATTCCTTAGAAGGTAGTATAGTGCAAGAAGAAGAACACACACACATATCCGGGAGCCTGGCAGGGCTGGGTTTAATCCTCTCTTCCCTACTTTTTACTTAAGTAACCTTAGTGAACAGAAACTTTCGAAGCTGTCAAATGAAAATAGCTCTGACTTCAAGGCCTGAATTTGAAACTCGAGCAGAGATTGTGACAGTCAGGGGAGGACTGCCCCTCCCTCATCCTCCCAGGACAAGACCCCTTGAAGAGGGAGGGCGTCTCTCAGCAGCCCAGATGATGGCACACACCCTGCCGTGCCCCAGGGGATGCCCAGCTGGCGATGGATTTCAGCAGAGAGGCTCTAGCTCCAGCCACCAGGAGTCCTTTGTCCGGAACCCTGTCTGTTGATGCGGCCGGCCCCAGAGGTTCAGCTCGGCCTTCCCCTGCATATGTGTGCACGGGCCCCGGCCTGGTGTTCATTCACAGATGCCTGGCACAGTAGATACAGTGGGCTGAGCCTGTGGCCAGGTTCTGCTGTGACCTCCTTGGTCCCAATTGTCCCTTCTGCCTTCTGTATGTGTGTGTGTGTGTGTGTGTGTGTGTGTTTCTGTGTCTGTGTGTGTCTGTGTGTTTGTATATGAGAGTCAGAGGTTTGGAGGAAGACAAAGAGTGATGCTAATGAATGTCAGGGAGCAATACCATTCCAAGGATAAGCGTTTAGTTGTACCTGTGGCTCCTAGAGGACATGTTCCTATGTTCTCTGTTGGTAGATGCAATACTACATAATGCATGCTTGAGATAGCAGATTCCACACCCAACAAAATCTGTTCTGGGTAGTGAGGGCTTAGGCCAGAAAAGATGGACTGGATGTAACACCCATACTCATGGATCTTCAGACGTTCACATTTTCTCTAGTAACGCAGGCATTGCTACGGCCACAGGTGGGTTTGAGTTCTTCAGCTCATCCAAGGCAAACCATTGAAAAGTATCTACAGAGTTGGAAGCAGTAGGCGGAGAAGAGGATGTGAAACGGTTTAGGGACCAGGGAGGCTCTGGCCCTCCTTGCTGGCCACCGTCCCCAGGGCCTGGTGTGTTGTGTGAGCTCACTACGTCTTGATGAATTATTAGTTATCCCAGAACACATGCCCCACATGGCCTTTCCTCTCTGCTACTAGGGACCTGAGCTGAAATCTCTCTGCAAGCCTATCAGGGTGCTTCTGTCAGAGTGACAACAGGCGGAAGGGGTTCTTCTCCCGGGAAGGCCTGGGATCCTCTGGGTTTCCTTCGGGGCCGAGCCCATGCATAGCCTGCCCTTACGGTGAGTCCCAGAGGAGGCACCATTGATATCCAAGGCTGTCTTCTCATGCTGCAGTGTGAATTCCCAAGATGTAGGGTTACTGTCGGGCTTGCAGCTGAGCTGTGGCTAAGTTCCAGGTCTGAGAATGAAACGTGCCGTCCTCAGGACTGGCTTGCCCATTTCCATTTCTGCCAGTCAAGGTCTTAGGACACTGATGGCAAGTACCGCTACTTGCCTTCAAATGTGGCAACGACCTCCTCCCTACTTCTAAGAGTGGGCTTTGCCCCAGCTTTCAGAGCCCGACTCCACGGAGCACCCAACCATCGTTGAGCCCTTTTTCTGTGCCCAACAGTGTACACACGCTTACGCATGTTGTCCAAAATAAGCCTTTCAACTGACATGCAGTATGCGGTTATCCTGTGTAGCAGATGAGGAAACTGGTGCTCACAGATGTATAGTGCCCAAAGTCACCCAGCTGGTGAAGATCAGAGCCCCAGTCGGAACACTAATTGGGGAATTATTTAATGTATGTTTCATCCTTTGATGGATGCTGTTTCAACATTTTCATCCTGGTCCCTGCTCTGTGGCATCCTTCTTTGTTCTGGAATCTCTAAGTGGAACGGGAAGGACGCATCAGCCCTTAAGCACTGGGATTTCAGATTCCAGGAGGCAGAATGGGTGACTCGTCCAGCAGCCCATGCCAGGTCAAAGTTTCTTAGCTCCCCAGCCTCTGCAACTTATGATAATCATTTCCCTGAGAAGCCTGCAGTCTGCGTGACTTATACACCTGTAAGTGAGATACGTACTCTCAACAGTAAGCGCCCAGTTTCTGTGAATGAAGACTAATGTTTTGCTGACCAAGAGGCAGCACAGAGAGCTGCAGGCCCCATTTGTTGTTTATATTACAGCAGGTGAAAAATCAAAGTGATTTGCCCAGGTTTGTTTCCAGATCAGGCTAAATGTGGCTCTGAGTCTAGGTTAAGTCATGGTCCCAACTTTGCTGAGTTTACTGTGTCTCCCCAAGAGCCACTCACCCCTCAGTAGTTGTTTCTCTTAAACAGGGATCGCTGTGCACGCTGATCGGCCCACACCTTCCCGCACCAACCGGAATATCCTGGAACACTACCCTCACCGCTCCCACACCCAGCAGTGTCCTGCATGCTTGCTTAGCACCATCCCAGAAGTCAAGCTTCTAGGGGAAAACATCACGAGTGGGTTTGGAAACACGAGGAAGCCACGGCTCGTAAAGTGATGGGGAAATGGGGCCAGGGCTCGCGTGAAGGCACTGTCATCCTCAAGCACCGTCAAACCGAGAGTGAGTTTACCAGCCCAGGAGATGAGTAAAACCTCAAGTTTGAGGAAGGGCAGATACATCCTATTGTGACTGGGGCCTAGCACACCCCAATCGTAGGCCACCTCATGGCTTGCAATAGGGATTTGAGACGTATAAAAGGTGTGCAGTGTTAGAGCATCTCAAAAGCCTCAGCATCTCCACGTTCCAGCCACTGGTGAAATCAGGTATGTCGGGCAAAGGAACGCAGCTCTTGGGAGCTTGGTTCTACCTGGTCCAAAACTCTGAGGGCAGCTGGGGCTTGCGCACTGGCTGGCTGGTCAGAAAGAAAGGCCTTGTGTGGGCACCTCTCTCGTCCGTATCATTTGGGACCCACCTCTCTTGGGCTACAAGTCAACATCTGAAGTGTGTGGGGTGGGGGCTGAGATGGGGGTCCAGGGTGTGACCAGAGTCCTGTCTTGAGGGTCCTGCTGGCGTGTGTGGTGGCGATGTTGTCGTGGCCAGGAGCTGAGCGGAGCTGATTAGGAGAGGGTAGCACCAATTCTAGGGCAGGGCTGCCCTGAAGGGCAAAGCCAATGCAGCGAGGGAGGAGAGCTCCTCAGGGAGCAGGGGGCAGAGGCCCAGGGAGCTCAGAGCAGCAAGGACATGAGGAGGTGGTAAAGCGGCCATGTCCTGCTCTGGGAGTCGGGGACCATTGTTCCACCCCCGTGTGCTCAGTGCCTGGGGATCCATGACTTCCCTCTCTAAGATGTGCATTCTCCCCTAGAATTTAGTATCGATCTAAACGGTCGTTTTGTCTCTAGATGAGTCTTTTCTATGAATTCTCTTACAGAGTGGTTAGCATGCTCCCTTCCAATTGTTTGATATTTATATAAAAGGTCAAAATCTTTACAAGAGTACTCAACGTGTTTTGGTTCTCGTGTGTGTGTATGTGTGTGTGTGTGACCACGCGAGCACACACACACACACATATATCTTTACACTCATATTTACCTGTGTATTTACATGTGTTTGTGTGGAGTTTTATATGCTCATTAATCCTTACAACAACTTTAAGAAGAGTACAGAGAAGTTAAGTACCTTGCTCAAAGTCACACAGCTGGTTAATTTTTGAGACAGGACTCACATCCAAGAAAATCATGTTCTAAATTCCACGGTATCTGCTGTGGAAGGATAATACATTTGTCCTCTTTGCCCCTGACCTTTCTTCTTATTCTTTCCTTCTCTCTCCTGTCTCTGTCTGT
The DNA here is from genome assembly GCF_964270905.1 of Leucopleurus acutus. Classification (NCBI taxonomy): domain Eukaryota; kingdom Metazoa; phylum Chordata; class Mammalia; order Artiodactyla; family Delphinidae; genus Leucopleurus; species Leucopleurus acutus. The sequence continues at coordinate 83,360,439 of NC_139143.1, read as the reverse complement.
CTGTCTGTCTCTCATTTTTTATATTTTTGTTTTTTCTACCCCTCTCCATTACTCTTCTCCTTTCACCCTTTTTTCCTCTCTTTCTTCTTTCCTTCCTTCCTTCTATATTTCTTTATTTGTCTCAATTAAAACCTTGCTATGGCTTACAAACTGTAGCTACAATTTATACCGACTCACATCATTGCAGACACACACACACACGTTTAATCGGTGAAGCCACCAGGCAAAGGTTGAAACGGCACCGGTTTGAACGAGGCAAGTGGTTCTCCTGGGCTGAGTGTCTCTAAGGTTCTAGAGTTCCTCACTTCAGTGTCTTTTCCATTGCAGTGCACATCCAGACCAGAATGTATCATCCAAAGCAGAAGCTGTGCTGCCCGCTACCAAAGGATTGCTGCCCTCCATCCCAGCCATGCTGCACCCCACCAAAGTATTGCTGCCCCGCACCAAAGTATTGCTGTCCCCCACCTCAGCAGTACTGTCCCCCTCCGCGGCAATGCTGCCCCCCAGTAAAGTACTGTTTCCCCCCACCAAAACACTGCTAAACTCCACCTAAGCACAGCAAGCAGCCTTGCCAACCTCCACCCAAGGCCAAGGAGCCCTCTGTCCCAACGTGCCCAGCCCCTCAGCAGTGCCAGAAGTCCAAGCAGAAGTAAACCCCAGGCATGGGCCAGAGGCCAAGCTCCCTGCAGAACAGAGAACATGAAGCCCACTCCCCTCTCTCAGCTAGCTAGCTGTCAGCCCATCTCACCCCCAGCTTCTGGAAACAGCCACACTTGTGGAAAAGGCAAGCCACACTTGTGGAAAAGGCAACACCAAGATGGCAGCTTCCTGGATCAACATTTCTTATGAATTAGAAGCTGCAATTTCCATTTAGCAAAGGATCCGGTTCTAAACCTTCTAATCTTCGTTGCGGACTTGTATACTTCGCCCTTTTGGCTGCTTGGAAATATAAGCAGCATGCCCGACTACCCTTTCCTAGCACACTTGGTCTCTGCTCCAGTTTTTCAAACAATTAAACACAATTCCGCTGCCATGAATGTGTCGGTTTGATTATTTCGTCATCTTACAGTTGTTAACTCCTGCAGATTTTGTATCCTGCTGCCTAAATAAGAGCCCTAGGAGGGCTGGGCATGTGGGTGCAGGTTGAGCAGAAGGCATGGGGAGATGCCCTTCTGAGCTGAAGAACATTTTCCATGGTCCTGTCAGGGTGAGGAGGAGAGATGGGCACTTCAGCCACATGGAGACACATCCCCCCATACTTGCAAAATGAGAACAGTCTTTGGACCCAAGGGAGATGATGCCCGTCTCGAAAACAGAGGCACAAAAAGAGTAAGGGAAACCCAGCCAGGAGCTAAATAGTAGAGCAGGGCAAATAAATGGAAATTCAGAGAATATCCTAAGGGCATGTGGGTCAAGATGAATTGATGACCGGGCCTCAAAAACTCTCCCACTGGTAAAAAGAAAAGACGAGATTTTGTTCAAGCTTCCAAAATGTGTAAGTAGGAGACAGTCTATGTAATAATCATACATCTATCACACACACATCTCCTCTGTCAATATTTTTTAAAGGCATAGCACCCATTGATTCTCTAGCTTGGGGTTTCTCCTGGGCTATTTTTCTCTCACTGCCCTCTTACTTTCCATTCCCTAAATCCTTGCAGTATCAGGGTAACCTGAGTAACCAGTGGTAACCTCAGTCCCACAGGTAAACCAAACTTCTTCTTTCTATTACGTCCACTACACCCATACCTTTCCACCGAATCCTTCTCTCACTAAGAGTCCCCAAATTGAGGTCTCTGCATCTCTTTTCCTGTACCTGTCTCCCATTTCACATTTCTGGGCTACACGGGAATCACTGAAAATCCACAGAAGTACCCAAAGGAATCAGAAAGGAACAAACCATAAACTAAATGTGTGAATTACCCCCAACATAGATCACAGAGCATGTAGAATTCAGAATACGGTAAAGACAAAAGTTTTAGTTTAGCATTGCTTCCATGGTTGGCTGGTCTCTTCGTCCTCCACCACCTCTGTTCATGCCCTTCAGCGACGCTCCATCCATCTACCTATTTACCCATCACCAATCCATCCATCCCAAGCAGCAATGCATCATCGCATCCTTCGTAAGTACCTGCCCCTCCCTTTGTTTAGAATGTGATGGATGCTGTGGAAGCACAAACGCACACACAAGCCTCCAGTCCTTTTGGTTTAATCCCCGTAAGGAAAGCAAGCTCAGACCGCCAAGACAACAAAAAACAGTTTGACCGGAAGACGTCTAATTCATGGACGACTTGGAAGCCACAGATATGTCATTCCTGCCCTCAGAATTCAGAGGAGACAGAGAGAGAACACTGAGGGCTGTTGAGGGGAGGAAGGAGAACTTGGCCATCTGTGTCATAATGACATCCACCACATTGCTCCCAGAAAATGTCTTTCCAGGAAGAACACCGGGAGAAGGGAGGTTCAGAGTGGAAAGACATCGGGATGTGTGTAAGTAAGCAGCAGTGCGTTCCAGGACTGCGTAGAGCAGCAGCCAATGCTGCGAGTGCTAGTTGTTCCCAGGAGGCCAGTCTTCAACGTCTCAGCCCCTGTCCGTGGTAGAAGGAGCACATAGCCTCTGCAGCCACCTTCACCATTTGACACCACAGAAAGCTGGGGGGCGCGTCCAGTTTCCAGACCTATGTGTCCTAAATATTTCCAACAGAGCATTGCATTCAACAGAACTCAACGATGACACACAAAATGAATTGAAAAGCTGTAGACACCTTAAGTGGACTCCCTGATAATGATGAGCTCTTTGAGCCAATTCCCCATCCTCAGATACCTCAGTCCGCACAGGCTCAAAGTAGCTCCTCTCCTGCCTCACATACATGACCTTGCCCCAGAACTCTCATTTGGTTTCTTATTCTCTATTTCCTCACCCTCCCTCCCTCAGCTGATTAAGACAAGGTTGAATTTTGCCTCTCTGGGCTTCAGTTAATTTTCTCCTCCACTAATTATCACACTAGGATTGTGTGCACACGGGGTTATGTGCGGACCATCTTGCGGAATTTTCCTTCATCCCGTCATAGTGGGTTTGGATGCCAGATGCATGTCTATGATGGACTGAATCCAATACTTCCCTAGGGCTCACTTTACTCTTGTGTATAGTGGGCAGAATAATACCTGCAACCTGGGGTTGACAGGGAGGGGTCTTCAATGAGACAATGTAAATAAATAGTAAGTAGGATGTAACACACAGTAAATGTTGGATGAATGTTAGCTCTTGCTTTTATTATTATTCTCCACTTCCTGACAGAGAAGCAAGACCCTCCACTTATTACCACCAACCTGACGACATGGGTTCCACACCTTTAGTAAGAACAAGGTGTGAGGGGCAGGGCACATCTTGGGGCCAGGACAAGGAAGAGCTGTGCAGACCAAAGCATCCGAGGGGTGTTCACAGGCGGAAATGGTATTTTGTCCAGGGCCTATTCGCCACATTGTGTGGTTGCCCTTTTCTTCCACAAACTTCCCTTTGTAACACCTGCCCATGATGATTCCTGCTGTTGAGGCAGTCCTGGGCAGCTCTGGCCCACAGTGACATTTGCCTATCAAGGTACACCGCCAGCCATGTCTCTTGGAGGCAGACCCTACTCCCAGGAGGAGGCTGATAAGCTGAGGAAGCATGGAAAGGGCATGGTGTGTGCCAAGCGCTCACACACACAGATACCACAATATGGAAGCAGGTCTTGCTCTTCCTATGAGAGGTAGTGGCAAGGTGAAGAGAAGCTCCTTACGTGTTCAGTGTAACAACACCTTGCACATGGTGGAGGTGAGATTCAAACCCTGGTCCTTATCTTTGCAACATGGCAAGTGCTCTGACCGTGCTAGTGGCTAGAAGAAGCATAAAGCGTGGATCCTGTCTTTCCAGAACTTAAAACTCACTGACCCGTTGGGAAGGCCAAGACAGTACCTTCAAACAGTCACACATTCACACGTGCTTATACAGGGGTACACGTTCATATCAAAGACACACACGGGGTTATTATTCAGAGTAAATACTCCTCGTGTGAAGACTTCCACTGACCATGGAGAACAGAAGATGGAGCAGCGTCCCAGAGGCCCCCGCTGGGCAGGCGTCGTCCTCCCAGCTTCTCCAAACAAAGAAATTCCCTAGAAGGTAGTATAGTGCAAGAAGAAGAACACACACACACATATCCGGGAGCCTGGCAGGGCTGGGTTTAATCCTCTCTTCCCTACTTTTTACTTAAGTAACCTTAGTGAATAGAAACTTTCGAAGCTGTAAAATGAAAATAGCTCTGACTTCAAGGCCTGAATTAGAAACTCGAGCAGAGATTGTGACAGTCAGGGGAGGACTGCCCCTCCCTCATCCTCCCGGGACAAGACCCCTTGAACAGGGAGGGCGTCTCTCAGCTGCCCAGATGATGGCACACACCCTGCCATGCCCCAGGGGATGCCCAGCTGGCGGTGGATTTCAGCAGAGAGGCTCTAGCTCCAGCCACCAGGAGTCCTTTGTCCGGAACCCTGTCTGTTGATGCGGCCGGCCCCAGAGGTTCAGCTCGGCCTTCCCCTGCATATGTGTGCACGGGCCCCGGCCTGGTGTTCATTCACAGATGCCTGGCACAGTAGATACAGTGGGCTGAGCCTGTGGCCAGGTTCTGCTGTGACCTCCTTGGTCCCAATTGTCCCTTCTGCCTTCTGTATGTGTGTGTGTGTGTGTGTGTGTGTGTGTGTGTGTGTTTCTGTGTCTGTGTGTGTCTGTGTGTTTGTATATGAGAGTCAGAGGTTTGGAGGAAGACAAAGAGTGATGCTAATGAATGTCAGGGAGCAATACCATTCCAAGGATAAGCGTTTAGTTGTACCTGTGGCTCCTAGAGGACATGTTCCTATGTTCTCTGTTGGTAGATGCAATACTACATAATGCATGCTTGAGATAGCAGATTCCACACCCAACAAAATCTGTTCTGGGTAGTGAGGGCTTAGGCCAGAAAAGATGGACTGGATGTAACACCCATACTCATGGATCTTCAGACGTTCACATTTTCTCTAGTAACGCAGGCATTGCTACGGCCACAGGTGGGTTTGAGTTCTTCAGCTCATCCAAGGCAAACCATTGAAAAGTATCTACAGAGTTGGAAGCAGTAGGTGGAGAAGAGGATGTGAAACGGTTTAGGGACCAGGGAGGCTCTGGCCCTCCTTGCTGGCCACCGTCCCCAGGGCCTGGTGTGTTGTGTGAGCTCACTACGTCTTGATGAATTATTAGTTATCCCAGAACACATGCCCCACATGGCCTTTCCTCTCTGCTACTAGGGACCTGAGCTGAAATCTCTCTCCAAGCCTATCAGGGTGCTTCTGTCAGAGTGACAACAGGCGGAAGGGGTTCTTCTCCCGGGAAGGCCTGGGATCCTCTGGGTTTCCTTCGGGGCCGAGCCCATGCATAGCCTGCCCTTACGGTGAGTCCCAGAGGAGGCACCATCAATATCCAAGGCTGTCTTCTCATGCTGCAGTGTGAATTCCCAAGATGTAGGGTTACTGTAGTGCTTGCAGCTGAGCTGTGGCTAAGTTCCAGGTCTGAGAATGAAACGTGCCGTCCTCAGGACTGGCTTGCCCATTTCCATTTCTGCCAGTCAAGGTCTTAGGACACTGATGGCAAGTACCGCTACTTGCCTTCAAATGTGGCAACGACCTCCTCCCTACTTCTAAGAGTGGGCTTTGCCCCAGCTTTCAGAGCCCGACTCCACGGAGCACCCAACCATCGTTGAGCCCTTTTTCTGTGCCCAACAGTGTACACACGCTTACGCATGTTGTCCAAAATAAGCCTTTCAACTGACATGCAGTATGCGGTTATCCTGTGTAGCAGATGAGGAAACTGGTGCTCACAGATGTATAGTGCCCAAAGTCACCCAGCTGGTGAAGATCAGAGCCCCAGTCGGAACACTAATTGGGGAATTATTTAATGTATGTTTCATCCTTTGATGGATGCTGTTTCAACATTTTCATCCTGGTCCCTGCTCTGTGGCATCCTTCTTTGTTCTGGAATCTCTAAGTGGAACGGGAAGGACGCATCAGCCCTTAAGCACTGGGATTTCAGATTCCAGGAGGCAGAATGGGTGACTCGTCCAGCAGCCCATGCCAGGTCAAAGTTTCTTAGCTCCCCAGCCTCTGCAACTTATGATAATCATTTCCCTGAGAAGCCTGCAGTCTGCGTGACTTATACACCTGTAAGTGAGATACGTACTCTCAACAGTAAGCGCCCAGTTTCTGTGAATGAAGACTAATGTTTTGCTGACCAAGAGGCAGCACAGAGAGCTGCAGGCCCCATTTGTTGTTTATATTACAGCAGGTGAAAAATCAAAGTGATTTGCCCAGGTTTGTTTCCAGATCAGGCTAAATGTGGCTCTGAGTCTAGGTTAAGTCATGGTCCCAACTTTGCTGAGTTTACTGTGTCTCCCCAAGAGCCACTCACCCCTCAGTAGTTGTTTCTCTTAAACAGGGATCGCTGTGCACCCTGATCGGCCCACACCTTCCCGCACCAACCGGAATATCCTGGAACACTACCCTCACCGCTCCCACACCCAGCAGTGTCCTGCATGCTTGCTTAGCACCATCCCAGAAGTCAAGCTTCTAGGGAAAAACATCACGAGTGGGTTTGGAAACACGAGGAAGCCACGGCTCGTAAAGTGATGGGGAAATGGGGCCAGGGCTCGCGTGAAGGCAATGACATCCTCAAGCACCGTCAAACCGAGAGTGAGTTTACCAGCCCAGGAGATGAGTAAAACCTCAAGTTTGAGGAAGGGCAGATACATCCTATTGTGACTGGGGCCTAGCACACCCCAATCGTAGGCCACCTCATGGCTTGCAAGAGGGATTTGAGACGTATAAAAGGTGTGCAGTGTTAGAGCATCTCAAAAGCCTCAGCATCTCCACGTTCCAGCCACTGGTGAAATCAGGTATGTCAGGCAAAGGAACGCAGCTCTTGGGAGCTTGGTTCTACCTGGTCCAAAACTCTGCGGGCAGCTGGGGCATGCGCACTGGCTGGCTGGTCAGAAAGAAAGGCCTTGTGTGGGCACCTCTCTCGTCCGTATCATTTGGGACCCACCTCTCTTGGGCTACAAGTCAACATCTGAAGTGTGTGGGGTGGGGGCTGAGATGGGGGCCCAGGGTGTGACCAGAGTCCTGTCTTGAGGGTCCTGCTGGCGTGTGTGGTGGCGCTGTTGTCGTGGCCAGGAGCTGAACGGAGCTGATTAGGAGAGGGTAGCACCAACTCTAGGGCAGGGCTGCCCTGAAGGGCAAAGCCAGTGCAGCGAGGGAGGAGAGCTCCTCAGGGAGCAGGGGGCAGAGGCCCAGGGAGCTCAGAGCAGCAAGGACATGAGGAGGTGGTAAAGCGGCCATGTCCTGCTCTGGGAGTCGGGGACCATTGTTCCACCCCCGTGTGCTCAGTGCCTGGGGATCCATGACTTCCCTCTCTAAGATGTGTATTCTCCCCTAGAATTTAGTATCGATCTAAACGGTCGTTTTGTCTCTAGATGAGTCTTTTCTATGAATTCTCTTACAGAGTGGTTAGCATGCTCCCTTCCAATTGTTTGATATTTATATAAAAGGTCAAAATCTTTACAAGAGTACTCAACGTGTTTTGGTTCTCGTGTGTGTGTATGTGTGTGTGTGTGACCACGCGAGCACACACACACACACATATATCTTTACACTCATATTTACCTGTGTATTTACATGTGTTTGTGTGGAGTTTTATATGCTCATTAATCCTTACAACAACTTTAAGAAGAGTACAGAGAAGTTAAGTACCTTGCTCAAAGTCACACAGCTGGTTAATTTTTGAGACAGGACTCACATCCAAGAAAATCATGTTCTAAATTCCACAGTATCTGCTGTGGAAGGATAATACATTTGTCCTCATTGCCCCTGACCTTTCTTCTTATTCTTTCCTTCTCTCTCCTGTCTCTGTCTGTCTGTCTCTCTCTCATTTTTTATATTTTTGTTTTTTCTACCCCTCTCCATTACTCTTCTCCTTTCACCCTTTTTTCCTCTCTTTCTTCTTTCCTTCCTTCCTTCTATATTTCTTTATTTGTCTCAATTAAAACCTTGCTATGGCTTACAAACTGTAGCTACAATTTATACCGACTCACATCATTGCAGACACACACACACACGTTTAATCGGTGAAGCCACCAGGCAAAGGTTGAAACGGCACAGGTTTGAACGAGGCAAGTGGTTCTCCTGGGTTGAGTGTCTCTAAGGTTCTAGAGTTCCTCACTTCAGTGTCTTTTCCATTGCAGTGCACATCCAGACCAGAATGTATCATCCAAAGCAGAAGCTGTGCTGCCCGCTACCAAAGGATTGCTGCCCTCCATCCCAGCCATGCTGCACCCCACCAAAGTATTGCTGCCCCGCACCAAAGTATTGCTGTCCCCCACCTCAGCAGTACTGTCCCCCTCCGCGGCAATGCTGCCCCCCAGTAAAGTACTGTTTCCCCCCACCAAAACACTGCTAAACTCCACCTAAGCACAGCAAGCAGCCTTGCCAACCTCCACCCAAGGCCAAGGAGCCCTCTGTCCCAACGTGCCCAGCCCCTCAGCAGTGCCAGAAGTCCAAGCAGAAGTAAACCCCAGGCATGGGCCAGAGGCCAAGCTCCCTGCAGAACAGAGAACATGAAGCCCACTCCCCTCTCTCAGCTAGCTAGCTGTCAGCCCATCTCACCCCCAGCTTCTGGAAACAGCCACACTTGTGGAAAAGGCAAGCCACACTTGTGGAAAAGGCAACACCAAGATGGCAGCTTCCTGGATCAACATTTCTTATGAATTAGAAGCTGCAATTTCCATTTAGCAAAGGATCCGGTTCTAAACCTTCTAATCTTCGTTGCTGACTTGTATACTTCGCCCTTTTGGCTGCTTGGAAATATAAGCAGCATGTCCGACTACCCTTTCCTAGCACACTTGGTCTCTGCTCCAGTTTTTCAAACAATTAAACACAATTCCGCTGCCATGAATGTGTCGGTTTGATTATTTCGTCATCTTACAGTTGTTAACTCCTGCAGATTTAGTATCCTGCTGCCTAAATAAGAGCCCCAGGAGGGCTGGGCATGTGGGTGCAGGTTAAGCAGAAGGCATGGGGAGATGCCCTTCTGAGCTGAAGAACATTTTCCATGGTCCTGTCAGGGTGAGGAGGAGAGATGGGCACTTCAGCCACATGGAGACACATCCCCCCATACTTGCAAAATGAGAACAGCCTTTGGACCCAAGGGAGATGATGCCCGTCTCGAAAACGGAGGCACAAAAAGAGTAAGGGAAACCCAGCCAGGAGCTAAATAGTAGAGCAGGGCAAATAAATGGAAATTCAGAGAATATCCTAAGGGCATGTGGGTCAAGATGAATTGATGACCGGGCCTCAAAAACTCTCCCACTGGTAAAAAGAAAAGACGAGATTTTGTTCAAGCTTCCAAAATGTGTAAGTAGGAGACAGTCTATGTAATAATCATACATCTATCACACACACATATCCTCTGTCAATATTTTTTAAAGGCATAGCACCCATTGATTCTCTAGCTTGGGGTTTCTCCTGGGCTATTTTTCTCTCACTGCCCTCTTACTTTCCATTCCCTAAATCCTTGCAGTATCAGGGTAACCTGAGTAACCAGTGGTAACCTCAGTCCCACAGGTAAACCAAACTTCTTCTTTCTATTACGTCCACTACACCCATACCTTTCCACCGAATCCTTCTCTCACTAAGAGTCCCCAAATTGAGGTCTCTGCATCTCTTTTCCTGTACCTGTCTCCCATTTCACATTTCTGGGCTACACAGGAATCACTGAAAATCCACAGAAGTACCCAAAGGAATCAGAAAGGAACAAAACATAAACTAAATGTGTGAATTACCCCCAACATAGATCACAGAGCATGTAGAATTCAGAATACGGTAAAGACAAAAGTTTTAGTTTAGCATTGCTTCCATGGTTGGCTGGTCTCTTCGTCCTCCACCACCTCTGTTCATGCCCTTCAGCGACGCTCCATCCATCTACCTATTTACCCATCACCAATCCATCCATCCCAAGCAGCAATGCATCATCGCATCCTTCGTAAGTACCTGCCCCTCCCTTTGTTTAGAATGTGATGGATGCTGTGGAAGCACAAACGCACACACAAGCCTCCAGTCCTTTTGGTTTAATCCCCATAAGGAAAGCAAGCTCAGACCGCCAAGACAACAAAAAACAGTTTGACCGGAAGACGTCTAATTCATGGACAACTTGGAAGCCACAGATATGTCATTCCTGCCCTCAGAATTCAGAGGAGACAGAGAGAGAACACTGAGGGCTGTTGAGGGGAGGAAGGAGAACTTGGCCATCTGTGTCATAATGACATCCACCACATTGCTCCCAGAAAATGTCTTTCCAGGAAGAACACCGGGAGAAGGGAGGTTCAGAGTGGAAAGACATCGGGATGTGTGTAAGTAAGCAGCAGTGCGTTCCAGGACTGCGTAGAGCAGCAGCCAATGCTGCGAGTGCTAGTTGTTCCCAGGAGGCCAGTCTTCAACGTCTCAGCCACTGTCCGTGGTAGAGAGAGCACATAGCCTCTGCAGCCACCTTCACCATTTGACACCACAGAAAGCTGGGGGGCGCGTCCAGTTTCCAGACCTATGTGTCCTAAATATTTCCAACAGAGCGTTGCATTCAACAGAACTCAACGATGACACACAAAATGAATTGAAAAGCTGTAGACACCTTAAGTGGACTCCCTGAAAATGATGAGCTCTTTGAGCCAATTCCCCATCCTCATATACCTCAGTCCGCACAGGCTCAAAGTAGCTCCTCTCCTGCCTCACATACATGACCTTGCCCCAGAACTCTCATCTAGTTTCTTATTCTCTATTTCCTCACCCTCCCTCCCTCAGCTGATTAAGACAAGGTTGAATTTTGCAGCTCTGGGCTTCAGTTAATTTTCTCCTCCACTAATTATCACACTAGGATTGTGTGCACACGGGGTTATGTGTGGACCATCTTGCGGAATTTTCCTTTATCCCGTCATAGTGGGTTTGGATGCCAGATGCATGTCTATGATGGACTGAATCCAATACTTCCCTAGGCCTCACTTTACTCATGTGTATAGTGGGCAGAAAAATACCTGCAACCTGGGGTTGATGGGGAGGGGTCTTCAATGAGACAATGTAAATGAATAGTAAGTAGGATGTAACACATAGTAAATGTTGGATGAATGTTAGCTCTTGCTTTTATTATTATTCTCCACTTCCTGACAGAGAAGCAAGACCCTCCACTTATTACCACCAACCTGACGACATGGGTTACACAACTTTAGTAAGAACAAGGTGTGAGGGGCAGGGCACATCTTGGGGCCAGGACAAGGAAGAGCTGTGCAGACCAAAGCATCCGAGGGGTGTTCACAGGCGGAAATGGTATTTTGTCCAGGGCCTATTCGCCACATTGTGTGGTTGCCCTTTTCTTCCACAAACTTCCCTTTGTAACACCTGCCCATGATGATTCCTGCTGTTGAGGCAGTCCTGGGCAGCTCTGGCCCACAGTGACATTTGCCTATCAAGGTACACCGCCAGCCATGTCTTTTGGAGGCTGACCCTACTCCCAGGAGGAGGCTGATAAGTGAGGAAGCATGGAAAGGGCATGGTGTGTGCCAAGCGCTCACACACACAGATACCACAATATGGAAGCAGGTCTTGCTCTTCCTATGAGAGGTAGTGGCAAGGTGAAGAGAAGCTCCTTACGTGTTCAGTGTAACAACACCTTGCACATGGTGGAGGTGAGATTCAAACCCTGGTCCTTATCTTTGCAACATGGCAAGTGCTCTGACCGTGCTAGTGGCTAGAAGAAGCATAAAGCGTGGATCCTGTCTTTCCAGAACTTAAAACTCACTGACCCGTTGGGAAGGCAAAGACAGTACCTTCAAACAGTCACACATTCACACGTGCTTATACAGGGGTACACGTTCATATCAAAGACACACACGGGGTTATTATTCAGAGTAAATACTCCTCGTGTGAAGACTTCCACTGACCATGGAGAACAGAAGATGGAGCAGCGTCCCAGAGGCCCCCGCTGGGCAGGCGTCGTCCTCCCAGCTTCTCCAAACAAAGAAATTCCCTAGAAGGTAGTATAGTGCAAGAAGAAGAACACACACACACATATCCGGGAGCCTGGCAGGGCTGGGTTTAATCCTCTCTTCCCTACTTTTTACTTAAGTAACCTTAGCGAATAGAAACTTTCGAAGCTGTAAAATGAAAATAGCTCTGACTTCAAGGCCTGAATTAGAAACTCGAGCAGAGATTGTGACAGTCAGGGGAGGACTGCCCCTCCCTCATCCTCCCGGGACAAGACCCCTTGAACAGGGAGGGCGTCTCTCAGCTGCCCAGATGATGGCACACACCCTGCCATGCCCCAGGGGATGCCCAGCTGGCGGTGGATTTCAGCAGAGAGGCTCTAGCTCCAGCCACCAGGAGTCCTTTGTCCGGAACCCTGTCTGTTGATGCGGCCGGCCCCAGAGGTTCAGCTCGGCCTTCCCCTGCATATGTGTGCACGGGCCCCGGCCTGGTGTTCATTCACAGATGCCTGGCACAGTAGATACAGTGGGCTGAGCCTGTGGCCAGGTTCTGCTGTGACCTCCTTGGTCCCAATTGTCCCTTCTGCCTTCTGTATGTGTGTGTGTGTGTGTGTGTGTGTGTGTGTGTGTGTGTTTCTGTGTCTGTGTGTGTCTGTGTGTTTGTATATGAGAGGCAGAGGTTTGGAGGAAGACAAAGAGTGATGCTAATGAATGTCAGGGAGCAATACCATTCCAAGGATAAGCGTTTAGTTGTACCTGTGGCTCCTAGAGGACATGTTCCTATGTTCTCTGTTGGTAGATGCAATACTACATAATGCATGCTTGAGATAGCAGATTCCACACCCAACAAAATCTGTTCTGGGTAGTGAGGGCTTAGGCCAGAAAAGATGGACTGGATGTAACACCCATACTCATGGATCTTCAGACGTTCACATTTTCTCTAGTAACGCAGGCATTGCTACGGCCACAGGTGGGTTTGAGTTCTTCAGCTCATCCAAGGCAAACCATTGAAAAGTATCTACAGAGTTGGAAGCAGTAGGCGGAGAAGAGGATGTGAAACGGTTTAGGGACCAGGGAGGCTCTGGCCCTCCTTGCTGGCCACCGTCCCCAGGGCCTGGTGTGTTGTGTGAGCTCACTACATCTTGATGAATTATTAGTTATCCCAGAACACATGCCCCACATGGCCTTTCCTCTCTGCTACTAGGGACCTGAGCTGAAATCTCTCTCCAAGCCTATCAGGGTGCTTCTGTCAGAGTGACAACAGGCGGAAAGGGTTCTTCTCCCGGGAAGGCCTGGGATCCTCTGGGTTTCCTTCGGGGCCGAGCCCATGCATAGCCTGCCCTTACGGTGAGTCCCAGAGGAGGCACCATCGATATCCAAGGCTGTCTTCTCATGCTGCAGTGTGAATTCCCAAGATGTAGGGTTACTGTAGTGCTTGCAGCTGAGCTGTAGCTAAGTTCCAGGTCTGAGAATGAAACGTGCCGCCCTCAGGACTGGCTTGCCCATTTCCATTTCTGTCAGTCAAGGTCTTAGGACACTGACGGCAAGTACCGCTACTTGCCTTCAAATGTGGCAACGACCTCCTCTCTACTTCTAAGAGTGGGCTTTGCCCCAGCTTTCAGAGCCCGACTCCACGGAGCACCCAACCATCGTTGAGCCCTTTTTCTGTGCCCAACAGTGTACACACGCTTACGCATGTTGTCCAAAATAAGCCTTTCAACTGACATGCAGTATGCGGTTATCCTGTGTAGCAGATGAGGAAACTGGTGCTCACAGATGTATAGTGCCCAAAGTCACCCAGCTGGTGAAGATCAGAGCCCCAGTCGGAACACTAATTGGGGAATTATTTAATGTATGTTTCATCCTTTGATGGATGCTGTTTCAACATTTTCATCCTGGTCCCTGCCCTGTGGCATCCTTCTTTGTTCTGGAATCTCTAAGTGGAACGGGAAGGACGCATCAGCCCTTAAGCACTGGGATTTCAGATTCCAGGAGGCAGAATGGGTGACTCGTCCAGCAGCCCATGCCAGGTCAAAGTTTCTTAGCTCCCCAGCCTCTGCAACTTATGATAATCATTTCCCTGAGAAGCCTGCAGTCTGCGTGACTTATACACCTGTAAGTGAGATACGTACTCTCAACAGTAACCACCCAGTTTCTGTGAATGAAGACTAATGTTTTGCTGACCAAGAGGCAGCACAGAGAGCTGCAGGCCCCATTTGTTGTTTATATTACAGCAGGTGAAAAATCAAAGTGATTTGCCCAGGTTTGTTTCCAGATCAGGCTAAATGTGGCTCTGAGTCTAGGTTAAGTCATGGTCCCAACTTTGCTGAGTTTACTGTGTCTCCCCAAGAGCCACTCACCCCTCAGTAGTTGTTTCTCTTACAACAAGGATCGCTGTGCACGCTGATCGGCCCACACCTTCCCGCACCAACCGGAATATCCTGGAACACTACCCTCACCGCTCCCACACCCAGCAGTGTCCTGCATGCTTGCTTAGCACCATCCCAGAAGTCAAGCTTCTAGGGGAAAACATCACGAGTGGGTTTGGAAACACGAGGAAGCCACGGCTCGTAAAGTGATGGGGAAATGGGGCCAGGGCTCGCGTGAAGGCACTGTCATCCTCAAGCACCGTCAAACCGAGAGTGAGTTTACCAGCCCAGGAGATGAGTAAAACCTCAAGTTTGAGGAAGGGCAGATACATCCTATTGTGACTGGGGCCTAGCACACCCCAATCGTAGGCCACCTCATGGCTTGCAAGAGGGATTTGAGACGTATAAAAGGTGTGCAGTGTTAGAGCATCTCAAAAGCCTCAGCATCTCCACGTTCCAGCCACTGGTGAAATCAGGTATGTCGGGCAAAGGAACGCAGCTCTTGGGAGCTTGGTTCTACCTGGTCCAAAACTCTGCGGGCAGCTGGGGCTTGCGCACTGGCTGGCTGGTCAGAAAGAAAGGCCTTGTGTGGGCACCTCTCTCGTCCGTATCATTTGGGACCCACCTCTCTTGGGTTACAAGTCAACATCTGAAGTGTGTGGGGTGGGGGCTGAGATGGGTGTCCAGGGTGCGACCAGAGTCCTGTCTTGAGGGTCCTGCTGGCGTGTGTGGTGGCGCTGTTGTCATGGCCAGGAGCTGAGCAGAGCTGATTAGGAGAGGGTAGCACCAACTCTAGGGCAGGGCTGCCCTTAAGGGAAAGGCCAGTGCAGAGAGGGAGGAGAGCTGCTCAGGGAGCAGGGGGCAGAGGCCCAGGGAGCTCAGAGCAGCAAGGACATGAGGAGGTGGTAAAGCGGCCATGTCCTGCTCTGGGAGTCGGGGACCATTGTTCCACCCCCGTGTGCTCAGTGCCTGGGGATCCATGACTTCCCTCTCTAAGATGTGCATTCTCCCCTAGAATTTAGTATCGATCTAAACGGTCGTTTTGTCTCTAGATGAGTCTTTTCTATGAATTCTCTTACAGAGTGGTTAGCATGCTCCATTCCAATTGTTTGGTATTTATATAAAAGGTCAAAATCTTTACAAGAGTACTCAACGTGTTTTGGTTCTCGTGTGTGTGTATGTGTGTGTGTGTGACCACGCGAGCACACACACACACACATATATCTTTACACTCATATTTACCTGTGTATTTACATGTGTTTGAGTGGAGTTTTATATGCTCATTAATCCTTACAACAACTTTAAGAAGAGTACAGAGAAGTTAAGTACCTGGCTCAAAGTCACAAGCTGGTTAATTTTTGAGACAGGACTCACATCCAAGAAAATCATGTTCTAAATTCCACGGTATCTGCTGTGGAAGGATAATACATTTGTCCTCATTGCCCCTGACCTTTCTTCTTATTCTTTCCTTCTCTCTCCTGTCTCTGTCTGTCTGTCTCTCTCTCATTTTTTATATTTTTGTTTTTTCTACCCCTCTCCATTACTCTTCTCCTTTCACCCTTTTTTCCTCTCTTTCTTCTTTCCTTCCTTCCTTCTATATTTCTTTATTTGTCTCAATTAAAACCTTGCTATGGCTTACAAACTGTAGCTACAATTTATACCGACTCACATCATTGCAGACACACACACACACGTTTAATCGGTGAAGCCACCAGGCAAAGGTTGAAACGGCACAGGTTTGAACGAGGCAAGTGGTTCTCCTGGGTTGAGTGTCTCTAAGGTTCTAGAGTTCCTCACTTCAGTGTCTTTTCCATTGCAGTGCACATCCAGACCAGAATGTATCATCCAAAGCAGAAGCTGTGCTGCCCGCTACCAAAGGATTGCTGCCCTCCATCCCAGCCATGCTGCACCCCACCAAAGTATTGCTGCCCTGCACCAAAGTATTGCTGTCCCCCACCTCAGCAGTACTGTCCCCCTCTGCGGCAATGCTGCCCCCCAGTAAAGTACTGTTTCCCCCCACCAAAACACTGCTAAACTCCACCTAAGCACAGCAAGCAGCCTTGCCAACCTCCACCCAAGGCCAAGGAGCCCTCTGTCCCAACGTGCCCAGCCCCTCAGCAGTGCCAGAAGTCCAAGCAGAAGTAAACCCCAGGCATGGGCCAGAGGCCAAGCTCCCTGCAGAACAGAGAACATGAAGCCCACTCCCCTCTCTCAGCTAGCTAGCTGTCAGCCCATCTCACCCCCAGCTTCTGGAAACAGCCACACTTGTGGAAAAGGCAACACCAAGATGGCAGCTTCCTGGATCAACATTTCTTATGAATTAGAAGCTGCAATTTCCATTTAGCAAAGGATCCGGTTCTAAACCTTCTAATCTTCGTTGCTGACTTGTATACTTCACCCTTTTGGCTGCTTGGAAATATAAGCAGCATGCCCGACCACCCTTTCCTAGCACACTTGGTCTCTGCTCCAGTTTTTCAAACAATTAAACACAATTCCGCTGCCATGAATGTGTCGGTTTGATTATTTCGTCATCTTACAGTTGTTAACTCCTGCAGATTTTGTATCCTGCTGCCTAAATAAGAGCCCTAGGAGGGCTGGGCATGTGGGTGCAGGTTGAGCAGAAGGCATGGGGAGATGCCCTTCTGAGCTGAAGAACATTTTCCATGGTCCTGTCAGGGTGAGGAGGAGAGATGGACACTTCAGCCACATGGAGACACATCCCCCCATACTTGCAAAATGAGAACAGCCTTTGGACCCAAGGGAGGTGATGCCCGTCTCGAAAACGGAGGCACAAAAAGAGTAAGGGAAACCCAGCCAGGAGCTAAATAGTAGAGCAGGGCAAATGAATGGAAATTCAGAGAATATCCTAAGGGCATGTGGGTCAAGATGAATTGATGACCGGGCCTCAAAAACTCTCCCACTGGTAAAAAGAAAAGACGAGATTTTGTTCAAGCTTCCAAAATGTGTAAGTAGGAGACAGTCTATGTAATAATCATACATCTATCACACACACATATCCTCTGTCAATATTTTTTAACGGCATAGCACCCATTGATTCTCTAGCTTGGGGTTTCTCCTGGGCTATTTTTCTCTCACTGCCCTCTTACTTTCCATTCCCTAAATCGTTGCAGTATCAGGGTAACCTGAGTAACCAGTGGTAACCTCAGTCCCACAGGTAAACCAAACTTCTTCTTTCTATTACGTCCACTACACCCATACCTTTCCACCGAATCCTTCTCTCACTAAGAGTCCCCAAATTGAGGTCTCTGCATCTCTTTTCCTGTACCTGTCTCCCATTTCACATTTCTGGGCTACACGGGAATCACTGAAAATCCACAGAAGTACCCAAAGGAATCAGAAAGGAACAAAACATAAACTAAATGTGTGAATTACCCCCAACATAGATCACAGAGCATGTAGAATTCAGAATACGGTAAAGACAAAAGTTTTAGTTTAGCATTGCTTCCATGGTTGGCTGGTCTCTTTGTCCTCCACCACCTCTGTTCATGCCCTTCAGCGACGCTCCATCCATCTACCTATTTACCCATCACCAATCCATCCATCCTAAGCAGCAATGCATCATCGCATCCTTCGTAAGTACCTGCCCCTCCCTTTGTTTAGAATGTGATGGATGCTGTGGAAGCACAAACGCACACACAAGCCTCCAGTCCTTTTGGTTTAATCCCCATAAGGAAAGCAAGCTCAGACCGTCAAGACAACAAAAAACAGTTTGACCGGAAGACGTCTAATTCATGGACGACTTGGAAGCCACAGATATGTCATTCCTGCCCTCAGAATTCAGAGGAGACAGAGAGAGAACACTGAGGGCTGTTGAGGGGAGGAAGGAGAACTTGGCCATCTGTGTCATAATGACATCCACCACATTGCTCCCAGAAAATGTCTTTCCAGGAAGAACACCGGGAGAAGGGAGGTTCAGAGTGGAAAGACATCGGGATGTGTGTAAGTAAGCAGCAGTGCGTTCCAGGACTGCGTAGAGCAGCAGCCAATGCTGCGAGTGCTAGTTGTTCCCAGGAGGCCAGTCTTCAACGTCTCAGCCCCTGTCCGTGGTAGAGAGAGCACATAGCCTCTGCAGCCACCTTCACCATTTGACACCACAGAAAGCTGGGGGGCGCGTCCAGTTTCCAGACCTATGTGTCCTAAATATTTCCAACAGAGCGTTGCATTCAACAGAACTCAACGATGACACACAAAATGAATTGAAAAGCTGTAGACACCTTAAGTGGACTCCCTGAAAATGATGAGCTCTTTGAGCCAATTCCCCATCCTCAGATACCTCAGTCCGCACAGGCTCAAAGTAGCTCCTCTCCTGCCTCACATACATGACCTTGCCCCAGAACTCTCATTTGGTTTCTTATTCTCTATTTCCTCACCCTCCCTCCCTCAGCTGATTAAGACAAGGTTGAATTTTGCCTCTCTGGGCTTCAGTTAATTTTCTCCTCCACTAATTATCACACTAGGATTGTGTGCACACGGGGTTATGTGCGGACCATCTTGCGGAATTTTCCTTTATCCCGTCATAGTGGGTTTGGATGCCAGATGCATGTCTATGATGGACTGAATCCAATACTTCCCTAGGGCTCACTTTACTCTTGTGTATAGTGGGCAGAATAATACCTGCAACCTGGGGTTGACAGGGAGGGGTCTTCAATGAGACAATGTAAATAAATAGTAAGTAGGATGTAACACACAGTAAATGTTGGATGAATGTTAGCTCTTGCTTTTATTATTATTCTCCACTTCCTGACAGAGAAGCAAGACCCTCCACTTATTACCACCAACCTGACGACATGGGTTCCACACCTTTAGTAAGAACAAGGTGTGAGGGGCAGGGCACATCTTGGGGCCAGGACAAGGAAGAGCTGTGCAGACCAAAGCATCCGAGGGGTGTTCACAGGCGGAAATGGTATTTTGTCCAGGGCCTATTCGCCACATTGTGTGGTTGCCCTTTTCTTCCACAAACTTCCCTTTGTAACACCTGCCCATGATGATTCCTGCTGTTGAGGCAGTCCTGGGCAGCTCTGGTCCACAGTGACATTTGCCTATCAAGGTACACCACCAGCCATGTCTTTTGGAGGCTGTCCCTACTCCCAGGAGGAGGCTGATAAGCTGAGGAAGCATGGAAAGGGCATGGTGTGTGCCAAGCGCTCACACACACAGATACCACAATATGGAAGCAGGTCTTGCTCTTCCTATGAGAGGTAGTGGCAAGGTGAAGAGAAGCTCCTTACGTGTTCAGTGTAACAACACCTTGCACATGGTGGAGGTGAGATTCAAACCCTGGTCCTTATCTTTGCAACATGGCAAGTGCTCTGACCGTGCTAGTGGCTAGAAGAAGCATAAAGCGTGGATCCTGTCTTTCCAGAACTTAAAACTCACTGACCCGTTGGGAAGGCAAAGACAGTACCTTCAAACAGTCACACATTCACACGTGCTTATACAGGGGTACACGTTCATATCAAAGACACACACGGGGTTATTATTCAGAGTAAATACTCCTCGTGTGAAGACTTCCACTGACCATGGAGAACAGAAGATGGAGCAGCGTCCCAGAGGCCCCCGCTGGGCAGGCGTCGTCCTCCCAGCTTCTCCAAACAAAGAAATTCCCTAGAAGGTAGTATAGTGCAAGAAGAAGAACACACACACACATATCCGGGAGCCTGGCAGGGCTGGGTTTAATCCTCTCTTCCCTACTTTTTACTTAAGTAACCTTAGCGAATAGAAACTTTCGAAGCTGTAAAATGAAAATAGCTCTGACTTCAAGGCCTGAATTAGAAACTCGAGCAGAGATTGTGACAGTCAAGGGAGGACTGCCCCTCCCTCATCCTCCCGGGACAAGACCCCTTGAACAGGGAGGGCGTCTCTCAGCTGCCCAGATGATGGCACACACCCTGCCATGCCCCAGGGGATGCCCAGCTGGCGATGGATTTCAGCAGAGAGGCTCTAGCTCCAGCCACCAGGAGTCCTTTGTCCGGAACCCTGTCTGTTGATGCGGCCGGCCCCAGAGGTTCAGCTCGGCCTTCCCCTGCATATGTGTGCACGGGCCCCGGCCTGGTGTTCATTCACAGATGCCTGGCACAGTAGATACAGTGGGCTGAGCCTGTGGCCAGGTTCTGCTGTGACCTCCTTGGTCCCAATTGTCCCTTCTGCCTTCTGTATGTGTGTGTGTGTGTGTGTGTGTGTGTGTGTGTGTTTCTGTGTCTGTGTGTGTCTGTGTGTTTGTATATGAGAGTCAGAGGTTTGGAGGAAGACAAAGAGTGATGCTAATGAATGTCAGGGAGCAATACCATTCCAAGGATAAGCGTTTAGTTGTACCTGTGGCTCCTAGAGGACATGTTCCTATGTTCTCTGTTGGTAGATGCAATACTACATAATGCATGCTTGAGATAGCAGATTCCACACCCAACAAAATCTGTTCTGGGTAGTGAGGGCTTAGGCCAGAAAAGATGGACTGGATGTAACACCCATACTCATGGATCTTCAGACGTTCACATTTTCTCTAGTAACGCAGGCATTGCTACGGCCACAGGTGGGTTTGAGTTCTTCAGCTCATCCAAGGCAAACCATTGAAAAGTATCTACAGAGTTGGAAGCAGTAGGCGGAGAAGAGGATGTGAAACGGTTTAGGGACCAGGGAGGCTCTGGCCCTCCTTGCTGGCCACCGTCCCCAGGGCCTGGTGTGTTGTGTGAGCTCACTACGTCTTGATGAATTATTAGTTATCCCAGAACACATGCCCCCATGGCCTTTCCTCTCTGCTACTAGGGACCTGAGCTGAAATCTCTCTCCAAGCCTATCAGGGTGCTTCTGTCAGAGTGACAACAGGCGGAAGGGGTTCTTCTCCCGGGAAGGCCTGGGATCCTCTGGGTTTCCTTCGGGGCCGAGCCCATGCATAGCCTGCCCTTACGGTGAGTCCCAGAGGAGGCACCATCGATATCCAAGGCTGTCTTCTCATGCTGCAGTGTGAATTCCCAAGATGTAGGGTTACTGTAGTGCTTGCAGCTGAGCTGTGGCTAAGTTCCAGGTCTGAGAATGAAACGTGCCGCCCTCAGGCCTGGCTTGCCCATTTCCATTTCTGTCAGTCAAGGTCTTAGGACACTGACGGCAAGTACCGCTACTTGCCTTCAAATGTGGCAACGACCTCCTCCCTACTTCTAAGAGTGGGCTTTGCCCCAGCTTTCAGAGCCCGACTCCACGGAGCACCCAACCATCGTTGAGCCCTTTTTCTGTGCCCAACAGTGTACACACGCTTACGCATGTTGTCCAAAATAAGCCTTTCAACTGACATGCAGTATGCGGTTATCCTGTGTAGCAGATGAGGAAACTGGTGCTCACAGATGTATAGTGCCCAAAGTCACCCAGCTGGTGAAGATCAGAGCCCCAGTCGGAACACTAATTGGGGAATTATTTAATGTATGTTTCATCCTTTGATGGATGCTGTTTCAACATTTTCATCCTGGTCCCTGCCCTGTGGCATCCTTCTTTGTTCTGGAATCTCTAAGTGGAACGGGAAGGACGCATCAGCCCTTAAGCACTGGGATTTCAGATTCCAGGAGGCAGAATGGGTGACTCGTCCAGCAGCCCATGCCAGGTCAAAGTTTCTTAGCTCCCCAGCCTCTGCAACTTATGATAATCATTTCCCTGAGAAGCCTGCAGTCTGCGTGACTTATACACCTGTAAGTGAGATACGTACTCTCAACAGTAACCACCCAGTTTCTGTGAATGAAGACTAATGTTTTGCTGACCAAGAGGCAGCACAGAGAGCTGCAGGCCCCATTTGTTGTTTATATTACAGCAGGTGAAAAATCAAAGTGATTTGCCCAGGTTTGTTTCCAGATCAGGCTAAATGTGGCTCTGAGTCTAGGTTAAGTCATGGTCCCAACTTTGCTGAGTTTACTGTGTCTCCCCAAGAGCCACTCACCCCTCAGTAGTTGTTTCTCTTACAACAAGGATCGCTGTGCACGCTGATCGGCCCACACCTTCCCGCACCAACCGGAATATCCTGGAACACTACCCTCACCGCTCCCACACCCAGCAGTGTCCTGCATGCTTGCTTAGCACCATCCCAGAAGTCAAGCTTCTAGGGGAAAACATCACGAGTGGGATTGGAAACACGAGGAAGCCACGGCTCGTAAAGTGATGGAGAAATGGGGCCAGGGCTCGCGTGAAGGCACTGTCATCCTCAAGCACCGTCAAACCGAGAGTGAGTTTACCAGCCCAGGAGATGAGTAAAACCTCAAGTTTGAGGAAGGGCAGATACATCCTATTGTGACTGGGGCCTAGCACACCCCAATCGTAGGCCACCTCATGGCTTGCAAGAGGGATTTGAGACGTATAAAAGGTGTGCAGTGTTAGAGCATCTCAAAAGCCTCAGCATCTCCACGTTCCAGCCACTGGTGAAATCAGGTATGTCGGGCAAAGGAACGCAGCTCTTGGGAGCTTGGTTCTACCTGGTCCAAAACTCTGCGGGCAGCTGGGGCTTGCGCACTGGCTGGCTGGTCAGAAAGAAAGGCCTTGTGTGGGCACCTCTCTCGTCCGTATCATTTGGGACCCACCTCTCTTGGGCTACAAGTCAACATCTGAAGTGTGTGGGGTGGGGGCTGAGATGGGGGTCCAGGGTGTGACCAGAGTCCTGTCTTGAGGGTCCTGCTGGCGTGTGTGGTGGCGATGTTGTCGTGGCCAGGAGCTGAGCGGAGCTGATTAGGAGAGGGTAGCACCAATTCTAGGGCAGGGCTGCCCTGAAGGGCAAAGCCAGTGCAGCGAGGGAGGAGAGCTCCTCAGGGAGCAGGGGGCAGAGGCCCAGGGAGCTCAGAGCAGCAAGGACATGAGGAGGTGGTAAAGCGGCCATGTCCTGCTCTGGGAGTCGGGGACCATTGTTCCACCCCCGTGTGCTCAGTGCCTGGGGATCCATGACTTCCCTCTCTAAGATGTGCATTCTCCCCTAGAATTTAGTATCGATCTAAACGGTCGTTTTGTCTCTAGATGAGTCTTTTCTATGAATTCTCTTACAGAGTGGTTAGCATGCTCCCTTCCAATTGTTTGATATTTATATAAAAGGTCAAAATCTTTACCAGAGTACTCAACGTGTTTTGGTTCTCGTGTGTGTGTATGTGTGTGTGTGTGACCACGCGAGCACACACACACACACATATATCTTTACACTCATATTTACCTGTGTATTTACATGTGTTTGTGTGGAGTTTTATATGCTCATTAATCCTTACAACAACTTTAAGAAGAGTACAGAGAAGTTAAGTACCTTGCTCAAAGTCACACAGCTGGTTAATTTTTGAGACAGGACTCACATCCAAGAAAATCATGTTCTAAATTCCACAGTATCTGCTGTGGAAGGATAATACATTTGTCCTCATTGCCCCTGACCTTTCTTCTTATTCTTTCCTTCTCTCTCCTGTCTCTGTCTGTCTGTCTCTCTCTCATTTTTTATATTTTTGTTTTTTCTACCCCTCTCCATTACTCTTCTCCTTTCACCCTTTTTTCCTCTCTTTCTTCTTTCCTTCCTTCCTTCTATATTTCTTTATTTGTCTCAATTAAAACCTTGCTATGGCTTACAAACTGTAGCTACAATTTATACCGACTCACATCATTGCAGACACACACACACACGTTTAATCGGTGAAGCCACCAGGCAAAGGTTGAAACGGCACAGGTTTGAACGAGGCAAGTGGTTCTCCTGGGCTGAGTGTCTCTAAGGTTCTAGAGTTCCTCACTTCAGTGTCTTTTCCATTGCAGTGCACATCCAGACCGGAATGTATCATCCAAAGCAGAAGCTGTGCTGCCCGCTACCAAAGGATTGCTGCCCTCCATCCCAGCCATGCTGCACCCCACCAAAGTATTGCTGCCCCGCACCAAAGTATTGCTGTCCCCCACCTCAGCAGTACTGTCCCCCTCCGCGGCAATGCTGCCCCCCAGTAAAGTACTGTTTCCCCCCACCAAAACACTGCTAAACTCCACCTAAGCACAGCAAGCAGCCTTGCCAACCTCCACCCAAGGCCAAGGAGCCCTCTGTCCCAACGTGCCCAGCCCCTCAGCAGTGCCAGAAGTCCAAGCAGAAGTAAACCCCAGGCATGGGCCAGAGGCCAAGCTCCCTGCAGAACAGAGAACATGAAGCCCACTCCCCTCTCTCAGCTAGCTAGCTGTCAGCCCATCTCACCCCCAGCTTCTGGAAACAGCCACACTTGTGGAAAAGGCAAGCCACACTTGTGGAAAAGGCAACACCAAGATGGCAGCTTCCTGGATCAACATTTCTTATGAATTAGAAGCTGCAATTTCCATTTAGCAAAGGATCCGGTTCTAAACCTTCTAATCTTCGTTGCGGACTTGTATACTTCGCCCTTTTGGCTGCTTGGAAATATAAGCAGCATGCCCGACTACCCTTTCCTAGCACACTTGGTCTCTGCTCCAGTTTTTCAAACAATTAAACACAATTCCGCTGCCATGAATGTGTCGGTTTGATTATTTCGTCATCTTACAGTTGTTAACTCCTGCAGATTTTGTATCCTGCTGCCTAAATAAGAGCCCTAGGAGGGCTGGGCATGTGGGTGCAGGTTGAGCAGAAGGCATGGGGAGATGCCCTTCTGAGCTGAAGAACATTTTCCATGGTCCTGTCAGGGTGAGGAGGAGAGATGGGCACTTCAGCCACATGGAGACACATCCCCCCATACTTGCAAAATGAGAACAGCCTTTGGACCCAAGGGAGATGATGCCCATCTCGAAAACAGAGGCACAAAAGGAGTAAGGGAAACCCAGCCAGGAGCTAAATAGTAGAGCAGGGCAAATAAATGGAAATTCAGAGAATATCCTAAGGGCATGTGGGTCAAGATGAATTGATGACCGGGCCTCAAAAACTCTCCCACTGGTAAAAAGAAAAGACGAGATTTTGTTCAAGCTTCCAAAATGTGTAAGTAGGAGACAGTCTATGTAATAATCATACATCTATCACACACACATATCCTCTGTCAATATTTTTTAAAGGCATAGCACCCATTGATTCTCTAGCTTGGGGTTTCTCCTGGGCTATTTTTCTCTCACTGCCCTCTTACTTTCCATTCCCTAAATCCTTGCAGTATCAGGGTAACCTGAGTAACCAGTGGTAACCTCAGTCCCACAGGTAAACCAAACTTCTTCTTTCTATTACGTCCACTACACCCATACCTTTCCACCGAATCCTTCTCTCACTAAGAGTCCCCAAATTGAGGTCTCTGCATCTCTTTTCCTGTACCTGTCTCCCATTTCACATTTCTGGGCTACACGGGAATCACTGAAAATCCACAGAAGTACCCAAAGGAATCAGAAAGGAACAAACCATAAACTAAATGTGTGAATTACCCCCAACATAGATCACAGAGCATGTAGAATTCAGAATACGGTAAAGACAAAAGTTTTAGTTTAGCATTGCTTCCATGGTTGGCTGGTCTCTTCGTCCTCCACCACCTCTGTTCATGCCCTTCAGCGACGCTCCATCCATCTACCTATTTACCCATCACCAATCCATCCATCCCAAGCAGCAATGCATCATCGCATCCTTCGTAAGTACCTGCCCCTCCCTTTGTTTAGAATGTGATGGATGCTGTGGAAGCACAAACGCACACACAAGCCTCCAGTCCTTTTGGTTTAATCCCCATAAGGAAAGCAAGCTCAGACCGTCAAGACAACAAAAAACAGTTTGACCGGAAGACGTCTAATTCATGGACGACTTGGAAGCCACAGATATGTCATTCCTGCCCTCAGAATTCAGAGGAGACAGAGAGAGAACACTGAGGGCTGTTGAGGGGAGGAAGGAGAACTTGGCCATCTGTGTCATAATGACATCCACCACATTGCTCCCAGAAAATGTCTTTCCAGGAAGAACACCGGGAGAAGGGAGGTTCAGAGTGGAAAGACATCGGGATGTGTGTAAGTAAGCAGCAGTGCGTTCCAGGACTGCGTAGAGCAGCAGCCAATGCTGCGAGTGCTAGTTGTTCCCAGGAGGCCAGTCTTCAACGTCTCAGCCCCTGTCCGTGGTAGAGAGAGCACATAGCCTCTGCAGCCACCTTCACCATTTGACACCACAGAAAGCTGGGGGGCGCGTCCAGTTTCCAGACCTATGTGTCCTAAATATTTCCAACAGAGCGTTGCATTCAACAGAACTCAACGATGACACACAAAATGAATTGAAAAGCTGTAGACACCTTAAGTGGACTCCCTGAAAATGATGAGCTCTTTGAACCAATTCCCCATCCTCAGATACCTAGGTCCGCACAGGCTCAAAGTAGCTCCTCTCCTGCCTCACATACATGACCTTGCCCCAGAACTCTCATTTGGTTTCTTATTCTCTATTTCCTCACCCTCCCTCCCTCAGCTGATTAAGACAAGGTTGAATTTTGCCTCTCTGGGCTTCAGTTAATTTTCTCCTCCACTAATTATCGCACTAGGATTGTGTGCACACGGGGTTATGTGTGGACCATCTTGCGGAATTTTCCTTTATCCCGTCATAGTGGGTTTGGATGCCAGATGCATGTCTATGATGGACTGAATCCAATACTTCCCTAGGCCTCACTTTACTCATGTGTATAGTGGGCAGAATAATACCTGCAACCTGGGGTTGACGGGGAGGGGTCTTCAATGAGACAATGTAAATAAATAGTAAGTAGGATGTAACACATAGTAAATGTTGGATGAATGTTAGCTCTTGCTTTTATTATTATTCTCCACTTCCTGACAGAGAAGGAAGACCCTCCACTTATTACCACCAACCTGACGACATGGGTTCCACAACTTTAGTAAGAACAAGGTGTGAGGGGCAGGGCACATCTTGGGGCCAGGACAAGGAAGAGCTGTGTAGACCAAAGCATCCGAGGGGTGTTCATAAGCGGAAATGGTATTTTGTCCAGGGCCTATTCGCCACATTGTGTGGTTGCCCTTTTCTTCCACAGACTTCCCTTTGTAACACCTGCCCATGATGATTCCTGCTGTTGAGGCAGTCCTGGGCAGCTCTGGTCCACAGTGACATTTGCCTATCAAGGTACACCACCAGCCATGTCTTTTGGAGGCAGACCCTACTCCCAGGAGGAGGCTGATAAGTGAGGAAGCATGGAAAGGGCATGGTGTGTGCCAAGCGCTCACACACACAGATACCACAATATGGAAGCAGGTCTTGCTCTTCCTATGAGAGGTAGTGGCAAGGTGAAGTGAAGCTCCTTACGTGTTCAGTGTAACAACACCTTGCACATGGTGGAGGTGAGATTCAAACCCTGGTCCTTATCTTTGCAACATGGCAAGTGCTCTGACCGTGCTAGTGGCTAGAAGAAGCATAAAGCGTGGATCCTGTCTTTCCAGAACTTAAAACTCACTGACCCGTTGGGAAGGCAAAGACAGTACCTTCAAACAGTCACACATTCACACGTGCTTATACAGGGGTACACGTTCATATCAAAGACACACACGGGGTTATTATTCAGAGTAAATACTCCTCGTGTGAAGACTTCCACTGACCATGGAGAACAGAAGATGGAGCAGCGTCCCAGAGGCCCCCGCTGGGCAGGCGTCGTCCTCCCAGCTTCTCCAAACAAAGAAATTCCCTAGAAGGTAGTATAGTGCAAGAAGAAGAACACACACACACATATCCGGGAGCCTGGCAGGGCTGGGTTTAATCCTCTCTTCCCTACTTTTTACTTAAGTAACCTTAGCGAATAGAAACTTTCGAAGCTGTAAAATGAAAATAGCTCTGACTTCAAGGCCTGAATTAGAAACTCGAGCAGAGATTGTGACAGTCAGGGGAGGACTGCCCCTCCCTCATCCTCCCGGGACAAGACCCCTTGAACAGGGAGGGCGTCTCTCAGCTGCCCAGATGATGGCACACACCCTGCCATGCCCCAGGGGATGCCCAGCTGGCGATGGATTTCAGCAGAGAGGCTCTAGCTCCAGCCACCAGGAGTCCTTTGTCCGGAACCCTGTCTGTTGATGCGGCCGGCCCCAGAGGTTCAGCTCGGCCTTCCCCTGCATATGTGTGCACGGGCCCCGGCCTGGTGTTCATTCACAGATGCCTGGCACAGTAGATACAGTGGGCTGAGCCTGTGGCCAGGTTCTGCTGTGACCTCCTTGGTCCCAATTGTCCCTTCTGCCTTCTGTATGTGTGTGTGTGTGTGTGTGTGTGTGTGTGTGTTTCTGTGTCTGTGTGTGTCTGTGTGTTTGTATATGAGAGTCAGAGGTTTGGAGGAAGACAAAGAGTGATGCTAATGAATGTCAGGGAGCAATACCATTCCAAGGATAAGCGTTTAGTTGTACCTGTGGCTCCTAGAGGACATGTTCCTATGTTCTCTGTTGGTAGATGCAATACTACATAATGCATGCTTGAGATAGCAGATTCCACACCCAACAAAATCTGTTCTGGGTAGTGAGGGCTTAGGCCAGAAAAGATGGACTGGATGTAACACCCATACTCATGGATCTTCAGACGTTCACATTTTCTCTAGTAACGCAGGCATTGCTACGGCCACAGGTGGGTTTGAGTTCTTCAGCTCATCCAAGGCAAACCATTGAAAAGTATCTACAGAGTTGGAAGCAGTAGGCGGAGAAGAGGATGTGAAACGGTTTAGGGACCAGGGAGGCTCTGGCCCTCCTTGCTGGCCACCGTCCCCAGGGCCTGGTGTGTTGTATGAGCTCACTACGTCTTGATGAATTATTAGTTATCCCAGAACACATGCCCCCATGGCCTTTCCTCTCTGCTACTAGGGACCTGAGCTGAAATCTCTCTCCAAGCCTATCAGGGTGCTTCTGTCAGAGTGACAACAGGCGGAAGGGGTTCTTCTCCCGGGAAGGCCTGGGATCCTCTGGGTTTCCTTCGGGGCCGAGCCCATGCATAGCCTGCCCTTACGGTGAGTCCCAGAGGAGGCACCATCGATATCCAAGGCTGTCTTCTCATGCTGCAGTGTGAATTCCCAAGATGTAGGGTTACTGTAGTGCTTGCAGCTGAGCTGTGGCTAAGTTCCAGGTCTGAGAATGAAACGTGCCGCCCTCAGGCCTGGCTTGCCCATTTCCATTTCTGTCAGTCAAGGTCTTAGGACACTGACGGCAAGTACCGCTACTTGCCTTCAAATGTGGCAACGACCTCCTCCCTACTTCTAAGAGTGGGCTTTGCCCCAGCTTTCAGAGCCCGACTCCACGGAGCACCCAACCATCGTTGAGCCCTTTTTCTGTGCCCAACAGTGTACACACGCTTACGCATGTTGTCCAAAATAAGCCTTTCAACTGACATGCAGTATGCGGTTATCCTGTGTAGCAGATGAGGAAACTGGTGCTCACAGATGTATAGTGCCCAAAGTCACCCAGCTGGTGAAGATCAGAGCCCCAGTCGGAACACTAATTGGGGAATTATTTAATGTATGTTTCATCCTTTGATGGATGCTGTTTCAACATTTTCATCCTGGTCCCTGCCCTGTGGCATCCTTCTTTGTTCTGGAATCTCTAAGTGGAACGGGAAGGACGCATCAGCCCTTAAGCACTGGGATTTCAGATTCCAGGAGGCAGAATGGGTGACTCGTCCAGCAGCCCATGCCAGGTCAAAGTTTCTTAGCTCCCCAGCCTCTGCAACTTATGATAATCATTTCCCTGAGAAGCCTGCAGTCTGCGTGACTTATACACCTGTAAGTGAGATACGTACTCTCAACAGTAACCACCCAGTTTCTGTGAATGAAGACTAATGTTTTGCTGACCAAGAGGCAGCACAGAGAGCTGCAGGCCCCATTTGTTGTTTATATTACAGCAGGTGAAAAATCAAAGTGATTTGCCCAGGTTTGTTTCCAGATCAGGCTAAATGTGGCTCTGAGTCTAGGTTAAGTCATGGTCCCAACTTTGCTGAGTTTACTGTGTCTCCCCAAGAGCCACTCACCCCTCAGTAGTTGTTTCTCTTACAACAAGGATCGCTGTGCACGCTGATCGGCCCACACCTTCCCGCACCAACCGGAATATCCTGGAACACTACCCTCACCGCTCCCACACCCAGCAGTGTCCTGCATGCTTGCTTAGCACCATCCCAGAAGTCAAGCTTCTAGGGGAAAACATCACGAGTGGGATTGGAAACACGAGGAAGCCACGGCTCGTAAAGTGATGGAGAAATGGGGCCAGGGCTCGCGTGAAGGCACTGTCATCCTCAAGCACCGTCAAACCGAGAGTGAGTTTACCAGCCCAGGAGATGAGTAAAACCTCAAGTTTGAGGAAGGGCAGATACATCCTATTGTGACTGGGGCCTAGCACACCCCAATCGTAGGCCACCTCATGGCTTGCAAGAGGGATTTGAGACGTATAAAAGGTGTGCAGTGTTAGAGCATCTCAAAAGCCTCAGCATCTCCACGTTCCAGCCACTGGTGAAATCAGGTATGTCGGGCAAAGGAACGCAGCTCTTGGGAGCTTGGTTCTACCTGGTCCAAAACTCTGCGGGCAGCTGGGGCTTGCGCACTGGCTGGCTGGTCAGAAAGAAAGGCCTTGTGTGGGCACCTCTCTCGTCCGTATCATTTGGGACCCACCTCTCTTGGGCTACAAGTCAACATCTGAAGTGTGTGGGGTGGGGGCTGAGATGGGGGTCCAGGGTGTGACCAGAGTCCTGTCTTGAGGGTCCTGCTGGCGTGTGTGGTGGCGATGTTGTCGTGGCCAGGAGCTGAGCGGAGCTGATTAGGAGAGGGTAGCACCAATTCTAGGGCAGGGCTGCCCTGAAGGGCAAAGCCAGTGCAGCGAGGGAGGAGAGCTCCTCAGGGAGCAGGGGGCAGAGGCCCAGGGAGCTCAGAGCAGCAAGGACATGAGGAGGTGGTAAAGCGGCCATGTCCTGCTCTGGGAGTCGGGGACCATTGTTCCACCCCCGTGTGCTCAGTGCCTGGGGATCCATGACTTCCCTCTCTAAGATGTGCATTCTCCCCTAGAATTTAGTATCGATCTAAACGGTCGTTTTGTCTCTAGATGAGTCTTTTCTATGAATTCTCTTACAGAGTGGTTAGCATGCTCCCTTCCAATTGTTTGATATTTATATAAAAGGTCAAAATCTTTACCAGAGTACTCAACGTGTTTTGGTTCTCGTGTGTGTGTATGTGTGTGTGTGTGACCACGCGAGCACACACACACACACATATATCTTTACACTCATATTTACCTGTGTATTTACATGTGTTTGTGTGGAGTTTTATATGCTCATTAATCCTTACAACAACTTTAAGAAGAGTACAGAGAAGTTAAGTACCTTGCTCAAAGTCACACAGCTGGTTAATTTTTGAGACAGGACTCACATCCAAGAAAATCATGTTCTAAATTCCACAGTATCTGCTGTGGAAGGATAATACATTTGTCCTCATTGCCCCTGACCTTTCTTCTTATTCTTTCCTTCTCTCTCCTGTCTCTGTCTGTCTGTCTCTCTCTCATTTTTTATATTTTTGTTTTTTCTACCCCTCTCCATTACTCTTCTCCTTTCACCCTTTTTTCCTCTCTTTCTTCTTTCCTTCCTTCCTTCTATATTTCTTTATTTGTCTCAATTAAAACCTTGCTATGGCTTACAAACTGTAGCTACAATTTATACCGACTCACATCATTGCAGACACACACACACACGTTTAATCGGTGAAGCCACCAGGCAAAGGTTGAAACGGCACAGGTTTGAACGAGGCAAGTGGTTCTCCTGGGCTGAGTGTCTCTAAGGTTCTAGAGTTCCTCACTTCAGTGTCTTTTCCATTGCAGTGCACATCCAGACCGGAATGTATCATCCAAAGCAGAAGCTGTGCTGCCCGCTACCAAAGGATTGCTGCCCTCCATCCCAGCCATGCTGCACCCCACCAAAGTATTGCTGCCCCGCACCAAAGTATTGCTGTCCCCCACCTCAGCAGTACTGTCCCCCTCCGCGGCAATGCTGCCCCCCAGTAAAGTACTGTTTCCCCCCACCAAAACACTGCTAAACTCCACCTAAGCACAGCAAGCAGCCTTGCCAACCTCCACCCAAGGCCAAGGAGCCCTCTGTCCCAACGTGCCCAGCCCCTCAGCAGTGCCAGAAGTCCAAGCAGAAGTAAACCCCAGGCATGGGCCAGAGGCCAAGCTCCCTGCAGAACAGAGAACATGAAGCCCACTCCCCTCTCTCAGCTAGCTAGCTGTCAGCCCATCTCACCCCCAGCTTCTGGAAACAGCCACACTTGTGGAAAAGGCAACACCAAGATGGCAGCTTCCTGGATCAACATTTCTTATGAATTAGAAGCTGCAATTTCCATTTAGCAAAGGATCCGGTTCTAAACCTTCTAATCTTCGTTGCTGACTTGTATACTTCGCCCTTTTGGCTGCTTGGAAATATAAGCAGCATGCCCGACTACCCTTTCCTAGCACACTTGGTCTCTGCTCCAGTTTTTCAAACAATTAAACACAATTCCGCTGCCATGAATGTGTCGGTTTGATTATTTCGTCATCTTACAGTTGTTAACTCCTGCAGATTTTGTATCCTGCTGCCTAAATAAGAGCCCTAGGAGGGCTGGGCATGTGGGTGCAGGTTGAGCAGAAGGCATGGGGAGATGCCCTTCTGAGCTGAAGAACATTTTCCATGGTCCTGTCAGGGTGAGGAGGAGAGATGGGCACTTCAGCCACATGGAGACACATCCCCCCATACTTGCAAAATGAGAACAGCCTTTGGACCCAAGGGAGATGATGCCCATCTCGAAAACAGAGGCACAAAAGGAGTAAGGGAAACCCAGCCAGGAGCTAAATAGTAGAGCAGGGCAAATAAATGGAAATTCAGAGAATATCCTAAGGGCATGTGGGTCAAGATGAATTGATGACCGGGCCTCAAAAACTCTCCCACTGGTAAAAAGAAAAGACGAGATTTTGTTCAAGCTTCCAAAATGTGTAAGTAGGAGACAGTCTATGTAATAATCATACATCTATCACACACACATATCCTCTGTCAATATTTTTTAAAGGCATAGCACCCATTGATTCTCTAGCTTGGGGTTTCTCCTGGGCTATTTTTCTCTCACTGCCCTCTTACTTTCCATTCCCTAAATCCTTGCAGTATCAGGGTAACCTGAGTAACCAGTGGTAACCTCAGTCCCACAGGTAAACCAAACTTCTTCTTTCTATTACGTCCACTACACCCATACCTTTCCACCGAATCCTTCTCTCACTAAGAGTCCCCAAATTGAGGTCTCTGCATCTCTTTTCCTGTACCTGTCTCCCATTTCACATTTCTGGGCTACACGGGAATCACTGAAAATCCACAGAAGTACCCAAAGGAATCAGAAAGGAACAAACCATAAACTAAATGTGTGAATTACCCCCAACATAGATCACAGAGCATGTAGAATTCAGAATACGGTAAAGACAAAAGTTTTAGTTTAGCATTGCTTCCATGGTTGGCTGGTCTCTTCGTCCTCCACCACCTCTGTTCATGCCCTTCAGCGACGCTCCATCCATCTACCTATTTACCCATCACCAATCCATCCATCCCAAGCAGCAATGCATCATCGCATCCTTCGTAAGTACCTGCCCCTCCCTTTGTTTAGAATGTGATGGATGCTGTGGAAGCACAAACGCACACACAAGCCTCCAGTCCTTTTGGTTTAATCCCCATAAGGAAAGCAAGCTCAGACCGTCAAGACAACAAAAAACAGTTTGACCGGAAGACGTCTAATTCATGGACGACTTGGAAGCCACAGATATGTCATTCCTGCCCTCAGAATTCAGAGGAGACAGAGAGAGAACACTGAGGGCTGTTGAGGGGAGGAAGGAGAACTTGGCCATCTGTGTCATAATGACATCCACCACATTGCTCCCAGAAAATGTCTTTCCAGGAAGAACACCGGGAGAAGGGAGGTTCAGAGTGGAAAGACATCGGGATGTGTGTAAGTAAGCAGCAGTGCGTTCCAGGACTGCGTAGAGCAGCAGCCAATGCTGCGAGTGCTAGTTGTTCCCAGGAGGCCAGTCTTCAACGTCTCAGCCCCTGTCCGTGGTAGAGAGAGCACATAGCCTCTGCAGCCACCTTCACCATTTGACACCACAGAAAGCTGGGGGGCGCGTCCAGTTTCCAGACCTATGTGTCCTAAATATTTCTAACAGAGCGTTGCATTCAACAGAACTCAACGATGACACACAAAATGAATTGAAAAGCTGTAGACACCTTAAGTGGACTCCCTGAAAATGATGAGCTCTTTGAGCCAATTCCCCATCCTCAGATACCTCAGTCCGCACAGGCTCAAAGTAGCTCCTCTCCTGCCTCACATACATGACCTTGCCCCAGAACCCTCATTTGGTTTCTTATTCTCTATTTCCTCACCCTCCCTCCCTCAGCTGATTAAGACAAGGTTGAATTTTGCCTCTCTGGGCTTCAGTTAATTTTCTCCTCCACTAATTATCACACTAGGATTGTGTGCACACGGGGTTATGTGTGGACCATCTTGCGGAATTTTCCTTTATCCCGTCATAGTGGGTTTGGATGCCAGATGCATGTCTATGATGGACTGAATCCAATACTTCCCTAGGGCTCACTTTACTCTTGTGTATAGTGGGCAGAATAATACCTGCAACCTGGGGTTGACAGGGAGGGGTCTTCAATGAGACAATGTAAATAAATAGTAAGTAGGATGTAACACACAGTAAATGTTGGATGAATGTTAGCTCTTGCTTTTATTATTATTCTCCACTTCCTGACAGAGAAGCAAGACCCTCCACTTATTACCACCAACCTGACGACATGGGTTCCACACCTTTAGTAAGAACAAGGTGTGAGGGGCAGGGCACATCTTGGGGCCAGGACAAGGAAGAGCTGTGCAGACCAAAGCATCCGAGGGGTGTTCACAGGCGGAAATGGTATTTTGTCCAGGGCCTATTCGCCACATTGTGTGGTTGCCCTTTTCTTCCACAAACTTCCCTTTGTAACACCTGCCCATGATGATTCCTGCTGTTGAGGCAGTCCTGGGCAGCTCTGGCCCACAGTGACATTTGCCTATCAAGGTACACCGCCAGCCATGTCTTTTGGAGGCAGACCCTACTCCCAGGAGGAGGCTGATAAGTGAGGAAGCATGGAAAGGGCATGGTGTGTGCCAAGCGCTCACACACACAGATACCACAATATGGAAGCAGGTCTTGCTCTTCCTATGAGAGGTAGTGGCAAGGTGAAGAGAAGCTCCTTACGTGTTCAGTGTAACAACACCTTGCACATGGTGGAGCTGAGATTCAAACCCTGGTCCTTATCTTTGCAACATGGCAAGTGCTCTGACCGTGCTAGTGGCTAGAAGAAGCATAAAGCGTGGATCCTGTCTTTCCAGAACTTAAAACTCACTGACCCGTTGGGAAGGCAAAGACAGTACCTTCAAACAGTCACACATTCACACGTGCTTATACAGGGGTACACGTTCATATCAAAGACACACACGGGGTTATTATTCAGAGTAAATACTCCTCGTGTGAAGACTTCCACTGACCATGGAGAACAGAAGATGGAGCAGCGTCCCAGAGGCCCCCGCTGGGCAGGCGTCGTCCTCCCAGCTTCTCCAAACAAAGAAATTCCCTAGAAGGTAGTATAGTGCAAGAAGAAGAACACACACACATATCCGGGAGCCTGGCAGGGCTAGGTTTAATCCTCTCTTCCCTACTTTTTACTTAAGTAACCTTAGCGACTAGAAACTTTCGAAGCTGTAAAATGAAAATAGCTCCGACTTCAAGGCCTGAATTAGAAACTCGAGCAGAGATTGTGACAGTCAGGGGAGGACTGCCCCTCCCTCATCCTCCCGGGACAAGACCCCTTGAACAGGGAGGGCGTCTCTCAGCTGCCCAGATGATGGCACACACCCTGCCGTGCCCCAGGGGATGCCCAGCTGGCGATGGATTTCAGCAGAGAGGCTCTAGCTCCAGCCACCAGGAGTCCTTTGTCCGGAACCCTGTCTGTTGATGCGGCCGGCCCCAGAGATTCAGCTCGGATTTCCCCAGCATATGTGTGCATGGGCCCCGGCCTGGTGTTCATTCACAGATGCCTGGCACAGTAGATACAGTGGGCTGAGCCTGTGGCCAGGTTCTGCTGTGACCTCCTTGGTCCCAATTGTCCCTTCTGCCTTCTGTATGTGTGTGTGTGTGTGTGTGTGTGTGTATGTGTTTCTGTGTCTATGTGTGTCTGTGTGTTTGTATATGAGAGTCAGAGGTTTGGAGGAAGCAAAGAGTGATGCTCATGAATGTCAGGGAACAATACCATTCCAAGGATAAGCGTTTAGTTGTACCTGTGGCTCCTAGAGGACATGTTCCTATGTTCTCTGTTGGTAGATGCAATACTACATAATGCATGCTTGAGATAGCAGATTCCAAACCCAACAAAATCTGTTCTGGGTAGTGAGGGCTTAGGCCAGAAAAGATGGACTGGATGTAACACCCATACTCATGGATCTTCAGACGTTCACATTTTCTCTAGTAACGCAGGCATTGCTACGGCCACAGGTGGGTTTGAGTTCTTCAGCTCATCCAAGGCAAACCATTGAAAAGTATCTACAGAGTTGGAAGCAGTAGGCGGAGAAGAGGATGTGAAACGGTTTAGGGACCAGGGAGGCTCTGGCCCTCCTTGCTGGCCACCGTCCCCAGGGCCTGGTGTGTTGTGTGAGCTCACTACGTCTTGATGAATTATTAGTTATCCCAGAACACATGCCCCACATGGCCTTTCCTCTCTGCTACTAGGGACCTGAGCTGAAATCTCTCTCCAAGCCTATCAGGGTGCTTCTGTCAGAGTGACAACAGGCGGAAGGGGTTCTTCTCCCGGGAAGGCCTGGGATCCTCTGGGTTTCCTTCGGGGCCGAGCCCATGCATAGCCTGCCCTTACGGTGAGTCCCAGAGGAGGCACCATCGATATCCAAGGCTGTCTTCTCATGCTGCAGTGTGAATTCTCAAGATGTAGGGTTACTGTAGTGCTTGCAGCTGAGCTGTAGCTAAGTTCCAGGTCTGAGAATGAAACGTGCCGTCCTCAGGACTGGCTTGCCCATTTCCATTTCTGTCAGTCAAGGTCTTAAGACACTGACGGCAAGTACCGCTACTTGCCTTCAAATGTGGCAACGACCTCCTCCCTACTTCTAAGAGTGGGCTTTGCCCCAGCTTTCAGAGCCCGACTCCACGGAGCACCCAACCATCGTTGAGCCCTTATTCTGTGCCCAACAGTGTACACACGCTTACGCATGTTGTCCCAAATAAGCCTTTCAACTGACATGCAGTATGCGGTTATCCTGTGTAGCAGATGAGGAAACTGGTGCTCACAGATGTATAGTGCCCAAAGTCACCCAGCTGGTGAAGATCAGAGCCCCAGTCGGAACACTAATTGGGGAATTATTTAATGTATGTTTCATCCTTTGATGGATGTTGTTTCAACATTTTCATCCTGGTCCCTGCCCTGTGGCATCCCTCTTTGTTTTGGAATCTCTAAGTGTAACCGGAAGGACGCATCAGCCCTTAAGCCCTGGGATTTCAGATTCCAGGAGCCAGAACGGGTGACTCGTCCAGCAGCCCATGCCAGGTCAAAGTTTCTTAGCTCCCCAGCCTCTGCAACTTATGATAATCATTTCCCTGAGAAGCCTGCAGTCTGCGTGACTTATACACCTGTAAGTGAGATACGTACTCTCAACAGTAACCGCCCAGTTTCTGTGAATGAAGACTAATGTTTTGCTGACCAAGAGGCAGCACAGAGAGCTGCAGGCCCCATTTGTTGTTTATATTACAGCAGGTGAAAAATCAAAGTGATTTGCCCAGGTTTGTTTCCAGATCAGGCTAAATGTGGCTCTGAGTCTAGGTTAAGTCATGGTCCCAACTTTGCTGAGTTTACTGTGTCTCCCCAAGAGCCACTCACCCCTCAGTAGTTGTTTCTCTTACAACAAGGATCGCTGTGCACGCTGATCGGCCCACACCTTCCCGCACCAACCGGAATATCCTGGAACACTACCCTCACCGCTCCCACACCCAGCAGTGTCCTGCATGCTTGCTTAGCACCATCCCAGAAGTCAAGCTTCTAGGGGAAAACATCACGAGTGGGTTTGGAAACACGAGGAAGCCACGGCTCGTAAAGTGATGGGGAAATGGGGCCAGGGCTCGCGTGAAGGCACTGTCATCCTCAAGCACCGTCAAACCGAGAGTGAGTTTACCAGCCCAGGAGATGAGTAAAACCTCAAGTTTGAGGAAGGGCAGATACATCCTATTGTGACTGGGGCCTAGCACACCCCAATCGTAGGCCACCTCATGGCTTGCAAGAGGGATTTGAGACGTATAAAAGGTGTGCAGTGTTAGAGCATCTCAAAAGCCTCAGCATCTCCACGTTCCAGCCACTGGTGAAATCAGGTATGTCGGGCAAAGGAACGCAGCTCTTGGGAGCTTGGTTCTACCTGGTCCAAAACTCTGAGGGCAGCTGGGGCTTGCGCACTGGCTGGCTGGTCAGAAAGAAAGGCCTTGTGTGGGCACCTCTCTCGTCCGTATCATTTGGGACCCACCTCTCTTGGGTTACAAGTCAACATCTGAAGTGTGTGGGGTGGGGGCTGAGATGGGTGTCCAGGGTGCGACCAGAGTCCTGTCTTGAGGGTCCTGCTGGCGTGTGTGGTGGCGCTGTTGTCATGGCCAGGAGCTGAGCAGAGCTGATTAGGAGAGGGTAGCACCAACTCTAGGGCAGGGCTGCCCTTAAGGGAAAGGCCAGTGCAGAGAGGGAGGAGAGCTCCTCAGGGAGCAGGGGGCAGAGGCCCAGGGAGCTCAGAGCAGCAAGGACATGAGGAGGTGGTAAAGCGGCCATGTCCTGCTCTGGGAGTCGGGGACCATTGTTCCACCCCCGTGTGCTCAGTGCCTGGGGATCCATGACTTCCCTCTCTAAGATGTGCATTCTCCCCTAGAATTTAGTATCGATCTAAACGGTCGTTTTGTCTCTAGATGAGTCTTTTCTATGAATTCTCTTACAGAGTGGTTAGCATGCTCCATTCCAATTGTTTGATATTTATATAAAAGGTCAAAATCTTTACAAGAGTACTCAACGTGTTTTGGTTCTCGTGTGTGTGTATGTGTGTGTGTGTGACCACGCGAGCACACACACACACACATATATCTTTACACTCATATTTACCTGTGTATTTACATGTGTTTGAGTGGAGTTTTATATGCTCATTAATCCTTACAACAACTTTAAGAAGAGTACAGAGAAGTTAAGTACCTTGCTCAAAGTCACAAGCTGGTTAATTTTTGAGACAGGACTCACATCCAAGAAAATCATGTTCTAAATTCCACGGTATCTGCTGTGGAAGGATAATACATTTGTCCTCATTGCCCCTGACCTTTCTTCTTATTCTTTCCTTCTCTCTCCTGTCTCTGTCTGTCTGTCTCTCTCTCATTTTTTATATTTTTGTTTTTTCTACCCCTCTCCATTACTCTTCTCCTTTCACCCTTTTTTCCTCTCTTTCTTCTTTCCTTCCTTCCTTCTATATTTCTTTATTTGTCTCAATTAAAACCTTGCTATGGCTTACAAACTGTAGCTACAATTTATACCGACTCACATCATTGCAGACACACACACACACGTTTAATCGGTGAAGCCACCAGGCAAAGGTTGAAACGGCACAGGTTTGAACGAGGCAAGTGGTTCTCCTGGGTTGAGTGTCTCTAAGGTTCTAGAGTTCCTCACTTCAGTGTCTTTTCCATTGCAGTGCACATCCAGACCAGAATGTATCATCCAAAGCAGAAGCTGTGCTGCCCGCTACCAAAGGATTGCTGCCCTCCATCCCAGCCATGCTGCACCCCACCAAAGTATTGCTGCCCTGCACCAAAGTATTGCTGTCCCCCACCTCAGCAGTACTGTCCCCCTCCGCGGCAATGCTGCCCCCCAGTAAAGTACTGTTTCCCCCCACCAAAACACTGCTAAACTCCACCTAAGCACAGCAAGCAGCCTTGCCAACCTCCACCCAAGGCCAAGGAGCCCTCTGTCCCAACGTGCCCA
Source organism: Leucopleurus acutus (assembly GCF_964270905.1). Lineage (NCBI taxonomy): Eukaryota > Metazoa > Chordata > Mammalia > Artiodactyla > Delphinidae > Leucopleurus > Leucopleurus acutus. Next base: position 83,320,030 of record NC_139143.1, on the reverse strand, counting down.
GCCCCTCAGCAGTGCCAGAAGTCCAAGCAGAAGTAAACCCCAGGCATGGGCCAGAGGCCAAGCTCCCTGCAGAACAGAGAACATGAAGCCCACTCCCCTCTCTCAGCTAGCTAGCTGTCAGCCCATCTCACCCCCAGCTTCTGGAAACAGCCACACTTGTGGAAAAGGCAACACCAAGATGGCAGCTTCCTGGATCAACATTTCTTATGAATTAGAAGCTGCAATTTCCATTTAGCAAAGGATCCGGTTCTAAACCTTCTAATCTTCGTTGCTGACTTGTATACTTCACCCTTTTGGCTGCTTGGAAATATAAGCAGCATGCCCGACTACCCTTTCCTAGCACACTTGGTCTCTGCTCCAGTTTTTCAAACAATTAAACACAATTCCGCTGCCATGAATGTGTCGGTTTGATTATTTCGTCATCTTACAGTTGTTAACTCCTGCAGATTTTGTATCCTGCTGCCTAAATAAGAGCCCTAGGAGGGCTGGGCATGTGGGTGCAGGTTGAGCAGAAGGCATGGGGAGATGCCCTTCTGAGCTGAAGAACATTTTCCATGGTCCTGTCAGGATGAGGAGGAGAGATGGGCACTTCAGCCACATGGAGACACATCCCCCCATACTTGCAAAATGAGAACAGCCTTTGGACCCAAGGGAGATGATGCCCGTCTCGAAAACGGAGGCACAAAAAGAGTAAGGGAAACCCAGCCAGGAGCTAAATAGTAGAGCAGGGCAAATAAATGGAAATTCAGAGAATATCCTAAGGGCATGTGGGTCAAGATGAATTGATGACCGGGCCTCAAAAACTCTCCCACTGGTAAAAAGAAAAGACGAGATTTTGTTCAAGCTTCCAAAATGTGTAAGTAGGAGACAGTCTATGTAATAATCATACATCTATCACACACACATATCCTCTGTCAATATTTTTTAAAGGCATAGCACCCATTGATTCTCTAGCTTGGGGTTTCTCCTGGGCTATTTTTCTCTCACTGCCCTCTTACTTTCCATTCCCTAAATCCTTGCAGTATCAGGGTAACCTGAGTAACCAGTGGTAACCTCAGTCCCACAGGTAAACCAAACTTCTTCTTTCTATTACGTCCACTACACCCATACCTTTCCACCGAATCCTTCTCTCACTAAGAGTCCCCAAATTGAGGTCTCTGCATCTCTTTTCCTGTACCTGTCTCCCATTTCACATTTCTGGGCTACACAGGAATCACTGAAAATCCACAGAAGTACCCAAAGGAATCAGAAAGGAACAAACCATAAACTAAATGTGTGAATTACCCCCAACATAGATCACAGAGCATGTAGAATTCAGAATACGGTAAAGACAAAAGTTTTAGTTTAGCATTGCTTCCATGGTTGGCTGGTCTCTTCGTCCTCCACCACCTCTGTTCATGCCCTTCAGCGAGGCTCCATCCATCTGCCTATTTACCCATCACCAATCCATCCATCCCAAGCAGCAATGCATCATCGCATCCTTCGTAAGTACCTGCCCCTCCCTTTGTTTAGAATGTGATGGATGCTGTGGAAGCACAAACGCACACACAAGCCTCCAGTCCTTTTGGTTTAATCCCCATAAGGAAAGCAAGCTCAGACCGTCAAGACAACAAAAAACAGTTTGACCAGAAGACGTCTAATTCATGGACGACTTGGAAGCCACAGATATGTCATTCCTGCCCTCAGAATTCAGAGGAGACAGAGAGAGAACACTGAGGGCTGTTGAGGGGAGAAAGGAGGACTTGGCCATCTGTGTCATAATGACATCCACCACAGGGCTCCCAGAAAATGTCTTTCCAGGAAGAACAACGGGAGAAGGGAGGTTCAGAGTGGAAAGACATCGGGATGTGTGAAGTAAGCAGCAGTGCGTTCCAGGACTGCGTAGAGCAGCAGCCAATGCTGCGAGTGCTAGTTGTTCCCAGGAGGCCAGTCTTCAACGTCTCAGCCCCTGTCCGTGGTGGAGAGAGCACATAGCCTCTGCAGCCACCTTCACCATTTGACACCACAGAAAGCTGGGGGGCGCGTCCAGTTTCCAGACCTATGTGTCCTAAATATTTCCAACAGAGCATTGCATTCAACAGAACTCAACGATGACACACAAAATGAATTGAAAAGCTGTAGACACCTTAAGTGGACTCCCTGAAAATGATGAGCTCTTTGAGCCAATTCCCCATCCTCAGATACCTCAGTCCGCACAGGCTCAAAGTAGCTCCTCTCCTGCCTCACATACATGACCTTGCCCCAGAACTCTCATTTGGTTTCTTATTCTCTATTTCCTCACCCTCCCTCCCTCAGCTGATTAAGACAAGGTTGAATTTTGCCTCTCTGGGCTTCAGTTAATTTTCTCCTCCACTAATTATCACACTAGGATTGTGTGCACACGGGGTTATGTGTGGACCATCTTGTGGAATTTTCCTTTATCCCGTTATAGTGGGTTTGGATGCCAGATGCATGTCTATGATTGACTGAATCCAATACTTCCCTAGGCCTCATTTTACTCATGTGTATAGTGGGCAGAATAATACCTGCAACCTGGGGTTGACGGGGAGGGGTCTTCAATGAGACAATGTAAATGAATAGTAAGTAGGATGTAACACATAGTAAATGTTGGATGAATGTTAGCTCTTGCTTTTATTATTATTCTCCACTTCCTGACAGAGCAGCAAGAGCCTCCACTTATTACCTCCAACCTGACGACATGGGTTCCACAACTTTAGCAAGAACAAGGTGTGAGGGGCAGGGCACATCTTGGGGCCAGGACAAGGAAGAGTTGTGTAGACCAAAGCATCCGAGGGGTGTTCACAGGCGGAAATGGTATTTTGTCCAGGGCCTATTCGCCACATTGTGTGGTTGCCCTTTTCTTCCACAAACTTCCCTTTGTAACACCTGCCCATGATGATTCCTGCTGTTGAGGCAGTCCTGGGCAGCTCTGGCCCACAGTGACATTTGCCTATCAAGGTACACCGCCAGCCATGTCTTTTGGAGGCAGACCCTACTCCCAGGAGGAGGCTGATAAGTGAGGAAGCATGGAAAGGGCATGGTGTGTGCCAAGCGCTCACACACACAGATACCACAATATGGAAGCAGGTCTTGCTCTTCCTATGAGAGGTAGTGGCAAGGTGAAGAGAAGCTCCTTACGTGTTCAGTGTAACAACACCTTGCACATGGTGGAGCTGAGATTCAAACCCTGGTCCTTATCTTTGCAACACGGCAAGTGCTCTGACCGTGCTAGTGGCTAGAAGAAGCATAAAGCGTGGATCCTGTCTTTCCAGAACTTAAAAGTCACTGACCCGTTGGGAAGGCAAAGACAGTACCTTCAAACAGTCACACATTCACACGTGCTTATACAGGGGTACACGTTCATATCAAAGACACACACGGGGTTATTATTCAGAGTAAATACTCCTCGTGTGAAGACTTCCACTGACCATGGAGAACAGAAGATGGAGCAGCGTCCCAGAGACCCCCGCTGGGTAGGCGTCGTCCTCCCAGCTTCTCCAAACAAAGAAATTCCTTAGAAGGTAGTATAGGGCAAGAAGAAGAACACACACACATATCCGGGAGCCTGGCAGGGCTGGGTTTAATCCTCTCTTCCCTACTTTTTACTTAAGTAACCTTAGTGAACAGAAACTTTCGAAGCTGTCAAATGAAAATAGCTCTGACTTCAAGGCCTGAATTTGAAACTCGAGCAGAGATTGTGACAGTCAGGGGAGGACTGCCCCTCCCTCATCCTCCCAGGACAAGACCCCTTGAAGAGGGAGGGCGTCTCTCAGCAGCCCAGATGATGGCACACACCCTGCCATGCCCCAGGGGATGCCCAGCTGGCGATGGATTTCAGCAGAGAGGCTCTAGCTCCAGCCACCAGGAGTCCTTTGTCCGGAACCCTGTCTGTTGATGCGGCCGGCCCCAGAGGTTCAGCTCGGCCTTCCCCTGCATATGTGTGCACGGGCCCCGGCCTGGTGTTCATTCACAGATGCCTGGCACAGTAGATACAGTGGGCTGAGCCTGTGGCCAGGTTCTGCTGTGACCTCCTTGGTCCCAATTGTCCCTTCTGCCTTCTGTATGTGTGTGTGTGTGGGTGTTTCTGTGTCTGTGTGTGTCTCTGTGTTTGTATATGAGAGTCAGAGGTTTGGAGGAAGACAAAGAGTGATGCTAATGAATGTCAGGGAACAATACCATCCCAAGGATAAGCGTTTAGTTGTACCTGTGGCTCCTAGAGGACATGTTCCTATGTCCTCTGTTGGTAGATGCAATACCACGTAATGCATGCTTGAGATAGCAGATTCCACACCCAACAAAATCTGTTCTGGGTAGTGAGGGCTTAGGCCAGAAAAGATGGACTGGATGTAACAGCCAAACTCATGGATCTTCAGACGTTCACATTTTCTCTAGTTACGTAGGCATTGCTACGGCGACAAGTGGGTTTGAGTTCTTCAGCTCATCCAAGGCAAACCATTGAAAAGTATCTACAGAGTTGGAAGCAGTAGGCGGAGAAGAGGATGTGAAACGGTTTAGGGACCAGGGAGGCTCTGGCCCTCCTTGCTGGCCACCGTCCCCAGGGCCTGGTGTGTTGTGTGAGCTCACTACGTCTTGATGAATTATTAGTTATCCCAGAACACATGCCCCACGTGGCCTTTCCTCTCTGCTACTAGGGACCTGAGCTGAAATCTCTCTCCAAGCCTATCAGGGTTGCTTCTGTCAGAGTGACAACAGGCGGAAGGGGTTCTTCTCCCGGGAAGGCCTGGGATCCTCTGGGTTTCCTTCGGGGCCGAGCCCATGCATAGCCTGCCCTTACGGTGAGTCCCAGAGGAGGCACCATCGATATCCAAGGCTGTCTTCTCATGCTGCAGTGTGAATTCCCAAGATGTAGGGTTACTGTAGTGTTTGCAGCTGAGCTGTGGCTAAGTTCCAGGTCTGAGAATAAAACGTGCCGTCCTCAGGACTGGCTTGCCCATTTCCATTTCTGTCAGTCAAGGTCTTAAGACACTGACGGCAAGTACCGCTACTTGCCTTCAAATGTGACAACGACCTCCTCCCTACTTCTAAGAGTGGGTTTTGCCCCAGCTTTCAGAGCCCGACTCCACGGAGCACCCAACCATCGTTGAGCCCTTATTCTGTGCCCAACAGTGTACACACACTTACGCATGTTGTCCAAAATAAGCCTTTCAACTGACATGCAGTATGCGGTTATCCTGTGTAGCAGATGAGGAAACTGGTGCTCACAGATGTATAGTGCCCAAAGTCACCCAGCTGGTGAAGATCAGAGCCCCAGTCGGAACACTAATTGGGGAATTATTTAATGTATGTTTCATCCTTTGATGGATGTTGTTTCAACATTTTCATCCTGGTCCCTGCCCTGTGGCATCCTTCTTTGTTCTGGAATCTCTAAGTGGAACGGGAAGGACGCATCAGCCCTTAAGCACTGGGATTTCAGATTCCAGGAGCCAGAACGGGTGACTCGTCCAGCAGCCCATGCCGGGTCAAAGTTTCTTAGCTCCCCAGCCTCTGCAACTTATGATAATCATTTCCCTGAGAAGCCTGCAGTCTGCGTGACTTATACACCTGTAAGTGAGATACGTACTCTCAACAGTAACCGCCCAGTTTCTGTGAATGAAGACTAATGTTTTGCTGACCAAGAGGCAGCACAGAGAGCTGCAGGCCCCATTTGTTGTTTATATTACAGCAGGTGAAAAATCAAAGTGATTTGCCCAGGTTTGTTTCCAGATCAGGCTGAATGTGGCTCTGAGTCTAGGTTAAGTCATGGTCCCAACTTTGCTGAGTTTACTGTGTCTCCCCAAGAGCCACTCACCCCTCAGTAGTTGTTTCTCTTACAACAAGGATCGCTGTGCACGCTGATCGGCCCACACCTTCCCGCACCAACCGGAATATCCTGGAACACTACCCTCACCGCTCCCACACCCAGCAGTGTCCTGCATGCTTGCTTAGCACCATCCCAGAAGTCAAGCTTCTAGGGGAAAACATCACGAGTGGGTTTGGAAACACGAGGAAGCCACGGCTCGTAAAGTGATGGGGAAATGGGGCCAGGGCTCGCGTGAAGGCACTGTCATCCTCAAGCACCGTCAAACCGAGAGTGAGTTTACCAGCCCAGGAGATGAGTAAAACCTCAAGTTTGAGGAAGGGCAGATACATCCTATTGTGACTGGGGCCTAGCACACCCCAATCGTAGGCCACCTCATGGCTTGCAAGAGGGATTTGAGACGTATAAAAGGTGTGCAGTGTTAGAGCATCTCAAAAGCCTCAGCATCTCCACGTTCCAGCCACTGGTGAAATCAGGTATGTCGGGCAAAGGAACGCAGCTCTTGGGAGCTTGGTTCTACCTGGTCCAAAACTCTGAGGGCAGCTGGGGCTTGCGCACTGGCTGGCTGGTCAGAAAGAAAGGCCTTGTGTGGGCACCTCTCTCGTCCGTATCATTTGGGACCCACCTCTCTTGGGCTACAAGTCAACATCTGAAGTGTGTGGGGTGGGGGCTGAGATGGGGGTCCAGGGTGTGACCAGAGTCCTGTCTTGAGGGTCCTGCTGGCGTGTGTGGTGGCGCTGTTGTCATGGCCAGGAGCTGAGCGGAGCTGATTAGGAGAGGGTAGCACCAACTCTAGGGCAGGGCTGCCCTGAAGGGCAAAGCCAGTGCAGCGAGGGAGGAGAGCTCCTCAGGGAGCAGGGGGCAGAGGCCCAGGGAGCTCAGAGCAGCAAGGACATGAGGAGGTGGTAAAGCGGCCATGTCCTGCTCTGGGAGTCGGGGACCATTGTTCCACCCCCGTATGCTCAGTGCCTGGGGATCCATGACTTCCCTCTCTAAGATGTGCATTCGCCCCTAGAATTTAGTATCGATCTAAACGGTCGTTTTGTCTCTAGATGAGTCTTTTCTATGAATTCTCTTACAGAGTGGTTAGCATGCTCCCTTCCAATTGTTTGATATTTATATAAAAGGTCAAAATCTTTACAAGAGTACTCAACGTGTTTTGGTTCTCGTGTGTGTGTATGTGTGTGTGTGTGACCACGCGAGCACACACACACACACATATATCTTTACACTCATATTTACCTGTGTATTTACATGTGTTTGAGTGGAGTTTTATATGCTCATTAATCCTTACAACAACTTTAAGAAGAGTACAGAGAAGTTAAGTACCTTGCTCAAAGTCACAAGCTGGTTAATTTTTGAGACAGGACTCACATCCAAGAAAATCATGTTCTAAATTCCACAGTATCTGCTGTGGAAGGATAATACATTTGTCCTCATTGCCCCTGACCTTTCTTCTTATTCTTTCCTTCTCTCTCCTGTCTCTGTCTGTCTGTCTGTCTCTCATTTTTTATATTTTTGTTTTTTCTACCCCTCTCCATTACTCTTCTCCTTTCACCCTTTTTTCCTCTCTTTCTTCTTTCCTTCCTTCCTTCTATATTTCTTTATTTGTCTCAATTAAAACCTTGCTATGGCTTACAAACTGTAGCTACAATTTATACCGACTCACATCATTGCAGACACACACACACACACGTTTAATCGGTGAAGCCACCAGGCAAAGGTTGAAACGGCACAGGTTTGTACGAGGCAAGTGGTTCTCCTGGGCTGAGTGTCTCTAAGGTTCTAGAGTTCCTCACTTCAGTGTCTTTTCCATTTCAGTGCACATCCAGACCAGAATGTATCATCCAAAGCAGAAGCTGTGCTGCCCGCTACCAAAGGATTGCTGCCCTCCATCCCAGCCATGCTGCACCCCACCAAAGTATTGCTGCCCCGCACCAAAGTATTGCTGTCCCCCACCTCAGCAGTACTGTCCCCCTCCGCGGCAATGCTGCCCCCCAGTAAAGTACTGTTTCCCCCCACCAAAACACTGCTAAACTCCACCTAAGCACAGCAAGCAGCCTTGCCAACCTCCACCCAAGGCCAAGGAGCCCTCTGTCCCAACGTGCCCAGCCCCTCAGCAGTGCCAGAAGTCCAAGCAGAAGTAAACCCCAGGCATGGGCCAGAGGCCAAGCTCCCTGCAGAACAGAGAACATGAAGCCCACTCCCCTCTCTCAGCTAGCTAGCTGTCAGCCCATCTCACCCCCAGCTTCTGGAAACAGCCACACTTGTGGAAAAGGCAAGCCACACTTGTGGAAAAGGCAACACCAAGATGGCAGCTTCCTGGATCAACATTTCTTATGAATTAGAAGCTGCAATTTCCATTTAGCAAAGGATCCGGTTCTAAACCTTCTAATCTTCGTTGCGGACTTGTATACTTCGCCCTTTTGGCTGCTTGGAAATATAAGCAGCATGTCCGACTACCCTTTCCTAGCACACTTGGTCTCTGCTCCAGTTTTTCAAACAATTAAACACAATTCCGCTGCCATGAATGTGTCGGTTTGATTATTTCGTCATCTTACAGTTGTTAACTCCTGCAGATTTAGTATCCTGCTGCCTAAATAAGAGCCCCAGGAGGGCTGGGCATGTGGGTGCAGGTTGAGCAGAAGGCATGGGGAGATGCCCTTCTGAGCTGAAGAACATTTTCCATGGTCCTGTCAGGGTGAGGAGGAGAGATGGGCACTTCAGCCACATGGAGACACATCCCCCCATACTTGCAAAATGAGAACAGCCTTTGGACCCAAGGGAGATGATGCCCGTTTCGAAAACGGAGGCACAAAAAGAGTAAGGGAAACCCAGCCAGGAGCTAAATAGTAGAGCAGGGCAAATAAATGGAAATTCAGAGAATATCCTAAGGGCATGTGGGTCAAGATGAATTGATGACCGGGCCTCAAAAACTCTCCCACTGGTAAAAAGAAAAGACGAGATTTTGTTCAAGCTTCCAAAATGTGTAAGTAGGAGACAGTCTATGTAATAATCATACATCTATCACACACACATATCCTCTGTCAATATTTTTTAAAGGCATAGCACCCATTGATTCTCTAGCTTGGGGTTTCTCCTGGGCTATTTTTCTCTCACTGCCCTCTTACTTTCCATTCCCTAAATCCTTGCAGTATCAGGGTAACCTGAGTAACCAGTGGTAACCTCAGTCCCACAGGTAAACCAAACTTCTTCTTTCTATTACGTCCACTACACCCATACCTTTCCACCGAATCCTTCTCTCACTAAGAGTCCCCAAATTGAGGTCTCTGCATCTCTTTTCCTGTACCTGTCTCCCATTTCACATTTCTGGGCTACACAGGAATCACTGAAAATCCACAGAAGTACCCAAAGGAATCAGAAAGGAACAAACCATAAACTAAATGTGTGAATTACCCCCAACATAGATCACAGAGCATGTAGAATTCAGAATACGGTAAAGACAAAAGTTTTAGTTTAGCATTGCTTCCATGGTTGGCTGGTCTCTTCGTCCTCCACCACCTCTGTTCATGCCCTTCAGCGACGCTCCATCCATCTACCTATTTACCCATCACCAATCCATCCATCCCAAGCAGCAATGCATCATCGCATCTTTGTAAGTACCTGCCCCTCCCTTTGTTTAGAATGCGATGGATGCTGTGGAAGCACAAACGCACACACAAGCCTCCAGTCCTTTTGGTTTAATCCCCGTAAGGAAAGCAAGCTCAGACCGCCAAGACAACAAAAAACAGTTTGACCGGAAGACGTCTAATTCATGGACGACTTGGAAGCCACAGATATGTCATTCCTGCCCTCAGAATTCAGAGGAGACAGAGAGAGAACACTGAGGGCTGTTGAGGGGAGGAAGGAGAACTTGGCCATCTGTGTCATAATGACATCCACCACATTGCTCCCAGAAAATGTCTTTCCAGGAAGAACACCGGGAGAAGGGAGGTTCAGAGTGGAAAGACATCGGGATGTGTGTAAGTAAGCAGCAGTGTGTTCCAGGACTGCGTAGAGCAGCAGCCAATGCTGCGAGTGCTAGTTGTTCCCAGGAGGCCAGTCTTCAACGTCTCAGCCCCTGTCCGTGGTAGAGAGAGCACATAGCCTCTGCAGCCACCTTCACCATTTGACACCACAGAAAGCTGGGGGGCGCGTCCAGTTTCCAGACCTATGTGTCCTAAATATTTCCAACAGAGCGTTGCATTCAACAGAACTCAACGATGACACACAAAATGAATTGAAAAGCTGTAGACACCTTAAGTGGACTCCCTGAAAATGATGAGCTCTTTGAGCCAATTCCCCATCCTCATATACCTCAGTCCGCACAGGCTCAAAGTAGCTCCTCTCCTGCCTCACATACATGACCTTGCCCCAGAACTCTCATCTGGTTTCTTATTCTCTATTTCCTCACCCTCCCTCCCTCAGCTGATTAAGACAAGGTTGAATTTTGCCTCTCTGGGCTTCACTTAATTTTCTCCTCCACTAATTATCACACTAGGATTGTGTGCATACGGGGTTATGTGTGGACCATCTTGCGGAATTTTCCTTTATCCCGTCATAGTGGGTTTGGATGCCAGATGCATGTCTATGATGGACTGAATCCAATACTTCCCTAGGCCTCACTTTACTCATGTGTATAGTGGGCAGAAAAATACCTGCAACCTGGGGTTGATGGGGAGGGGTCTTCAATGAGACAATGTAAATGAATAGTAAGTAGGATGTAACACATAGTAAATGTTGGATGAATGTTAGCTCTTGCTATTATTATTATTCTCCACTTCCTGACAGAGAAGCAAGACCCTCCACTTATTACCACCAACCTGACGACATGGGTTACACAACTTTAGTAAGAACAAGGTGTGAGGGGCAGGGCACATCTTGGGGCCAGGACAAGGAAGAGCTGTGTAGACCAAAGCATCCGAGGGGTGTTCACAGGCGGAAATGGTATTTTGTCCAGGGCCTATTCGCCACATTGTGTGGTTGCCCTTTTCTTCCACAAACTTCCCTTTGTAACACCTGCCCATGATGATTCCTGCTGTTGAGGCAGTCCTGGGCAGCTCTGGCCCACAGTGACATTTGCCTATCAAGGTACACCGCCAGCCATGTCTTTTGGAGGCTGACCCTACTCCCAGGAGGAGGCTGATAAGTGAGGAAGCATGGAAAGGGCATGGTGTGTGCCAAGCGCTCACACACACAGATACCACAATATGGAAGCAGGTCTTGCTCTTCCTATGAGAGGTAGTGGCAAGGTGAAGTGAAGCTCCTTACGTGTTCAGTGTAACAACACCTTGCACATGGTGGAGGTGAGATTCAAACCCTGGTCCTTATCTTTGCAACATGGCAAGTGCTCTGACCGTGCTAGTGGCTAGAAGAAGCATAAAGCGTGGATCCTGTCTTTCCAGAACTTAAAACTCACTGACCCGTTGGGAAGGCAAAGACAGTACCTTCAAACAGTCACACATTCACACGTGCTTATACAGGGGTACACGTTCATATCAAAGACACACACGGGGTTATTATTCAGAGTAAATACTCCTCGTGTGAAGACTTCCACTGACCATGGAGAACAGAAGATGGAGCAGCGTCCCAGAGGCCCCCGCTGGGCAGGCGTCGTCCTCCCAGCTTCTCCAAACAAAGAAATTCCCTAGAAGGTAGTATAGTGCAAGAAGAAGAACACACACACACATATCCGGGAGCCTGGCAGGGCTGGGTTTAATCCTCTCTTCCCTACTTTTTACTTAAGTAACCTTAGCGAATAGAAACTTTCGAAGCTGTAAAATGAAAATAGCTCTGACTTCAAGGCCTGAATTAGAAACTCGAGCAGAGATTGTGACAGTCAGGGGAGGACTGCCCCTCCCTCATCCTCCCGGGACAAGACCCCTTGAACAGGGAGGGCGTCTCTCAGCTGCCCAGATGATGGCACACACCCTGCCATGCCCCAGGGGATGCCCAGCTGGCGATGGATTTCAGCAGAGAGGCTCTAGCTCCAGCCACCAGGAGTCCTTTGTCCGGAACCCTGTCTGTTGATGCGGCCGGCCCCAGAGGTTCAGCTCGGCCTTCCCCTGCATATGTGTGCACGGGCCCCGGCCTGGTGTTCATTCACAGATGCCTGGCACAGTAGATACAGTGGGCTGAGCCTGTGGCCAGGTTCTGCTGTGACCTCCTTGGTCCCAATTGTCCCTTCTGCCTTCTGTATGTGTGTGTGTGTGTGTGTGTGTGTTTCTGTGTCTGTGTGTGTCTGTGTGTTTGTATATGAGAGTCAGAGGTTTGGAGGAAGACAAAGAGTGATGCTAATGAATGTCAGGGAGCAATACCATTCCAAGGATAAGCGTTTAGTTGTACCTGTGGCTCCTAGAGGACATGTTCCTATGTTCTCTGTTGGTAGATGCAATACTACATAATGCATGCTTGAGATAGCAGATTCCACACCCAACAAAATCTGTTCTGGGTAGTGAGGGCTTAGGCCAGAAAAGATGGACTGGATGTAACACCCATACTCATGGATCTTCAGACGTTCACATTTTCTCTAGTAACGCAGGCATTGCTACGGCCACAGGTGGGTTTGAGTTCTTCAGCTCATCCAAGGCAAACCATTGAAAAGTATCTACAGAGTTGGAAGCAGTAGGCGGAGAAGAGGATGTGAAACGGTTTAGGGACCAGGGAGGCTCTGGCCCTCCTTGCTGGCCACCGTCCCCAGGGCCTGGTGTGTTGTGTGAGCTCACTACGTCTTGATGAATTATTAGTTATCCCAGAACACATGCCCCACATGGCCTTTCCTCTCTGCTACTAGGGACCTGAGCTGAAATCTCTCTCCAAGCCTATCAGGGTGCTTCTGTCAGAGTGACAACAGGCGGAAGGGGTTCTTCTCCCGGGAAGGCCTGGGATCCTCTGGGTTTCCTTCGGGGCCGAGCCCATGCATAGCCTGCCCTTACGGTGAGTCCCAGAGGAGGCACCATCGATATCCAAGGCTGTCTTCTCATGCTGCAGTGTGAATTCCCAAGATGTAGGGTTACTGTAGTGCTTGCAGCTGAGCTGTGGCTAAGTTCCAGGTCTGAGAATGAAACGTGCCGTCCTCAGGCCTGGCTTGCCCATTTCCATTTCTGCCAGTCAAGGTCTTAGGACACTGAAGGCAAGTACCGCTACTTGCCTTCAAATGTGGCAACGACCTCCTCCCTACTTCTAAGAGTGGGCTTTGCCCCAGCTTTCAGAGCCCGACTCCACGGAGCACCCAACCATCGTTGAGCCCTTTTTCTGTGCCCAACAGTGTACACACGCTTACGCATGTTGTCCAAAATAAGCCTTTCAACTGACATGCAGTATGCGGTTATCCTGTGTAGCAGATGAGGAAACTGGTGCTCACAGATGTATAGTGCCCAAAGTCACCCAGCTGGTGAAGATCAGAGCCCCAGTCGGAACACTAATTGGGGAATTATTTAATGTATGTTTCATCCTTTGATGGATGCTGTTTCAACATTTTCATCCTGGTCCCTGCCCTGTGGCATCCTTCTTTGTTCTGGAATCTCTAAGTGGAACGGGAAGGACGCATCAGCCCTTAAGCACTGGGATTTCAGATTCCAGGAGGCAGAATGGGTGACTCGTCCAGCAGCCCATGCCGGGTCAAAGTTTCTTAGCTCCCCAGCCTCTGCAACTTATGATAATCATTTCCCTGAGAAGCCTGCAGTCTGCGTGACTTATACACCTGTAAGTGAGATACGTACTCTCAACAGTAACCGCCCAGTTTCTGTGAATGAAGACTAATGTTTTGCTGACCAAGAGGCAGCACAGAGAGCTGCAGGCCCCATTTGTTGTTTATATTACAGCAGGTGAAAAATCAAAGTGATTTGCCCAGGTTTGTTTCCAGATCAGGCTAAATGTGGCTCTGAGTCTAGGTTAAGTCATGGTCCCAACTTTGCTGAGTTTACTGTGTCTCCCCAAGAGCCACTCACCCCTCAGTAGTTGTTTCTCTTAAACAGGGATTGCTGTGCACGCTGATCGGCCCACACCTTCCCGCACCAACCGGAATATCCTGGAACACTACCCTCACCGCTCCCACACCCAGCAGTGTCCTGCATGCTTGCTTAGCACCATCCCAGAAGTCAAGCTTCTAGGGGAAAACATCACGAGTGGGTTTGGAAACACGAGGAAGCCACGGCTCGTAAAGTGATGGGGAAATGGGGCCAGGGCTCGCGTGAAGGCACTGTCATCCTCAAGCACCGTCAAACCGAGAGTGAGTTTACCAGCCCAGGAGATGAGTAAAACCTCAAGTTTGAGGAAGGGCAGATACATCCTATTGTGACTGGGGCCTAGCACACCCCAATCGTAGGCCACCTCATGGCTTGCAAGAGGGATTTGAGACGTATAAAAGGTGTGCAGTGTTAGAGCATCTCAAAAGCCTCAGCATCTCCACGTTCCAGCCACTGGTGAAATCAGGTATGTCGGGCAAAGGAACACAGCTCTTGGGAGCTTGGTTCTACCTGGTCCAAAACTCTGCGGGCAGCTGGGGCTTGCGCACTGGCTGGCTGGTCAGAAAGAAAGGCCTTGTGTGGGCACCTCTCTCGTCCATATCGTTTGGGACCCACCTCTCTTGGGCTACAAGTCAACATCTGAAGTGTGTGGGGTGGGGGCTGAGATGGGGGTCCAGGGTGTGACCAGAGTCCTGTCTTGAGGGTCCTGCTGGCGTGTGTGGTGGCGATGTTGTCGTGGCCAGGAGCTGAGCGGAGCTGATTAGGAGAGGGTAGCACCAACTCTAGGGCAGGGCTGCCCTGAAGGGCAAAGCCAGTGCAGCGAGGGAGGAGAGCTCCTCAGGGAGCAGGGGGCAGAGGCCCAGGGAGCTCAGAGCAGCAAGGACATGAGGAGGTGGTAAAGCGGCCATGTCCTGCTCTGGGAGTCGGGGACCATTGTTCCACCCCCGTGTGCTCAGTGCCTGGGGATCCATGACTTCCCTCTCTAAGATGTGCATTCTCCCCTAGAATTTAGTATCGATCTAAACGGTCGTTTTGTCTCTAGATGAGTCTTTTCTATGAATTCTCTTACAGAGTGGTTAGCATGCTCCATTCCAATTGTTTGATATTTATATAAAAGGTCAAAATCTTTACAAGAGTACTCAACGTGTTTTGGTTCTCGTGTGTGTGTATGTGTGTGTGTGTGACCACGCGAGCACACACACACACACATATATCTTTACACTCATATTTACCTGTGTATTTACATGAGTTTGTGTGGACTTTTATATGCTCATTAATCCTTACAACAACTTTAAGAAGAGTACAGAGAAATTAAGTACCTTGCTCAAAGTCACACAGCTGGTTAATTTTTGAGACAGGACTCACATCCAAGAAAATCATGTTCTAAATTCCACAGTATCTGCTGTGGAAGGATAATACATTTGTCCTCATTGCCCCTGACCTTTCTTCTTATTCTTTCCTTCTCTCTCCTGTCTCTGTCTGTCTGTCTCTCTCTCATTCTTTATATTTTTGTTTTTTCTACCCCTCTCCATTACTCTTCTCCTTTCACCCTTTTTTCCTCTCTTTCTTCTTTCCTTCCTTCCTTCTATATTTCTTTATTTGTTTCAATTAAAACCTTGCTATGGCTTACAAACTGTAGCTACAATTTATACCGACTCACATCATTGCAGACACACACACACACGTTTAATCGGTGAAGCCACCAGGCAAAGGTTGAAACGGCACAGGTTTGAACGAGGCAAGTGGTTCTCCTGGGTTGAGTGTCTCTAAGGTTCTAGAGTTCCTCACTTCAGTGTCTTTTCCATTGCAGTGCACATCCAGACCAGAATGTATCATCCAAAGCAGAAGCTGTGCTGCCCGCTACCAAAGGATTGCTGCCCTCCATCCCAGCCATGCTGCACCCCACCAAAGTATTGCTGCCCCGCACCAAAGTATTGCTGTCCCCCACCTCAGCAGTACTGTCCCCCTCCGCGGCAATGCTGCCCCCCATTAAAGTACTGTTTCCCCCCACCAAAACACTGCTAAACTCCACCTAAGCACAGCAAGCAGCCTTGCCAACCTCCACCCAAGGCCAAGGAGCCCTCTGTCCCAACGTGCCCAGCCCCTCAGCAGTGCCAGAAGTCCAAGCAGAAGTAAACCCCAGGCATGGGCCAGAGGCCAAGCTCCCTGCAGAACAGAGAACATGAAGCCCACTCCCCTCTCTCAGCTAGCTAGCTGTCAGCCCATCTCACCCCCAGCTTCTGGAAACAGCCACACTTGTGGAAAAGGCAAGCCACACTTGTGGAAAAGGCAACACCAAGATGGCAGCTTCCTGGATCAACATTTCTTATGAATTAGAAGCTGCAATTTCCATTTAGCAAAGGATCCGGTTCTAAACCTTCTAATCTTCGTTGCTGACTTGTATACTTCGCCCTTTTGGCTGCTTGGAAATATAAGCAGCATGCCCGACTACCCTTTCCTAGCACACTTGGTCTCTGCTCCAGTTTTTCAAACAATTAAACACAATTCCGCTGCCATGAATGTGTCGGTTTGATTATTTCGTCATCTTACAGTTGTTAACTCCTGCAGATTTTGTATCCTGCTGCCTAAATAAGAGCCCTAGGAGGGCTGGGCATGTGGGTGCAGGTTGAGCAGAAGGCATGGGGAGATGCCCTTCTGAGCTGAAGAACATTTTCCATGGTCCTGTCAGGGTGAGGAGGAGAGATGGGCACTTCAGCCACATGGAGACACATCCCCCCATACTTGCAAAATGAGAACAGCCTTTGGACCCAAGGGAGATGATGCCCATCTCGAAAACAGAGGCACAAAAGGAGTAAGGGAAACCCAGCCAGGAGCTAAATAGTAGAGCAGGGCAAATAAATGGAAATTCAGAGAATATCCTAAGGGCATGTGGGTCAAGATGAATTGATGACCGGGCCTCAAAAACTCTCCCACTGGTAAAAAGAAAAGACGAGATTTTGTTCAAGCTTCCAAAATGTGTAAGTAGGAGACAGTCTATGTAATAATCATACATCTATCACACACACATCTCCTCTGTCAATATTTTTTAAAGGCATAGCACCCATTGATTCTCTAGCTTGGGGTTTCTCCTGGGCTATTTTTCTCTCACTGCCCTCTTACTTTCCATTCCCTAAATCCTTGCAGTATCAGGGTAACCTGAGTAACCAGTGGTAACCTCAGTCCCACAGGTAAACCAAACTTCTTCTTTCTATTACGTCCACTACACCCATACCTTTCCACCGAATCCTTCTCTCACTAAGAGTCCCCAAATTGAGGTCTCTGCATCTCTTTTCCTGTACCTGTCTCCCATTTCACATTTCTGGGCTACACGGGAATCACTGAAAATCCACAGAAGTACCCAAAGGAATCAGAAAGGAACAAACCATAAACTAAATGTGTGAATTACCCCCAACATAGATCACAGAGCATGTAGAATTCAGAATACGGTAAAGACAAAAGTTTTAGTTTAGCATTGCTTCCATGGTTGGCTGGTCTCTTCGTCCTCCACCACCTCTGTTCATGCCCTTCAGCGACGCTCCATCCATCTACCTATTTACCCATCACCAATCCATCCATCCCAAGCAGCAATGCATCATCGCATCCTTCGTAAGTACCTGCCCCTCCCTTTGTTTAGAATGTGATGGATGCTGTGGAAGCACAAACGCACACACAAGCCTCCAGTCCTTTTGGTTTAATCCCCATAAGGAAAGCAAGCTCAGACCGTCAAGACAACAAAAAACAGTTTGACCGGAAGACGTCTAATTCATGGACGACTTGGAAGCCACAGATATGTCATTCCTGCCCTCAGAATTCAGAGGAGACAGAGAGAGAACACTGAGGGCTGTTGAGGGGAGGAAGGAGAACTTGGCCATCTGTGTCATAATGACATCCACCACATTGCTCCCAGAAAATGTCTTTCCAGGAAGAACACCGGGAGAAGGGAGGTTCAGAGTGGAAAGACATCGGGATGTGTGTAAGTAAGCAGCAGTGCGTTCCAGGACTGCGTAGAGCAGCAGCCAATGCTGCGAGTGCTAGTTGTTCCCAGGAGGCCAGTCTTCAACGTCTCAGCCCCTGTCCGTGGTAGAGAGAGCACATAGCCTCTGCAGCCACCTTCACCATTTGACACCACAGAAAGCTGGGGGGCGCGTCCAGTTTCCAGACCTATGTGTCCTAAATATTTCTAACAGAGCGTTGCATTCAACAGAACTCAACGATGACACACAAAATGAATTGAAAAGCTGTAGACACCTTAAGTGGACTCCCTGAAAATGATGAGCTCTTTGAGCCAATTCCCCATCCTCAGATACCTCAGTCCGCACAGGCTCAAAGTAGCTCCTCTCCTGCCTCACATACATGACCTTGCCCCAGAACCCTCATTTGGTTTCTTATTCTCTATTTCCTCACCCTCCCTCCCTCAGCTGATTAAGACAAGGTTGAATTTTGCCTCTCTGGGCTTCAGTTAATTTTCTCCTCCACTAATTATCACACTAGGATTGTGTGCACACGGGGTTATGTGCGGACCATCTTGCGGAATTTTCCTTTATCCCGTCATAGTGGGTTTGGATGCCAGATGCATGTCTATGATGGACTGAATCCAATACTTCCCTAGGGCTCACTTTACTCTTGTGTATAGTGGGCAGAATAATACCTGCAACCTGGGGTTGACAGGGAGGGGTCTTCAATGAGACAATGTAAATAAATAGTAAGTAGGATGTAACACACAGTAAATGTTGGATGAATGTTAGCTCTTGCTTTTATTATTATTCTCCACTTCCTGACAGAGAAGCAAGACCCTCCACTTATTACCACCAACCTGACGACATGGGTTCCACACCTTTAGTAAGAACAAGGTGTGAGGGGCAGGGCACATCTTGGGGCCAGGACAAGGAAGAGCTGTGCAGACCAAAGCATCCGAGGGGTGTTCACAGGCGGAAATGGTATTTTGTCCAGGGCCTATTCGCCACATTGTGTGGTTGCCCTTTTCTTCCACAAACTTCCCTTTGTAACACCTGCCCATGATGATTCCTGCTGTTGAGGCAGTCCTGGGCAGCTCTGGCCCACAGTGACATTTGCCTATCAAGGTACACCACCAGCCATGTCTTTTGGAGGCAGACCCTACTCCCAGGAGGAGGCTGATAAGCTGAGGAAGCATGGAAAGGGCATGGTGTGTGCCAAGCGCTCACACACACAGATACCACAATATGGAAGCAGGTCTTGCTCTTCCTATGAGAGGTAGTGGCAAGGTGAAGAGAAGCTCCTTACGTGTTCAGTGTAACAACACCTTGCACATGGTGGAGCTGAGATTCAAACCCTGGTCCTTATCTTTGCAACATGGCAAGTGCTCTGACCGTGCTAGTGGCTAGAAGAAGCATAAAGCGTGGATCCTGTCTTTCCAGAACTTAAAACTCACTGACCCGTTGGGAAGGCAAAGACAGTACCTTCAAACAGTCACACATTCACACGTGCTTATACAGGGGTACACGTTCATATCAAAGACACACACGGGGTTATTATTCAGAGTAAATACTCCTCGTGTGAAGACTTCCACTGACCATGGAGAACAGAAGATGGAGCAGCGTCCCAGAGGCCCCCGCTGGGCAGGCGTCGTCCTCCCAGCTTCTCCAAACAAAGAAATTCCCTAGAAGGTAGTATAGTGCAAGAAGAAGAACACACACACATATCCGGGAGCCTGGCAGGGCTGGGTTTAATCCTCTCTTCCCTACTTTTTACTTAAGTAACCTTAGCGACTAGAAACTTTCGAAGCTGTAAAATGAAAATAGCTCCGACTTCAAGGCCTGAATTAGAAACTCGAGCAGAGATTGTGACAGTCAGGGGAGGACTGCCCCTCCCTCATCCTCCCGGGACAAGACCCCTTGAACAGGGAGGGCGTCTCTCAGCTGCCCAGATGATGGCACACACCCTGCCGTGCCCCAGGGGATGCCCAGCTGGCGATGGATTTCAGCAGAGAGGCTCTAGCTCCAGCCACCAGGAGTCCTTTGTCCGGAACCCTGTCTGTTGATGCGGCCGGCCCCAGAGATTCAGCTCGGATTTCCCCAGCATATGTGTGCATGGGCCCCGGCCTGGTGTTCATTCACAGATGCCTGGCACAGTAGATACAGTGGGCTGAGCCTGTGGCCAGGTTCTGCTGTGACCTCCTTGGTCCCAATTGTCCCTTCTGCCTTCTGTATGTGTGTGTGTGTGTGTGTGTGTGTGTATGTGTTTCTGTGTCTATGTGTGTCTGTGTGTTTGTATATGAGAGTCAGAGGTTTGGAGGAAGACAAAGAGTGATGCTCATGAATGTCAGGGAACAATACCATTCCAAGGATAAGCGTTTAGTTGTACCTGTGGCTCCTAGAGGACATGTTCCTATGTTCTCTGTTGGTAGATGCAATACTACATAATGCATGCTTGAGATAGCAGATTCCAAACCCAACAAAATCTGTTCTGGGTAGTGAGGGCTTAGGCCAGAAAAGATGGACTGGATGTAACACCCATACTCATGGATCTTCAGACGTTCACATTTTCTCTAGTAACGCAGGCATTGCTACGGCCACAGGTGGGTTTGAGTTCTTCAGCTCATCCAAGGCAAACCATTGAAAAGTATCTACAGAGTTGGAAGCAGTAGGCGGAGAAGAGGATGTGAAACGGTTTAGGGACCAGGGAGGCTCTGGCCCTCCTTGCTGGCCACCGTCCCCAGGGCCTGGTGTGTTGTGTGAGCTCACTACGTCTTGATGAATTATTAGTTATCCCAGAACACATGCCCCACATGGCCTTTCCTCTCTGCTACTAGGGACCTGAGCTGAAATCTCTCTCCAAGCCTATCAGGGTGCTTCTGTCAGAGTGACAACAGGCGGAAGGGGTTCTTCTCCTGGGAAGGCCTGGGATCCTCTGGGTTTCCTTCGGGGCCGAGCCCATGCATAGCCTGCCCTTACGGTGAGTCCCAGAGGAGGCACCATCGATATCCAAGGCTGTCTTCTCATGCTGCAGTGTGAATTCTCAAGATGTAGGGTTACTGTAGTGCTTGCAGCTGAGCTGTAGCTAAGTTCCAGGTCTGAGAATGAAACGTGCCGTCCTCAGGACTGGCTTGCCCATTTCCATTTCTGTTAGTCAAGGTCTTAAGACACTGACGGCAAGTACCGCTACTTGCCTTCAAATGTGGCAACGACCTCCTCCCTACTTCTAAGAGTGGGCTTTGCCCCAGCTTTCAGAGCCCGACTCCACGGAGCACCCAACCATCGTTGAGCCCTTATTCTGTGCCCAACAGTGTACACACGCTTACGCATGTTGTCCCAAATAAGCCTTTCAACTGACATGCAGTATGCGGTTATCCTGTGTAGCAGATGAGGAAACTGGTGCTCACAGATGTATAGTGCCCAAAGTCACCCAGCTGGTGAAGATCAGAGCCCCAGTCGGAACACTAATTGGGGAATTATTTAATGTATGTTTCATCCTTTGATGGATGTTGTTTCAACATTTTCATCCTGGTCCCTGCCCTGTGGCATCCCTCTTTGTTTTGGAATCTCTAAGTGTAACCGGAAGGACGCATCAGCCCTTAAGCCCTGGGATTTCAGATTCCAGGAGCCAGAACGGGTGACTCGTCCAGCAGCCCATGCCAGGTCAAAGTTTCTTAGCTCCCCAGCCTCTGCAACTTATGATAATCATTTCCCTGAGAAGCCTGCAGTCTGCGTGACTTATACACCTGTAAGTGAGATACGTACTCTCAACAGTAACCGCCCAGTTTCTGTGAATGAAGACTAATGTTTTGCTGACCAAGAGGCAGCACAGAGAGCTGCAGGCCCCATTTGTTGTTTATATTACAGCAGGTGAAAAATCAAAGTGATTTGCCCAGGTTTGTTTCCAGATCAGGCTAAATGTGGCTCTGAGTCTAGGTTAAGTCATGGTCCCAACTTTGCTGAGTTTACTGTGTCTCCCCAAGAGCCACTCACCCCTCAGTAGTTGTTTCTCTTACAACAAGGATCGCTGTGCACGCTGATCGGCCCACACCTTCCCGCACCAACCGGAATATCCTGGAACACTACCCTCACCGCTCCCACACCCAGCAGTGTCCTGCATGCTTGCTTAGCACCATCCCAGAAGTCAAGCTTCTAGGGGAAAACATCACGAGTGGGTTTGGAAACACGAGGAAGCCACGGCTCGTAAAGTGATGGGGAAATGGGGCCAGGGCTCGCGTGAAGGCACTGTCATCCTCAAGCACCGTCAAACCGAGAGTGAGTTTACCAGCCCAGGAGATGAGTAAAACCTCAAGTTTGAGGAAGGGCAGATACATCCTATTGTGACTGGGGCCTAGCACACCCCAATCGTAGGCCACCTCATGGCTTGCAAGAGGGATTTGAGACGTATAAAAGGTGTGCAGTGTTAGAGCATCTCAAAAGCCTCAGCATCTCCACGTTCCAGCCACTGGTGAAATCAGGTATGTCGGGCAAAGGAACGCAGCTCTTGGGAGCTTGGTTCTACCTGGTCCAAAACTCTGAGGGCAGCTGGGGCTTGCGCACTGGCTGGCTGGTCAGAAAGAAAGGCCTTGTGTGGGCACCTCTCTCGTCCGTATCATTTGGGACCCACCTCTCTTGGGTTACAAGTCAACATCTGAAGTGTGTGGGGTGGGGGCTGAGATGGGTGTCCAGGGTGCGACCAGAGTCCTGTCTTGAGGGTCCTGCTGGCGTGTGTGGTGGCGCTGTTGTCATGGCCAGGAGCTGAGCAGAGCTGATTAGGAGAGGGTAGCACCAACTCTAGGGCAGGGCTGCCCTTAAGGGAAAGGCCAGTGCAGAGAGGGAGGAGAGCTGCTCAGGGAGCAGGGGGCAGAGGCCCAGGGAGCTCAGAGCAGCAAGGACATGAGGAGGTGGTAAAGCGGCCATGTCCTGCTCTGGGAGTCGGGGACCATTGTTCCACCCCCGTGTGCTCAGTGCCTGGGGATCCATGACTTCCCTCTCTAAGATGTGCATTCTCCCCTAGAATTTAGTATCGATCTAAACGGTCGTTTTGTCTCTAGATGAGTCTTTTCTATGAATTCTCTTACAGAGTGGTTAGCATGCTCCATTCCAATTGTTTGATATTTATATAAAAGGTCAAAATCTTTACCAGAGTACTCAACGTGTTTTGGTTCTCGTGTGTGTGTATGTGTGTGTGTGTGACCACGCGAGCACACACACACACACATATATCTTTACACTCATATTTACCTGTGTATTTACATGTGTTTGAGTGGAGTTTTATATGCTCATTAATCCTTACAACAACTTTAAGAAGAGTACAGAGAAGTTAAGTACCTTGCTCAAAGTCACAAGCTGGTTAATTTTTGAGACAGGACTCACATCCAAGAAAATCATGTTCTAAATTCCACGGTATCTGCTGTGGAAGGATAATACATTTGTCCTCATTGCCCCTGACCTTTCTTCTTATTCTTTCCTTCTCTCTCCTGTCTCTGTCTGTCTGTCTGTCTCTCATTTTTTATATTTTTGTTTTTTCTACCCCTCTCCATTACTCTTCTCCTTTCACCCTTTTTTCCTCTCTTTCTTCTTTCCTTCCTTCCTTCTATATTTCTTTATTTGTCTCAATTAAAACCTTGCTATGGCTTACAAACTGTAGCTACAATTTATACCGACTCACATCATTGCAGACACACACACACACGTTTAATCGGTGAAGCCACCAGGCAAAGGTTGAAACGGCACAGGTTTGAACGAGGCAAGTGGTTCTCCTGGGTTGAGTGTCTCTAAGGTTCTAGAGTTCCTCACTTCAGTGTCTTTTCCATTGCAGTGCACATCCAGACCAGAATGTATCATCCAAAGCAGAAGCTGTGCTGCCCGCTACCAAAGGATTGCTGCCCTCCATCCCAGCCATGCTGCACCCCACCAAAGTATTGCTGCCCCGCACCAAAGTATTGCTGTCCCCCACCTCAGCAGTACTGTCCCCCTCCGCGGCAATGCTGCCCCCCAGTAAAGTACTGTTTCCCCCCACCAAAACACTGCTAAACTCCACCTAAGCACAGCAAGCAGCCTTGCCAACCTCCACCCAAGGCCAAGGAGCCCTCTGTCCCAACGTGCCCAGCCCCTCAGCAGTGCCAGAAGTCCAAGCAGAAGTAAACCCCAGGCATGGGCCAGAGGCCAAGCTCCCTGCAGAACAGAGAACATGAAGCCCACTCCCCTCTCTCAGCTAGCTAGCTGTCAGCCCATCTCACCCCCAGCTTCTGGAAACAGCCACACTTGTGGAAAAGGCAAGCCACACTTGTGGAAAAGGCAACACCAAGATGGCAGCTTCCTGGATCAACATTTCTTATGAATTAGAAGCTGCAATTTCCATTTAGCAAAGGATCCGGTTCTAAACCTTCTAATCTTCGTTGCGGACTTGTATACTTCGCCCTTTTGGCTGCTTGGAAATATAAGCAGCATGTCCGACTACCCTTTCCTAGCACACTTGGTCTCTGCTCCAGTTTTTCAAACAATTAAACACAATTCCGCTGCCATGAATGTGTCGGTTTGATTATTTCGTCATCTTACAGTTGTTAACTCCTGCAGATTTAGTATCCTGCTGCCTAAATAAGAGCCCCAGGAGGGCTGGGCATGTGGGTGCAGGTTGAGCAGAAGGCATGGGGAGATGCCCTTCTGAGCTGAAGAACATTTTCCATGGTCCTGTCAGGGTGAGGAGGAGAGATGGGCACTTCAGCCACATGGAGACACATCCCCCCATACTTGCAAAATGAGAACAGCCTTTGGACCCAAGGGAGATGATGCCCGTTTCGAAAACGGAGGCACAAAAAGAGTAAGGGAAACCCAGCCAGGAGCTAAATAGTAGAGCAGGGCAAATAAATGGAAATTCAGAGAATATCCTAAGGGCATGTGGGTCAAGATGAATTGATGACCGGGCCTCAAAAACTCTCCCACTGGTAAAAAGAAAAGACGAGATTTTGTTCAAGCTTCCAAAATGTGTAAGTAGGAGACAGTCTATGTAATAATCATACATCTATCACACACACATATCCTCTGTCAATATTTTTTAAAGGCATAGCACCCATTGATTCTCTAGCTTGGGGTTTCTCCTGGGCTATTTTTCTCTCACTGCCCTCTTACTTTCCATTCCCTAAATCCTTGCAGTATCAGGGTAACCTGAGTAACCAGTGGTAACCTCAGTCCCACAGGTAAACCAAACTTCTTCTTTCTATTACGTCCACTACACCCATACCTTTCCACCGAATCCTTCTCTCACTAAGAGTCCCCAAATTGAGGTCTCTGCATCTCTTTTCCTGTACCTGTCTCCCATTTCACATTTCTGGGCTACACAGGAATCACTGAAAATCCACAGAAGTACCCAAAGGAATCAGAAAGGAACAAACCATAAACTAAATGTGTGAATTACCCCCAACATAGATCACAGAGCATGTAGAATTCAGAATACGGTAAAGACAAAAGTTTTAGTTTAGCATTGCTTCCATGGTTGGCTGGTCTCTTTGTCCTCCACCACCTCTGTTCATGCCCTTCAGCGACGCTCCATCCATCTACCTATTTACCCATCACCAATCCATCCATCCCAAGCAGCAATGCATCATCGCATCTTTGTAAGTACCTGCCCCTCCCTTTGTTTAGAATGCGATGGATGCTGTGGAAGCACAAACGCACACACAAGCCTCCAGTCCTTTTGGTTTAATCCCCGTAAGGAAAGCAAGCTCAGACCGCCAAGACAACAAAAAACAGTTTGACCGGAAGACGTCTAATTCATGGACGACTTGGAAGCCACAGATATGTCATTCCTGCCCTCAGAATTCAGAGGAGACAGAGAGAGAACACTGAGGGCTGTTGAGGGGAGGAAGGAGAACTTGGCCATCTGTGTCATAATGACATCCACCACATTGCTCCCAGAAAATGTCTTTCCAGGAAGAACACCGGGAGAAGGGAGGTTCAGAGTGGAAAGACATCGGGATGTGTGTAAGTAAGCAGCAGTGTGTTCCAGGACTGCGTAGAGCAGCAGCCAATGCTGCGAGTGCTAGTTGTTCCCAGGAGGCCAGTCTTCAACGTCTCAGCCCCTGTCCGTGGTAGAGAGAGCACATAGCCTCTGCAGCCACCTTCACCATTTGACACCACAGAAAGCTGGGGGGCGCGTCCAGTTTCCAGACCTATGTGTCCTAAATATTTCCAACAGAGCGTTGCATTCAACAGAACTCAACGATGACACACAAAATGAATTGAAAAGCTGTAGACACCTTAAGTGGACTCCCTGAAAATGATGAGCTCTTTGAGCCAATTCCCCATCCTCATATACCTCAGTCCGCACAGGCTCAAAGTAGCTCCTCTCCTGCCTCACATACATGACCTTGCCCCAGAACTCTCATCTGGTTTCTTATTCTCTATTTCCTCACCCTCCCTCCCTCAGCTGATTAAGACAAGGTTGAATTTTGCCTCTCTGGGCTTCACTTAATTTTCTCCTCCACTAATTATCACACTAGGATTGTGTGCATACGGGGTTATGTGTGGACCATCTTGCGGAATTTTCCTTCATTCCGTCATAGTGGGTTTGGATGCCAGATGCATGTCTATGATGGACTGAATCCAATACTTCCCTAGGCCTCACTTTACTCATGTGTATAGTGGGCAGAAAAATACCTGCAACCTGGGGTTGATGGGGAGGGGTCTTCAATGAGACAATGTAAATGAATAGTAAGTAGGATGTAACACATAGTAAATGTTGGATGAATGTTAGCTCTTGCTATTATTATTATTCTCCACTTCCTGACAGAGAAGCAAGACCCTCCACTTATTACCACCAACCTGACGACATGGGTTACACAACTTTAGTAAGAACAAGGTGTGAGGGGCAGGGCACATCTTGGGGCCAGGACAAGGAAGAGCTGTGTAGACCAAAGCATCCGAGGGGTGTTCACAGGCGGAAATGGTATTTTGTCCAGGGCCTATTCGCCACATTGTGTGGTTGCCCTTTTCTTCCACAAACTTCCCTTTGTAACACCTGCCCATGATGATTCCTGCTGTTGAGGCAGTCCTGGGCAGCTCTGGCCCACAGTGACATTTGCCTATCAAGGTACACCACCAGCCATGTCTTTTGGAGGCTGACCCTACTCCCAGGAGGAGGCTGATAAGTGAGGAAGCATGGAAAGGGCATGGTGTGTGCCAAGCGCTCACACACACAGATACCACAATATGGAAGCAGGTCTTGCTCTTCCTATGAGAGGTAGTGGCAAGGTGAAGTGAAGCTCCTTACGTGTTCAGTGTAACAACACCTTGCACATGGTGGAGGTGAGATTCAAACCCTGGTCCTTATCTTTGCAACATGGCAAGTGCTCTGACCGTGCTAGTGGCTAGAAGAAGCATAAAGCGTGGATCCTGTCTTTCCAGAACTTAAAACTCACTGACCCGTTGGGAAGGCAAAGACAGTACCTTCAAACAGTCACACATTCACACGTGCTTATACAGGGGTACACGTTCATATCAAAGACACACACGGGGTTATTATTCAGAGTAAATACTCCTCGTGTGAAGACTTCCACTGACCATGGAGAACAGAAGATGGAGCAGCGTCCCAGAGGCCCCCGCTGGGCAGGCGTCGTCCTCCCAGCTTCTCCAAACAAAGAAATTCCCTAGAAGGTAGTATAGTGCAAGAAGAAGAACACACACACACATATCCGGGAGCCTGGCAGGGCTGGGTTTAATCCTCTCTTCCCTACTTTTTACTTAAGTAACCTTAGCGAATAGAAACTTTCGAAGCTGTAAAATGAAAATAGCTCTGACTTCAAGGCCTGAATTAGAAACTCGAGCAGAGATTGTGACAGTCAGGGGAGGACTGCCCCTCCCTCATCCTCCCGGGACAAAACCCCTTGAACAGGGAGGGCGTCTCTCAGCTGCCCAGATGATGGCACACACCCTGCCATGCCCCAGGGGATGCCCAGCTGGCGATGGATTTCAGCAGAGAGGCTCTAGCTCCAGCCACCAGGAGTCCTTTGTCCGGAACCCTGTCTGTTGATGCGGCCGGCCCCAGAGGTTCAGCTCGGCCTTCCCCTGCATATGTGTGCACGGGCCCCGGCCTGGTGTTCATTCACAGATGCCTGGCACAGTAGATACAGTGGGCTGAGCCTGTGGCCAGGTTCTGCTGTGACCTCCTTGGTCCTAATTGTCCCTTCTGCCTTCTGTATGTGTGTGTGTGTGTGTGTGTGTGTTTCTGTGTCTGTGTGTGTCTGTGTGTTTGTATATGAGAGTCAGAGGTTTGGAGGAAGACAAAGAGTGATGCTAATGAATGTCAGGGAGCAATACCATTCCAAGGATAAGCGTTTAGTTGTACCTGTGGCTCCTAGAGGACATGTTCCTATGTTCTCTGTTGGTAGATGCAATACTACATAATGCATGCTTGAGATAGCAGATTCCACACCCAACAAAATCTGTTCTGGGTAGTGAGGGCTTAGGCCAGAAAAGATGGACTGGATGTAACACCCATACTCATGGATCTTCAGACGTTCACATTTTCTCTAGTAACGCAGGCATTGCTACGGCCACAGGTGGGTTTGAGTTCTTCAGCTCATCCAAGGCAAACCATTGAAAAGTATCTACAGAGTTGGAAGCAGTAGGCGGAGAAGAGGATGTGAAACGGTTTAGGGACCAGGGAGGCTCTGGCCCTCCTTGCTGGCCACCGTCCCCAGGGCCTGGTGTGTTGTGTGAGCTCACTACGTCTTGATGAATTATTAGTTATCCCAGAACACATGCCCCACATGGCCTTTCCTCTCTGCTACTAGGGACCTGAGCTGAAATCTCTCTCCAAGCCTATCAGGGTGCTTCTGTCAGAGTGACAACAGGCGGAAGGGGTTCTTCTCCCGGGAAGGCCTGGGATCCTCTGGGTTTCCTTCGGGGCCGAGCCCATGCATAGCCTGCCCTTACGGTGAGTCCCAGAGGAGGCACCATCGATATCCAAGGCTGTCTTCTCATGCTGCAGTGTGAATTCCCAAGATGTAGGGTTACTGTAGTGCTTGCAGCTGAGCTGTGGCTAAGTTCCAGGTCTGAGAATGAAACGTGCCGTCCTCAGGCCTGGCTTGCCCATTTCCATTTCTGCCAGTCAAGGTCTTAGGACACTGAAGGCAAGTACCGCTACTTGCCTTCAAATGTGGCAACGACCTCCTCCCTACTTCTAAGAGTGGGCTTTGCCCCAGCTTTCAGAGCCCGACTCCACGGAGCACCCAACCATCGTTGAGCCCTTTTTCTGTGCCCAACAGTGTACACACGCTTACGCATGTTGTCCCAAATAAGCCTTTCAACTGACATGCAGTATGCGGTTATCCTGTGTAGCAGATGAGGAAACTGGTGCTCACAGATGTATAGTGCCCAAAGTCACCCAGCTGGTGAAGATCAGAGCCCCAGTCGGAACACTAATTGGGGAATTATTTAATGTATGTTTCATCCTTTGATGGATGCTGTTTCAACATTTTCATCCTGGTCCCTGCCCTGTGGCATCCTTCTTTGTTCTGGAATCTCTAAGTGGAACGGGAAGGACGCATCAGCCCTTAAGCACTGGGATTTCAGATTCCAGGAGGCAGAATGGGTGACTCGTCCAGCAGCCCATGCCAGGTCAAAGTTTCTTAGCTCCCCAGCCTCTGCAACTTATGATAATCATTTCCCTGAGAAGCCTGCAGTCTGCGTGACTTATACACCTGTAAGTGAGATACGTACTCTCAACAGTAAGCGCCCAGTTTCTGTGAATGAAGACTAATGTTTTGCTGACCAAGAGGCAGCACAGAGAGCTGCAGGCCCCATTTGTTGTTTATATTACAGCAGGTGAAAAATCAAAGTGATTTGCCCAGGTTTGTTTCCAGATCAGGCTAAATGTGGCTCTGAGTCTAGGTTAAGTCATGGTCCCAACTTTGCTGAGTTTACTGTGTCTCCCCAAGAGCCACTCACCCCTCAGTAGTTGTTTCTCTTAAACAGGGATTGCTGTGCACGCTGATCGGCCCACACCTTCCCGCACCAACCGGAATATCCTGGAACACTACCCTCACCGCTCCCACACCCAGCAGTGTCCTGCATGCTTGCTTAGCACCATCCCAGAAGTCAAGCTTCTAGGGGAAAACATCACGAGTGGGTTTGGAAACACGAGGAAGCCACGGCTCGTAAAGTGATGGGGAAATGGGGCCAGGGCTCGCGTGAAGGCACTGTCATCCTCAAGCACCGTCAAACCGAGAGTGAGTTTACCAGCCCAGGAGATGAGTAAAACCTCAAGTTTGAGGAAGGGCAGATACATCCTATTGTGACTGGGGCCTAGCACACCCCAATCGTAGGCCACCTCATGGCTTGCAAGAGGGATTTGAGACGTATAAAAGGTGTGCAGTGTTAGAGCATCTCAAAAGCCTCAGCATCTCCACGTTCCAGCCACTGGTGAAATCAGGTATGTCGGGCAAAGGAACGCAGCTCTTGGGAGCTTGGTTCTACCTGGTCCAAAACTCTGCGGGCAGCTGGGGCTTGCGCACTGGCTGGCTGGTCAGAAAGAAAGGCCTTGTGTGGGCACCTCTCTCGTCCATATCGTTTGGGACCCACCTCTCTTGGGCTACAAGTCAACATCTGAAGTGTGTGGGGTGGGGGCTGAGATGGGGGTCCAGGGTGTGACCAGAGTCCTGTCTTGAGGGTCCTGCTGGCGTGTGTGGTGGCGATGTTGTCGTGGCCAGGAGCTGAGCGGAGCTGATTAGGAGAGGGTAGCACCAACTGTAGGGCAGGGCTGCCCTGAAGGGCAAAGCCAGTGCAGCGAGGGAGGAGAGCTCCTCAGGGAGCAGGGGGCAGAGGCCCAGGGAGCTCAGAGCAGCAAGGACATGAGGAGGTGGTAAAGCGGCCATGTCCTGCTCTGGGAGTCGGGGACCATTGTTCCACCCCCGTGTGCTCAGTGCCTGGGGATCCATGACTTCCCTCTCTAAGATGTGCATTCTCCCCTAGAATTTAGTATCGATCTAAACGGTCGTTTTGTCTCTAGATGAGTCTTTTCTATGAATTCTCTTACAGAGTGGTTAGCATGCTCCATTCCAATTGTTTGATATTTATATAAAAGGTCAAAATCTTTACAAGAGTACTCAACGTGTTTTGGTTCTCGTGTGTGTGTATGTGTGTGTGTGTGACCACGCGAGCACACACACACACACATATATCTTTACACTCATATTTACCTGTGTATTTACATGAGTTTGTGTGGACTTTTATATGCTCATTAATCCTTACAACAACTTTAAGAAGAGTACAGAGAAATTAAGTACCTTGCTCAAAGTCACACAGCTGGTTAATTTTTGAGACAGGACTCACATCCAAGAAAATCATGTTCTAAATTCCACAGTATCTGCTGTGGAAGGATAATACATTTGTCCTCATTGCCCCTGACCTTTCTTCTTATTCTTTCCTTCTCTCTCCTGTCTCTGTCTGTCTGTCTCTCTCTCATTCTTTATATTTTTGTTTTTTCTACCCCTCTCCATTACTCTTCTCCTTTCACCCTTTTTTCCTCTCTTTCTTCTTTCCTTCCTTCCTTCTATATTTCTTTATTTGTTTCAATTAAAACCTTGCTATGGCTTACAAACTGTAGCTACAATTTATACCGACTCACATCATTGCAGACACACACACACACGTTTAATCGGTGAAGCCACCAGGCAAAGGTTGAAACGGCACAGGTTTGAACGAGGCAAGTGGTTCTCCTGGGTTGAGTGTCTCTAAGGTTCTAGAGTTCCTCACTTCAGTGTCTTTTCCATTGCAGTGCACATCCAGACCAGAATGTATCATCCAAAGCAGAAGCTGTGCTGCCCGCTACCAAAGGATTGCTGCCCTCCATCCCAGCCATGCTGCACCCCACCAAAGTATTGCTGCCCCGCACCAAAGTATTGCTGTCCCCCACCTCAGCAGTACTGTCCCCCTCCGCGGCAATGCTGCCCCCCATTAAAGTACTGTTTCCCCCCACCAAAACACTGCTAAACTCCACCTAAGCACAGCAAGCAGCCTTGCCAACCTCCACCCAAGGCCAAGGAGCCCTCTGTCCCAACGTGCCCAGCCCCTCAGCAGTGCCAGAAGTCCAAGCAGAAGTAAACCCCAGGCATGGGCCAGAGGCCAAGCTCCCTGCAGAACAGAGAACATGAAGCCCACTCCCCTCTCTCAGCTAGCTAGCTGTCAGCCCATCTCACCCCCAGCTTCTGGAAACAGCCACACTTGTGGAAAAGGCAAGCCACACTTGTGGAAAAGGCAACACCAAGATGGCAGCTTCCTGGATCAACATTTCTTATGAATTAGAAGCTGCAATTTCCATTTAGCAAAGGATCCGGTTCTAAACCTTCTAATCTTCGTTGCTGACTTGTATACTTCGCCCTTTTGGCTGCTTGGAAATATAAGCAGCATGCCCGACTACCCTTTCCTAGCACACTTGGTCTCTGCTCCAGTTTTTCAAACAATTAAACACAATTCCGCTGCCATGAATGTGTCGGTTTGATTATTTCGTCATCTTACAGTTGTTAACTCCTGCAGATTTTGTATCCTGCTGCCTAAATAAGAGCCCTAGGAGGGCTGGGCATGTGGGTGCAGGTTGAGCAGAAGGCATGGGGAGATGCCCTTCTGAGCTGAAGAACATTTTCCATGGTCCTGTCAGGGTGAGGAGGAGAGATGGGCACTTCAGCCACATGGAGACACATCCCCCCATACTTGCAAAATGAGAACAGCCTTTGGACCCAAGGGAGATGATGCCCATCTCGAAAACAGAGGCACAAAAGGAGTAAGGGAAACCCAGCCAGGAGCTAAATAGTAGAGCAGGGCAAATAAATGGAAATTCAGAGAATATCCTAAGGGCATGTGGGTCAAGATGAATTGATGACCGGGCCTCAAAAACTCTCCCACTGGTAAAAAGAAAAGACGAGATTTTGTTCAAGCTTCCAAAATGTGTAAGTAGGAGACAGTCTATGTAATAATCATACATCTATCACACACACATCTCCTCTGTCAATATTTTTTAAAGGCATAGCACCCATTGATTCTCTAGCTTGGGGTTTCTCCTGGGCTATTTTTCTCTCACTGCCCTCTTACTTTCCATTCCCTAAATCCTTGCAGTATCAGGGTAACCTGAGTAACCAGTGGTAACCTCAGTCCCACAGGTAAACCAAACTTCTTCTTTCTATTACGTCCACTACACCCATACCTTTCCACCGAATCCTTCTCTCACTAAGAGTCCCCAAATTGAGGTCTCTGCATCTCTTTTCCTGTACCTGTCTCCCATTTCACATTTCTGGGCTACACGGGAATCACTGAAAATCCACAGAAGTACCCAAAGGAATCAGAAAGGAACAAACCATAAACTAAATGTGTGAATTACCCCCAACATAGATCACAGAGCATGTAGAATTCAGAATACGGTAAAGACAAAAGTTTTAGTTTAGCATTGCTTCCATGGTTGGCTGGTCTCTTCGTCCTCCACCACCTCTGTTCATGCCCTTCAGCGACGCTCCATCCATCTACCTATTTACCCATCACCAATCCATCCATCCCAAGCAGCAATGCATCATCGCATCCTTCGTAAGTACCTGCCCCTCCCTTTGTTTAGAATGTGATGGATGCTGTGGAAGCACAAACGCACACACAAGCCTCCAGTCCTTTTGGTTTAATCCCCATAAGGAAAGCAAGCTCAGACCGTCAAGACAACAAAAAACAGTTTGACCGGAAGACGTCTAATTCATGGACGACTTGGAAGCCACAGATATGTCATTCCTGCCCTCAGAATTCAGAGGAGACAGAGAGAGAACACTGAGGGCTGTTGAGGGGAGGAAGGAGAACTTGGCCATCTGTGTCATAATGACATCCACCACATTGCTCCCAGAAAATGTCTTTCCAGGAAGAACACCGGGAGAAGGGAGGTTCAGAGTGGAAAGACATCGGGATGTGTGTAAGTAAGCAGCAGTGCGTTCCAGGACTGCGTAGAGCAGCAGTCAATGCTGCGAGTGCTAGTTGTTCCCAGGAGGCCAGTCTTCAACGTCTCAGCCCCTGTCCGTGGTAGAGAGAGCACATAGCCTCTGCAGCCACCTTCACCATTTGACACCACAGAAAGCTGGGGGGCGCGTCCAGTTTCCAGACCTATGTGTCCTAAATATTTCTAACAGAGCGTTGCATTCAACAGAACTCAACGATGACACACAAAATGAATTGAAAAGCTGTAGACACCTTAAGTGGACTCCCTGAAAATGATGAGCTCTTTGAGCCAATTCCCCATCCTCAGATACCTCAGTCCGCACAGGCTCAAAGTAGCTCCTCTCCTGCCTCACATACATGACCTTGCCCCAGAACCCTCATTTGGTTTCTTATTCTCTATTTCCTCACCCTCCCTCCCTCAGCTGATTAAGACAAGGTTGAATTTTGCCTCTCTGGGCTTCAGTTAATTTTCTCCTCCACTAATTATCACACTAGGATTGTGTGCACACGGGGTTATGTGCGGACCATCTTGCGGAATTTTCCTTTATCCCGTCATAGTGGGTTTGGATGCCAGATGCATGTCTATGATGGACTGAATCCAATACTTCCCTAGGGCTCACTTTACTCTTGTGTATAGTGGGCAGAATAATACCTGCAACCTGGGGTTGACAGGGAGGGGTCTTCAATGAGACAATGTAAATAAATAGTAAGTAGGATGTAACACACAGTAAATGTTGGATGAATGTTAGCTCTTGCTTTTATTATTATTCTCCACTTCCTGACAGAGAAGCAAGACCCTCCACTTATTACCACCAACCTGACGACATGGGTTCCACACCTTTAGTAAGAACAAGGTGTGAGGGGCAGGGCACATCTTGGGGCCAGGACAAGGAAGAGCTGTGCAGACCAAAGCATCCGAGGGGTGTTCACAGGCGGAAATGGTATTTTGTCCAGGGCCTATTCGCCACATTGTGTGGTTGCCCTTTTCTTCCACAAACTTCCCTTTGTAACACCTGCCCATGATGATTCCTGCTGTTGAGGCAGTCCTGGGCAGCTCTGGCCCACAGTGACATTTGCCTATCAAGGTACACCGCCAGCCATGTCTTTTGGAGGCAGACCCTACTCCCAGGAGGAGGCTGATAAGCTGAGGAAGCATGGAAAGGGCATGGTGTGTGCCAAGCGCTCACACACACAGATACCACAATATGGAAGCAGGTCTTGCTCTTCCTATGAGAGGTAGTGGCAAGGTGAAGAGAAGCTCCTTACGTGTTCAGTGTAACAACACCTTGCACATGGTGGAGCTGAGATTCAAACCCTGGTCCTTATCTTTGCAACATGGCAAGTGCTCTGACCGTGCTAGTGGCTAGAAGAAGCATAAAGCGTGGATCCTGTCTTTCCAGAACTTAAAACTCACTGACCCGTTGGGAAGGCAAAGACAGTACCTTCAAACAGTCACACATTCACACGTGCTTATACAGGGGTACACGTTCATATCAAAGACACACACGGGGTTATTATTCAGAGTAAATACTCCTCGTGTGAAGACTTCCACTGACCATGGAGAACAGAAGATGGAGCAGCGTCCCAGAGGCCCCCGCTGGGCAGGCGTCGTCCTCCCAGCTTCTCCAAACAAAGAAATTCCCTAGAAGGTAGTATAGTGCAAGAAGAAGAACACACACACATATCCGGGAGCCTGGCAGGGCTGGGTTTAATCCTCTCTTCCCTACTTTTTACTTAAGTAACCTTAGCGACTAGAAACTTTCGAAGCTGTAAAATGAAAATAGCTCCGACTTCAAGGCCTGAATTAGAAACTCGAGCAGAGATTGTGACAGTCAGGGGAGGACTGCCCCTCCCTCATCCTCCCGGGACAAGACCCCTTGAACAGGGAGGGCGTCTCTCAGCTGCCCAGATGATGGCACACACCCTGCCGTGCCCCAGGGGATGCCCAGCTGGCGATGGATTTCAGCAGAGAGGCTCTAGCTCCAGCCACCAGGAGTCCTTTGTCCGGAACCCTGTCTGTTGATGCGGCCGGCCCCAGAGATTCAGCTCGGATTTCCCCAGCATATGTGTGCATGGGCCCCGGCCTGGTGTTCATTCACAGATGCCTGGCACAGTAGATACAGTGGGCTGAGCCTGTGGCCAGGTTCTGCTGTGACCTCCTTGGTCCCAATTGTCCCTTCTGCCTTCTGTATGTGTGTGTGTGTGTGTGTGTGTGTGTATGTGTTTCTGTGTCTATGTGTGTCTGTGTGTTTGTATATGAGAGTCAGAGGTTTGGAGGAAGACAAAGAGTGATGCTCATGAATGTCAGGGAACAATACCATTCCAAGGATAAGCGTTTAGTTGTACCTGTGGCTCCTAGAGGACATGTTCCTATGTTCTCTGTTGGTAGATGCAATACTACATAATGCATGCTTGAGATAGCAGATTCCAAACCCAACAAAATCTGTTCTGGGTAGTGAGGGCTTAGGCCAGAAAAGATGGACTGGATGTAACACCCATACTCATGGATCTTCAGACGTTCACATTTTCTCTAGTAACGCAGGCATTGCTACGGCCACAGGTGGGTTTGAGTTCTTCAGCTCATCCAAGGCAAACCATTGAAAAGTATCTACAGAGTTGGAAGCAGTAGGCGGAGAAGAGGATGTGAAACGGTTTAGGGACCAGGGAGGCTCTGGCCCTCCTTGCTGGCCACCGTCCCCAGGGCCTGGTGTGTTGTGTGAGCTCACTACGTCTTGATGAATTATTAGTTATCCCAGAACACATGCCCCACATGGCCTTTCCTCTCTGCTACTAGGGACCTGAGCTGAAATCTCTCTCCAAGCCTATCAGGGTGCTTCTGTCAGAGTGACAACAGGCGGAAGGGGTTCTTCTCCCGGGAAGGCCTGGGATCCTCTGGGTTTCCTTCGGGGCCGAGCCCATGCATAGCCTGCCCTTACGGTGAGTCCCAGAGGAGGCACCATCGATATCCAAGGCTGTCTTCTCATGCTGCAGTGTGAATTCCCAAGATGTAGGGTTACTGTAGTGCTTGCAGCTGAGCTGTGGCTAAGTTCCAGGTCTGAGAATGAAACGTGCCGTCCTCAGGACTGGCTTGCCCATTTCCATTTCTGTTAGTCAAGGTCTTAAGACACTGACGGCAAGTACCGCTACTTGCCTTCAAATGTGGCAACGACCTCCTCCCTACTTCTAAGAGTGGGCTTTGCCCCAGCTTTCAGAGCCCGACTCCACGGAGCACCCAACCATCGTTGAGCCCTT
Source organism: Leucopleurus acutus (assembly GCF_964270905.1). Taxonomy (NCBI): domain Eukaryota; kingdom Metazoa; phylum Chordata; class Mammalia; order Artiodactyla; family Delphinidae; genus Leucopleurus; species Leucopleurus acutus. Next base: position 83,283,077 of record NC_139143.1, on the reverse strand, counting down.
ATTCTGTGCCCAACAGTGTACACACGCTTACGCATGTTGTCCCAAATAAGCCTTTCAACTGACATGCAGTATGCGGTTATCCTGTGTAGCAGATGAGGAAACTGGTGCTCACAGATGTATAGTGCCCAAAGTCACCCAGCTGGTGAAGATCAGAGCCCCAGTCGGAACACTAATTGGGGAATTATTTAATGTATGTTTCATCCTTTGATGGATGTTGTTTCAACATTTTCATCCTGGTCCCTGCCCTGTGGCATCCCTCTTTGTTTTGGAATCTCTAAGTGTAACCGGAAGGACGCATCAGCCCTTAAGCCCTGGGATTTCAGATTCCAGGAGCCAGAACGGGTGACTCGTCCAGCAGCCCATGCCAGGTCAAAGTTTCTTAGCTCCCCAGCCTCTGCAACTTATGATAATCATTTCCCTGAGAAGCCTGCAGTCTGCGTGACTTATACACCTGTAAGTGAGATACGTACTCTCAACAGTAACCGCCCAGTTTCTGTGAATGAAGACTAATGTTTTGCTGACCAAGAGGCAGCACAGAGAGCTGCAGGCCCCATTTGTTGTTTATATTACAGCAGGTGAAAAATCAAAGTGATTTGCCCAGGTTTGTTTCCAGATCAGGCTAAATGTGGCTCTGAGTCTAGGTTAAGTCATGGTCCCAACTTTGCTGAGTTTACTGTGTCTCCCCAAGAGCCACTCACCCCTCAGTAGTTGTTTCTCTTACAACAAGGATCGCTGTGCACGCTGATCGGCCCACACCTTCCCGCACCAACCGGAATATCCTGGAACACTACCCTCACCGCTCCCACACCCAGCAGTGTCCTGCATGCTTGCTTAGCACCATCCCAGAAGTCAAGCTTCTAGGGGAAAACATCACGAGTGGGTTTGGAAACACGAGGAAGCCACGGCTCGTAAAGTGATGGGGAAATGGGGCCAGGGCTCGCGTGAAGGCACTGTCATCCTCAAGCACCGTCAAACCGAGAGTGAGTTTACCAGCCCAGGAGATGAGTAAAACCTCAAGTTTGAGGAAGGGCAGATACATCCTATTGTGACTGGGGCCTAGCACACCCCAATCGTAGGCCACCTCATGGCTTGCAAGAGGGATTTGAGACGTATAAAAGGTGTGCAGTGTTAGAGCATCTCAAAAGCCTCAGCATCTCCACGTTCCAGCCACTGGTGAAATCAGGTATGTCGGGCAAAGGAACGCAGCTCTTGGGAGCTTGGTTCTACCTGGTCCAAAACTCTGAGGGCAGCTGGGGCTTGCGCACTGGCTGGCTGGTCAGAAAGAAAGGCCTTGTGTGGGCACCTCTCTCGTCCGTATCATTTGGGACCCACCTCTCTTGGGTTACAAGTCAACATCTGAAGTGTGTGGGGTGGGGGCTGAGATGGGTGTCCAGGGTGCGACCAGAGTCCTGTCTTGAGGGTCCTGCTGGCGTGTGTGGTGGCGCTGTTGTCATGGCCAGGAGCTGAGCAGAGCTGATTAGGAGAGGGTAGCACCAACTCTAGGGCAGGGCTGCCCTTAAGGGAAAGGCCAGTGCAGAGAGGGAGGAGAGCTGCTCAGGGAGCAGGGGGCAGAGGCCCAGGGAGCTCAGAGCAGCAAGGACATGAGGAGGTGGTAAAGCGGCCATGTCCTGCTCTGGGAGTCGGGGACCATTGTTCCACCCCCGTGTGCTCAGTGCCTGGGGATCCATGACTTCCCTCTCTAAGATGTGCATTCTCCCCTAGAATTTAGTATCGATCTAAACGGTCGTTTTGTCTCTAGATGAGTCTTTTCTATGAATTCTCTTACAGAGTGGTTAGCATGCTCCATTCCAATTGTTTGATATTTATATAAAAGGTCAAAATCTTTACCAGAGTACTCAACGTGTTTTGGTTCTCGTGTGTGTGTATGTGTGTGTGTGTGACCACGCGAGCACACACACACACACATATATCTTTACACTCATATTTACCTGTGTATTTACATGTGTTTGAGTGGAGTTTTATATGCTCATTAATCCTTACAACAACTTTAAGAAGAGTACAGAGAAGTTAAGTACCTTGCTCAAAGTCACAAGCTGGTTAATTTTTGAGACAGGACTCACATCCAAGAAAATCATGTTCTAAATTCCACGGTATCTGCTGTGGAAGGATAATACATTTGTCCTCATTGCCCCTGACCTTTCTTCTTATTCTTTCCTTCTCTCTCCTGTCTCTGTCTGTCTGTCTCTCTCTCATTTTTTATATTTTTGTTTTTTCTACCCCTCTCCATTACTCTTCTCCTTTCACCCTTTTTTCCTCTCTTTCTTCTTTCCTTCCTTCCTTCTATATTTCTTTATTTGTCTCAATTAAAACCTTGCTATGGCTTACAAACTGTAGCTACAATTTATACCGACTCACATCATTGCAGACACACACACACACGTTTAATCGGTGAAGCCACCAGGCAAAGGTTGAAACGGCACAGGTTTGAATGAGGCAAGTGGTTCTCCTGGGTTGAGTGTCTCTAAGGTTCTAGAGTTCCTCACTTCAGTGTCTTTTCCATTGCAGTGCACATCCAGACCAGAATGTATCATCCAAAGCAGAAGCTGTGCTGCCCGCTACCAAAGGATTGCTGCCCTCCATCCCAGCCATGCTGCACCCCACCAAATTATTGCTGCCCTGCACCAAAGTATTGCTGTCCCCCACCTCAGCAGTACTGTCCCCCTCCGCGGCAATGCTGCCCCCCAGTAAAGTACTGTTTCCCCCCACCAAAACACTGCTAAACTCCACCTAAGCACAGCAAGCAGCCTTGCCAACCTCCACCCAAGGCCAAGGAGCCCTCTGTCCCAACGTGCCCAGCCCCTCAGCAGTGCCAGAAGTCCAAGCAGAAGTAAACCCCAGGCATGGGCCAGAGGCCAAGCTCCCTGCAGAACAGAGAACATGAAGCCCACTCCCCTCTCTCAGCTAGCTAGCTGTCAGCCCATCTCACCCCCAGCTTCTGGAAACAGCCACACTTGTGGAAAAGGCAACACCAAGATGGCAGCTTCCTGGATCAACATTTCTTATGAATTAGAAGCTGCAATTTCCATTTAGCAAAGGATCCGGTTCTAAACCTTCTAATCTTCGTTGCTGACTTGTATACTTCACCCTTTTGGCTGCTTGGAAATATAAGCAGCATGCCCGACCACCCTTTCCTAGCACACTTGGTCTCTGCTCCAGTTTTTCAAACAATTAAACACAATTCCGCTGCCATGAATGTGTCGGTTTGATTATTTCGTCATCTTACAGTTGTTAACTCCTGCAGATTTTGTATCCTGCTGCCTAAATAAGAGCCCTAGGAGGGCTGGGCATGTGGGTGCAGGTTGAGCAGAAGGCATGGGGAGATGCCCTTCTGAGCTGAAGAACATTTTCCATGGTCCTGTCAGGATGAGGAGGAGAGATGGGCACTTCAGCCACATGGAGACACATCCCCCCATACTTGCAAAATGAGAACAGCCTTTGGACCCAAGGGAGATGATGCCCGTCTCGAAAACGGAGGCACAAAAAGAGTAAGGGAAACCCAGCCAGGAGCTAAATAGTAGAGCAGGGCAAATAAATGGAAATTCAGAGAATATCCTAAGGGCATGTGGGTCAAGATGAATTGATGACCGGGCCTCAAAAACTCTCCCACTGGTAAAAAGAAAAGACGAGATTTTGTTCAAGCTTCCAAAATGTGTAAGTAGGAGACAGTCTATGTAATAATCATACATCTATCACACACACATATCCTCTGTCAATATTTTTTAAAGGCATAGCACCCATTGATTCTCTAGCTTGGGGTTTCTCCTGGGCTATTTTTCTCTCACTGCCCTCTTACTTTCCATTCCCTAAATCCTTGCAGTATCAGGGTAACCTGAGTAACCAGTGGTAACCTCAGTCCCACAGGTAAACCAAACTTCTTCTTTCTATTACGTCCACTACACCCATACCTTTCCACCGAATCCTTCTCTCACTAAGAGTCCCCAAATTGAGGTCTCTGCATCTCTTTTCCTGTACCTGTCTCCCATTTCACATTTCTGGGCTACACAGGAATCACTGAAAATCCACAGAAGTACCCAAAGGAATCAGAAAGGAACAAACCATAAACTAAATGTGTGAATTACCCCCAACATAGATCACAGAGCATGTAGAATTCAGAATACGGTAAAGACAAAAGTTTTAGTTTAGCATTGCTTCCATGGTTGGCTGGTCTCTTCGTCCTCCACCACCTCTGTTCATGCCCTTCAGCGAGGCTCCATCCATCTGCCTATTTACCCATCACCAATCCATGCATCCCAAGCAGCAATGCATCATCGCATCCTTCGTAAGTACCTGCCCCTCCCTTTGTTTAGAATGTGATGGATGCTGTGGAAGCACAAACGCACACACAAGCCTCCAGTCCTTTTGGTTTAATCCCCATAAGGAAAGCAAGCTCAGACCGTCAAGACAACAAAAAACAGTTTGACCAGAAGACGTCTAATTCATGGACGACTTGGAAGCCACAGATATGTCATTCCTGCCCTCAGAATTCAGAGGAGACAGAGAGAGAACACTGAGGGCTGTTGAGGGGAGAAAGGAGGACTTGGCCATCGGTGTCATAATGACATCCACCACAGGGCTCCCAGAAAATGTCTTTCCAGGAAGAACAACGGGAGAAGGGAGGTTCAGAGTGGAAAGACATCGGGATGTGTGTAAGTAAGCAGCAGTGCGTTCCAGGACTGCGTAGAGCAGAAGTCAATGCTGCGAGTGCTAGTTGTTCCCAGGAGGCCAGTCTTCAACGTCTCAGCCCCTGTCCGTGGTGGAGAGAGCACATAGCCTCTGCAGCCACCTTCACCATTTGACACCACAGAAAGCTGGGGGGCGCGTCCAGTTTCCAGACCTATGTGTCCTAAATATTTCCAACAGAGCATTGCATTCAACAGAACTCAACGATGACACACAAAATGAATTGAAAAGCTGTAGACACCTTAAGTGGACTCCCTGAAAATGATGAGCTCTTTGAGCCAATTCCCCATCCTCAGATACCTCAGTCCGCACAGGCTCAAAGTAGCTCCTCTCCTGCCTCACATACATGACCTTGCCCCAGAACTCTCATTTGGTTTCTTATTCTCTATTTCCTCACCCTCCCTCCCTCAGCTGATTAAGACAAGGTTGAATTTTGCCTCTCTGGGCTTCAGTTAATTTTCTCCTCCACTAATTATCACACTAGGATTGTGTGCACACGGGGTTATGTGTGGACCATCTTGCGGAATTTTCCTTTATCCCGTCATAGTGGGTTTGGATGCCAGATGCATGTCTATGATTGACTGAATCCAATACTTCCCTAGGCCTCATTTTACTCATGTGTATAGTGGGCAGAATAATACCTGCAACCTGGGGTTGACGGGGAGGGGTCTTCAATGAGACAATGTAAATGAATAGTAAGTAGGATGTAACACATAGTAAATGTTGGATGAATGTTAGCTCTTGCTTTTATTATTATTCTCCACTTCCTGACAGAGCAGCAAGACCCTCCACTTATTACCTCCAACCTGACGACATGGGTTCCACAACTTTAGCAAGAACAAGGTGTGAGGGGCAGGGCACATCTTGGGGCCAGGACAAGGAAGAGTTGTGTAGACCAAAGCATCCGAGGGGTGTTCACAGGCGGAAATGGTATTTTGTCCAGGGCCTATTCGCCACATTGTGTGGTTGCCCTTTTCTTCCACAAACTTCCCTTTGTAACACCTGCCCATGATGATTCCTGCTGTTGAGGCAGTCCTGGGCAGCTCTGGCCCACAGTGACATTTGCCTATCAAGGTACACCGCCAGCCATGTCTTTTGGAGGCAGACCCTACTCCCAGGAGGAGGCTGATAAGTGAGGAAGCATGGAAAGGGCATGGTGTGTGCCAAGCGCTCACACACACAGATACCACAATATGGAAGCAGGTCTTGCTCTTCCTATGAGAGGTAGTGGCAAGGTGAAGAGAAGCTCCTTACGTGTTCAGTGTAACAACACCTTGCACATGGTGGAGGTGAGATTCAAACCCTGGTCCTTATCTTTGCAACACGGCAAGTGCTCTGACCGTGCTAGTGGCTAGAAGAAGCATAAAGCGTGGATCCTGTCTTTCCAGAACTTAAAAGTCACTGACCCGTTGGGAAGGCAAAGACAGTACCTTCAAACAGTCACACATTCACACGTTCTTATACAGGGGTACACGTTCATATCAAAGACACACACGGGGTTATTATTCAGAGTAAATACTCCTCGTGTGAAGACTTCCACTGACCATGGAGAACAGAAGATGGAGCAGCGTCCCAGAGACCCCCGCTGGGTAGGCGTCGTCCTCCCAGCTTCTCCAAACAAAGAAATTCCTTAGAAGGTAGTATAGTGCAAGAAGAAGAACACACACACACATATCCGGGAGCCTGGCAGGGCTGGGTTTAATCCTCTCTTCCCTACTTTTTACTTAAGTAACCTTAGTGAACAGAAACTTTCGAAGCTGTCAAATGAAAATAGCTCTGACTTCAAGGCCTGAATTTGAAACTCGAGCAGAGATTGTGACAGTCAGGGGAGGACTGCCCCTCCCTCATCCTCCCAGGACAAGACCCCTTGAAGAGGGAGGGCGTCTCTCAGCAGCCCAGATGATGGCACACACCCTGCCGTGCCCCAGGGGATGCCCAGCTGGCGATGGATTTCAGCAGAGAGGCTCTAGCTCCAGCCACCAGGAGTCCTTTGTCCGGAACCCTGTCTGTTGATGCGGCCGGCCCCAGAGGTTCAGCTCGGCCTTCCCCTGCATATGTGTGCACGGGCCCCGGCCTGGTGTTCATTCACAGATGCCTGGCACAGTAGATACAGTGGGCTGAGCCTGTGGCCAGGTTCTGCTGTGACCTCCTTGGTCCCAATTGTCCCTTCTGCCTTCTGTATGTGTGTGTGTGTGTGTGTTTCTGTGTCTGTGTGTGTCTGTGTGTTTGTATATGAGAGTCAGAGGTTTGGAGGAAGACAAAGAGTGATGCTAATGAATGTCAGGGAACAATACCATTCCAAGGATAAGCGTTTAGTTGTACCTGTGGCTCCTAGAGGACATGTTCCTATGTCCTCTGTTGGTAGATGCAATACCACGTAATGCATGCTTGAGATAGCAGATTCCACACCCAACAAAATCCGTTCTGGGTAGTGAGGGCTTAGGCCAGAAAAGATGGACTGGATGTAACAGCCAAACTCATGGATCTTCAGACGTTCACATTTTCTCTAGTTACGTAGGCATTGCTACGGCGACAAGTGGGTTTGAGTTCTTCAGCTCATCCAAGGCAAACCATTGAAAAGTATCTACAGAGTTGGAAGCAGTAGGCGGAGAAGAGGATGTGAAACGGTTTAGGGACCAGGGAGGCTCTGGCCCTCCTTGCTGGCCACCGTCCCCAGGGCCTGGTGTGTTGTGTGAGCTCACTACGTCTTGATGAATTATTAGTTATCCCAGAACACATGCCCCACGTGGCCTTTCCTCTCTGCTACTAGGGACCTGAGCTGAAATCTCTCTCCAAGCCTATCAGGGTTGCTTCTGTCAGAGTGACAACAGGCGGAAGGGGTTCTTCTCCCGGGAAGGCCTGGGATCCTCTGGGTTTCCTTCGGGGCCGAGCCCATGCATAGCCTGCCCTTACGGTGAGTCCCAGAGGAGGCACCATCGATATCCAAGGCTGTCTTCTCATGCTGCAGTGTGAATTCCCAAGATGTAGGGTTACTGTAGTGCTTGCAGCTGAGCTGTGGCTAAGTTCCAGGTCTGAGAATAAAACGTGCCGTCCTCAGGACTGGCTTGCCCATTTCCATTTCTGTCAGTCAAGGTCTTAAGACACTGACGGCAAGTACCGCTACTTGCCTTCAAATGTGACAACGACCTCCTCCCTACTTCTAAGAGTGGGTTTTGCCCCAGCTTTCAGAGCCCGACTCCACGGAGCACCCAACCATCGTTGAGCCCTTATTCTGTGCCCAACAGTGTACACACACTTACGCATGTTGTCCCAAATAAGCCTTTCAACTGACATGCAGTATGCGGTTATCCTGTGTAGCAGATGAGGAAACTGGTGCTCACAGATGTATAGTGCCCAAAGTCACCCAGCTGGTGAAGATCAGAGCCCCAGTCGGAACACTAATTGGGGAATTATTTAATGTATGTTTCATCCTTTGATGGATGTTGTTTCAACATTTTCATCCTGGTCCCTGCCCTGTGGCATCCTTCTTTGTTCTGGAATCTCTAAGTGGAACGGGAAGGACGCATCAGCCCTTAAGCACTGGGATTTCAGATTCCAGGAGCCAGAACGGGTGACTCGTCCAGCAGCCCATGCCGGGTCAAAGTTTCTTAGCTCCCCAGCCTCTGCAACTTATGATAATCATTTCCCTGAGAAGCCTGCAGTCTGCGTGACTTATACACCTGTAAGTGAGATACGTACTCTCAACAGTAACCGCCCAGTTTCTGTGAATGAAGACTAATGTTTTGCTGACCAAGAGGCAGCACAGAGAGCTGCAGGCCCCATTTGTTGTTTATATTACAGCAGGTGAAAAATCAAAGTGATTTGCCCAGGTTTGTTTCCAGATCAGGCTAAATGTGGCTCTGAGTCTAGGTTAAGTCATGGTCCCAACTTTGCTGAGTTTACTGTGTCTCCCCAAGAGCCACTCACCCCTCAGTAGTTGTTTCTCTTACAACAAGGATCGCTGTGCACGCTGATCGGCCCACACCTTCCCGCACCAACCGGAATATCCTGGAACACTACCCTCACCGCTCCCACACCCAGCAGTGTCCTGCATGCTTGCTTAGCACCATCCCAGAAGTCAAGCTTCTAGGGGAAAACATCACGAGTGGGTTTGGAAACACGAGGAAGCCACGGCTCGTAAAGTGATGGGGAAATGGGGCCAGGGCTCGCGTGAAGGCACTGTCATCCTCAAGCACCGTCAAACCGAGAGTGAGTTTACCAGCCCAGGAGATGAGTAAAACCTCAAGTTTGAGGAAGGGCAGATACATCCTATTGTGACTGGGGCCTAGCACACCCCAATCGTAGGCCACCTCATGGCTTGCAAGAGGGATTTGAGACGTATAAAAGGTGTGCAGTGTTAGAGCATCTCAAAAGCCTCAGCATCTCCACGTTCCAGCCACTGGTGAAATCAGGTATGTCGGGCAAAGGAACGCAGCTCTTGGGAGCTTGGTTCTACCTGGTCCAAAACTCTGAGGGCAGCTGGGGCTTGCGCACTGGCTGGCTGGTCAGAAAGAAAGGCCTTGTGTGGGCACCTCTCTCGTCCGTATCATTTGGGACCCACCTCTCTTGGGCTACAAGTCAACATCTGAAGTGTGTGGGGTGGGGGCTGAGATGGGGGTCCAGGGTGTGACCAGAGTCCTGTCTTGAGGGTCCTGCTGGCGTGTGTGGTGGCGCTGTTGTCATGGCCAGGAGCTGAGCGGAGCTGATTAGGAGAGGGTAGCACCAACTCTAGGGCAGGGCTGCCCTGAAGGGCAAAGCCAGTGCAGCGAGGGAGGAGAGCTCCTCAGGGAGCAGGGGGCAGAGGCCCAGGGAGCTCAGAGCAGCAAGGACATGAGGAGGTGGTAAAGCGGCCATGTCCTGCTCTGGGAGTCGGGGACCATTGTTCCACCCCCGTATGCTCAGTGCCTGGGGATCCATGACTTCCCTCTCTAAGATGTGCATTCTCCCCTAGAATTTAGTATCGATCTAAACGGTCGTTTTGTCTCTAGATGAGTCTTTGCTATGAATTCTCTTACAGAGTGGTTAGCATGCTCCATTCCAATTGTTTGATATTTATATAAAAGGTCAAAATCTTTACAAGAGTACTCAACGTGTTTTGGTTCTCGTGTGTGTGTATGTGTGTGTGTGTGACCACGCGAGCACACACACACACACATATATCTTTACACTCATATTTACCTGTGTATTTACATGTGTTTGAGTGGAGTTTTATATGCTCATTAATCCTTACAACAACTTTAAGAAGAGTACAGAGAAGTTAAGTACCTTGCTCAAAGTCACAAGCTGGTTAATTTTTGAGACAGGACTCACATCCAAGAAAATCATGTTCTAAATTCCACAGTATCTGCTGTGGAAGGATAATACATTTGTCCTCATTGCCCCTGACCTTTCTTCTTATTCTTTCCTTCTCTCTCCTGTCTCTGTCTGTCTGTCTGTCTCTCATTTTTTATATTTTTGTTTTTTCTACCCCTCTCCATTACTCTTCTCCTTTCACCCTTTTTTCCTCTCTTTCTTCTTTCCTTCCTTCCTTCTATATTTCTTTATTTGTCTCAATTAAAACCTTGCTATGGCTTACAAACTGTAGCTACAATTTATACCGACTCACATCATTGCAGACACACACACACACGTTTAATCGGTGAAGCCACCAGGCAAAGGTTGAAACGGCACAGGTTTGAACGAGGCAAGTGGTTCTCCTGGGTTGAGTGTCTCTAAGGTTCTAGAGTTCCTCACTTCAGTGTCTTTTCCATTGCAGTGCACATCCAGACCAGAATGTATCATCCAAAGCAGAAGCTGTGCTGCCCGCTACCAAAGGATTGCTGCCCTCCATCCCAGCCATGCTGCACCCCACCAAAGTATTGCTGCCCCGCACCAAAGTATTGCTGTCCCCCACCTCAGCAGTACTGTCCCCCTCCGTGGCAATGCTGCCCCCCAGTAAAGTACTGTTTCCCCCCACCAAAACACTGCTAAACTCCACCTAAGCACAGCAAGCAGCCTTGCCAACCTCCACCCAAGGCCAAGGAGCCCTCTGTCCCAACGTGCCCAGCCCCTCAGCAGTGCCAGAAGTCCAAGCAGAAGTAAACCCCAGGCATGGGCCAGAGGCCAAGCTCCCTGCAGAACAGAGAACATGAAGCCCACTCCCCTCTCTCAGCTAGCTAGCTGTCAGCCCATCTCACCCCCAGCTTCTGGAAACAGCCACACTTGTGGAAAAGGCAACACCAAGATGGCAGCTTCCTGGATCAACATTTCTTATGAATTAGAAGCTGCAATTTCCATTTAGCAAAGGATCCGGTTCTAAACCTTCTAATCTTCGTTGCTGACTTGTATACTTCACCCTTTTGGCTGCTTGGAAATATAAGCAGCATGCCCGACCACCCTTTCCTAGCACACTTGGTCTCTGCTCCAGTTTTTCAAACAATTAAACACAATTCCGCTGCCATGAATGTGTCGGTTTGATTATTTCGTCATCCTACAGTTGTTAACTCCTGCAGATTTTGTATCCTGCTGCCTAAATAAGAGCCCTAGGAGGGCTGGGCATGTGGGTGCAGGTTGAGCAGAAGGCATGGGGAGATGCCCTTGTGAGCTGAAGAACATTTTCCATGGTCCTGTCAGGGTGAGGAGGAGAGATGGACACTTCAGCCACATGGAGACACATCCCCCCATACTTGCAAAATGAGAACAGCCTTTGGACCCAAGGGAGGTGATGCCCGTCTCGAAAACGGAGGCACAAAAAGAGTAAGGGAAACCCAGCCAGGAGCTAAATAGTAGAGCAGGGCAAATGAATGGAAATTCAGAGAATATCCTAAGGGCATGTGGGTCAAGATGAATTGATGACCGGGCCTCAAAAACTCTCCCACTGGTAAAAAGAAAAGACGAGATTTTGTTCAAGCTTCCAAAATGTGTAAGTAGGAGACAGTCTATGTAATAATCATACATCTATCACACACACATATCCTCTGTCAATATTTTTTAACGGCATAGCACCCATTGATTCTCTAGCTTGGGGTTTCTCCTGGGCTATTTTTCTCTCACTGCCCTCTTACTTTCCATTCCCTAAATCCTTGCAGTATCAGGGTAACCTGAGTAACCAGTGGTAACCTCAGTCCCACAGGTAAACCAAACTTCTTCTTTCTATTACGTCCACTACACCCATACCTTTCCACCGAGTCCTTCTCTCACTAAGAGTCCCCAAATTGAGGTCTCTGCATCTATTTTCCTGTACCTGTCTCCTATTTCACATTTCTGGGCTACACGGGAATCACTGAAAATCCACAGAAGTACCCAAAGGAATCAGAAAGGAACAAACCATAAACTAAATGTGTGAATTACCCCCAACATAGATCACAGAGCATGTAGAATTCAGAATACGGTAAAGACAAAAGTTTTAGTTTAGCATTGCTTCCATGGTTGGCTGGTCTCTTTGTCCTCCACCACCTCTGTTCATGCCCTTCAGCGACGCTCCATCCATCTACCTATTTACCCATCACCAATCCATCCATCCTAAGGAGCAATGCATCATCGCATCCTTCGTAAGTACCTGCCCCTCCCTTTGTTTAGAATGTGATGGATGCTGTGGAAGCACAAATGCACACACAAGCCTCCAGTCCTTTTGGTTTAATCCCCATAAGGAAAGCAAGCTCAGACCGTCAAGACAACAAAAAACAGTTTGAGCAGAAGACGTCTAATTCATGGACGACTTGGAAGCCACAGATATGTCATTCCTGCCCTCAGAATTCAGAGGAGACAGAGAGAGAACACTGAGGGCTGTTGAGGGGAGAAAGCAGGACTTGGCCATCTGTGTCATAATGACATCCACCACAGGGCTCCCAGAAAATGTCTTTCCAGGAAGAACACCGGGAGAAGGGAGGTTCAGAGTGGAAAGACATCGGGATGTGTGTAAGTAAGCAGCAGTGCGTTCCAGGACTGCGTAGAGCAGCAGCCAATGCTGCGAGTGCTAGTTGTTCCCAGGAGGCCAGTCTTCAACGTCTCAGCCCCTGTCCGTGGTAGAAGGAGCACATAGCCTCTGCAGCCACCTTCACCATTTGACACCACAGAAAGCTGGGGGGCGCGTCCAGTTTCCAGACATATGTGTCCTAAATATTTCCAACAGAGCATTGCATTCAACAGAACTCAACGATGACACACAAAATGAATTGAAAAGCTGTAGACACCTTAAGTGGACTCCCTGAAAATGATGAGCTCTTTGAGCCAATTCCCCATCCTCAGATACCTCAGTCCGCACAGGCTCAAAGTAGCTCCTCTCCTGCCTCACATACATGACCTTGCCCCAGAACTCTCATTTGGTTTCTTATTCTCTATTTCCTCACCCTCCCTCCCTCAGCTGATTAAGACAAGGTTGAATTTTGCCTCTCTGGGCTTCAGTTAATTTTCTCCTCCACTAATTAACACACTAGGATTGTGTGCACACGGGGTTATGTGTGGACCATCTTGCGGAATTTTCCTTTATCCCGTCATAGTGGGTTTGGATGCCAGATGCATGTCTATGATGGACTGAATCCAATACTTCCCTAGGCCTCATTTTACTCATGTGTATAGTGGGCAGAATAATACCTGCAACCTGGGGTTGACGGGGAGGGGTCTTCAATGAGACAATGTAAATGAATAGTAAGTAGGATGTAACACATAGTAAATGTTGGATGAATGTTAGCTCTTGCTTTTATTATTATTCTCCACTTCCTGACAGAGCAGCAAGACCCTCCACTTATTACCTCCAACCTGACGACATGGGTTCCACAACTTTAGCAAGAACAAGGTGTGAGGGGCAGGGCACATCTTGGGGCCAGGACAAGGAAGAGTTGTGTAGACCAAAGCATCCGAGGGGTGTTCACAGGCGGAAATGGTATTTTGTCCAGGGCCTATTCGCCACATTGTGTGGTTGCCCTTTTCTTCCACAAACTTCCCTTTGTAACACCTGCCCATGATGATTCCTGCTGTTGAGGCAGTCCTGGGCAGCTCTGGCCCACAGTGACATTTGCCTATCAAGGTACACCACCAGCCATGTCTTTTGGAGGCTGACCCTACTCCCAGGAGGAGGCTGATAAGTGAGGAACCATGGAAAGGGCATGGTGTGTGCCAAGCGCTCACACACACAGATACCACAATATGGAAGCAGGTCTTGCTCTTCCTATGAGAGGTAGTGGCAAGGTGAAGAGAAGCTCCTTACGTGTTCAGTGTAACAACACCTTGCACATGGTGGAGGTGAGATTCAAACCCTGGTCCTTATCTTTGCAACATGGCAAGTGCTCTGACCGTGCTAGTGGCTAGAAGAAGCATAAAGCGTGGATCCTGTCTTTCCAGAACTTAAAACTCACTGACCCGTTGGGAAGGCAAAGACAGTACCTTCAAACAGTCACACATTCACACGTGCTTATACAGGGGTACACGTTCATATCAAAGACACACACGGGGTTATTATTCAGAGTAAATACTCCTCGTGTGAAGACTTCCACTGACCATGGAGAACAGAAGATGGAGCAGCGTCCCAGAGGCCCCCGCTGGGCAGGCGTCGTCCTCCCAGCTTCTCCAAACAAAGAAATTCCCTAGAAGGTAGTATAGTGCAAGAAGAAGAACACACACACACATATCCGGGAGCCTGGCAGGGCTGGGTTTAATCCTCTCTTCCCTACTTTTTACTTAAGTAACCTTAGTGAATAGAAACTTTCGAAGCTGTAAAATGAAAATAGCTCTGACTTCAAGGCCTGAATTTGAAACTCGAGCAGAGATTGTGACAGTCAGGGGAGGACTGCCCCTCCCTCATCCTCCCGGGACAAGACCCCTTGAACAGGGAGGGCGTCTCTCAGCTGCCCAGATGATGGCACACACCCTGCCATGCCCCAGGGGATGCCCAGCTGGCGGTGGATTTCAGCAGAGAGGCTCTAGCTCCAGCCACCAGGAGTCCTTTGTCCGGAACCCTGTCTGTTGATGAGGCCGGCCCCAGAGGTTCAGCTCGGCCTTCCCCTGCATATGTGTGCACGGGCCCCGGCCTGGTGTTCATTCACAGATGCCTGGCACAGTAGATACAGTGGGCTGAGCCTGTGGCCAGGTTCTGCTGTGACCTCCTTGGTCCCAATTGTCCCTTCTGCCTTCTGTATGTGTGTGTGTGTGTGTGTGTGTGTTTCTGTGTCTGTGTGTGTCTGTGTGTTTGTATATGAGAGTCAGAGGTTTGGAGGAAGACAAAGAGTGATGCTAATGAATGTCAGGGAGCAATACCATTCCAAGGATAAGCGTTTAGTTGTACCTGTGGCTCCTAGAGGACATGTTCCTATGTTCTCTGTTGGTAGATGCAATACTACATAATGCATGCTTGAGATAGCAGATTCCACACCCAACAAAATCTGTTCTGGGTAGTGAGGGCTTAGGCCAGAAAAGATGGACTGGATGTAACACCCATACTCATGGATCTTCAGACGTTCACATTTTCTCTAGTAACGCAGGCATTGCTACGGCCACAGGTGGGTTTGAGTTCTTCAGCTCATCCAAGGCAAACCATTGAAAAGTATCTACAGAGTTGGAAGCAGTAGGCGGAGAAGAGGATGTGAAACGGTTTAGGGACCAGGGAGGCTCTGGCCCTCCTTGCTGGCCACCGTCCCCAGGGCCTGGTGTGTTGTGTGAGCTCACTACGTCTTGATGAATTATTAGTTATCCCAGAACACATGCCCCACATGGCCTTTCCTCTCTGCTACTAGGGACCTGAGCTGAAATCTCTCTCCAAGCCTATCAGGGTGCTTCTGTCAGAGTGACAACAGGCGGAAGGGGTTCTTCTCCCGGGAAGGCCTGGGATCCTCTGGGTTTCCTTCGGGGCCGAGCCCATGCATAGCCTGCCCTTACGGTGAGTCCCAGAGGAGGCACCATTGATATCCAAGGCTGTCTTCTCATGCTGCAGTGTGAATTCCCAAGATGTAGGGTTACTGTAGTGCTTGCAGCTGAGCTGTGGCTAAGTTCCAGGTCTGAGAATGAAACGTGCCGTCCTCAGGACTGGCTTGCCCATTTCCATTTCTGCCAGTCAAGGTCTTAGGACACTGATGGCAAGTACCGCTACTTGCCTTCAAATGTGGCAACGACCTCCTCCCTACTTCTAAGAGTGGGCTTTGCCCCAGCTTTCAGAGCCCGACTCCACGGAGCACCCAACCATCGTTGAGCCCTTTTTCTGTGCCCAACAGTGTACACACGCTTACGCATGTTGTCCCAAATAAGCCTTTCAACTGACATGCAGTATGCGGTTATCCTGTGTAGCAGATGAGGAAACTGGTGCTCACAGATGTATAGTGCCCAAAGTCACCCAGCTGGTGAAGATCAGAGCCCCAGTCGGAACACTAATTGGGGAATTATTTAATGTATGTTTCATCCTTTGATGGATGCTGTTTCAACATTTTCATCCTGGTCCCTGCCCTGTGGCATCCTTCTTTGTTCTGGAATCTCTAAGTGGAACGGGAAGGACGCATCAGCCCTTAAGCACTGGGATTTCAGATTCCAGGAGGCAGAATGGGTGACTCGTCCAGCAGCCCATGCCAGGTCAAAGTTTCTTAGCTCCCCAGCCTCTGCAACTTATGATAATCATTTCCCTGAGAAGCCTGCAGTCTGCGTGACTTATACACCTGGAAGTGAGATACGTACTCTCAACAGTAACCGCCCAGTTTCTGTGAATGAAGACTAATGTTTTGCTGACCAAGAGGCAGCACAGAGAGCTGCAGGCCCCATTTGTTGTTTATATTACAGCAGGTGAAAAATCAAAGTGATTTGCCCAGGTTTGTTTCCAGATCAGGCTAAATGTGGCTCTGAGTCTAGGTTAAGTCATGGTCCCAACTTTGCTGAGTTTACTGTGTCTCCCCAAGAGCCACTCACCCCTCAGTAGTTGTTTCTCTTAAACAGGGATCGCTGTGCACGCTGATCGGCCCACACCTTCCCGCACCAACCGGAATATCCTGGAACACTACCCTCACCGCTCCCACACCCAGCAGTGTCCTGCATGCTTGCTTAGCACCATCCCAGAAGTCAAGCTTCTAGGGGAAAACATCACGAGTGGGTTTGGAAACACGAGGAAGCCACGGCTCGTAAAGTGATGGGGAAATGGGGCCAGGGCTCGCGTGAAGGCACTGTCATCCTCAAGCACCGTCAAACCGAGAGTGAGTTTACCAGCCCAGGAGATGAGTAAAACCTCAAGTTTGAGGAAGGGCAGATACATCCTATTGTGACTGGGGCCTAGCACACCCCAATCGTAGGCCACCTCATGGCTTGCAAGAGGGATTGGAGACGTATAAAAGGTGTGCAGTGTTAGAGCATCTCAAAAGCCTCAGCATCTCCACGTTCCAGCCACTGGTGAAATCAGGTATGTCGGGCAAAGGAACGCAGCTCTTGGGAGCTTGGTTCTACCTGGTCCAAAACTCTGAGGGCAGCTGGGGCTTGCGCACTGGCTGGCTGGTCAGAAAGAAAGGCCTTGTGTGGGCACCTCTCTCGTCCGTATCATTTGGGACCCACCTCTCTTGGGCTACAAGTCAACATCTGAAGTGTGTGGGGTGGGGGCTGAGATGGGGGTCCAGGGTGTGACCAGAGTCCTGTCTTGAGGGTCCTGCTGGCGTGTGTGGTGGCGATGTTGTCGTGGCCAGGAGCTGAGCGGAGCTGATTAGGAGAGGGTAGCACCAATTCTAGGGCAGGGCTGCCCTGAAGGGCAAAGCCAGTGCAGCGAGGGAGGAGAGCTCCTCAGGGAGCAGGGGGCAGAGGCCCAGGGAGCTCAGAGCAGCAAGGACATGAGGAGGTGGTAAAGCGGCCATGTCCTGCTCTGGGAGTCGGGGACCATTGTTCCACCCCCGTGTGCTCAGTGCCTGGGGATCCATGACTTCCCTCTCTAAGATGTGCATTCTCCCCTAGAATTTAGTATCGATCTAAACGGTCGTTTTGTCTCTAGATGAGTCTTTTCTATGAATTCTCTTACAGAGTGGTTAGCATGCTCCCTTCCAATTGTTTGATATTTATATAAAAGGTCAAAATCTTTACAAGAGTACTCAACGTGTTTTGGTTCTCGTGTGTGTGTGTGTGTGTGTGTGACCACGCGAGCACACACACACACACATATATCTTTACACTCATATTTACCTGTGTATTTACATGTGTTTGTGTGGAGTTTTATATGCTCATTAATCCTTACAACAACTTTAAGAAGAGTACAGAGAAGTTAAGTACCTTGCTCAAAGTCACACAGCTGGTTAATTTTTGAGACAGGACTCACATCCAAGAAAATCATGTTCTAAATTCCACGGTATCTGCTGTGGAAGGATAATACATTTGTCCTCATTGCCCCTGACCTTTCTTCTTATTCTTTCCTTCTCTCTCCTGTCTCTGTCTGTCTGTCTCTCTCTCATTTTTTATATTTTTGTTTTTTCTACCCCTCTCCATTACTCTTCTCCTTTCACCCTTTTTTCCTCTCTTTCTTCTTTCCTTCCTTCCTTCTATATTTCTTTATTTGTCTCAATTAAAACCTTGCTATGGCTTACAAACTGTAGCTACAATTTATACCGACTCACATCATTGCAGACACACACACACACGTTTAATCGGTGAAGCCACCAGGCAAAGGTTGAAACGGCACCGGTTTGAACGAGGCAAGTGGTTCTCCTGGGCTGAGTGTCTCTAAGGTTCTAGAGTTCCTCACTTCAGTGTCTTTTCCATTGCAGTGCACATCCAGACCAGAATGTATCATCCAAAGCAGAAGCTGTGCTGCCCGCTACCAAAGGATTGCTGCCCTCCATCCCAGCCATGCTGCACCCCACCAAAGTATTGCTGCCCCGCACCAAAGTATTGCTGTCCCCCACCTCAGCAGTACTGTCCCCCTCCGCGGCAATGCTGCCCCCCAGTAAAGTACTGTTTCCCCCCACCAAAACACTGCTAAACTCCACCTAAGCACAGCAAGCAGCCTTGCCAACCTCCACCCAAGGCCAAGGAGCCCTCTGTCCCAACGTGCCCAGCCCCTCAGCAGTGCCAGAAGTCCAAGCAGAAGTAAACCCCAGGCATGGGCCAGAGGCCAAGCTCCCTGCAGAACAGAGAACATGAAGCCCACTCCCCTCTCTCAGCTAGCTAGCTGTCAGCCCATCTCACCCCCAGCTTCTGGAAACAGCCACACTTGTGGAAAAGGCAACACCAAGATGGCAGCTTCCTGGATCAACATTTCTTATGAATTAGAAGCTGCAATTTCCATTTAGCAAAGGATCCGGTTCTAAACCTTCTAATCTTCGTTGCGGACTTGTATACTTCGCCCTTTTGGCTGCTTGGAAATATAAGCAGCATGCCCGACTACCCTTTCCTAGCACACTTGGTCTCTGCTCCAGTTTTTCAAACAATTAAACACAATTCCGCTGCCATGAATGTGTCGGTTTGATTATTTCGTCATCTTACAGTTGTTAACTCCTGCAGATTTTGTATCCTGCTGCCTAAATAAGAGCCCTAGGAGGGCTGGGCATGTGGGTGCAGGTTGAGCAGAAGGCATGGGGAGATGCCCTTCTGAGCTGAAGAACATTTTCCATGGTCCTGTCAGGGTGAGGAGGAGAGATGGGCACTTCAGCCACATGGAGACACATCCCCCCATACTTGCAAAATGAGAACAGTCTTTGGACCCAAGGGAGATGATGCCCGTCTCGAAAACAGAGGCACAAAAAGAGTAAGGGAAACCCAGCCAGGAGCTAAATAGTAGAGCAGGGCAAATAAATGGAAATTCAGAGAATATCCTAAGGGCATGTGGGTCAAGATGAATTGATGACCGGGCCTCAAAAACTCTCCCACTGGTAAAAAGAAAAGACGAGATTTTGTTCAAGCTTCCAAAATGTGTAAGTAGGAGACAGTCTATGTAATAATCATACATCTATCACACACACATCTCCTCTGTCAATATTTTTTAAAGGCATAGCACCCATTGATTCTCTAGCTTGGGGTTTCTCCTGGGCTATTTTTCTCTCACTGCCCTCTTACTTTCCATTCCCTAAATCCTTGCAGTATCAGGGTAACCTGAGTAACCAGTGGTAACCTCAGTCCCACAGGTAAACCAAACTTCTTCTTTCTATTACGTCCACTACACCCATACCTTTCCACCGAATCCTTCTCTCACTAAGAGTCCCCAAATTGAGGTCTCTGCATCTCTTTTCCTGTACCTGTCTCCCATTTCACATTTCTGGGCTACACGGGAATCACTGAAAATCCACAGAAGTACCCAAAGGAATCAGAAAGGAACAAACCATAAACTAAATGTGTGAATTACCCCCAACATAGATCACAGAGCATGTAGAATTCAGAATACGGTAAAGACAAAAGTTTTAGTTTAGCATTGCTTCCATGGTTGGCTGGTCTCTTCGTCCTCCACCACCTCTGTTCATGCCCTTCAGCGACGCTCCATCCATCTACCTATTTACCCATCACCAATCCATCCATCCCAAGCAGCAATGCATCATCGCATCCTTCGTAAGTACCTGCCCCTCCCTTTGTTTAGAATGTGATGGATGCTGTGGAAGCACAAACGCACACACAAGCCTCCAGTCCTTTTGGTTTAATCCCCGTAAGGAAAGCAAGCTCAGACCGCCAAGACAACAAAAAACAGTTTGACCGGAAGACGTCTAATTCATGGACGACTTGGAAGCCACAGATATGTCATTCCTGCCCTCAGAATTCAGAGGAGACAGAGAGAGAACACTGAGGGCTGTTGAGGGGAGGAAGGAGAACTTGGCCATCTGTGTCATAATGACATCCACCACATTGCTCCCAGAAAATGTCTTTCCAGGAAGAACACCGGGAGAAGGGAGGTTCAGAGTGGAAAGACATCGGGATGTGTGTAAGTAAGCAGCAGTGCGTTCCAGGACTGCGTAGAGCAGCAGCCAATGCTGCGAGTGCTAGTTGTTCCCAGGAGGCCAGTCTTCAACGTCTCAGCCCCTGTCCGTGTTAGAAGGAGCACATAGCCTCTGCAGCCACCTTCACCATTTGACACCACAGAAAGCTGGGGGGCGCGTCCAGTTTCCAGACCTATGTGTCCTAAATATTTCCAACAGAGCGTTGCATTCAACAGAACTCAACGATGACACACAAAATGAATTGAAAAGCTGTAGACACCTTAAGTGGACTCCCTGAAAATGATGAGCTCTTTGAGCCAATTCCCCATCCTCAGATACCTCAGTCCGCACAGGCTCAAAGTAGCTCCTCTCCTGCCTCACATACATGACCTTGCCCCAGAACTCTCATTTGGTTTCTTATTCTCTATTTCCTCACCCTCCCTCCCTCAGCTGATTAAGACAAGGTTGAATTTTGCCTCTCTGGGCTTCAGTTAATTTTCTCCTCCACTAATTATCACACTAGGATTGTGTGCACACGGGGTTATGTGCGGACCATCTTGCGGAATTTTCCTTCATCCCGTCATAGTGGGTTTGGATGCCAGATGCATGTCTATGATGGACTGAATCCAATACTTCCCTAGGGCTCACTTTACTCTTGTGTATAGTGGGCAGAATAATACCTGCAACCTGGGGTTGACAGGGAGGGGTCTTCAATGAGACAATGTAAATAAATAGTAAGTAGGATGTAACACACAGTAAATGTTGGATGAATGTTAGCTCTTGCTTTTATTATTATTCTCCACTTCCTGACAGAGAAGCAAGACCCTCCACTTATTACCACCAACCTGACGACATGGGTTCCACACCTTTAGTAAGAACAAGGTGTGAGGGGCAGGGCACATCTTGGGGCCAGGACAAGGAAGAGCTGTGCAGACCAAAGCATCCGAGGGGTGTTCACAGGCGGAAATGGTATTTTGTCCAGGGCCTATTCGCCACATTGTGTGGTTGCCCTTTTCTTCCACAAACTTCCCTTTGTAACACCTGCCCATGATGATTCCTGCTGTTGAGGCAGTCCTGGGCAGCTCTGGCCCACAGTGACATTTGCCTATCAAGGTACACCACCAGCCATGTCTTTTGGAGGCTGACCCTACTCCCAGGAGGAGGCTGATAAGTGAGGAAGCATGGAAAGGGCATGGTGTGTGCCAAGCGCTCACACACACAGATACCACAATATGGAAGCAGGTCTTGCTCTTCCTATGAGAGGTAGTGGCAAGGTGAAGTGAAGCTCCTTACGTGTTCAGTGTAACAACACCTTGCACATGGTGGAGGTGAGATTCAAACCCTGGTCCTTATCTTTGCAACATGGCAAGTGCTCTGACCGTGCTAGTGGCTAGAAGAAGCATAAAGCGTGGATCCTGTCTTTCCAGAACTTAAAACTCACTGACCCGTTGGGAAGGCAAAGACAGTACCTTCAAACAGTCACACATTCACACGTGCTTATACAGGGGTACACGTTCATATCAAAGACACACACGGGGTTATTATTCAGAGTAAATACTCCTCGTGTGAAGACTTCCACTGACCATGGAGAACAGAAGATGGAGCAGCGTCCCAGAGGCCCCCGCTGGGCAGGCGTCGTCCTCCCAGCTTCTCCAAACAAAGAAATTCCCTAGAAGGTAGTATAGTGCAAGAAGAAGAACACACACACATATCCGGGAGCCTGGCAGGGCTGGGTTTAATCCTCTCTTCCCTACTTTTTACTTAAGTAACCTTAGTGAACAGAAACTTTCGAAGCTGTCAAATGAAAATAGCTCTGACTTCAAGGCCTGAATTTGAAACTCGAGCAGAGATTGTGACAGTCAGGGGAGGACTGCCCCTCCCTCATCCTCCCAGGACAAGACCCCTTGAAGAGGGAGGGCGTCTCTCAGCAGCCCAGATGACGGCACACACCCTGCCGTGCCCCAGGGGATGCCCAGCTGGCGATGGATTTCAGCAGAGAGGCTCTAGCTCCAGCCACCAGGAGTCCTTTGTCCGGAACCCTGTCTGTTGATGCGGCCGGCCCCAGAGGTTCAGCTCGGCCTTCCCCTGCATATGTGTGCACGGGCCCCGGCCTGGTGTTCATTCACAGATGCCTGGCACAGTAGATACAGTGGGCTGAGCCTGTGGCCAGGTTCTGCTGTGACCTCCTTGGTCCCAATTGTCCCTTCTGCCTTCTGTATGTGTGTGTGTGTGTGTGTTTCTGTGTCTGTGTGTGTCTGTGTGTTTGTATATGAGAGTCAGAGGTTTGGAGGAAGACAAAGAGTGATGCTAATGAATGTCAGGGAGCAATACCATTCCAAGGATAAGCGTTTAGTTGTACCTGTGGCTCCTAGAGGACATGTTCCTATGTTCTCTGTTGGTAGATGCAATACTACATAATGCATGCTTGAGATAGCAGATTCCACACCCAACAAAATCTGTTCTGGGTAGTGAGGGCTTAGGCCAGAAAAGATGGACTGGATGTAACACCCATACTCATGGATCTTCAGACGTTCACATTTTCTCTAGTAACGCAGGCATTGCTACGGCCACAGGTGGGTTTGAGTTCTTCAGCTCATCCAAGGCAAACCATTGAAAAGTATCTACAGAGTTGGAAGCAGTAGGCGGAGAAGAGGATGTGAAACGGTTTAGGGACCAGGGAGGCTCTGGCCCTCCTTGCTGGCCACCGTCCCCAGGGCCTGGTGTGTTGTGTGAGCTCACTACGTCTTGATGAATTATTAGTTATCCCAGAACACATGCCCCACATGGCCTTTCCTCTCTGCTACTAGGGACCTGAGCTGAAATCTCTCTCCAAGCCTATCAGGGTGCTTCTGTCAGAGTGACAACAGGCGGAAGGGGTTCTTCTCCCGGGAAGGCCTGGGATCCTCTGGGTTTCCTTCGGGGCCGAGCCCATGCATAGCCTGCCCTTACGGTGAGTCCCAGAGGAGGCACCATCGATATCCAAGGCTGTCTTCTCATGCTGCAGTGTGAATTCCCAAGATGTAGGGTTACTGTCGGGCTTGCAGCTGAGCTGTGGCTAAGTTCCAGGTCTGAGAATGAAACGTGCCGTCCTCAGGACTGGCTTGCCCATTTCCATTTCTACCAGTCAAGGTCTTAGGACACTGATGGCAAGTACCGCTACTTGCCTTCAAATGTGGCAACGACCTCCTCCCTACTTCTAAGAGTGGGCTTTGCCCCAGCTTTCAGAGCCCGACTCCACGGAGCACCCAACCATCGTTGAGCCCTTTTTCTGTGCCCAACAGTGTACACACGCTTACGCATGTTGTCCAAAATAAGCCTTTCAACTGACATGCAGTATGCGGTTATCCTGTGTAGCAGATGAGGAAACTGGTGCTCACAGATGTATAGTGCCCAAAGTCACCCAGCTGGTGAAGATCAGAGCCCCAGTCGGAACACTAATTGGGGAATTATTTAATGTATGTTTCATCCTTTGATGGATGCTGTTTCAACATTTTCATCCTGGTCCCTGCCCTGTGGCATCCTTCTTTGTTCTGGAATCTCTAAGTGGAACGGGAAGGACGCATCAGCCCTTAAGCACTGGGATTTCAGATTCCAGGAGGCAGAATGGGTGACTCGTCCAGCAGCCCATGCCAGGTCAAAGTTTCTTAGCTCCCCAGCCTCTGCAACTTATGATAATCATTTCCCTGAGAAGCCTGCAGTCTGCGTGACTTATACACCTGTAAGTGAGATACGTACTCTCAACAGTAACCGCCCAGTTTCTGTGAATGAAGACTAATGTTTTGCTGACCAAGAGGCAGCACAGAGAGCTGCAGGCCCCATTTGTTGTTTATATTACAGCAGGTGAAAAATCAAAGTGATTTGCCCAGGTTTGTTTCCAGATCAGGCTAAATGTGGCTCTGAGTCTAGGTTAAGTCATGGTCCCAACTTTGCTGAGTTTACTGTGTCTCCCCAAGAGCCACTCACCCCTCAGTAGTTGTTTCTCTTAAACAGGGATCGCTGTGCACGCTGATCGGCCCACACCTTCCCGCACCAACCGGAATATCCTGGAACACTACCCTCACCGCTCCCACACCCAGCAGTGTCCTGCATGCTTGCTTAGCACCATCCCAGAAGTCAAGCTTCTAGGGGAAAACATCACGAGTGGGTTTGGAAACACGAGGAAGCCACGGCTCGTAAAGTGATGGGGAAATGGGGCCAGGGCTCGCGTGAAGGCACTGTCATCCTCAAGCACCGTCAAACCGAGAGTGAGTTTACCAGCCCAGGAGATGAGTAAAACCTCAAGTTTGAGGAAGGGCAGATACATCCTATTGTGACTGGGGCCTAGCACACCCCAATCGTAGGCCACCTCATGGCTTGCAAGAGGGATTGGAGACGTATAAAAGGTGTGCAGTGTTAGAGCATCTCAAAAGCCTCAGCATCTCCACGTTCCAGCCACTGGTGAAATCAGGTATGTCGGGCAAAGGAACGCAGCTCTTGGGAGCTTGGTTCTACCTGGTCCAAAACTCTGCGGGCAGCTGGGGCTTGCGCACTGGCTGGCTGGTCAGAAAGAAAGGCCTTGTGTGGGCACCTCTCTCGTCCGTATCATTTGGGACCCACCTCTCTTGGGCTACAAGTCAACATCTGAAGTGTGTGGGGTGGGGGCTGAGATGGGGGTCCAGGGTGTGACCAGAGTCCTGTCTTGAGGGTCCTGCTGGCGTGTGTGGTGGCGATGTTGTCGTGGCCAGGAGCTGAGCGGAGCTGATTAGGAGAGGGTAGCACCAATTCTAGGGCAGGGCTGCCCTGAAGGGCAAAGCCAGTGCAGCGAGGGAGGAGAGCTCCTCAGGGAGCAGGGGGCAGAGGCCCAGGGAGCTCAGAGCAGCAAGGACATGAGGAGGTGGTAAAGCGGCCATGTCCTGCTCTGGGAGTCGGGGACCATTGTTCCACCCCCGTGTGCTCAGTGCCTGGGGATCCATGACTTCCCTCTCTAAGATGTGCATTCTCCCCTAGAATTTAGTATCGATCTAAACGGTCGTTTTGTCTCTAGATGAGTCTTTTCTATGAATTCTCTTACAGAGTGGTTAGCATGCTCCCTTCCAATTGTTTGATATTTATATAAAAGGTCAAAATCTTTACAAGAGTACTCAACGTGTTTTGGTTCTCGTGTGTGTGTATGTGTGTGTGTGTGACCACGCGAGCACACACACACACACATATATCTTTACACTCATATTTACCTGTGTATTTACATGTGTTTGTGTGGAGTTTTATATGCTCATTAATCCTTACAACAACTTTAAGAAGAGTACAGAGAAGTTAAGTACCTTGCTCAAAGTCACACAGCTGGTTAATTTTTGAGACAGGACTCACATCCAAGAAAATCATGTTCTAAATTCCACGGTATCTGCTGTGGAAGGATAATACATTTGTCCTCATTGCCCCTGACCTTTCTTCTTATTCTTTCCTTCTCTCTCCTGTCTCTGTCTGTCTGTCTCTCTCTCATTTTTTATATTTTTGTTTTTTCTACCCCTCTCCATTACTCTTCTCCTTTCACCCTTTTTTCCTCTCTTTCTTCTTTCCTTCCTTCCTTCTATATTTCTTTATTTGTCTCAATTAAAACCTTGCTATGGCTTACAAACTGTAGCTACAATTTATACCGACTCACATCATTGCAGACACACACACACACGTTTAATCGGTGAAGCCACCAGGCAAAGGTTGAAACGGCACCGGTTTGAACGAGGCAAGTGGTTCTCCTGGGCTGAGTGTCTCTAAGGTTCTAGAGTTCCTCACTTCAGTGTCTTTTCCATTGCAGTGCACATCCAGACCAGAATGTATCATCCAAAGCAGAAGCTGTGCTGCCCGCTACCAAAGGATTGCTGCCCTCCATCCCAGCCATGCTGCACCCCACCAAAGTATTGCTGCCCCGCACCAAAGTATTGCTGTCCCCCACCTCAGCAGTACTGTCCCCCTCCGCGGCAATGCTGCCCCCCAGTAAAGTACTGTTTCCCCCCACCAAAACACTGCTAAACTCCACCTAAGCACAGCAAGCAGCCTTGCCAACCTCCACCCAAGGCCAAGGAGCCCTCTGTCCCAACGTGCCCAGCCCCTCAGCAGTGCCAGAAGTCCAAGCAGAAGTAAACCCCAGGCATGGGCCAGAGGCCAAGCTCCCTGCAGAACAGAGAACATGAAGCCCACTCCCCTCTCTCAGCTAGCTAGCTGTCAGCCCATCTCACCCCCAGCTTCTGGAAACAGCCACACTTGTGGAAAAGGCAACACCAAGATGGCAGCTTCCTGGATCAACATTTCTTATGAATTAGAAGCTGCAATTTCCATTTAGCAAAGGATCCGGTTCTAAACCTTCTAATCTTCGTTGCGGACTTGTATACTTCGCCCTTTTGGCTGCTTGGAAATATAAGCAGCATGCCCGACTACCCTTTCCTAGCACACTTGGTCTCTGCTCCAGTTTTTCAAACAATTAAACACAATTCCGCTGCCATGAATGTGTCGGTTTGATTATTTCGTCATCTTACAGTTGTTAACTCCTGCAGATTTTGTATCCTGCTGCCTAAATAAGAGCCCTAGGAGGGCTGGGCATGTGGGTGCAGGTTGAGCAGAAGGCATGGGGAGATGCCCTTCTGAGCTGAAGAACATTTTCCATGGTCCTGTCAGGGTGAGGAGGAGAGATGGGCACTTCAGCCACATGGAGACACATCCCCCCATACTTGCAAAATGAGAACAGCCTTTGGACCCAAGGGAGATGATGCCCGTCTCGAAAACGGAGGCACAAAAAGAGTAAGGGAAACCCAGCCAGGAGCTAAATAGTAGAGCAGGGCAAATAAATGGAAATTCAGAGAATATCCTAAGGGCATGTGGGTCAAGATGAATTGATGACCGGGCCTCAAAAACTCTCCCACTGGTAAAAAGAAAAGACGAGATTTTGTTCAAGCTTCCAAAATGTGTAAGTAGGAGACAGTCTATGTAATAATCATACATCTATCACACACACATATCCTCTGTCAATATTTTTTAAAGGCATAGCACCCATTGATTCTCTAGCTTGGGGTTTCTCCTGGGCTATTTTTCTCTCACTGCCCTCTTACTTTCCATTCCCTAAATCCTTGCAGTATCAGGGTAACCTGAGTAACCAGTGGTAACCTCAGTCCCACAGGTAAACCAAACTTCTTCTTTCTATTACGTCCACTACACCCATACCTTTCCACCGAATCCTTCTCTCACTAAGAGTCCCCAAATTGAGGTCTCTGCATCTCTTTTCCTGTACCTGTCTCCCATTTCACATTTCTGGGCTACACGGGAATCACTGAAAATCCACAGAAGTACCCAAAGGAATCAGAAAGGAACAAACCATAAACTAAATGTGTGAATTACCCCCAACATAGATCACAGAGCATGTAGAATTCAGAATACGGTAAAGACAAAAGTTTTAGTTTAGCACTGCTTCCATGGTTGGCTGGTCTCTTCGTCCTCCACCACCTCTGTTCATGCCCTTCAGCGACGCTCCATCCATCTACCTATTTACCCATCACCAATCCATCCATCCCAAGCAGCAATGCATCATCGCATCCTTCGTAAGTACCTGCCCCTCCCTTTGTTTAGAATGTGATGGATGCTGTGGAAGCACAAACGCACACACAAGCCTCCAGTCCTTTTGGTTTAATCCCCGTAAGGAAAGCAAGCTCAGACCGTCAAGACAACAAAAAACAGTTTGACCGGAAGACGTCTAATTCATGGACGACTTGGAAGCCACAGATATGTCATTCCTGCCCTCAGAATTCAGAGGAGACAGAGAGAGAACACTGAGGGCTGTTGAGGGGAGGAAGGAGAACTTGGCCATCTGTGTCATAATGACATCCACCACATTGCTCCCAGAAAATGTCTTTCCAGGAAGAACACCGGGAGAAGGGAGGTTCAGAGTGGAAAGACATCGGGATGTGTGTAAGTAAGCAGCAGTGCGTTCCAGGACTGCGTAGAGCAGCAGCCAATGCTGCGAGTGCTAGTTGTTCCCAGGAGGCCAGTCTTCAACGTCTCAGCCCCTGTCCGTGTTAGAAGGAGCACATAGCCTCTGCAGCCACCTTCACCATTTGACACCACAGAAAGCTGGGGGGCGCGTCCAGTTTCCAGACCTATGTGTCCTAAATATTTCCAACAGAGCGTTGCATTCAACAGAACTCAACGATGACACACAAAATGAATTGAAAAGCTGTAGACACCTTAAGTGGACTCCCTGAAAATGATGAGCTCTTTGAGCCAATTCCCCATCCTCAGATACCTCAGTCCGCACAGGCTCAAAGTAGCTCCTCTCCTGCCTCACATACATGACCTTGCCCCAGAACTCTCATTTGGTTTCTTATTCTCTATTTCCTCACCCTCCCTCCCTCAGCTGATTAAGACAAGGTTGAATTTTGCCTCTCTGGGCTTCAGTTAATTTTCTCCTCCACTAATTATCACACTAGGATTGTGTGCACACGGGGTTATGTGCGGACCATCTTGCGGAATTTTCCTTCATCCCGTCATAGTGGGTTTGGATGCCAGATGCATGTCTATGATGGACTGAATCCAATACTTCCCTAGGGCTCACTTTACTCTTGTGTATAGTGGGCAGAATAATACCTGCAACCTGGGGTTGACAGGGAGGGGTCTTCAATGAGACAATGTAAATAAATAGTAAGTAGGATGTAACACACAGTAAATGTTGGATGAATGTTAGCTCTTGCTTTTATTATTATTCTCCACTTCCTGACAGAGAAGCAAGACCCTCCACTTATTACCACCAACCTGACGACATGGGTTCCACACCTTTAGTAAGAACAAGGTGTGAGGGGCAGGGCACATCTTGGGGCCAGGACAAGGAAGAGCTGTGCAGACCAAAGCATCCGAGGGGTGTTCACAGGCGGAAATGGTATTTTGTCCAGGGCCTATTCGCCACATTGTGTGGTTGCCCTTTTCTTCCACAAACTTCCCTTTGTAACACCTGCCCATGATGATTCCTGCTGTTGAGGCAGTCCTGGGCAGCTCTGGCCCACAGTGACATTTGCCTATCAAGGTACACCACCAGCCATGTCTTTTGGAGGCTGACCCTACTCCCAGGAGGAGGCTGATAAGTGAGGAAGCATGGAAAGGGCATGGTGTGTGCCAAGCGCTCACACACACAGATACCACAATATGGAAGCAGGTCTTGCTCTTCCTATGAGAGGTAGTGGCAAGGTGAAGAGAAGCTCCTTACGTGTTCAGTGTAACAACACCTTGCACATGGTGGAGGTGAGATTCAAACCCTGGTCCTTATCTTTGCAACATGGCAAGTGCTCTGACCGTGCTAGTGGCTAGAAGAAGCATAAAGCGTGGATCCTGTCTTTCCAGAACTTAAAACTCACTGACCCGTTGGGAAGGCAAAGACAGTACCTTCAAACAGTCACACATTCACACGTGCTTATACAGGGGTACACGTTCATATCAAAGACACACACGGGGTTATTATTCAGAGTAAATACTCCTCGTGTGAAGACTTCCACTGACCATGGAGAACAGAAGATGGAGCAGCGTCCCAGAGGCCCCCGCTGGGCAGGCGTCGTCCTCCCAGCTTCTCCAAACAAAGAAATTCCCTAGAAGGTAGTATAGTGCAAGAAGAAGAACACACACACACATATCCGGGAGCCTGGCAGGGCTGGGTTTAATCCTCTCTTCCCTACTTTTTACTTAAGTAACCTTAGTGAATAGAAACTTTCGAAGCTGTAAAATGAAAATAGCTCTGACTTCAAGGCCTGAATTAGAAACTCGAGCAGAGATTGTGACAGTCAGGGGAGGACTGCCCCTCCCTCATCCTCCCGGGACAAGACCCCTTGAACAGGGAGGGCGTCTCTCAGCTGCCCAGATGATGGTACACACCCTGCCATGCCCCAGGGGATGCCCAGCTGGCGATGGATTTCAGCAGAGAGGCTCTAGCTCCAGCCACCAGGAGTCCTTTGTCCGGAACCCTGTCTGTTGATGCGGCCGGCCCCAGAAGTTCAGCTAGGCCTTCCCCTGCATATGTGTTCACGGGCCCCGGCCTGGTGTTCATTCACAGATGCCTGGCACAGTAGATACAGTGGGCTGAGCCTGTGGCCAGGTTTTGCTGTGACCTCCTTGGTCCCAATTGTCCCTTCTGCCTTATGTATGTGTGTGTGTGTGTGTGTGTGTTTCTGTGTCTGTGTGTGTCTGTGTGTTTGTATATGAGAGTCAGAGGTTTGGAGGAAGACAAAGAGTGATGCTAATGAATGTCAGGGAGCAATACCATTCCAAGGATAAGCGTTTAGTTGTACCTGTGGCTCCTAGAGGACATGTTCCTATGTTCTCTGTTGGTAGATGCAATACTACATAATGCATGCTTGAGATAGCAGATTCCACACCCAACAAAATCTGTTCTGGGTAGTGAGGGCTTAGGCCAGAAAAGATGGACTGGATGTAACACCCATACTCATGGATCTTCAGACGTTCACATTTTCTCTAGTAACGCAGGCATTGCTACGGCCACAGGTGGGTTTGAGTTCTTCAGCTCATCCAAGGCAAACCATTGAAAAGTATCTACAGAGTTGGAAGCAGTAGGCGGAGAAGAGGATGTGAAACGGTTTAGGGACCAGGGAGGCTCTGGCCCTCCTTGCTGGCCACCGTCCCCAGGGCCTGGTGTGTTGTGTGAGCTCACTACGTCTTGATGAATTATTAGTTATCCCAGAACACATGCCCCACATGGCCTTTCCTCTCTGCTACTAGGGACCTGAGCTGAAATCTCTCTCCAAGCCTATCAGGGTTGCTTCTGTCAGAGTGACAACAGGCGGAAGGGGTTCTTCTCCCGGGAAGGCCTGGGATCCTCTGGGTTTCCTTCGGGGCCGAGCCCATGCATAGCCTGCCCTTACGGTGAGTCCCAGAGGAGGCACCATCGATATCCAAGGCTGTCTTCTCATGCTGCAGTGTGAATTCCCAAGATGTAGGGTTACTGTAGTGCTTGCAGCTGAGCTGTGGCTAAGTTCCAGGTCTGAGAATAAAACGTGCCGTCCTCAGGACTGGCTTGCCCATTTCCATTTCTGTCAGTCAAGGTCTTAAGACACTGACGGCAAGTACCGCTACTTGCCTTCAAATGTGACAACGACCTCCTCCCTACTTCTAAGAGTGGGTTTTGCCCCAGCTTTCAGAGCCCGACTCCACGGAGCACCCAACCATCGTTGAGCCCTTATTCTGTGCCCAACAGTGTACACACACTTACGCATGTTGTCCCAAATAAGCCTTTCAACTGACATGCAGTATGCGGTTATCCTGTGTAGCAGATGAGGAAACTGGTGCTCACAGATGTATAGTGCCCAAAGTCACCCAGCTGGTGAAGATCAGAGCCCCAGTCGGAACACTAATTGGGGAATTATTTAATGTATGTTTCATCCTTTGATGGATGTTGTTTCAACATTTTCATCCTGGTCCCTGCCCTGTGGCATCCTTCTTTGTTCTGGAATCTCTAAGTGGAACGGGAAGGACGCATCAGCCCTTAAGCACTGGGATTTCAGATTCCAGGAGCCAGAACGGGTGACTCGTCCAGCAGCCCATGCCGGGTCAAAGTTTCTTAGCTCCCCAGCCTCTGCAACTTATGATAATCATTTCCCTGAGAAGCCTGCAGTCTGCGTGACTTATACACCTGTAAGTGAGATACGTACTCTCAACAGTAACCGCCCAGTTTCTGTGAATGAAGACTAATGTTTTGCTGACCAAGAGGCAGCACAGAGAGCTGCAGGCCCCATTTGTTGTTTATATTACAGCAGGTGAAAAATCAAAGTGATTTGCCCAGGTTTGTTTCCAGATCAGGCTAAATGTGGCTCTGAGTCTAGGTTAAGTCATGGTCCCAACTTTGCTGAGTTTACTGTGTCTCCCCAAGAGCCACTCACCCCTCAGTAGTTGTTTCTCTTACAACAAGGATCGCTGTGCACGCTGATCGGCCCACACCTTCCCGCACCAACCGGAATATCCTGGAACACTACCCTCACCGCTCCCACACCCAGCAGTGTCCTGCATGCTTGCTTAGCACCATCCCAGAAGTCAAGCTTCTAGGGGAAAACATCACGAGTGGGTTTGGAAACACGAGGAAGCCACGGCTCGTAAAGTGATGGGGAAATGGGGCCAGGGCTCGCGTGAAGGCACTGTCATCCTCAAGCACCGTCAAACCGAGAGTGAGTTTACCAGCCCAGGAGATGAGTAAAACCTCAAGTTTGAGGAAGGGCAGATACATCCTATTGTGACTGGGGCCTAGCACACCCCAATCGTAGGCCACCTCATGGCTTGCAAGAGGGATTTGAGACGTATAAAAGGTGTGCAGT
Source organism: Leucopleurus acutus (assembly GCF_964270905.1). Lineage (NCBI taxonomy): Eukaryota > Metazoa > Chordata > Mammalia > Artiodactyla > Delphinidae > Leucopleurus > Leucopleurus acutus. Next base: position 83,250,226 of record NC_139143.1, on the reverse strand, counting down.
GTTAGAGCATCTCAAAAGCCTCAGCATCTCCACGTTCCAGCCACTGGTGAAATCAGGTATGTCGGGCAAAGGAACGCAGCTCTTGGGAGCTTGGTTCTACCTGGTCCAAAACTCTGAGGGCAGCTGGGGCTTGCGCACTGGCTGGCTGGTCAGAAAGAAAGGCCTTGTGTGGGCACCTCTCTCGTCCGTATCATTTGGGACCCACCTCTCTTGGGCTACAAGTCAACATCTGAAGTGTGTGGGGTGGGGGCTGAGATGGGGGTCCAGGGTGTGACCAGAGTCCTGTCTTGAGGGTCCTGCTGGCGTGTGTGGTGGCGCTGTTGTCATGGCCAGGAGCTGAGCGGAGCTGATTAGGAGAGGGTAGCACCAACTCTAGGGCAGGGCTGCCCTGAAGGGCAAAGCCAGTGCAGCGAGGGAGGAGAGCTCCTCAGGGAGCAGGGGGCAGAGGCCCAGGGAGCTCAGAGCAGCAAGGACATGAGGAGGTGGTAAAGCGGCCATGTCCTGCTCTGGGAGTCGGGGACCATTGTTCCACCCCCGTATGCTCAGTGCCTGGGGATCCATGACTTCCCTCTCTAAGATGTGCATTCTCCCCTAGAATTTAGTATCGATCTAAACGGTCGTTTTGTCTCTAGATGAGTCTTTGCTATGAATTCTCTTACAGAGTGGTTAGCATGCTCCATTCCAATTGTTTGATATTTATATAAAAGGTCAAAATCTTTACAAGAGTACTCAACGTGTTTTGGTTCTCGTGTGTGTGTATGTGTGTGTGTGTGACCACGCGAGCACACACACACACACATATATCTTTACACTCATATTTACCTGTGTATTTACATGTGTTTGAGTGGAGTTTTATATGCTCATTAATCCTTACAACAACTTTAAGAAGAGTACAGAGAAGTTAAGTACCTTGCTCAAAGTCACAAGCTGGTTAATTTTTGAGACAGGACTCACATCCAAGAAAATCATGTTCTAAATTCCACAGTATCTGCTGTGGAAGGATAATACATTTGTCCTCATTGCCCCTGACCTTTCTTCTTATTCTTTCCTTCTCTCTCCTGTCTCTGTCTGTCTGTCTGTCTCTCATTTTTTATATTTTTGTTTTTTCTACCCCTCTCCATTACTCTTCTCCTTTCACCCTTTTTTCCTCTCTTTCTTCTTTCCTTCCTTCCTTCTATATTTCTTTATTTGTCTCAATTAAAACCTTGCTATGGCTTACAAACTGTAGCTACAATTTATACCGACTCACATCATTGCAGACACACACACACACGTTTAATCGGTGAAGCCACCAGGCAAAGGTTGAAACGGCACAGGTTTGAACGAGGCAAGTGGTTCTCCTGGGTTGAGTGTCTCTAAGGTTCTAGAGTTCCTCACTTCAGTGTCTTTTCCATTGCAGTGCACATCCAGACCAGAATGTATCATCCAAAGCAGAAGCTGTGCTGCCCGCTACCAAAGGATTGCTGCCCTCCATCCCAGCCATGCTGCACCCCACCAAAGTATTGCTGCCCCGCACCAAAGTATTGCTGTCCCCCACCTCAGCAGTACTGTCCCCCTCCGTGGCAATGCTGCCCCCCAGTAAAGTACTGTTTCCCCCCACCAAAACACTGCTAAACTCCACCTAAGCACAGCAAGCAGCCTTGCCAACCTCCACCCAAGGCCAAGGAGCCCTCTGTCCCAACGTGCCCAGCCCCTCAGCAGTGCCAGAAGTCCAAGCAGAAGTAAACCCCAGGCATGGGCCAGAGGCCAAGCTCCCTGCAGAACAGAGAACATGAAGCCCACTCCCCTCTCTCAGCTAGCTAGCTGTCAGCCCATCTCACCCCCAGCTTCTGGAAACAGCCACACTTGTGGAAAAGGCAACACCAAGATGGCAGCTTCCTGGATCAACATTTCTTATGAATTAGAAGCTGCAATTTCCATTTAGCAAAGGATCCGGTTCTAAACCTTCTAATCTTCGTTGCTGACTTGTATACTTCACCCTTTTGGCTGCTTGGAAATATAAGCAGCATGCCCGACCACCCTTTCCTAGCACACTTGGTCTCTGCTCCAGTTTTTCAAACAATTAAACACAATTCCGCTGCCATGAATGTGTCGGTTTGATTATTTCGTCATCCTACAGTTGTTAACTCCTGCAGATTTTGTATCCTGCTGCCTAAATAAGAGCCCTAGGAGGGCTGGGCATGTGGGTGCAGGTTGAGCAGAAGGCATGGGGAGATGCCCTTGTGAGCTGAAGAACATTTTCCATGGTCCTGTCAGGGTGAGGAGGAGAGATGGACACTTCAGCCACATGGAGACACATCCCCCCATACTTGCAAAATGAGAACAGCCTTTGGACCCAAGGGAGGTGATGCCCGTCTCGAAAACGGAGGCACAAAAAGAGTAAGGGAAACCCAGCCAGGAGCTAAATAGTAGAGCAGGGCAAATGAATGGAAATTCAGAGAATATCCTAAGGGCATGTGGGTCAAGATGAATTGATGACCGGGCCTCAAAAACTCTCCCACTGGTAAAAAGAAAAGACGAGATTTTGTTCAAGCTTCCAAAATGTGTAAGTAGGAGACAGTCTATGTAATAATCATACATCTATCACACACACATATCCTCTGTCAATATTTTTTAACGGCATAGCACCCATTGATTCTCTAGCTTGGGGTTTCTCCTGGGCTATTTTTCTCTCACTGCCCTCTTACTTTCCATTCCCTAAATCCTTGCAGTATCAGGGTAACCTGAGTAACCAGTGGTAACCTCAGTCCCACAGGTAAACCAAACTTCTTCTTTCTATTACGTCCACTACACCCATACCTTTCCACCGAGTCCTTCTCTCACTAAGAGTCCCCAAATTGAGGTCTCTGCATCTATTTTCCTGTACCTGTCTCCTATTTCACATTTCTGGGCTACACGGGAATCACTGAAAATCCACAGAAGTACCCAAAGGAATCAGAAAGGAACAAACCATAAACTAAATGTGTGAATTACCCCCAACATAGATCACAGAGCATGTAGAATTCAGAATACGGTAAAGACAAAAGTTTTAGTTTAGCATTGCTTCCATGGTTGGCTGGTCTCTTTGTCCTCCACCACCTCTGTTCATGCCCTTCAGCGACGCTCCATCCATCTACCTATTTACCCATCACCAATCCATCCATCCTAAGGAGCAATGCATCATCGCATCCTTCGTAAGTACCTGCCCCTCCCTTTGTTTAGAATGTGATGGATGCTGTGGAAGCACAAATGCACACACAAGCCTCCAGTCCTTTTGGTTTAATCCCCATAAGGAAAGCAAGCTCAGACCGTCAAGACAACAAAAAACAGTTTGAGCAGAAGACGTCTAATTCATGGACGACTTGGAAGCCACAGATATGTCATTCCTGCCCTCAGAATTCAGAGGAGACAGAGAGAGAACACTGAGGGCTGTTGAGGGGAGAAAGCAGGACTTGGCCATCTGTGTCATAATGACATCCACCACAGGGCTCCCAGAAAATGTCTTTCCAGGAAGAACACCGGGAGAAGGGAGGTTCAGAGTGGAAAGACATCGGGATGTGTGTAAGTAAGCAGCAGTGCGTTCCAGGACTGCGTAGAGCAGCAGCCAATGCTGCGAGTGCTAGTTGTTCCCAGGAGGCCAGTCTTCAACGTCTCAGCCCCTGTCCGTGGTAGAAGGAGCACATAGCCTCTGCAGCCACCTTCACCATTTGACACCACAGAAAGCTGGGGGGCGCGTCCAGTTTCCAGACATATGTGTCCTAAATATTTCCAACAGAGCATTGCATTCAACAGAACTCAACGATGACACACAAAATGAATTGAAAAGCTGTAGACACCTTAAGTGGACTCCCTGAAAATGATGAGCTCTTTGAGCCAATTCCCCATCCTCAGATACCTCAGTCCGCACAGGCTCAAAGTAGCTCCTCTCCTGCCTCACATACATGACCTTGCCCCAGAACTCTCATTTGGTTTCTTATTCTCTATTTCCTCACCCTCCCTCCCTCAGCTGATTAAGACAAGGTTGAATTTTGCCTCTCTGGGCTTCAGTTAATTTTCTCCTCCACTAATTAACACACTAGGATTGTGTGCACACGGGGTTATGTGTGGACCATCTTGCGGAATTTTCCTTTATCCCGTCATAGTGGGTTTGGATGCCAGATGCATGTCTATGATGGACTGAATCCAATACTTCCCTAGGCCTCATTTTACTCATGTGTATAGTGGGCAGAATAATACCTGCAACCTGGGGTTGACGGGGAGGGGTCTTCAATGAGACAATGTAAATGAATAGTAAGTAGGATGTAACACATAGTAAATGTTGGATGAATGTTAGCTCTTGCTTTTATTATTATTCTCCACTTCCTGACAGAGCAGCAAGACCCTCCACTTATTACCTCCAACCTGACGACATGGGTTCCACAACTTTAGCAAGAACAAGGTGTGAGGGGCAGGGCACATCTTGGGGCCAGGACAAGGAAGAGTTGTGTAGACCAAAGCATCCGAGGGGTGTTCACAGGCGGAAATGGTATTTTGTCCAGGGCCTATTCGCCACATTGTGTGGTTGCCCTTTTCTTCCACAAACTTCCCTTTGTAACACCTGCCCATGATGATTCCTGCTGTTGAGGCAGTCCTGGGCAGCTCTGGCCCACAGTGACATTTGCCTATCAAGGTACACCACCAGCCATGTCTTTTGGAGGCTGACCCTACTCCCAGGAGGAGGCTGATAAGTGAGGAACCATGGAAAGGGCATGGTGTGTGCCAAGCGCTCACACACACAGATACCACAATATGGAAGCAGGTCTTGCTCTTCCTATGAGAGGTAGTGGCAAGGTGAAGAGAAGCTCCTTACGTGTTCAGTGTAACAACACCTTGCACATGGTGGAGGTGAGATTCAAACCCTGGTCCTTATCTTTGCAACATGGCAAGTGCTCTGACCGTGCTAGTGGCTAGAAGAAGCATAAAGCGTGGATCCTGTCTTTCCAGAACTTAAAACTCACTGACCCGTTGGGAAGGCAAAGACAGTACCTTCAAACAGTCACACATTCACACGTGCTTATACAGGGGTACACGTTCATATCAAAGACACACACGGGGTTATTATTCAGAGTAAATACTCCTCGTGTGAAGACTTCCACTCACCATGGAGAACAGAAGATGGAGCAGCGTCCCAGAGGCCCCCGCTGGGCAGGCGTCGTCCTCCCAGCTTCTCCAAACAAAGAAATTCCCTAGAAGGTAGTATAGTGCAAGAAGAAGAACACACACACACATATCCGGGAGCCTGGCAGGGCTGGGTTTAATCCTCTCTTCCCTACTTTTTACTTAAGTAACCTTAGTGAATAGAAACTTTCGAAGCTGTAAAATGAAAATAGCTCTGACTTCAAGGCCTGAATTTGAAACTCGAGCAGAGATTGTGACAGTCAGGGGAGGACTGCCCCTCCCTCATCCTCCCGGGACAAGACCCCTTGAACAGGGAGGGCGTCTCTCAGCTGCCCAGATGATGGCACACACCCTGCCATGCCCCAGGGGATGCCCAGCTGGCGGTGGATTTCAGCAGAGAGGCTCTAGCTCCAGCCACCAGGAGTCCTTTGTCCGGAACCCTGTCTGTTGATGAGGCCGGCCCCAGAGGTTCAGCTCGGCCTTCCCCTGCATATGTGTGCACGGGCCCCGGCCTGGTGTTCATTCACAGATGCCTGGCACAGTAGATACAGTGGGCTGAGCCTGTGGCCAGGTTCTGCTGTGACCTCCTTGGTCCCAATTGTCCCTTCTGCCTTCTGTATGTGTGTGTGTGTGTGTGTGTGTGTTTCTGTGTCTGTGTGTGTCTGTGTGTTTGTATATGAGAGTCAGAGGTTTGGAGGAAGACAAAGAGTGATGCTAATGAATGTCAGGGAGCAATACCATTCCAAGGATAAGCGTTTAGTTGTACCTGTGGCTCCTAGAGGACATGTTCCTATGTTCTCTGTTGGTAGATGCAATACTACATAATGCATGCTTGAGATAGCAGATTCCACACCCAACAAAATCTGTTCTGGGTAGTGAGGGCTTAGGCCAGAAAAGATGGACTGGATGTAACACCCATACTCATGGATCTTCAGACGTTCACATTTTCTCTAGTAACGCAGGCATTGCTACGGCCACAGGTGGGTTTGAGTTCTTCAGCTCATCCAAGGCAAACCATTGAAAAGTATCTACAGAGTTGGAAGCAGTAGGCGGAGAAGAGGATGTGAAACGGTTTAGGGACCAGGGAGGCTCTGGCCCTCCTTGCTGGCCACCGTCCCCAGGGCCTGGTGTGTTGTGTGAGCTCACTACGTCTTGATGAATTATTAGTTATCCCAGAACACATGCCCCACATGGCCTTTCCTCTCTGCTACTAGGGACCTGAGCTGAAATCTCTCTCCAAGCCTATCAGGGTGCTTCTGTCAGAGTGACAACAGGCGGAAGGGGTTCTTCTCCCGGGAAGGCCTGGGATCCTCTGGGTTTCCTTCGGGGCCGAGCCCATGCATAGCCTGCCCTTACGGTGAGTCCCAGAGGAGGCACCATTGATATCCAAGGCTGTCTTCTCATGCTGCAGTGTGAATTCCCAAGATGTAGGGTTACTGTAGTGCTTGCAGCTGAGCTGTGGCTAAGTTCCAGGTCTGAGAATGAAACGTGCCGTCCTCAGGACTGGCTTGCCCATTTCCATTTCTGCCAGTCAAGGTCTTAGGACACTGATGGCAAGTACCGCTACTTGCCTTCAAATGTGGCAACGACCTCCTCCCTACTTCTAAGAGTGGGCTTTGCCCCAGCTTTCAGAGCCCGACTCCACGGAGCACCCAACCATCGTTGAGCCCTTTTTCTGTGCCCAACAGTGTACACACGCTTACGCATGTTGTCCCAAATAAGCCTTTCAACTGACATGCAGTATGCGGTTATCCTGTGTAGCAGATGAGGAAACTGGTGCTCACAGATGTATAGTGCCCAAAGTCACCCAGCTGGTGAAGATCAGAGCCCCAGTCGGAACACTAATTGGGGAATTATTTAATGTATGTTTCATCCTTTGATGGATGCTGTTTCAACATTTTCATCCTGGTCCCTGCCCTGTGGCATCCTTCTTTGTTCTGGAATCTCTAAGTGGAACGGGAAGGACGCATCAGCCCTTAAGCACTGGGATTTCAGATTCCAGGAGGCAGAATGGGTGACTCGTCCAGCAGCCCATGCCAGGTCAAAGTTTCTTAGCTCCCCAGCCTCTGCAACTTATGATAATCATTTCCCTGAGAAGCCTGCAGTCTGCGTGACTTATACACCTGGAAGTGAGATACGTACTCTCAACAGTAACCGCCCAGTTTCTGTGAATGAAGACTAATGTTTTGCTGACCAAGAGGCAGCACAGAGAGCTGCAGGCCCCATTTGTTGTTTATATTACAGCAGGTGAAAAATCAAAGTGATTTGCCCAGGTTTGTTTCCAGATCAGGCTAAATGTGGCTCTGAGTCTAGGTTAAGTCATGGTCCCAACTTTGCTGAGTTTACTGTGTCTCCCCAAGAGCCACTCACCCCTCAGTAGTTGTTTCTCTTAAACAGGGATCGCTGTGCACGCTGATCGGCCCACACCTTCCCGCACCAACCGGAATATCCTGGAACACTACCCTCACCGCTCCCACACCCAGCAGTGTCCTGCATGCTTGCTTAGCACCATCCCAGAAGTCAAGCTTCTAGGGGAAAACATCACGAGTGGGTTTGGAAACACGAGGAAGCCACGGCTCGTAAAGTGATGGGGAAATGGGGCCAGGGCTCGCGTGAAGGCACTGTCATCCTCAAGCACCGTCAAACCGAGAGTGAGTTTACCAGCCCAGGAGATGAGTAAAACCTCAAGTTTGAGGAAGGGCAGATACATCCTATTGTGACTGGGGCCTAGCACACCCCAATCGTAGGCCACCTCATGGCTTGCAAGAGGGATTGGAGACGTATAAAAGGTGTGCAGTGTTAGAGCATCTCAAAAGCCTCAGCATCTCCACGTTCCAGCCACTGGTGAAATCAGGTATGTCGGGCAAAGGAACGCAGCTCTTGGGAGCTTGGTTCTACCTGGTCCAAAACTCTGAGGGCAGCTGGGGCTTGCGCACTGGCTGGCTGGTCAGAAAGAAAGGCCTTGTGTGGGCACCTCTCTCGTCCGTATCATTTGGGACCCACCTCTCTTGGGCTACAAGTCAACATCTGAAGTGTGTGGGGTGGGGGCTGAGATGGGGGTCCAGGGTGTGACCAGAGTCCTGTCTTGAGGGTCCTGCTGGCGTGTGTGGTGGCGATGTTGTCGTGGCCAGGAGCTGAGCGGAGCTGATTAGGAGAGGGTAGCACCAATTCTAGGGCAGGGCTGCCCTGAAGGGCAAAGCCAGTGCAGCGAGGGAGGAGAGCTCCTCAGGGAGCAGGGGGCAGAGGCCCAGGGAGCTCAGAGCAGCAAGGACATGAGGAGGTGGTAAAGCGGCCATGTCCTGCTCTGGGAGTCGGGGACCATTGTTCCACCCCCGTGTGCTCAGTGCCTGGGGATCCATGACTTCCCTCTCTAAGATGTGCATTCTCCCCTAGAATTTAGTATCGATCTAAACGGTCGTTTTGTCTCTAGATGAGTCTTTTCTATGAATTCTCTTACAGAGTGGTTAGCATGCTCCCTTCCAATTGTTTGATATTTATATAAAAGGTCAAAATCTTTACAAGAGTACTCAACGTGTTTTGGTTCTCGTGTGTGTGTGTGTGTGTGTGTGACCACGCGAGCACACACACACACACATATATCTTTACACTCATATTTACCTGTGTATTTACATGTGTTTGTGTGGAGTTTTATATGCTCATTAATCCTTACAACAACTTTAAGAAGAGTACAGAGAAGTTAAGTACCTTGCTCAAAGTCACACAGCTGGTTAATTTTTGAGACAGGACTCACATCCAAGAAAATCATGTTCTAAATTCCACGGTATCTGCTGTGGAAGGATAATACATTTGTCCTCATTGCCCCTGACCTTTCTTCTTATTCTTTCCTTCTCTCTCCTGTCTCTGTCTGTCTGTCTCTCTCTCATTTTTTATATTTTTGTTTTTTCTACCCCTCTCCATTACTCTTCTCCTTTCACCCTTTTTTCCTCTCTTTCTTCTTTCCTTCCTTCCTTCTATATTTCTTTATTTGTCTCAATTAAAACCTTGCTATGGCTTACAAACTGTAGCTACAATTTATACCGACTCACATCATTGCAGACACACACACACACGTTTAATCGGTGAAGCCACCAGGCAAAGGTTGAAACGGCACCGGTTTGAACGAGGCAAGTGGTTCTCCTGGGCTGAGTGTCTCTAAGGTTCTAGAGTTCCTCACTTCAGTGTCTTTTCCATTGCAGTGCACATCCAGACCAGAATGTATCATCCAAAGCAGAAGCTGTGCTGCCCGCTACCAAAGGATTGCTGCCCTCCATCCCAGCCATGCTGCACCCCACCAAAGTATTGCTGCCCCGCACCAAAGTATTGCTGTCCCCCACCTCAGCAGTACTGTCCCCCTCCGCGGCAATGCTGCCCCCCAGTAAAGTACTGTTTCCCCCCACCAAAACACTGCTAAACTCCACCTAAGCACAGCAAGCAGCCTTGCCAACCTCCACCCAAGGCCAAGGAGCCCTCTGTCCCAACGTGCCCAGCCCCTCAGCAGTGCCAGAAGTCCAAGCAGAAGTAAACCCCAGGCATGGGCCAGAGGCCAAGCTCCCTGCAGAACAGAGAACATGAAGCCCACTCCCCTCTCTCAGCTAGCTAGCTGTCAGCCCATCTCACCCCCAGCTTCTGGAAACAGCCACACTTGTGGAAAAGGCAACACCAAGATGGCAGCTTCCTGGATCAACATTTCTTATGAATTAGAAGCTGCAATTTCCATTTAGCAAAGGATCCGGTTCTAAACCTTCTAATCTTCGTTGCGGACTTGTATACTTCGCCCTTTTGGCTGCTTGGAAATATAAGCAGCATGCCCGACTACCCTTTCCTAGCACACTTGGTCTCTGCTCCAGTTTTTCAAACAATTAAACACAATTCCGCTGCCATGAATGTGTCGGTTTGATTATTTCGTCATCTTACAGTTGTTAACTCCTGCAGATTTTGTATCCTGCTGCCTAAATAAGAGCCCTAGGAGGGCTGGGCATGTGGGTGCAGGTTGAGCAGAAGGCATGGGGAGATGCCCTTCTGAGCTGAAGAACATTTTCCATGGTCCTGTCAGGGTGAGGAGGAGAGATGGGCACTTCAGCCACATGGAGACACATCCCCCCATACTTGCAAAATGAGAACAGTCTTTGGACCCAAGGGAGATGATGCCCGTCTCGAAAACAGAGGCACAAAAAGAGTAAGGGAAACCCAGCCAGGAGCTAAATAGTAGAGCAGGGCAAATAAATGGAAATTCAGAGAATATCCTAAGGGCATGTGGGTCAAGATGAATTGATGACCGGGCCTCAAAAACTCTCCCACTGGTAAAAAGAAAAGACGAGATTTTGTTCAAGCTTCCAAAATGTGTAAGTAGGAGACAGTCTATGTAATAATCATACATCTATCACACACACATCTCCTCTGTCAATATTTTTTAAAGGCATAGCACCCATTGATTCTCTAGCTTGGGGTTTCTCCTGGGCTATTTTTCTCTCACTGCCCTCTTACTTTCCATTCCCTAAATCCTTGCAGTATCAGGGTAACCTGAGTAACCAGTGGTAACCTCAGTCCCACAGGTAAACCAAACTTCTTCTTTCTATTACGTCCACTACACCCATACCTTTCCACCGAATCCTTCTCTCACTAAGAGTCCCCAAATTGAGGTCTCTGCATCTCTTTTCCTGTACCTGTCTCCCATTTCACATTTCTGGGCTACACGGGAATCACTGAAAATCCACAGAAGTACCCAAAGGAATCAGAAAGGAACAAACCATAAACTAAATGTGTGAATTACCCCCAACATAGATCACAGAGCATGTAGAATTCAGAATACGGTAAAGACAAAAGTTTTAGTTTAGCATTGCTTCCATGGTTGGCTGGTCTCTTCGTCCTCCACCACCTCTGTTCATGCCCTTCAGCGACGCTCCATCCATCTACCTATTTACCCATCACCAATCCATCCATCCCAAGCAGCAATGCATCATCGCATCCTTCGTAAGTACCTGCCCCTCCCTTTGTTTAGAATGTGATGGATGCTGTGGAAGCACAAACGCACACACAAGCCTCCAGTCCTTTTGGTTTAATCCCCGTAAGGAAAGCAAGCTCAGACCGCCAAGACAACAAAAAACAGTTTGACCGGAAGACGTCTAATTCATGGACGACTTGGAAGCCACAGATATGTCATTCCTGCCCTCAGAATTCAGAGGAGACAGAGAGAGAACACTGAGGGCTGTTGAGGGGAGGAAGGAGAACTTGGCCATCTGTGTCATAATGACATCCACCACATTGCTCCCAGAAAATGTCTTTCCAGGAAGAACACCGGGAGAAGGGAGGTTCAGAGTGGAAAGACATCGGGATGTGTGTAAGTAAGCAGCAGTGCGTTCCAGGACTGCGTAGAGCAGCAGCCAATGCTGCGAGTGCTAGTTGTTCCCAGGAGGCCAGTCTTCAACGTCTCAGCCCCTGTCCGTGTTAGAAGGAGCACATAGCCTCTGCAGCCACCTTCACCATTTGACACCACAGAAAGCTGGGGGGCGCGTCCAGTTTCCAGACCTATGTGTCCTAAATATTTCCAACAGAGCGTTGCATTCAACAGAACTCAACGATGACACACAAAATGAATTGAAAAGCTGTAGACACCTTAAGTGGACTCCCTGAAAATGATGAGCTCTTTGAGCCAATTCCCCATCCTCAGATACCTCAGTCCGCACAGGCTCAAAGTAGCTCCTCTCCTGCCTCACATACATGACCTTGCCCCAGAACTCTCATTTGGTTTCTTATTCTCTATTTCCTCACCCTCCCTCCCTCAGCTGATTAAGACAAGGTTGAATTTTGCCTCTCTGGGCTTCAGTTAATTTTCTCCTCCACTAATTATCACACTAGGATTGTGTGCACACGGGGTTATGTGCGGACCATCTTGCGGAATTTTCCTTCATCCCGTCATAGTGGGTTTGGATGCCAGATGCATGTCTATGATGGACTGAATCCAATACTTCCCTAGGGCTCACTTTACTCTTGTGTATAGTGGGCAGAATAATACCTGCAACCTGGGGTTGACAGGGAGGGGTCTTCAATGAGACAATGTAAATAAATAGTAAGTAGGATGTAACACACAGTAAATGTTGGATGAATGTTAGCTCTTGCTTTTATTATTATTCTCCACTTCCTGACAGAGAAGCAAGACCCTCCACTTATTACCACCAACCTGACGACATGGGTTCCACACCTTTAGTAAGAACAAGGTGTGAGGGGCAGGGCACATCTTGGGGCCAGGACAAGGAAGAGCTGTGCAGACCAAAGCATCCGAGGGGTGTTCACAGGCGGAAATGGTATTTTGTCCAGGGCCTATTCGCCACATTGTGTGGTTGCCCTTTTCTTCCACAAACTTCCCTTTGTAACACCTGCCCATGATGATTCCTGCTGTTGAGGCAGTCCTGGGCAGCTCTGGCCCACAGTGACATTTGCCTATCAAGGTACACCACCAGCCATGTCTTTTGGAGGCTGACCCTACTCCCAGGAGGAGGCTGATAAGTGAGGAAGCATGGAAAGGGCATGGTGTGTGCCAAGCGCTCACACACACAGATACCACAATATGGAAGCAGGTCTTGCTCTTCCTATGAGAGGTAGTGGCAAGGTGAAGTGAAGCTCCTTACGTGTTCAGTGTAACAACACCTTGCACATGGTGGAGGTGAGATTCAAACCCTGGTCCTTATCTTTGCAACATGGCAAGTGCTCTGACCGTGCTAGTGGCTAGAAGAAGCATAAAGCGTGGATCCTGTCTTTCCAGAACTTAAAACTCACTGACCCGTTGGGAAGGCAAAGACAGTACCTTCAAACAGTCACACATTCACACGTGCTTATACAGGGGTACACGTTCATATCAAAGACACACACGGGGTTATTATTCAGAGTAAATACTCCTCGTGTGAAGACTTCCACTGACCATGGAGAACAGAAGATGGAGCAGCGTCCCAGAGGCCCCCGCTGGGCAGGCGTCGTCCTCCCAGCTTCTCCAAACAAAGAAATTCCCTAGAAGGTAGTATAGTGCAAGAAGAAGAACACACACACATATCCGGGAGCCTGGCAGGGCTGGGTTTAATCCTCTCTTCCCTACTTTTTACTTAAGTAACCTTAGTGAACAGAAACTTTCGAAGCTGTCAAATGAAAATAGCTCTGACTTCAAGGCCTGAATTTGAAACTCGAGCAGAGATTGTGACAGTCAGGGGAGGACTGCCCCTCCCTCATCCTCCCAGGACAAGACCCCTTGAAGAGGGAGGGCGTCTCTCAGCAGCCCAGATGATGGCACACACCCTGCCGTGCCCCAGGGGATGCCCAGCTGGCGATGGATTTCAGCAGAGAGGCTCTAGCTCCAGCCACCAGGAGTCCTTTGTCCGGAACCCTGTCTGTTGATGCGGCCGGCCCCAGAGGTTCAGCTCGGCCTTCCCCTGCATATGTGTGCACGGGCCCCGGCCTGGTGTTCATTCACAGATGCCTGGCACAGTAGATACAGTGGGCTGAGCCTGTGGCCAGGTTCTGCTGTGACCTCCTTGGTCCCAATTGTCCCTTCTGCCTTCTGTATGTGTGTGTGTGTGTGTGTTTCTGTGTCTGTGTGTGTCTGTGTGTTTGTATATGAGAGTCAGAGGTTTGGAGGAAGACAAAGAGTGATGCTAATGAATGTCAGGGAGCAATACCATTCCAAGGATAAGCGTTTAGTTGTACCTGTGGCTCCTAGAGGACATGTTCCTATGTTCTCTGTTGGTAGATGCAATACTACATAATGCATGCTTGAGATAGCAGATTCCACACCCAACAAAATCTGTTCTGGGTAGTGAGGGCTTAGGCCAGAAAAGATGGACTGGATGTAACACCCATACTCATGGATCTTCAGACGTTCACATTTTCTCTAGTAACGCAGGCATTGCTACGGCCACAGGTGGGTTTGAGTTCTTCAGCTCATCCAAGGCAAACCATTGAAAAGTATCTACAGAGTTGGAAGCAGTAGGCGGAGAAGAGGATGTGAAACGGTTTAGGGACCAGGGAGGCTCTGGCCCTCCTTGCTGGCCACCGTCCCCAGGGCCTGGTGTGTTGTGTGAGCTCACTACGTCTTGATGAATTATTAGTTATCCCAGAACACATGCCCCACATGGCCTTTCCTCTCTGCTACTAGGGACCTGAGCTGAAATCTCTCTCCAAGCCTATCAGGGTGCTTCTGTCAGAGTGACAACAGGCGGAAGGGGTTCTTCTCCCGGGAAGGCCTGGGATCCTCTGGGTTTCCTTCGGGGCCGAGCCCATGCATAGCCTGCCCTTACGGTGAGTCCCAGAGGAGGCACCATCGATATCCAAGGCTGTCTTCTCATGCTGCAGTGTGAATTCCCAAGATGTAGGGTTACTGTCGGGCTTGCAGCTGAGCTGTGGCTAAGTTCCAGGTCTGAGAATGAAACGTGCCGTCCTCAGGACTGGCTTGCCCATTTCCATTTCTACCAGTCAAGGTCTTAGGACACTGATGGCAAGTACCGCTACTTGCCTTCAAATGTGGCAACGACCTCCTCCCTACTTCTAAGAGTGGGCTTTGCCCCAGCTTTCAGAGCCCGACTCCACGGAGCACCCAACCATCGTTGAGCCCTTTTTCTGTGCCCAACAGTGTACACACGCTTACGCATGTTGTCCCAAATAAGCCTTTCAACTGACATGCAGTATGCGGTTATCCTGTGTAGCAGATGAGGAAACTGGTGCTCACAGATGTATAGTGCCCAAAGTCACCCAGCTGGTGAAGATCAGAGCCCCAGTCGGAACACTAATTGGGGAATTATTTAATGTATGTTTCATCCTTTGATGGATGCTGTTTCAACATTTTCATCCTGGTCCCTGCCCTGTGGCATCCTTCTTTGTTCTGGAATCTCTAAGTGGAACGGGAAGGACGCATCAGCCCTTAAGCACTGGGATTTCAGATTCCAGGAGGCAGAATGGGTGACTCGTCCAGCAGCCCATGCCAGGTCAAAGTTTCTTAGCTCCCCAGCCTCTGCAACTTATGATAATCATTTCCCTGAGAAGCCTGCAGTCTGCGTGACTTATACACCTGTAAGTGAGATACGTACTCTCAACAGTAACCGCCCAGTTTCTGTGAATGAAGACTAATGTTTTGCTGACCAAGAGGCAGCACAGAGAGCTGCAGGCCCCATTTGTTGTTTATATTACAGCAGGTGAAAAATCAAAGTGATTTGCCCAGGTTTGTTTCCAGATCAGGCTAAATGTGGCTCTGAGTCTAGGTTAAGTCATGGTCCCAACTTTGCTGAGTTTACTGTGTCTCCCCAAGAGCCACTCACCCCTCAGTAGTTGTTTCTCTTAAACAGGGATCGCTGTGCACGCTGATCGGCCCACACCTTCCCGCACCAACCGGAATATCCTGGAACACTACCCTCACCGCTCCCACACCCAGCAGTGTCCTGCATGCTTGCTTAGCACCATCCCAGAAGTCAAGCTTCTAGGGGAAAACATCACGAGTGGGTTTGGAAACACGAGGAAGCCACGGCTCGTAAAGTGATGGGGAAATGGGGCCAGGGCTCGCGTGAAGGCACTGTCATCCTCAAGCACCGTCAAACCGAGAGTGAGTTTACCAGCCCAGGAGATGAGTAAAACCTCAAGTTTGAGGAAGGGCAGATACATCCTATTGTGACTGGGGCCTAGCACACCCCAATCGTAGGCCACCTCATGGCTTGCAAGAGGGATTGGAGACGTATAAAAGGTGTGCAGTGTTAGAGCATCTCAAAAGCCTCAGCATCTCCACGTTCCAGCCACTGGTGAAATCAGGTATGTCGGGCAAAGGAACGCAGCTCTTGGGAGCTTGGTTCTACCTGGTCCAAAACTCTGCGGGCAGCTGGGGCTTGCGCACTGGCTGGCTGGTCAGAAAGAAAGGCCTTGTGTGGGCACCTCTCTCGTCCGTATCATTTGGGACCCACCTCTCTTGGGCTACAAGTCAACATCTGAAGTGTGTGGGGTGGGGGCTGAGATGGGGGTCCAGGGTGTGACCAGAGTCCTGTCTTGAGGGTCCTGCTGGCGTGTGTGGTGGCGATGTTGTCGTGGCCAGGAGCTGAGCGGAGCTGATTAGGAGAGGGTAGCACCAATTCTAGGGCAGGGCTGCCCTGAAGGGCAAAGCCAGTGCAGCGAGGGAGGAGAGCTCCTCAGGGAGCAGGGGGCAGAGGCCCAGGGAGCTCAGAGCAGCAAGGACATGAGGAGGTGGTAAAGCGGCCATGTCCTGCTCTGGGAGTCGGGGACCATTGTTCCACCCCCGTGTGCTCAGTGCCTGGGGATCCATGACTTCCCTCTCTAAGATGTGCATTCTCCCCTAGAATTTAGTATCGATCTAAACGGTCGTTTTGTCTCTAGATGAGTCTTTTCTATGAATTCTCTTACAGAGTGGTTAGCATGCTCCCTTCCAATTGTTTGATATTTATATAAAAGGTCAAAATCTTTACAAGAGTACTCAACGTGTTTTGGTTCTCGTGTGTGTGTATGTGTGTGTGTGTGACCACGCGAGCACACACACACACACATATATCTTTACACTCATATTTACCTGTGTATTTACATGTGTTTGTGTGGAGTTTTATATGCTCATTAATCCTTACAACAACTTTAAGAAGAGTACAGAGAAGTTAAGTACCTTGCTCAAAGTCACACAGCTGGTTAATTTTTGAGACAGGACTCACATCCAAGAAAATCATGTTCTAAATTCCACGGTATCTGCTGTGGAAGGATAATACATTTGTCCTCATTGCCCCTGACCTTTCTTCTTATTCTTTCCTTCTCTCTCCTGTCTCTGTCTGTCTGTCTCTCTCTCATTTTTTATATTTTTGTTTTTTCTACCCCTCTCCATTACTCTTCTCCTTTCACCCTTTTTTCCTCTCTTTCTTCTTTCCTTCCTTCCTTCTATATTTCTTTATTTGTCTCAATTAAAACCTTGCTATGGCTTACAAACTGTAGCTACAATTTATACCGACTCACATCATTGCAGACACACACACACACGTTTAATCGGTGAAGCCACCAGGCAAAGGTTGAAACGGCACCGGTTTGAACGAGGCAAGTGGTTCTCCTGGGCTGAGTGTCTCTAAGGTTCTAGAGTTCCTCACTTCAGTGTCTTTTCCATTGCAGTGCACATCCAGACCAGAATGTATCATCCAAAGCAGAAGCTGTGCTGCCCGCTACCAAAGGATTGCTGCCCTCCATCCCAGCCATGCTGCACCCCACCAAAGTATTGCTGCCCCGCACCAAAGTATTGCTGTCCCCCACCTCAGCAGTACTGTCCCCCTCCGCGGCAATGCTGCCCCCCAGTAAAGTACTGTTTCCCCCCACCAAAACACTGCTAAACTCCACCTAAGCACAGCAAGCAGCCTTGCCAACCTCCACCCAAGGCCAAGGAGCCCTCTGTCCCAACGTGCCCAGCCCCTCAGCAGTGCCAGAAGTCCAAGCAGAAGTAAACCCCAGGCATGGGCCAGAGGCCAAGCTCCCTGCAGAACAGAGAACATGAAGCCCACTCCCCTCTCTCAGCTAGCTAGCTGTCAGCCCATCTCACCCCCAGCTTCTGGAAACAGCCACACTTGTGGAAAAGGCAACACCAAGATGGCAGCTTCCTGGATCAACATTTCTTATGAATTAGAAGCTGCAATTTCCATTTAGCAAAGGATCCGGTTCTAAACCTTCTAATCTTCGTTGCGGACTTGTATACTTCGCCCTTTTGGCTGCTTGGAAATATAAGCAGCATGCCCGACTACCCTTTCCTAGCACACTTGGTCTCTGCTCCAGTTTTTCAAACAATTAAACACAATTCCGCTGCCATGAATGTGTCGGTTTGATTATTTCGTCATCTTACAGTTGTTAACTCCTGCAGATTTTGTATCCTGCTGCCTAAATAAGAGCCCTAGGAGGGCTGGGCATGTGGGTGCAGGTTGAGCAGAAGGCATGGGGAGATGCCCTTCTGAGCTGAAGAACATTTTCCATGGTCCTGTCAGGGTGAGGAGGAGAGATGGGCACTTCAGCCACATGGAGACACATCCCCCCATACTTGCAAAATGAGAACAGCCTTTGGACCCAAGGGAGATGATGCCCGTCTCGAAAACGGAGGCACAAAAAGAGTAAGGGAAACCCAGCCAGGAGCTAAATAGTAGAGCAGGGCAAATAAATGGAAATTCAGAGAATATCCTAAGGGCATGTGGGTCAAGATGAATTGATGACCGGGCCTCAAAAACTCTCCCACTGGTAAAAAGAAAAGACGAGATTTTGTTCAAGCTTCCAAAATGTGTAAGTAGGAGACAGTCTATGTAATAATCATACATCTATCACACACACATATCCTCTGTCAATATTTTTTAAAGGCATAGCACCCATTGATTCTCTAGCTTGGGGTTTCTCCTGGGCTATTTTTCTCTCACTGCCCTCTTACTTTCCATTCCCTAAATCCTTGCAGTATCAGGGTAACCTGAGTAACCAGTGGTAACCTCAGTCCCACAGGTAAACCAAACTTCTTCTTTCTATTACGTCCACTACACCCATACCTTTCCACCGAATCCTTCTCTCACTAAGAGTCCCCAAATTGAGGTCTCTGCATCTCTTTTCCTGTACCTGTCTCCCATTTCACATTTCTGGGCTACACGGGAATCACTGAAAATCCACAGAAGTACCCAAAGGAATCAGAAAGGAACAAACCATAAACTAAATGTGTGAATTACCCCCAACATAGATCACAGAGCATGTAGAATTCAGAATACGGTAAAGACAAAAGTTTTAGTTTAGCACTGCTTCCATGGTTGGCTGGTCTCTTCGTCCTCCACCACCTCTGTTCATGCCCTTCAGCGACGCTCCATCCATCTACCTATTTACCCATCACCAATCCATCCATCCCAAGCAGCAATGCATCATCGCATCCTTCGTAAGTACCTGCCCCTCCCTTTGTTTAGAATGTGATGGATGCTGTGGAAGCACAAACGCACACACAAGCCTCCAGTCCTTTTGGTTTAATCCCCGTAAGGAAAGCAAGCTCAGACCGTCAAGACAACAAAAAACAGTTTGACCGGAAGACGTCTAATTCATGGACGACTTGGAAGCCACAGATATGTCATTCCTGCCCTCAGAATTCAGAGGAGACAGAGAGAGAACACTGAGGGCTGTTGAGGGGAGGAAGGAGAACTTGGCCATCTGTGTCATAATGACATCCACCACATTGCTCCCAGAAAATGTCTTTCCAGGAAGAACACCGGGAGAAGGGAGGTTCAGAGTGGAAAGACATCGGGATGTGTGTAAGTAAGCAGCAGTGCGTTCCAGGACTGCGTAGAGCAGCAGCCAATGCTGCGAGTGCTAGTTGTTCCCAGGAGGCCAGTCTTCAACGTCTCAGCCCCTGTCCGTGTTAGAAGGAGCACATAGCCTCTGCAGCCACCTTCACCATTTGACACCACAGAAAGCTGGGGGGCGCGTCCAGTTTCCAGACCTATGTGTCCTAAATATTTCCAACAGAGCGTTGCATTCAACAGAACTCAACGATGACACACAAAATGAATTGAAAAGCTGTAGACACCTTAAGTGGACTCCCTGAAAATGATGAGCTCTTTGAGCCAATTCCCCATCCTCAGATACCTCAGTCCGCACAGGCTCAAAGTAGCTCCTCTCCTGCCTCACATACATGACCTTGCCCCAGAACTCTCATTTGGTTTCTTATTCTCTATTTCCTCACCCTCCCTCCCTCAGCTGATTAAGACAAGGTTGAATTTTGCCTCTCTGGGCTTCAGTTAATTTTCTCCTCCACTAATTATCACACTAGGATTGTGTGCACACGGGGTTATGTGCGGACCATCTTGCGGAATTTTCCTTCATCCCGTCATAGTGGGTTTGGATGCCAGATGCATGTCTATGATGGACTGAATCCAATACTTCCCTAGGGCTCACTTTACTCTTGTGTATAGTGGGCAGAATAATACCTGCAACCTGGGGTTGACAGGGAGGGGTCTTCAATGAGACAATGTAAATAAATAGTAAGTAGGATGTAACACACAGTAAATGTTGGATGAATGTTAGCTCTTGCTTTTATTATTATTCTCCACTTCCTGACAGAGAAGCAAGACCCTCCACTTATTACCACCAACCTGACGACATGGGTTCCACACCTTTAGTAAGAACAAGGTGTGAGGGGCAGGGCACATCTTGGGGCCAGGACAAGGAAGAGCTGTGCAGACCAAAGCATCCGAGGGGTGTTCACAGGCGGAAATGGTATTTTGTCCAGGGCCTATTCGCCACATTGTGTGGTTGCCCTTTTCTTCCACAAACTTCCCTTTGTAACACCTGCCCATGATGATTCCTGCTGTTGAGGCAGTCCTGGGCAGCTCTGGCCCACAGTGACATTTGCCTATCAAGGTACACCACCAGCCATGTCTTTTGGAGGCTGACCCTACTCCCAGGAGGAGGCTGATAAGTGAGGAAGCATGGAAAGGGCATGGTGTGTGCCAAGCGCTCACACACACAGATACCACAATATGGAAGCAGGTCTTGCTCTTCCTATGAGAGGTAGTGGCAAGGTGAAGAGAAGCTCCTTACGTGTTCAGTGTAACAACACCTTGCACATGGTGGAGGTGAGATTCAAACCCTGGTCCTTATCTTTGCAACATGGCAAGTGCTCTGACCGTGCTAGTGGCTAGAAGAAGCATAAAGCGTGGATCCTGTCTTTCCAGAACTTAAAACTCACTGACCCGTTGGGAAGGCAAAGACAGTACCTTCAAACAGTCACACATTCACACGTGCTTATACAGGGGTACACGTTCATATCAAAGACACACACGGGGTTATTATTCAGAGTAAATACTCCTCGTGTGAAGACTTCCACTGACCATGGAGAACAGAAGATGGAGCAGCGTCCCAGAGGCCCCCGCTGGGCAGGCGTCGTCCTCCCAGCTTCTCCAAACAAAGAAATTCCCTAGAAGGTAGTATAGTGCAAGAAGAAGAACACACACACACATATCCGGGAGCCTGGCAGGGCTGGGTTTAATCCTCTCTTCCCTACTTTTTACTTAAGTAACCTTAGTGAATAGAAACTTTCGAAGCTGTAAAATGAAAATAGCTCTGACTTCAAGGCCTGAATTAGAAACTCGAGCAGAGATTGTGACAGTCAGGGGAGGACTGCCCCTCCCTCATCCTCCCGGGACAAGACCCCTTGAACAGGGAGGGCGTCTCTCAGCTGCCCAGATGATGGTACACACCCTGCCATGCCCCAGGGGATGCCCAGCTGGCGATGGATTTCAGCAGAGAGGCTCTAGCTCCAGCCACCAGGAGTCCTTTGTCCGGAACCCTGTCTGTTGATGCGGCCGGCCCCAGAAGTTCAGCTAGGCCTTCCCCTGCATATGTGTTCACGGGCCCCGGCCTGGTGTTCATTCACAGATGCCTGGCACAGTAGATACAGTGGGCTGAGCCTGTGGCCAGGTTTTGCTGTGACCTCCTTGGTCCCAATTGTCCCTTCTGCCTTATGTATGTGTGTGTGTGTGTGTGTGTGTTTCTGTGTCTGTGTGTGTCTGTGTGTTTGTATATGAGAGTCAGAGGTTTGGAGGAAGACAAAGAGTGATGCTAATGAATGTCAGGGAGCAATACCATTCCAAGGATAAGCGTTTAGTTGTACCTGTGGCTCCTAGAGGACATGTTCCTATGTTCTCTGTTGGTAGATGCAATACTACATAATGCATGCTTGAGATAGCAGATTCCACACCCAACAAAATCTGTTCTGGGTAGTGAGGGCTTAGGCCAGAAAAGATGGACTGGATGTAACACCCATACTCATGGATCTTCAGACGTTCACATTTTCTCTAGTAACGCAGGCATTGCTACGGCCACAGGTGGGTTTGAGTTCTTCAGCTCATCCAAGGCAAACCATTGAAAAGTATCTACAGAGTTGGAAGCAGTAGGCGGAGAAGAGGATGTGAAACGGTTTAGGGACCAGGGAGGCTCTGGCCCTCCTTGCTGGCCACCGTCCCCAGGGCCTGGTGTGTTGTGTGAGCTCACTACGTCTTGATGAATTATTAGTTATCCCAGAACACATGCCCCACATGGCCTTTCCTCTCTGCTACTAGGGACCTGAGCTGAAATCTCTCTCCAAGCCTATCAGGGTGCTTCTGTCAGAGTGACAACAGGCGGAAGGGGTTCTTCTCCCGGGAAGGCCTGGGATCCTCTGGGTTTCCTTCGGGGCCGAGCCCATGCATAGCCTGCCCTTACGGTGAGTCCCAGAGGAGGCACCATCAATATCCAAGGCTGTCTTCTCATGCTGCAGTGTGAATTCCCAAGATGTAGGGTTACTGTAGTGCTTGCAGCTGAGCTGTGGCTAAGTTCCAGGTCTGAGAATGAAACGTGCCGCCCTCAGGACTGGCTTGCCCATTTCCATTTCTGTCAGTCAAGGTCTTAGGACACTGATGGCAAGTACCGCTACTTGCCTTCAAATGTGGCAACGACCTCCTCCCTACTTCTAAGAGTGGGCTTTGCCCCAGCTTTCAGAGCCCGACTCCACGGAGCACCCAACCATCGTTGAGCCCTTTTTCTGTGCCCAACAGTGTACACACGCTTACGCATGTTGTCCAAAATAAGCCTTTCAACTGACATGCAGTATGCGGTTATCCTGTGTAGCAGATGAGGAAACTGGTGCTCACAGATGTATAGTGCCCAAAGTCACCCAGCTGGTGAAGATCAGAGCCCCAGTCGGAACACTAATTGGGGAATTATTTAATGTATGTTTCATCCTTTGATGGATGCTGTTTCAACATTTTCATCCTGGTCCCTGCCCTGTGGCATCCTTCTTTGTTCTGGAATCTCTAAGTGGAACGGGAAGGACGCATCAGCCCTTAAGCACTGGGATTTCAGATTCCAGGAGGCAGAATGGGTGACTCGTCCAGCAGCCCATGCCAGGTCAAAGTTTCTTAGCTCCCCAGCCTCTGCAACTTATGATAATCATTTCCCTGAGAAGCCTGCAGTCTGCGTGACTTATACACCTGTAAGTGAGATACGTACTCTCAACAGTAACCGCCCAGTTTCTGTGAATGAAGACTAATGTTTTGCTGACCAAGAGGCAGCACAGAGAGCTGCAGGCCCCATTTGTTGTTTATATTACAGCAGGTGAAAAATCAAAGTGATTTGCCCAGGTTTGTTTCCAGATCAGGCTAAATGTGGCTCTGAGTCTAGGTTAAGTCATGGTCCCAACTTTGCTGAGTTTACTGTGTCTCCCCAAGAGCCACTCACCCCTCAGTAGTTGTTTCTCTTAAACAGGGATCGCTGTGCACCCTGATCGGCCCACACCTTCCCGCACCAACCGGAATATCCTGGAATACTACCCTCACCGCTCCCACACCCAGCAGTGTCCTGCATGCTTGCTTAGCACCATCCCAGAAGTCAAGCTTCTAGGGAAAAACATCACGAGTGGGTTTGGAAACACGAGGAAGCCACGGCTCGTAAAGTGATGGGGAAATGGGGCCAGGGCTCGCGTGAAGGCACTGTCATCCTCAAGCACCGTCAAACCGAGAGTGAGTTTACCAGCCCAGGAGATGAGTAAAACCTCAAGTTTGAGGAAGGGCAGATACATCCTATTGTGACTGGGGCCTAGCACACCCCAATCGTAGGCCACCTCATGGCTTGCAAGAGGGATTTGAGACGTATAAAAGGTGTGCAGTGTTAGAGCATCTCAAAAGCCTCAGCATCTCCACGTTCCAGCCACTGGTGAAATCAGGTATGTCAGGCAAAGGAACGCAGCTCTTGGGAGCTTGGTTCTACCTGGTCCAAAACTCTGAGGGCAGCTGGGGCATGCGCACTGGCTGGCTGGTCAGAAAGAAAGGCCTTGTGTGGGCACCTCTCTCGTCCGTATCATTTGGGACCCACCTCTCTTGGGCTACAAGTCAACATCTGAAGTGTGTGGGGTGGGGGCTGAGATGGGGGCCCAGGGTGTGACCAGAGTCCTGTCTTGAGGGTCCTGCTGGCGTGTGTGGTGGCGCTGTTGTCGTGGCCAGGAGCTGAACGGAGCTGATTAGGAGAGGGTAGCACCAACTCTAGGGCAGGGCTGCCCTGAAGGGCAAAGCCAGTGCAGCGAGGGAGGAGAGCTCCTCAGGGAGCAGGGGGCAGAGGCCCAGGGAGCTCAGAGCAGCAAGGACATGAGGAGGTGGTAAAGCGGCCATGTCCTGCTCTGGGAGTCGGGGACCATTGTTCCACCCCCGTGTGCTCAGTGCCTGGGGATCCATGACTTCCCTCTCTAAGATGTGCATTCTCCCCTAGAATTTAGTATCGATCTAAACGGTCGTTTTGTCTCTAGATGAGTCTTTTCTATGAATTCTCTTACAGAGTGGTTAGCATGCTCCCTTCCAATTGTTTGATATTTATATAAAAGGTCAAAATCTTTACAAGAGTACTCAACGTGTTTTGGTTCTCGTGTGTGTGTATGTGTGTGTGTGTGACCACGCGAGCACACACACACACACATATATCTTTACACTCATATTTACCTGTGTATTTACATGTGTTTGTGTGGAGTTTTATATGCTCATTAATCCTTACAACAACTTTAAGAAGAGTACAGAGAAGTTAAGTACCTTGCTCAAAGTCACACAGCTGGTTAATTTTTGAGACAGGACTCACATCCAAGAAAATCATGTTCTAAATTCCACAGTATCTGCTGTGGAAGGATAATACATTTGTCCTCATTGCCCCTGACCTTTCTTCTTATTCTTTCCTTCTCTCTCCTGTCTCTGTCTGTCTGTCTCTCTCTCATTTTTTATATTTTTGTTTTTTCTACCCCTCTCCATTACTCTTCTCCTTTCACCCTTTTTTCCTCTCTTTCTTCTTTCCTTCCTTCCTTCTATATTTCTTTATTTGTCTCAATTAAAACCTTGCTATGGCTTACAAACTGTAGCTACAATTTATACCGACTCACATCATTGCAGACACACACACACACGTTTAATCGGTGAAGCCACCAGGCAAAGGTTGAAACGGCACAGGTTTGAACGAGGCAAGTGGTTCTCCTGGGCTGAGTGTCTCTAAGGTTCTAGAGTTCCTCACTTCAGTGTCTTTTCCATTGCAGTGCACATCCAGACCAGAATGTATCATCCAAAGCAGAAGCTGTGCTGCCCGCTACCAAAGGATTGCTGCCCTCCATCCCAGCCATGCTGCACCCCACCAAAGTATTGCTGCCCCGCACCAAAGTATTGCTGTCCCCCACCTCAGCAGTACTGTCCCCCTCCGCGGCAATGCTGCCCCCCAGTAAAGTACTGTTTCCCCCCACCAAAACACTGCTAAACTCCACCTAAGCACAGCAAGCAGCCTTGCCAACCTCCACCCAAGGCCAAGGAGCCCTCTGTCCCAACGTGCCCAGCCCCTCAGCAGTGCCAGAAGTCCAAGCAGAAGTAAACCCCAGGCATGGGCCAGAGGCCAAGCTCCCTGCAGAACAGAGAACATGAAGCCCACTCCCCTCTCTCAGCTAGCTAGCTGTCAGCCCATCTCACCCCCAGCTTCTGGAAACAGCCACACTTGTGGAAAAGGCAAGCCACACTTGTGGAAAAGGCAACACCAAGATGGCAGCTTCCTGGATCAACATTTCTTATGAATTAGAAGCTGCAATTTCCATTTAGCAAAGGATCCGGTTCTAAACCTTCTAATCTTCGTTGCGGACTTGTATACTTCGCCCTTTTGGCTGCTTGGAAATATAAGCAGCATGTCCGACTACCCTTTCCTAGCACACTTGGTCTCTGCTCCAGTTTTTCAAACAATTAAACACAATTCCGCTGCCATGAATGTGTCGGTTTGATTATTTCGTCATCTTACAGTTGTTAACTCCTGCAGATTTAGTATCCTGCTGCCTAAATAAGAGCCCCAGGAGGGCTGGGCATGTGGGTGCAGGTTGAGCAGAAGGCATGGGGAGATGCCCTTCTGAGCTGAAGAACATTTTCCATGGTCCTGTCAGGGTGAGGAGGAGAGATGGGCACTTCAGCCACATGGAGACACATCCCCCCATACTTGCAAAATGAGAACAGCCTTTGGACCCAAGGGAGATGATGCCCGTTTCGAAAACGGAGGCACAAAAAGAGTAAGGGAAACCCAGCCAGGAGCTAAATAGTAGAGCAGGGCAAATAAATGGAAATTCAGAGAATATCCTAAGGGCATGTGGGTCAAGATGAATTGATGACCGGGCCTCAAAAACTCTCCCACTGGTAAAAAGAAAAGACGAGATTTTGTTCAAGCTTCCAAAATGTGTAAGTAGGAGACAGTCTATGTAATAATCATACACCTATCACACACACATATCCTCTGTCAATATTTTTTAAAGGCATAGCACCCATTGATTCTCTAGCTTGGGGTTTCTCCTGGGCTATTTTTCTCTCACTGCCCTCTTACTTTCCATTCCCTAAATCCTTGCAGTATCAGGGTAACCTGAGTAACCAGTGGTAACCTCAGTCCCACAGGTAAACCAAACTTCTTCTTTCTATTACGTCCACTACACCCATACCTTTCCACCGAATCCTTCTCTCACTAAGAGTCCCCAAATTGAGGTCTCTGCATCTCTTTTCCTGTACCTGTCTCCCATTTCACATTTCTGGGCTACACAGGAATCACTGAAAATCCACAGAAGTACCCAAAGGAATCAGAAAGGAACAAACCATAAACTAAATGTGTGAATTACCCCCAACATAGATCACAGAGCATGTAGAATTCAGAATACGGTAAAGACAAAAGTTTTAGTTTAGCATTGCTTCCATGGTTGGCTGGTCTCTTCGTCCTCCACCACCTCTGTTCATGCCCTTCAGCGACGCTCCATCCATCTACCTATTTACCCATCACCAATCCATCCATCCCAAGCAGCAATGCATCATCGCATCTTTGTAAGTACCTGCCCCTCCCTTTGTTTAGAATGCGATGGATGCTGTGGAAGCACAAACGCACACACAAGCCTCCAGTCCTTTTGGTTTAATCCCCGTAAGGAAAGCAAGCTCAGACCGCCAAGACAACAAAAAACAGTTTGACCGGAAGACGTCTAATTCATGGACGACTTGGAAGCCACAGATATGTCATTCCTGCCCTCAGAATTCAGAGGAGACAGAGAGAGAACACTGAGGGCTGTTGAGGGGAGGAAGGAGAACTTGGCCATCTGTGTCATAATGACATCCACCACATTGCTCCCAGAAAATGTCTTTCCAGGAAGAACACCGGGAGAAGGGAGGTTCAGAGTGGAAAGACATCGGGATGTGTGTAAGTAAGCAGCAGTGTGTTCCAGGACTGCGTAGAGCAGCAGCCAATGCTGCGAGTGCTAGTTGTTCCCAGGAGGCCAGTCTTCAACGTCTCAGCCCCTGTCCGTGGTAGAGAGAGCACATAGCCTCTGCAGCCACCTTCACCATTTGACACCACAGAAAGCTGGGGGGCGCGTCCAGTTTCCAGACCTATGTGTCCTAAATATTTCCAACAGAGCGTTGCATTCAACAGAACTCAACGATGACACACAAAATGAATTGAAAAGCTGTAGACACCTTAAGTGGACTCCCTGAAAATGATGAGCTCTTTGAGCCAATTCCCCATCCTCATATACCTCAGTCCGCACAGGCTCAAAGTAGCTCCTCTCCTGCCTCACATACATGACCTTGCCCCAGAACTCTCATCTGGTTTCTTATTCTCTATTTCCTCACCCTCCCTCCCTCAGCTGATTAAGACAAGGTTGAATTTTGCCTCTCTGGGCTTCACTTAATTTTCTCCTCCACTAATTATCACACTAGGATTGTGTGCATACGGGGTTATGTGTGGACCATCTTGCGGAATTTTCCTTTATCCCGTCATAGTGGGTTTGGATGCCAGATGCATGTCTATGATGGACTGAATCCAATACTTCCCTAGGCCTCACTTTACTCATGTGTATAGTGGGCAGAAAAATACCTGCAACCTGGGGTTGATGGGGAGGGGTCTTCAATGAGACAATGTAAATGAATAGTAAGTAGGATGTAACACATAGTAAATGTTGGATGAATGTTAGCTCTTGCTTTTATTATTATTCTCCACTTCCTGACAGAGAAGCAAGACCCTCCACTTATTACCACCAACCTGACGACATGGGTTACACAACTTTAGTAAGAACAAGGTGTGAGGGGCAGGGCACATCTTGGGGCCAGGACAAGGAAGAGCTGTGTAGACCAAAGCATCCGAGGGGTGTTCACAGGCGGAAATGGTATTTTGTCCAGGGCCTATTCGCCACATTGTGTGGTTGCCCTTTTCTTCCACAAACTTCCCTTTGTAACACCTGCCCATGATGATTCCTGCTGTTGAGGCAGTCCTGGGCAGCTCTGGCCCACAGTGACATTTGCCTATCAAGGTACACCGCCAGCCATGTCTTTTGGAGGCAGACCCTACTCCCAGGAGGAGGCTGATAAGTGAGGAAGCATGGAAAGGGCATGGTGTGTGCCAAGCGCTCACACACACAGATACCACAATATGGAAGCAGGTCTTGCTCTTCCTATGAGAGGTAGTGGCAAGGTGAAGAGAAGCTCCTTACGTGTTCAGTGTAACAACACCTTGCACATGGTGGAGGTGAGATTCAAACCCTGGTCCTTATCTTTGCAACATGGCAAGTGCTCTGACCGTGCTAGTGGCTAGAAGAAGCATAAAGCGTGGATCCTGTCTTTCCAGAACTTAAAACTCACTGACCCGTTGGGAAGGCAAAGACAGTACCTTCAAACAGTCACACATTCACACGTGCTTATACAGGGGTACACGTTCATATCAAAGACACACACGGGGTTATTATTCAGAGTAAATACTCCTCGTGTGAAGACTTCCACTGACCATGGAGAACAGAAGATGGAGCAGCGTCCCAGAGGCCCCCGCTGGGCAGGCGTCGTCCTCCCAGCTTCTCCAAACAAAGAAATTCCCTAGAAGGTAGTATAGTGCAAGAAGAAGAACACACACACACATATCCGGGAGCCTGGCAGGGCTGGGTTTAATCCTCTCTTCCCTACTTTTTACTTAAGTAACCTTAGCGAATAGAAACTTTCGAAGCTGTAAAATGAAAATAGCTCTGACTTCAAGGCCTGAATTAGAAACTCGAGCAGAGATTGTGACAGTCAGGGGAGGACTGCCCCTCCCTCATCCTCCCGGGACAAGACCCCTTGAACAGGGAGGGCGTCTCTCAGCTGCCCAGATGATGGCACACACCCTGCCATGCCCCAGGGGATGCCCAGCTGGCGATGGATTTCAGCAGAGAGGCTCTAGCTCCAGCCACCAGGAGTCCTTTGTCCGGAACCCTGTCTGTTGATGCGGCCGGCCCCAGAGGTTCAGCTCGGCCTTCCCCTGCATATGTGTGCACGGGCCCCGGCCTGGTGTTCATTCACAGATGCCTGGCACAGTAGATACAGTGGGCTGAGCCTGTGGCCAGGTTCTGCTGTGACCTCCTTGGTCCCAATTGTCCCTTCTGCCTTCTGTATGTGTGTGTGTGTGTGTGTGTGTGTGTGTGTGTGTGTTTCTGTGTCTGTGTGTGTCTGTGTGTTTGTATATGAGAGTCAGAGGTTTGGAGGAAGACAAAGAGTGATGCTAATGAATGTCAGGGAGCAATACCATTCCAAGGATAAGCGTTTAGTTGTACCTGTGGCTCCTAGAGGACATGTTCCTATGTTCTCTGTTGGTAGATGCAATACTACATAATGCATGCTTGAGATAGCAGATTCCACACCCAACAAAATCTGTTCTGGGTAGTGAGGGCTTAGGCCAGAAAAGATGGACTGGATGTAACACCCATACTCATGGATCTTCAGACGTTCACATTTTCTCTAGTAACGCAGGCATTGCTACGGCCACAGGTGGGTTTGAGTTCTTCAGCTCATCCAAGGCAAACCATTGAAAAGTATCTACAGAGTTGGAAGCAGTAGGCGGAGAAGAGGATGTGAAACGGTTTAGGGACCAGGGAGGCTCTGGCCCTCCTTGCTGGCCACCGTCCCCAGGGCCTGGTGTGTTGTGTGAGCTCACTACGTCTTGATGAATTATTAGTTATCCCAGAACACATGCCCCACATGGCCTTTCCTCTCTGCTACTAGGGACCTGAGCTGAAATCTCTCTCCAAGCCTATCAGGGTGCTTCTGTCAGAGTGACAACAGGCGGAAGGGGTTCTTCTCCCGGGAAGGCCTGGGATCCTCTGGGTTTCCTTCGGGGCCGAGCCCATGCATAGCCTGCCCTTACGGTGAGTCCCAGAGGAGGCACCATCGATATCCAAGGCTGTCTTCTCATGCTGCAGTGTGAATTCCCAAGATGTAGGGTTACTGTAGTGCTTGCAGCTGAGCTGTGGCTAAGTTCCAGGTCTGAGAATGAAACGTGCCGTCCTCAGGACTGGCTTGCCCATTTCCATTTCTGCCAGTCAAGGTCTTAGGACACTGAAGGCAAGTACCGCTACTTGCCTTCAAATGTGGCAACGACCTCCTCCCTACTTCTAAGAGTGGGCTTTGCCCCAGCTTTCAGAGCCCGACTCCACGGAGCACCCAACCATCGTTGAGCCCTTTTTCTGTGCCCAACAGTGTACACACGCTTACGCATGTTGTCCAAAATAAGCCTTTCAACTGACATGCAGTATGCGGTTATCCTGTGTAGCAGATGAGGAAACTGGTGCTCACAGATGTATAGTGCCCAAAGTCACCCAGCTGGTGAAGATCAGAGCCCCAGTCGGAACACTAATTGGGGAATTATTTAATGTATGTTTCATCCTTTGATGGATGCTGTTTCAACATTTTCATCCTGGTCCCTGCCCTGTGGCATCCTTCTTTGTTCTGGAATCTCTAAGTGGAACGGGAAGGACGCATCAGCCCTTAAGCACTGGGATTTCAGATTCCAGGAGGCAGAATGGGTGACTCGTCCAGCAGCCCATGCCAGGTCAAAGTTTCTTAGCTCCCCAGCCTCTGCAACTTATGATAATCATTTCCCTGAGAAGCCTGCAGTCTGCGTGACTTATACACCTGTAAGTGAGATACGTACTCTCAACAGTAACCGCCCAGTTTCTGTGAATGAAGACTAATGTTTTGCTGACCAAGAGGCAGCACAGAGAGCTGCAGGCCCCATTTGTTGTTTATATTACAGCAGGTGAAAAATCAAAGTGATTTGCCCAGGTTTGTTTCCAGATCAGGCTAAATGTGGCTCTGAGTCTAGGTTAAGTCATGGTCCCAACTTTGCTGAGTTTACTGTGTCTCCCCAAGAGCCACTCACCCCTCAGTAGTTGTTTCTCTTAAACAGGGATTGCTGTGCACGCTGATCGGCCCACACCTTCCCGCACCAACCGGAATATCCTGGAACACTACCCTCACCGCTCCCACACCCAGCAGTGTCCTGCATGCTTGCTTAGCACCATCCCAGAAGTCAAGCTTCTAGGGGAAAACATCACGAGTGGGTTTGGAAACACGAGGAAGCCACGGCTCGTAAAGTGATGGGGAAATGGGGCCAGGGCTCGCGTGAAGGCACTGTCATCCTCAAGCACCGTCAAACCGAGAGTGAGTTTACCAGCCCAGGAGATGAGTAAAACCTCAAGTTTGAGGAAGGGCAGATACATCCTATTGTGACTGGGGCCTAGCACACCCCAATCGTAGGCCACCTCATGGCTTGCAAGAGGGATTTGAGACGTATAAAAGGTGTGCAGTGTTAGAGCATCTCAAAAGCCTCAGCATCTCCACGTTCCAGCCACTGGTGAAATCAGGTATGTCGGGCAAAGGAACGCAGCTCTTGGGAGCTTGGTTCTACCTGGTCCAAAACTCTGCGGGCAGCTGGGGCTTGCGCACTGGCTGGCTGGTCAGAAAGAAAGGCCTTGTGTGGGCACCTCTCTCGTCCATATCGTTTGGGACCCACCTCTCTTGGGCTACAAGTCAACATCTGAAGTGTGTGGGGTGGGGGCTGAGATGGGGGTCCAGGGTGTGACCAGAGTCCTGTCTTGAGGGTCCTGCTGGCGTGTGTGGTGGCGATGTTGTCGTGGCCAGGAGCTGAGCGGAGCTGATTAGGAGAGGGTAGCACCAACTCTAGGGCAGGGCTGCCCTGAAGGGCAAAGCCAGTGCAGCGAGGGAGGAGAGCTCCTCAGGGAGCAGGGGGCAGAGGCCCAGGGAGCTCAGAGCAGCAAGGACATGAGGAGGTGGTAAAGCGGCCATGTCCTGCTCTGGGAGTCGGGGACCATTGTTCCACCCCCGTGTGCTCAGTGCCTGGGGATCCATGACTTCCCTCTCTAAGATGTGCATTCTCCCCTAGAATTTAGTATCGATCTAAACGGTCGTTTTGTCTCTAGATGAGTCTTTTCTATGAATTCTCTTACAGAGTGGTTAGCATGCTCCATTCCAATTGTTTGATATTTATATAAAAGGTCAAAATCTTTACAAGAGTACTCAACGTGTTTTGGTTCTCGTGTGTGTGTATGTGTGTGTGTGTGACCACGCGAGCACACACACACACACATATATCTTTACACTCATATTTACCTGTGTATTTACATGAGTTTGTGTGGACTTTTATATGCTCATTAATCCTTACAACAACTTTAAGAAGAGTACAGAGAAATTAAGTACCTTGCTCAAAGTCACACAGCTGGTTAATTTTTGAGACAGGACTCACATCCAAGAAAATCATGTTCTAAATTCCACAGTATCTGCTGTGGAAGGATAATACATTTGTCCTCATTGCCCCTGACCTTTCTTCTTATTCTTTCCTTCTCTCTCCTGTCTCTGTCTGTCTGTCTCTCTCTCATTCTTTATATTTTTGTTTTTTCTACCCCTCTCCATTACTCTTCTCCTTTCACCCTTTTTTCCTCTCTTTCTTCTTTCCTTCCTTCCTTCTATATTTCTTTATTTGTTTCAATTAAAACCTTGCTATGGCTTACAAACTGTAGCTACAATTTATACCGACTCACATCATTGCAGACACACACACACACGTTTAATCGGTGAAGCCACCAGGCAAAGGTTGAAACGGCACAGGTTTGAACGAGGCAAGTGGTTCTCCTGGGTTGAGTGTCTCTAAGGTTCTAGAGTTCCTCACTTCAGTGTCTTTTCCATTGCAGTGCACATCCAGACCAGAATGTATCATCCAAAGCAGAAGCTGTGCTGCCCGCTACCAAAGGATTGCTGCCCTCCATCCCAGCCATGCTGCACCCCACCAAAGTATTGCTGCCCCGCACCAAAGTATTGCTGTCCCCCACCTCAGCAGTACTGTCCCCCTCCGCGGCAATGCTGCCCCCCATTAAAGTACTGTTTCCCCCCACCAAAACACTGCTAAACTCCACCTAAGCACAGCAAGCAGCCTTGCCAACCTCCACCCAAGGCCAAGGAGCCCTCTGTCCCAACGTGCCCAGCCCCTCAGCAGTGCCAGAAGTCCAAGCAGAAGTAAACCCCAGGCATGGGCCAGAGGCCAAGCTCCCTGCAGAACAGAGAACATGAAGCCCACTCCCCTCTCTCAGCTAGCTAGCTGTCAGCCCATCTCACCCCCAGCTTCTGGAAACAGCCACACTTGTGGAAAAGGCAAGCCACACTTGTGGAAAAGGCAACACCAAGATGGCAGCTTCCTGGATCAACATTTCTTATGAATTAGAAGCTGCAATTTCCATTTAGCAAAGGATCCGGTTCTAAACCTTCTAATCTTCGTTGCTGACTTGTATACTTCGCCCTTTTGGCTGCTTGGAAATATAAGCAGCATGCCCGACTACCCTTTCCTAGCACACTTGGTCTCTGCTCCAGTTTTTCAAACAATTAAACACAATTCCGCTGCCATGAATGTGTCGGTTTGATTATTTCGTCATCTTACAGTTGTTAACTCCTGCAGATTTTGTATCCTGCTGCCTAAATAAGAGCCCTAGGAGGGCTGGGCATGTGGGTGCAGGTTGAGCAGAAGGCATGGGGAGATGCCCTTCTGAGCTGAAGAACATTTTCCATGGTCCTGTCAGGGTGAGGAGGAGAGATGGGCACTTCAGCCACATGGAGACACATCCCCCCATACTTGCAAAATGAGAACAGCCTTTGGACCCAAGGGAGATGATGCCCATCTCGAAAACAGAGGCACAAAAGGAGTAAGGGAAACCCAGCCAGGAGCTAAATAGTAGAGCAGGGCAAATAAATGGAAATTCAGAGAATATCCTAAGGGCATGTGGGTCAAGATGAATTGATGACCGGGCCTCAAAAACTCTCCCACTGGTAAAAAGAAAAGACGAGATTTTGTTCAAGCTTCCAAAATGTGTAAGTAGGAGACAGTCTATGTAATAATCATACATCTATCACACACACATCTCCTCTGTCAATATTTTTTAAAGGCATAGCACCCATTGATTCTCTAGCTTGGGGTTTCTCCTGGGCTATTTTTCTCTCACTGCCCTCTTACTTTCCATTCCCTAAATCCTTGCAGTATCAGGGTAACCTGAGTAACCAGTGGTAACCTCAGTCCCACAGGTAAACCAAACTTCTTCTTTCTATTACGTCCACTACACCCATACCTTTCCACCGAATCCTTCTCTCACTAAGAGTCCCCAAATTGAGGTCTCTGCATCTCTTTTCCTGTACCTGTCTCCCATTTCACATTTCTGGGCTACACGGGAATCACTGAAAATCCACAGAAGTACCCAAAGGAATCAGAAAGGAACAAACCATAAACTAAATGTGTGAATTACCCCCAACATAGATCACAGAGCATGTAGAATTCAGAATACGGTAAAGACAAAAGTTTTAGTTTAGCATTGCTTCCATGGTTGGCTGGTCTCTTCGTCCTCCACCACCTCTGTTCATGCCCTTCAGCGACGCTCCATCCATCTACCTATTTACCCATCACCAATCCATCCATCCCAAGCAGCAATGCATCATCGCATCCTTCGTAAGTACCTGCCCCTCCCTTTGTTTAGAATGTGATGGATGCTGTGGAAGCACAAACGCACACACAAGCCTCCAGTCCTTTTGGTTTAATCCCCATAAGGAAAGCAAGCTCAGACCGTCAAGACAACAAAAAACAGTTTGACCGGAAGACGTCTAATTCATGGACGACTTGGAAGCCACAGATATGTCATTCCTGCCCTCAGAATTCAGAGGAGACAGAGAGAGAACACTGAGGGCTGTTGAGGGGAGGAAGGAGAACTTGGCCATCTGTGTCATAATGACATCCACCACATTGCTCCCAGAAAATGTCTTTCCAGGAAGAACACCGGGAGAAGGGAGGTTCAGAGTGGAAAGACATCGGGATGTGTGTAAGTAAGCAGCAGTGCGTTCCAGGACTGCGTAGAGCAGCAGCCAATGCTGCGAGTGCTAGTTGTTCCCAGGAGGCCAGTCTTCAACGTCTCAGCCCCTGTCCGTGGTAGAGAGAGCACATAGCCTCTGCAGCCACCTTCACCATTTGACACCACAGAAAGCTGGGGGGCGCGTCCAGTTTCCAGACCTATGTGTCCTAAATATTTCTAACAGAGCGTTGCATTCAACAGAACTCAACGATGACACACAAAATGAATTGAAAAGCTGTAGACACCTTAAGTGGACTCCCTGAAAATGATGAGCTCTTTGAGCCAATTCCCCATCCTCAGATACCTCAGTCCGCACAGGCTCAAAGTAGCTCCTCTCCTGCCTCACATACATGACCTTGCCCCAGAACCCTCATTTGGTTTCTTATTCTCTATTTCCTCACCCTCCCTCCCTCAGCTGATTAAGACAAGGTTGAATTTTGCCTCTCTGGGCTTCAGTTAATTTTCTCCTCCACTAATTATCACACTAGGATTGTGTGCACACGGGGTTATGTGCGGACCATCTTGCGGAATTTTCCTTTATCCCGTCATAGTGGGTTTGGATGCCAGATGCATGTCTATGATGGACTGAATCCAATACTTCCCTAGGGCTCACTTTACTCTTGTGTATAGTGGGCAGAATAATACCTGCAACCTGGGGTTGACAGGGAGGGGTCTTCAATGAGACAATGTAAATAAATAGTAAGTAGGATGTAACACACAGTAAATGTTGGATGAATGTTAGCTCTTGCTTTTATTATTATTCTCCACTTCCTGACAGAGAAGCAAGACCCTCCACTTATTACCACCAACCTGACGACATGGGTTCCACACCTTTAGTAAGAACAAGGTGTGAGGGGCAGGGCACATCTTGGGGCCAGGACAAGGAAGAGCTGTGCAGACCAAAGCATCCGAGGGGTGTTCACAGGCGGAAATGGTATTTTGTCCAGGGCCTATTCGCCACATTGTGTGGTTGCCCTTTTCTTCCACAAACTTCCCTTTGTAACACCTGCCCATGATGATTCCTGCTGTTGAGGCAGTCCTGGGCAGCTCTGGCCCACAGTGACATTTGCCTATCAAGGTACACCACCAGCCATGTCTTTTGGAGGCTGACCCTACTCCCAGGAGGAGGCTGATAAGTGAGGAAGCATGGAAAGGGCATGGTGTGTGCCAAGCGCTCACACACACAGATACCACAATATGGAAGCAGGTCTTGCTCTTCCTATGAGAGGTAGTGGCAAGGTGAAGAGAAGCTCCTTACGTGTTCAGTGTAACAACACCTTGCACATGGTGGAGGTGAGATTCAAACCCTGGTCCTTATCTTTGCAACATGGCAAGTGCTCTGACCGTGCTAGTGGCTAGAAGAAGCATAAAGCGTGGATCCTGTCTTTCCAGAACTTAAAACTCACTGACCCGTTGGGAAGGCCAAGACAGTACCTTCAAACAGTCACACATTCACACGTGCTTATACAGGGGTACACGTTCATATCAAAGACACACACGGGGTTATTATTCAGAGTAAATACTCCTCGTGTGAAGACTTCCACTGACCATGGAGAACAGAAGATGGAGCAGCGTCCCAGAGACCCCCGCTGGGTAGGCGTCGTCCTCCCAGCTTCTCCAAACAAAGAAATTCCTTAGAAGGTAGTATAGTGCAAGAAGAAGAACACACACACATATCCGGGAGCCTGGCAGGGCTGGGTTTAATCCTCTCTTCCCTACTTTTTACTTAAGTAACCTTAGTGAACAGAAACTTTCGAAGCTGTCAAATGAAAATAGCTCTGACTTCAAGGCCTGAATTTGAAACTCGAGCAGAGATTGTGACAGTCAGGGGAGGACTGCCCCTCCCTCATCCTCCCAGGACAAGACCCCTTGAAGAGGGAGGGCGTCTCTCAGCAGCCCAGATGATGGCACACACCCTGCCGTGCCCCAGGGGATGCCCAGCTGGCGATGGATTTCAGCAGAGAGGCTCTAGCTCCAGCCACCAGGAGTCCTTTGTCCGGAACCCTGTCTGTTGATGCGGCCGGCCCCAGAGGTTCAGCTCGGCCTTCCCCTGCATATGTGTGCACGGGCCCCGGCCTGGTGTTCATTCACAGATGCCTGGCACAGTAGATACAGTGGGCTGAGCCTGTGGCCAGGTTCTGCTGTGACCTCCTTGGTCCCAATTGTCCCTTCTGCCTTCTGTATGTGTGTGTGTGTGTGTGTTTCTGTGTCTGTGTGTGTCTGTGTGTTTGTATATGAGAGTCAGAGGTTTGGAGGAAGACAAAGAGTGATGCTAATGAATGTCAGGGAGCAATACCATTCCAAGGATAAGCGTTTAGTTGTACCTGTGGCTCCTAGAGGACATGTTCCTATGTTCTCTGTTGGTAGATGCAATACTACATAATGCATGCTTGAGATAGCAGATTCCACACCCAACAAAATCTGTTCTGGGTAGTGAGGGCTTAGGCCAGAAAAGATGGACTGGATGTAACACCCATACTCATGGATCTTCAGACGTTCACATTTTCTCTAGTAACGCAGGCATTGCTACGGCCACAGGTGGGTTTGAGTTCTTCAGCTCATCCAAGGCAAACCATTGAAAAGTATCTACAGAGTTGGAAGCAGTAGGCGGAGAAGAGGATGTGAAACGGTTTAGGGACCAGGGAGGCTCTGGCCCTCCTTGCTGGCCACCGTCCCCAGGGCCTGGTGTGTTGTGTGAGCTCACTACGTCTTGATGAATTATTAGTTATCCCAGAACACATGCCCCACATGGCCTTTCCTCTCTGCTACTAGGGACCTGAGCTGAAATCTCTCTCCAAGCCTATCAGGGTGCTTCTGTCAGAGTGACAACAGGCGGAAGGGGTTCTTCTCCCGGGAAGGCCTGGGATCCTCTGGGTTTCCTTCGGGGCCGAGCCCATGCATAGCCTGCCCTTACGGTGAGTCCCAGAGGAGGCACCATCGATATCCAAGGCTGTCTTCTCATGCTGCAGTGTGAATTCCCAAGATGTAGGGTTACTGTCGGGCTTGCAGCTGAGCTGTGGCTAAGTTCCAGGTCTGAGAATGAAACGTGCCGTCCTCAGGACTGGCTTGCCCATTTCCATTTCTACCAGTCAAGGTCTTAGGACACTGATGGCAAGTACCGCTACTTGCCTTCAAATGTGGCAACGACCTCCTCCCTACTTCTAAGAGTGGGCTTTGCCCCAGCTTTCAGAGCCCGACTCCACGGAGCACCCAACCATCGTTGAGCCCTTTTTCTGTGCCCAACAGTGTACACACGCTTACGCATGTTGTCCAAAATAAGCCTTTCAACTGACATGCAGTATGCGGTTATCCTGTGTAGCAGATGAGGAAACTGGTGCTCACAGATGTATAGTGCCCAAAGTCACCCAGCTGGTGAAGATCAGAGCCCCAGTCGGAACACTAATTGGGGAATTATTTAATGTATGTTTCATCCTTTGATGGATGCTGTTTCAACATTTTCATCCTGGTCCCTGCCCTGTGGCATCCTTCTTTGTTCTGGAATCTCTAAGTGGAACGGGAAGGACGCATCAGCCCTTAAGCACTGGGATTTCAGATTCCAGGAGGCAGAATGGGTGACTCGTCCAGCAGCCCATGCCAGGTCAAAGTTTCTTAGCTCCCCAGCCTCTGCAACTTATGATAATCATTTCCCTGAGAAGCCTGCAGTCTGCGTGACTTATACACCTGTAAGTGAGATACGTACTCTCAACAGTAACCGCCCAGTTTCTGTGAATGAAGACTAATGTTTTGCTGACCAAGAGGCAGCACAGAGAGCTGCAGGCCCCATTTGTTGTTTATATTACAGCAGGTGAAAAATCAAAGTGATTTGCCCAGGTTTGTTTCCAGATCAGGCTAAATGTGGCTCTGAGTCTAGGTTAAGTCATGGTCCCAACTTTGCTGAGTTTACTGTGTCTCCCCAAGAGCCACTCACCCCTCAGTAGTTGTTTCTCTTAAACAGGGATCGCTGTGCACGCTGATCGGCCCACACCTTCCCGCACCAACCGGAATATCCTGGAACACTACCCTCACCGCTCCCACACCCAGCAGTGTCCTGCATGCTTGCTTAGCACCATCCCAGAAGTCAAGCTTCTAGGGGAAAACATCACGAGTGGGTTTGGAAACACGAGGAAGCCACGGCTCGTAAAGTGATGGGGAAATGGGGCCAGGGCTCGCGTGAAGGCACTGTCATCCTCAAGCACCGTCAAACCGAGAGTGAGTTTACCAGCCCAGGAGATGAGTAAAACCTCAAGTTTGAGGAAGGGCAGATACATCCTATTGTGACTGGGGCCTAGCACACCCCAATCGTAGGCCACCTCATGGCTTGCAAGAGGGATTGGAGACGTATAAAAGGTGTGCAGTGTTAGAGCATCTCAAAAGCCTCAGCATCTCCACGTTCCAGCCACTGGTGAAATCAGGTATGTCGGGCAAAGGAACGCAGCTCTTGGGAGCTTGGTTCTACCTGGTCCAAAACTCTGCGGGCAGCTGGGGCTTGCGCACTGGCTGGCTGGTCAGAAAGAAAGGCCTTGTGTGGGCACCTCTCTCGTCCGTATCATTTGGGACCCACCTCTCTTGGGCTACAAGTCAACATCTGAAGTGTGTGGGGTGGGGGCTGAGATGGGGGTCCAGGGTGTGACCAGAGTCCTGTCTTGAGGGTCCTGCTGGCGTGTGTGGTGGCGATGTTGTCGTGGCCAGGAGCTGAGCGGAGCTGATTAGGAGAGGGTAGCACCAATTCTAGGGCAGGGCTGCCCTGAAGGGCAAAGCCAGTGCAGCGAGGGAGGAGAGCTCCTCAGGGAGCAGGGGGCAGAGGCCCAGGGAGCTCAGAGCAGCAAGGACATGAGGAGGTGGTAAAGCGGCCATGTCCTGCTCTGGGAGTCGGGGACCATTGTTCCACCCCCGTGTGCTCAGTGCCTGGGGATCCATGACTTCCCTCTCTAAGATGTGCATTCTCCCCTAGAATTTAGTATCGATCTAAACGGTCGTTTTGTCTCTAGATGAGTCTTTTCTATGAATTCTCTTACAGAGTGGTTAGCATGCTCCCTTCCAATTGTTTGATATTTATATAAAAGGTCAAAATCTTTACAAGAGTACTCAACGTGTTTTGGTTCTCGTGTGTGTGTATGTGTGTGTGTGTGACCACGCGAGCACACACACACACACATATATCTTTACACTCATATTTACCTGTGTATTTACATGTGTTTGTGTGGAGTTTTATATGCTCATTAATCCTTACAACAACTTTAAGAAGAGTACAGAGAAGTTAAGTACCTTGCTCAAAGTCACACAGCTGGTTAATTTTTGAGACAGGACTCACATCCAAGAAAATCATGTTCTAAATTCCACGGTATCTGCTGTGGAAGGATAATACATTTGTCCTCATTGCCCCTGACCTTTCTTCTTATTCTTTCCTTCTCTCTCCTGTCTCTGTCTGTCTGTCTCTCTCTCATTTTTTATATTTTTGTTTTTTCTACCCCTCTCCATTACTCTTCTCCTTTCACCCTTTTTTCCTCTCTTTCTTCTTTCCTTCCTTCCTTCTATATTTCTTTATTTGTCTCAATTAAAACCTTGCTATGGCTTACAAACTGTAGCTACAATTTATACCGACTCACATCATTGCAGACACACACACACACGTTTAATCGGTGAAGCCACCAGGCAAAGGTTGAAACGGCACCGGTTTGAACGAGGCAAGTGGTTCTCCTGGGCTGAGTGTCTCTAAGGTTCTAGAGTTCCTCACTTCAGTGTCTTTTCCATTGCAGTGCACATCCAGACCAGAATGTATCATCCAAAGCAGAAGCTGTGCTGCCCGCTACCAAAGGATTGCTGCCCTCCATCCCAGCCATGCTGCACCCCACCAAAGTATTGCTGCCCCGCACCAAAGTATTGCTGTCCCCCACCTCAGCAGTACTGTCCCCCTCCGCGGCAATGCTGCCCCCCAGTAAAGTACTGTTTCCCCCCACCAAAACACTGCTAAACTCCACCTAAGCACAGCAAGCAGCCTTGCCAACCTCCACCCAAGGCCAAGGAGCCCTCTGTCCCAACGTGCCCAGCCCCTCAGCAGTGCCAGAAGTCCAAGCAGAAGTAAACCCCAGGCATGGGCCAGAGGCCAAGCTCCCTGCAGAACAGAGAACATGAAGCCCACTCCCCTCTCTCAGCTAGCTAGCTGTCAGCCCATCTCACCCCCAGCTTCTGGAAACAGCCACACTTGTGGAAAAGGCAACACCAAGATGGCAGCTTCCTGGATCAACATTTCTTATGAATTAGAAGCTGCAATTTCCATTTAGCAAAGGATCCGGTTCTAAACCTTCTAATCTTCGTTGCGGACTTGTATACTTCGCCCTTTTGGCTGCTTGGAAATATAAGCAGCATGCCCGACTACCCTTTCCTAGCACACTTGGTCTCTGCTCCAGTTTTTCAAACAATTAAACACAATTCCGCTGCCATGAATGTGTCGGTTTGATTATTTCGTCATCTTACAGTTGTTAACTCCTGCAGATTTTGTATCCTGCTGCCTAAATAAGAGCCCTAGGAGGGCTGGGCATGTGGGTGCAGGTTGAGCAGAAGGCATGGGGAGATGCCCTTCTGAGCTGAAGAACATTTTCCATGGTCCTGTCAGGGTGAGGAGGAGAGATGGGCACTTCAGCCACATGGAGACACATCCCCCCATACTTGCAAAATGAGAACAGTCTTTGGACCCAAGGGAGATGATGCCCGTCTCGAAAACAGAGGCACAAAAAGAGTAAGGGAAACCCAGCCAGGAGCTAAATAGTAGAGCAGGGCAAATAAATGGAAATTCAGAGAATATCCTAAGGGCATGTGGGTCAAGATGAATTGATGACCGGGCCTCAAAAACTCTCCCACTGGTAAAAAGAAAAGACGAGATTTTGTTCAAGCTTCCAAAATGTGTAAGTAGGAGACAGTCTATGTAATAATCATACATCTATCACACACACATCTCCTCTGTCAATATTTTTTAAAGGCATAGCACCCATTGATTCTCTAGCTTGGGGTTTCTCCTGGGCTATTTTTCTCTCACTGCCCTCTTACTTTCCATTCCCTAAATCCTTGCAGTATCAGGGTAACCTGAGTAACCAGTGGTAACCTCAGTCCCACAGGTAAACCAAACTTCTTCTTTCTATTACGTCCACTACACCCATACCTTTCCACCGAATCCTTCTCTCACTAAGAGTCCCCAAATTGAGGTCTCTGCATCTCTTTTCCTGTACCTGTCTCCCATTTCACATTTCTGGGCTACACGGGAATCACTGAAAATCCACAGAAGTACCCAAAGGAATCAGAAAGGAACAAACCATAAACTAAATGTGTGAATTACCCCCAACATAGATCACAGAGCATGTAGAATTCAGAATACGGTAAAGACAAAAGTTTTAGTTTAGCATTGCTTCCATGGTTGGCTGGTCTCTTCGTCCTCCACCACCTCTGTTCATGCCCTTCAGCGACGCTCCATCCATCTACCTATTTACCCATCACCAATCCATCCATCCCAAGCAGCAATGCATCATCGCATCCTTCGTAAGTACCTGCCCCTCCCTTTGTTTAGAATGTGATGGATGCTGTGGAAGCACAAACGCACACACAAGCCTCCAGTCCTTTTGGTTTAATCCCCATAAGGAAAGCAAGCTCAGACCGTCAAGACAACAAAAAACAGTTTGACCGGAAGACGTCTAATTCATGGACGACTTGGAAGCCACAGATATGTCATTCCTGCCCTCAGAATTCAGAGGAGACAGAGAGAGAACACTGAGGGCTGTTGAGGGGAGGAAGGAGAACTTGGCCATCTGTGTCATAATGACATCCACCACATTGCTCCCAGAAAATGTCTTTCCAGGAAGAACACCGGGAGAAGGGAGGTTCAGAGTGGAAAGACATCGGGATGTGTGTAAGTAAGCAGCAGTGCGTTCCAGGACTGCGTAGAGCAGCAGCCAATGCTGCGAGTGCTAGTTGTTCCCAGGAGGCCAGTCTTCAACGTCTCAGCCCCTGTCCGTGTTAGAAGGAGCACATAGCCTCTGCAGCCACCTTCACCATTTGACACCACAGAAAGCTGGGGGGCGCGTCCAGTTTCCAGACCTATGTGTCCTAAATATTTCCAACAGAGCGTTGCATTCAACAGAACTCAACGATGACACACAAAATGAATTGAAAAGCTGTAGACACCTTAAGTGGACTCCCTGAAAATGATGAGCTCTTTGAGCCAATTCCCCATCCTCAGATACCTCAGTCCGCACAGGCTCAAAGTAGCTCCTCTCCTGCCTCACATACATGACCTTGCCCCAGAACTCTCATTTGGTTTCTTATTCTCTATTTCCTCACCCTCCCTCCCTCAGCTGATTAAGACAAGGTTGAATTTTGCCTCTCTGGGCTTCAGTTAATTTTCTCCTCCACTAATTATCACACTAGGATTGTGTGCACACGGGGTTATGTGCGGACCATCTTGCGGAATTTTCCTTCATCCCGTCATAGTGGGTTTGGATGCCAGATGCATGTCTATGATGGACTGAATCCAATACTTCCCTAGGGCTCACTTTACTCTTGTGTATAGTGGGCAGAATAATACCTGCAACCTGGGGTTGACAGGGAGGGGTCTTCAATGAGACAATGTAAATAAATAGTAAGTAGGATGTAACACACAGTAAATGTTGGATGAATGTTAGCTCTTGCTTTTATTATTATTCTCCACTTCCTGACAGAGAAGCAAGACCCTCCACTTATTACCACCAACCTGACGACATGGGTTCCACACCTTTAGTAAGAACAAGGTGTGAGGGGCAGGGCACATCTTGGGGCCAGGACAAGGAAGAGCTGTGCAGACCAAAGCATCCGAGGGGTGTTCACAGGCGGAAATGGTATTTTGTCCAGGGCCTATTCGCCACATTGTGTGGTTGCCCTTTTCTTCCACAAACTTCCCTTTGTAACACCTGCCCATGATGATTCCTGCTGTTGAGGCAGTCCTGGGCAGCTCTGGCCCACAGTGACATTTGCCTATCAAGGTACACCACCAGCCATGTCTTTTGGAGGCTGACCCTACTCCCAGGAGGAGGCTGATAAGTGAGGAAGCATGGAAAGGGCATGGTGTGTGCCAAGCGCTCACACACACAGATACCACAATATGGAAGCAGGTCTTGCTCTTCCTATGAGAGGTAGTGGCAAGGTGAAGAGAAGCTCCTTACGTGTTCAGTGTAACAACACCTTGCACATGGTGGAGGTGAGATTCAAACCCTGGTCCTTATCTTTGCAACATGGCAAGTGCTCTGACCGTGCTAGTGGCTAGAAGAAGCATAAAGCGTGGATCCTGTCTTTCCAGAACTTAAAACTCACTGACCCGTTGGGAAGGCAAAGACAGTACCTTCAAACAGTCACACATTCACACGTGCTTATACAGGGGTACACGTTCATATCAAAGACACACACGGGGTTATTA
This sequence comes from Leucopleurus acutus, assembly GCF_964270905.1. NCBI lineage: Eukaryota > Metazoa > Chordata > Mammalia > Artiodactyla > Delphinidae > Leucopleurus > Leucopleurus acutus. The sequence goes on along the minus strand of NC_139143.1, from coordinate 83,205,437 downwards.
TTCAGAGTAAATACTCCTCGTGTGAAGACTTCCACTGACCATGGAGAACAGAAGATGGAGCAGCGTCCCAGAGGCCCCCGCTGGGCAGGCGTCGTCCTCCCAGCTTCTCCAAACAAAGAAATTCCCTAGAAGGTAGTATAGTGCAAGAAGAAGAACACACACACACATATCCGGGAGCCTGGCAGGGCTGGGTTTAATCCTCTCTTCCCTACTTTTTACTTAAGTAACCTTAGTGAATAGAAACTTTCGAAGCTGTAAAATGAAAATAGCTCTGACTTCAAGGTCTGAATTAGAAACTCGAGCAGAGATTGTGACAGTCAGGGGAGGACTGCCCCTCCCTCATCCTCCCGGGACAAGACCCCTTGAACAGGGAGGGCGTCTCTCAGCTGCCCAGATGATGGCACACACCCTGCCATGCCCCAGGGGATGCCCAGCTGGCGATGGATTTCAGCAGAGAGGCTCTAGCTCCAGCCACCAGGAGTCCTTTGTCCGGAACCCTGTCTGTTGATGCGGCCGGCCCCAGAAGTTCAGCTCGGCCTTCCCCTGCATATGTGTTCACGGGCCCCGGCCTGGTGTTCATTCACAGATGCCTGGCACAGTAGATACAGTGGGCTGAGCCTGTGGCCAGGTTTTGCTGTGACCTCCTTGGTCCCAATTGTCCCTTCTGCCTTATGTATGTGTGTGTGTGTGTGTGTGTGTTTCTGTGTCTGTGTGTGTCTGTGTGTTTGTATATGAGAGTCAGAGGTTTGGAGGAAGACAAAGAGTGATGCTAATGAATGTCAGGGAGCAATACCATTCCAAGGATAAGCGTTTAGTTGTACCTGTGGCTCCTAGAGGACATGTTCCTATGTTCTCTGTTGGTAGATGCAATACTACATAATGCATGCTTGAGATAGCAGATTCCACACCCAACAAAATCTGTTCTGGGTAGTGAGGGCTTAGGCCAGAAAAGATGGACTGGATGTAACACCCATACTCATGGATCTTCAGACGTTCACATTTTCTCTAGTAACGCAGGCATTGCTACGGCCACAGGTGGGTTTGAGTTCTTCAGCTCATCCAAGGCAAACCATTGAAAAGTATCTACAGAGTTGGAAGCAGTAGGCGGAGAAGAGGATGTGAAACGGTTTAGGGACCAGGGAGGCTCTGGCCCTCCTTGCTGGCCACCGTCCCCAGGGCCTGGTGTGTTGTGTGAGCTCACTACGTCTTGATGAATTATTAGTTATCCCAGAACACATGCCCCACATGGCCTTTCCTCTCTGCTACTAGGGACCTGAGCTGAAATCTCTCTCCAAGCCTATCAGGGTGCTTCTGTCAGAGTGACAACAGGCGGAAGGGGTTCTTCTCCCGGGAAGGCCTGGGATCCTCTGGGTTTCCTTCAGGGCCGAGCCCATGCATAGCCTGCCCTTACGGTGAGTCCCAGAGGAGGCACCATCAATATCCAAGGCTGTCTTCTCATGCTGCAGTGTGAATTCCCAAGATGTAGGGTTACTGTAGTGCTTGCAGCTGAGCTGTGGCTAAGTTCCAGGTCTGAGAATGAAACGTGCCGCCCTCAGGACTGGCTTGCCCATTTCCATTTCTGTCAGTCAAGGTCTTAGGACACTGATGGCAAGTACCGCTACTTGCCTTCAAATGTGGCAACGACCTCCTCCCTACTTCTAAGAGTGGGCTTTGCCCCAGCTTTCAGAGCCCGACTCCACGGAGCACCCAACCATCGTTGAGCCCTTTTTCTGTGCCCAACAGTGTACACACGCTTACGCATGTTGTCCAAAATAAGCCTTTCAACTGACATGCAGTATGCGGTTATCCTGTGTAGCAGATGAGGAAACTGGTGCTCACAGATGTATAGTGCCCAAAGTCACCCAGCTGGTGAAGATCAGAGCCCCAGTCGGAACACTAATTGGGGAATTATTTAATGTATGTTTCATCCTTTGATGGATGCTGTTTCAACATTTTCATCCTGGTCCCTGCCCTGTGGCATCCTTCTTTGTTCTGGAATCTCTAAGTGGAACGGGAAGGACGCATCAGCCCTTAAGCACTGGGATTTCAGATTCCAGGAGGCAGAATGGGTGACTCGTCCAGCAGCCCATGCCAGGTCAAAGTTTCTTAGCTCCCCAGCCTCTGCAACTTATGATAATCATTTCCCTGAGAAGCCTGCAGTCTGCGTGACTTATACACCTGTAAGTGAGATACGTACTCTCAACAGTAACCGCCCAGTTTCTGTGAATGAAGACTAATGTTTTGCTGACCAAGAGGCAGCACAGAGAGCTGCAGGCCCCATTTGTTGTTTATATTACAGCAGGTGAAAAATCAAAGTGATTTGCCCAGGTTTGTTTCCAGATCAGGCTAAATGTGGCTCTGAGTCTAGGTTAAGTCATGGTCCCAACTTTGCTGAGTTTACTGTGTCTCCCCAAGAGCCACTCACCCCTCAGTAGTTGTTTCTCTTAAACAGGGATCGCTGTGCACCCTGATCGGCCCACACCTTCCCGCACCAACCGGAATATCCTGGAATACTACCCTCACCGCTCCCACACCCAGCAGTGTCCTGCATGCTTGCTTAGCACCATCCCAGAAGTCAAGCTTCTAGGGAAAAACATCACGAGTGGGTTTGGAAACACGAGGAAGCCACGGCTCGTAAAGTGATGGGGAAATGGGGCCAGGGCTCGCGTGAAGGCACTGTCATCCTCAAGCACCGTCAAACCGAGAGTGAGTTTACCAGCCCAGGAGATGAGTAAAACCTCAAGTTTGAGGAAGGGCAGATACATCCTATTGTGACTGGGGCCTAGCACACCCCAATCGTAGGCCACCTCATGGCTTGCAAGAGGGATTTGAGACGTATAAAAGGTGTGCAGTGTTAGAGCATCTCAAAAGCCTCAGCATCTCCACGTTCCAGCCACTGGTGAAATCAGGTATGTCAGGCAAAGGAACGCAGCTCTTGGGAGCTTGGTTCTACCTGGTCCAAAACTCTGAGGGCAGCTGGGGCATGCGCACTGGCTGGCTGGTCAGAAAGAAAGGCCTTGTGTGGGCACCTCTCTCGTCCGTATCATTTGGGACCCACCTCTCTTGGGCTACAAGTCAACATCTGAAGTGTGTGGGGTGGGGGCTGAGATGGGGGCCCAGGGTGTGACCAGAGTCCTGTCTTGAGGGTCCTGCTGGCGTGTGTGGTGGCGCTGTTGTCGTGGCCAGGAGCTGAACGGAGCTGATTAGGAGAGGGTAGCACCAACTCTAGGGCAGGGCTGCCCTGAAGGGCAAAGCCAGTGCAGCGAGGGAGGAGAGCTCCTCAGGGAGCAGGGGGCAGAGGCCCAGGGAGCTCAGAGCAGCAAGGACATGAGGAGGTGGTAAAGCGGCCATGTCCTGCTCTGGGAGTCGGGGACCATTGTTCCACCCCCGTGTGCTCAGTGCCTGGGGATCCATGACTTCCCTCTCTAAGATGTGCATTCTCCCCTAGAATTTAGTATCGATCTAAACGGTCGTTTTGTCTCTAGATGAGTCTTTTCTATGAATTCTCTTACAGAGTGGTTAGCATGCTCCCTTCCAATTGTTTGATATTTATATAAAAGGTCAAAATCTTTACAAGAGTACTCAACGTGTTTTGGTTCTCGTGTGTGTGTATGTGTGTGTGTGTGACCACGCGAGCACACACACACACACATATATCTTTACACTCATATTTACCTGTGTATTTACATGTGTTTGTGTGGAGTTTTATATGCTCATTAATCCTTACAACAACTTTAAGAAGAGTACAGAGAAGTTAAGTACCTTGCTCAAAGTCACACAGCTGGTTAATTTTTGAGACAGGACTCACATCCAAGAAAATCATGTTCTAAATTCCACAGTATCTGCTGTGGAAGGATAATACATTTGTCCTCATTGCCCCTGACCTTTCTTCTTATTCTTTCCTTCTCTCTCCTGTCTCTGTCTGTCTGTCTCTCTCTCATTTTTTATATTTTTGTTTTTTCTACCCCTCTCCATTACTCTTCTCCTTTCACCCTTTTTTCCTCTCTTTCTTCTTTCCTTCCTTCCTTCTATATTTCTTTATTTGTCTCAATTAAAACCTTGCTATGGCTTACAAACTGTAGCTACAATTTATACCGACTCACATCATTGCAGACACACACACACACGTTTAATCGGTGAAGCCACCAGGCAAAGGTTGAAACGGCACAGGTTTGAACGAGGCAAGTGGTTCTCCTGGGCTGAGTGTCTCTAAGGTTCTAGAGTTCCTCACTTCAGTGTCTTTTCCATTGCAGTGCACATCCAGACCAGAATGTATCATCCAAAGCAGAAGCTGTGCTGCCCGCTACCAAAGGATTGCTGCCCTCCATCCCAGCCATGCTGCACCCCACCAAAGTATTGCTGCCCCGCACCAAAGTATTGCTGTCCCCCACCTCAGCAGTACTGTCCCCCTCCGCGGCAATGCTGCCCCCCAGTAAAGTACTGTTTCCCCCCACCAAAACACTGCTAAACTCCACCTAAGCACAGCAAGCAGCCTTGCCAACCTCCACCCAAGGCCAAGGAGCCCTCTGTCCCAACGTGCCCAGCCCCTCAGCAGTGCCAGAAGTCCAAGCAGAAGTAAACCCCAGGCATGGGCCAGAGGCCAAGCTCCCTGCAGAACAGAGAACATGAAGCCCACTCCCCTCTCTCAGCTAGCTAGCTGTCAGCCCATCTCACCCCCAGCTTCTGGAAACAGCCACACTTGTGGAAAAGGCAAGCCACACTTGTGGAAAAGGCAACACCAAGATGGCAGCTTCCTGGATCAACATTTCTTATGAATTAGAAGCTGCAATTTCCATTTAGCAAAGGATCCGGTTCTAAACCTTCTAATCTTCGTTGCGGACTTGTATACTTCGCCCTTTTGGCTGCTTGGAAATATAAGCAGCATGTCCGACTACCCTTTCCTAGCACACTTGGTCTCTGCTCCAGTTTTTCAAACAATTAAACACAATTCCGCTGCCATGAATGTGTCGGTTTGATTATTTCGTCATCTTACAGTTGTTAACTCCTGCAGATTTAGTATCCTGCTGCCTAAATAAGAGCCCCAGGAGGGCTGGGCATGTGGGTGCAGGTTGAGCAGAAGGCATGGGGAGATGCCCTTGTGAGCTGAAGAACATTTTCCATGGTCCTGTCAGGGTGAGGAGGAGAGATGGGCACTTCAGCCACATGGAGACACATCCCCCCATACTTGCAAAATGAGAACAGCCTTTGGACCCAAGGGAGATGATGCCCGTTTCGAAAACGGAGGCACAAAAAGAGTAAGGGAAACCCAGCCAGGAGCTAAATAGTAGAGCAGGGCAAATAAATGGAAATTCAGAGAATATCCTAAGGGCATGTGGGTCAAGATGAATTGATGACCGGGCCTCAAAAACTCTCCCACTGGTAAAAAGAAAAGACGAGATTTTGTTCAAGCTTCCAAAATGTGTAAGTAGGAGACAGTCTATGTAATAATCATACACCTATCACACACACATATCCTCTGTCAATATTTTTTAAAGGCATAGCACCCATTGATTCTCTAGCTTGGGGTTTCTCCTGGGCTATTTTTCTCTCACTGCCCTCTTACTTTCCATTCCCTAAATCCTTGCAGTATCAGGGTAACCTGAGTAACCAGTGGTAACCTCAGTCCCACAGGTAAACCAAACTTCTTCTTTCTATTACGTCCACTACACCCATACCTTTCCACCGAATCCTTCTCTCACTAAGAGTCCCCAAATTGAGGTCTCTGCATCTCTTTTCCTGTACCTGTCTCCCATTTCACATTTCTGGGCTACACAGGAATCACTGAAAATCCACAGAAGTACCCAAAGGAATCAGAAAGGAACAAACCATAAACTAAATGTGTGAATTACCCCCAACATAGATCACAGAGCATGTAGAATTCAGAATACGGTAAAGACAAAAGTTTTAGTTTAGCATTGCTTCCATGGTTGGCTGGTCTCTTCGTCCTCCACCACCTCTGTTCATGCCCTTCAGCGACGCTCCATCCATCTACCTATTTACCCATCACCAATCCATCCATCCCAAGCAGCAATGCATCATCGCATCTTTGTAAGTACCTGCCCCTCCCTTTGTTTAGAATGCGATGGATGCTGTGGAAGCACAAACGCACACACAAGCCTCCAGTCCTTTTGGTTTAATCCCCGTAAGGAAAGCAAGCTCAGACCGCCAAGACAACAAAAAACAGTTTGACCGGAAGACGTCTAATTCATGGACGACTTGGAAGCCACAGATATGTCATTCCTGCCCTCAGAATTCAGAGGAGACAGAGAGAGAACACTGAGGGCTGTTGAGGGGAGGAAGGAGAACTTGGCCATCTGTGTCATAATGACATCCACCACATTGCTCCCAGAAAATGTCTTTCCAGGAAGAACACCGGGAGAAGGGAAGTTCAGAGTGGAAAGACATCGGGATGTGTGTAAGTAAGCAGCAGTGTGTTCCAGGACTGCGTAGAGCAGCAGCCAATGCTGCGAGTGCTAGTTGTTCCCAGGAGGCCAGTCTTCAACGTCTCAGCCCCTGTCCGTGGTAGAGAGAGCACATAGCCTCTGCAGCCACCTTCACCATTTGACACCACAGAAAGCTGGGGGGCGCGTCCAGTTTCCAGACCTATGTGTCCTAAATATTTCCAACAGAGCGTTGCATTCAACAGAACTCAACGATGACACACAAAATGAATTGAAAAGCTGTAGACACCTTAAGTGGACTCCCTGAAAATGATGAGCTCTTTGAGCCAATTCCCCATCCTCATATACCTCAGTCCGCACAGGCTCAAAGTAGCTCCTCTCCTGCCTCACATACATGACCTTGCCCCAGAACTCTCATCTGGTTTCTTATTCTCTATTTCCTCACCCTCCCTCCCTCAGCTGATTAAGACAAGGTTGAATTTTGCCTCTCTGGGCTTCACTTAATTTTCTCCTCCACTAATTATCACACTAGGATTGTGTGCATACGGGGTTATGTGTGGACCATCTTGCGGAATTTTCCTTTATCCCGTCATAGTGGGTTTGGATGCCAGATGCATGTCTATGATGGACTGAATCCAATACTTCCCTAGGCCTCACTTTACTCATGTGTATAGTGGGCAGAAAAATACCTGCAACCTGGGGTTGATGGGGAGGGGTCTTCAATGAGACAATGTAAATGAATAGTAAGTAGGATGTAACACATAGTAAATGTTGGATGAATGTTAGCTCTTGCTTTTATTATTATTCTCCACTTCCTGACAGAGAAGCAAGACCCTCCACTTATTACCACCAACCTGACGACATGGGTTACACAACTTTAGTAAGAACAAGGTGTGAGGGGCAGGGCACATCTTGGGGCCAGGACAAGGAAGAGCTGTGTAGACCAAAGCATCCGAGGGGTGTTCACAGGCGGAAATGGTATTTTGTCCAGGGCCTATTCGCCACATTGTGTGGTTGCCCTTTTCTTCCACAAACTTCCCTTTGTAACACCTGCCCATGATGATTCCTGCTGTTGAGGCAGTCCTGGGCAGCTCTGGCCCACAGTGACATTTGCCTATCAAGGTACACCGCCAGCCATGTCTTTTGGAGGCAGACCCTACTCCCAGGAGGAGGCTGATAAGTGAGGAAGCATGGAAAGGGCATGGTGTGTGCCAAGCGCTCACACACACAGATACCACAATATGGAAGCAGGTCTTGCTCTTCCTATGAGAGGTAGTGGCAAGGTGAAGTGAAGCTCCTTACGTGTTCAGTGTAACAACACCTTGCACATGGTGGAGCTGAGATTCAAACCCTGGTCCTTATCTTTGCAACATGGCAAGTGCTCTGACCGTGCTAGTGGCTAGAAGAAGCATAAAGCGTGGATCCTGTCTTTCCAGAACTTAAAACTCACTGACCCGTTGGGAAGGCAAAGACAGTACCTTCAAACAGTCACACATTCACACGTGCTTATACAGGGGTACACGTTCATATCAAAGACACACACGGGGTTATTATTCAGAGTAAATACTCCTCGTGTGAAGACTTCCACTGACCATGGAGAACAGAAGATGGAGCAGCGTCCCAGAGGCCCCCGCTGGGCAGGCGTCGTCCTCCCAGCTTCTCCAAACAAAGAAATTCCCTAGAAGGTAGTATAGTGCAAGAAGAAGAACACACACACACATATCCGGGAGCCTGGCAGGGCTGGGTTTAATCCTCTCTTCCCTACTTTTTACTTAAGTAACCTTAGCGAATAGAAACTTTCGAAGCTGTAAAATGAAAATAGCTCTGACTTCAAGGCCTGAATTAGAAACTCGAGCAGAGATTGTGACAGTCAGGGGAGGACTGCCCCTCCCTCATCCTCCCGGGACAAGACCCCTTGAACAGGGAGGGCGTCTCTCAGCTGCCCAGATGATGGCACACACCCTGCCATGCCCCAGGGGATGCCCAGCTGGCGATGGATTTCAGCAGAGAGGCTCTAGCTCCAGCCACCAGGAGTCCTTTGTCCGGAACCCTGTCTGTTGATGCGGCCGGCCCCAGAGGTTCAGCTCGGCCTTCCCCTGCATATGTGTGCACGGGCCCCGGCCTGGTGTTCATTCACAGATGCCTGGCACAGTAGATACAGTGGGCTGAGCCTGTGGCCAGGTTCTGCTGTGACCTCCTTGGTCCCAATTGTCCCTTCTGCCTTCTGTATGTGTGTGTGTGTGTGTGTGTGTGTGTGTGTGTGTGTTTCTGTGTCTGTGTGTGTCTGTGTGTTTGTATATGAGAGTCAGAGGTTTGGAGGAAGACAAAGAGTGATGCTAATGAATGTCAGGGAGCAATACCATTCCAAGGATAAGCGTTTAGTTGTACCTGTGGCTCCTAGAGGACATGTTCCTATGTTCTCTGTTGGTAGATGCAATACTACATAATGCATGCTTGAGATAGCAGATTCCACACCCAACAAAATCTGTTCTGGGTAGTGAGGGCTTAGGCCAGAAAAGATGGACTGGATGTAACACCCATACTCATGGATCTTCAGACGTTCACATTTTCTCTAGTAACGCAGGCATTGCTACGGCCACAGGTGGGTTTGAGTTCTTCAGCTCATCCAAGGCAAACCATTGAAAAGTATCTACAGAGTTGGAAGCAGTAGGCGGAGAAGAGGATGTGAAACGGTTTAGGGACCAGGGAGGCTCTGGCCCTCCTTGCTGGCCACCGTCCCCAGGGCCTGGTGTGTTGTGTGAGCTCACTACGTCTTGATGAATTATTAGTTATCCCAGAACACATGCCCCACATGGCCTTTCCTCTCTGCTACTAGGGACCTGAGCTGAAATCTCTCTCCAAGCCTATCAGGGTGCTTCTGTCAGAGTGACAACAGGCGGAAGGGGTTCTTCTCCCGGGAAGGCCTGGGATCCTCTGGGTTTCCTTCGGGGCCGAGCCCATGCATAGCCTGCCCTTACGGTGAGTCCCAGAGGAGGCACCATCGATATCCAAGGCTGTCTTCTCATGCTGCAGTGTGAATTCCCAAGATGTAGGGTTACTGTAGTGCTTGCAGCTGAGCTGTGGCTAAGTTCCAGGTCTGAGAATGAAACGTGCCGTCCTCAGGACTGGCTTGCCCATTTCCATTTCTGCCAGTCAAGGTCTTAGGACACTGAAGGCAAGTACCGCTACTTGCCTTCAAATGTGGCAACGACCTCCTCCCTACTTCTAAGAGTGGGCTTTGCCCCAGCTTTCAGAGCCCGACTCCACGGAGCACCCAACCATCGTTGAGCCCTTTTTCTGTGCCCAACAGTGTACACACGCTTACGCATGTTGTCCAAAATAAGCCTTTCAACTGACATGCAGTATGCGGTTATCCTGTGTAGCAGATGAGGAAACTGGTGCTCACAGATGTATAGTGCCCAAAGTCACCCAGCTGGTGAAGATCAGAGCCCCAGTCGGAACACTAATTGGGGAATTATTTAATGTATGTTTCATCCTTTGATGGATGCTGTTTCAACATTTTCATCCTGGTCCCTGCCCTGTGGCATCCTTCTTTGTTCTGGAATCTCTAAGTGGAACGGGAAGGACGCATCAGCCCTTAAGCACTGGGATTTCAGATTCCAGGAGGCAGAATGGGTGACTCGTCCAGCAGCCCATGCCAGGTCAAAGTTTCTTAGCTCCCCAGCCTCTGCAACTTATGATAATCATTTCCCTGAGAAGCCTGCAGTCTGCGTGACTTATACACCTGTAAGTGAGATACGTACTCTCAACAGTAACCGCCCAGTTTCTGTGAATGAAGACTAATGTTTTGCTGACCAAGAGGCAGCACAGAGAGCTGCAGGCCCCATTTGTTGTTTATATTACAGCAGGTGAAAAATCAAAGTGATTTGCCCAGGTTTGTTTCCAGATCAGGCTAAATGTGGCTCTGAGTCTAGGTTAAGTCATGGTCCCAACTTTGCTGAGTTTACTGTGTCTCCCCAAGAGCCACTCACCCCTCAGTAGTTGTTTCTCTTAAACAGGGATTGCTGTGCACGCTGATCGGCCCACACCTTCCCGCACCAACCGGAATATCCTGGAACACTACCCTCACCGCTCCCACACCCAGCAGTGTCCTGCATGCTTGCTTAGCACCATCCCAGAAGTCAAGCTTCTAGGGGAAAACATCACGAGTGGGTTTGGAAACACGAGGAAGCCACGGCTCGTAAAGTGATGGGGAAATGGGGCCAGGGCTCGCGTGAAGGCACTGTCATCCTCAAGCACCGTCAAACCGAGAGTGAGTTTACCAGCCCAGGAGATGAGTAAAACCTCAAGTTTGAGGAAGGGCAGATACATCCTATTGTGACTGGGGCCTAGCACACCCCAATCGTAGGCCACCTCATGGCTTGCAAGAGGGATTTGAGACGTATAAAAGGTGTGCAGTGTTAGAGCATCTCAAAAGCCTCAGCATCTCCACGTTCCAGCCACTGGTGAAATCAGGTATGTCGGGCAAAGGAACGCAGCTCTTGGGAGCTTGGTTCTACCTGGTCCAAAACTCTGCGGGCAGCTGGGGCTTGCGCACTGGCTGGCTGGTCAGAAAGAAAGGCCTTGTGTGGGCACCTCTCTCGTCCATATCGTTTGGGACCCACCTCTCTTGGGCTACAAGTCAACATCTGAAGTGTGTGGGGTGGGGGCTGAGATGGGGGTCCAGGGTGTGACCAGAGTCCTGTCTTGAGGGTCCTGCTGGCGTGTGTGGTGGCGATGTTGTCGTGGCCAGGAGCTGAGCGGAGCTGATTAGGAGAGGGTAGCACCAACTCTAGGGCAGGGCTGCCCTGAAGGGCAAAGCCAGTGCAGCGAGGGAGGAGAGCTCCTCAGGGAGCAGGGGGCAGAGGCCCATGGAGCTCAGAGCAGCAAGGACATGAGGAGGTGGTAAAGCGGCCATGTCCTGCTCTGGGAGTCGGGGACCATTGTTCCACCCCCGTGTGCTCAGTGCCTGGGGATCCATGACTTCCCTCTCTAAGATGTGCATTCTCCCCTAGAATTTAGTATCGATCTAAACGGTCGTTTTGTCTCTAGATGAGTCTTTTCTATGAATTCTCTTACAGAGTGGTTAGCATGCTCCATTCCAATTGTTTGATATTTATATAAAAGGTCAAAATCTTTACAAGAGTACTCAACGTGTTTTGGTTCTCGTGTGTGTGTATGTGTGTGTGTGTGACCACGCGAGCACACACACACACACATATATCTTTACACTCATATTTACCTGTGTATTTACATGAGTTTGTGTGGACTTTTATATGCTCATTAATCCTTACAACAACTTTAAGAAGAGTACAGAGAAATTAAGTACCTTGCTCAAAGTCACACAGCTGGTTAATTTTTGAGACAGGACTCACATCCAAGAAAATCATGTTCTAAATTCCACAGTATCTGCTGTGGAAGGATAATACATTTGTCCTCATTGCCCCTGACCTTTCTTCTTATTCTTTCCTTCTCTCTCCTGTCTCTGTCTGTCTGTCTCTCTCTCATTCTTTATATTTTTGTTTTTTCTACCCCTCTCCATTACTCTTCTCCTTTCACCCTTTTTTCCTCTCTTTCTTCTTTCCTTCCTTCCTTCTATATTTCTTTATTTGTTTCAATTAAAACCTTGCTATGGCTTACAAACTGTAGCTACAATTTATACCGACTCACATCATTGCAGACACACACACACACGTTTAATCGGTGAAGCCACCAGGCAAAGGTTGAAACGGCACAGGTTTGAACGAGGCAAGTGGTTCTCCTGGGTTGAGTGTCTCTAAGGTTCTAGAGTTCCTCACTTCAGTGTCTTTTCCATTGCAGTGCACATCCAGACCAGAATGTATCATCCAAAGCAGAAGCTGTGCTGCCCGCTACCAAAGGATTGCTGCCCTCCATCCCAGCCATGCTGCACCCCACCAAAGTATTGCTGCCCCGCACCAAAGTATTGCTGTCCCCCACCTCAGCAGTACTGTCCCCCTCCGCGGCAATGCTGCCCCCCATTAAAGTACTGTTTCCCCCCACCAAAACACTGCTAAACTCCACCTAAGCACAGCAAGCAGCCTTGCCAACCTCCACCCAAGGCCAAGGAGCCCTCTGTCCCAACGTGCCCAGCCCCTCAGCAGTGCCAGAAGTCCAAGCAGAAGTAAACCCCAGGCATGGGCCAGAGGCCAAGCTCCCTGCAGAACAGAGAACATGAAGCCCACTCCCCTCTCTCAGCTAGCTAGCTGTCAGCCCATCTCACCCCCAGCTTCTGGAAACAGCCACACTTGTGGAAAAGGCAAGCCACACTTGTGGAAAAGGCAACACCAAGATGGCAGCTTCCTGGATCAACATTTCTTATGAATTAGAAGCTGCAATTTCCATTTAGCAAAGGATCCGGTTCTAAACCTTCTAATCTTCGTTGCTGACTTGTATACTTCGCCCTTTTGGCTGCTTGGAAATATAAGCAGCATGCCCGACTACCCTTTCCTAGCACACTTGGTCTCTGCTCCAGTTTTTCAAACAATTAAACACAATTCCGCTGCCATGAATGTGTCGGTTTGATTATTTCGTCATCTTACAGTTGTTAACTCCTGCAGATTTTGTATCCTGCTGCCTAAATAAGAGCCCTAGGAGGGCTGGGCATGTGGGTGCAGGTTGAGCAGAAGGCATGGGGAGATGCCCTTCTGAGCTGAAGAACATTTTCCATGGTCCTGTCAGGGTGAGGAGGAGAGATGGGCACTTCAGCCACATGGAGACACATCCCCCCATACTTGCAAAATGAGAACAGCCTTTGGACCCAAGGGAGATGATGCCCATCTCGAAAACAGAGGCACAAAAGGAGTAAGGGAAACCCAGCCAGGAGCTAAATAGTAGAGCAGGGCAAATAAATGGAAATTCAGAGAATATCCTAAGGGCATGTGGGTCAAGATGAATTGATGACCGGGCCTCAAAAACTCTCCCACTGGTAAAAAGAAAAGACGAGATTTTGTTCAAGCTTCCAAAATGTGTAAGTAGGAGACAGTCTATGTAATAATCATACATCTATCACACACACATCTCCTCTGTCAATATTTTTTAAAGGCATAGCACCCATTGATTCTCTAGCTTGGGGTTTCTCCTGGGCTATTTTTCTCTCACTGCCCTCTTACTTTCCATTCCCTAAATCCTTGCAGTATCAGGGTAACCTGAGTAACCAGTGGTAACCTCAGTCCCACAGGTAAACCAAACTTCTTCTTTCTATTACGTCCACTACACCCATACCTTTCCACCGAATCCTTCTCTCACTAAGAGTCCCCAAATTGAGGTCTCTGCATCTCTTTTCCTGTACCTGTCTCCCATTTCACATTTCTGGGCTACACGGGAATCACTGAAAATCCACAGAAGTACCCAAAGGAATCAGAAAGGAACAAACCATAAACTAAATGTGTGAATTACCCCCAACATAGATCACAGAGCATGTAGAATTCAGAATACGGTAAAGACAAAAGTTTTAGTTTAGCATTGCTTCCATGGTTGGCTGGTCTCTTCGTCCTCCACCACCTCTGTTCATGCCCTTCAGCGACGCTCCATCCATCTACCTATTTACCCATCACCAATCCATCCATCCCAAGCAGCAATGCATCATCGCATCCTTCGTAAGTACCTGCCCCTCCCTTTGTTTAGAATGTGATGGATGCTGTGGAAGCACAAACGCACACACAAGCCTCCAGTCCTTTTGGTTTAATCCCCATAAGGAAAGCAAGCTCAGACCGTCAAGACAACAAAAAACAGTTTGACCGGAAGACGTCTAATTCATGGACGACTTGGAAGCCACAGATATGTCATTCCTGCCCTCAGAATTCAGAGGAGACAGAGAGAGAACACTGAGGGCTGTTGAGGGGAGGAAGGAGAACTTGGCCATCTGTGTCATAATGACATCCACCACATTGCTCCCAGAAAATGTCTTTCCAGGAAGAACACCGGGAGAAGGGAGGTTCAGAGTGGAAAGACATCGGGATGTGTGTAAGTAAGCAGCAGTGCGTTCCAGGACTGCGTAGAGCAGCAGCCAATGCTGCGAGTGCTAGTTGTTCCCAGGAGGCCAGTCTTCAACGTCTCAGCCCCTGTCCGTGGTAGAGAGAGCACATAGCCTCTGCAGCCACCTTCACCATTTGACACCACAGAAAGCTGGGGGGCGCGTCCAGTTTCCAGACCTATGTGTCCTAAATATTTCTAACAGAGCGTTGCATTCAACAGAACTCAACGATGACACACAAAATGAATTGAAAAGCTGTAGACACCTTAAGTGGACTCCCTGAAAATGATGAGCTCTTTGAGCCAATTCCCCATCCTCAGATACCTCAGTCCGCACAGGCTCAAAGTAGCTCCTCTCCTGCCTCACATACATGACCTTGCCCCAGAACCCTCATTTGGTTTCTTATTCTCTATTTCCTCACCCTCCCTCCCTCAGCTGATTAAGACAAGGTTGAATTTTGCCTCTCTGGGCTTCAGTTAATTTTCTCCTCCACTAATTATCACACTAGGATTGTGTGCACACGGGGTTATGTGCGGACCATCTTGCGGAATTTTCCTTTATCCCGTCATAGTGGGTTTGGATGCCAGATGCATGTCTATGATGGACTGAATCCAATACTTCCCTAGGGCTCACTTTACTCTTGTGTATAGTGGGCAGAATAATACCTGCAACCTGGGGTTGACAGGGAGGGGTCTTCAATGAGACAATGTAAATAAATAGTAAGTAGGATGTAACACACAGTAAATGTTGGATGAATGTTAGCTCTTGCTTTTATTATTATTCTCCACTTCCTGACAGAGAAGCAAGACCCTCCACTTATTACCACCAACCTGACGACATGGGTTCCACACCTTTAGTAAGAACAAGGTGTGAGGGGCAGGGCACATCTTGGGGCCAGGACAAGGAAGAGCTGTGCAGACCAAAGCATCCGAGGGGTGTTCACAGGCGGAAATGGTATTTTGTCCAGGGCCTATTCGCCACATTGTGTGGTTGCCCTTTTCTTCCACAAACTTCCCTTTGTAACACCTGCCCATGATGATTCCTGCTGTTGAGGCAGTCCTGGGCAGCTCTGGCCCACAGTGACATTTGCCTATCAAGGTACACCACCAGCCATGTCTTTTGGAGGCAGACCCTACTCCCAGGAGGAGGCTGATAAGCTGAGGAAGCATGGAAAGGGCATGGTGTGTGCCAAGCGCTCACACACACAGATACCACAATATGGAAGCAGGTCTTGCTCTTCCTATGAGAGGTAGTGGCAAGGTGAAGAGAAGCTCCTTACGTGTTCAGTGTAACAACACCTTGCACATGGTGGAGCTGAGATTCAAACCCTGGTCCTTATCTTTGCAACATGGCAAGTGCTCTGACCGTGCTAGTGGCTAGAAGAAGCATAAAGCGTGGATCCTGTCTTTCCAGAACTTAAAACTCACTGACCCGTTGGGAAGGCAAAGACAGTACCTTCAAACAGTCACACATTCACACGTGCTTATACAGGGGTACACGTTCATATCAAAGACACACACGGGGTTATTATTCAGAGTAAATACTCCTCGTGTGAAGACTTCCACTGACCATGGAGAACAGAAGATGGAGCAGCGTCCCAGAGGCCCCCGCTGGGCAGGCGTCGTCCTCCCAGCTTCTCCAAACAAAGAAATTCCCTAGAAGGTAGTATAGTGCAAGAAGAAGAACACACACACATATCCGGGAGCCTGGCAGGGCTGGGTTTAATCCTCTCTTCCCTACTTTTTACTTAAGTAACCTTAGCGACTAGAAACTTTCGAAGCTGTAAAATGAAAATAGCTCCGACTTCAAGGCCTGAATTAGAAACTCGAGCAGAGATTGTGACAGTCAGGGGAGGACTGCCCCTCCCTCATCCTCCCGGGACAAGACCCCTTGAACAGGGAGGGCGTCTCTCAGCTGCCCAGATGATGGCACACACCCTGCCGTGCCCCAGGGGATGCCCAGCTGGCGATGGATTTCAGCAGAGAGGCTCTAGCTCCAGCCACCAGGAGTCCTTTGTCCGGAACCCTGTCTGTTGATGCGGCCGGCCCCAGAGATTCAGCTCGGATTTCCCCAGCATATGTGTGCATGGGCCCCGGCCTGGTGTTCATTCACAGATGCCTGGCACAGTAGATACAGTGGGCTGAGCCTGTGGCCAGGTTCTGCTGTGACCTCCTTGGTCCCAATTGTCCCTTCTGCCTTCTGTATGTGTGTGTGTGTGTGTGTGTGTGTGTATGTGTTTCTGTGTCTATGTGTGTCTGTGTGTTTGTATATGAGAGTCAGAGGTTTGGAGGAAGACAAAGAGTGATGCTCATGAATGTCAGGGAACAATACCATTCCAAGGATAAGCGTTTAGTTGTACCTGTGGCTCCTAGAGGACATGTTCCTATGTTCTCTGTTGGTAGATGCAATACTACATAATGCATGCTTGAGATAGCAGATTCCAAACCCAACAAAATCTGTTCTGGGTAGTGAGGGCTTAGGCCAGAAAAGATGGACTGGATGTAACACCCATACTCATGGATCTTCAGACGTTCACATTTTCTCTAGTAACGCAGGCATTGCTACGGCCACAGGTGGGTTTGAGTTCTTCAGCTCATCCAAGGCAAACCATTGAAAAGTATCTACAGAGTTGGAAGCAGTAGGCGGAGAAGAGGATGTGAAACGGTTTAGGGACCAGGGAGGCTCTGGCCCTCCTTGCTGGCCACCGTCCCCAGGGCCTGGTGTGTTGTGTGAGCTCACTACGTCTTGATGAATTATTAGTTATCCCAGAACACATGCCCCACATGGCCTTTCCTCTCTGCTACTAGGGACCTGAGCTGAAATCTCTCTCCAAGCCTATCAGGGTGCTTCTGTCAGAGTGACAACAGGCGGAAGGGGTTCTTCTCCCGGGAAGGCCTGGGATCCTCTGGGTTTCCTTCGGGGCCGAGCCCATGCATAGCCTGCCCTTACGGTGAGTCCCAGAGGAGGCACCATCGATATCCAAGGCTGTCTTCTCATGCTGCAGTGTGAATTCTCAAGATGTAGGGTTACTGTAGTGCTTGCAGCTGAGCTGTAGCTAAGTTCCAGGTCTGAGAATGAAACGTGCCGTCCTCAGGACTGGCTTGCCCATTTCCATTTCTGTCAGTCAAGGTCTTAAGACACTGACGGCAAGTACCGCTACTTGCCTTCAAATGTGGCAACGACCTCCTCCCTACTTCTAAGAGTGGGCTTTGCCCCAGCTTTCAGAGCCCGACTCCACGGAGCACCCAACCATCGTTGAGCCCTTATTCTGTGCCCAACAGTGTACACACGCTTACGCATGTTGTCCCAAATAAGCCTTTCAACTGACATGCAGTATGCGGTTATCCTGTGTAGCAGATGAGGAAACTGGTGCTCACAGATGTATAGTGCCCAAAGTCACCCAGCTGGTGAAGATCAGAGCCCCAGTCGGAACACTAATTGGGGAATTATTTAATGTATGTTTCATCCTTTGATGGATGTTGTTTCAACATTTTCATCCTGGTCCCTGCCCTGTGGCATCCCTCTTTGTTTTGGAATCTCTAAGTGTAACCGGAAGGACGCATCAGCCCTTAAGCCCTGGGATTTCAGATTCCAGGAGCCAGAACGGGTGACTCGTCCAGCAGCCCATGCCAGGTCAAAGTTTCTTAGCTCCCCAGCCTCTGCAACTTATGATAATCATTTCCCTGAGAAGCCTGCAGTCTGCGTGACTTATACACCTGTAAGTGAGATACGTACTCTCAACAGTAAGCGCCCAGTTTCTGTGAATGAAGACTAATGTTTTGCTGACCAAGAGGCAGCACAGAGAGCTGCAGGCCCCATTTGTTGTTTATATTACAGCAGGTGAAAAATCAAAGTGATTTGCCCAGGTTTGTTTCCAGATCAGGCTAAATGTGGCTCTGAGTCTAGGTTAAGTCATGGTCCCAACTTTGCTGAGTTTACTGTGTCTCCCCAAGAGCCACTCACCCCTCAGTAGTTGTTTCTCTTACAACAAGGATCGCTGTGCACGCTGATCGGCCCACACCTTCCCGCACCAACCGGAATATCCTGGAACACTACCCTCACCGCTCCCACACCCAGCAGTGTCCTGCATGCTTGCTTAGCACCATCCCAGAAGTCAAGCTTCTAGGGGAAAACATCACGAGTGGGTTTGGAAACACGAGGAAGCCACGGCTCGTAAAGTGATGGGGAAATGGGGCCAGGGCTCGCGTGAAGGCACTGTCATCCTCAAGCACCGTCAAACCGAGAGTGAGTTTACCAGCCCAGGAGATGAGTAAAACCTCAAGTTTGAGGAAGGGCAGATACATCCTATTGTGACTGGGGCCTAGCACACCCCAATCGTAGGCCACCTCATGGCTTGCAAGAGGGATTTGAGATGTATAAAAGGTGTGCAGTGTTAGAGCATCTCAAAAGCCTCAGCATCTCCACGTTCCAGCCACTGGTGAAATCAGGTATGTCGGGCAAAGGAACGCAGCTCTTGGGAGCTTGGTTCTACCTGGTCCAAAACTCTGAGGGCAGCTGGGGCTTGCGCACTGGCTGGCTGGTCAGAAAGAAAGGCCTTGTGTGGGCACCTCTCTCGTCCGTATCATTTGGGACCCACCTCTCTTGGGTTACAAGTCAACATCTGAAGTGTGTGGGGTGGGGGCTGAGATGGGTGTCCAGGGTGCGACCAGAGTCCTGTCTTGAGGGTCCTGCTGGCGTGTGTGGTGGCGCTGTTGTCATGGCCAGGAGCTGAGCAGAGCTGATTAGGAGAGGGTAGCACCAACTCTAGGGCAGGGCTGCCCTTAAGGGAAAGGCCAGTGCAGAGAGGGAGGAGAGCTCCTCAGGGAGCAGGGGGCAGAGGCCCAGGGAGCTCAGAGCAGCAAGGACATGAGGAGGTGGTAAAGCGGCCATGTCCTGCTCTGGGAGTCGGGGACCATTGTTCCACCCCCGTGTGCTCAGTGCCTGGGGATCCATGACTTCCCTCTCTAAGATGTGCATTCTCCCCTAGAATTTAGTATCGATCTAAACGGTCGTTTTGTCTCTAGATGAGTCTTTTCTATGAATTCTCTTACAGAGTGGTTAGCATGCTCCATTCCAATTGTTTGATATTTATATAAAAGGTCAAAATCTTTACCAGAGTACTCAACGTGTTTTGGTTCTCGTGTGTGTGTATGTGTGTGTGTGTGACCACGCGAGCACACACACACACACATATATCTTTACACTCATATTTACCTGTGTATTTACATGTGTTTGAGTGGAGTTTTATATGCTCATTAATCCTTACAACAACTTTAAGAAGAGTACAGAGAAGTTAAGTACCTTGCTCAAAGTCACAAGCTGGTTAATTTTTGAGACAGGACTCACATCCAAGAAAATCATGTTCTAAATTCCACGGTATCTGCTGTGGAAGGATAATACATTTGTCCTCATTGCCCCTGACCTTTCTTCTTATTCTTTCCTTCTCTCTCCTGTCTCTGTCTGTCTGTCTCTCTCTCATTTTTTATATTTTTGTTTTTTCTACCCCTCTCCATTACTCTTCTCCTTTCACCCTTTTTTCCTCTCTTTCTTCTTTCCTTCCTTCCTTCTATATTTCTTTATTTGTCTCAATTAAAACCTTGCTATGGCTTACAAACTGTAGCTACAATTTATACCGACTCACATCATTGCAGACACACACACACACGTTTAATCGGTGAAGCCACCAGGCAAAGGTTGAAACGGCACAGGTTTGAACGAGGCAAGTGGTTCTCCTGGGTTGAGTGTCTCTAAGGTTCTAGAGTTCCTCACTTCAGTGTCTTTTCCATTGCAGTGCACATCCAGACCAGAATGTATCATCCAAAGCAGAAGCTGTGCTGCCCGCTACCAAAGGATTGCTGCCCTCCATCCCAGCCATGCTGCACCCCACCAAATTATTGCTGCCCTGCACCAAAGTATTGCTGTCCCCCACCTCAGCAGTACTGTCCCCCTCCGCGGCAATGCTGCCCCCCAGTAAAGTACTGTTTCCCCCCACCAAAACACTGCTAAACTCCACCTAAGCACAGCAAGCAGCCTTGCCAACCTCCACCCAAGGCCAAGGAGCCCTCTGTCCCAACGTGCCCAGCCCCTCAGCAGTGCCAGAAGTCCAAGCAGAAGTAAACCCCAGGCATGGGCCAGAGGCCAAGCTCCCTGCAGAACAGAGAACATGAAGCCCACTCCCCTCTCTCAGCTAGCTAGCTGTCAGCCCATCTCACCCCCAGCTTCTGGAAACAGCCACACTTGTGGAAAAGGCAACACCAAGATGGCAGCTTCCTGGATCAACATTTCTTATGAATTAGAAGCTGCAATTTCCATTTAGCAAAGGATCCGGTTCTAAACCTTCTAATCTTCGTTGCTGACTTGTATACTTCACCCTTTTGGCTGCTTGGAAATATAAGCAGCATGCCCGACCACCCTTTCCTAGCACACTTGGTCTCTGCTCCAGTTTTTCAAACAATTAAACACAATTCCGCTGCCATGAATGTGTCGGTTTGATTATTTCGTCATCTTACAGTTGTTAACTCCTGCAGATTTTGTATCCTGCTGCCTAAATAAGAGCCCTAGGAGGGCTGGGCATGTGGGTGCAGGTTGAGCAGAAGGCATGGGGAGATGCCCTTCTGAGCTGAAGAACATTTTCCATGGTCCTGTCAGGATGAGGAGGAGAGATGGGCACTTCAGCCACATGGAGACACATCCC
This sequence comes from Leucopleurus acutus, assembly GCF_964270905.1. Lineage (NCBI taxonomy): Eukaryota > Metazoa > Chordata > Mammalia > Artiodactyla > Delphinidae > Leucopleurus > Leucopleurus acutus. The sequence goes on along the minus strand of NC_139143.1, from coordinate 83,184,349 downwards.
CCCATACTTGCAAAATGAGAACAGCCTTTGGACCCAAGGGAGATGATGCCCGTCTCGAAAACGGAGGCACAAAAAGAGTAAGGGAAACCCAGCCAGGAGCTAAATAGTAGAGCAGGGCAAATAAATGGAAATTCAGAGAATATCCTAAGGGCATGTGGGTCAAGATGAATTGATGACCGGGCCTCAAAAACTCTCCCACTGGTAAAAAGAAAAGACGAGATTTTGTTCAAGCTTCCAAAATGTGTAAGTAGGAGACAGTCTATGTAATAATCATACATCTATCACACACACATATCCTCTGTCAATATTTTTTAAAGGCATAGCACCCATTGATTCTCTAGCTTGGGGTTTCTCCTGGGCTATTTTTCTCTCACTGCCCTCTTACTTTCCATTCCCTAAATCCTTGCAGTATCAGGGTAACCTGAGTAACCAGTGGTAACCTCAGTCCCACAGGTAAACCAAACTTCTTCTTTCTATTACGTCCACTACACCCATACCTTTCCACCGAATCCTTCTCTCACTAAGAGTCCCCAAATTGAGGTCTCTGCATCTCTTTTCCTGTACCTGTCTCCCATTTCACATTTCTGGGCTACACAGGAATCACTGAAAATCCACAGAAGTACCCAAAGGAATCAGAAAGGAACAAACCATAAACTAAATGTGTGAATTACCCCCAACATAGATCACAGAGCATGTAGAATTCAGAATACGGTAAAGACAAAAGTTTTAGTTTAGCATTGCTTCCATGGTTGGCTGGTCTCTTCGTCCTCCACCACCTCTGTTCATGCCCTTCAGCGAGGCTCCATCCATCTGCCTATTTACCCATCACCAATCCATGCATCCCAAGCAGCAATGCATTATCGCATCCTTCGTAAGTACCTGCCCCTCCCTTTGTTTAGAATGTGATGGATGCTGTGGAAGCACAAACGCACACACAAGCCTCCAGTCCTTTTGGTTTAATCCCCATAAGGAAAGCAAGCTCAGACCGTCAAGACAACAAAAAACAGTTTGAGCAGAAGACGTCTAATTCATGGACGACTTGGAAGCCACAGATATGTCATTCCTGCCCTCAGAATTCAGAGGAGACAGAGAGAGAACACTGAGGGCTGTTGAGGGGAGAAAGGAGGACTTGGCCATCGGTGTCATAATGACATCCACCACAGGGCTCCCAGAAAATGTCTTTCCAGGAAGAACAACGGGAGAAGGGAGGTTCAGAGTGGAAAGACATCGGGATGTGTGTAAGTAAGCAGCAGTGCGTTCCAGGACTGCGTAGAGCAGAAGTCAATGCTGCGAGTGCTAGTTGTTCCCAGGAGGCCAGTCTTCAACGTCTCAGCCCCTGTCCGTGGTGGAGAGAGCACATAGCCTCTGCAGCCACCTTCACCATTTGACACCACAGAAAGCTGGGGGGCGCGTCCAGTTTCCAGACCTATGTGTCCTAAATATTTCCAACAGAGCATTGCATTTAACAGAACTCAACGATGACACACAAAATGAATTGAAAAGCTGTAGACACCTTAAGTGGACTCCCTGAAAATGATGAGCTCTTTGAGCCAATTCCCCATCCTCAGATACCTCAGTCCGCACAGGCTCAAAGTAGCTCCTCTCCTGCCTCACATACATGACCTTGCCCCAGAACTCTCATTTGGTTTCTTATTCTCTATTTCCTCACCCTCCCTCCCTCAGCTGATTAAGACAAGGTTGAATTTTGCCTCTCTGGGCTTCAGTTAATTTTCTCCTCCACTAATTATCACACTAGGATTGTGTGCACACGGGGTTATGTGTGGACCATCTTGCGGAATTTTCCTTTATCCCGTCATAGTGGATTTGGATGCCAGATGCATGTCTATGATTGACTGAATCCAATACTTCCCTAGGCCTCATTTTACTCATGTGTATAGTGGGCAGAATAATACCTGCAACCTGGGGTTGACGGGGAGGGGTCTTCAATGAGACAATGTAAATGAATAGTAAGTAGGATGTAACACATAGTAAATGTTGGATGAATGTTAGCTCTTGCTTTTATTATTATTCTCCACTTCTTGACAGAGCAGCAAGACCCTCCACTTATTACCTCCAACCTGACGACATGGGTTCCACAACTTTAGCAAGAACAAGGTGTGAGGGGCAGGGCACATCTTGGGGCCAGGACAAGGAAGAGTTGTGTAGACCAAAGCATCCGAGGGGTGTTCACAGGCGGAAATGGTATTTTGTCCAGGGCCTATTCGCCACATTGTGTGGTTGCCCTTTTCTTCCACAAACTTCCCTTTGTAACACCTGCCCATGATGATTCCTGCTGTTGAGGCAGTCCTGGGCAGCTCTGGCCCACAGTGACATTTGCCTATCAAGGTACACCGCCAGCCATGTCTTTTGGAGGCAGACCCTACTCCCAGGAGGAGGCTGATAAGCTGAGGAAGCATGGAAAGGGCATGGTGTGTGCCAAGCGCTCACACACACAGATACCACAATATGGAAGCAGGTCTTGCTCTTCCTATGAGAGGTAGTGGCAAGGTGAAGTGAAGCTCCTTACGTGTTCAGTGTAACAACACCTTGCACATGGTGGAGCTGAGATTCAAACCCTGGTCCTTATCTTTGCAACACGGCAAGTGCTCTGACCGTGCTAGTGGCTAGAAGAAGCATAAAGCGTGGATCCTGTCTTTCCAGAACTTAAAAGTCACTGACCCGTTGGGAAGGCAAAGACAGTACCTTCAAACAGTCACACATTCACACGTGCTTATACAGGGGTACACGTTCATATCAAAGACACACACGGGGTTATTATTCAGAGTAAATACTCCTCGTGTGAAGACTTCCACTGACCATGGAGAACAGAAGATGGAGCAGCGTCCCAGAGACCCCCGCTGGGTAGGCGTCGTCCTCCCAGCTTCTCCAAACAAAGAAATTCCTTAGAAGGTAGTATAGTGCAAGAAGAAGAACACACACACATATCCGGGAGCCTGGCAGGGCTGGGTTTAATCCTCTCTTCCCTACTTTTTACTTAAGTAACCTTAGTGAACAGAAACTTTCGAAGCTGTCAAATGAAAATAGCTCTGACTTCAAGGCCTGAATTTGAAACTCGAGCAGAGATTGTGACAGTCAGGGGAGGACTGCCCCTCCCTCATCCTCCCAGGACAAGACCCCTTGAAGAGGGAGGGCGTCTCTCAGCAGCCGAGATGATGGCACACACCCTGCCGTGCCCCAGGGGATGCCCAGCTGGCGATGGATTTCAGCAGAGAGGCTCTAGCTCCAGCCACCAGGAGTCCTTTGTCCGGAACCCTGTCTGTTGATGCGGCCGGCCCCAGAGGTTCAGCTCGGCCTTCCCCTGCATATGTGTGCACGGGCCCCGGCCTGGTGTTCATTCACAGATGCCTGGCACAGTAGATACAGTGGGCTGAGCCTGTGGCCAGGTTCTGCTGTGACCTCCTTGGTCCCAATTGTCCCTTCTGCCTTCTGTATGTGTGTGTGTGTGTGTGTTTCTGTGTCTGTGTGTGTCTGTGTGTTTGTATATGAGAGTCAGAGGTTTGGAGGAAGACAAAGAGTGATGCTAATGAATGTCAGGGAACAATACCATCCCAAGGATAAGCGTTTAGTTGTACCTGTGGCTCCTAGAGGACATGTTCCTATGTCCTCTGTTGGTAGATGCAATACCACGTAATGCATGCTTGAGATAGCAGATTCCACACCCAACAAAATCCGTTCTGGGTAGTGAGGGCTTAGGCCAGAAAAGATGGACTGGATGTAACAGCCAAACTCATGGATCTTCAGACGTTCACATTTTCTCTAGTTACGTAGGCATTGCTACGGCGACAAGTGGGTTTGAGTTCTTCAGCTCATCCAAGGCAAACCATTGAAAAGTATCTACAGAGTTGGAAGCAGTAGGCGGAGAAGAGGATGTGAAACGGTTTAGGGACCAGGGAGGCTCTGGCCCTCCTTGCTGGCCACCGTCCCCAGGGCCTGGTGTGTTGTGTGAGCTCACTACGTCTTGATGAATTATTAGTTATCCCAGAACACATGCCCCACGTGGCCTTTCCTCTCTGCTACTAGGGACCTGAGCTGAAATCTCTCTCCAAGCCTATCAGGGTTGCTTCTGTCAGAGTGACAACAGGCGGAAGGGGTTCTTCTCCCGGGAAGGCCTGGGATCCTCTGGGTTTCCTTCGGGGCCGAGCCCATGCATAGCCTGCCCTTACGGTGAGTCCCAGAGGAGGCACCATCGATATCCAAGGCTGTCTTCTCATGCTGCAGTGTGAATTCCCAAGATGTAGGGTTACTGTAGTGTTTGCAGCTGAGCTGTGGCTAAGTTCCAGGTCTGAGAATAAAACGTGCCGTCCTCAGGACTGGCTTGCCCATTTCCATTTCTGTCAGTCAAGGTCTTAAGACACTGACGGCAAGTACCGCTACTTGCCTTCAAATGTGACAACGACCTCCTCCCTACTTCTAAGAGTGGGTTTTGCCCCAGCTTTCAGAGCCCGACTCCACGGAGCACCCAACCATCGTTGAGCCCTTATTCTGTGCCCAACAGTGTACACACACTTACGCATGTTGTCCAAAATAAGCCTTTCAACTGACATGCAGTATGCGGTTATCCTGTGTAGCAGATGAGGAAACTGGTGCTCACAGATGTATAGTGCCCAAAGTCACCCAGCTGGTGAAGATCAGAGCCCCAGTCGGAACACTAATTGGGGAATTATTTAATGTATGTTTCATCCTTTGATGGATGTTGTTTCAACATTTTCATCCTGGTCCCTGCCCTGTGGCATCCTTCTTTGTTCTGGAATCTCTAAGTGGAACGGGAAGGACGCATCAGCCCTTAAGCACTGGGATTTCAGATTCCAGGAGCCAGAACGGGTGACTCGTCCAGCAGCCCATGCTGGGTCAAAGTTTCTTAGCTCCCCAGCCTCTGCAACTTATGATAATCATTTCCATGAGAAGCCTGCAGTCTGCGTGACTTATACACCTGTAAGTGAGATACGTACTCTCAACAGTAACCGCCCAGTTTCTGTGAATGAAGACTAATGTTTTGCTGACCAAGAGGCAGCACAGAGAGCTGCAGGCCCCATTTGTTGTTTATATTACAGCAGGTGAAAAATCAAAGTGATTTGCCCAGGTTTGTTTCCAGATCAGGCTAAATGTGGCTCTGAGTCTAGGTTAAGTCATGGTCCCAACTTTGCTGAGTTTACTGTGTCTCCCCAAGAGCCACTCACCCCTCAGTAGTTGTTTCTCTTACAACAAGGATCGCTGTGCACGCTGATCGGCCCACACCTTCCCGCACCAACCGGAATATCCTGGAACACTACCCTCACCGCTCCCACACCCAGCAGTGTCCTGCATGCTTGCTTAGCACCATCCCAGAAGTCAAGCTTCTAGGGGAAAACATCACGAGTGGGTTTGGAAACACGAGGAAGCCACGGCTCGTAAAGTGATGGGGAAATGGGGCCAGGGCTCGCGTGAAGGCACTGTCATCCTCAAGCACCGTCAAACCGAGAGTGAGTTTACCAGCCCAGGAGATGAGTAAAACCTCAAGTTTGAGGAAGGGCAGATACATCCTATTGTGACTGGGGCCTAGCACACCCCAATCGTAGGCCACCTCATGGCTTGCAAGAGGGATTTGAGACGTATAAAAGGTGTGCAGTGTTAGAGCATCTCAAAAGCCTCAGCATCTCCACGTTCCAGCCACTGGTGAAATCAGGTATGTCGGGCAAAGGAACGCAGCTCTTGGGAGCTTGGTTCTACCTGGTCCAAAACTCTGAGGGCAGCTGGGGCTTGCGCACTGGCTGGCTGGTCAGAAAGAAAGGCCTTGTGTGGGCACCTCTCTCGTCCGTATCATTTGGGACCCACCTCTCTTGGGCTACAAGTCAACATCTGAAGTGTGTGGGGTGGGGGCTGAGATGGGGGTCCAGGGTGTGACCAGAGTCCTGTCTTGAGGGTCCTGCTGGCGTGTGTGGTGGCGCTGTTGTCATGGCCAGGAGCTGAGCGGAGCTGATTAGGAGAGGGTAGCACCAACTCTAGGGCAGGGCTGCCCTGAAGGGCAAAGCCAGTGCAGCGAGGGAGGAGAGCTCCTCAGGGAGCAGGGGGCAGAGGCCCAGGGAGCTCAGAGCAGCAAGGACATGAGGAGGTGGTAAAGCGGCCATGTCCTGCTCTGGGAGTCGGGGACCATTGTTCCACCCCCGTGTGCTCAGTGCCTGGGGATCCATGACTTCCCTCTCTAAGATGTGCATTCTCCCCTAGAATTTAGTATCGATCTAAACGGTCGTTTTGTCTCTAGATGAGTCTTTGCTATGAATTCTCTTACAGAGTGGTTAGCATGCTCCATTCCAATTGTTTGATATTTATATAAAAGGTCAAAATCTTTACAAGAGTACTCAACGTGTTTTGGTTCTCGTGTGTGTGTATGTGTGTGTGTGTGACCACGCGAGCACACACACACACACATATATCTTTACACTCATATTTACCTGTGTATTTACATGTGTTTGAGTGGAGTTTTATATGCTCATTAATCCTTACAACAACTTTAAGAAGAGTACAGAGAAGTTAAGTACCTTGCTCAAAGTCACAAGCTGGTTAATTTTTGAGACAGGACTCACATCCAAGAAAATCATGTTCTAAATTCCACAGTATCTGCTGTGGAAGGATAATACATTTGTCCTCATTGCCCCTGACCTTTCTTCTTATTCTTTCCTTCTCTCTCCTGTCTCTGTCTGTCTGTCTGTCTCTCATTTTTTATATTTTTGTTTTTTCTACCCCTCTCCATTACTCTTCTCCTTTCACCCTTTTTTCCTCTCTTTCTTCTTTCCTTCCTTCCTTCTATATTTCTTTATTTGTCTCAATTAAAACCTTGCTATGGCTTACAAACTGTAGCTACAATTTATACCGACTCACATCATTGCAGACACACACACACACGTTTAATCGGTGAAGCCACCAGGCAAAGGTTGAAACGGCACAGGTTTGAACGAGGCAAGTGGTTCTCCTGGGTTGAGTGTCTCTAAGGTTCTAGAGTTCCTCACTTCAGTGTCTTTTCCATTGCAGTGCACATCCAGACCAGAATGTATCATCCAAAGCAGAAGCTGTGCTGCCCGCTACCAAAGGATTGCTGCCCTCCATCCCAGCCATGCTGCACCCCACCAAAGTATTGCTGCCCCGCACCAAAGTATTGCTGTCCCCCACCTCAGCAGTACTGTCCCCCTCCGCGGCAATGCTGCCCCCCAGTAAAGTACTGTTTCCCCCCACCAAAACACTGCTAAACTCCACCTAAGCACAGCAAGCAGCCTTGCCAACCTCCACCCAAGGCCAAAGAGCCCTCTGTCCCAACGTGCCCAGCCCCTCAGCAGTGCCAGAAGTCCAAGCAGAAGTAAACCCCAGGCATGGGCCAGAGGCCAAGCTCCCTGCAGAACAGAGAACATGAAGCCCACTCCCCTCTCTCAGCTAGCTAGCTGTCAGCCCATCTCACCCCCAGCTTCTGGAAACAGCCACACTTGTGGAAAAGGCAACACCAAGATGGCAGCTTCCTGGATCAACATTTCTTATGAATTAGAAGCTGCAATTTCCATTTAGCAAAGGATCCGGTTCTAAACCTTCTAATCTTCGTTGCTGACTTGTATACTTCACCCTTTTGGCTGCTTGGAAATATAAGCAGCATGCCCGACCACCCTTTCCTAGCACACTTGGTCTCTGCTCCAGTTTTTCAAACAATTAAACACAATTCCGCTGCCATGAATGTGTCGGTTTGATTATTTCGTCATCCTACAGTTGTTAACTCCTGCAGATTTTGTATCCTGCTGCCTAAATAAGAGCCCTAGGAGGGCTGGGCATGTGGGTGCAGGTTGAGCAGAAGGCATGGGGAGATGCCCTTCTGAGCTGAAGAACATTTTCCATGGTCCTGTCAGGGTGAGGAGGAGAGATGGACACTTCAGCCACATGGAGACACATCCCCCCATACTTGCAAAATGAGAACAGCCTTTGGACCCAAGGGAGGTGATGCCCGTCTCGAAAACGGAGGCACAAAAAGAGTAAGGGAAACCCAGCCAGGAGCTAAATAGTAGAGCAGGGCAAATGAATGGAAATTCAGAGAATATCCTAAGGGCATGTGGGTCAAGATGAATTGATGACCGGGCCTCAAAAACTCTCCCACTGGTAAAAAGAAAAGACGAGATTTTGTTCAAGCTTCCAAAATGTGTAAGTAGGAGACAGTCTATGTAATAATCATACATCTATCACACACACATATCCTCTGTCAATATTTTTTAACGGCATAGCACCCATTGATTCTCTAGCTTGGGGTTTCTCCTGGGCTATTTTTCTCTCACTGCCCTCTTACTTTCCATTCCCTAAATCCTTGCAGTATCAGGGTAACCTGAGTAACCAGTGGTAACCTCAGTCCCACAGGTAAACCAAACTTCTTCTTTCTATTACGTCCACTACACCCATACCTTTCCACCGAATCCTTCTCTCACTAAGAGTCCCCAAATTGAGGTCTCTGCATCTATTTTCCTGTACCTGTCTCCTATTTCACATTTCTGGGCTACACGGGAATCACTGAAAATCCACAGAAGTACCCAAAGGAATCAGAAAGGAACAAACCATAAACTAAATGTGTGAATTACCCCCAACATAGATCACAGAGCATGTAGAATTCAGAATACGGTAAAGACAAAAGTTTTAGTTTAGCATTGCTTCCATGGTTGGCTGGTCTCTTTGTCCTCCACCACCTCTGTTCATGCCCTTCAGCGACGCTCCATCCATCTACCTATTTACCCATCACCAATCCATCCATCCTAAGCAGCAATGCATCATCGCATCCTTCGTAAGTACCTGCCCCTCCCTTTGTTTAGAATGTGATGGATGCTGTGGAAGCACAAATGCACACACAAGCCTCCAGTCCTTTTGGTTTAATCCCCATAAGGAAAGCAAGCTCAGACCGTCAAGACAACAAAAAACAGTTTGAGCAGAAGACGTCTAATTCATGGACGACTTGGAAGCCACAGATATGTCATTCCTGCCCTCAGAATTCAGAGGAGACAGAGAGAGAACACTGAGGGCTGTTGAGGGGAGAAAGCAGGACTTGGCCATCTGTGTCATAATGACATCCACCACAGGGCTCCCAGAAAATGTCTTTCCAGGAAGAACACCGGGAGAAGGGAGGTTCAGAGTGGAAAGACATCGGGATGTGTGTAAGTAAGCAGCAGTGCGTTCCAGGACTGCGTAGAGCAGCAGCCAATGCTGCGAGTGCTAGTTGTTCCCAGGAGGCCAGTCTTCAACGTCTCAGCCCCTGTCCGTGGTAGAAGGAGCACATAGCCTCTGCAGCCACCTTCACCATTTGACACCACAGAAAGCTGGGGGGCGCGTCCAGTTTCCAGACATATGTGTCCTAAATATTTCCAACAGAGCGTTGCATTCAACAGAACTCAACGATGACACACAAAATGAATTGAAAAGCTGTAGACACCTTAAGTGGACTCCCTGAAAATGATGAGCTCTTTGAGCCAATTCCCCATCCTCAGATACCTCAGTCCGCACAGGCTCAAAGTAGCTCCTCTCCTGCCTCACATACATGACCTTGCCCCAGAACTCTCATTTGGTTTCTTATTCTCTATTTCCTCACCCTCCCTCCCTCAGCTGATTAAGACAAGGTTGAATTTTGCCTCTCTGGGCTTCAGTTAATTTTCTCCTCCACTAATTAACACACTAGGATTGTGTGCACACGGGGTTATGTGTGGACCATCTTGCGGAATTTTCCTTTATCCCGTCATAGTGGGTTTGGATGCCAGATGCATGTCTATGATGGACTGAATCCAATACTTCCCTAGGCCTCATTTTACTCATGTGTATAGTGGGCAGAATAATACCTGCAACCTGGGGTTGACGGGGAGGGGTCTTCAATGAGAGAATGTAAATGAATAGTAAGTAGGATGTAACACATAGTAAATGTTGGATGAATGTTAGCTCTTGCTTTTATTATTATTCTCCACTTCCTGACAGAGAAGCAAGACCCTCCACTTATTACCTCCAACCTGACGACATGGGTTCCACAACTTTAGCAAGAACAAGGTGTGAGGGGCAGGGCACATCTTGGGGCCAGGACAAGGAAGAGTTGTGTAGACCAAAGCATCCGAGGGGTGTTCACAGGCGGAAATGGTATTTTGTCCAGGGCCTATTCGCCACATTGTGTGGTTGCCCTTTTCTTCCACAAACTTCCCTTTGTAACACCTGCCCATGATGATTCCTGCTGTTGAGGCAGTCCTGGGCAGCTCTGGCCCACAGTGACATTTGCCTATCAAGGTACACCACCAGCCATGTCTTTTGGAGGCTGACCCTACTCCCAGGAGGAGGCTGATAAGTGAGGAAGCATGGAAAGGGCATGGTGTGTGCCAAGCGCTCACACACACAGATACCACAATATGGAAGCAGGTCTTGCTCTTCCTATGAGAGGTAGTGGCAAGGTGAAGTGAAGCTCCTTACGTGTTCAGTGTAACAACACCTTGCACATGGTGGAGGTGAGATTCAAACCCTGGTCCTTATCTTTGCAACATGGCAAGTGCTCTGACCGTGCTAGTGGCTGGAAGAAGCATAAAGCGTGGATCCTGTCTTTCCAGAACTTAAAACTCACTGACCCGTTGGGAAGGCCAAGACAGTACCTTCAAACAGTCACACATTCACACGTGCTTATACAGGGGTACACGTTCATATCAAAGACACACACGGGGTTATTATTCAGAGTAAATACTCCTCGTGTGAAGACTTCCACTGACCATGGAGAACAGAAGATGGAGCAGCGTCCCAGAGGCCCCCGCTGGGCAGGCGTCGTCCTCCCAGCTTCTCCAAACAAAGAAATTCCCTAGAAGGTAGTATAGTGCAAGAAGAAGAACACACACACACATATCCGGGAGCCTGGCAGGGCTGGGTTTAATCCTCTCTTCCCTACTTTTTACTTAAGTAACCTTAGTGAATAGAAACTTTCGAAGCTGTAAAATGAAAATAGCTCTGACTTCAAGGCCTGAATTAGAAACTCGAGCAGAGATTGTGACAGTCAGGGGAGGACTGCCCCTCCCTCATCCTCCCGGGACAAGACCCCTTGAACAGGGAGGGCGTCTCTCAGCTGCCCAGATGATGGCACACACCCTGCCATGCCCCAGGGGATGCCCAGCTGGCGGTGGATTTCAGCAGAGAGGCTCTAGCTCCAGCCACCAGGAGTCCTTTGTCCGGAACCCTGTCTGTTGATGCGGCCGGCCCCAGAGGTTCAGCTCGGCCTTCCCCTGCATATGTGTGCACGGGCCCCGGCCTGGTGTTCATTCACAGATGCCTGGCACAGTAGATACAGTGGGCTGAGCCTGTGGCCAGGTTCTGCTGTGACCTCCTTGGTCCCAATTGTCCCTTCTGCCTTCTGTATGTGTGTGTGTGTGTGTGTGTGTGTTTCTGTGTCTGTGTGTGTCTGTGTGTTTGTATATGAGAGTCAGAGGTTTGGAGGAAGACAAAGAGTGATGCTAATGAATGTCAGGGAGCAATACCATTCCAAGGATAAGCGTTTAGTTGTACCTGTGGCTCCTAGAGGACATGTTCCTATGTTCTCTGTTGGTAGATGCAATACTACATAATGCATGCTTGAGATAGCAGATTCCACACCCAACAAAATCTGTTCTGGGTAGTGAGGGCTTAGGCCAGAAAAGATGGACTGGATGTAACACCCATACTCATGGATCCTCAGACGTTCACATTTTCTCTAGTAACGCAGGCATTGCTACGGCCACAGGTGGGTTTGAGTTCTTCAGCTCATCCAAGGCAAACCATTGAAAAGTATCTACAGAGTTGGAAGCAGTAGGCGGAGAAGAGGATGTGAAACGGTTTAGGGACCAGGGAGGCTCTGGCCCTCCTTGCTGGCCACCGTCCCCAGGGCCTGGTGTGTTGTGTGAGCTCACTACGTCTTGATGAATTATTAGTTATCCCAGAACACATGCCCCACATGGCCTTTCCTCTCTGCTACTAGGGACCTGAGCTGAAATCTCTCTGCAAGCCTATCAGGGTGCTTCTGTCAGAGTGACAACAGGCGGAAGGGGTTCTTCTCCCGGGAAGGCCTGGGATCCTCTGGGTTTCCTTCGGGGCCGAGCCCATGCATAGCCTGCCCTTACGGTGAGTCCCAGAGGAGGCACCATCGATATCCAAGGCTGTCTTCTCATGCTGCAGTGTGAATTCCCAAGATGTAGGGTTACTGTAGTGTTTGCAGCTGAGCTGTGGCTAAGTTCCAGGTCTGAGAATAAAACGTGCCGTCCTCAGGACTGGCTTGCCCATTTCCATTTCTGTCAGTCAAGGTCTTAAGACACTGACGGCAAGTACCGCTACTTGCCTTCAAATGTGACAACGACCTCCTCCCTACTTCTAAGAGTGGGTTTTGCCCCAGCTTTCAGAGCCCGACTCCACGGAGCACCCAACCATCGTTGAGCCCTTATTCTGTGCCCAACAGTGTACACACACTTACGCATGTTGTCCAAAATAAGCCTTTCAACTGACATGCAGTATGCGGTTATCCTGTGTAGCAGATGAGGAAACTGGTGCTCACAGATGTATAGTGCCCAAAGTCACCCAGCTGGTGAAGATCAGAGCCCCAGTCGGAACACTAATTGGGGAATTATTTAATGTATGTTTCATCCTTTGATGGATGTTGTTTCAACATTTTCATCCTGGTCCCTGCCCTGTGGCATCCTTCTTTGTTCTGGAATCTCTAAGTGGAACGGGAAGGACGCATCAGCCCTTAAGCACTGGGATTTCAGATTCCAGGAGCCAGAACGGGTGACTCGTCCAGCAGCCCATGCCGGGTCAAAGTTTCTTAGCTCCCCAGCCTCTGCAACTTATGATAATCATTTCCATGAGAAGCCTGCAGTCTGCGTGACTTATACACCTGTAAGTGAGATACGTACTCTCAACAGTAACCGCCCAGTTTCTGTGAATGAAGACTAATGTTTTGCTGACCAAGAGGCAGCACAGAGAGCTGCAGGCCCCATTTGTTGTTTATATTACAGCAGGTGAAAAATCAAAGTGATTTGCCCAGGTTTGTTTCCAGATCAGGCTAAATGTGGCTCTGAGTCTAGGTTAAGTCATGGTCCCAACTTTGCTGAGTTTACTGTGTCTCCCCAAGAGCCACTCACCCCTCAGTAGTTGTTTCTCTTACAACAAGGATCGCTGTGCACGCTGATCGGCCCACACCTTCCCGCACCAACCGGAATATCCTGGAACACTACCCTCACCGCTCCCACACCCAGCAGTGTCCTGCATGCTTGCTTAGCACCATCCCAGAAGTCAAGCTTCTAGGGGAAAACATCACGAGTGGGTTTGGAAACACGAGGAAGCCACGGCTCGTAAAGTGATGGGGAAATGGGGCCAGGGCTCGCGTGAAGGCACTGTCATCCTCAAGCACCGTCAAACCGAGAGTGAGTTTACCAGCCCAGGAGATGAGTAAAACCTCAAGTTTGAGGAAGGGCAGATACATCCTATTGTGACTGGGGCCTAGCACACCCCAATCGTAGGCCACCTCATGGCTTGCAAGAGGGATTTGAGACGTATAAAAGGTGTGCAGTGTTAGAGCATCTCAAAAGCCTCAGCATCTCCACGTTCCAGCCACTGGTGAAATCAGGTATGTCGGGCAAAGGAACGCAGCTCTTGGGAGCTTGGTTCTACCTGGTCCAAAACTCTGAGGGCAGCTGGGGCTTGCGCACTGGCTGGCTGGTCAGAAAGAAAGGCCTTGTGTGGGCACCTCTCTCGTCCGTATCATTTGGGACCCACCTCTCTTGGGCTACAAGTCAACATCTGAAGTGTGTGGGGTGGGGGCTGAGATGGGGGTCCAGGGTGTGACCAGAGTCCTGTCTTGAGGGTCCTGCTGGCGTGTGTGGTGGCGCTGTTGTCATGGCCAGGAGCTGAGCGGAGCTGATTAGGAGAGGGTAGCACCAACTCTAGGGCAGGGCTGCCCTGAAGGGCAAAGCCAGTGCAGCGAGGGAGGAGAGCTCCTCAGGGAGCAGGGGGCAGAGGCCCAGGGAGCTCAGAGCAGCAAGGACATGAGGAGGTGGTAAAGCGGCCATGTCCTGCTCTGGGAGTCGGGGACCATTGTTCCACCCCCGTGTGCTCAGTGCCTGGGGATCCATGACTTCCCTCTCTAAGATGTGCATTCTCCCCTAGAATTTAGTATCGATCTAAACGGTCGTTTTGTCTCTAGATGAGTCTTTGCTATGAATTCTCTTACAGAGTGGTTAGCATGCTCCATTCCAATTGTTTGATATTTATATAAAAGGTCAAAATCTTTACAAGAGTACTCAACGTGTTTTGGTTCTCGTGTGTGTGTATGTGTGTGTGTGTGACCACGCGAGCACACACACACACACATATATCTTTACACTCATATTTACCTGTGTATTTACATGTGTTTGAGTGGAGTTTTATATGCTCATTAATCCTTACAACAACTTTAAGAAGAGTACAGAGAAGTTAAGTACCTTGCTCAAAGTCACAAGCTGGTTAATTTTTGAGACAGGACTCACATCCAAGAAAATCATGTTCTAAATTCCACAGTATCTGCTGTGGAAGGATAATACATTTGTCCTCATTGCCCCTGACCTTTCTTCTTATTCTTTCCTTCTCTCTCCTGTCTCTGTCTGTCTGTCTGTCTCTCATTTTTTATATTTTTGTTTTTTCTACCCCTCTCCATTACTCTTCTCCTTTCACCCTTTTTTCCTCTCTTTCTTCTTTCCTTCCTTCCTTCTATATTTCTTTATTTGTCTCAATTAAAACCTTGCTATGGCTTACAAACTGTAGCTACAATTTATACCGACTCACATCATTGCAGACACACACACACACGTTTAATCGGTGAAGCCACCAGGCAAAGGTTGAAACGGCACAGGTTTGAACGAGGCAAGTGGTTCTCCTGGGTTGAGTGTCTCTAAGGTTCTAGAGTTCCTCACTTCAGTGTCTTTTCCATTGCAGTGCACATCCAGACCAGAATGTATCATCCAAAGCAGAAGCTGTGCTGCCCGCTACCAAAGGATTGCTGCCCTCCATCCCAGCCATGCTGCACCCCACCAAAGTATTGCTGCCCCGCACCAAAGTATTGCTGTCCCCCACCTCAGCAGTACTGTCCCCCTCCGCGGCAATGCTGCCCCCCAGTAAAGTACTGTTTCCCCCCACCAAAACACTGCTAAACTCCACCTAAGCACAGCAAGCAGCCTTGCCAACCTCCACCCAAGGCCAAAGAGCCCTCTGTCCCAACGTGCCCAGCCCCTCAGCAGTGCCAGAAGTCCAAGCAGAAGTAAACCCCAGGCATGGGCCAGAGGCCAAGCTCCCTGCAGAACAGAGAACATGAAGCCCACTCCCCTCTCTCAGCTAGCTAGCTGTCAGCCCATCTCACCCCCAGCTTCTGGAAACAGCCACACTTGTGGAAAAGGCAACACCAAGATGGCAGCTTCCTGGATCAACATTTCTTATGAATTAGAAGCTGCAATTTCCATTTAGCAAAGGATCCGGTTCTAAACCTTCTAATCTTCGTTGCTGACTTGTATACTTCACCCTTTTGGCTGCTTGGAAATATAAGCAGCATGCCCGACCACCCTTTCCTAGCACACTTGGTCTCTGCTCCAGTTTTTCAAACAATTAAACACAATTCCGCTGCCATGAATGTGTCGGTTTGATTATTTCGTCATCCTACAGTTGTTAACTCCTGCAGATTTTGTATCCTGCTGCCTAAATAAGAGCCCTAGGAGGGCTGGGCATGTGGGTGCAGGTTGAGCAGAAGGCATGGGGAGATGCCCTTCTGAGCTGAAGAACATTTTCCATGGTCCTGTCAGGGTGAGGAGGAGAGATGGACACTTCAGCCACATGGAGACACATCCCCCCATACTTGCAAAATGAGAACAGCCTTTGGACCCAAGGGAGGTGATGCCCGTCTCGAAAACGGAGGCACAAAAAGAGTAAGGGAAACCCAGCCAGGAGCTAAATAGTAGAGCAGGGCAAATGAATGGAAATTCAGAGAATATCCTAAGGGCATGTGGGTCAAGATGAATTGATGACCGGGCCTCAAAAACTCTCCCACTGGTAAAAAGAAAAGACGAGATTTTGTTCAAGCTTCCAAAATGTGTAAGTAGGAGACAGTCTATGTAATAATCATACATCTATCACACACACATATCCTCTGTCAATATTTTTTAACGGCATAGCACCCATTGATTCTCTAGCTTGGGGTTTCTCCTGGGCTATTTTTCTCTCACTGCCCTCTTACTTTCCATTCCCTAAATCCTTGCAGTATCAGGGTAACCTGAGTAACCAGTGGTAACCTCAGTCCCACAGGTAAACCAAACTTCTTCTTTCTATTACGTCCACTACACCCATACCTTTCCACCGAATCCTTCTCTCACTAAGAGTCCCCAAATTGAGGTCTCTGCATCTATTTTCCTGTACCTGTCTCCTATTTCACATTTCTGGGCTACACGGGAATCACTGAAAATCCACAGAAGTACCCAAAGGAATCAGAAAGGAACAAACCATAAACTAAATGTGTGAATTACCCCCAACATAGATCACAGAGCATGTAGAATTCAGAATACGGTAAAGACAAAAGTTTTAGTTTAGCATTGCTTCCATGGTTGGCTGGTCTCTTTGTCCTCCACCACCTCTGTTCATGCCCTTCAGCGACGCTCCATCCATCTACCTATTTACCCATCACCAATCCATCCATCCTAAGCAGCAATGCATCATCGCATCCTTCGTAAGTACCTGCCCCTCCCTTTGTTTAGAATGTGATGGATGCTGTGGAAGCACAAATGCACACACAAGCCTCCAGTCCTTTTGGTTTAATCCCCATAAGGAAAGCAAGCTCAGACCGTCAAGACAACAAAAAACAGTTTGAGCAGAAGACGTCTAATTCATGGACGACTTGGAAGCCACAGATATGTCATTCCTGCCCTCAGAATTCAGAGGAGACAGAGAGAGAACACTGAGGGCTGTTGAGGGGAGAAAGCAGGACTTGGCCATCTGTGTCATAATGACATCCACCACAGGGCTCCCAGAAAATGTCTTTCCAGGAAGAACACCGGGAGAAGGGAGGTTCAGAGTGGAAAGACATCGGGATGTGTGTAAGTAAGCAGCAGTGCGTTCCAGGACTGCGTAGAGCAGCAGCCAATGCTGCGAGTGCTAGTTGTTCCCAGGAGGCCAGTCTTCAACGTCTCAGCCCCTGTCCGTGGTAGAAGGAGCACATAGCCTCTGCAGCCACCTTCACCATTTGACACCACAGAAAGCTGGGGGGCGCGTCCAGTTTCCAGACATATGTGTCCTAAATATTTCCAACAGAGCGTTGCATTCAACAGAACTCAACGATGACACACAAAATGAATTGAAAAGCTGTAGACACCTTAAGTGGACTCCCTGAAAATGATGAGCTCTTTGAGCCAATTCCCCATCCTCAGATACCTCAGTCCGCACAGGCTCAAAGTAGCTCCTCTCCTGCCTCACATACATGACCTTGCCCCAGAACTCTCATTTGGTTTCTTATTCTCTATTTCCTCACCCTCCCTCCCTCAGCTGATTAAGACAAGGTTGAATTTTGCCTCTCTGGGCTTCAGTTAATTTTCTCCTCCACTAATTAACACACTAGGATTGTGTGCACACGGGGTTATGTGTGGACCATCTTGCGGAATTTTCCTTTATCCCGTCATAGTGGGTTTGGATGCCAGATGCATGTCTATGATGGACTGAATCCAATACTTCCCTAGGCCTCATTTTACTCATGTGTATAGTGGGCAGAATAATACCTGCAACCTGGGGTTGACGGGGAGGGGTCTTCAATGAGAGAATGTAAATGAATAGTAAGTAGGATGTAACACATAGTAAATGTTGGATGAATGTTAGCTCTTGCTTTTATTATTATTCTCCACTTCCTGACAGAGAAGCAAGACCCTCCACTTATTACCTCCAACCTGACGACATGGGTTCCACAACTTTAGCAAGAACAAGGTGTGAGGGGCAGGGCACATCTTGGGGCCAGGACAAGGAAGAGTTGTGTAGACCAAAGCATCCGAGGGGTGTTCACAGGCGGAAATGGTATTTTGTCCAGGGCCTATTCGCCACATTGTGTGGTTGCCCTTTTCTTCCACAAACTTCCCTTTGTAACACCTGCCCATGATGATTCCTGCTGTTGAGGCAGTCCTGGGCAGCTCTGGCCCACAGTGACATTTGCCTATCAAGGTACACCACCAGCCATGTCTTTTGGAGGCTGACCCTACTCCCAGGAGGAGGCTGATAAGTGAGGAAGCATGGAAAGGGCATGGTGTGTGCCAAGCGCTCACACACACAGATACCACAATATGGAAGCAGGTCTTGCTCTTCCTATGAGAGGTAGTGGCAAGGTGAAGAGAAGCTCCTTACGTGTTCAGTGTAACAACACCTTGCACATGGTGGAGCTGAGATTCAAACCCTGGTCCTTATCTTTGCAACATGGCAAGTGCTCTGACCGTGCTAGTGGCTAGAAGAAGCATAAAGCGTGGATCCTGTCTTTCCAGAACTTAAAACTCACTGACCCGTTGGGAAGGCCAAGACAGTACCTTCAAACAGTCACACATTCACACGTGCTTATACAGGGGTACACGTTCATATCAAAGACACACACGGGGTTATTATTCAGAGTAAATACTCCTCGTGTGAAGACTTCCACTGACCATGGAGAACAGAAGATGGAGCAGCGTCCCAGAGGCCCCCGCTGGGCAGGCGTCGTCCTCCCAGCTTCTCCAAACAAAGAAATTCCCTAGAAGGTAGTATAGTGCAAGAAGAAGAACACACACACACATATCCGGGAGCCTGGCAGGGCTGGGTTTAATCCTCTCTTCCCTACTTTTTACTTAAGTAACCTTAGTGAATAGAAACTTTCGAAGCTGTAAAATGAAAATAGCTCTGACTTCAAGGCCTGAATTAGAAACTCGAGCAGAGATTGTGACAGTCAGGGGAGGACTGCCCCTCCCTCATCCTCCCGGGACAAGACCCCTTGAACAGGGAGGGCGTCTCTCAGCTGCCCAGATGATGGCACACACCCTGCCATGCCCCAGGGGATGCCCAGCTGGCGGTGGATTTCAGCAGAGAGGCTCTAGCTCCAGCCACCAGGAGTCCTTTGTCCGGAACCCTGTCTGTTGATGCGGCCGGCCCCAGAGGTTCAGCTCGGCCTTCCCCTGCATATGTGTGCACGGGCCCCGGCCTGGTGTTCATTCACAGATGCCTGGCACAGTAGATACAGTGGGCTGAGCCTGTGGCCAGGTTCTGCTGTGACCTCCTTGGTCCCAATTGTCCCTTCTGCCTTCTGTATGTGTGTGTGTGTGTGTGTGTGTGTTTCTGTGTCTGTGTGTGTCTGTGTGTTTGTATATGAGAGTCAGAGGTTTGGAGGAAGACAAAGAGTGATGCTAATGAATGTCAGGGAGCAATACCATTCCAAGGATAAGCGTTTAGTTGTACCTGTGGCTCCTAGAGGACATGTTCCTATGTTCTCTGTTGGTAGATGCAATACTACATAATGCATGCTTGAGATAGCAGATTCCACACCCAACAAAATCTGTTCTGGGTAGTGAGGGCTTAGGCCAGAAAAGATGGACTGGATGTAACACCCATACTCATGGATCCTCAGACGTTCACATTTTCTCTAGTAACGCAGGCATTGCTACGGCCACAGGTGGGTTTGAGTTCTTCAGCTCATCCAAGGCAAACCATTGAAAAGTATCTACAGAGTTGGAAGCAGTAGGCGGAGAAGAGGATGTGAAACGGTTTAGGGACCAGGGAGGCTCTGGCCCTCCTTGCTGGCCACCGTCCCCAGGGCCTGGTGTGTTGTGTGAGCTCACTACGTCTTGATGAATTATTAGTTATCCCAGAACACATGCCCCACATGGCCTTTCCTCTCTGCTACTAGGGACCTGAGCTGAAATCTCTCTGCAAGCCTATCAGGGTGCTTCTGTCAGAGTGACAACAGGCGGAAGGGGTTCTTCTCCCGGGAAGGCCTGGGATCCTCTGGGTTTCCTTCGGGGCCGAGCCCATGCATAGCCTGCCCTTACGGTGAGTCCCAGAGGAGGCACCATTGATATCCAAGGCTGTCTTCTCATGCTGCAGTGTGAATTCCCAAGATGTAGGGTTACTGTCGGGCTTGCAGCTGAGCTGTGGCTAAGTTCCAGGTCTGAGAATGAAACGTGCCGTCCTCAGGACTGGCTTGCCCATTTCCATTTCTGCCAGTCAAGGTCTTAGGACACTGATGGCAAGTACCGCTACTTGCCTTCAAATGTGGCAACGACCTCCTCCCTACTTCTAAGAGTGGGCTTTGCCCCAGCTTTCAGAGCCCGACTCCACGGAGCACCCAACCATCGTTGAGCCCTTTTTCTGTGCCCAACAGTGTACACACGCTTACGCATGTTGTCCAAAATAAGCCTTTCAACTGACATGCAGTATGCGGTTATCCTGTGTAGCAGATGAGGAAACTGGTGCTCACAGATGTATAGTGCCCAAAGTCACCCAGCTGGTGAAGATCAGAGCCCCAGTCGGAACACTAATTGGGGAATTATTTAATGTATGTTTCATCCTTTGATGGATGCTGTTTCAACATTTTCATCCTGGTCCCTGCCCTGTGGCATCCTTCTTTGTTCTGGAATCTCTAAGTGGAACGGGAAGGACGCATCAGCCCTTAAGCACTGGGATTTCAGATTCCAGGAGGCAGAATGGGTGACTCGTCCAGCAGCCCATGCCAGGTCAAAGTTTCTTAGCTCCCCAGCCTCTGCAACTTATGATAATCATTTCCCTGAGAAGCCTGCAGTCTGCGTGACTTATACACCTGGAAGTGAGATACGTACTCTCAACAGTAACCGCCCAGTTTCTGTGAATGAAGACTAATGTTTTGCTGACCAAGAGGCAGCACAGAGAGCTGCAGGCCCCATTTGTTGTTTATATTACAGCAGGTGAAAAATCAAAGTGATTTGCCCAGGTTTGTTTCCAGATCAGGCTAAATGTGGCTCTGAGTCTAGGTTAAGTCATGGTCCCAACTTTGCTGAGTTTACTGTGTCTCCCCAAGAGCCACTCACCCCTCAGTAGTTGTTTCTCTTAAACAGGGATCGCTGTGCACGCTGATCGGCCCACACCTTCCCGCACCAACCGGAATATCCTGGAACACTACCCTCACCGCTCCCACACCCAGCAGTGTCCTGCATGCTTGCTTAGCACCATCCCAGAAGTCAAGCTTCTAGGGGAAAACATCACGAGTGGGTTTGGAAACACGAGGAAGCCACGGCTCGTAAAGTGATGGGGAAATGGGGCCAGGGCTCGCGTGAAGGCACTGTCATCCTTAAGCAACGTCAAACCGAGAGTGAGTTTACCAGCCCAGGAGATGAGTAAAACCTCAAGTTTGAGGAAGGGCAGATACATCCTATTGTGACTGGGGCCTAGCACACCCCAATCGTAGGCCACCTCATGGCTTGCAAGAGGGATTTGAGACGTATAAAAGGTGTGCAGTGTTAGAGCATCTCAAAAGCCTCAGCATCTCCACGTTCCAGCCACTGGTGAAATCAGGTATGTCGGGCAAAGGAACGCAGCTCTTGGGAGCTTGGTTCTACCTGGTCCAAAACTCTGAGGGCAGCTGGGGCTTGCGCACTGGCTGGCTGGTCAGAAAGAAAGGCCTTGTGTGGGCACCTCTCTCGTCCGTATCATTTGGGACCCACCTCTCTTGGGCTACAAGTCAACATCTGAAGTGTGTGGGGTGGGGGCTGAGATGGGGGTCCAGGGTGTGACCAGAGTCCTGTCTTGAGGGTCCTGCTGGCGTGTGTGGTGGCGATGTTGTCGTGGCCAGGAGCTGAGCGGAGCTGATTAGGAGAGGGTAGCACCAATTCTAGGGCAGGGCTGCCCTGAAGGGCAAAGCCAGTGCAGCGAGGGAGGAGAGCTCCTCAGGGAGCAGGGGGCAGAGGCCCAGGGAGCTCAGAGCAGCAAGGACATGAGGAGGTGGTAAAGCGGCCATGTCCTGCTCTGGGAGTCGGGGACCATTGTTCCACCCCCGTGTGCTCAGTGCCTGGGGATCCATGACTTCCCTCTCTAAGATGTGCATTCTCCCCTAGAATTTAGTATCGATCTAAACGGTCGTTTTGTCTCTAGATGAGTCTTTTCTATGAATTCTCTTACAGAGTGGTTAGCATGCTCCCTTCCAATTGTTTGATATTTATATAAAAGGTCAAAATCTTTACAAGAGTACTCAACGTGTTTTGGTTCTCGTGTGTGTGTATGTGTGTGTGTGTGACCACGCGAGCACACACACACACACATATATCTTTACACTCATATTTACCTGTGTATTTACATGTGTTTGTGTGGAGTTTTATATGCTCATTAATCCTTACAACAACTTTAAGAAGAGTACAGAGAAGTTAAGTACCTTGCTCAAAGTCACACAGCTGGTTAATTTTTGAGACAGGACTCACATCCAAGAAAATCATGTTCTAAATTCCACGGTATCTGCTGTGGAAGGATAATACATTTGTCCTCATTGCCCCTGACCTTTCTTCTTATTCTTTCCTTCTCTCTCCTGTCTCTGTCTGTCTGTCTCTCTCTCATTTTTTATATTTTTGTTTTTTCTACCCCTCTCCATTACTCTTCTCCTTTCACCCTTTTTTCCTCTCTTTCTTCTTTCCTTCCTTCCTTCTATATTTCTTTATTTGTCTCAATTAAAACCTTGTTATGGCTTACAAACTGTAGCTACAATTTATACCGACTCACATCATTGCAGACACACACACACACGTTTAATCGGTGAAGCCACCAGGCAAAGGTTGAAACGGCACAGGTTTGAACGAGGCAAGTGGTTCTCCTGGGCTGAGTGTCTCTAAGGTTCTAGAGTTCCTCACTTCAGTGTCTTTTCCATTGCAGTGCACATCCAGACCAGAATGTATCATCCAAAGCAGAAGCTGTGCTGCCCGCTACCAAAGGATTGCTGCCCTCCATCCCAGCCATGCTGCACCCCACCAAAGTATTGCTGCCCCGCACCAAAGTATTGCTGTCCCCCACCTCAGCAGTACTGTCCCCCTCCGCGGCAATGCTGCCCCCCAGTAAAGTACTGTTTCCCCCCACCAAAACACTGCTAAACTCCACCTAAGCACAGCAAGCAGCCTTGCCAACCTCCACCCAAGGCCAAGGAGCCCTCTGTCCCAACGTGCCCAGCCCCTCAGCAGTGCCAGAAGTCCAAGCAGAAGTAAACCCCAGGCATGGGCCAGAGGCCAAGCTCCCTGCAGAACAGAGAACATGAAGCCCACTCCCCTCTCTCAGCTAGCTAGCTGTCAGCCCATCTCACCCCCAGCTTCTGGAAACAGCCACACTTGTGGAAAAGGCAAGCCACACTTGTGGAAAAGGCAACACCAAGATGGCAGCTTCCTGGATCAACATTTCTTATGAATTAGAAGCTGCAATTTCCATTTAGCAAAGGATCCGGTTCTAAACCTTCTAATCTTCGTTGCGGACTTGTATACTTCGCCCTTTTGGCTGCTTGGAAATATAAGCAGCATGCCCGACTACCCTTTCCTAGCACACTTGGTCTCTGCTCCAGTTTTTCAAACAATTAAACACAATTCCGCTGCCATGAATGTGTCGGTTTGATTATTTCGTCATCTTACAGTTGTTAACTCCTGCAGATTTTGTATCCTGCTGCCTAAATAAGAGCCCTAGGAGGGCTGGGCATGTGGGTGCAGGTTGAGCAGAAGGCATGGGGAGATGCCCTTCTGAGCTGAAGAACATTTTCCATGGTCCTGTCAGGGTGAGGAGGAGAGATGGGCACTTCAGCCACATGGAGACACATCCCCCCATACTTGCAAAATGAGAACAGTCTTTGGACCCAAGGGAGATGATGCCCGTCTCGAAAACAGAGGCACAAAAAGAGTAAGGGAAACCCAGCCAGGAGCTAAATAGTAGAGCAGGGCAAATAAATGGAAATTCAGAGAATATCCTAAGGGCATGTGGGTCAAGATGAATTGATGACCGGGCCTCAAAAACTCTCCCACTGGTAAAAAGAAAAGACGAGATTTTGTTCAAGCTTCCAAAATGTGTAAGTAGGAGACAGTCTATGTAATAATCATACATCTATCACACACACATCTCCTCTGTCAATATTTTTTAAAGGCATAGCACCCATTGATTCTCTAGCTTGGGGTTTCTCCTGGGCTATTTTTCTCTCACTGCCCTCTTACTTTCCATTCCCTAAATCCTTGCAGTATCAGGGTAACCTGAGTAACCAGTGGTAACCTCAGTCCCACAGGTAAACCAAACTTCTTCTTTCTATTACGTCCACTACACCCATACCTTTCCACCGAATCCTTCTCTCACTAAGAGTCCCCAAATTGAGGTCTCTGCATCTCTTTTCCTGTACCTGTCTCCCATTTCACATTTCTGGGCTACACGGGAATCACTGAAAATCCACAGAAGTACCCAAAGGAATCAGAAAGGAACAAACCATAAACTAAATGTGTGAATTACCCCCAACATAGATCACAGAGCATGTAGAATTCAGAATACGGTAAAGACAAAAGTTTTAGTTTAGCATTGCTTCCATGGTTGGCTGGTCTCTTCGTCCTCCACCACCTCTGTTCATGCCCTTCAGCGACGCTCCATCCATCTACCTATTTACCCATCACCAATCCATCCATCCCAAGCAGCAATGCATCATCGCATCCTTCGTAAGTACCTGCCCCTCCCTTTGTTTAGAATGTGATGGATGCTGTGGAAGCACAAACGCACACACAAGCCTCCAGTCCTTTTGGTTTAATCCCCGTAAGGAAAGCAAGCTCAGACCGCCAAGACAACAAAAAACAGTTTGACCGGAAGACGTCTAATTCATGGACGACTTGGAAGCCACAGATATGTCATTCCTGCCCTCAGAATTCAGAGGAGACAGAGAGAGAACACTGAGGGCTGTTGAGGGGAGGAAGGAGAACTTGGCCATCTGTGTCATAATGACATCCACCACATTGCTCCCAGAAAATGTCTTTCCAGGAAGAACACCGGGAGAAGGGAGGTTCAGAGTGGAAAGACATCGGGATGTGTGTAAGTAAGCAGCAGTGCGTTCCAGGACTGCGTAGAGCAGCAGCCAATGCTGCGAGTGCTAGTTGTTCCCAGGAGGCCAGTCTTCAACGTCTCAGCCCCTGTCCGTGTTAGAAGGAGCACATAGCCTCTGCAGCCACCTTCACCATTTGACACCACAGAAAGCTGGGGGGCGCGTCCAGTTTCCAGACCTATGTGTCCTAAATATTTCCAACAGAGCGTTGCATTCAACAGAACTCAACGATGACACACAAAATGAATTGAAAAGCTGTAGACACCTTAAGTGGACTCCCTGAAAATGATGAGCTCTTTGAGCCAATTCCCCATCCTCAGATACCTCAGTCCGCACAGGCTCAAAGTAGCTCCTCTCCTGCCTCACATACATGACCTTGCCCCAGAACTCTCATTTGGTTTCTTATTCTCTATTTCCTCACCCTCCCTCCCTCAGCTGATTAAGACAAGGTTGAATTTTGCCTCTCTGGGCTTCAGTTAATTTTCTCCTCCACTAATTATCACACTAGGATTGTGTGCACACGGGGTTATGTGCGGACCATCTTGCGGAATTTTCCTTCATCCCGTCATAGTGGGTTTGGATGCCAGATGCATGTCTATGATGGACTGAATCCAATACTTCCCTAGGGCTCACTTTACTCTTGTGTATAGTGGGCAGAATAATACCTGCAACCTGGGGTTGACAGGGAGGGGTCTTCAATGAGACAATGTAAATAAATAGTAAGTAGGATGTAACACACAGTAAATGTTGGATGAATGTTAGCTCTTGCTTTTATTATTATTCTCCACTTCCTGACAGAGAAGCAAGACCCTCCACTTATTACCACCAACCTGACGACATGGGTTCCACACCTTTAGTAAGAACAAGGTGTGAGGGGCAGGGCACATCTTGGGGCCAGGACAAGGAAGAGCTGTGCAGACCAAAGCATCCGAGGGGTGTTCACAGGCGGAAATGGTATTTTGTCCAGGGCCTATTCGCCACATTGTGTGGTTGCCCTTTTCTTCCACAAACTTCCCTTTGTAACACCTGCCCATGATGATTCCTGCTGTTGAGGCAGTCCTGGGCAGCTCTGGCCCACAGTGACATTTGCCTATCAAGGTACACCACCAGCCATGTCTTTTGGAGGCTGACCCTACTCCCAGGAGGAGGCTGATAAGTGAGGAAGCATGGAAAGGGCATGGTGTGTGCCAAGCGCTCACACACACAGATACCACAATATGGAAGCAGGTCTTGCTCTTCCTATGAGAGGTAGTGGCAAGGTGAAGAGAAGCTCCTTACGTGTTCAGTGTAACAACACCTTGCACATGGTGGAGGTGAGATTCAAACCCTGGTCCTTATCTTTGCAACATGGCAAGTGCTCTGACCGTGCTAGTGGCTGGAAGAAGCATAAAGCGTGGATCCTGTCTTTCCAGAACTTAAAACTCACTGACCCGTTGGGAAGGCCAAGACAGTACCTTCAAACAGTCACACATTCACACGTGCTTATACAGGGGTACACGTTCATATCAAAGACACACACGGGGTTATTATTCAGAGTAAATACTCCTCGTGTGAAGACTTCCACTGACCATGGAGAACAGAAGATGGAGCAGCGTCCCAGAGGCCCCCGCTGGGCAGGCGTCGTCCTCCCAGCTTCTCCAAACAAAGAAATTCCCTAGAAGGTAGTATAGTGCAAGAAGAAGAACACACACACACATATCCGGGAGCCTGGCAGGGCTGGGTTTAATCCTCTCTTCCCTACTTTTTACTTAAGTAACCTTAGTGAATAGAAACTTTCGAAGCTGTAAAATGAAAATAGCTCTGACTTCAAGGCCTGAATTAGAAACTCGAGCAGAGATTGTGACAGTCAGGGGAGGACTGCCCCTCCCTCATCCTCCCGGGACAAGACCCCTTGAACAGGGAGGGCGTCTCTCAGCTGCCCAGATGATGGCACACACCCTGCCATGCCCCAGGGGATGCCCAGCTGGCGGTGGATTTCAGCAGAGAGGCTCTAGCTCCAGCCACCAGGAGTCCTTTGTCCGGAACCCTGTCTGTTGATGCGGCCGGCCCCAGAGGTTCAGCTCGGCCTTCCCCTGCATATGTGTGCACGGGCCCCGGCCTGGTGTTCATTCACAGATGCCTGGCACAGTAGATACAGTGGGCTGAGCCTGTGGCCAGGTTCTGCTGTGACCTCCTTGGTCCCAATTGTCCCTTCTGCCTTCTGTATGTGTGTGTGTGTGTGTGTGTGTGTGTGTGTGTGTGTGTTTCTGTGTCTGTGTGTGTCTGTGTGTTTGTATATGAGAGTCAGAGGTTTGGAGGAAGACAAAGAGTGATGCTAATGAATGTCAGGGAGCAATACCATTCCAAGGATAAGCGTTTAGTTGTACCTGTGGCTCCTAGAGGACATGTTCCTATGTTCTCTGTTGGTAGATGCAATACTACATAATGCATGCTTGAGATAGCAGATTCCACACCCAACAAAATCTGTTCTGGGTAGTGAGGGCTTAGGCCAGAAAAG
The DNA here is from genome assembly GCF_964270905.1 of Leucopleurus acutus. NCBI lineage: Eukaryota > Metazoa > Chordata > Mammalia > Artiodactyla > Delphinidae > Leucopleurus > Leucopleurus acutus. The sequence continues at coordinate 83,156,783 of NC_139143.1, read as the reverse complement.
ATGGACTGGATGTAACACCCATACTCATGGATCTTCAGACGTTCACATTTTCTCTAGTAACGCAGGCATTGCTACGGCCACAGGTGGGTTTGAGTTCTTCAGCTCATCCAAGGCAAACCATTGAAAAGTATCTACAGAGTTGGAAGCAGTAGGCGGAGAAGAGGATGTGAAACGGTTTAGGGACCAGGGAGGCTCTGGCCCTCCTTGCTGGCCACCGTCCCCAGGGCCTGGTGTGTTGTGTGAGCTCACTACGTCTTGATGAATTATTAGTTATCCCAGAACACATGCCCCACATGGCCTTTCCTCTCTGCTACTAGGGACCTGAGCTGAAATCTCTCTCCAAGCCTATCAGGGTGCTTCTGTCAGAGTGACAACAGGCGGAAGGGGTTCTTCTCCCGGGAAGGCCTGGGATCCTCTGGGTTTCCTTCGGGGCCGAGCCCATGCATAGCCTGCCCTTACGGTGAGTCCCAGAGGAGGCACCATCAATATCCAAGGCTGTCTTCTCATGCTGCAGTGTGAATTCCCAAGATGTAGGGTTACTGTAGTGCTTGCAGCTGAGCTGTGGCTAAGTTCCAGGTCTGAGAATGAAACGTGCCGTCCTCAGGACTGGCTTGCCCATTTCCATTTCTGCCAGTCAAGGTCTTAGGACACTGATGGCAAGTACCGCTACTTGCCTTCAAATGTGGCAACGACCTCCTCCCTACTTCTAAGAGTGGGCTTTGCCCCAGCTTTCAGAGCCTGACTCCACGGAGCACCCAACCATCATTGAGCCCTTTTTCTGTGCCCAACAGTGTACACACGCTTACGCATGTTGTCCAAAATAAGCCTTTCAACTGACATGCAGTATGCGGTTATCCTGTGTAGCAGATGAGGAAACTGGTGCTCACAGATGTATAGTGCCCAAAGTCACCCAGCTGGTGAAGATCAGAGCCCCAGTCGGAACACTAATTGGGGAATTATTTAATGTATGTTTCATCCTTTGATGGATGCTGTTTCAACATTTTCATCCTGGTCCCTGCTCTGTGGCATCCTTCTTTGTTCTGGAATCTCTAAGTGGAACGGGAAGGACGCATCAGCCCTTAAGCACTGGGATTTCAGATTCCAGGAGGCAGAATGGGTGACTCGTCCAGCAGCCCATGCCAGGTCAAAGTTTCTTAGCTCCCCAGCCTCTGCAACTTATGATAATCATTTCCCTGAGAAGCCTGCAGTCTGCGTGACTTATACACCTGGAAGTGAGATACGTACTCTCAACAGTAACCGCCCAGTTTCTGTGAATGAAGACTAATGTTTTGCTGACCAAGAGGCAGCACAGAGAGCTGCAGGCCCCATTTGTTGTTTATATTACAGCAGGTGAAAAATCAAAGTGATTTGCCCAGGTTTGTTTCCAGATCAGGCTAAATGTGGCTCTGAGTCTAGGTTAAGTCATGGTCCCAACTTTGCTGAGTTTACTGTGTCTCCCCAAGAGCCACTCACCCCTCAGTAGTTGTTTCTCTTAAACAGGGATCGCTGTGCACCCTGATCGGCCCACACCTTCCCGCACCAACCGGAATATCCTGGAACACTACCCTCACCGCTCCCACACCCAGCAGTGTCCTGCATGCTTGCTTAGCACCATCCCAGAAGTCAAGCTTCTAGGGAAAAACATCACGAGTGGGTTTGGAAACACGAGGAAGCCACGGCTCGTAAAGTGATGGGGAAATGGGGCCAGGGCTCGCGTGAAGGCAATGACATCCTCAAGCACCGTCAAACCGAGAGTGAGTTTACCAGCCCAGGAGATGAGTAAAACCTCAAGTTTGAGGAAGGGCAGATACATCCTATTGTGACTGGGGCCTAGCACACCCCAATCGTAGGCCACCTCATGGCTTGCAAGAGGGATTTGAGACGTATAAAAGGTGTGCAGTGTTAGAGTATCTCAAAAGCCTCAGCATCTCCACGTTCCAGCCACTGGTGAAATCAGGTATGTCGGGCAAAGGAACGCAGCTCTTGGGAGCTTGGTTCTACCTGGTCCAAAACTCTGAGGGCAGCTGGGGCATGCGCACTGGCTGGCTGGTCAGAAAGAAAGGCCTTGTGTGGGCACCTCTCTCGTCCGTATCATTTGGGACCCACCTCTCTTGGGCTACAAGTCAACATCTGAAGTGTGTGGGGTGGGGGCTGAGATGGGGGCCCAGGGTGTGACCAGAGTCCTGTCTTGAGGGTCCTGCTGGCGTGTGTGGTGGCGCTGTTGTCGTGGCCAGGAGCTGAACGGAGCTGATTAGGAGAGGGTAGCACCAACTCTAGGGCAGGGCTGCCCTGAAGGGCAAAGCCAGTGCAGCGAGGGAGGAGAGCTCCTCAGGGAGCAGGGGGCAGAGGCCCAGGGAGCTCAGAGCAGCAAGGACATGAGGAGGTGGTAAAGCGGCCATGTCCTGCTCTGGGAGTCGGGGACCATTGTTCCACCCCCGTGTGCTCAGTGCCTGGGGATCCATGACTTCCCTCTCTAAGATGTGTATTCTCCCCTAGAATTTAGTATCGATCTAAACGGTCGTTTTGTCTCTAGATGAGTCTTTTCTATGAATTCTCTTACAGAGTGGTTAGCATGCTCCCTTCCAATTGTTTGATATTTATATAAAAGGTCAAAATCTTTACAAGAGTACTCAACGTGTTTTGGTTCTCGTGTGTGTGTATGTGTGTGTGTGTGACCACGCGAGCACACACACACACACATATATCTTTACACTCATATTTACCTGTGTATTTACATGTGTTTGTGTGGAGTTTTATATGCTCATTAATCCTTACAACAACTTTAAGAAGAGTACAGAGAAGTTAAGTACCTTGCTCAAAGTCACACAGCTGGTTAATTTTTGAGACAGGACTCACATCCAAGAAAATCATGTTCTAAATTCCACAGTATCTGCTGTGGAAGGATAATACATTTGTCCTCATTGCCCCTGACCTTTCTTCTTATTCTTTCCTTCTCTCTCCTGTCTCTGTCTGTCTGTCTCTCTCTCATTTTTTATATTTTTGTTTTTTCTACCCCTCTCCATTACTCTTCTCCTTTCACCCTTTTTTCCTCTCTTTCTTCTTTCCTTCCTTCCTTCTATATTTCTTTATTTGTCTCAATTAAAACCTTGCTATGGCTTACAAACTGTAGCTACAATTTATACCGACTCACATCATTGCAGACACACACACACACGTTTAATCGGTGAAGCCACCAGGCAAAGGTTGAAACGGCACAGGTTTGAACGAGGCAAGTGGTTCTCCTGGGCTGAGTGTCTCTAAGGTTCTAGAGTTCCTCACTTCAGTGTCTTTTCCATTGCAGTGCACATCCAGACCAGAATGTATCATCCAAAGCAGAAGCTGTGCTGCCCGCTACCAAAGGATTGCTGCCCTCCATCCCAGCCATGCTGCACCCCACCAAAGTATTGCTGCCCCGCACCAAAGTATTGCTGTCCCCCACCTCAGCAGTACTGTCCCCCTCCGCGGCAATGCTGCCCCCCAGTAAAGTACTGTTTCCCCCCACCAAAACACTGCTAAACTCCACCTAAGCACAGCAAGCAGCCTTGCCAACCTCCACCCAAGGCCAAGGAGCCCTCTGTCCCAACGTGCCCAGCCCCTCAGCAGTGCCAGAAGTCCAAGCAGAAGTAAACCCCAGGCATGGGCCAGAGGCCAAGCTCCCTGCAGAACAGAGAACATGAAGCCCACTCCCCTCTCTCAGCTAGCTAGCTGTCAGCCCATCTCACCCCCAGCTTCTGGAAACAGCCACACTTGTGGAAAAGGCAAGCCACACTTGTGGAAAAGGCAACACCAAGATGGCAGCTTCCTGGATCAACATTTCTTATGAATTAGAAGCTGCAATTTCCATTTAGCAAAGGATCCGGTTCTAAACCTTCTAATCTTCGTTGCTGACTTGTATACTTCGCCCTTTTGGCTGCTTGGAAATATAAGCAGCATGTCCGACTACCCTTTCCTAGCACACTTGGTCTCTGCTCCAGTTTTTCAAACAATTAAACACAATTCCGCTGCCATGAATGTGTCGGTTTGATTATTTCGTCATCTTACAGTTGTTAACTCCTGCAGATTTAGTATCCTGCTGCCTAAATAAGAGCCCCAGGAGGGCTGGGCATGTGGGTGCAGGTTGAGCAGAAGGCATGGGGAGATGCCCTTCTGAGCTGAAGAACATTTTCCATGGTCCTGTCAGGGTGAGGAGGAGAGATGGGCACTTCAGCCACATGGAGACACATCCCCCCATACTTGCAAAATGAGAACAGCCTTTGGACCCAAGGGAGATGATGCCCGTTTCGAAAACGGAGGCACAAAAAGAGTAAGGGAAACCCAGCCAGGAGCTAAATAGTAGAGCAGGGCAAATAAATGGAAATTCAGAGAATATCCTAAGGGCATGTGGGTCAAGATGAATTGATGACCGGGCCTCAAAAACTCTCCCACTGGTAAAAAGAAAAGACGAGATTTTGTTCAAGCTTCCAAAATGTGTAAGTAGGAGACAGTCTATGTAATAATCATACATCTATCACACACACATCTCCTCTGTCAATATTTTTTAAAGGCATAGCACCCATTGATTCTCTAGCTTGGGGTTTCTCCTGGGCTATTTTTCTCTCACTGCCCTCTTACTTTCCATTCCCTAAATCCTTGCAGTATCAGGGTAACCTGAGTAACCAGTGGTAACCTCAGTCCCACAGGTAAACCAAACTTCTTCTTTCTATTACGTCCACTACACCCATACCTTTCCACCGAATCCTTCTCTCACTAAGAGTCCCCAAATTGAGGTCTCTGCATCTCTTTTCCTGTACCTGTCTCCCATTTCACATTTCTGGGCTACACAGGAATCACTGAAAATCCACAGAAGTACCCAAAGGAATCAGAAAGGAACAAAACATAAACTAAATGTGTGAATTACCCCCAACATAGATCACAGAGCATGTAGAATTCAGAATACGGTAAAGACAAAAGTTTTAGTTTAGCATTGCTTCCATGGTTGGCTGGTCTCTTCGTCCTCCACCACCTCTGTTCATGCCCTTCAGCGACGCTCCATCCATCTACCTATTTACCCATCACCAATCCATCCATCCCAAGCAGCAATGCATCATCGCATCCTTCGTAAGTACCTGCCCCTCCCTTTGTTTAGAATGTGATGGATGCTGTGGAAGCACAAACGCACACACAAGCCTCCAGTCCTTTTGGTTTAATCCCCATAAGGAAAGCAAGCTCAGACCGCCAAGACAACAAAAAACAGTTTGACCGGAAGACGTCTAATTCATGGACAACTTGGAAGCCACAGATATGTCATTCCTGCCCTCAGAATTCAGAGGAGACAGAGAGAGAACACTGAGGGCTGTTGAGGGGAGGAAGGAGAACTTGGCCATCTGTGTCATAATGACATCCACCACATTGCTCCCAGAAAATGTCTTTCCAGGAAGAACACCGGGAGAAGGGAGGTTCAGAGTGGAAAGACATCGGGATGTGTGTAAGTAAGCAGCAGTGCGTTCCAGGACTGCGTAGAGCAGCAGCCAATGCTGCGAGTGCTAGTTGTTCCCAGGAGGCCAGTCTTCAACGTCTCAGCCCCTGTCCGTGGTAGAGAGAGCACATAGCCTCTGCAGCCACCTTCACCATTTGACACCACAGAAAGCTGGGGGGCGCGTCCAGTTTCCAGACCTATGTGTCCTAAATATTTCCAACAGAGCGTTGCATTCAACAGAACTCAACGATGACACACAAAATGAATTGAAAAGCTGTAGACACCTTAAGTGGACTCCCTGAAAATGATGAGCTCTTTGAGCCAATTCCCCATCCTCATATACCTCAGTCCGCACAGGCTCAAAGTAGCTCCTCTCCTGCCTCACATACATGACCTTGCCCCAGAACTCTCATCTAGTTTCTTATTCTCTATTTCCTCACCCTCCCTCCCTCAGCTGATTAAGACAAGGTTGAATTTTGCAGCTCTGGGCTTCAGTTAATTTTCTCCTCCACTAATTATCACACTAGGATTGTGTGCACACGGGGTTATGTGTGGACCATCTTGCGGAATTTTCCTTTATCCCGTCATAGTGGGTTTGGATGCCAGATGCATGTCTATGATGGACTGAATCCAATACTTCCCTAGGCCTCACTTTACTCATGTGTATAGTGGGCAGAAAAATACCTGCAACCTGGGGTTGATGGGGAGGGGTCTTCAATGAGACAATGTAAATGAATAGTAAGTAGGATGTAACACATAGTAAATGTTGGATGAATGTTAGCTCTTGCTTTTATTATTATTCTCCACTTCCTGACAGAGAAGCAAGACCCTCCACTTATTACCACCAACCTGACGACATGGGTTACACAACTTTAGTAAGAACAAGGTGTGAGGGGCAGGGCACATCTTGGGGCCAGGACAAGGAAGAGCTGTGTAGACCAAAGCATCCGAGGGGTGTTCACAGGCGGAAATGGTATTTTGTCCAGGGCCTATTCGCCACATTGTGTGGTTGCCCTTTTCTTCCACAAACTTCCCTTTGTAACACCTGCCCATGATGATTCCTGCTGTTGAGGCAGTCCTGGGCAGCTCTGGCCCACAGTGACATTTGCCTATCAAGGTACACCACCAGCCATGTCTTTTGGAGGCTGACCCTACTCCCAGGAGGAGGCTGATAAGTGAGGAAGCATGGAAAGGGCATGGTGTGTGCCAAGCGCTCACACACACAGATACCACAATATGGAAGCAGGTCTTGCTCTTCCTATGAGAGGTAGTGGCAAGGTGAAGAGAAGCTCCTTACGTGTTCAGTGTAACAACACCTTGCACATGGTGGAGGTGAGATTCAAACCCTGGTCCTTATCTTTGCAACATGGCAAGTGCTCTGACCGTGCTAGTGGCTAGAAGAAGCATAAAGCGTGGATCCTGTCTTTCCAGAACTTAAAACTCACTGACCCGTTGGGAAGGCAAAGACAGTACCTTCAAACAGTCACACATTCACACGTGCTTATACAGGGGTACACGTTCATATCAAAGACACACACGGGGTTATTATTCAGAGTAAATACTCCTCGTGTGAAGACTTCCACTGACCATGGAGAACAGAAGATGGAGCAGCGTCCCAGAGGCCCCCGCTGGGCAGGCGTCGTCCTCCCAGCTTCTCCAAACAAAGAAATTCCCTAGAAGGTAGTATAGTGCAAGAAGAAGAACACACACACACATATCCGGGAGCCTGGCAGGGCTGGGTTTAATCCTCTCTTCCCTACTTTTTACTTAAGTAACCTTAGCGAATAGAAACTTTCGAAGCTGTAAAATGAAAATAGCTCTGACTTCAAGGCCTGAATTAGAAACTCGAGCAGAGATTGTGACAGTCAGGGGAGGACTGCCCCTCCCTCATCCTCCCGGGACAAGACCCTTTGAACAGGGAGGGCGTCTCTCAGCTGCCCAGATGATGGCACACACCCTGCCATGCCCCAGGGGATGCCCAGCTGGCGATGGATTTCAGCAGAGAGGCTCTAGCTCCAGCCACCAGGAGTCCTTTGTCCGGAACCCTGTCTGTTGATGCGGCCGGCCCCAGAGGTTCAGCTCGGCCTTCCCCTGCATATGTGTGCACGGGCCCCGGCCTGGTGTTCATTCACAGATGCCTGGCACAGTAGATACAGTGGGCTGAGCCTGTGGCCAGGTTCTGCTGTGACCTCCTTGGTCCCAATTGTCCCTTCTGCCTTCTGTATGTGTGTGTGTGTGTGTGTGTGTGTGTGTGTGTGTGTGTGTTTCTGTGTCTGTGTGTGTCTGTGTGTTTGTATATGAGAGGCAGAGGTTTGGAGGAAGACAAAGAGTGATGCTAATGAATGTCAGGGAGCAATACCATTCCAAGGATAAGCGTTTAGTTGTACCTGTGGCTCCTAGAGGACATGTTCCTATGTTCTCTGTTGGTAGATGCAATACTACATAATGCATGCTTGAGATAGCAGATTCCACACCCAACAAAATCTGTTCTGGGTAGTGAGGGCTTAGGCCAGAAAAGATGGACTGGATGTAACACCCATACTCATGGATCTTCAGACGTTCACATTTTCTCTAGTAACGCAGGCATTGCTACGGCCACAGGTGGGTTTGAGTTCTTCAGCTCATCCAAGGCAAACCATTGAAAAGTATCTACAGAGTTGGAAGCAGTAGGCGGAGAAGAGGATGTGAAACGGTTTAGGGACCAGGGAGGCTCTGGCCCTCCTTGCTGGCCACCGTCCCCAGGGCCTGGTGTGTTGTGTGAGCTCACTACGTCTTGATGAATTATTAGTTATCCCAGAACACATGCCCCACATGGCCTTTCCTCTCTGCTACTAGGGACCTGAGCTGAAATCTCTCTCCAAGCCTATCAGGGTGCTTCTGTCAGAGTGACAACAGGCGGAAGGGGTTCTTCTCCCGGGAAGGCCTGGGATCCTCTGGGTTTCCTTCGGGGCCGAGCCCATGCATAGCCTGCCCTTACGGTGAGTCCCAGAGGAGGCACCATCAATATCCAAGGCTGTCTTCTCATGCTGCAGTGTGAATTCCCAAGATGTAGGGTTACTGTAGTGCTTGCAGCTGAGCTGTGGCTAAGTTCCAGGTCTGAGAATGAAACGTGCCGTCCTCAGGACTGGCTTGCCCATTTCCATTTCTGCCAGTCAAGGTCTTAGGACACTGATGGCAAGTACCGCTACTTGCCTTCAAATGTGGCAACGACCTCCTCCCTACTTCTAAGAGTGGGCTTTGCCCCAGCTTTCAGAGCCCGACTCCACGGAGCACCCAACCATCGTTGAGCCCTTTTTCTGTGCCCAACAGTGTACACACGCTTACGCATGTTGTCCAAAATAAGCCTTTCAACTGACATGCAGTATGCGGTTATCCTGTGTAGCAGATGAGGAAACTGGTGCTCACAGATGTATAGTGCCCAAAGTCACCCAGCTGGTGAAGATCAGAGCCCCAGTCGGAACACTAATTGGGGAATTATTTAATGTATGTTTCATCCTTTGATGGATGCTGTTTCAACATTTTCATCCTGGTCCCTGCTCTGTGGCATCCTTCTTTGTTCTGGAATCTCTAAGTGGAACGGGAAGGACGCATCAGCCCTTAAGCACTGGGATTTCAGATTCCAGGAGGCAGAATGGGTGACTCGTCCAGCAGCCCATGCCAGGTCAAAGTTTCTTAGCTCCCCAGCCTCTGCAACTTATGATAATCATTTCCCTGAGAAGCCTGCAGTCTGCGTGACTTATACACCTGGAAGTGAGATACGTACTCTCAACAGTAACCGCCCAGTTTCTGTGAATGAAGACTAATGTTTTGCTGACCAAGAGGCAGCACAGAGAGCTGCAGGCCCCATTTGTTGTTTATATTACAGCAGGTGAAAAATCAAAGTGATTTGCCCAGGTTTGTTTCCAGATCAGGCTAAATGTGGCTCTGAGTCTAGGTTAAGTCATGGTCCCAACTTTGCTGAGTTTACTGTGTCTCCCCAAGAGCCACTCACCCCTCAGTAGTTGTTTCTCTTAAACAGGGATCGCTGTGCACCCTGATCGGCCCACACCTTCCCGCACCAACCGGAATATCCTGGAACACTACCCTCACCGCTCCCACACCCAGCAGTGTCCTGCATGCTTGCTTAGCACCATCCCAGAAGTCAAGCTTCTAGGGAAAAACATCACGAGTGGGTTTGGAAACACGAGGAAGCCACGGCTCGTAAAGTGATGGGGAAATGGGGCCAGGGCTCGCGTGAAGGCAATGACATCCTCAAGCACCGTCAAACCGAGAGTGAGTTTACCAGCCCAGGAGATGAGTAAAACCTCAAGTTTGAGGAAGGGCAGATACATCCTATTGTGACTGGGGCCTAGCACACCCCAATCGTAGGCCACCTCATGGCTTGCAAGAGGGATTTGAGACGTATAAAAGGTGTGCAGTGTTAGAGTATCTCAAAAGCCTCAGCATCTCCACGTTCCAGCCACTGGTGAAATCAGGTATGTCGGGCAAAGGAACGCAGCTCTTGGGAGCTTGGTTCTACCTGGTCCAAAACTCTGAGGGCAGCTGGGGCATGCGCACTGGCTGGCTGGTCAGAAAGAAAGGCCTTGTGTGGGCACCTCTCTCGTCCGTATCATTTGGGACCCACCTCTCTTGGGCTACAAGTCAACATCTGAAGTGTGTGGGGTGGGGGCTGAGATGGGGGCCCAGGGTGTGACCAGAGTCCTGTCTTGAGGGTCCTGCTGGCGTGTGTGGTGGCGCTGTTGTCGTGGCCAGGAGCTGAACGGAGCTGATTAGGAGAGGGTAGCACCAACTCTAGGGCAGGGCTGCCCTGAAGGGCAAAGCCAGTGCAGCGAGGGAGGAGAGCTCCTCAGGGAGCAGGGGGCAGAGGCCCAGGGAGCTCAGAGCAGCAAGGACATGAGGAGGTGGTAAAGCGGCCATGTCCTGCTCTGGGAGTCGGGGACCATTGTTCCACCCCCGTGTGCTCAGTGCCTGGGGATCCATGACTTCCCTCTCTAAGATGTGTATTCTCCCCTAGAATTTAGTATCGATCTAAACGGTCGTTTTGTCTCTAGATGAGTCTTTTCTATGAATTCTCTTACAGAGTGGTTAGCATGCTCCCTTCCAATTGTTTGATATTTATATAAAAGGTCAAAATCTTTACAAGAGTACTCAACGTGTTTTGGTTCTCGTGTGTGTGTATGTGTGTGTGTGTGACCACGCGAGCACACACACACACACATATATCTTTACACTCATATTTACCTGTGTATTTACATGTGTTTGTGTGGAGTTTTATATGCTCATTAATCCTTACAACAACTTTAAGAAGAGTACAGAGAAGTTAAGTACCTTGCTCAAAGTCACACAGCTGGTTAATTTTTGAGACAGGACTCACATCCAAGAAAATCATGTTCTAAATTCCACAGTATCTGCTGTGGAAGGATAATACATTTGTCCTCATTGCCCCTGACCTTTCTTCTTATTCTTTCCTTCTCTCTCCTGTCTCTGTCTGTCTGTCTCTCTCTCATTTTTTATATTTTTGTTTTTTCTACCCCTCTCCATTACTCTTCTCCTTTCACCCTTTTTTCCTCTCTTTCTTCTTTCCTTCCTTCCTTCTATATTTCTTTATTTGTCTCAATTAAAACCTTGCTATGGCTTACAAACTGTAGCTACAATTTATACCGACTCACATCATTGCAGACACACACACACACGTTTAATCGGTGAAGCCACCAGGCAAAGGTTGAAACGGCACAGGTTTGAACGAGGCAAGTGGTTCTCCTGGGCTGAGTGTCTCTAAGGTTCTAGAGTTCCTCACTTCAGTGTCTTTTCCATTGCAGTGCACATCCAGACCAGAATGTATCATCCAAAGCAGAAGCTGTGCTGCCCGCTACCAAAGGATTGCTGCCCTCCATCCCAGCCATGCTGCACCCCACCAAAGTATTGCTGCCCCGCACCAAAGTATTGCTGTCCCCCACCTCAGCAGTACTGTCCCCCTCCGCGGCAATGCTGCCCCCCAGTAAAGTACTGTTTCCCCCCACCAAAACACTGCTAAACTCCACCTAAGCACAGCAAGCAGCCTTGCCAACCTCCACCCAAGGCCAAGGAGCCCTCTGTCCCAACGTGCCCAGCCCCTCAGCAGTGCCAGAAGTCCAAGCAGAAGTAAACCCCAGGCATGGGCCAGAGGCCAAGCTCCCTGCAGAACAGAGAACATGAAGCCCACTCCCCTCTCTCAGCTAGCTAGCTGTCAGCCCATCTCACCCCCAGCTTCTGGAAACAGCCACACTTGTGGAAAAGGCAAGCCACACTTGTGGAAAAGGCAACACCAAGATGGCAGCTTCCTGGATCAACATTTCTTATGAATTAGAAGCTGCAATTTCCATTTAGCAAAGGATCCGGTTCTAAACCTTCTAATCTTCGTTGCTGACTTGTATACTTCGCCCTTTTGGCTGCTTGGAAATATAAGCAGCATGTCCGACCACCCTTTCCTAGCACACTTGGTCTCTGCTCCAGTTTTTCAAACAATTAAACACAATTCCGCTGCCATGAATGTGTCGGTTTGATTATTTCGTCATCTTACAGTTGTTAACTCCTGCAGATTTAGTATCCTGCTGCCTAAATAAGAGCCCCAGGAGGGCTGGGCATGTGGGTGCAGGTTGAGCAGAAGGCATGGGGAGATGCCCTTCTGAGCTGAAGAACATTTTCCATGGTCCTGTCAGGGTGAGGAGGAGAGATGGGCACTTCAGCCACATGGAGACACATCCCCCCATACTTGCAAAATGAGAACAGCCTTTGGACCCAAGGGAGATGATGCCCGTTTCGAAAACGGAGGCACAAAAAGAGTAAGGGAAACCCAGCCAGGAGCTAAATAGTAGAGCAGGGCAAATAAATGGAAATTCAGAGAATATCCTAAGGGCATGTGGGTCAAGATGAATTGATGACCGGGCCTCAAAAACTCTCCCACTGGTAAAAAGAAAAGACGAGATTTTGTTCAAGCTTCCAAAATGTGTAAGTAGGAGACAGTCTATGTAATAATCATACATCTATCACACACACATCTCCTCTGTCAATATTTTTTAAAGGCATAGCACCCATTGATTCTCTAGCTTGGGGTTTCTCCTGGGCTATTTTTCTCTCACTGCCCTCTTACTTTCCATTCCCTAAATCCTTGCAGTATCAGGGTAACCTGAGTAACCAGTGGTAACCTCAGTCCCACAGGTAAACCAAACTTCTTCTTTCTATTACGTCCACTACACCCATACCTTTCCACCGAATCCTTCTCTCACTAAGAGTCCCCAAATTGAGGTCTCTGCATCTCTTTTCCTGTACCTGTCTCCCATTTCACATTTCTGGGCTACACAGGAATCACTGAAAATCCACAGAAGTACCCAAAGGAATCAGAAAGGAACAAAACATAAACTAAATGTGTGAATTACCCCCAACATAGATCACAGAGCATGTAGAATTCAGAATACGGTAAAGACAAAAGTTTTAGTTTAGCATTGCTTCCATGGTTGGCTGGTCTCTTCGTCCTCCACCACCTCTGTTCATGCCCTTCAGCGACGCTCCATCCATCTACCTATTTACCCATCACCAATCCATCCATCCCAAGCAGCAATGCATCATCGCATCCTTCGTAAGTACCTGCCCCTCCCTTTGTTTAGAATGTGATGGATGCTGTGGAAGCACAAACGCACACACAAGCCTCCAGTCCTTTTGGTTTAATCCCCATAAGGAAAGCAAGCTCAGACCGCCAAGACAACAAAAAACAGTTTGACCGGAAGACGTCTAATTCATGGACAACTTGGAAGCCACAGATATGTCATTCCTGCCCTCAGAATTCAGAGGAGACAGAGAGAGAACACTGAGGGCTGTTGAGGGGAGGAAGGAGAACTTGGCCATCTGTGTCATAATGACATCCACCACATTGCTCCCAGAAAATGTCTTTCCAGGAAGAACACCGGGAGAAGGGAGGTTCAGAGTGGAAAGACATCGGGATGTGTGTAAGTAAGCAGCAGTGCGTTCCAGGACTGCGTAGAGCAGCAGCCAATGCTGCGAGTGCTAGTTGTTCCCAGGAGGCCAGTCTTCAACGTCTCAGCCCCTGTCCGTGGTAGAGAGAGCACATAGCCTCTGCAGCCACCTTCACCATTTGACACCACAGAAAGCTGGGGGGCGCGTCCAGTTTCCAGACCTATGTGTCCTAAATATTTCCAACAGAGCGTTGCATTCAACAGAACTCAACGATGACACACAAAATGAATTGAAAAGCTGTAGACACCTTAAGTGGACTCCCTGAAAATGATGAGCTCTTTGAGCCAATTCCCCATCCTCATATACCTCAGTCCGCACAGGCTCAAAGTAGCTCCTCTCCTGCCTCACATACATGACCTTGCCCCAGAACTCTCATCTAGTTTCTTATTCTCTATTTCCTCACCCTCCCTCCCTCAGCTGATTAAGACAAGGTTGAATTTTGCAGCTCTGGGCTTCAGTTAATTTTCTCCTCCACTAATTATCACACTAGGATTGTGTGCACACGGGGTTATGTGTGGACCATCTTGCGGAATTTTCCTTTATCCCGTCATAGTGGGTTTGGATGCCAGATGCATGTCTATGATGGACTGAATCCAATACTTCCCTAGGCCTCACTTTACTCATGTGTATAGTGGGCAGAAAAATACCTGCAACCTGGGGTTGATGGGGAGGGGTCTTCAATGAGACAATGTAAATGAATAGTAAGTAGGATGTAACACATAGTAAATGTTGGATGAATGTTAGCTCTTGCTTTTATTATTATTCTCCACTTCCTGACAGAGAAGCAAGACCCTCCACTTATTACCACCAACCTGACGACATGGGTTACACAACTTTAGTAAGAACAAGGTGTGAGGGGCAGGGCACATCTTGGGGCCAGGACAAGGAAGAGTTGTGTAGACCAAAGCATCCGAGGGGTGTTCACAGGCGGAAATGGTATTTTGTCCAGGGCCTATTCGCCACATTGTGTGGTTGCCCTTTTCTTCCACAAACTTCCCTTTGTAACACCTGCCCATGATGATTCCTGCTGTTGAGGCAGTCCTGGGCAGCTCTGGCCCACAGTGACATTTGCCTATCAAGGTACACCGCCAGCCATGTCTTTTGGAGGCTGACCCTACTCCCAGGAGGAGGCTGATAAGTGAGGAAGCATGGAAAGGGCATGGTGTGTGCCAAGCGCTCACACACACAGATACCACAATATGGAAGCAGGTCTTGCTCTTCCTATGAGAGGTAGTGGCAAGGTGAAGAGAAGCTCCTTACGTGTTCAGTGTAACAACACCTTGCACATGGTGGAGGTGAGATTCAAACCCTGGTCCTTATCTTTGCAACATGGCAAGTGCTCTGACCGTGCTAGTGGCTAGAAGAAGCATAAAGCGTGGATCCTGTCTTTCCAGAACTTAAAACTCACTGACCCGTTGGGAAGGCCAAGACAGTACCTTCAAACAGTCACACATTCACACGTGCTTATACAGGGGTACACGTTCATATCAAAGACACACACGGGGTTATTATTCAGAGTAAATACTCCTCGTGTGAAGACTTCCACTGACCATGGAGAACAGAAGATGGAGCAGCGTCCCAGAGGCCCCCGCTGGGCAGGCGTCGTCCTCCCAGCTTCTCCAAACAAAGAAATTCCCTAGAAGGTAGTATAGTGCAAGAAGAAGAACACACACACACATATCCGGGAGCCTGGCAGGGCTGGGTTTAATCCTCTCTTCCCTACTTTTTACTTAAGTAACCTTAGCGAATAGAAACTTTCGAAGCTGTAAAATGAAAATAGCTCTGACTTCAAGGCCTGAATTAGAAACTCGAGCAGAGATTGTGACAGTCAGGGGAGGACTGCCCCTCCCTCATCCTCCCGGGACAAGACCCTTTGAACAGGGAGGGCGTCTCTCAGCTGCCCAGATGATGGCACACACCCTGCCATGCCCCAGGGGATGCCCAGCTGGCGATGGATTTCAGCAGAGAGGCTCTAGCTCCAGCCACCAGGAGTCCTTTGTCCGGAACCCTGTCTGTTGATGCGGCCGGCCCCAGAGGTTCAGCTCGGCCTTCCCCTGCATATGTGTGCACGGGCCCCGGCCTGGTGTTCATTCACAGATGCCTGGCACAGTAGATACAGTGGGCTGAGCCTGTGGCCAGGTTCTGCTGTGACCTCCTTGGTCCCAATTGTCCCTTCTGCCTTCTGTATGTGTGTGTGTGTGTGTGTGTGTGTGTGTGTGTGTGTTTCTGTGTCTGTGTGTGTCTGTGTGTTTGTATATGAGAGGCAGAGGTTTGGAGGAAGACAAAGAGTGATGCTAATGAATGTCAGGGAGCAATACCATTCCAAGGATAAGCGTTTAGTTGTACCTGTGGCTCCTAGAGGACATGTTCCTATGTTCTCTGTTGGTAGATGCAATACTACATAATGCATGCTTGAGATAGCAGATTCCACACCCAACAAAATCTGTTCTGGGTAGTGAGGGCTTAGGCCAGAAAAGATGGACTGGATGTAACACCCATACTCATGGATCTTCAGACGTTCACATTTTCTCTAGTAACGCAGGCATTGCTACGGCCACAGGTGGGTTTGAGTTCTTCAGCTCATCCAAGGCAAACCATTGAAAAGTATCTACAGAGTTGGAAGCAGTAGGCGGAGAAGAGGATGTGAAACGGTTTAGGGACCAGGGAGGCTCTGGCCCTCCTTGCTGGCCACCGTCCCCAGGGCCTGGTGTGTTGTGTGAGCTCACTACGTCTTGATGAATTATTAGTTATCCCAGAACACATGCCCCACATGGCCTTTCCTCTCTGCTACTAGGGACCTGAGCTGAAATCTCTCTCCAAGCCTATCAGGGTGCTTCTGTCAGAGTGACAACAGGCGGAAGGGGTTCTTCTCCCGGGAAGGCCTGGGATCCTCTGGGTTTCCTTCGGGGCCGAGCCCATGCATAGCCTGCCCTTACGGTGAGTCCCAGAGGAGGCACCATCGATATCCAAGGCTGTCTTCTCATGCTGCAGTGTGAATTCCCAAGATGTAGGGTTACTGTAGTGCTTGCAGCTGAGCTGTAGCTAAGTTCCAGGTCTGAGAATGAAACGTGCCGCCCTCAGGACTGGCTTGCCCATTTCCATTTCTGTCAGTCAAGGTCTTAGGACACTGACGGCAAGTACCGCTACTTGCCTTCAAATGTGGCAACGACCTCCTCTCTACTTCTAAGAGTGGGCTTTGCCCCAGCTTTCAGAGCCCGACTCCACGGAGCACCCAACCATCGTTGAGCCCTTTTTCTGTGCCCAACAGTGTACACACGCTTACGCATGTTGTCCAAAATAAGCCTTTCAACTGACATGCAGTATGCGGTTATCCTGTGTAGCAGATGAGGAAACTGGTGCTCACAGATGTATAGTGCCCAAAGTCACCCAGCTGGTGAAGATCAGAGCCCCAGTCGGAACACTAATTGGGGAATTATTTAATGTATGTTTCATCCTTTGATGGATGCTGTTTCAACATTTTCATCCTGGTCCCTGCCCTGTGGCATCCTTCTTTGTTCTGGAATCTCTAAGTGGAACGGGAAGGACGCATCAGCCCTTAAGCACTGGGATTTCAGATTCCAGGAGGCAGAATGGGTGACTCGTCCAGCAGCCCATGCCAGGTCAAAGTTTCTTAGCTCCCCAGCCTCTGCAACTTATGATAATCATTTCCCTGAGAAGCCTGCAGTCTGCGTGACTTATACACCTGTAAGTGAGATACGTACTCTCAACAGTAACCGCCCAGTTTCTGTGAATGAAGACTAATGTTTTGCTGACCAAGAGGCAGCACAGAGAGCTGCAGGCCCCATTTGTTGTTTATATTACAGCAGGTGAAAAATCAAAGTGATTTGCCCAGGTTTGTTTCCAGATCAGGCTAAATGTGGCTCTGAGTCTAGGTTAAGTCATGGTCCCAACTTTGCTGAGTTTACTGTGTCTCCCCAAGAGCCACTCACCCCTCAGTAGTTGTTTCTCTTACAACAAGGATCGCTGTGCACGCTGATCGGCCCACACCTTCCCGCACCAACCGGAATATCCTGGAACACTACCCTCACCGCTCCCACACCCAGCAGTGTCCTGCATGCTTGCTTAGCACCATCCCAGAAGTCAAGCTTCTAGGGGAAAACATCACGAGTGGGTTTGGAAACACGAGGAAGCCACGGCTCGTAAAGTGATGGGGAAATGGGGCCAGGGCTCGCGTGAAGGCACTGTCATCCTCAAGCACCGTCAAACCGAGAGTGAGTTTACCAGCCCAGGAGATGAGTAAAACCTCAAGTTTGAGGAAGGGCAGATACATCCTATTGTGACTGGGGCCTAGCACACCCCAATCGTAGGCCACCTCATGGCTTGCAAGAGGGATTTGAGACGTATAAAAGGTGTGCAGTGTTAGAGCATCTCAAAAGCCTCAGCATCTCCACGTTCCAGCCACTGGTGAAATCAGGTATGTCGGGCAAAGGAACGCAGCTCTTGGGAGCTTGGTTCTACCTGGTCCAAAACTCTGCGGGCAGCTGGGGCTTGCGCCCTGGCTGGCTGGTCAGAAAGAAAGGCCTTGTGTGGGCACCTCTCTCGTCCGTATCATTTGGGACCCACCTCGCTTGGGTTACAAGTCAACATCTGAAGTGTGTGGGGTGGGGGCTGAGATGGGTGTCCAGGGTGCGACCAGAGTCCTGTCTTGAGGGTCCTGCTGGCGTGTGTGGTGGCGCTGTTGTCATGGCCAGGAGCTGAGCAGAGCTGATTAGGAGAGGGTAGCACCAACTCTAGGGCAGGGCTGCCCTTAAGGGAAAGGCCAGTGCAGAGAGGGAGGAGAGCTGCTCAGGGAGCAGGGGGCAGAGGCCCAGGGAGCTCAGAGCAGCAAGGGCATGAGGAGGTGGTAAAGCGGCCATGTCCTGCTCTGGGAGTCGGGGACCATTGTTCCACCCCCGTGTGCTCAGTGCCTGGGGATCCATGACTTCCCTCTCTAAGATGTGCATTCTCCCCTAGAATTTAGTATCGATCTAAACGGTCGTTTTGTCTCTAGATGAGTCTTTTCTATGAATTCTCTTACAGAGTGGTTAGCATGCTCCATTCCAATTGTTTGATATTTATATAAAAGGTCAAAATCTTTACCAGAGTACTCAACGTGTTTTGGTTCTCGTGTGTGTGTATGTGTGTGTGTGTGACCACGCGAGCACACACACACACACATATATCTTTACACTCATATTTACCTGTGTATTTACATGTGTTTGAGTGGAGTTTTATATGCTCATTAATCCTTACAACAACTTTAAGAAGAGTACAGAGAAGTTAAGTACCTTGCTCAAAGTCACAAGCTGGTTAATTTTTGAGACAGGACTCACATCCAAGAAAATCATGTTCTAAATTCCACGGTATCTGCTGTGGAAGGATAATACATTTGTCCTCATTGCCCCTGACCTTTCTTCTTATTCTTTCCTTCTCTCTCCTGTCTCTGTCTGTCTGTCTCTCTCTCATTTTTTATATTTTTGTTTTTTCTACCCCTCTCCATTACTCTTCTCCTTTCACCCTTTTTTCCTCTCTTTCTTCTTTCCTTCCTTCCTTCTATATTTCTTTATTTGTCTCAATTAAAACCTTGCTATGGCTTACAAACTGTAGCTACAATTTATACCGACTCACATCATTGCAGACACACACACACACGTTTAATCGGTGAAGCCACCAGGCAAAGGTTGAAACGGCACAGGTTTGAACGAGGCAAGTGGTTCTCCTGGGTTGAGTGTCTCTAAGGTTCTAGAGTTCCTCACTTCAGTGTCTTTTCCATTGCAGTGCACATCCAGACCAGAATGTATCATCCAAAGCAGAAGCTGTGCTGCCCGCTACCAAAGGATTGCTGCCCTCCATCCCAGCCATGCTGCACCCCACCAAAGTATTGCTGCCCTGCACCAAAGTATTGCTGTCCCCCACCTCAGCAGTACTGTCCCCCTCCGCGGCAATGCTGCCCCCCAGTAAAGTACTGTTTCCCCCCACCAAAACACTGCTAAACTCCACCTAAGCACAGCAAGCAGCCTTGCCAACCTCCACCCAAGGCCAAGGAGCCCTCTGTCCCAACGTGCCCAGCCCCTCAGCAGTGCCAGAAGTCCAAGCAGAAGTAAACCCCAGGCATGGGCCAGAGGCCAAGCTCCCTGCAGAACAGAGAACATGAAGCCCACTCCCCTCTCTCAGCTAGCTAGCTGTCAGCCCATCTCACCCCCAGCTTCTGGAAACAGCCACACTTGTGGAAAAGGCAACACCAAGATGGCAGCTTCCTGGATCAACATTTCTTATGAATTAGAAGCTGCAATTTCCATTTAGCAAAGGATCCGGTTCTAAACCTTCTAATCTTCGTTGCTGACTTGTATACTTCACCCTTTTGGCTGCTTGGAAATATAAGCAGCATGCCCGACCACCCTTTCCTAGCACACTTGGTCTCTGCTCCAGTTTTTCAAACAATTAAACACAATTCCGCTGCCATGAATGTGTCGGTTTGATTATTTCGTCATCTTACAGTTGTTAACTCCTGCAGATTTTGTATCCTGCTGCCTAAATAAGAGCCCTAGGAGGGCTGGGCATGTGGGTGCAGGTTGAGCAGAAGGCATGGGGAGATGCCCTTCTGAGCTGAAGAACATTTTCCATGGTCCTGTCAGGGTGAGGAGGAGAGATGGACACTTCAGCCACATGGAGACACATCCCCCCATACTTGCAAAATGAGAACAGCCTTTGGACCCAAGGGAGGTGATGCCCGTCTCGAAAACGGAGGCACAAAAAGAGTAAGGGAAACCCAGCCAGGAGCTAAATAGTAGAGCAGGGCAAATGAATGGAAATTCAGAGAATATCCTAAGGGCATGTGGGTCAAGATGAATTGATGACCGGGCCTCAAAAACTCTCCCACTGGTAAAAAGAAAAGACGAGATTTTGTTCAAGCTTCCAAAATGTGTAAGTAGGAGACAGTCTATGTAATAATCATACATCTATCACACACACATATCCTCTGTCAATATTTTTTAACGGCATAGCACCCATTGATTCTCTAGCTTGGGGTTTCTCCTGGGCTATTTTTCTCTCACTGCCCTCTTACTTTCCATTCCCTAAATCGTTGCAGTATCAGGGTAACCTGAGTAACCAGTGGTAACCTCAGTCCCACAGGTAAACCAAACTTCTTCTTTCTATTACGTCCACTACACCCATACCTTTCCACCGAATCCTTCTCTCACTAAGAGTCCCCAAATTGAGGTCTCTGCATCTCTTTTCCTGTACCTGTCTCCCATTTCACATTTCTGGGCTACACGGGAATCACTGAAAATCCACAGAAGTACCCAAAGGAATCAGAAAGGAACAAAACATAAACTAAATGTGTGAATTACCCCCAACATAGATCACAGAGCATGTAGAATTCAGAATACGGTAAAGACAAAAGTTTTAGTTTAGCATTGCTTCCATGGTTGGCTGGTCTCTTTGTCCTCCACCACCTCTGTTCATGCCCTTCAGCGACGCTCCATCCATCTACCTATTTACCCATCACCAATCCATCCATCCTAAGCAGCAATGCATCATCGCATCCTTCGTAAGTACCTGCCCCTCCCTTTGTTTAGAATGTGATGGATGCTGTGGAAGCACAAATGCACACACAAGCCTCCAGTCCTTTTGGTTTAATCCCTGTAAGGAAAGCAAGCTCAGACCGTCAAGACAACAAAAAACAGTTTGAGCAGAAGACGTCTAATTCATGGACGACTTGGAAGCCACAGATATGTCATTCCTGCCCTCAGAATTCAGAGGAGACAGAGAGAGAACACTGAGGGCTGTTGAGGGGAGAAAGGAGGACTTGGCCATCTGTGTCATAATGACATCCACCACAGGGCTCCCAGAAAATGTCTTTCCAGGAAGAACACCGGGAGAAGGGAGGTTCAGAGTGGAAAGACATCGGGATGTGTGTAAGTAAGCAGCAGTGCGTTCCAGGACTGCGTAGAGCAGCAGCCAATGCTGCGAGTGCTAGTTGTTCCCAGGAGGCCAGTCTTCAACGTCTCAGCCCCTGTCCGTGGTGGAGAGAGCACATAGCCTCTGCAGCCACCTTCACCATTTGACACCACAGAAAGCTGGGGGGCGCGTCCAGTTTCCAGACCTATGTGTCCTAAATATTTCCAACAGAGCGTTGCATTCAACAGAACTCAACGATGACACACAAAATGAATTGAAAAGCTGTAGACACCTTAAGTGGACTCCCTGAAAATGATGAGCTCTTTGAGCCAATTCCCCATCCTCAGATACCTCAGTCCGCACAGGCTCAAAGTAGCTCCTCTCCTGCCTCACATACATGACCTTGCCCCAGAACTCTCATTTGGTTTCTTATTCTCTATTTCCTCACCCTCCCTCCCTCAGCTGATTAAGACAAGGGTGAATTTTGCCTCTCTGGGCTTCAGTTAATTTTCTCCTCCACTAATTATCACACTAGGATTGTGTGCACACGGGGTTATGTGTGGACCATCTTGCGGAATTTTCCTTCATCCCGTCATAGTGGGTTTGGATGCCAGATGCATGTCTATGATGGACTGAATCCAATACTTCCCTAGGCCTCACTTTACTCATGTGTATAGTGGGCAGAATAATACCTGCAACCTGGGGTTGACGGGGAGGGGTCTTCAATGAGACAATGTAAATGAATAGTAAGTAGGATGTAACACATAGTAAATGTTGGATGAATGTTAGCTCTTGCTTTTATTATTATTCTCCACTTCCTGACAGAGCAGCAAGACCCTCCACTTATTACCTCCAACCTGACGACATAGGTTCCACACCTTTAGGTGTGAGGGGCAGGGCACATCTTGGGGCCAGGACAAGGAAGAGTTGTGTAGACCAAAGCATCTGAGGGGTGTTCACAGGCGGAAATGGTATTTTGTCCAGGGCCTATTCACCACATTGGGTGGTTGCCCTTTTCTTCCACAAACTTCCCTTTGTAACACCTGCCCATGATGATTCCTGCTGTTGAGGCAGTCCTGGGCAGCTCTGGCCCACAGTGACATTTGCCTATCAAGGTACACCACCAGCCATGTCTCTTGGAGGCAGACCGTACTCCCAGGAGGAGGCTGATAAGCTGAGGAAGCATGGAAAGGGCATGGTGTGTGCCAAGCGCTCACACACACAGATACCACAATATGGAAGCAGGTCTTGCTCTTCCTATGAGAGGTAGTGGCAAGGTGAAGAGAAGCTCCTTACGTGTTCAGTGTAACAACACCTTGCACATGGTGGAGGTGAGATTCAAACCCTGGTCCTTATCTTTGCAACATGGCAAGTGCTCTGACCGTGCTAGTGGCTAGAAGAAGCATAAAGCGTGGATCCTGTCTTTCCAGAACTTAAAACTCACTGACCCGTTGGGAAGGCAAAGACAGTACCTTCAAACAGTCACACATTCACACGTGCTTATACAGGGGTACACGTTCATATCAAAGACACACACGGGGTTATTATTCAGAGTAAATACTCCTCGTGTGAAGACTTCCACTGACCATGGAGAACAGAAGATGGAGCAGCGTCCCAGAGGCCCCCGCTGGGCAGGCGTCGTCCTCCCAGCTTCTCCAAACAAAGAAATTCCCTAGAAGGTAGTATAGTGCAAGAAGAAGAACACACACACACATATCCGGGAGCCTGGCAGGGCTGGGTTTAATCCTCTCTTCCCTACTTTTTACTTAAGTAACCTTAGCGAATAGAAACTTTCGAAGCTGTAAAATGAAAATAGCTCTGACTTCAAGGCCTGAATTAGAAACTCGAGCAGAGATTGTGACAGTCAGGGGAGGACTGCCCCTCCCTCATCCTCCCAGGACAAGACCCCTTGAACAGGGAGGGCGTCTCTCAGCTGCCCAGATGATGGCACACACCCTGCCGTGCCCCAGGGGATGCCCAGCTGGCGATGGATTTCAGCAGAGAGGCTCTAGCTCCAGCCACCAGGAGTCCTTTGTCCGGAACCCTGTCTGTTGATGCGGCCGGCCCCAGAGGTTCAGCTCGGCCTTCCCCTGCATATGTGTGCACGGGCCCCAGCCTGGTGTTCATTCACAGATGCCTGGCACAGTAGATACAGTGGGCTGAGCCTGTGGCCAGGTTCTGCTGTGACCTCCTTGGTCCCAATTGTCCCTTCTGCCTTCTGTATGTGTGTGTGTGTGTGTGTGTGTGTTTCTGTGTCTGTGTGTGTCTGTGTGTTTGTATATGAGAGTCAGAGGTTTGGAGGAAGACAAAGAGTGATGCTAATGAATGTCAGGGAGCAATACCATTCCAAGGATAAGCGTTTAGTTGTACCTGTGGCTCCTAGAGGACATGTTCCTATGTTCTCTGTTGGTAGATGCAATACTACATAATGCATGCTTGAGATAGCAGATTCCACACCCAACAAAATCTGTTCTGGGTAGTGAGGGCTTAGGCCAGAAAAGATGGACTGGATGTAACACCCATACTCATGGATCTTCAGACGTTCACATTTTCTCTAGTAACGCAGGCATTGCTACGGCCACAGGTGGGTTTGAGTTCTTCAGCTCATCCAAGGC
The DNA here is from genome assembly GCF_964270905.1 of Leucopleurus acutus. Classification (NCBI taxonomy): domain Eukaryota; kingdom Metazoa; phylum Chordata; class Mammalia; order Artiodactyla; family Delphinidae; genus Leucopleurus; species Leucopleurus acutus. Next base: position 83,132,801 of record NC_139143.1, on the reverse strand, counting down.
AAACCATTGAAAAGTATCTACAGAGTTGGAAGCAGTAGGCGGAGAAGAGGATGTGAAACGGTTTAGGGACCAGGGAGGCTCTGGCCCTCCTTGCTGGCCACCGTCCCCAGGGCCTGGTGTGTTGTGTGAGCTCACTACGTCTTGATGAATTATTAGTTATCCCAGAACACATGCCCCACATGGCCTTTCCTCTCTGCTACTAGGGACCTGAGCTGAAATCTCTCTCCAAGCCTATCAGGGTGCTTCTGTCAGAGTGACAACAGGCGGAAGGGGTTCTTCTCCCGGGAAGGCCTGGGATCCTCTGGGTTTCCTTCGGGGCCGAGCCCATGCATAGCCTGCCCTTACGGTGAGTCCCAGAGGAGGCACCATCGATATCCAAGGCTGTCTTCTCATGCTGCAGTGTGAATTCCCAAGATGTAGGGTTACTGTAGTGCTTGCAGCTGAGCTGTAGCTAAGTTCCAGGTCTGAGAATGAAACGTGCCGCCCTCAGGACTGGCTTGCCCATTTCCATTTCTGTCAGTCAAGGTCTTAGGACACTGACGGCAAGTACCGCTACTTGCCTTCAAATGTGGCAACGACCTCCTCTCTACTTCTAAGAGTGGGCTTTGCCCCAGCTTTCAGAGCCCGACTCCACGGAGCACCCAACCATCGTTGAGCCCTTTTTCTGTGCCCAACAGTGTACACACGCTTACGCATGTTGTCCAAAATAAGCCTTTCAACTGACATGCAGTATGCGGTTATCCTGTGTAGCAGATGAGGAAACTGGTGCTCACAGATGTATAGTGCCCAAAGTCACCCAGCTGGTGAAGATCAGAGCCCCAGTCGGAACACTAATTGGGGAATTATTTAATGTATGTTTCATCCTTTGATGGATGCTGTTTCAACATTTTCATCCTGGTCCCTGCCCTGTGGCATCCTTCTTTGTTCTGGAATCTCTAAGTGGAACGGGAAGGACGCATCAGCCCTTAAGCACTGGGATTTCAGATTCCAGGAGGCAGAATGGGTGACTCGTCCAGCAGCCCATGCCAGGTCAAAGTTTCTTAGCTCCCCAGCCTCTGCAACTTATGATAATCATTTCCCTGAGAAGCCTGCAGTCTGCGTGACTTATACACCTGTAAGTGAGATACGTACTCTCAACAGTAACCGCCCAGTTTCTGTGAATGAAGACTAATGTTTTGCTGACCAAGAGGCAGCACAGAGAGCTGCAGGCCCCATTTGTTGTTTATATTACAGCAGGTGAAAAATCAAAGTGATTTGCCCAGGTTTGTTTCCAGATCAGGCTAAATGTGGCTCTGAGTCTAGGTTAAGTCATGGTCCCAACTTTGCTGAGTTTACTGTGTCTCCCCAAGAGCCACTCACCCCTCAGTAGTTGTTTCTCTTACAACAAGGATCGCTGTGCACGCTGATCGGCCCACACCTTCCCGCACCAACCGGAATATCCTGGAACACTACCCTCACCGCTCCCACACCCAGCAGTGTCCTGCATGCTTGCTTAGCACCATCCCAGAAGTCAAGCTTCTAGGGGAAAACATCACGAGTGGGTTTGGAAACACGAGGAAGCCACGGCTCGTAAAGTGATGGGGAAATGGGGCCAGGGCTCGCGTGAAGGCACTGTCATCCTCAAGCACCGTCAAACCGAGAGTGAGTTTACCAGCCCAGGAGATGAGTAAAACCTCAAGTTTGAGGAAGGGCAGATACATCCTATTGTGACTGGGGCCTAGCACACCCCAATCGTAGGCCACCTCATGGCTTGCAAGAGGGATTTGAGACGTATAAAAGGTGTGCAGTGTTAGAGCATCTCAAAAGCCTCAGCATCTCCACGTTCCAGCCACTGGTGAAATCAGGTATGTCGGGCAAAGGAACGCAGCTCTTGGGAGCTTGGTTCTACCTGGTCCAAAACTCTGCGGGCAGCTGGGGCTTGCGCACTGGCTGGCTGGTCAGAAAGAAAGGCCTTGTGTGGGCACCTCTCTCGTCCGTATCATTTGGGACCCACCTCTCTTGGGTTACAAGTCAACATCTGAAGTGTGTGGGGTGGGGGCTGAGATGGGTGTCCAGGGTGCGACCAGAGTCCTGTCTTGAGGGTCCTGCTGGCGTGTGTGGTGGCGCTGTTGTCATGGCCAGGAGCTGAGCAGAGCTGATTAGGAGAGGGTAGCACCAACTCTAGGGCAGGGCTGCCCTGAAGGGCAAAGCCAGTGCAGCGAGGGAGGAGAGCTCCTCAGGGAGCAGGGGGCAGAGGCCCAGGGAGCTCAGAGCAGCAAGGACATGAGGAGGTGGTAAAGCGGCCATGTCCTGCTCTGGGAGTCGGGGACCATTGTTCCACCCCCGTGTGCTCAGTGCCTGGGGATCCATGACTTCCCTCTCTAAGATGTGCATTCTCCCCTAGAATTTAGTATCGATCTAAACGGTCGTTTTGTCTCTAGATGAGTCTTTTCTATGAATTCTCTTACAGAGTGGTTAGCATGCTCCATTCCAATTGTTTGATATTTATATAAAAGGTCAAAATCTTTACAAGAGTACTCAACGTGTTTTGGTTCTCGTGTGTGTGTATGTGTGTGTGTGTGACCACGCGAGCACACACACACACACATATATCTTTACACTCATATTTACCTGTGTATTTACATGTGTTTGAGTGGAGTTTTATATGCTCATTAATCCTTACAACAACTTTAAGAAGAGTACAGAGAAGTTAAGTACCTTGCTCAAAGTCACAAGCTGGTTAATTTTTGAGACAGGACTCACATCCAAGAAAATCATGTTCTAAATTCCACGGTATCTGCTGTGGAAGGATAATACATTTGTCCTCATTGCCCCTGACCTTTCTTCTTATTCTTTCCTTCTCTCTCCTGTCTCTGTCTGTCTGTCTCTCTCTCATTTTTTATATTTTTGTTTTTTCTACCCCTCTCCATTACTCTTCTCCTTTCACCCTTTTTTCCTCTCTTTCTTCTTTCCTTCCTTCCTTCTATATTTCTTTATTTGTCTCAATTAAAACCTTGCTATGGCTTACAAACTGTAGCTACAATTTATACCGACTCACATCATTGCAGACACACACACACACGTTTAATCGGTGAAGCCACCAGGCAAAGGTTGAAACGGCACAGGTTTGAACGAGGCAAGTGGTTCTCCTGGGTTGAGTGTCTCTAAGGTTCTAGAGTTCCTCACTTCAGTGTCTTTTCCATTGCAGTGCACATCCAGACCAGAATGTATCATCCAAAGCAGAAGCTGTGCTGCCCGCTACCAAAGGATTGCTGCCCTCCATCCCAGCCATGCTGCACCCCACCAAAGTATTGCTGCCCTGCACCAAAGTATTGCTGTCCCCCACCTCAGCAGTACTGTCCCCCTCCGCGGCAATGCTGCCCCCCAGTAAAGTACTGTTTCCCCCCACCAAAACACTGCTAAACTCCACCTAAGCACAGCAAGCAGCCTTGCCAACCTCCACCCAAGGCCAAGGAGCCCTCTGTCCCAACGTGCCCAGCCCCTCAGCAGTGCCAGAAGTCCAAGCAGAAGTAAACCCCAGGCATGGGCCAGAGGCCAAGCTCCCTGCAGAACAGAGAACATGAAGCCCACTCCCCTCTCTCAGCTAGCTAGCTGTCAGCCCATCTCACCCCCAGCTTCTGGAAACAGCCACACTTGTGGAAAAGGCAACACCAAGATGGCAGCTTCCTGGATCAACATTTCTTATGAATTAGAAGCTGCAATTTCCATTTAGCAAAGGATCCGGTTCTAAACCTTCTAATCTTCGTTGCTGACTTGTATACTTCACCCTTTTGGCTGCTTGGAAATATAAGCAGCATGCCCGACCACCCTTTCCTAGCACACTTGGTCTCTGCTCCAGTTTTTCAAACAATTAAACACAATTCCGCTGCCATGAATGTGTCGGTTTGATTATTTCGTCATCTTACAGTTGTTAACTCCTGCAGATTTTGTATCCTGCTGCCTAAATAAGAGCCCTAGGAGGGCTGGGCATGTGGGTGCAGGTTGAGCAGAAGGCATGGGGAGATGCCCTTCTGAGCTGAAGAACATTTTCCATGGTCCTGTCAGGGTGAGGAGGAGAGATGGACACTTCAGCCACATGGAGACACATCCCCCCATACTTGCAAAATGAGAACAGCCTTTGGACCCAAGGGAGGTGATGCCCGTCTCGAAAACGGAGGCACAAAAAGAGTAAGGGAAACCCAGCCAGGAGCTAAATAGTAGAGCAGGGCAAATGAATGGAAATTCAGAGAATATCCTAAGGGCATGTGGGTCAAGATGAATTGATGACCGGGCCTCAAAAACTCTCCCACTGGTAAAAAGAAAAGACGAGATTTTGTTCAAGCTTCCAAAATGTGTAAGTAGGAGACAGTCTATGTAATAATCATACATCTATCACACACACATATCCTCTGTCAATATTTTTTAAAGGCATAGCACCCATTGATTCTCTAGCTTGGGGTTTCTCCTGGGCTATTTTTCTCTCACTGCCCTCTTACTTTCCATTCCCTAAATCGTTGCAGTATCAGGGTAACCTGAGTAACCAGTGGTAACCTCAGTCCCACAGGTAAACCAAACTTCTTCTTTCTATTACGTCCACTACACCCATACCTTTCCACCGAATCCTTCTCTCACTAAGAGTCCCCAAATTGAGGTCTCTGCATCTCTTTTCCTGTACCTGTCTCCCATTTCACATTTCTGGGCTACACGGGAATCACTGAAAATCCACAGAAGTACCCAAAGGAATCAGAAAGGAACAAAACATAAACTAAATGTGTGAATTACCCCCAACATAGATCACAGAGCATGTAGAATTCAGAATACGGTAAAGACAAAAGTTTTAGTTTAGCATTGCTTCCATGGTTGGCTGGTCTCTTTGTCCTCCACCACCTCTGTTCATGCCCTTCAGCGACGCTCCATCCATCTACCTATTTACCCATCACCAATCCATCCATCCTAAGCAGCAATGCATCATCGCATCCTTCGTAAGTACCTGCCCCTCCCTTTGTTTAGAATGTGATGGATGCTGTGGAAGCACAAATGCACACACAAGCCTCCAGTCCTTTTGGTTTAATCCCCATAAGGAAAGCAAGCTCAGACCGTCAAGACAACAAAAAACAGTTTGAGCAGAAGACGTCTAATTCATGGACGACTTGGAAGCCACAGATATGTCATTCCTGCCCTCAGAATTCAGAGGAGACAGAGAGAGAACACTGAGGGCTGTTGAGGGGAGAAAGGAGGACTTGGCCATCTGTGTCATAATGACATCCACCACAGGGCTCCCAGAAAATGTCTTTCCAGGAAGAACACCGGGAGAAGGGAGGTTCAGAGTGGAAAGACATCGGGATGTGTGTAAGTAAGCAGCAGTGCGTTCCAGGACTGCGTAGAGCAGCAGCCAATGCTGCGAGTGCTAGTTGTTCCCAGGAGGCCAGTCTTCAACGTCTCAGCCCCTGTCCGTGGTAGAAGGAGCACATAGCCTCTGCAGCCACCTTCACCATTTGACACCACAGAAAGCTGGGGGGCGCATCCAGTTTCCAGACATATGTGTCCTAAATATTTCCAACAGAGCATTGCATTCAACAGAACTCAACGATGACACACAAAATGAATTGAAAAGCTGTAGACACCTTAAGTGGACTCCCTGAAAATGATGAGCTCTTTGAGCCAATTCCCCATCCTCAGATACCTCAGTCCGCACAGGCTCAAAGTAGCTCCTCTCCTGCCTCACATACATGACCTTGCCCCAGAACTCTCATTTGGTTTCTTATTCTCTATTTCCTCACCCTCCCTCCCTCAGCTGATTAAGACAAGGTTGAATTTTGCCTCTCTGGGCTTCAGTTAATTTTCTCCTCCACTAATTAACACACTAGGATTGTGTGCACACGGGGTTATGTGTGGACCATCTTGCGGAATTTTCCTTTATCCCGTCATAGTGGGTTTGGATGCCAGATGCATGTCTATGATGGACTGAATCCAATACTTCCCTAGGCCTCATTTTACTCATGTGTATAGTGGGCAGAATAATACCTGCAACCTGGGGTTGACGGGGAGGGGTCTTCAATGAGACAATGTAAATGAATAGTAAGTAGGATGTAACACATAGTAAATGTTGGATGAATGTTAGCTCTTGCTTTTATTATTATTCTCCACTTCCTGACAGAGAAGCAAGACCCTCCACTTATTACCTCCAACCTGACGACATGGGTTCCACAACTTTAGCAAGAACAAGGTGTGAGGGGCAGGGCACATCTTGGGGCCAGGACAAGGAAGAGTTGTGTAGACCAAAGCATCCGAGGGGTGTTCACAGGCGGAAATGGTATTTTGTCCAGGGCCTATTCGCCACATTGTGTGGTTGCCCTTTTCTTCCACAAACTTCCCTTTGTAACACCTGCCCATGATGATTCCTGCTGTTGAGGCAGTCCTGGGCAGCTCTGGCCCACAGTGACATTTGCCTATCAAGGTACACCGCCAGCCATGTCTCTTGGAGGCAGACCCTACTCCCAGGAGGAGGCTGATAAGTGAGGAAGCATGGAAAGGGCATGGTGTGTGCCAAGCGCTCACACACACAGATACCACAATATGGAAGCAGGTCTTGCTCTTCCTATGAGAGGTAGTGGCAAGGTGAAGTGAAGCTCCTTACGTGTTCAGTGTAACAACACCTTGCACATGGTGGAGGTGAGATTCAAACCCTGGTCCTTATCTTTGCAACACGGCAAGTGCTCTGACCGTGCTAGTGGCTAGAAGAAGCATAAAGCGTGGATCCTGTCTTTCCAGAACTTAAAACTCACTGACCCGTTGGGAAGGCAAAGACAGTACCTTCAAACAGTCACACATTCACACGTGCTTATACAGGGGTACACGTTCATATCAAAGACACACACGGGGTTATTATTCAGAGTAAATACTCCTCGTGTGAAGACTTCCACTGACCATGGAGAACAGAAGATGGAGCAGCGTCCCAGAGGCCCCCGCTGGGCAGGCGTCGTCCTCCCAGCTTCTCCAAACAAAGAAATTCCCTAGAAGGTAGTATAGTGCAAGAAGAAGAACACACACACACATATCCGGGAGCCTGGCAGGGCTGGGTTTAATCCTCTCTTCCCTACTTTTTACTTAAGTAACCTTAGCGAATAGAAACTTTCGAAGCTGTAAAATGAAAATAGCTCTGACTTCAAGGCCTGAATTAGAAACTCGAGCAGAGATTGTGACAGTCAGGGGAGGACTGCCCCTCCCTCATCCTCCCGGGACAAGACCCCTTGAACAGGGAGGGCGTCTCTCAGCTGCCCAGATGATGGCACACACCCTGCCATGCCCCAGGGGATGCCCAGCTGGCGATGGATTTCAGCAGAGAGGCTCTAGCTCCAGCCACCAGGAGTCCTTTGTCCGGAACCCTGTCTGTTGATGCGGCCGGCCCCAGAGGTTCAGCTCGGCCTTCCCCTGCATATGTGTGCACGGGCCCCGGCCTGGTGTTCATTCACAGATGCCTGGCACAGTAGATACAGTGGGCTGAGCCTGTGGCCAGGTTCTGCTGTGACCTCCTTGGTCCCAATTGTCCCTTCTGCCTTCTGTATGTGTGTGTGTGTGTGTGTGTGTGTGTGTGTGTGTTTCTGTGTCTGTGTGTGTCTGTGTGTTTGTATATGAGAGTCAGAGGTTTGGAGGAAGACAAAGAGTGATGCTAATGAATGTCAGGGAGCAATACCATTCCAAGGATAAGCGTTTAGTTGTACCTGTGGCTCCTAGAGGACATGTTCCTATGTTCTCTGTTGGTAGATGCAATACTACATAATGCATGCTTGAGATAGCAGATTCCACACCCAACAAAATCTGTTCTGGGTAGTGAGGGCTTAGGCCAGAAAAGATGGACTGGATGTAACACCCATACTCATGGATCTTCAGACGTTCACATTTTCTCTAGTAACGCAGGCATTGCTACGGCCACAGGTGGGTTTGAGTTCTTCAGCTCATCCAAGGCAAACCATTGAAAAGTATCTACAGAGTTGGAAGCAGTAGGCGGAGAAGAGGATGTGAAACGGTTTAGGGACCAGGGAGGCTCTGGCCCTCCTTGCTGGCCACCGTCCCCAGGGCCTGGTGTGTTGTGTGAGCTCACTACGTCTTGATGAATTATTAGTTATCCCAGAACACATGCCCCACATGGCCTTTCCTCTCTGCTACTAGGGACCTGAGCTGAAATCTCTCTCCAAGCCTATCAGGGTGCTTCTGTCAGAGTGACAACAGGCGGAAGGGGTTCTTCTCCCGGGAAGGCCTGGGATCCTCTGGGTTTCCTTCGGGGCCGAGCCCATGCATAGCCTGGCCTTACGGTGAGTCCCAGAGGAGGCACCATCGATATCCAAGGCTGTCTTCTCATGCTGCAGTGTGAATTCCCAAGATGTAGGGTTACTGTAGTGCTTGCAGCTGAGCTGTGGCTAAGTTCCAGGTCTGAGAATGAAACGTGCCGTCCTCAGGACTGGCTTGCCCATTTCCATTTCTGCCAGTCAAGGTCTTAGGACACTGATGGCAAGTACCGCTACTTGCCTTCAAATGTGGCAACGACCTCCTCCCTACTTCTAAGAGTGGGCTTTGCCCCAGCTTTCAGAGCCCGACTCCACGGAGCACCCAACCATCGTTGAGCCCTTTTTCTGTGCCCAACAGTGTACACACGCTTACGCATGTTGTCCAAAATAAGCCTTTCAACTGACATGCAGTATGCGGTTATCCTGTGTAGCAGATGAGGAAACTGGTGCTCACAGATGTATAGTGCCCAAAGTCACCCAGCTGGTGAAGATCAGAGCCCCAGTCGGAACACTAATTGGGGAATTATTTAATGTATGTTTCATCCTTTGATGGATGCTGTTTCAACATTTTCATCCTGGTCCCTGCCCTGTGGCATCCTTCTTTGTTCTGGAATCTCTAAGTGGAACGGGAAGGACGCATCAGCCCTTAAGCACTGGGATTTCAGATTCCAGGAGGCAGAATGGGTGACTCGTCCAGCAGCCCATGCCAGGTCAAAGTTTCTTAGCTCCCCAGCCTCTGTAACTTATGATAATCATTTCCCTGAGAAGCCTGCAGTCTGCGTGACTTATACACCTGGAAGTGAGATACGTACTCTCAACAGTAACCGCCCAGTTTCTGTGAATGAAGACTAATGTTTTGCTGACCAAGAGGCAGCACAGAGAGCTGCAGGCCCCATTTGTTGTTTATATTACAGCAGGTGAAAAATCAAAGTGATTTGCCCAGGTTTGTTTCCAGATCAGGCTAAATGTGGCTCTGAGTCTAGGTTAAGTCATGGTCCCAACTTTGCTGAGTTTACTGTGTCTCCCCAAGAGCCACTCACCCCTCAGTAGTTGTTTCTCTTAAACAGGGATCGCTGTGCACGCTGATCGGCCCACACCTTCCCGCACCAACCGGAATATCCTGGAACACTACCCTCACCGCTCCCACACCCAGCAGTGTCCTGCATGCTTGCTTAGCACCATCCCAGAAGTCAAGCTTCTAGGGGAAAACATCACGAGTGGGTTTGGAAACACGAGGAAGCCACGGCTCGTAAAGTGATGGGGAAATGGGGCCAGGGCTCGCGTGAAGGCACTGTCATCCTCAAGCACCGTCAAACCGAGAGTGAGTTTACCAGCCCAGGAGATGAGTAAAACCTCAAGTTTGAGGAAGGGCAGATACATCCTATTGTGACTGGGGCCTAGCACACCCCAATCGTAGGCCACCTCATGGCTTGCAAGAGGGATTTGAGACGTATAAAAGGTGTGCAGTGTTAGAGCATCTCAAAAGCCTCAGCATCTCCACGTTCCAGCCACTGGTGAAATCAGGTATGTCGGGCAAAGGAACGCAGCTCTTGGGAGCTTGGTTCTACCTGGTCCAAAACTCTGCGGGCAGCTGGGGCTTGCGCACTGGCTGGCTGGTCAGAAAGAAAGGCCTTGTGTGGGCACCTCTCTCGTCCGTATCATTTGGGACCCACCTCTCTTGGGCTACAAGTCAACATCTGAAGTGTGTGGGGTGGGGGCTGAGATGGGGGTCCAGGGTGTGACCAGAGTCCTGTCTTGAGGGTCCTGCTGGCGTGTGTGGTGGCGATGTTGTCGTGGCCAGGAGCTGAGCGGAGCTGATTAGGAGAGGGTAGCACCAATTCTAGGGCAGGGCTGCCCTGAAGGGCAAAGCCAGTGCAGCGAGGGAGGAGAGCTCCTCAGGGAGCAGGGGGCAGAGGCCCAGGGAGCTCAGAGCAGCAAGGACATGAGGAGGTGGTAAAGTGGCCATGTCCTGCTCTGGGAGTCGGGGACCATTGTTCCACCCCCGTGTGCTCAGTGCCTGGGGATCCATGACTTCCCTCTCTAAGATGTGCATTCTCCCCTAGAATTTAGTATCGATCTAAACGGTCGTTTTGTCTCTAGATGAGTCTTTTCTATGAATTCTCTTACAGAGTGGTTAGCATGCTCCCTTCCAATTGTTTGATATTTATATAAAAGGTCAAAATCTTTACAAGAGTACTCAACGTGTTTTGGTTCTCGTGTGTGTGTATGTGTGTGTGTGTGACCACGCGAGCACACACACACACACATATATCTTTACACTCATATTTACCTGTGTATTTACATGTGTTTGTGTGGAGTTTTATATGCTCATTAATCCTTACAACAACTTTAAGAAGAGTACAGAGAAGTTAAGTACCTTGCTCAAAGTCACACAGCTGGTTAATTTTTGAGACAGGACTCACATCCAAGAAAATCATGTTCTAAATTCCACGGTATCTGCTGTGGAAGGATAATACATTTGTCCTCATTGCCCCTGACCTTTCTTCTTATTCTTTCCTTCTCTCTCCTGTCTCTGTCTGTCTGTCTCTCTCTCATTTTTTATATTTTTGTTTTTTCTACCCCTCTCCATTACTCTTCTCCTTTCACCCTTTTTTCCTCTCTTTCTTCTTTCCTTCCTTCCTTCTATATTTCTTTATTTGTCTCAATTAAAACCTTGCTATGGCTTACAAACTGTAGCTACAATTTATACCGACTCACATCATTGCAGACACACACACACACGTTTAATCGGTGAAGCCACCAGGCAAAGGTTGAAACGGCACCGGTTTGAACGAGGCAAGTGGTTCTCCTGGGCTGAGTGTCTCTAAGGTTCTAGAGTTCCTCACTTCAGTGTCTTTTCCATTGCAGTGCACATCCAGACCAGAATGTATCATCCAAAGCAGAAGCTGTGCTGCCCGCTACCAAAGGATTGCTGCCCTCCATCCCAGCCATGCTGCACCCCACCAAAGTATTGCTGCCCCGCACCAAAGTATTGCTGTCCCCCACCTCAGCAGTACTGTCCCCCTCCGCGGCAATGCTGCCCCCCAGTAAAGTACTGTTTCCCCCCACCAAAACACTGCTAAACTCCACCTAAGCACAGCAAGCAGCCTTGCCAACCTCCACCCAAGGCCAAGGAGCCCTCTGTCCCAACGTGCCCAGCCCCTCAGCAGTGCCAGAAGTCCAAGCAGAAGTAAACCCCAGGCATGGGCCAGAGGCCAAGCTCCCTGCAGAACAGAGAACATGAAGCCCACTCCCCTCTCTCAGCTAGCTAGCTGTCAGCCCATCTCACCCCCAGCTTCTGGAAACAGCCACACTTGTGGAAAAGGCAACACCAAGATGGCAGCTTCCTGGATCAACATTTCTTATGAATTAGAAGCTGCAATTTCCATTTAGCAAAGGATCCGGTTCTAAACCTTCTAATCTTCGTTGCGGACTTGTATACTTCGCCCTTTTGGCTGCTTGGAAATATAAGCAGCATGCCCGACTACCCTTTCCTAGCACACTTGGTCTCTGCTCCAGTTTTTCAAACAATTAAACACAATTCCGCTGCCATGAATGTGTCGGTTTGATTATTTCGTCATCTTACAGTTGTTAACTCCTGCAGATTTTGTATCCTGCTGCCTAAATAAGAGCCCTAGGAGGGCTGGGCATGTGGGTGCAGGTTGAGCAGAAGGCATGGGGAGATGCCCTTCTGAGCTGAAGAACATTTTCCATGGTCCTGTCAGGGTGAGGAGGAGAGATGGGCACTTCAGCCACATGGAGACACATCCCCCCATACTTGCAAAATGAGAACAGTCTTTGGACCCAAGGGAGATGATGCCCGTCTCGAAAACAGAGGCACAAAAAGAGTAAGGGAAACCCAGCCAGGAGCTAAATAGTAGAGCAGGGCAAATAAATGGAAATTCAGAGAATATCCTAAGGGCATGTGGGTCAAGATGAATTGATGACCGGGCCTCAAAAACTCTCCCACTGGTAAAAAGAAAAGACGAGATTTTGTTCAAGCTTCCAAAATGTGTAAGTAGGAGACAGTCTATGTAATAATCATACATCTATCACACACACATCTCCTCTGTCAATATTTTTTAAAGGCATAGCAGCCATTGATTCTCTAGCTTGGGGTTTCTCCTGGGCTATTTTTCTCTCACTGCCCTCTTACTTTCCATTCCCTAAATCCTTGCAGTATCAGGGTAACCTGAGTAACCAGTGGTAACCTCAGTCCCACAGGTAAACCAAACTTCTTCTTTCTATTACGTCCACTACACCCATACCTTTCCACCGAATCCTTCTCTCACTAAGAGTCCCCAAATTGAGGTCTCTGCATCTCTTTTCCTGTACCTGTCTCCCATTTCACATTTCTGGGCTACACGGGAATCACTGAAAATCCACAGAAGTACCCAAAGGAATCAGAAAGGAACAAAACATAAACTAAATGTGTGAATTACCCCCAACATAGATCACAGAGCATGTAGAATTCAGAATACGGTAAAGACAAAAGTTTTAGTTTAGCATTGCTTCCATGGTTGGCTGGTCTCTTCGTCCTCCACCACCTCTGTTCATGCCCTTCAGCGACGCTCCATCCATCTACCTATTTACCCATCACCAATCCATCCATCCCAAGCAGCAATGCATCATCGCATCCTTCGTAAGTACCTGCCCCTCCCTTTGTTTAGAATGTGATGGATGCTGTGGAAGCACAAACGCACACACAAGCCTCCAGTCCTTTTGGTTTAATCCCCGTAAGGAAAGCAAGCTCAGACCGCCAAGACAACAAAAAACAGTTTGACCGGAAGACGTCTAATTCATGGACGACTTGGAAGCCACAGATATGTCATTCCTGCCCTCAGAATTCAGAGGAGACAGAGAGAGAACACTGAGGGCTGTTGAGGGGAGGAAGGAGAACTTGGCCATCTGTGTCATAATGACATCCACCACATTGCTCCCAGAAAATGTCTTTCCAGGAAGAACACCGGGAGAAGGGAGGTTCAGAGTGGAAAGACATCGGGATGTGTGTAAGTAAGCAGCAGTGCGTTCCAGGACTGCGTAGAGCAGCAGCCAATGCTGCGAGTGCTAGTTGTTCCCAGGAGGCCAGTCTTCAACGTCTCAGCCCCTGTCCGTGGTAGAGAGAGCACATAGCCTCTGCAGCCACCTTCACCATTTGACACCACAGAAAGCTGGGGGGCGCGTCCAGTTTCCAGACCTATGTGTCCTAAATATTTCCAACAGAGCGTTGCATTCAACAGAACTCAACGATGACACACAAAATGAATTGAAAAGCTGTAGACACCTTAAGTGGACTCCCTGAAAATGATGAGCTCTTTGAGCCAATTCCCCATCCTCAGATACCTCAGTCCGCACAGGCTCAAAGTAGCTCCTCTCCTGCCTCACATACATGACCTTGCCCCAGAACTCTCATTTGGTTTCTTATTCTCTATTTCCTCACCCTCCCTCCCTCAGCTGATTAAGACAAGGTTGAATTTTGCCTCTCTGGGCTTCAGTTAATTTTCTCCTCCACTAATTATCACACTAGGATTGTGTGCACACGGGGTTATGTGCGGACCATCTTGCGGAATTTTCCTTCATCCCGTCATAGTGGGTTTGGATGCCAGATGCATGTCTATGATGGACTGAATCCAATACTTCCCTAGGGCTCACTTTACTCTTGTGTATAGTGGGCAGAATAATACCTGCAACCTGGGGTTGACAGGGAGGGGTCTTCAATGAGACAATGTAAATAAATAGTAAGTAGGATGTAACACACAGTAAATGTTGGATGAATGTTAGCTCTTGCTTTTATTATTATTCTCCACTTCCTGACAGAGAAGCAAGACCCTCCACTTATTACCACCAACCTGACGACATGGGTTCCACACCTTTAGTAAGAACAAGGTGTGAGGGGCAGGGCACATCTTGGGGCCAGGACAAGGAAGAGCTGTGCAGACCAAAGCATCCGAGGGGTGTTCACAGGCGGAAATGGTATTTTGTCCAGGGCCTATTCGCCACATTGTGTGGTTGCCCTTTTCTTCCACAAACTTCCCTTTGTAACACCTGCCCATGATGATTCCTGCTGTTGAGGCAGTCCTGAGCAGCTCTGGCCCACAGTGACATTTGCCTATCAAGGTACACCGCCAGCCATGTCTTTTGGAGGCTGACCCTACTCCCAGGAGGAGGCTGATAAGTGAGGAAGCATGGAAAGGGCATGGTGTGTGCCAAGCGCTCACACACACAGATACCACAATATGGAAGCAGGTCTTGCTCTTCCTATGAGAGGTAGTGGCAAGGTGAAGAGAAGCTCCTTACGTGTTCAGTGTAACAACACCTTGCACATGGTGGAGGTGAGATTCAAACCCTGGTCCTTATCTTTGCAACATGGCAAGTGCTCTGACCGTGCTAGTGGCTAGAAGAAGCATAAAGCGTGGATCCTGTCTTTCCAGAACTTAAAACTCACTGACCCGTTGGGAAGGCAAAGACAGTACCTTCAAACAGTCACACATTCACACGTGCTTATACAGGGGTACACGTTCATATCAAAGACACACACGGGGTTATTATTCAGACTAAATACTCCTCGTGTGAAGACTTCCACTGACCATGGAGAACAGAAGATGGAGCAGCGTCCCAGAGGCCCCCGCTGGGCAGGCGTCGTCCTCCCAGCTTCTCCAAACAAAGAAATTCCCTAGAAGGTAGTATAGTGCAAGAAGAAGAACACACACACACATATCCGGGAGCCTGGCAGGGCTGGGTTTAATCCTCTCTTCCCTACTTTTTACTTAAGTAACCTTAGTGAATAGAAACTTTCGAAGCTGTAAAATGAAAATAGCTCTGACTTCAAGGCCTGAATTAGAAACTCGAGCAGAGATTGTGACAGTCAGGGGAGGACTGCCCCTCCCTCATCCTCCCGGGACAAGACCCCTTGAACAGGGAGGGCGTCTCTCAGCTGCCCAGATGATGGCACACACCCTGCCATGCCCCAGGGGATGCCCAGCTGGCGATGGATTTCAGCAGAGAGGCTCTAGCTCCAGCCACCAGGAGTCCTTTGTCCGGAACCCTGTCTGTTGATGCGGCCGGCCCCAGAAGTTCAGCTCGGCCTTCCCCTGCATATGTGTGCACGGGCCCCGGCCTGGTGTTCATTCACAGATGCCTGGCACAGTAGATACAGTGGGCTGAGCCTGTGGCCAGGTTTTGCTGTGACCTCCTTGGTCCCAATTGTCCCTTCTGCCTTCTGTATGTGTGTGTGTGTGTGTGTGTGTGTGTGTGTGTTTCTGTGTCTGTGTGTGTCTGTGTGTTTGTATATGAGAGTCAGAGGTTTGGAGGAAGACAAAGAGTGATGCTAATGAATGTCAGGGAGCAATACCATTCCAAGGATAAGCGTTTAGTTGTACCTGTGGCTCCTAGAGGACATGTTCCTATGTTCTCTGTTGGTAGATGCAATACTACATAATGCATGCTTGAGATAGCAGATTCCACACCCAACAAAATCTGTTCTGGGTAGTGAGGGCTTAGGCCAGAAAAGATGGACTGGATGTAACACCCATACTCATGGATCTTCAGACGTTCACATTTTCTCTAGTAACGCAGGCATTGCTACGGCCACAGGTGGGTTTGAGTTCTTCAGCTCATCCAAGGCAAACCATTGAAAAGTATCTACAGAGTTGGAAGCAGTAGGCGGAGAAGAGGATGTGAAACGGTTTAGGGACCAGGGAGGCTCTGGCCCTCCTTGCTGGCCACCGTCCCCAGGGCCTGGTGTGTTGTGTGAGCTCACTACGTCTTGATGAATTATTAGTTATCCCAGAACACATGCCCCACATGGCCTTTCCTCTCTGCTACTAGGGACCTGAGCTGAAATCTCTCTCCAAGCCTATCAGGGTGCTTCTGTCAGAGTGACAACAGGCGGAAGGGGTTCTTCTCCCGGGAAGGCCTGGGATCCTCTGGGTTTCCTTCGGGGCCGAGCCCATGCATAGCCTGGCCTTACGGTGAGTCCCAGAGGAGGCACCATCGATATCCAAGGCTGTCTTCTCATGCTGCAGTGTGAATTCCCAAGATGTAGGGTTACTGTAGTGCTTGCAGCTGAGCTGTGGCTAAGTTCCAGGTCTGAGAATGAAACGTGCCGTCCTCAGGACTGGCTTGCCCATTTCCATTTCTGCCAGTCAAGGTCTTAGGACACTGATGGCAAGTACCGCTACTTGCCTTCAAATGTGGCAACGACCTCCTCCCTACTTCTAAGAGTGGGCTTTGCCCCAGCTTTCAGAGCCCGACTCCACGGAGCACCCAACCATCGTTGAGCCCTTTTTCTGTGCCCAACAGTGTACACACGCTTACGCATGTTGTCCAAAATAAGCCTTTCAACTGACATGCAGTATGCGGTTATCCTGTGTAGCAGATGAGGAAACTGGTGCTCACAGATGTATAGTGCCCAAAGTCACCCAGCTGGTGAAGATCAGAGCCCCAGTCGGAACACTAATTGGGGAATTATTTAATGTATGTTTCATCCTTTGATGGATGCTGTTTCAACATTTTCATCCTGGTCCCTGCCCTGTGGCATCCTTCTTTGTTCTGGAATCTCTAAGTGGAACGGGAAGGACGCATCAGCCCTTAAGCACTGGGATTTCAGATTCCAGGAGGCAGAATGGGTGACTCGTCCAGCAGCCCATGCCAGGTCAAAGTTTCTTAGCTCCCCAGCCTCTGCAACTTATGATAATCATTTCCCTGAGAAGCCTGCAGTCTGCGTGACTTATACACCTGGAAGTGAGATACGTACTCTCAACAGTAACCGCCCAGTTTCTGTGAATGAAGACTAATGTTTTGCTGACCAAGAGGCAGCACAGAGAGCTGCAGGCCCCATTTGTTGTTTATATTACAGCAGGTGAAAAATCAAAGTGATTTGCCCAGGTTTGTTTCCAGATCAGGCTAAATGTGGCTCTGAGTCTAGGTTAAGTCATGGTCCCAACTTTGCTGAGTTTACTGTGTCTCCCCAAGAGCCACTCACCCCTCAGTAGTTGTTTCTCTTAAACAGGGATCGCTGTGCACGCTGATCGGCCCACACCTTCCCGCACCAACCGGAATATCCTGGAACACTACCCTCACCGCTCCCACACCCAGCAGTGTCCTGCATGCTTGCTTAGCACCATCCCAGAAGTCAAGCTTCTAGGGGAAAACATCACGAGTGGGTTTGGAAACACGAGGAAGCCACGGCTCGTAAAGTGATGGGGAAATGGGGCCAGGGCTCGCGTGAAGGCACTGTCATCCTCAAGCACCGTCAAACCGAGAGTGAGTTTACCAGCCCAGGAGATGAGTAAAACCTCAAGTTTGAGGAAGGGCAGATACATCCTATTGTGACTGGGGCCTAGCACACCCCAATCGTAGGCCACCTCATGGCTTGCAAGAGGGATTTGAGACGTATAAAAGGTGTGCAGTGTTAGAGCATCTCAAAAGCCTCAGCATCTCCACGTTCCAGCCACTGGTGAAATCAGGTATGTCAGGCAAAGGAACGCAGCTCTTGGGAGCTTGGTTCTACCTGGTCCAAAACTCTGCGGGCAGCTGGGGCATGCGCACTGGCTGGCTGGTCAGAAAGAAAGGCCTTGTGTGGGCACCTCTCTCGTCCGTATCATTTGGGACCCACCTCTCTTGGGCTACAAGTCAACATCTGAAGTGTGTGGGGTGGGGGCTGAGATGGGGGCCCAGGGTGTGACCAGAGTCCTGTCTTGAGGGTCCTGCTGGCGTGTGTGGTGGCGCTGTTGTCGTGGCCAGGAGCTGAACGGAGCTGATTAGGAGAGGGTAGCACCAACTCTAGGGCAGGGCTGCCCTGAAGGGCAAAGCCAGTGCAGCGAGGGAGGAGAGCTCCTCAGGGAGCAGGGGGCAGAGGCCCAGGGAGCTCAGAGCAGCAAGGACATGAGGAGGTGGTAAAGCGGCCATGTCCTGCTCTGGGAGTCGGGGACCATTGTTCCACCCCCGTGTGCTCAGTGCCTGGGGATCCATGACTTCCCTCTCTAAGATGTGTATTCTCCCCTAGAATTTAGTATCGATCTAAACGGTCGTTTTGTCTCTAGATGAGTCTTTTCTATGAATTCTCTTACAGAGTGGTTAGCATGCTCCCTTCCAATTGTTTGATATTTATATAAAAGGTCAAAATCTTTACAAGAGTACTCAACGTGTTTTGGTTCTCGTGTGTGTGTATGTGTGTGTGTGTGACCACGCGAGCACACACACACACACATATATCTTTACACTCATATTTACCTGTGTATTTACATGTGTTTGTGTGGAGTTTTATATGCTCATTAATCCTTACAACAACTTTAAGAAGAGTACAGAGAAGTTAAGTACCTTGCTCAAAGTCACACAGCTGGTTAATTTTTGAGACAGGACTCACATCCAAGAAAATCATGTTCTAAATTCCACGGTATCTGCTGTGGAAGGATAATACATTTGTCCTCATTGCCCCTGACCTTTCTTCTTATTCTTTCCTTCTCTCTCCTGTCTCTGTCTGTCTGTCTCTCTCTCATTTTTTATATTTTTGTTTTTTCTACCCCTCTCCATTACTCTTCTCCTTTCACCCTTTTTTCCTCTCTTTCTTCTTTCCTTCCTTCCTTCTATATTTCTTTATTTGTCTCAATTAAAACCTTGCTATGGCTTACAAACTGTAGCTACAATTTATACCGACTCACATCATTGCAGACACACACACACACGTTTAATCGGTGAAGCCACCAGGCAAAGGTTGAAACGGCACCGGTTTGAACGAGGCAAGTGGTTCTCCTGGGCTGAGTGTCTCTAAGGTTCTAGAGTTCCTCACTTCAGTGTCTTTTCCATTGCAGTGCACATCCAGACCAGAATGTATCATCCAAAGCAGAAGCTGTGCTGCCCGCTACCAAAGGATTGCTGCCCTCCATCCCAGCCATGCTGCACCCCACCAAAGTATTGCTGCCCCGCACCAAAGTATTGCTGTCCCCCACCTCAGCAGTACTGTCCCCCTCCGCGGCAATGCTGCCCCCCAGTAAAGTACTGTTTCCCCCCACCAAAACACTGCTAAACTCCACCTAAGCACAGCAAGCAGCCTTGCCAACCTCCACCCAAGGCCAAGGAGCCCTCTGTCCCAACGTGCCCAGCCCCTCAGCAGTGCCAGAAGTCCAAGCAGAAGTAAACCCCAGGCATGGGCCAGAGGCCAAGCTCCCTGCAGAACAGAGAACATGAAGCCCACTCCCCTCTCTCAGCTAGCTAGCTGTCAGCCCATCTCACCCCCAGCTTCTGGAAACAGCCACACTTGTGGAAAAGGCAAGCCACACTTGTGGAAAAGGCAACACCAAGATGGCAGCTTCCTGGATCAACATTTCTTATGAATTAGAAGCTGCAATTTCCATTTAGCAAAGGATCCGGTTCTAAACCTTCTAATCTTCGTTGCGGACTTGTATACTTCGCCCTTTTGGCTGCTTGGAAATATAAGCAGCATGCCCGACTACCCTTTCCTAGCACACTTGGTCTCTGCTCCAGTTTTTCAAACAATTAAACACAATTCCGCTGCCATGAATGTGTCGGTTTGATTATTTCGTCATCTTACAGTTGTTAACTCCTGCAGATTTAGTATCCTGCTGCCTAAATAAGAGCCCCAGGAGGGCTGGGCATGTGGGTGCAGGTTGAGCAGAAGGCATGGGGAGATGCCCTTCTGAGCTGAAGAACATTTTCCATGGTCCTGTCAGGGTGAGGAGGAGAGATGGGCACTTCAGCCACATGGAGACACATCCCCCCATACTTGCAAAATGAGAACAGCCTTTGGACCCAAGGGAGATGATGCCCGTCTCGAAAACGGAGGCACAAAAAGAGTAAGGGAAACCCAGCCAGGAGCTAAATAGTAGAGCAGGGCAAATAAATGGAAATTCAGAGAATATCCTAAGGGCATGTGGGTCAAGATGAATTGATGACCGGGCCTCAAAAACTCTCCCACTGGTAAAAAGAAAAGACGAGATTTTGTTCAAGCTTCCAAAATGTGTAAGTAGGAGACAGTCTATGTAATAATCATACATCTATCACACACACATCTCCTCTGTCAATATTTTTTAAAGGCATAGCACCCATTGATTCTCTAGCTTGGGGTTTCTCCTGGGCTATTTTTCTCTCACTGCCCTCTTACTTTCCATTCCCTAAATCCTTGCAGTGTCAGGGTTACCTGAGTAACCAGTGGTAACCTCAGTCCCACAGGTAAACCAAACTTCTTCTTTCTATTACGTCCACTACACCCATACCTTTCCACCGAATCCTTCTCTCACTAAGAGTCCCCAAATTGAGGTCTCTGCATCTCTTTTCCTGTACCTGTCTCCCATTTCACATTTCTGGGCTACACGGGAATCACTGAAAATCCACAGAAGTACCCAAAGGAATCAGAAAGGAACAAAACATAAACTAAATGTGTGAATTACCCCCAATATAGATCACAGAGCATGTAGAATTCAGAATACAGTAAAGACAAAAGTTTTAGTTTAGCATTGCTTCCATGGTTGGCTGGTCTCTTCGTCCTCCACCACCTCTGTTCATGCCCTTCAGCGACGCTCCATCCATCTACCTATTTACCCATCACCAATCCATCCATCCCAAGCAGCAATGCATCATCGCATCCTTCGTAAGTACCTGCCCCTCCCTTTGTTTAGAATGCGATGGATGCTGTGGAAGCACAAACGCACACACAAGCCTCCAGTCCTTTTGGTTTAATCCCCGTAAGGAAAGCAAGCTCAGACCGTCAAGACAACAAAAAACAGTTTGACCGGAAGACGTCTAATTCATGGACGACTTGGAAGCCACAGATATGTCATTCCTGCCCTCAGAATTCAGAGGAGACAGAGAGAGAACACTGAGGGCTGTTGAGGGGAGGAAGGAGAACTTGGCCATCTGTGTCATAATGACATCCACCACATTGCTCCCAGAAAATGTCTTTCCAGGAAGAACACCGGGAGAAGGGAGGTTCAGAGTGGAAAGACATCGGGATGTGTGTAAGTAAGCAGCAGTGCGTTCCAGGACTGCGTAGAGCAGCAGCCAATGCTGCGAGTGCTAGTTGTTCCCAGGAGGCCAGTCTTCAACGTCTCAGCCCCTGTCCGTGTTAGAAGGAGCACATAGCCTCTGCAGCCACCTTCACCATTTGACACCACAGAAAGCTGGGGGGCGCGTCCAGTTTCCAGACCTATGTGTCCTAAATATTTCCAACAGAGCGTTGCATTCAACAGAACTCAACGATGACACACAAAATGAATTGAAAAGCTGTAGACACCTTAAGTGGACTCCCTGAAAATGATGAGCTCTTTGAGCCAATTCCCCATCCTCAGATACCTCAGTCCGCACAGGCTCAAAGTAGCTCCTCTCCTGCCTCACATACATGACCTTGCCCCAGAACTCTCATTTGGTTTCTTATTCTCTATTTCCTCACCCTCCCTCCCTCAGCTGATTAAGACAAGGTTGAATTTTGCCTCTCTGGGCTTCAGTTAATTTTCTCCTCCACTAATTATCACACTAGGATTGTGTGCACACGGGGTTATGTGCGGACCATCTTGCGGAATTTTCCTTTATCCCGTCATAGTGGGTTTGGATGCCAGATGCATGTCTATGATGGACTGAATCCAATACTTCCCTAGGGCTCACTTTACTCATGTGTATAGTGGGCAGAATAATACCTGCAACCTGGGGTTGACAGGGAGGGGTCTTCAATGAGACAATGTAAATAAATAGTAAGTAGGATGTAACACATAGTAAATGTTGGATGAATGTTAGCTCTTGCTTTTATTATTATTCTCCACTTCCTGACAGAGCAGCAAGACCCTCCACTTATTACCACCAACCTGACGACATGGGTTCCACACCTTTAGTAAGAACAAGGTGTGAGGGGCAGGGCACATCTTGGGGCCAGGACAAGGAAGAGCTGTGTAGACCAAAGCATCCGAGGGGTGTTCTCAGGCGGAAATGGTATTTTGTCCAGGGCCTATTCGCCACATTGTGTGGTTGCCCTTTTCTTCCACAAACTTCCCTTTGTAACACCTGCCCATGATGATTCCTGCTGTTGAGGCAGTCCTGGGCAGCTCTGGCCCACAGTGACATTTGCCTATCAAGGTACACTGCCAGCCATGCCTTTTGGAGGCTGACCCTACTCCCAGGAGGAGGCTGATAAGTGAGGAAGCATGGAAAGGGCATGGTGTGTGCCAAGCGCTCACACACACAGATACCACAATATGGAAGCAGGTCTTGCTCTTCCTATGAGAGGTAGTGGCAAGGTGAAGTGAAGCTCCTTACGTGTTCAGTGTAACAGCATCTTGCACATGGTGGAGGTGAGATTCAAACCCTGGTCCTTATCTTTGCAACATGGCAAGTGCTCTGACCGTGCTAGTGGCTAGAAGAAGCATAAAGCGTGGATCCTGTCTTTCCAGAACTTAAAACTCACTGACCCGTTGGGAAGGCAAAGACAGTACCTTCAAACAGTCACACATTCACACGTGCTTATACAGGGGTACACGTTCATATCAAAGACACACACGGGGTTATTATTCAGAGTAAATACTCCTCGTGTGAAGACTTCCACTGACCATGGAGAACAGAAGATGGAGCAGCGTCCCAGAGGCCCCCGCTGGGCAGGCGTCGTCCTCCCAGCTTCTCCAAACAAAGAAATTCCCTAGAAGGTAGTATAGTGCAAGAAGAAGAACACACACACACATATCCGGGAGCCTGGCAGGGCTGGGTTTAATCCTCTCTTCCCTACTTTTTACTTAAGTAACCTTAGCGAATAGAAACTTTCGAAGCTGTAAAATGAAAATAGCTCTGACTTCAAGGCCTGAATTAGAAACTCGAGCAGAGATTGTGACAGTCAGGGGAGGACTGCCCCTCCCTCATCCTCCCGGGACAAGACCCCTTGAACAGGGAGGGCGTCTCTCAGCTGCCCAGATGATGGCACACACCCTGCCATGCCCCAGGGGATGCCCAGCTGGCGATGGATTTCAGCAGAGAGGCTCTAGCTCCAGCCACCAGGAGTCCTTTGTCCGGAACCCTGTCTGTTGATGCGGCCGGCCCCAGAGGTTCAGCTCGGCCTTCCCCTGCATATGTGTGCACGGGCCCCGGCCTGGTGTTCATTCACAGATGCCTGGCACAGTAGATACAGTGGGCTGAGCCTGTGGCCAGGTTCTGCTGTGACCTCCTTGGTCCCAATTGTCCCTTCTGCCTTCTGTATGTGTGTGTGTGTGTGTGTGTGTGTGTGTGTGTTTCTGTGTCTGTGTGTGTCTGTGTGTTTGTATATGAGAGTCAGAGGTTTGGAGGAAGACAAAGAGTGATGCTAATGAATGTCAGGGAGCAATACCATTCCAAGGATAAGCGTTTAGTTGTACCTGTGGCTCCTAGAGGACATGTTCCTATGTTCTCTGTTGGTAGATGCAATACTACATAATGCATGCTTGAGATAGCAGATTCCACACCCAACAAAATCTGTTCTGGGTAGTGAGGGCTTAGGCCAGAAAAGATGGACTGGATGTAACACCCATACTCATGGATCTTCAGACGTTCACATTTTCTCTAGTAACGCAGGCATTGCTACGGCCACAGGTGGGTTTGAGTTCTTCAGCTCATCCAAGGCAAACCATTGAAAAGTATCTACAGAGTTGGAAGCAGTAGGCGGAGAAGAGGATGTGAAACGGTTTAGGGACCAGGGAGGCTCTGGCCCTCCTTGCTGGCCACCGTCCCCAGGGCCTGGTGTGTTGTGTGAGCTCACTACGTCTTGATGAATTATTAGTTATCCCAGAACACATGCCCCACATGGCCTTTCCTCTCTGCTACTAGGGACCTGAGCTGAAATCTCTCTCCAAGCCTATCAGGGTGCTTCTGTCAGAGTGACAACAGGCGGAAGGGGTTCTTCTCCCGGGAAGGCCTGGGATCCTCTGGGTTTCCTTCGGGGCCGAGCCCATGCATAGCCTGCCCTTACGGTGAGTCCCAGAGGAGGCACCATCAATATCCAAGGCTGTCTTCTCATGCTGCAGTGTGAATTCCCAAGATGTAGGGTTACTGTCGGGCTTGCAGCTGAGCTGTGGCTAAGTTCCAGGTCTGAGAATGAAACGTGCCGTCCTCAGGACTGGCTTGCCCATTTCCATTTCTGCCAGTCAAGGTCTTAGGACACTGATGGCAAGTACCGCTACTTGCCTTCAAATGTGGCAACGACCTCCTCCCTACTTCTAAGAGTGGGCTTTGCCCCAGCTTTCAGAGCCCGACTCCACGGAGCACCCAACCATCGTTGAGCCCTTTTTCTGTGCCCAACAGTGTACACACGCTTACGCATGTTGTCCAAAATAAGCCTTTCAACTGACATGCAGTATGCGGTTATCCTGTGTAGCAGATGAGGAAACTGGTGCTCACAGATGTATAGTGCCCAAAGTCACCCAGCTGGTGAAGATCAGAGCCCCAGTCGGAACACTAATTGGGGAATTATTTAATGTATGTTTCATCCTTTGATGGATGCTGTTTCAACATTTTCATCCTGGTCCCTGCCCTGTGGCATCCTTCTTTGTTCTGGAATCTCTAAGTGGAACGGGAAGGACGCATCAGCCCTTAAGCACTGGGATTTCAGATTCCAGGAGGCAGAATGGGTGACTCGTCCAGCAGCCCATGCCAGGTCAAAGTTTCTTAGCTCCCCAGCCTCTGCAACTTATGATAATCATTTCCCTGAGAAGCCTGCAGTCTGCGTGACTTATACACCTGGAAGTGAGATACGTACTCTCAACAGTAACCGCCCAGTTTCTGTGAATGAAGACTAATGTTTTGCTGACCAAGAGGCAGCACAGAGAGCTGCAGGCCCCATTTGTTGTTTATATTACAGCAGGTGAAAAATCAAAGTGATTTGCCCAGGTTTGTTTCCAGATCAGGCTAAATGTGGCTCTGAGTCTAGGTTAAGTCATGGTCCCAACTTTGCTGAGTTTACTGTGTCTCCCCAAGAGCCACTCACCCCTCAGTAGTTGTTTCTCTTAAACAGGGATCGCTGTGCACGCTGATCGGCCCACACCTTCCCGCACCAACCGGAATATCCTGGAACACTACCCTCACCGCTCCCACACCCAGCAGTGTCCTGCATGCTTGCTTAGCACCATCCCAGAAGTCAAGCTTCTAGGGGAAAACATCACGAGTGGGTTTGGAAACACGAGGAAGCCACGGCTCGTAAAGTGATGGGGAAATGGGGCCAGGGCTCGCGTGAAGGCACTGTCATCCTCAAGCACCGTCAAACCGAGAGTGAGTTTACCAGCCCAGGAGATGAGTAAAACCTCAAGTTTGAGGAAGGGCAGATACATCCTATTGTGACTGGGGCCTAGCACACCCCAATCGTAGGCCACCTCATGGCTTGCAAGAGGGATTTGAGACGTATAAAAGGTGTGCAGTGTTAGAGCATCTCAAAAGCCTCAGCATCTCCACGTTCCAGCCACTGGTGAAATCAGGTATGTCGGGCAAAGGAACGCAGCTCTTGGGAGCTTGGTTCTACCTGGTCCAAAACTCTGCGGGCAGCTGGGGCTTGCGCACTGGCTGGCTGGTCAGAAAGAAAGGCCTTGTGTGGGCACCTCTCTCGTCCGTATCATTTGGGACCCACCTCTCTTGGGCTACAAGTCAACATCTGAAGTGTGTGGGGTGGGGGCTGAGATGGGGGTCCAGGGTGTGACCAGAGTCCTGTCTTGAGGGTCCTGCTGGCGTGTGTGGTGGCGATGTTGTCGTGGCCAGGAGCTGAGCGGAGCTGATTAGGAGAGGGTAGCACCAATTCTAGGGCAGGGCTGCCCTGAAGGGCAAAGCCAGTGCAGCGAGGGAGGAGAGCTCCTCAGGGAGCAGGGGGCAGAGGCCCAGGGAGCTCAGAGCAGCAAGGACATGAGGAGGTGGTAAAGCGGCCATGTCCTGCTCTGGGAGTCGGGGACCATTGTTCCACCCCCGTGTGCTCAGTGCCTGGGGATCCATGACTTCCCTCTCTAAGATGTGCATTCTCCCCTAGAATTTAGTATCGATCTAAACGGTCGTTTTGTCTCTAGATGAGTCTTTTCTATGAATTCTCTTACAGAGTGGTTAGCATGCTCCCTTCCAATTGTTTGATATTTATATAAAAGGTCAAAATCTTTACAAGAGTACTCAACGTGTTTTGGTTCTCGTGTGTGTGTATGTGTGTGTGTGTGACCACGCGAGCACACACACACACACATATATCTTTACACTCATATTTACCTGTGTATTTACATGTGTTTGTGTGGAGTTTTATATGCTCATTAATCCTTACAACAACTTTAAGAAGAGTACAGAGAAGTTAAGTACCTTGCTCAAAGTCACACAGCTGGTTAATTTTTGAGACAGGACTCACATCCAAGAAAATCATGTTCTAAATTCCACGGTATCTGCTGTGGAAGGATAATACATTTGTCCTCATTGCCCCTGACCTTTCTTCTTATTCTTTCCTTCTCTCTCCTGTCTCTGTCTGTCTGTCTCTCTCTCATTTTTTATATTTTTGTTTTTTCTACCCCTCTCCATTACTCTTCTCCTTTCACCCTTTTTTCCTCTCTTTCTTCTTTCCTTCCTTCCTTCTATATTTCTTTATTTGTCTCAATTAAAACCTTGCTATGGCTTACAAACTGTAGCTACAATTTATACCGACTCACATCATTGCAGACACACACACACACGTTTAATCGGTGAAGCCACCAGGCAAAGGTTGAAACGGCACCGGTTTGAACGAGGCAAGTGGTTCTCCTGGGCTGAGTGTCTCTAAGGTTCTAGAGTTCCTCACTTCAGTGTCTTTTCCATTGCAGTGCACATCCAGACCAGAATGTATCATCCAAAGCAGAAGCTGTGCTGCCCGCTACCAAAGGATTGCTGCCCTCCATCCCAGCCATGCTGCACCCCACCAAAGTATTGCTGCCCCGCACCAAAGTATTGCTGTCCCCCACCTCAGCAGTACTGTCCCCCTCCGCGGCAATGCTGCCCCCCAGTAAAGTACTGTTTCCCCCCACCAAAACACTGCTAAACTCCACCTAAGCACAGCAAGCAGCCTTGCCAACCTCCACCCAAGGCCAAGGAGCCCTCTGTCCCAACGTGCCCAGCCCCTCAGCAGTGCCAGAAGTCCAAGCAGAAGTAAACCCCAGGCATGGGCCAGAGGCCAAGCTCCCTGCAGAACAGAGAACATGAAGCCCACTCCCCTCTCTCAGCTAGCTAGCTGTCAGCCCATCTCACCCCCAGCTTCTGGAAACAGCCACACTTGTGGAAAAGGCAACACCAAGATGGCAGCTTCCTGGATCAACATTTCTTATGAATTAGAAGCTGCAATTTCCATTTAGCAAAGGATCCGGTTCTAAACCTTCTAATCTTCGTTGCGGACTTGTATACTTCGCCCTTTTGGCTGCTTGGAAATATAAGCAGCATGCCCGACTACCCTTTCCTAGCACACTTGGTCTCTGCTCCAGTTTTTCAAACAATTAAACACAATTCCGCTGCCATGAATGTGTCGGTTTGATTATTTCGTCATCTTACAGTTGTTAACTCCTGCAGATTTTGTATCCTGCTGCCTAAATAAGAGCCCTAGGAGGGCTGGGCATGTGGGTGCAGGTTGAGCAGAAGGCATGGGGAGATGCCCTTCTGAGCTGAAGAACATTTTCCATGGTCCTGTCAGGGTGAGGAGGAGAGATGGGCACTTCAGCCACATGGAGACACATCCCCCCATACTTGCAAAATGAGAACAGTCTTTGGACCCAAGGGAGATGATGCCCGTCTCGAAAACAGAGGCACAAAAAGAGTAAGGGAAACCCAGCCAGGAGCTAAATAGTAGAGCAGGGCAAATAAATGGAAATTCAGAGAATATCCTAAGGGCATGTGGGTCAAGATGAATTGATGACCGGGCCTCAAAAACTCTCCCACTGGTAAAAAGAAAAGACGAGATTTTGTTCAAGCTTCCAAAATGTGTAAGTAGGAGACAGTCTATGTAATAATCATACATCTATCACACACACATCTCCTCTGTCAATATTTTTTAAAGGCATAGCACCCATTGATTCTCTAGCTTGGGGTTTCTCCTGGGCTATTTTTCTCTCACTGCCCTCTTACTTTCCATTCCCTAAATCCTTGCAGTATCAGGGTAACCTGAGTAACCAGTGGTAACCTCAGTCCCACAGGTAAACCAAACTTCTTCTTTCTATTACGTCCACTACACCCATACCTTTCCACCGAATCCTTCTCTCACTAAGAGTCCCCAAATTGAGGTCTCTGCATCTCTTTTCCTGTACCTGTCTCCCATTTCACATTTCTGGGCTACACGGGAATCACTGAAAATCCACAGAAGTACCCAAAGGAATCAGAAAGGAACAAACCATAAACTAAATGTGTGAATTACCCCCAACATAGATCACAGAGCATGTAGAATTCAGAATACGGTAAAGACAAAAGTTTTAGTTTAGCATTGCTTCCATGGTTGGCTGGTCTCTTCGTCCTCCACCACCTCTGTTCATGCCCTTCAGCGACGCTCCATCCATCTACCTATTTACCCATCACCAATCCATCCATCCCAAGCAGCAATGCATCATCGCATCCTTCGTAAGTACCTGCCCCTCCCTTTGTTTAGAATGTGATGGATGCTGTGGAAGCACAAACGCACACACAAGCCTCCAGTCCTTTTGGTTTAATCCCCGTAAGGAAAGCAAGCTCAGACCGCCAAGACAACAAAAAACAGTTTGACCGGAAGACGTCTAATTCATGGACGACTTGGAAGCCACAGATATGTCATTCCTGCCCTCAGAATTCAGAGGAGACAGAGAGAGAACACTGAGGGCTGTTGAGGGGAGGAAGGAGAACTTGGCCATCTGTGTCATAATGACATCCACCACATTGCTCCCAGAAAATGTCTTTCCAGGAAGAACACCGGGAGAAGGGAGGTTCAGAGTGGAAAGACATCGGGATGTGTGTAAGTAAGCAGCAGTGCGTTCCAGGACTGCGTAGAGCAGCAGCCAATGCTGCGAGTGCTAGTTGTTCCCAGGAGGCCAGTCTTCAACGTCTCAGCCCCTGTCCGTGGTAGAGAGAGCACATAGCCTCTGCAGCCACCTTCACCATTTGACACCACAGAAAGCTGGGGGGCGCGTCCAGTTTCCAGACCTATGTGTCCTAAATATTTCCAACAGAGCGTTGCATTCAACAGAACTCAACGATGACACACAAAATGAATTGAAAAGCTGTAGACACCTTAAGTGGACTCCCTGAAAATGATGAGCTCTTTGAGCCAATTCCCCATCCTCAGATACCTCAGTCCGCACAGGCTCAAAGTAGCTCCTCTCCTGCCTCACATACATGACCTTGCCCCAGAACTCTCATTTGGTTTCTTATTCTCTATTTCCTCACCCTCCCTCCCTCAGCTGATTAAGACAAGGTTGAATTTTGCCTCTCTGGGCTTCAGTTAATTTTCTCCTCCACTAATTATCACACTAGGATTGTGTGCACACGGGGTTATGTGCGGACCATCTTGCGGAATTTTCCTTCATCCCGTCATAGTGGGTTTGGATGCCAGATGCATGTCTATGATGGACTGAATCCAATACTTCCCTAGGGCTCACTTTACTCTTGTGTATAGTGGGCAGAATAATACCTGCAACCTGGGGTTGACAGGGAGGGGTCTTCAATGAGACAATGTAAATAAATAGTAAGTAGGATGTAACACACAGTAAATGTTGGATGAATGTTAGCTCTTGCTTTTATTATTATTCTCCACTTCCTGACAGAGAAGCAAGACCCTCCACTTATTACCACCAACCTGACGACATGGGTTCCACACCTTTAGTAAGAACAAGGTGTGAGGGGCAGGGCACATCTTGGGGCCAGGACAAGGAAGAGCTGTGCAGACCAAAGCATCCGAGGGGTGTTCACAGGCGGAAATGGTATTTTGTCCAGGGCCTATTCGCCACATTGTGTGGTTGCCCTTTTCTTCCACAAACTTCCCTTTGTAACACCTGCCCATGATGATTCCTGCTGTTGAGGCAGTCCTGAGCAGCTCTGGCCCACAGTGACATTTGCCTATCAAGGTACACCACCAGCCATGTCTTTTGGAGGCTGACCCTACTCCCAGGAGGAGGCTGATAAGTGAGGAAGCATGGAAAGGGCATGGTGTGTGCCAAGCGCTCACACACACAGATACCACAATATGGAAGCAGGTCTTGCTCTTCCTATGAGAGGTAGTGGCAAGGTGAAGAGAAGCTCCTTACGTGTTCAGTGTAACAACACCTTGCACATGGTGGAGGTGAGATTCAAACCCTGGTCCTTATCTTTGCAACATGGCAAGTGCTCTGACCGTGCTAGTGGCTAGAAGAAGCATAAAGCGTGGATCCTGTCTTTCCAGAACTTAAAACTCACTGACCCGTTGGGAAGGCAAAGACAGTACCTTCAAACAGTCACACATTCACACGTGCTTATACAGGGGTACACGTTCATATCAAAGACACACACGGGGTTATTATTCAGAGTAAATACTCCTCGTGTGAAGACTTCCACTGACCATGGAGAACAGAAGATGGAGCAGCGTCCCAGAGGCCCCCGCTGGGCAGGCGTCGTCCTCCCAGCTTCTCCAAACAAAGAAATTCCCTAGAAGGTAGTATAGTGCAAGAAGAAGAACACACACACACATATCCGGGAGCCTGGCAGGGCTGGGTTTAATCCTCTCTTCCCTACTTTTTACTTAAGTAACCTTAGTGAATAGAAACTTTCGAAGCTGTAAAATGAAAATAGCTCTGACTTCAAGGCCTGAATTAGAAACTCGAGCAGAGATTGTGACAGTCAGGGGAGGACTGCCCCTCCCTCATCCTCCCGGGACAAGACCCCTTGAACAGGGAGGGCGTCTCTCAGCTGCCCAGATGATGGCACACACCCTGCCATGCCCCAGGGGATGCCCAGCTGGCGATGGATTTCAGCAGAGAGGCTCTAGCTCCAGCCACCAGGAGTCCTTTGTCCGGAACCCTGTCTGTTGATGCGGCCGGCCCCAGAGGTTCAGCTCGGCCTTCCCCTGCATATGTGTGCACGGGCCCCGGCCTGGTGTTCATTCACAGATGCCTGGCACAGTAGATACAGTGGGCTGAGCCTGTGGCCAGGTTTTGCTGTGACCTCCTTGGTCCCAATTGTCCCTTCTGCCTTGTGTGTGTGTGTGTGTGTGTGTGTGTGTGTGTTTCTGTGTCTGTGTGTGTCTGTGTGTTTGTATATGAGAGTCAGAGGTTTGGAGGAAGACAAAGAGTGATGCTAATGAATGTCAGGGAGCAATACCATTCCAAGGATAAGCGTTTAGTTGTACCTGTGGCTCCTAGAGGACATGTTCCTATGTTCTCTGTTGGTAGATGCAATACTACATAATGCATGCTTGAGATAGCAGATTCCACACCCAACAAAATCTGTTCTGGGTAGTGAGGGCTTAGGCCAGAAAAGATGGACTGGATGTAACACCCATACTCATGGATCTTCAGACGTTCACATTTTCTCTAGTAACGCAGGCATTGCTACGGCCACAGGTGGGTTTGAGTTCTTCAGCTCATCCAAGGCAAACCATTGAAAAGTATCTACAGAGTTGGAAGCAGTAGGCGGAGAAGAGGATGTGAAACGGTTTAGGGACCAGGGAGGCTCTGGCCCTCCTTGCTGGCCACCGTCCCCAGGGCCTGGTGTGTTGTGTGAGCTCACTACGTCTTGATGAATTATTAGTTATCCCAGAACACATGCCCCACATGGCCTTTCCTCTCTGCTACTAGGGACCTGAGCTGAAATCTCTCTCCAAGCCTATCAGGGTGCTTCTGTCAGAGTGACAACAGGCGGAAGGGGTTCTTCTCCCGGGAAGGCCTGGGATCCTCTGGGTTTCCTTCGGGGCCGAGCCCATGCATAGCCTGGCCTTACGGTGAGTCCCAGAGGAGGCACCATCGATATCCAAGGCTGTCTTCTCATGCTGCAGTGTGAATTCCCAAGATGTAGGGTTACTGTAGTGCTTGCAGCTGAGCTGTGGCTAAGTTCCAGGTCTGAGAATGAAACGTGCCGTCCTCAGGACTGGCTTGCCCATTTCCATTTCTGCCAGTCAAGGTCTTAGGACACTGATGGCAAGTACCGCTACTTGCCTTCAAATGTGGCAACGACCTCCTCCCTACTTCTAAGAGTGGGCTTTGCCCCAGCTTTCAGAGCCCGACTCCACGGAGCACCCAACCATCGTTGAGCCCTTTTTCTGTGCCCAACAGTGTACACACGCTTACGCATGTTGTCCAAAATAAGCCTTTCAACTGACATGCAGTATGCGGTTATCCTGTGTAGCAGATGAGGAAACTGGTGCTCACAGATGTATAGTGCCCAAAGTCACCCAGCTGGTGAAGATCAGAGCCCCAGTCGGAACACTAATTGGGGAATTATTTAATGTATGTTTCATCCTTTGATGGATGCTGTTTCAACATTTTCATCCTGGTCCCTGCCCTGTGGCATCCTTCTTTGTTCTGGAATCTCTAAGTGGAACGGGAAGGACGCATCAGCCCTTAAGCACTGGGATTTCAGATTCCAGGAGGCAGAATGGGTGACTCGTCCAGCAGCCCATGCCAGGTCAAAGTTTCTTAGCTCCCCAGCCTCTGCAACTTATGATAATCATTTCCCTGAGAAGCCTGCAGTCTGCGTGACTTATACACCTGGAAGTGAGATACGTACTCTCAACAGTAACCGCCCAGTTTCTGTGAATGAAGACTAATGTTTTGCTGACCAAGAGGCAGCACAGAGAGCTGCAGGCCCCATTTGTTGTTTATATTACAGCAGGTGAAAAATCAAAGTGATTTGCCCAGGTTTGTTTCCAGATCAGGCTAAATGTGGCTCTGAGTCTAGGTTAAGTCATGGTCCCAACTTTGCTGAGTTTACTGTGTCTCCCCAAGAGCCACTCACCCCTCAGTAGTTGTTTCTCTTAAACAGGGATCGCTGTGCACGCTGATCGGCCCACACCTTCCCGCACCAACCGGAATATCCTGGAACACTACCCTCACCGCTCCCACACCCAGCAGTGTCCTGCATGCTTGCTTAGCACCATCCCAGAAGTCAAGCTTCTAGGGGAAAACATCACGAGTGGGTTTGGAAACACGAGGAAGCCACGGCTCGTAAAGTGATGGGGAAATGGGGCCAGGGCTCGCGTGAAGGCACTGTCATCCTCAAGCACCGTCAAACCGAGAGTGAGTTTACCAGCCCAGGAGATGAGTAAAACCTCAAGTTTGAGGAAGGGCAGATACATCCTATTGTGACTGGGGCCTAGCACACCCCAATCGTAGGCCACCTCATGGCTTGCAAGAGGGATTTGAGACGTATAAAAGGTGTGCAGTGTTAGAGCATCTCAAAAGCCTCAGCATCTCCACGTTCCAGCCACTGGTGAAATCAGGTATGTCGGGCAAAGGAACGCAGCTCTTGGGAGCTTGGTTCTACCTGGTCCAAAACTCTGCGGGCAGCTGGGGCTTGCGCACTGGCTGGCTGGTCAGAAAGAAAGGCCTTGTGTGGGCACCTCTCTCGTCCGTATCATTTGGGACCCACCTCTCTTGGGCTACAAGTCAACATCTGAAGTGTGTGGGGTGGGGGCTGAGATGGGGGTCCAGGGTGTGACCAGAGTCCTGTCTTGAGGGTCCTGCTGGCGTGTGTGGTGGCGCTGTTGTCGTGGCCAGGAGCTGAGCGGAGCTGATTAGGAGAGGGTAGCACCAACTCTAGGGCAGGGCTGCCCTGAAGGGCAAAGCCAGTGCAGCGAGGGAGGAGAGCTCCTCAGGGAGCAGGGGGCAGAGGCCCAGGGAGCTCAGAGCAGCAAGGACATGAGGAGGTGGTAAAGCGGCCATGTCCTGCTCTGGGAGTCGGGGACCATTGTTCCACCCCCGTGTGCTCAGTGCCTGGGGATCCATGACTTCCCTCTCTAAGATGTGCATTCTCCCCTAGAATTTAGTATCGATCTAAACGGTCGTTTTGTCTCTAGATGAGTCTTTTCTATGAATTCTCTTACAGAGTGGTTAGCATGCTCCATTCCAATTGTTTGATATTTATATAAAAGGTCAAAATCTTTACAAGAGTACTCAACGTGTTTTGGTTCTCGTGTGTGTGTATGTGTGTGTGTGTGACCACGCGAGCACACACACACACACATATATCTTTACACTCATATTTACCTGTGTATTTACATGAGTTTGTGTGGAGTTTTATATGCTCATTAATCCTTACAACAACTTTAAGAAGAGTACAGAGAAATTAAGTACCTTGCTCAAAGTCACACAGCTGGTTAATTTTTGAGACAGGACTCACATCCAAGAAAATCATGTTCTAAATTCCACAGTATCTGCTGTGGAAGGATAATACATTTGTCCTCATTGCCCCTGACCTTTCTTCTTATTCTTTCCTTCTCTCTCCTGTCTCTGTCTGTCTGTCTCTCTCTCATTCTTTATATTTTTGTTTTTTCTACCCCTCTCCATTACTCTTCTCCTTTCACCCTTTTTTCCTCTCTTTCTTCTTTCCTTCCTTCCTTCTATATTTCTTTATTTGTTTCAATTAAAACCTTGCTATGGCTTACAAACTGTAGCTACAATTTATACCGACTCACATCATTGCAGACACACACACACACGTTTAATCGGTGAAGCCACCAGGCAAAGGTTGAAACGGCACAGGTTTGAACGAGGCAAGTGGTTCTCCTGGGTTGAGTGTCTCTAAGGTTCTAGAGTTCCTCACTTCAGTGTCTTTTCCATTGCAGTGCACATCCAGACCAGAATGTATCATCCAAAGCAGAAGCTGTGCTGCCCGCTACCAAAGGATTGCTGCCCTCCATCCCAGCCATGCTGCACTCCACCAAAGTATTGCTGCCCCGCACCAAAGTATTGCTGTCCCCCACCTCAGCAGTACTGTCCCCCTCCGCGGCAATGCTGCCCCCCAGTAAAGTACTGTTTCCCCCCACCAAAACACTGCTAAACTCCACCTAAGCACAGCAAGCAGCCTTGCCAACCTCCACCCAAGGCCAAGGAGCCCTCTGTCCCAACGTGCCCAGCCCCTCAGCAGTGCCAGAAGTCCAAGCAGAAGTAAACCCCAGGCATGGGCCAGAGGCCAAGCTCCCTGCAGAACAGAGAACATGAAGCCCACTCCCCTCTCTCAGCTAGCTAGCTGTCAGCCCATCTCACCCCCAGCTTCTGGAAACAGCCACACTTGTGGAAAAGGCAAGCCACACTTGTGGAAAAGGCAACACCAAGATGGCAGCTTCCTGGATCAACATTTCTTATGAATTAGAAGCTGCAATTTCCATTTAGCAAAGGATCCGGTTCTAAACCTTCTAATCTTCGTTGCTGACTTGTATACTTCGCCCTTTTGGCTGCTTGGAAATATAAGCAGCATGCCCGACTACCCTTTCCTAGCACACTTGGTCTCTGCTCCAGTTTTTCAAACAATTAAACACAATTCCGCTGCCATGAATGTGTCGGTTTGATTATTTCGTCATCTTACAGTTGTTAACTCCTGCAGATTTAGTATCCTGCTGCCTAAATAAGAGCCCCAGGAGGGCTGGGCATGTGGGTGCAGGTTGAGCAGAAGGCATGGGGAGATGCCCTTCTGAGCTGAAGAACATTTTCCATGGTCCTGTCAGGGTGAGGAGGAGAGATGGGCACTTCAGCCACATGGAGACACATCCCCCCATACTTGCAAAATGAGAACAGCCTTTGGACCCAAGGGAGATGATGCCCGTCTCGAAAACAGAGGCACAAAAAGAGTAAGGGAAACCCAGCCAGGAGCTAAATAGTAGAGCAGGGCAAATAAATGGAAATTCAGAGAATATCCTAAGGGCATGTGGGTCAAGATGAATTGATGACCGGGCCTCAAAAACTCTCCCACTGGTAAAAAGAAAAGACGAGATTTTGTTCAAGCTTCCAAAATGTGTAAGTAGGAGACAGTCTATGTAATAATCATACATCTATCACACACACATCTCCTCTGTCAATATTTTTTAAAGGCATAGCACCCATTGATTCTCTAGCTTGGGGTTTCTCCTGGGCTATTTTTCTCTCACTGCCCTCTTACTTTCCATTCCCTAAATCCTTGCAGTGTCAGGGTTACCTGAGTAACCAGTGGTAACCTCAGTCCCACAGGTAAACCAAACTTCTTCTTTCTATTACGTCCACTACACCCATACCTTTCCACCGAATCCTTCTCTCACTAAGAGTCCCCAAATTGAGGTCTCTGCATCTCTTTTCCTGTACCTGTCTCCCATTTCACATTTCTGGGCTACACGGGAATCACTGAAAATCCACAGAAGTACCCAAAGGAATCAGAAAGGAACAAAACATAAACTAAATGTGTGAATTACCCCCAATATAGATCACAGAGCATGTAGAATTCAGAATACAGTAAAGACAAAAGTTTTAGTTTAGCATTGCTTCCATGGTTGGCTGGTCTCTTCGTCCTCCACCACCTCTGTTCATGCCCTTCAGCGACGCTCCATCCATCTACCTATTTACCCATCACCAATCCATCCATCCCAAGCAGCAATGCATCATCGCATCCTTCGTAAGTACCTGCCCCTCCCTTTGTTTAGAATGCGATGGATGCTGTGGAAGCACAAACGCACACACAAGCCTCCAGTCCTTTTGGTTTAATCCCCGTAAGGAAAGCAAGCTCAGACCGTCAAGACAACAAAAAACAGTTTGACCGGAAGACGTCTAATTCATGGACGACTTGGAAGCCACAGATATGTCATTCCTGCCCTCAGAATTCAGAGGAGACAGAGAGAGAACACTGAGGGCTGTTGAGGGGAGGAAGGAGAACTTGGCCATCTGTGTCATAATGACATCCACCACATTGCTCCCAGAAAATGTCTTTCCAGGAAGAACACCGGGAGAAGGGAGGTTCAGAGTGGAAAGACATCGGGATGTGTGTAAGTAAGCAGCAGTGCGTTCCAGGACTGCGTAGAGCAGCAGCCAATGCTGCGAGTGCTAGTTGTTCCCAGGAGGCCAGTCTTCAACGTCTCAGCCCCTGTCCGTGTTAGAAGGAGCACATAGCCTCTGCAGCCACCTTCACCATTTGACACCACAGAAAGCTGGGGGGCGCGTCCAGTTTCCAGACCTATGTGTCCTAAATATTTCCAACAGAGCGTTGCATTCAACAGAACTCAACGATGACACACAAAATGAATTGAAAAGCTGTAGACACCTTAAGTGGACTCCCTGAAAATGATGAGCTCTTTGAGCCAATTCCCCATCCTCAGATACCTCAGTCCGCACAGGCTCAAAGTAGCTCCTCTCCTGCCTCACATACATGACCTTGCCCCAGAACTCTCATTTGGTTTCTTATTCTCTATTTCCTCACCCTCCCTCCCTCAGCTGATTAAGACAAGGTTGAATTTTGCCTCTCTGGGCTTCAGTTAATTTTCTCCTCCACTAATTATCACACTAGGATTGTGTGCACACGGGGTTATGTGCGGACCATCTTGCGGAATTTTCCTTTATCCCGTCATAGTGGGTTTGGATGCCAGATGCATGTCTATGATGGACTGAATCCAATACTTCCCTAGGGCTCACTTTACTCATGTGTATAGTGGGCAGAATAATACCTGCAACCTGGGGTTGACAGGGAGGGGTCTTCAATGAGACAATGTAAATAAATAGTAAGTAGGATGTAACACATAGTAAATGTTGGATGAATGTTAGCTCTTGCTTTTATTATTATTCTCCACTTCCTGACAGAGCAGCAAGACCCTCCACTTATTACCACCAACCTGACGACATGGGTTCCACACCTTTAGTAAGAACAAGGTGTGAGGGGCAGGGCACATCTTGGGGCCAGGACAAGGAAGAGCTGTGTAGACCAAAGCATCCGAGGGGTGTTCTCAGGCGGAAATGGTATTTTGTCCAGGGCCTATTCGCCACATTGTGTGGTTGCCCTTTTCTTCCACAAACTTCCCTTTGTAACACCTGCCCATGATGATTCCTGCTGTTGAGGCAGTCCTGAGCAGCTCTGGCCCACAGTGACATTTGCCTATCAAGGTACACCACCAGCCATGTCTTTTGGAGGCAGACCCTACTCCCAGGAGGAGGCTGATAAGCTGAGGAAGCATGGAAAGGGCATGGTGTGTGCCAAGCGCTCACACACACAGATACCACAATATGGAAGCAGGTCTTGCTCTTCCTATGAGAGGTAGTGGCAAGGTGAAGAGAAGCTCCTTACGTGTTCAGTGTAACAACACCTTGCACATGCTGGAGGTGAGATTCAAACCCTGGTCCTTATCTTTGCAACACGGCAAGTGCTCTGACCGTGCTAGTGGCTAGAAGAAGCATAAAGCGTGGATCCTGTCTTTCCAGAACTTAAAACTCACTGACCCGTTGGGAAGGCAAAGACAGTACCTTCAAACAGTCACACATTCACACGTGCTTATACAGGGGTACACGTTCATATCAAAGACACACACGGGGTTATTATTCAGAGTAAATACTCCTCGTGTGAAGACTTCCACTGACCATGGAGAACAGAAGATGGAGCAGCGTCCCAGAGGCCCCCGCTGGGCAAGCGTCGTCCTCCCAGCTTCTCCAAACAAAGAAATTCCCTAGAAGGTAGTATAGTGCAAGAAGAAGAACACACACACACATATCCGGGAGCCTGGCAGGGCTGGGTTTAATCCTCTCTTCCCTACTTTTTACTTAAGTAACCTTAGCGAATAGAAACTTTCGAAGCTGTAAAATGAAAATAGCTCCGACTTCAAGGCCTGAATTAGAAACTCGAGCAGAGATTGTGACAGTCAGGGGAGGACTGCCCCTCCCTCATCCTCCCGGGACAAGACCCCTTGAACAGGGAGGGAGTCTCTCAGCTGCCCAGATGATGGCACACACCCTGCCGTGCCCCAGGGGATGCCCAGCTGGCGATGGATTTCAGCAGAGAGGCTCTAGCTCCAGCCACCAGGAGTCCTTTGTCCGGAACCCTGTCTGTTGATGCGGCCGGCCCCAGAGATTCAGCTCGGATTTCCCCAGCATATGTGTGCATGGGCCCCGGCCTGGTGTTCATTCACAGATGCCTGGCACAGTAGATACAGTGGGCTGAGCCTGTGGCCAGGTTCTGCTGTGACCTCCTTGGTCCCAATTGTCCCTTCTGCCTTCTGTATGTGTGTGTGTGTGTGTGTGTGTGTGTATGTGTTTCTGTGTCTGTGTGTGTCTGTGTGTTTGTATATGAGAGTCAGAGGTTTGGAGGAAGACAAAGAGTGATGCTAATGAATGTCAGGGAACAATACCATTCCAAGGATAAGCGTTTAGTTGTACCTGTGGCTCCTAGAGGACATGTTCCTATGTTCTCTGTTGGTAGATGCAATACTACATAATGCATGCTTGAGATAGCAGATTCCAAACCCAACAAAATCTGTTCTGGGTAGTGAGGGCTTAGGCCAGAAAAGATGGACTGGATGTAACACCCAAACTCATGGATCTTCAGACGTTCACATTTTCTCTAGTAACGCAGGCATTGCTACGGCCACAGGTGGGTTTGAGTTCTTCAGCTCATCCAAGGCAAACCATTGAAAAGTATCTACAGAGTTGGAAGCAGTAGGCGGAGAAGAGGATGTGAAACGGTTTAGGGACCAGGGAGGCTCTGGCCCTCCTTGCTGGCCACCGTCCCCAGGGCCTGGTGTGTTGTGTGAGCTCACTACGTCTTGATGAATTATTAGTTATCCCAGAACACATGCCCCACGTGGCCTTTCTTCTCTGCTATTAGGGACCTGAGCTGAAATCTCTCTCCAAGCCTATCAGGGTTGCTTCTGTCAGAGTGACAACAGGCGGAAGGGGTTCTTCTCCCGGGAAGGCCTGGGATCCTCTG
Source organism: Leucopleurus acutus (assembly GCF_964270905.1). Classification (NCBI taxonomy): domain Eukaryota; kingdom Metazoa; phylum Chordata; class Mammalia; order Artiodactyla; family Delphinidae; genus Leucopleurus; species Leucopleurus acutus. The sequence goes on along the minus strand of NC_139143.1, from coordinate 83,092,740 downwards.
GGTTTCCTTCGGGGCCGAGCCCATGCATAGCCTGCCCTTACGGTGAGTCCCAGAGGAGGCACCATCGATATCCAAGGCTGTCTTCTCATGCTGCAGTGTGAATTCTCAAGATGTAGGGTTACTGTAGTGCTTGCAGCTGAGCTGTAGCTAAGTTCCAGGTCTGAGAATGAAACGTGCCGTCCTCAGGACTGGCTTGCCCATTTCCATTTCTGTCAGTCAAGGTCTTAAGACACTGACGGCAAGTACCGCTACTTGCCTTCAAATGTGGCAACGACCTCCTCCCTACTTCTAAGAGTGGGCTTTGCCCCAGCTTTCAGAGCCCGACTCCACGGAGCACCCAACCATCGTTGAGCCCTTATTCTGTGCCCAACAGTGTACACACGCTTACGCATGTTGTCCCAAATAAGCCTTTCAACTGACATGCAGTATGCGGTTATCCTGTGTAGCAGATGAGGAAACTGGTGCTCACAGATGTATAGTGCCCAAAGTCACCCAGCTGGTGAAGATCAGAGCCCCAGTCGGAACACTAATTGGGGAATTATTTAATGTATGTTTCATCCTTTGATGGATGTTGTTTCAACATTTTCATCCTGGTCCCTGCCCTGTGGCATCCCTCTTTGTTTTGGAATCTCTAAGTGTAACCGGAAGGACGCATCAGCCCTTAAGCCCTGGGATTTCAGATTCCAGGAGCCAGAACGGGTGACTCGTCCAGCAGCCCATGCCAGGTCAAAGTTTCTTAGCTCCCCAGCCTCTGCAACTTATGATAATCATTTCCCTGAGAAGCCTGCAGTCTGCGTGACTTATACACCTGTAAGTGAGATACGTACTCTCAACAGTAACCGCCCAGTTTCTGTGAATGAAGACTAATGTTTTGCTGACCAAGAGGCAGCACAGAGAGCTGCAGGCCCCATTTGTTGTTTATATTACAGCAGGTGAAAAATCAAAGTGATTTGCCCAGGTTTGTTTCCAGATCAGGCTAAATGTGGCTCTGAGTCTAGGTTAAGTCATGGTCCCAACTTTGCTGAGTTTACTGTGTCTCCCCAAGAGCCACTCACCCCTCAGTAGTTGTTTCTCTTACAACAAGGATCGCTGTGCACGCTGATCGGCCCACACCTTCCCGCACCAACCGGAATATCCTGGAACACTACCCTCACCGCTCCCACACCCAGCAGTGTCCTGCATGCTTGCTTAGCACCATCCCAGAAGTCAAGCTTCTAGGGGAAAACATCACGAGTGGGTTTGGAAACACGAGGAAGCCACGGCTCGTAAAGTGATGGGGAAATGGGGCCAGGGCTCGCGTGAAGGCACTGTCATCCTCAAGCACCGTCAAACCGAGAGTGAGTTTACCAGCCCAGGAGATGAGTAAAACCTCAAGTTTGAGGAAGGGCAGATACATCCTATTGTGACTGGGGCCTAGCACACCCCAATCGTAGGCCACCTCATGGCTTGCAAGAGGGATTTGAGACGTATAAAAGGTGTGCAGTGTTAGAGCATCTCAAAAGCCTCAGCATCTCCACGTTCCAGCCACTGGTGAAATCAGGTATGTCGGGCAAAGGAACGCAGCTCTTGGGAGCTTGGTTCTACCTGGTCCAAAACTCTGAGGGCAGCTGGGGCTTGCGCACTGGCTGGCTGGTCAGAAAGAAAGGCCTTGTGTGGGCACCTCTCTCGTCCGTATCATTTGGGACCCACCTCTCTTGGGTTACAAGTCAACATCTGAAGTGTGTGGGGTGGGGGCTGAGATGGGTGTCCAGGGTGCGACCAGAGTCCTGTCTTGAGGGTCCTGCTGGCGTGTGTGGTGGCGCTGTTGTCATGGCCAGGAGCTGAGCGGAGCTGATTAGGAGAGGGTAGCACCAACTCTAGGGCAGGGCTGCCCTTAAGGGAAAGGCCAGTGCAGAGAGGGAGGAGAGCTGCTCAGGGAGCAGGGGGCAGAGGCCCAGGGAGCTCAGAGCAGCAAGGACATGAGGAGGTGGTAAAGCGGCCATGTCCTGCTCTGGGAGTCGGGGACCATTGTTCCACCCCCGTGTGCTCAGTGCCTGGGGATCCATGACTTCCCTCTCTAAGATGTGCATTCTCCCCTAGAATTTAGTATCGATCTAAACGGTCGTTTTGTCTCTAGATGAGTCTTTTCTATGAATTCTCTTACAGAGTGGTTAGCATGCTCCATTCCAATTGTTTGATATTTATATAAAAGGTCAAAATCTTTACCAGAGTACTCAACGTGTTTTGGTTCTCGTGTGTGTGTATGTGTGTGTGTGTGACCACGCGAGCACACACACACACACATATATCTTTACACTCATATTTACCTGTGTATTTACATGTGTTTGAGTGGAGTTTTATATGCTCATTAATCCTTACAACAACTTTAAGAAGAGTACAGAGAAGTTAAGTACCTTGCTCAAAGTCACAAGCTGGTTAATTTTTGAGACAGGACTCACATCCAAGAAAATCATGTTCTAAATTCCACGGTATCTGCTGTGGAAGGATAATACATTTGTCCTCATTGCCCCTGACCTTTCTTCTTATTCTTTCCTTCTCTCTCCTGTCTCTGTCTGTCTGTCTCTCTCTCATTTTTTATATTTTTGTTTTTTCTACCCCTCTCCATTACTCTTCTCCTTTCACCCTTTTTTCCTCTCTTTCTTCTTTCCTTCCTTCCTTCTATATTTCTTTATTTGTCTCAATTAAAACCTTGCTATGGCTTACAAACTGTAGCTACAATTTATACCGACTCACATCATTGCAGACACACACACACACGTTTAATCGGTGAAGCCACCAGGCAAAGGTTGAAACGGCACAGGTTTGAACGAGGCAAGTGGTTCTCCTGGGTTGAGTGTCTCTAAGGTTCTAGAGTTCCTCACTTCAGTGTCTTTTCCATTGCAGTGCACATCCAGACCAGAATGTATCATCCAAAGCAGAAGCTGTGCTGCCCGCTACCAAAGGATTGCTGCCCTCCATCCCAGCCATGCTGCACCCCACCAAAGTATTGCTGCCCCGCACCAAAGTATTGCTGTCCCCCACCTCAGCAGTACTGTCCCCCTCCGCGGCAATGCTGCCCCCCAGTAAAGTACTGTTTCCCCCCACCAAAACACTGCTAAACTCCACCTAAGCACAGCAAGCAGCCTTGCCAACCTCCACCCAAGGCCAAGGAGCCCTCTGTCCCAACGTGCCCAGCCCCTCAGCAGTGCCAGAAGTCCAAGCAGAAGTAAACCCCAGGCATGGGCCAGAGGCCAAGCTCCGTGCAGGACAGAGAACATGAAGCCCACTCCCCTCTCTCAGCTAGCTAGCTGTCAGCCCATCTCACCCCCAGCTTCTGGAAACAGCCACACTTGTGGAAAAGGCAACACCAAGATGGCAGCTTCCTGGATCAACATTTCTTATGAATTAGAAGCTGCAATTTCCATTTAGCAAAGGATCCGGTTCTAAACCTTCTAATCTTCGTTGCTGACTTGTATACTTCACCCTTTTGGCTGCTTGGAAATATAAGCAGCATGCCCGACCACCCTTTCCTAGCACACTTGGTCTCTGCTCCAGTTTTTCAAACAATTAAACACAATTCCGCTGCCATGAATGTGTCGGTTTGATTATTTCGTCATCTTACAGTTGTTAACTCCTGCAGATTTTGTATCCTGCTGCCTAAATAAGAGCCCTAGGAGGGCTGGGCATGTGGGTGCAGGTTGAGCAGAAGGCATGGGGAGATGCCCTTGTGAGGTGAAGAACATTTTCCATGGTCCTGTCAGGGTGAGGAGGAGAGATGGACACTTCAGCCACATGGAGACACATCCCCCCATACTTGCAAAATGAGAACAGCCTTTGGACCCAAGGGAGGTGATGCCCGTCTCGAAAACGGAGGCACAAAAAGAGTAAGGGAAACCCAGCCAGGAGCTAAATAGTAGAGCAGGGCAAATGAATGGAAATTCAGAGAATATCCTAAGGGCATGTGGGTCAAGATGAATTGATGACCGGGCCTCAAAAACTCTCCCACTGGTAAAAAGAAAAGACGAGATTTTGTTCAAGCTTCCAAAATGTGTAAGTAGGAGACAGTCTATGTAATAATCATACATCTATCACACACACATATCCTCTGTCAATATTTTTTAACGGCATAGCACCCATTGATTCTCTAGCTTGGGGTTTCTCCTGGGCTATTTTTCTCTCACTGCCCTCTTACTTTCCATTCCCTAAATCCTTGCAGTATCAGGGTAACCTGAGTAACCAGTGGTAACCTCAGTCCCACAGGTAAACCAAACTTCTTCTTTCTATTACGTCCACTACACCCATACCTTTCCACCGAGTCCTTCTCTCACTAAGAGTCCCCAAATTGAGGTCTCTGCATCTATTTTCCTGTACCTGTCTCCCATTTCACATTTCTGGGCTACACGGGAATCACTGAAAATCCACAGAAGTACCCAAAGGAATCAGAAAGGAACAAAACATAAACTAAATGTGTGAATTACCCCCAACATAGATCACAGAGCATGTAGAATTCAGAATACGGTAAAGACAAAAGTTTTAGTTTAGCATTGCTTCCATGGTTGGCTGGTCTCTTTGTCCTCCACCACCTCTGTTCATGCCCTTCAGCGACGCTCCATCCATCTACCTATTTACCCATCACCAATCCATCCATCCTAAGCAGCAATGCATCATCGCATCCTTCGTAAGTACCTGCCCCTCCCTTTGTTTAGAATGTGATGGATGCTGTGGAAGCACAAATGCACACACAAGCCTCCAGTCCTTTTGGTTTAATCCCCATAAGGAAAGCAAGCTCAGACCGTCAAGACAACAAAAAACAGTTTGAGCAGAAGACGTCTAATTCATGGACGACTTGGAAGCCACAGATATGTCATTCCTGCCCTCAGAATTCAGAGGAGACAGAGAGAGAACACTGAGGGCTGTTGAGGGGAGAAAGGAGGACTTGGCCATCTGTGTCATAATGACATCCACCACAGGGCTCCCAGAAAATGTCTTTCCAGGAAGAACACCGGGAGAAGGGAGGTTCAGAGTGGAAAGACATCGGGATGTGTGTAAGTAAGCAGCAGTGCGTTCCAGGACTGCGTAGAGCAGCAGCCAATGCTGCGAGTGCTAGTTGTTCCCAGGAGGCCAGTCTTCAACGTCTCAGCCCCTGTCCGTGGTAGAAGGAGCACATAGCCTCTGCAGCCACCTTCACCATTTGACACCACAGAAAGCTGGGGGGCGCGTCCAGTTTCCAGACATATGTGTCCTAAATATTTCCAACAGAGCATTGCATTCAACAGAACTCAACGATGACACACAAAATCAATTGAAAAGCTGTAGACACCTTAAGTGGACTCCCTGAAAATGATGAGCTCTTTGAGCCAATTCCCCATCCTCAGATACCTCAGTCCGCACAGGCTCAAAGTAGCTCCTCTCCTGCCTCACATACATGACCTTGCCCCAGAACTCTCATTTGGTTTCTTATCCTCTATTTCCTCACCCTCCCTCCCTCAGCTGATTAAGACAAGGTTGAATTTTGCCTCTCTGGGCTTCAGTTAATTTTCTCCTCCACTAATTAACACACTAGGATTGTGTGCACACGGGGTTATGTGTGGACCATCTTGCGGAATTTTCCTTTATCCCGTCATAGTGGGTTTGGATGCCAGATGCATGTCTATGATGGACTGAATCCAATACTTCCCTAGGCCTCATTTTACTCATGTGTATAGTGGGCAGAATAATACCTGCAACCTGGGGTTGACGGGGAGGGGTCTTCAATGAGACAATGTAAATGAATAGTAAGTAGGATGTAACACATAGTAAATGTTGGATGAATGTTAGCTCTTGCTTTTATTATTATTCTCCACTTCCTGACAGAGAAGCAAGACCCTCCACTTATTACCTCCAACCTGACGACATGGGTTCCACAACTTTAGCAAGAACAAGGTGTGAGGGGCAGGGCACATCTTGGGGCCAGGACAAGGAAGAGTTGTGTAGACCAAAGCATCCGAGGGGTGTTCACAGGCGGAAATGGTATTTTGTCCAGGGCCTATTCGCCACATTGTGTGGTTGCCCTTTTCTTCCACAAACTTCCCTTTGTAACACCTGCCCATGATGATTCCTGCTGTTGAGGCAGTCCTGGGCAGCTCTGGCCCACAGTGACATTTGCCTATCAAGGTACACCGCCAGCCATGTCTTTTGGAGGCAGACCCTACTCCCAGGAGGAGGCTGATAAGCTGAGGAAGCATGGAAAGGGCATGGTGTGTGCCAAGCGCTCACACACACAGATACCACAATATGGAAGCAGGTCTTGCTCTTCCTATGAGAGGTAGTGGCAAGGTGAAGTGAAGCTCCTTACGTGTTCAGTGTAACAACACCTTGCACATGGTGGAGGTGAGATTCAAACCCTGGTCCTTATCTTTGCAACACGGCAAGTGCTCTGACCGTGCTAGTGGCTAGAAGAAGCATAAAGCGTGGATCCTGTCTTTCCAGAACTTAAAACTCACTGACCCGTTGGGAAGGCAAAGACAGTACCTTCAAACAGTCACACATTCACACGTGCTTATACAGGGGTACACGTTCATATCAAAGACACACACGGGGTTATTATTCAGAGTAAATACTCCTCGTGTGAAGACTTCCACTGACCATGGAGAACAGAAGATGGAGCAGCGTCCCAGAGGCCCCCGCTGGGCAGGCGTCGTCCTCCCAGCTTCTCCAAACAAAGAAATTCCCTAGAAGGTAGTATAGTGCAAGAAGAAGAACACACACACATATCCGGGAGCCTGGCAGGGCTGGGTTTAATCCTCTCTTCCCTACTTTTTACTTAAGTAACCTTAGCGACTAGAAACTTTCGAAGCTGTAAAATGAAAATAGCTCTGACTCCAAGGCCTGAATTAGAAACACGAGCAAAGATTGTGACAGTCAGGGGAGGACTGCCCCTCCCTCATACTCCCGGGACAAGACCCCTTGAACAGGGAGGGCGTCTCTCAGCCGCCCAGATGATGGCACACACCCTGCCGTGCCCCAGGTGATGTACAGCTGGCGATGGATTTCAACAGAGAGGCTCTAGCTCCAGCCACCAGGAGTCCTTTGTCCGGAACCCTGTCTGTTGATGCGGCCGGCCCCAGAGGTTCAGCTCGGCCTTCCCCTGCATATGTGTGCACGGGCCCCGGCCTGGTGTTCATTCACAGATGCCTGGCACAGTAGATACAGTGGGCTGAGCCTGTGGCCAGGTTCTGCTGTGACCTCCTTGGTCCCAATTGTCCCTTCTGCCTTCTGTATGTGTGTGTGTGTGTGTGTGTGTGTGTTTCTGTGTCTGTGTGTGTCTGTGTGTTTGTATATGAGAGTCAGAGGTTTGGAGGAAGACAAAGAGTGATGCTAATGAATGTCAGGGAGCAATACCATTCCAAGGATAAGCGTTTAGTTGTACCTGTGGCTCCTAGAGGACATGTTCCTATGTTCTCTGTTGGTAGATGCAATACTACATAATGCATGCTTGAGATAGCAGATTCCACACCCAACAAAATCTGTTCTGGGTAGTGAGGGCTTAGGCCAGAAAAGATGGACTGGATGTAACACCCATACTCATGGATCTTCAGACGTTCACATTTTCTCTAGTAACGCAGGCATTGCTACGGCCACAGGTGGGTTTGAGTTCTTCAGCTCATCCAAGGCAAACCATTGAAAAGTATCTACAGAGTTGGAAGCAGTAGGCGGAGAAGAGGATGTGAAACGGTTTAGGGACCAGGGAGGCTCTGGCCCTCCTTGCTGGCCACCGTCCCCAGGGCCTGGTGTGTTGTGTGAGCTCACTACGTCTTGATGAATTATTAGTTATCCCAGAACACATGCCCCACATGGCCTTTCCTCTCTGCTACTAGGGACCTGAGCTGAAATCTCTCTCCAAGCCTATCAGGGTGCTTCTGTCAGAGTGACAACAGGCGGAAGGGGTTCTTCTCCCGGGAAGGCCTGGGATCCTCTGGGTTTCCTTCGGGGCCGAGCCCATGCATAGCCTGGCCTTACGGTGAGTCCCAGAGGAGGCACCATCGATATCCAAGGCTGTCTTCTCATGCTGCAGTGTGAATTCCCAAGATGTAGGGTTACTGTAGTGCTTGCAGCTGAGCTGTGGCTAAGTTCCAGGTCTGAGAATGAAACGTGCCGTCCTCAGGACTGGCTTGCCCATTTCCATTTCTGCCAGTCAAGGTCTTAGGACACTGAAGGCAAGTACCGCTACTTGCCTTCAAATGTGGCAACGACCTCCTCCCTACTTCTAAGAGTGGGCTTTGCCCCAGCTTTCAGAGCCCGACTCCACGGAGCACCCAACCATCGTTGAGCCCTTTTTCTGTGCCCAACAGTGTACACACGCTTACGCATGTTGTCCAAAATAAGCCTTTCAACTGACATGCAGTATGCGGTTATCCTGTGTAGCAGATGAGGAAACTGGTGCTCACAGATGTATAGTGCCCAAAGTCACCCAGCTGGTGAAGATCAGAGCCCCAGTCGGAACACTAATTGGGGAATTATTTAATGTATGTTTCATCCTTTGATGGATGCTGTTTCAACATTTTCATCCTGGTCCCTGCCCTGTGGCATCCTTCTTTGTTCTGGAATCTCTAAGTGGAACGGGAAGGACGCATCAGCCCTTAAGCACTGGGATTTCAGATTCCAGGAGGCAGAATGGGTGACTCGTCCAGCAGCCCATGCCAGGTCAAAGTTTCTTAGCTCCCCAGCCTCTGCAACTTATGATAATCATTTCCCTGAGAAGCCTGCAGTCTGCGTGACTTATACACCTGTAAGTGAGATACGTACTCTCAACAGTAACCGCCCAGTTTCTGTGAATGAAGACTAATGTTTTGCTGACCAAGAGGCAGCACAGAGAGCTGCAACCCCCATATTTTGTTTATATTACAGCAGGTGAAAAATCAAAGTGATTTGCCCAGGTTTGTTTCCAGATCAGGCTAAATGTGGCTCTGAGTCTAGGTTAAGTCATGGTCCCAACTTTGCTGAGTTTACTGTGTCTCCCCAAGAGCCACTCACCCCTCAGTAGTTGTTTCTCTTAAACAGGGATCGCTGTGCACGCTGATCGGCCCACACCTTCCCGCACCAACCGGAATATCCTGGAACACTACCCTCACCGCTCCCACACCCAGCAGTGTCCTGCATGCTTGCTTAGCACCATCCCAGAAGTCAAGCTTCTAGGGGAAAACATCACGAGTGGGTTTGGAAACACGAGGAAGCCACGGCTCGTAAAGTGATGGGGAAATGGGGCCAGGGCTCGCGTGAAGGCACTGTCATCCTCAAGCACCGTCAAACCGAGAGTGAGTTTACCAGCCCAGGAGATGAGTAAAACCTCAAGTTTGAGGAAGGGCAGATACATCCTATTGTGACTGGGGCCTAGCACACCCCAATCGTAGGCCACCTCATGGCTTGCAAGAGGGATTTGAGACGTATAAAAGGTGTGCAGTGTTAGAGCATCTCAAAAGCCTCAGCATCTCCACGTTCCAGCCACTGGTGAAATCAGGTATGTCGGGCAAAGGAACGCAGCTCTTGGGAGCTTGGTTCTACCTGGTCCAAAACTCTGCGGGCAGCTGGGGCTTGCGCACTGGCTGGCTGGTCAGAAAGAAAGGCCTTGTGTGGGCACCTCTCTCGTCCGTATCATTTGGGACCCACCTCTCTTGGGCTACAAGTCAACATCTGAAGTGTGTGGGGTGGGGGCTGAGATGGGGGTCCAGGGTGTGACCAGAGTCCTGTCTTGAGGGTCCTGCTGGCGTGTGTGGTGGCGATGTTGTCGTGGCCAGGAGCTGAGCGGAGCTGATTAGGAGAGGGTAGCACCAATTCTAGGGCAGGGCTGCCCTGAAGGGCAAAGCCAGTGCAGCGAGGGAGGAGAGCTCCTCAGGGAGCAGGGGGCAGAGGCCCAGGGAGCTCAGAGCAGCAAGGACATGAGGAGGTGGTAAAGCGGCCATGTCCTGCTCTGGGAGTCGGGGACCATTGTTCCACCCCCGTGTGCTCAGTGCCTGGGGATCCATGACTTCCCTCTCTAAGATGTGCATTCTCCCCTAGAATTTAGTATCGATCTAAACGGTCGTTTTGTCTCTAGATGCCTCTTTTCTATGAATTCCCTTAGAGTGTGGTTAAGATGCTCCATTACAATTGTTCGATATTTATTTAAAAAGTCAAAATCTTTACAAGAGTACTCATTGTGTTTTGGATCTCGTGTGTGTGTGTGTGTGTGTGTGTGTGTGACCACGCGAGCACACACACACACACATATATCTTTACACTCATATTTACCTGTGTATTTACATGTGTTTGTGTGGAGTTTTATATGCTCATTAATCCTTACAACAACTTTAAGAAGAGTACAGAGAAGTTAAGTACCTTGCTCAAAGTCACACAGCTGGTTAATTTTTGAGACAGGACTCACATCCAAGAAAATCATGTTCTAAATTCCACGGTATCTGCTGTGGAAGGATAATACATTTGTCCTCATTGCCCCTGACCTTTCTTCTTATTCTTTCCTTCTCTCTCCTGTCTCTGTCTGTCTGTCTCTCTCTCATTTTTTATATTTTTGTTTTTTCTACCCCTCTCCATTACTCTTCTCCTTTCACCCTTTTTTCCTCTCTTTCTTCTTTCCTTCCTTCCTTCTATATTTCTTTATTTGTCTCAATTAAAACCTTGCTATGGCTTACAAACTGTAGCTACAATTTATACCGACTCACATCATTGCAGACACACACACACACGTTTAATCGGTGAAGCCACCAGGCAAAGGTTGAAACGGCACCGGTTTGAACGAGGCAAGTGGTTCTCCTGGGCTGAGTGTCTCTAAGGTTCTAGAGTTCCTCACTTCAGTGTCTTTTCCATTGCAGTGCACATCCAGACCAGAATGTATCATCCAAAGCAGAAGCTGTGCTGCCCGCTACCAAAGGATTGCTGCCCTCCATCCCAGCCATGCTGCACCCCACCAAAGTATTGCTGCCCCGCACCAAAGTATTGCTGTCCCCCACCTCAGCAGTACTGTCCCCCTCCGCGGCAATGCTGCCCCCCAGTAAAGTACTGTTTCCCCCCACCAAAACACTGCTAAACTCCACCTAAGCACAGCAAGCAGCCTTGCCAACCTCCACCCAAGGCCAAGGAGCCCTCTGTCCCAACGTGCCCAGCCCCTCAGCAGTGCCAGAAGTCCAAGCAGAAGTAAACCCCAGGCATGGGCCAGAGGCCAAGCTCCCTGCAGAACAGAGAACATGAAGCCCACTCCCCTCTCTCAGCTAGCTAGCTGTCAGCCCATCTCACCCCCAGCTTCTGGAAACAGCCACACTTGTGGAAAAGGCAAGCCACACTTGTGGAAAAGGCAACACCAAGATGGCAGCTTCCTGGATCAACATTTCTTATGAATTAGAAGCTGCAATTTCCATTTAGCAAAGGATCCGGTTCTAAACCTTCTAATCTTCGTTGCGGACTTGTATACTTCGCCCTTTTGGCTGCTTGGAAATATAAGCAGCATGCCCGACTACCCTTTCCTAGCACACTTGGTCTCTGCTCCAGTTTTTCAAACAATTAAACACAATTCCGCTGCCATGAATGTGTCGGTTTGATTATTTCGTCATCTTACAGTTGTTAACTCCTGCAGATTTAGTATCCTGCTGCCTAAATAAGAGCCCCAGGAGGGCTGGGCATGTGGGTGCAGGTTGAGCAGAAGGCATGGGGAGATGCCCTTCTGAGCTGAAGAACATTTTCCATGGTCCTGTCAGGGTGAGGAGGAGAGATGGGCACTTCAGCCACATGGAGACACATCCCCCCATACTTGCAAAATGAGAACAGCCTTTGGACCCAAGGGAGATGATGCCCGTCTCGAAAACGGAGGCACAAAAAGAGTAAGGGAAACCCAGCCAGGAGCTAAATAGTAGAGCAGGGCAAATAAATGGAAATTCAGAGAATATCCTAAGGGCATGTGGGTCAAGATGAATTGATGACCGGGCCTCAAAAACTCTCCCACTGGTAAAAAGAAAAGACGAGATTTTGTTCAAGCTTCCAAAATGTGTAAGTAGGAGACAGTCTATGTAATAATCATACATCTATCACACACACATCTCCTCTGTCAATATTTTTTAAAGGCATAGCACCCATTGATTCTCTAGCTTGGGGTTTCTCCTGGGCTATTTTTCTCTCACTGCCCTCTTACTTTCCATTCCCTAAATCCTTGCAGTGTCAGGGTTACCTGAGTAACCAGTGGTAACCTCAGTCCCACAGGTAAACCAAACTTCTTCTTTCTATTACGTCCACTACACCCATACCTTTCCACCGAATCCTTCTCTCACTAAGAGTCCCCAAATTGAGGTCTCTGCATCTCTTTTCCTGTACCTGTCTCCCATTTCACATTTCTGGGCTACACGGGAATCACTGAAAATCCACAGAAGTACCCAAAGGAATCAGAAAGGAACAAAACATAAACTAAATGTGTGAATTACCCCCAATATAGATCACAGAGCATGTAGAATTCAGAATACAGTAAAGACAAAAGTTTTAGTTTAGCATTGCTTCCATGGTTGGCTGGTCTCTTCGTCCTCCACCACCTCTGTTCATGCCCTTCAGCGACGCTCCATCCATCTACCTATTTACCCATCACCAATCCATCCATCCCAAGCAGCAATGCATCATCGCATCCTTCGTAAGTACCTGCCCCTCCCTTTGTTTAGAATGCGATGGATGCTGTGGAAGCACAAACGCACACACAAGCCTCCAGTCCTTTTGGTTTAATCCCCGTAAGGAAAGCAAGCTCAGACCGTCAAGACAACAAAAAACAGTTTGACCGGAAGACGTCTAATTCATGGACGACTTGGAAGCCACAGATATGTCATTCCTGCCCTCAGAATTCAGAGGAGACAGAGAGAGAACACTGAGGGCTGTTGAGGGGAGGAAGGAGAACTTGGCCATCTGTGTCATAATGACATCCACCACATTGCTCCCAGAAAATGTCTTTCCAGGAAGAACACCGGGAGAAGGGAGGTTCAGAGTGGAAAGACATCGGGATGTGTGTAAGTAAGCAGCAGTGCGTTCCAGGACTGCGTAGAGCAGCAGCCAATGCTGCGAGTGCTAGTTGTTCCCAGGAGGCCAGTCTTCAACGTCTCAGCCCCTGTCCGTGTTAGAAGGAGCACATAGCCTCTGCAGCCACCTTCACCATTTGACACCACAGAAAGCTGGGGGGCGCGTCCAGTTTCCAGACCTATGTGTCCTAAATATTTCCAACAGAGCGTTGCATTCAACAGAACTCAACGATGACACACAAAATGAATTGAAAAGCTGTAGACACCTTAAGTGGACTCCCTGAAAATGATGAGCTCTTTGAGCCAATTCCCCATCCTCAGATACCTCAGTCCGCACAGGCTCAAAGTAGCTCCTCTCCTGCCTCACATACATGACCTTGCCCCAGAACTCTCATTTGGTTTCTTATTCTCTATTTCCTCACCCTCCCTCCCTCAGCTGATTAAGACAAGGTTGAATTTTGCCTCTCTGGGCTTCAGTTAATTTTCTCCTCCACTAATTATCACACTAGGATTGTGTGCACACGGGGTTATGTGCGGACCATCTTGCGGAATTTTCCTTTATCCCGTCATAGTGGGTTTGGATGCCAGATGCATGTCTATGATGGACTGAATCCAATACTTCCCTAGGGCTCACTTTACTCATGTGTATAGTGGGCAGAATAATACCTGCAACCTGGGGTTGACAGGGAGGGGTCTTCAATGAGACAATGTAAATAAATAGTAAGTAGGATGTAACACATAGTAAATGTTGGATGAATGTTAGCTCTTGCTTTTATTATTATTCTCCACTTCCTGACAGAGCAGCAAGACCCTCCACTTATTACCACCAACCTGACGACATGGGTTCCACACCTTTAGTAAGAACAAGGTGTGAGGGGCAGGGCACATCTTGGGGCCAGGACAAGGAAGAGCTGTGTAGACCAAAGCATCCGAGGGGTGTTCTCAGGCGGAAATGGTATTTTGTCCAGGGCCTATTCGCCACATTGTGTGGTTGCCCTTTTCTTCCACAAACTTCCCTTTGTAACACCTGCCCATGATGATTCCTGCTGTTGAGGCAGTCCTGAGCAGCTCTGGCCCACAGTGACATTTGCCTATCAAGGTACACCACCAGCCATGTCTTTTGGAGGCAGACCCTACTCCCAGGAGGAGGCTGATAAGCTGAGGAAGCATGGAAAGGGCATGGTGTGTGCCAAGCGCTCACACACACAGATACCACAATATGGAAGCAGGTCTTGCTCTTCCTATGAGAGGTAGTGGCAAGGTGAAGAGAAGCTCCTTACGTGTTCAGTGTAACAACACCTTGCACATGCTGGAGGTGAGATTCAAACCCTGGTCCTTATCTTTGCAACACGGCAAGTGCTCTGACCGTGCTAGTGGCTAGAAGAAGCATAAAGCGTGGATCCTGTCTTTCCAGAACTTAAAACTCACTGACCCGTTGGGAAGGCAAAGACAGTACCTTCAAACAGTCACACATTCACACGTGCTTATACAGGGGTACACGTTCATATCAAAGACACACACGGGGTTATTATTCAGAGTAAATACTCCTCGTGTGAAGACTTCCACTGACCATGGAGAACAGAAGATGGAGCAGCGTCCCAGAGGCCCCCGCTGGGCAAGCGTCGTCCTCCCAGCTTCTCCAAACAAAGAAATTCCCTAGAAGGTAGTATAGTGCAAGAAGAAGAACACACACACATATCAGGGAGCCTGGCAGGGCTGGGTTTAATCCTCTCTTCCCTACTTTTTACTTAAGTAACCTTAGCGAATAGAAACTTTCGAAGCTGTAAAATGAAAATAGCTCCGACTTCAAGGCCTGAATTAGAAACTCGAGCAGAGATTGTGACAGTCAGGGGAGGACTGCCCCTCCCTCATCCTCCCGGGACAAGACCCCTTGAACAGGGAGGGAGTCTCTCAGCTGCCCAGATGATGGCACACACCCTGCCGTGCCCCAGGGGATGCCCAGCTGGCGATGGATTTCAGCAGAGAGGCTCTAGCTCCAGCCACCAGGAGTCCTTTGTCCGGAACCCTGTCTGTTGATGCGGCCGGCCCCAGAGATTCAGCTCGGATTTCCCCAGCATATGTGTGCATGGGCCCCGGCCTGGTGTTCATTCACAGATGCCTGGCACAGTAGATACAGTGGGCTGAGCCTGTGGCCAGGTTCTGCTGTGACCTCCTTGGTCCCAATTGTCCCTTCTGCCTTCTGTATGTGTGTGTGTGTGTGTGTGTGTGTGTATGTGTTTCTGTGTCTGTGTGTGTCTGTGTGTTTGTATATGAGAGTCAGAGGTTTGGAGGAAGACAAAGAGTGATGCTAATGAATGTCAGGGAACAATACCATTCCAAGGATAAGCGTTTAGTTGTACCTGTGGCTCCTAGAGGACATGTTCCTATGTTCTCTGTTGGTAGATGCAATACTACATAATGCATGCTTGAGATAGCAGATTCCAAACCCAACAAAATCTGTTCTGGGTAGTGAGGGCTTAGGCCAGAAAAGATGGACTGGATGTAACACCCAAACTCATGGATCTTCAGACGTTCACATTTTCTCTAGTAACGCAGGCATTGCTACGGCCACAGGTGGGTTTGAGTTCTTCAGCTCATCCAAGGCAAACCATTGAAAAGTATCTACAGAGTTGGAAGCAGTAGGCGGAGAAGAGGATGTGAAACGGTTTAGGGACCAGGGAGGCTCTGGCCCTCCTTGCTGGCCACCGTCCCCAGGGCCTGGTGTGTTGTGTGAGCTCACTACGTCTTGATGAATTATTAGTTATCCCAGAACACATGCCCCACGTGGCCTTTCTTCTCTGCTATTAGGGACCTGAGCTGAAATCTCTCTCCAAGCCTATCAGGGTTGCTTCTGTCAGAGTGACAACAGGCGGAAGGGGTTCTTCTCCCGGGAAGGCCTGGGATCCTCTGGGTTTCCTTCGGGGCCGAGCCCATGCATAGCCTGCCCTTACGGTGAGTCCCAGAGGAGGCACCATCGATATCCAAGGCTGTCTTCTCATGCTGCAGTGTGAATTCTCAAGATGTAGGGTTACTGTAGTGCTTGCAGCTGAGCTGTAGCTAAGTTCCAGGTCTGAGAATGAAACGTGCCGTCCTCAGGACTGGCTTGCCCATTTCCATTTCTGTCAGTCAAGGTCTTAAGACACTGACGGCAAGTACCGCTACTTGCCTTCAAATGTGGCAACGACCTCCTCCCTACTTCTAAGAGTGGGCTTTGCCCCAGCTTTCAGAGCCCGACTCCACGGAGCACCCAACCATCGTTGAGCCCTTATTCTGTGCCCAACAGTGTACACACGCTTACGCATGTTGTCCCAAATAAGCCTTTCAACTGACATGCAGTATGCGGTTATCCTGTGTAGCAGATGAGGAAACTGGTGCTCACAGATGTATAGTGCCCAAAGTCACCCAGCTGGTGAAGATCAGAGCCCCAGTCGGAACACTAATTGGGGAATTATTTAATGTATGTTTCATCCTTTGATGGATGTTGTTTCAACATTTTCATCCTGGTCCCTGCCCTGTGGCATCCCTCTTTGTTTTGGAATCTCTAAGTGTAACCGGAAGGACGCATCAGCCCTTAAGCCCTGGGATTTCAGATTCCAGGAGCCAGAACGGGTGACTCGTCCAGCAGCCCATGCCAGGTCAAAGTTTCTTAGCTCCCCAGCCTCTGCAACTTATGATAATCATTTCCCTGAGAAGCCTGCAGTCTGCGTGACTTATACACCTGTAAGTGAGATACGTACTCTCAACAGTAACCGCCCAGTTTCTGTGAATGAAGACTAATGTTTTGCTGACCAAGAGGCAGCACAGAGAGCTGCAGGCCCCATTTGTTGTTTATATTACAGCAGGTGAAAAATCAAAGTGATTTGCCCAGGTTTGTTTCCAGATCAGGCTAAATGTGGCTCTGAGTCTAGGTTAAGTCATGGTCCCAACTTTGCTGAGTTTACTGTGTCTCCCCAAGAGCCACTCACCCCTCAGTAGTTGTTTCTCTTACAACAAGGATCGCTGTGCACGCTGATCGGCCCACACCTTCCCGCACCAACCGGAATATCCTGGAACACTACCCTCACCGCTCCCACACCCAGCAGTGTCCTGCATGCTTGCTTAGCACCATCCCAGAAGTCAAGCTTCTAGGGGAAAACATCACGAGTGGGTTTGGAAACACGAGGAAGCCACGGCTCGTAAAGTGATGGGGAAATGGGGCCAGGGCTCGCGTGAAGGCACTGTCATCCTCAAGCACCGTCAAACCGAGAGTGAGTTTACCAGCCCAGGAGATGAGTAAAACCTCAAGTTTGAGGAAGGGCAGATACATCCTATTGTGACTGGGGCCTAGCACACCCCAATCGTAGGCCACCTCATGGCTTGCAAGAGGGATTTGAGACGTATAAAAGGTGTGCAGTGTTAGAGCATCTCAAAAGCCTCAGCATCTCCACGTTCCAGCCACTGGTGAAATCAGGTATGTCGGGCAAAGGAACGCAGCTCTTGGGAGCTTGGTTCTACCTGGTCCAAAACTCTGAGGGCAGCTGGGGCTTGCGCACTGGCTGGCTGGTCAGAAAGAAAGGCCTTGTGTGGGCACCTCTCTCGTCCGTATCATTTGGGACCCACCTCTCTTGGGTTACAAGTCAACATCTGAAGTGTGTGGGGTGGGGGCTGAGATGGGTGTCCAGGGTGCGACCAGAGTCCTGTCTTGAGGGTCCTGCTGGCGTGTGTGGTGGCGCTGTTGTCATGGCCAGGAGCTGAGCGGAGCTGATTAGGAGAGGGTAGCACCAACTCTAGGGCAGGGCTGCCCTTAAGGGAAAGGCCAGTGCAGAGAGGGAGGAGAGCTGCTCAGGGAGCAGGGGGCAGAGGCCCAGGGAGCTCAGAGCAGCAAGGACATGAGGAGGTGGTAAAGCGGCCATGTCCTGCTCTGGGAGTCGGGGACCATTGTTCCACCCCCGTGTGCTCAGTGCCTGGGGATCCATGACTTCCCTCTCTAAGATGTGCATTCTCCCCTAGAATTTAGTATCGATCTAAACGGTCGTTTTGTCTCTAGATGAGTCTTTTCTATGAATTCTCTTACAGAGTGGTTAGCATGCTCCATTCCAATTGTTTGATATTTATATAAAAGGTCAAAATCTTTACCAGAGTACTCAACGTGTTTTGGTTCTCGTGTGTGTGTATGTGTGTGTGTGTGACCACGCGAGCACACACACACACACATATATCTTTACACTCATATTTACCTGTGTATTTACATGTGTTTGAGTGGAGTTTTATATGCTCATTAATCCTTACAACAACTTTAAGAAGAGTACAGAGAAGTTAAGTACCTTGCTCAAAGTCACAAGCTGGTTAATTTTTGAGACAGGACTCACATCCAAGAAAATCATGTTCTAAATTCCACGGTATCTGCTGTGGAAGGATAATACATTTGTCCTCATTGCCCCTGACCTTTCTTCTTATTCTTTCCTTCTCTCTCCTGTCTCTGTCTGTCTGTCTCTCTCTCATTTTTTATATTTTTGTTTTTTCTACCCCTCTCCATTACTCTTCTCCTTTCACCCTTTTTTCCTCTCTTTCTTCTTTCCTTCCTTCCTTCTATATTTCTTTATTTGTCTCAATTAAAACCTTGCTATGGCTTACAAACTGTAGCTACAATTTATACCGACTCACATCATTGCAGACACACACACACACGTTTAATCGGTGAAGCCACCAGGCAAAGGTTGAAACGGCACAGGTTTGAACGAGGCAAGTGGTTCTCCTGGGTTGAGTGTCTCTAAGGTTCTAGAGTTCCTCACTTCAGTGTCTTTTCCATTGCAGTGCACATCCAGACCAGAATGTATCATCCAAAGCAGAAGCTGTGCTGCCCGCTACCAAAGGATTGCTGCCCTCCATCCCAGCCATGCTGCACCCCACCAAAGTATTGCTGCCCCGCACCAAAGTATTGCTGTCCCCCACCTCAGCAGTACTGTCCCCCTCCGCGGCAATGCTGCCCCCCAGTAAAGTACTGTTTCCCCCCACCAAAACACTGCTAAACTCCACCTAAGCACAGCAAGCAGCCTTGCCAACCTCCACCCAAGGCCAAGGAGCCCTCTGTCCCAACGTGCCCAGCCCCTCAGCAGTGCCAGAAGTCCAAGCAGAAGTAAACCCCAGGCATGGGCCAGAGGCCAAGCTCCGTGCAGGACAGAGAACATGAAGCCCACTCCCCTCTCTCAGCTAGCTAGCTGTCAGCCCATCTCACCCCCAGCTTCTGGAAACAGCCACACTTGTGGAAAAGGCAACACCAAGATGGCAGCTTCCTGGATCAACATTTCTTATGAATTAGAAGCTGCAATTTCCATTTAGCAAAGGATCCGGTTCTAAACCTTCTAATCTTCGTTGCTGACTTGTATACTTCACCCTTTTGGCTGCTTGGAAATATAAGCAGCATGCCCGACCACCCTTTCCTAGCACACTTGGTCTCTGCTCCAGTTTTTCAAACAATTAAACACAATTCCGCTGCCATGAATGTGTCGGTTTGATTATTTCGTCATCTTACAGTTGTTAACTCCTGCAGATTTTGTATCCTGCTGCCTAAATAAGAGCCCTAGGAGGGCTGGGCATGTGGGTGCAGGTTGAGCAGAAGGCATGGGGAGATGCCCTTGTGAGGTGAAGAACATTTTCCATGGTCCTGTCAGGGTGAGGAGGAGAGATGGACACTTCAGCCACATGGAGACACATCCCCCCATACTTGCAAAATGAGAACAGCCTTTGGACCCAAGGGAGGTGATGCCCGTCTCGAAAACGGAGGCACAAAAAGAGTAAGGGAAACCCAGCCAGGAGCTAAATAGTAGAGCAGGGCAAATGAATGGAAATTCAGAGAATATCCTAAGGGCATGTGGGTCAAGATGAATTGATGACCGGGCCTCAAAAACTCTCCCACTGGTAAAAAGAAAAGACGAGATTTTGTTCAAGCTTCCAAAATGTGTAAGTAGGAGACAGTCTATGTAATAATCATACATCTATCACACACACATATCCTCTGTCAATATTTTTTAACGGCATAGCACCCATTGATTCTCTAGCTTGGGGTTTCTCCTGGGCTATTTTTCTCTCACTGCCCTCTTACTTTCCATTCCCTAAATCCTTGCAGTATCAGGGTAACCTGAGTAACCAGTGGTAACCTCAGTCCCACAGGTAAACCAAACTTCTTCTTTCTATTACGTCCACTACACCCATACCTTTCCACCGAGTCCTTCTCTCACTAAGAGTCCCCAAATTGAGGTCTCTGCATCTATTTTCCTGTACCTGTCTCCCATTTCACATTTCTGGGCTACACGGGAATCACTGAAAATCCACAGAAGTACCCAAAGGAATCAGAAAGGAACAAAACATAAACTAAATGTGTGAATTACCCCCAACATAGATCACAGAGCATGTAGAATTCAGAATACGGTAAAGACAAAAGTTTTAGTTTAGCATTGCTTCCATGGTTGGCTGGTCTCTTTGTCCTCCACCACCTCTGTTCATGCCCTTCAGCGACGCTCCATCCATCTACCTATTTACCCATCACCAATCCATCCATCCTAAGCAGCAATGCATCATCGCATCCTTCGTAAGTACCTGCCCCTCCCTTTGTTTAGAATGTGATGGATGCTGTGGAAGCACAAATGCACACACAAGCCTCCAGTCCTTTTGGTTTAATCCCCATAAGGAAAGCAAGCTCAGACCGTCAAGACAACAAAAAACAGTTTGAGCAGAAGACGTCTAATTCATGGACGACTTGGAAGCCACAGATATGTCATTCCTGCCCTCAGAATTCAGAGGAGACAGAGAGAGAACACTGAGGGCTGTTGAGGGGAGAAAGGAGGACTTGGCCATCTGTGTCATAATGACATCCACCACAGGGCTCCCAGAAAATGTCTTTCCAGGAAGAACACCGGGAGAAGGGAGGTTCAGAGTGGAAAGACATCGGGATGTGTGTAAGTAAGCAGCAGTGCGTTCCAGGACTGCGTAGAGCAGCAGCCAATGCTGCGAGTGCTAGTTGTTCCCAGGAGGCCAGTCTTCAACGTCTCAGCCCCTGTCCGTGGTAGAAGGAGCACATAGCCTCTGCAGCCACCTTCACCATTTGACACCACAGAAAGCTGGGGGGCGCGTCCAGTTTCCAGACATATGTGTCCTAAATATTTCCAACAGAGCATTGCATTCAACAGAACTCAACGATGACACACAAAATCAATTGAAAAGCTGTAGACACCTTAAGTGGACTCCCTGAAAATGATGAGCTCTTTGAGCCAATTCCCCATCCTCAGATACCTCAGTCCGCACAGGCTCAAAGTAGCTCCTCTCCTGCCTCACATACATGACCTTGCCCCAGAACTCTCATTTGGTTTCTTATCCTCTATTTCCTCACCCTCCCTCCCTCAGCTGATTAAGACAAGGTTGAATTTTGCCTCTCTGGGCTTCAGTTAATTTTCTCCTCCACTAATTAACACACTAGGATTGTGTGCACACGGGGTTATGTGTGGACCATCTTGCGGAATTTTCCTTTATCCCGTCATAGTGGGTTTGGATGCCAGATGCATGTCTATGATGGACTGAATCCAATACTTCCCTAGGCCTCATTTTACTCATGTGTATAGTGGGCAGAATAATACCTGCAACCTGGGGTTGACGGGGAGGGGTCTTCAATGAGACAATGTAAATGAATAGTAAGTAGGATGTAACACATAGTAAATGTTGGATGAATGTTAGCTCTTGCTTTTATTATTATTCTCCACTTCCTGACAGAGAAGCAAGACCCTCCACTTATTACCTCCAACCTGACGACATGGGTTCCACAACTTTAGCAAGAACAAGGTGTGAGGGGCAGGGCACATCTTGGGGCCAGGACAAGGAAGAGTTGTGTAGACCAAAGCATCCGAGGGGTGTTCACAGGCGGAAATGGTATTTTGTCCAGGGCCTATTCGCCACATTGTGTGGTTGCCCTTTTCTTCCACAAACTTCCCTTTGTAACACCTGCCCATGATGATTCCTGCTGTTGAGGCAGTCCTGGGCAGCTCTGGCCCACAGTGACATTTGCCTATCAAGGTACACCGCCAGCCATGTCTTTTGGAGGCAGACCCTACTCCCAGGAGGAGGCTGATAAGCTGAGGAAGCATGGAAAGGGCATGGTGTGTGCCAAGCGCTCACACACACAGATACCACAATATGGAAGCAGGTCTTGCTCTTCCTATGAGAGGTAGTGGCAAGGTGAAGTGAAGCTCCTTACGTGTTCAGTGTAACAACACCTTGCACATGGTGGAGGTGAGATTCAAACCCTGGTCCTTATCTTTGCAACACGGCAAGTGCTCTGACCGTGCTAGTGGCTAGAAGAAGCATAAAGCGTGGATCCTGTCTTTCCAGAACTTAAAACTCACTGACCCGTTGGGAAGGCAAAGACAGTACCTTCAAACAGTCACACATTCACACGTGCTTATACAGGGGTACACGTTCATATCAAAGACACACACGGGGTTATTATTCAGAGTAAATACTCCTCGTGTGAAGACTTCCACTGACCATGGAGAACAGAAGATGGAGCAGCGTCCCAGAGGCCCCCGCTGGGCAGGCGTCGTCCTCCCAGCTTCTCCAAACAAAGAAATTCCCTAGAAGGTAGTATAGTGCAAGAAGAAGAACACACACACATATCCGGGAGCCTGGCAGGGCTGGGTTTAATCCTCTCTTCCCTACTTTTTACTTAAGTAACCTTAGCGAATAGAAACTTTCGAAGCTGTAAAATGAAAATAGCTCCGACTTCAAGGCCTGAATTAGAAACTCGAGCAGAGATTGTGACAGTCAGGGGAGGACTGCCCCTCCCTCATCCTCCCGGGACAAGACCCCTTGAACAGGGAGGGAGTCTCTCAGCTGCCCAGATGATGGCACACACCCTGCCGTGCCCCAGGGGATGCCCAGCTGGCGATGGATTTCAGCAGAGAGGCTCTAGCTCCAGCCACCAGGAGTCCTTTGTCCGGAACCCTGTCTGTTGATGCGGCCGGCCCCAGAAGTTCAGCTCGGCCTTCCCCTGCATATGTGTGCACGGGCCCCGGCCTGGTGTTCATTCACAGATGCCTGGCACAGTAGATACAGTGGGCTGAGCCTGTGGCCAGGTTTTGCTGTGACCTCCTTGGTCCCAATTGTCCCTTCTGCCTTCTGTATGTGTGTGTGTGTGTGTGTGTGTGTGTTTCTGTGTCTGTGTGTGTCTGTGTGTTTGTATATGAGAGTCAGAGGTTTGGAGGAAGACAAAGAGTGATGCTAATGAATGTCAGGGAGCAATACCATTCCAAGGATAAGCGTTTAGTTGTACCTGTGGCTCCTAGAGGACATGTTCCTATGTTCTCTGTTGGTAGATGCAATACTACATAATGCATGCTTGAGATAGCAGATTCCACACCCAACAAAATCTGTTCTGGGTAGTGAGGGCTTAGGCCAGAAAAGATGGACTGGATGTAACACCCATACTCATGGATCTTCAGACGTTCACATTTTCTCTAGTAACGCAGGCATTGCTACGGCCACAGGTGGGTTTGAGTTCTTCAGCTCATCCAAGGCAAACCATTGAAAAGTATCTACAGAGTTGGAAGCAGTAGGCGGAGAAGAGGATGTGAAACGGTTTAGGGACCAGGGAGGCTCTGGCCCTCCTTGCTGGCCACCGTCCCCAGGGCCTGGTGTGTTGTGTGAGCTCACTACGTCTTGATGAATTATTAGTTATCCCAGAACACATGCCCCACATGGCCTTTCCTCTCTGCTACTAGGGACCTGAGCTGAAATCTCTCTCCAAGCCTATCAGGGTGCTTCTGTCAGAGTGACAACAGGCGGAAGGGGTTCTTCTCCCGGGAAGGCCTGGGATCCTCTGGGTTTCCTTCGGGGCCGAGCCCATGCATAGCCTGGCCTTACGGTGAGTCCCAGAGGAGGCACCATCGATATCCAAGGCTGTCTTCTCATGCTGCAGTGTGAATTCCCAAGATGTAGGGTTACTGTAGTGCTTGCAGCTGAGCTGTGGCTAAGTTCCAGGTCTGAGAATGAAACGTGCCGTCCTCAGGACTGGCTTGCCCATTTCCATTTCTGCCAGTCAAGGTCTTAGGACACTGAAGGCAAGTACCGCTACTTGCCTTCAAATGTGGCAACGACCTCCTCCCTACTTCTAAGAGTGGGCTTTGCCCCAGCTTTCAGAGCCCGACTCCACGGAGCACCCAACCATCGTTGAGCCCTTTTTCTGTGCCCAACAGTGTACACACGCTTACGCATGTTGTCCAAAATAAGCCTTTCAACTGACATGCAGTATGCGGTTATCCTGTGTAGCAGATGAGGAAACTGGTGCTCACAGATGTATAGTGCCCAAAGTCACCCAGCTGGTGAAGATCAGAGCCCCAGTCGGAACACTAATTGGGGAATTATTTAATGTATGTTTCATCCTTTGATGGATGCTGTTTCAACATTTTCATCCTGGTCCCTGCCCTGTGGCATCCTTCTTTGTTCTGGAATCTCTAAGTGGAACGGGAAGGACGCATCAGCCCTTAAGCACTGGGATTTCAGATTCCAGGAGGCAGAATGGGTGACTCGTCCAGCAGCCCATGCCAGGTCAAAGTTTCTTAGCTCCCCAGCCTCTGCAACTTATGATAATCATTTCCCTGAGAAGCCTGCAGTCTGCGTGACTTATACACCTGGAAGTGAGATACGTACTCTCAACAGTAACCGCCCAGTTTCTGTGAATGAAGACTAATGTTTTGCTGACCAAGAGGCAGCACAGAGAGCTGCAACCCCCATATTTTGTTTATATTACAGCAGGTGAAAAATCAAAGTGATTTGCCCAGGTTTGTTTCCAGATCAGGCTAAATGTGGCTCTGAGTCTAGGTTAAGTCATGGTCCCAACTTTGCTGAGTTTACTGTGTCTCCCCAAGAGCCACTCACCCCTCAGTAGTTGTTTCTCTTAAACAGGGATCGCTGTGCACGCTGATCGGCCCACACCTTCCCGCACCAACCGGAATATCCTGGAACACTACCCTCACCGCTCCCACACCCAGCAGTGTCCTGCATGCTTGCTTAGCACCATCCCAGAAGTCAAGCTTCTAGGGGAAAACATCACGAGTGGGTTTGGAAACACGAGGAAGCCACGGCTCGTAAAGTGATGGGGAAATGGGGCCAGGGCTCGCGTGAAGGCACTGTCATCCTCAAGCACCGTCAAACCGAGAGTGAGTTTACCAGCCCAGGAGATGAGTAAAACCTCAAGTTTGAGGAAGGGCAGATACATCCTATTGTGACTGGGGCCTAGCACACCCCAATCGTAGGCCACCTCATGGCTTGCAAGAGGGATTGGAGACGTATAAAAGGTGTGCAGTGTTAGAGCATCTCAAAAGCCTCAGCATCTCCACGTTCCAGCCACTGGTGAAATCAGGTATGTCGGGCAAAGGAACGCAGCTCTTGGGAGCTTGGTTCTACCTGGTCCAAAACTCTGCGGGCAGCTGGGGCTTGCGCACTGGCTGGCTGGTCAGAAAGAAAGGCCTTGTGTGGGCACCTCTCTCGTCCGTATCATTTGGGACCCACCTCTCTTGGGCTACAAGTCAACATCTGAAGTGTGTGGGGTGGGGGCTGAGATGGGGGTCCAGGGTGTGACCAGAGTCCTGTCTTGAGGGTCCTGCTGGCATGTGTGGTGGCGATGTTGTCGTGGCCAGGAGCTGAGCGGAGCTGATTAGGAGAGGGTAGCACCAATTCTAGGGCAGGGCTGCCCTGAAGGGCAAAGCCAGTGCAGCGAGGGAGGAGAGCTCCTCAGGGAGCAGGGGGCAGAGGCCCAGGGAGCTCAGAGCAGCAAGGACATGAGGAGGTGGTAAAGCGGCCATGTCCTGCTCTGGGAGTCGGGGACCATTGTTCCACCCCCGTGTGCTCAGTGCCTGGGGATCCATGACTTCCCTCTCTAAGATGTGCATTCTCCCCTAGAATTTAGTATCGATCTAAACGGTCGTTTTGTCTCTAGATGAGTCTTTTCTATGAATTCTCTTACAGAGTGGTTAGCATGCTCCCTTCCAATTGTTTGATATTTATATAAAAGGTCAAAATCTTTACAAGAGTACTCAACGTGTTTTGGTTCTCGTGTGTGTGTATGTGTGTGTGTGTGACCACGCGAGCACACACACACACACATATATCTTTACACTCATATTTACCTGTGTATTTACATGTGTTTGTGTGGAGTTTTATATGCTCATTAATCCTTACAACAACTTTAAGAAGAGTACAGAGAAGTTAAGTACCTTGCTCAAAGTCACAAGCTGGTTAATTTTTGAGACAGGACTCACATCCAAGAAAATCATGTTCTAAATTCCACGGTATCTGCTGTGGAAGGATAATACATTTGTCCTCATTGTCCCTGACCTTTCTTCTTATTCTTTCCTTCTCTCTCCTGTCTCTGTCTGTCTGTCTCTCTCTCATTTTTTATATTTTTGTTTTTTCTACCCCTCTCCATTACTCTTCTCCTTTCACCCTTTTTTCCTCTCTTTCTTCTTTCCTTCCTTCCTTCTATATTTCTTTATTTGTCTCAATTAAAACCTTGCTATGGCTTACAAACTGTAGCTACAATTTATACCGACTCACATCATTGCAGACACACACACACACGTTTAATCGGTGAAGCCACCAGGCAAAGGTTGAAACGGCACCGGTTTGAACGAGGCAAGTGGTTCTCCTGGGCTGAGTGTCTCTAAGGTTCTAGAGTTCCTCACTTCAGTGTCTTTTCCATTGCAGTGCACATCCAGACCAGAATGTATCATCCAAAGCAGAAGCTGTGCTGCCCGCTACCAAAGGATTGCTGCCCTCCATCCCAGCCATGCTGCACCCCACCAAAGTATTGCTGCCCCGCACCAAAGTATTGCTGTCCCCCACCTCAGCAGTACTGTCCCCCTCCGCGGCAATGCTGCCCCCCAGTAAAGTACTGTTTTCCCCCACCAAAACACTGCTAAACTCCACCTAAGCACAGCAAGCAGCCTTGCCAACCTCCACCCAAGGCCAAGGAGCCCTCTGTCCCAACGTGCCCAGCCCCTCAGCAGTGCCAGAAGTCCAAGCAGAAGTAAACCCCAGGCATGGGCCAGAGGCCAAGCTCCCTGCAGAACAGAGAACATGAAGCCCACTCCCTCTCTCAGCTAGCTAGCTGTCAGCCCATCTCACCCCCAGCTTCTGGAAACAGCCACACTTGTGGAAAAGGCAACACCAAGATGGCAGCTTCCTGGATCAACATTTCTTATGAATTAGAAGCTGCAATTTCCATTTAGCAAAGGATCCGGTTCTAAACCTTCTAATCTTCGTTGCGGACTTGTATACTTCGCCCTTTTGGCTGCTTGGAAATATAAGCAGCATGCCCGACTACCCTTTCCTAGCACACTTGGTCTCTGCTCCAGTTTTTCAAACAATTAAACACAATTCCGCTGCCATGAATGTGTCGGTTTGATTATTTCGTCATCTTACAGTTGTTAACTCCTGCAGATTTTGTATCCTGCTGCCTAAATAAGAGCCCTAGGAGGGCTGGGCATGTGGGTGCAGGTTGAGCAGAAGGCATGGGGAGATGCCCTTCTGAGCTGAAGAACATTTTCCATGGTCCTGTCAGGGTGAGGAGGAGAGATGGGCACTTCAGCCACATGGGGACACATCCCCCCATACTTGCAAAATGAGAACAGTCTTTGGACCCAAGGGAGATGATGCCCGTCTCGAAAACAGAGGCACAAAAAGAGTAAGGGAAACCCAGCCAGGAGCTAAATAGTAGAGCAGGGCAAATGAATGGAAATTCAGAGAATATCCTAAGGGCATGTGGGTCAAGATGAATTGATGACCGGGCCTCAAAAACTCTCCCACTGGTAAAAAGAAAAGACGAGATTTTGTTCAAGCTTCCAAAATGTGTAAGTAGGAGACAGTCTATGTAATAATCATACATCTATCACACACACATATCCTCTGTCAATATTTTTTAAAGGCATAGCAGCCATTGATTCTCTAGCTTGGGGTTTCTCCTGGGCTATTTTTCTCTCACTGCCCTCTTACTTTCCATTCCCTAAATCCTTGCAGTATCAGGGTAACCTGAGTAACCAGTGGTAACCTCAGTCCCACAGGTAAACCAAACTTCTTCTTTCTATTACGTCCACTACACCCATACCTTTCCACCGAATCCTTCTCTCACTAAGAGTCCCCAAATTGAGGTCTCTCCATCTCTTTTCCTGTACCTGTCTCCCATTTCACATTTCTGGGCTACACGGGAATCACTGAAAATCCACAGAAGTACCCAAAGGAATCAGAAAGGAACAAACCATAAACTAAATGTGTGAATTACCCCCAACATAGATCACAGAGCATGTAGAATTCAGAATACGGTAAAGACAAAAGTTT
The DNA here is from genome assembly GCF_964270905.1 of Leucopleurus acutus. Lineage (NCBI taxonomy): Eukaryota > Metazoa > Chordata > Mammalia > Artiodactyla > Delphinidae > Leucopleurus > Leucopleurus acutus. The sequence goes on along the minus strand of NC_139143.1, from coordinate 83,064,388 downwards.
TAGTTTACCATTGCTTCCATGGTTGGCTGGTCTCTTCGTCCTCCACCACCTCTGTTCATGCCCTTCAGCGACGCTCCATCCATCTACCTATTTACCCATCACCAATCCATCCATCCCAAGCAGCAATGCATCATCGCATCCTTCGTAAGTACCTGCCCCTCCCTTTGTTTAGAATGTGATGGATGCTGTGGAAGCACAAACGCACACACAAGCCTCCAGTCCTTTTGGTTTAATCCCCGTAAGGAAAGCAAGCTCAGACCGCCAAGACAACAAAAAACAGTTTGACCGGAAGACGTCTAATTCATGGACGACTTGGAAGCCACAGATATGTCATTCCTGCCCTCAGAATTCAGAGGAGACAGAGAGAGAACACTGAGGGCTGTTGAGGGGAGGAAGGAGAACTTGGCCATCTGTGTCATAATGACATCCACCACATTGCTCCCAGAAAATGTCTTTCCAGGAAGAACACCGGGAGAAGGGAGGTTCAGAGTGGAAAGACATCGGGATGTGTGTAAGTAAGCAGCAGTGCGTTCCAGGACTGCGTAGAGCAGCAGCCAATGCTGCGAGTGCTAGTTGTTCCCAGGAGGCCAGTCTTCAACGTCTCAGCCCCTGTCCGTGGTAGAGAGAGCACATAGCCTCTGCAGCCACCTTCATCATTTGACACCACAGAAAGCTGGGGGGCGCGTCCAGTTTCCAGACCTATGTGTCCTAAATATTTCCAACAGAGCGTTGCATTCAACAGAACTCAACGATGACACACAAAATGAATTGAAAAGCTGTAGACACCTTAAGTGGACTCCCTGAAAATGATGAGCTCTTTGAGCCAATTCCCCATCCTCAGATACCTCAGTCCGCACAGGCTCAAAGTAGCTCCTCTCCTGCCTCACATACATGACCTTGCCCCAGAACTCTCATTTGGTTTCTTATTCTCTATTTCCTCACCCTCCCTCCCTCAGCTGATTAAGACAAGGGTGAATTTTGCCTCTCTGGGCTTCAGTTAATTTTCTCCTCCACTAATTATCACACTAGGATTGTGTGCACACGGGGTTATGTGCGGACCATCTTGCGGAATTTTCCTTTATCCCGTCATAGTGGGTTTGGATGCCAGATGCATGTCTATGATGGACTGAATCCAATACTTCCCTAGGGCTCACTTTACTCTTGTGTATAGTGGGCAGAATAATACCTGCAACCTGGGGTTGACAGGGAGGTGTCTTCAATGAGACAATGTAAATAAATAGTAAGTAGGATGTAACACACAGTAAATGTTGGATGAATGTTAGCTCTTGCTTTTATTATTATTCTCCACTTCCTGACAGAGCAGCAAGACCCTCCACTTATTACCACCAACCTGACGACATGGGTTCCACACCTTTAGTAAGAACAAGGTGTGAGGGGCAGGGCACATCTTGGGGCCAGGACAAGGAAGAGCTGTGCAGACCAAAGCATCCGAGGGGTGTTCACAGGCGGAAATGGTATTTTGTCCAGGGCCTATTCTCCACATTGTGTGGTTGCCCTTTTCTTCCACAAACTTCCCTTTGTAACACCTGCCCATGATGATTCCTGCTGTTGAGGCAGTCCTGGGCAGCTCTGGCCCACAGTGACATTTGCCTATCAAGGTACACCACCAGCCATGTCTTTTGGAGGCTGACCCTACTCCCAGGAGGAGGCTGATAAGTGAGGAAGCATGGAAAGGGCATGGTGTGTGCCAAGCGCTCACACACACAGATACCACAATATGGAAGCAGGTCTTGCTCTTCCTATGAGAGGTAGTGGCAAGGTGAAGTGAAGCTCCTTACGTGTTCAGTGTAACAGCATCTTGCACATGGTGGAGGTGAGATTCAAACCCTGGTCCTTATCTTTGCAACATGGCAAGTGCTCTGACCGTGCTAGTGGCTAGAAGAAGCATAAAGCGTGGATCCTGTCTTTCCAGAACTTAAAACTCACTGACCCGTTGGGAAGGCAAAGACAGTACCTTCAAACAGTCACACATTCACACGTGCTTATACAGGGGTACACGTTCATATCAAAGACACACACGGGGTTATTATTCAGAGTAAATACTCCTCGTGTGAAGACTTCCACTGACCATGGAGAACAGAAGATGGAGCAGCGTCCCAGAGGCCCCCGCTGGGCAGGCGTCGTCCTCCCAGCTTCTCCAAACAAAGAAATTCCCTAGAAGGTAGTATAGTGCAAGAAGAAGAACACACACACATATCCGGGAGCCTGGCAGGGCTGGGTTTAATCCTCTCTTCCCTACTTTTTACTTAAGTAACCTTAGCGACTAGAAACTTTCGAAGCTGTAAAATGAAAATAGCTCTGACTCCAAGGCCTGAATTAGAAACACGAGCAAAGATTGTGACAGTCAGGGGAGGACTGCCCCTCCCTCATACTCCCGGGACAAGACCCCTTGAACAGGGAGGGCGTCTCTCAGCCGCCCAGATGATGGCACACACCCTGCCGTGCCCCAGGTGATGTACAGCTGGCGATGGATTTCAACAGAGAGGCTCTAGCTCCAGCCACCAGGAGTCCTTTGTCCGGAACCCTGTCTGTTGATGCGGCCGGCCCCAGAGGTTCAGCTCGGCCTTCCCCTGCATATGTGTGCACGGGCCCCGGCCTGGTGTTCATTCACAGATGCCTGGCACAGTAGATACAGTGGGCTGAGCCTGTGGCCAGGTTCTGCTGTGACCTCCTTGGTCCCAATTGTCCCTTCTGCCTTCTGTATGTGTGTGTGTGTGTGTGTGTTTCTGTGTCTGTGTGTGTCTGTGTGTTTGTATATGAGAGTCAGAGGTTTGGAGGAAGACAAAGAGTGATGCTAATGAATGTCAGGGAACAATACCATTCCAAGGATAAGCGTTTAGTTGTACCTGTGGCTCCTAGAGGACATGTTCCTATGTTCTCTGTTGGTAGATGCACTACTACATAATGCATGCTTGAGATAGCAGATTCCACACCCAACAAAATCTGTTCTGGGTAGTGAGGGCTTAGGCCAGAAAAGATGTACTGGATGTAACACCCAAACTCATGGATCTTCAGACGTTCACATTTTCTCTAGTAACGCAGGCATTGCTACGGCCACAAGTGGGTTTGAGTTCTTCAGCTCATCCAAGGCAAACCATTGAAAAGTATCTACAGAGTTGGAAGCAGTAGGCGGAGAAGAGGATGTGAAACGTTTTAGGGACCAGGGAGGCTCTGACCCTCCTTGCTGGCCACCATCCCCATGGCCTGGTGTGTTGTGTGAGCTCACTACGTCTTGATGAATTATTAGTTATCCCAGAACACATGCCCCACGTGGCCTTTCCTCTCTGCTACTAGGGACCTGAGCTGAAATCTCTCTCCATGCCTATCAGGGTTGCTTCTGTCAGAGTGACAACAGGCGGAAGGGGTTCTTCTCCCGGGAAGGCCTGGGATCCTCTGGGTTTCCTTCGGGGACGAGCCCATGCATAGCCTGCCCTTACGGTGAGTCCCAGAGGAGGCACCATCGATATCCAAGGCTGTCTTCTCATGCTGCAGTGTGAATTCCCAAGATGTAGGGTTACTGTAGTGCTTGCAGCTGAGCTGTGGCTAAGTTCCAGGTCTGAGAATGAAACGTGCCGTCCTCAGGACTGGCTTGCCCATTTCCATTTCTGTCAGTCAAGGTCTTAAGACACTGACGGCAAGTACTGCTACTTGCCTTCAAATGTGACAACGACCTCCTCCCTACTTCTAAGAGTGGGTTTTGCCCCAGCTTTCAGAGCCCGACTCCACGGAGCACCCAACCATCGTTGAGCCCTTATTCTGTGCCCAACAGTGTACACACACTTACGCATGTTGTCCAAAATAAGCCTTTCAACTGACATGCAGTATGCGGTTATCCTGTGTAGCAGATGAGGAAACTGGTGCTCACAGATGTATAGTGCCCAAAGTCACCCAGCTGGTGAAGATCAGAGCCCCAGTCGGAACACTAATTGGGGAATTATTTAATGTATGTTTCATCCTTTGATGGATGCTGTTTCAACATTTTCATCCTGGTCCCTGCCCTGTGGCATCCTTCTTTGTTCTGGAATCTCTAAGTGGAACGGGAAGGACGCATCAGCCCTTAAGCACTGGGATTTCAGATTCCAGGAGCCAGAACGGGTGACTCGTCCAGCAGCCCATGCCGGGTCAAAGTTTCTTAGCTCCCCAGCCTCTGCAACTTATGATAATCATTTCCCTGAGAAGCCTGCAGTCTGCGTGACTTATACACCTGGAAGTGAGATACGTACTCTCAACAGTAACCGCCCAGTTTCTGTGAATGAAGACTAATGTTTTGCTGACCAAGAGGCAGCACAGAGAGCTGCAGGCCCCATTTGTTGTTTATATTACAGCAGGTGAAAAATCAAAGTGATTTGCCCAGGTTTGTTTCCAGATCAGGCTAAATGTGGCTCTGAGTCTAGGTTAAGTCATGGTCCCAACTTTGCTGAGTTTACTGTGTCTCCCCAAGAGCCACTCACCCCTCAGTAGTTGTTTCTCTTACAACAAGGATCGCTGTGCACGCTGATCGGCCCACACCTTCCCGCACCAACCGGAATATCCTGGAACACTACCCTCACCGCTCCCACACCCAGCAGTGTCCTGCATGCTTGCTTAGCACCATCCCAGAAGTCAAGCTTCTAGGGGAAAACATCACGAGTGGGTTTGGAAACACGAGGAAGCCACGGCTCGTAAAGTGATGGGGAAATGGGGCCAGGGCTCGCGTGAAGGCACTGTCATCCTCAAGCACCGTCAAACCGAGAGTGAGTTTACCAGCCCAGGAGATGAGTAAAACCTCAAGTTTGAGGAAGGGCAGATACATCCTATTGTGACTGGGGCCTAGCACACCCCAATCGTAGGCCACCTCATGGCTTGCAAGAGGGATTGGAGACGTATAAAAGGTGTGCAGTGTTAGAGCATCTCAAAAGCCTCAGCATCTCCACGTTCCAGCCACTGGTGAAATCAGGTATGTCGGGCAAAGGAACGCAGCTCTTGGGAGCTTGGTTCTACCTGGTCCAAAACTCTGAGGGCAGCTGGGGCTTGCGCACTGGCTGGCTGGTCAGAAAGAAAGGCCTTGTGTGGGCACCTCTCTCGTCCGTATCATTTGGGACCCACCTCTCTTGGGCTACAAGTCAACATCTGAAGTGTGTGGGGTGGGGGCTGAGATGGGGGTCCAGGGTGTGACCAGAGTCCTGTCTTGAGGGTCCTGCTGGCGTGTGTGGTGGCGATGTTGTCGTGGCCAGGAGCTGAGCGGAGCTGATTAGGAGAGGGTAGCACCAACTCTAGGGCAGGGCTGCCCTGAAGGGCAAAGCCAGTGCAGCGAGGGAGGAGAGCTCCTCAGGGAGCAGGGGGCAGAGGCCCAGGGAGCTCAGAGCAGCAAGGACATGAGGAGGTGGTAAAGCGGCCATGTCCTGCTCTGGGAGTCGGGGACCATTGTTCCACCCCCGTGTGCTCAGTGCCTGGGGATCCATGACTTCCCTCTCTAAGATGTGCATTCTCCCCTAGAATTTAGTATCGATCTAAACGGTCGTTTTCTCTCTAGATGAGTCTTTTCTATGAATTCTCTTACAGAGTGGTTAGCATGCTCCCTTCCAATTGTTTGATATTTATATAAAAGGTCAAAATCTTTACCAGAGTACTCAACGTGTTTTGGTTCTCGTGTGTGTGTATGTGTGTGTGTGTGACCACGCGAGCACACACACACACACATATATCTTTACACTCATATTTACCTGTGTATTTACATGTGTTTGTGTGGAGTTTTATATGCTCATTAATCCTTACAACAACTTTAAGAAGAGTACAGAGAAATTAAGTACCTTGCTCAAAGTCACACAGCTGGTTAATTTTTGAGACAGGACCCACATCCAAGAAAATCATGTTCTAAATTCCACAGTATCTGCTGTGGAAGTATAGTACATTTGTCCTCATTGCCCCTGACCTTTCTTCTTATTCTTTCCCTCTCTCTCCTGTCTCTCTCTCATTTTGTATATTTTTGTTTTTTCTACCCCTCTCCATTACTCTTCTCCTTTCACCCATTTTTCCTCTCTTTCTTCTTTCCTTCCTTCCTTCTATATTTCTTTATTTGTCTCAATTAAAATCTTGCTATGGCTTACAAACTGTAGCTACAATTTATACCGACTCACATCATTGCAGACACACACACACACGTTTAATCGGTGAAGCCACCAGGCAAAGGTTGAAACGGCACAGGTTTGAACGAGGCAAGTGTTTCTCCTGGGTTGAGTGTCTCTAAGGTTCTAGAGTTCCTCACTTCAGTGTCTTTTCCATTGCAGTGCACATCCAGACCAGAATGTATCATCCAAAGCAGAAGCTGTGCTGCCCGCTACCAAAGGATTGCTGCCCTCCATCCCAGCAATGTTGCACCTCACCAAAGTATTGCTGCCCCTCACCAAATTATTGCTGTCCCCCACCTCAGCAGTACTGTCCCCCTCCGCGACAATGCTGCCCCCCAGTAAAGTACTGTTTCCCCCCACCAAAGCACTGCTAAACTCCACCTCAGCACAGCAAGCAGCCTTGCCAACCTCCACCCAAGGGCAAGGAGCCCTCTATCCCAAAGTGCCCAGACCTTCAGCAGTGCCAGAAGTCCAAGCAGAAGTAAACCACAGGCATGGGCCAGAGGCCAAGCTCCCTGCAGAACAGAGAACATGAAGCCAACTCCCCCCTCTCAGCCAGCTAGCTGTCAGCACCGCTCACCCCCGGCTTCTGGAAGCAACCACACTTGTGGAAAAGGCAGCACTAAGTTGGCAGCTTCCTGGATCAACATTTCTTATGAATTAGCAGCTGCCATTTCCATTTAGAAAAGGATCTGGTTCTAAACCTTCTAATCTTCTTTGCAGACTTGTATACTTCACCCTTTTGGCTTCTTGGAAACTTAAGCAACATGCCCGACCACGCTTTCCTAGCAAACGTGGTCTCTGCTCCAGTTTTTCAAACAATTAAACACAATTCTGCTGCCATGAATGTGTCGGTTTGATTATTTCATCATCTTACAGTTGTTAACTCCTGCAGATTTTGTATCCTGCTGCCTAAATAGAGCCCTAGGAGGGCTGGGCATGTGGGTGCAGGTGGGGCAGAAGGCATTGGGAGATGCACTTCTGAGCTGAAGGACATTTTCCATGGTCCTGCCAGGGTGAGGAGGAGAGATGGGCACTTCAGCCGCATGGAGACATATACCCCCGTACTTTCAAAATTAGAATAGCCTTCGGACACTGGGGAGATGTTGCCCAGCTCGAAAACGGAGGCACAGAAAGAGTAAGGGAAACCCAGCCAGGAGCTAAATAGTAAAGCAGAGGCAAATAAATGGAAATTCAGAGAATACTCCAAGGGCATGTGGGTGAAAATGAATTGAGGACCCGGCCTCAAAAACTCTCCCACTGGTAAAGGAAAAGACGAGATTTTGTTCAAGCTAACAAAATGTTAAGAGACAGTCTATGTAAAAATCATACATCATGGGAGAAAATATTTGCAAATGAAGCAACTGACAAAGGATTAATTCCAAAATTTACAAGCAGCTCATGCAGCTCAGTAACAAAAAAACAAACAACCCAGTCCAAAAACAGGCAGAAGACCTAAATAGACATTTCTCCAAAGAAGATATACAGACTGCCAACAAAGACATGAAAGAATGCTCAACATCATTAATAATCAGAGAAATGCAAATCAAAACTTCAATGAGATATCATCTCACAGCAGTCAGAATGGCCATCCTCAAAAAATCTAGAAACAATAAATGCTGGTGAGGGTGTGGAGGAAAGGGAACCCTCCTGCACTGCTGGTGGGAATGTGAATTGCTTCAGCCACTATGGAGAACAGTATGGAGGTTCCTTAAAAAACTACAAATAGAACTACCATATGACCCAGCAATCCCATTACTGGGCATATACCCTGAGAAAACCAAAATTCAAAAAGAGTCATGTACCAAAATGTTCATTGCAGCTCTATTTACAATAGCCCAGAGATGGAAACAACCTAAGTGCCCATCATCAGATGAATGGATAAAGGAGATGTGGTGCATATATACAATGGAATATTACTCAGCCATAAAAAGAAATGAAATTGAGCTCTCTGTAATGAGGTGGATAGACCTAGAGTCTGTCATACAGAGTGAAGTAAGTCAGAAAGAGAGAGACAAATACCGTATGCTAACACATATATATGGAATTTAAGGGGAAAAAAAATGTCATGAAGAACCTAGGGGTAAGCCAGGAGTAAGACACAGACCTACTGGAGAACGGACTTGAGGATATGGGGAGGGGGAAGGGTGAGCTGTGACAGGGCGAGAGAGAGGCATGGACATATATACAGTAACAAACGTAAGGTAGATAGCTAGTGGGAAGCAGCCACATGGCACAGGAATATCGGCTCGGTGTTTTGTGACCACCAGGAGGGGTGGGATAGGGAGGGTGGGAGGGAGGGAGACGCAAGAAGGAAGAGATATGGGAACATATGTATATGTATAACTGATTCACTTTGTTATAAAGCAGAAACTAACACACCATTGTAAAGCAATTATACCACAATAAAGATGTTAAAACAATCATACATCCATCAGACACACATATCCACTGTGAGTAATTTTAAAGTCATAGCACCCATTGATTCTCTAGCTTGGGGTTTCTCCTGGGCTATTTTTCTCTCACTGCCCTCTTACTTTCCATTCCCTAAATCCTTGCGATATCAGGGTAACCTGAGTAAACGGTGGTAACCTCAGACCCACAGGTAAGCCAAACTTCTTCTTTCTTTTACGTCCACTACACCCATACCTTTCCACCGAATCCTTCTCTCACTAAGAGTCCCCAAATTGAGGTCTTTGCATCTCTTTTCCTGTACCTGTCTCCCATTTCACGTTTCTGGGCTACAAGGGAATCACTAAAAATCCACAGAAGTGCCCAAAGGAATCAGAAAGGAACAAAACATAAACTAAATGTGTGAATTATCCCCAACATAGATCACAGAGCATGTAGGATTCAGAATACGCTAAAGACAAAAGTTTTACTTTTAGTTTAGCATTGCTTCCATGGTTGGCTGGTCTCTTCGTCCTCCACCACCTCTGTTCATGCCCTTCAGCGAGGCTCCATCCATCTACCTATTTACCCATCACCAATACATCCATCCCAAGCAGCAATGATCATCGCATCCTTTGTAAGTACCTGCCCCTCCCTTTGTTTAGAATGTGTGGGATGTTGTGGAAGCACAAACTCACACACAAGGCTCCAGTAGTCTTGGTTTTATCCCCATAAGGAAAGAAAGCTCAGACCGTCAAGACAACAAAAAGCAGTTTGAGCAGAAGACGTCTAATTCATGGGCGACTTGGAAGCCACAGATACGTCATTCATGCCCTCGGAACTCAGAGGAGACAGAGAGAGAACACTGAGGGCTGTTGAGGGGAGAAAGGAGGACTTGGCCATCTGTGTCATAATGACATCCACCACAGGGCTCCCAGAAAATGTCTTTCCAGGAAGAACACCGGAAGAAGGGAGGTTCAGAGCAGAAAGACAGCGGGATGTGTGTAAGTAAGCAGGAGTGCGTTCTAGGACTGCGTAGAGCAGTAGCCAATGCTGCGAGTGCTAGCTGTTACCAGGAGGCCAGTCTTCAACGTCTCAGCCCCTGTCCATGGTGGAGAGAGGACATAGCCTCTGCAGCCACCTGCACCATTTGACACCACGGAAAGCTGGGGGGCGCATCCAGTTTCCAGACCTATGTGTCGTAAATATTTCCAACAGAGCGTTGCATTCAACAGAACTCAACGATGACACACAAAATGAATTGAAAAGCTGTAGACACCTTAAGTGAACTCTCTGAAAATGATGAGCTCTTTGAGCCAGTTCCCCACCCTCAGATACCTCAGTCCACACAGGCTCCAAATAGCTCCTCTCCTGCCTCACATACATGACCTTGCCCCAGAACTCTCATTTGGGTTCTTTTTCTCTATTTCCTCACCCTCCCTCCCTCAGCTGATTAAGACAAGGGTGAATTTTGCCTCTCTGGGCTTCACTTAATTTTCGCCTCCACTAATTATCATACTAGGATTGTGTGCACACGGGGTTATGTGTGGACCATCTTGCGGAATTTTCCTTTATCCCGTCATAGTGGGATTGGATGCCAGATGCATGTCTATGATGGACTGAATCCAATACTTCCCTAGGCCTCACTTTACTCATGTGTATAGTGGGCAGAATAATACCTGCAACCTGGGGTTGACGGGGAGGGGTCTTCAATGAGACAATGTAAATAAATAATAAGTAGGATGTAACACATAGTAAATGTTGGATGAATGTTAGCTCTTGCTTTTATTATTATTCTCCACTTCCTGACAGAGCAGCAAGACCCTCCACTTATTAACTCCAACCTGATGACATGGGTTCCACACCTTTAGGTGTGAGGGGCAGGGCACATCTTGGGTCCAGGACAAGGAAGAGTTGTGTAGACCAAAGCATCCGAGGAGTGTTCACAAGCGGAAATGGTATTTTGTCAGGGCCTATTCACCACATTGGGTGGTTGCCCTTTTCTTCCACAAACTTCCCTTTGTAACACCTGCTCATGACGATTCCTGCTGTTGAGGCAGTCCTGGGCAGCTCTGGCCCACAGTGACATTTGCCTATCAAGGTACACTGCCAGCCATGTCTCTTGGAGGCAGACCCTACTCCCAGGAGGAGGCTGATAAGCTGAGGAAGCATGGAAAGGGCATGGTGTGTGCCAAGCGCTCACACACACAGATACCACAATATGGAAGCAGGTCTTGCTCTTCCTATGAGAGGTAGTGGCAAGGTGAAGTGAAGCTCCTTACGTGTTCAGTGTAACAACACCTTGCACATGCTGGAGGTGAGATTCAAACCCTGGTCCTTATTTTTGCAACATGGAAAGTGCTCTGACCGTGCCAGTGGCTAGAAGCATAAAGCGTGGATCCCGTCTTTCCAGAACTTAAAACTCACTGATCCGTTGGGAAGGCAAAGGCAGTACCTTCAAACAGTCACACATTCACACGTGTTTATACAGGGGTACACGTTCATATCAAAGAGACACACGGGGTTATTATTCAGAGTAAATACTCCTCGTGTGAAGACTTCCACTGACCATGAGAACAGAAGATGGAGCAGCGTCCCAGAGGCCCCCGCTGGGCAGGCGTCGTCCTCCCAGCTTCTCTAAACAAAGAAATTCCCTAGAAGGTGGTAGAGTGCAAGAAAAAGAACACACACACATATCCTGGAGCCTGACAGGGCTGGGTTAAATCCTCTCTTCCCTGCTTTTTCCTTAAGTAACCTTAGCGAACGGAAACTTTCGAAGCTGTAAAATGAAAATAGCTCTGACTTCAAAGCCTGAATTATGCACTCGAGCAGAGATTGTGACAGTCAGGGGAGGACTGCCCCTCCCTCATCCTCCCGGGACAACACCCCTTGAACAGGGAGGACGTCTCTCAGCCGCCCAGATGATGGCACACACCCTGCCGTGCCCCAGGTGATGTACAGCTGGCGATGGATTTCAGCAGAGAGGCTCTAGCTCCAGCCACCAGGAGTCCTTTTTCCGGAACCCTGTCTGTTGATGCGGCCGGCCCCAGAGGGTCAGCTCGGCCTTCCCCTGCATATGTGTGCACGGGTCCCGGCCTGGTGTTCGCTCACAGATGGCTGGCACAGAAGATACAGTGGGCTTAGCCTAGGCCCAAGTTCTGCTGAAACCTCCTTGGACCCATTTGTCCCTTCTGCATTTGTTTGTGTGTGTGTGTGTTTCTGTGTCTGTGTGTGTCTGTGTGTTTCTATATGAGAGGCAGAGGTTTGGAGGAAGAGAAAGAGTGATGCCAATGAATGTCAGGGAACAATACCATCCCAAGGATAAGCGTTTAGTTGTACCTGTGGCTCCTAGAGGACATGTTCCTATGTCCTCTGTTGGTAGATGCAATACCACGTAATGCATGCTTGAGATAGCAGATTCCACACCCAACAAAATCTGTTCTGGGTAGTGAGGGCTTAGGCCAGAAAAGATGGACTGGATGTAACACCCAAACTCATGGATCTTCAGACGTTCACATTTTCTCTAGTTACGTAGGCATTGCTACGGCCACAAGTGGGTTTCAGTTCTTCAGCTAATCCAAGCCAAACCATTGAAAAATATCTACAGAGTTGGAAGCAGTAGGTGGAGAAGAGGATATGAAACAGTTTAGGGACTAGGGAGGCTCTGGCCCTCCTTGCTGGCCACCGTTCCCAGGGCCTGGTGCGTTCCTAGGGCCTGGTGAGCTCACTACGTCTTGATGAATTATTAGTTATCCCAGAACACATGCTCCACGTGGCCTTTCTTCTCTGCTACTAGGGACCTGAGCTGAAATCTCTCTCCAAGCCTATCAGGGTTGCTTCTGTCAGAGTGACAACAGGCAGAAGGGGTTCTTCTCCCAGGAAGGCCTGGGATCCTCTGGGTTTCCCTCGGGGCCAAGCCCATGCATAGCCTGGCCTTACGGTGAGTCCCATAGGAGGCACCATCGATATCCAAGGTTGTTTTCTCATGCTGCAGTGTGAATTCCCAAGATCTAGGGTTACTGTCGGGCTTGCAGCTGAGCTGTGGCTAAATTCCAGGTCTGAGAATGAAACATGCCGCCCTCAGGCCTGGCTTGCCCATTTCCATTTGTGTCAGTCAAGGTCTTAGGACACTGGTAGCAAGTGCGGCTACTTGCCTTCAAATGTGGCAACGACCTCCTCCCTACTTCTAAGAGTGGGCTTTGCCCCAGCTTTCAGAGCCCGACTCCATGGAGCACCCAACCATCACTGAGCCCTTTTTCTGTGCCCAACAGTGTGCACATGCTTACACATGTTGTCCAAAATAAGCCTTTCAGCTGACATGCAGTGTGCGGTTATCCTGTGTAGCAGATGAGGAAACTGGTGCGCAAAGATGTAAAGTGCCCAAAGTCACCCAGCTGGTGAAGATCAGAGCCCCAGTCGGAACACTAATTGGGGAATTATTTAATGTATGTTTCATCCTTCGATGGATGTTGTTTCAACATTTTCATCCTGGTCCCTGCCCTGTGGCATCCTTCTTTGTTCTGGAATCTCTAAGTGGAACGGGAAGGACGCATCAGCCCTTAAGCACTGGGATTTCAGATTCCAGGAGCCAGAACGGGTGACTCGTCCAGCAGCCCATGCCAGGTCAAAGTTTCTTACCTCCCCAGCCTCTCCACCTTATGATAATTATTTCCTGAGAAGCCTGCAGTCTGCGTGACTTATACACCTGTAAGTGAGATACGTACTGTCAACTGTATCCGCCCAGTTTCTGTGAATGAAGACTAATGTTTTGCTGACCAAGAGGCAGCACAGAGAGCTGCAACCCCCATATTTTGTTTATATTACAGCAGGTGAAAAATCAAAGCGACTTGCCCAGGTTTGTTTCCAGATCAGGCTGAATGTGGCTCTGAGTCTAGGTTAAGTCATGGTCCCAACTTTGCTGAGTTTACTGTGTCTCCCCAACTGCCACTCACCCCTCAGTAGTTGTTTCTCTTACAACAAGGATCGCTGTGCACGCTGATCGGCCCACACCTTCCCGCACCAACCGGAATATCCTGGAACACTACCCTCACCGCTCCCACACCCAGCAGTGTCCTGCATGCTTGCTTAGCACCATCCCAGAAGTCAAGCTTCTAGGGGAAAATGTCACGAGTGGGTTTGGAAACACGAGGAAGCCACAGCTCATAAAGTGATGGGGAAATGGAGCCAGGGCTCGCGTGAAGGCACTGTCATCCTCAAGCACCATCAAACCGAGAGTGAGTTTGCCAGCCCAGGAGATGAGTAAAACCTCAAGTTTGAGGAAGGGCAGATACATCCTATTGTGACTGGGGCCTAGCACACCCCAATCGTAGGCCACCTCATGGCTTGCAAGAGGGATTTGAGACGTATAAAAGGTGTGCAGTGTTAGAGCATCTCAAAAGCCTCAGCATCTCCACGTTCCAGCCACTGGTGAAATCAGGTATGTCGGGCAAAGGAACGCAGCTCTTGGGAGCTTGGTTCTACCTGGTCCAAAACTCTGCGGGCAGCTGGGGCTTGCGCACTGGCTGGCTGGTCAGAAAGAAAGGCCTTGTGTGGGCACCTCTCTCGTCCGTATCATTTGGGACCCACCTCTCTTGGGCTACAAGTCAACATCTGAAGTGTGTGGGGTGGGGGCTGAGATGGGGGTCCAGGGTGTGACCAGAGTCCTGTCTTGAGGGTCCTGCTGGCGTGTGTGGTGGCGATGTTGTCGTGGCCAGGAGCTGAGCGGAGCTGATTAGGAGAGGGTAGCACCAATTCTAGGGCAGGGCTGCCCTGAAGGGCAAAGCCAATGCAGCGAGGGAGGAGAGCTCCTCAGGGAGCAGGGGGCAGAGGCCCAGGGAGCTCAGAGCAGCAAGGACATGAGGAGGTGGTAAAGCGACCATGTCCTGCTCTGGGAGTCGGGGACCATTGTTCCACCCCCGTGTGCTCAGTACCTGGGGATCCATGACTTCCCTCTCTAAGATGTGCATTCTCCCCTAGAATTTAGTATCGATCTAAACAGTCGTTTTTTCTCTAGATGAGTCTTTTCTATGAATTCTCTTACACAGTGGTTAGCATGCTCCATTCCAATTGTTTGATATTTATATAAAAGGTCAAAATCTTTACAAGAGTACTCAACGTGTTTTGGTTCTCGTGTGTGTGTGTATGTGTGTGTGACCACGCGAGCACACAAACACACATATATCTTTACACTCATATTTACCTGTGTATTTACATGTTTGTGTGTGGAGTTTTATATGCTCATTAATCCTTACAACAACTTTAAGAAGAGTACAGAGAAGTTAAGTACCTTGCTCAAAGTCACACAGCTGGTTAATTTTTGAGACAGGACCCACATCCAAGAAAATCATGTTCTAAATTCCACAGTATCTGCTGTGGAAGTATAGTACATTTGTCCTCATTGCCCCTGACCTTTCTTCTTATTCTTTCCTTCTCTCTCCTGTCTCTCTCTCATTTTTTATATTTTTGTTTTTTCTACCCCTCTCCATTACTCTTCTCCTTTCACCCATTTTTCCTCTCTTTCTTCTTTCCTTCCTTCCTTCTATATTTCTTTATTTGTCTCAATTAAAATCTTGCTATGGCTTACAAACTGTAGCTACAATTTATACTGACTCACATCATTGCAGACACACACACACACATTTAATCGGTGAAGCCACCAGGCAAAGGTTGAAACGGCACAGGTTTGAACGAGGCAAGTGTTTCTCCTGGGTTGAGTGTCTCTAAGGTTCTAGAGTTCCTCACTTCAGTGTCTTTTCCATTGCAGTGCACATCCAGACCAGAATGTATCATCCAAAGCAGAAGCTGTGCTGCCCGCTACCAAAGGATTGCTGCCCTCCATCCCAGCCATGCTGCACCCCACCAAAGTATTGCTGCCCCGCACCAAAGTATTGCTGTCCCCCACCTCAGCAGTACTGTCCCCCTCCGCGGCAATGCTGCCCCCCAGTAAAGTACTGTTTCCCCCCACCAAAGCACTGCTAAACTCCACCTCAGCACAGCAAGCAGCCTTGCCAACCTCCACCCAAGGGCAAGGAGCCCTCTATCCCAAAGTGCCCAGACTTTCAGCAGTGCCAGAAGTCCAAGCAGAAGTAAACCCCAGGCATGGGCCAGAGGCCAAGCTCCCTGCAGAACAGAGAACATGAAGCCAACTCCCCCCTCTCAGCCAGCTAGCTGTCAGCACCGCTCACCCCCGGCTTCTGGAAGCAGCCACACTTGTGGAAAAGGCAGCACTAAGATGGCAGCTTCCTGGATCAACATTTCTTATGAATTAGCAGCTGCCATTTCCATTTAGAAAAGGATCTGGTTCTAAACCTTCTAATCTTCTTTGCAGACTTGTATACTTCGCCCTTTTGGCTTCTTGGAAACTTAAGCAACATGCCCGACCACCCTTTCCTAGCACACTTCGTCTCTGCTCCAGTTTTTCAAACAATTAAACACAATTCCGCTGCCATGAATGTGTTGGTTTGATTATTTCGTCATCTTACAGTCGTTAACTCCTGCAGATTTTGTATCCTGCTGCCTAAATAAGAGCCCTAGGAGGGCTGGGCATGTGGGTGCAGGTTGAGCAGAAGGCATGGGGAGATGCACTTCTGAGCTGAAGGACATTTTCCTTGGTTCTGCCAGGGTGAGGAGGAGAGATGGGTACTTTAGCCGCATGGAGACACATCCCCCCATACTTGCAAAATGAGAACAGCCTTTGGACACAAGGGATATGATGCCCGTCTCGAAAACAGAGGCACAAAAAGAGTAAGGGAAACCCAGCCAGGAGCTAAATAGTAGAGCAGAGGCAAATAAAGGGAAATTCAGAGAATACTCCAGGGGCATGTGGGTCAAGATGAATTGAGGACCGGGCCTCAAAATCTCTACCACTTGTAAAAGAAGGGACGAGATTTTGTTCAAGCTACCAAAATGTGTGAGTAGGAGACAGTCTATTTAAAAATCATACATCCATCACACACACATATCCGCTGTCAATATATATATATATTTTTTTCTGTATGCAGGCCTGTCACTGTTGTGGCCTTTCCCGTTGCGGAGCACAGGCTCTGGGCGCACAGGCTCAGTGGCCATGGCTCATGGGCCCAGCCGCTACGCGGCATGTGTGATCTTCCCGGACCGGAGCACGAACCCGCGTTCCCTGCATCGGCAGGCGGACTCTCAACCACTGCGCCAATAGGGAAGCCCCTCTGTCAATAGTTTTTAAAGTCATAGCACCCATTGATTCTCTAGCTTAGGGTTTCTCCTGGGCTATTTTTCTCTCACTGCCCTCTTACTTTCCATTCCCTAAATCCTTGCGGTATCAGGGTAACCTGAGTAACCGGTGGTAACCTCAGGCCCACAGGTAAGCCAAACTTCTTCTTTCTATTATGTCCACTACACCCATACCTTTCCCCCGAATCCTTCTCTCACTAAAAGTCCCCAAATTGAGGTCTTTGCATCTCTTTTCCTGTACCTGTCTCCCATTTCACGTTTCTGGGCTAGAAGGGAATCACTGAAAATCCACAGAAGTGCCCAAAGGAATCAGAAAGGAACAAAACATAAACTAAATGTGTGAATTATCCCCAACGTAGATCGCAGAGCATGTAGGATTCAGAATACGCTAAAGACAAAAGTTTTACTTTTAGTTTAGCATTGCTTCCATGGTTGGCTGGTCTCTTCGTCCTCCACCACCTCTCTTCATGCCCTTCAGCGAGGCTCCATCCATCTACCTATTACCCATCACCAATCCATCCATCCCAAGCAGCAATGATCATCGCATCCTTTGTAAGTACCTGCCCCTCCCTTTGTTTAGAATGTGGGATGTTGTGGAAGCACAAACGCACACACAAGGCTCCAGTAGTCTTGGTTTAATCCCCGTAAGGAAAGGAAGCTCAGACCGTCAAGACAACAAAAATCAGTTTGACCGGAAGACGTCTAATTCATGGACGACTTGGAAGCCACAGATATGTCATTCCTGCCCTCAGAATTCAGAGGAGACAGAGAGAGAACACTGAGGGCTGTTGAGGGGAGGAAGGAGGACTTGGCCATCTGTGTCATAATGACATCCACCACAGGGCTCCCAGAAAATGTCTTTCCAGGAAGAACACCGGGAGAAGGGAGGTTCAGAGCAGAAAGACAGCGGGATGTGTGTAAGTAAGCAGGAGTGCGTTCCAGGACTGCGTAGAGCAGCAGCCAATGCTGCGAGTGCTAGTTGTTGCCAGGAGGCCAGTCTTCAACGTCTCAGCCCCTGTCCATGGTGGAGAGAGCTCATCGCCTCTGCAGCCACCTGCACCATTTGACACCACGGAAAGCTGGGGGGCGCGTTCAGTTTCCAGACCTATGTGTTCTAAATATTTCCAACAGAGCGTTCCATTCAACAGAACTCAACGATGACATACAAAATGAATTGAAAAGCTGTAGACACCTTAAGTGGACTCCCTGAAAATGATGAGCTCTTTGAGCCAATTCCCCACCCTCAGATACCTCAGTCCGCACAGGCTCCAAATAGCTCCTCTCCTGCCTCACATACATGACCTTGCCCCAGAACTCTCATTTGGGTTCTTATTCTCTATTTCCTCACCCTCCCTCCCTCAGCTGATTAAGACAAGGGTGAATTTTGCCTCTCTGGGCTTCACTTAATTTTCTCCTTCACTAATTATCATACTAGGATTGTGTGCACACGGGGTTATGTGCGGACCATCTTGCGGAATTTTCCTTTATCCCGTCATAGTGGGTTTGGATGCCAGATGCATGCCTATGATGGACTGAATCCAATACTTCCCTAGGCCTCCCTTTACTCATGTGTATAGTGGGCAGAATAATACCTGCAACCTGGGGTTGACGGGGAGGGGTCTTCAATGAGACAATGTAAATAAATAGTAAGTAGGATGTAACACATAGTAAATGTTGGATGAATGTTAGCTCTTGCTTTTATTATTATTCTCCACTTCCTGACAGAGAAGCAAGACCCTCCACTTATTACCACCAACCTGACGACATGGGCTCCACACCTTTAGTAAGAACAAGTTGTGAGGGGCAGGGCATATCTTGGGGCCAGGACAAGGAAGAGTTGTGTAGACCAAAGCATCCGAGGGGTGTTCACAGGCAGAAATGGCATTTCGTCCAGGGCCTATTCACCACATTGGGTGGTTGCCCTTTTCTTCCACAAGCTTCCCCTTTGTAACAGCTGCCCATGATGATTCCTGCTGTTGAGGCATTCCTGGGCATCTCTGACCCACAGTGACATTTGCCTATCAATGTACACAGCCAGGCATGTCTTTCAGATGGAGGCCCTACACCCAGGAGGAGGCAGATAAGCTGAGGAAGCATGGAAAGGGCACGGCATGTGCCAAGCGCTCACACGCATAGATACCACCATATTGATGCAGGTCTTGCTACTCCTATTAGAGGTAGTGGCAAGGTGAAGAGAAGCTCCTTACGTGTTCAATGTAACAATGCCTTGCACATGGTGGAGGTGAGATTCAAACCCAGGTCCTTATCTTTGCAACATGGCAAGTGCTCTGACTATGCTAGTGGCTACAAGAAGCATAAAGCCTGGATCCCGTCTTTCTTGAACTTAAAACTCACTGATCCGTTGGCAAGGCAAAAGCAGTACGTTCAAACAGTGACACCTTCACACGTGTTTATACAGGGGTACACGTTCATATCAAAGACATACACGGGGTTTTTATTCAGCATAAATTCTCTACGTGTGAAGACTTCCACTGATCATGTAGAACAGAAGATGGAGCAGTGTCCCAGAGGCCCCCGCTGGGACAGGCGTCGGCCTCCCAGGTTCCCCACGCTGTAGGACTGAGCTGGCTGCCTGGCAGGGTGGGCGCAGGCACACAGGCCGGCAGGGCAGTTGGTGCAGAGCCTAGAAGCCACCTGTTACATAAGTTCTTTTCACATTTTATCTATGGAGTCAGCAACACCTGTGCATACCTCTTGACTTTCAGCCCTATGCACACTCACCCTCGCACACTCAAGTTCATATTCCCACATAGATCCATTCATGACCCCTCAAGTGAGGCGACACACAACACACACAGACAAACCTTCATAAGATGTAAATCACCCTGAGATATGTCTTCACTCATCCACACACACTCAGAGACTCTCCAATGCACCAGCACACATGCTCACGTTGTCTTTCTTGTTCATGTGCATCGCCCCAGAGCGTACAGTTCAGAGCCTCCCCAGGTTTCTGCAACATTCCAGCAGAATATCGACCCTTGACCTTGATGGAATTTCCAAGCAGAAAGATCTCCGGATGAAGGTGATGATGTTGAGGCCTTTGAAAGAAGGCTGCCTTCCTCAGGGAAGAATATAGTTACATCTTCCAAACAAACAAATTCCCTAGAAGGCAGTATAGTGCAGGAGAAGGAACACACACACGTATCCTGGAGCCTGGCATGGCTGGGTTAAATCCTCTCTTCCCTACTATTTCCTTAAGTAATCTTAGCGAACAGAACCTTTCGAAGCTGTAAAATGAAAATAGCTCCGACCTCATGGCCAGAATTAGAAACTCGAGCAGAGATTGTGACAGTCAGGGGAGGACTGCCCCTCCCTCATCCTCCCGGGACAAGACCCCTTGAACAGGGAGGGCGTCTGTCCGCCGTGCAGATGATTGCACACACCCTGCCGTGCCCCAGGTGATGTACAGCTGGCGATGGATTTCAGCAGAGAGGCTCTAGCTCCAGCCACCAGGAGTCCTTTGTCCGGAACCCTGTCTGTTGATGCGGCCGGCCCCAGAGGTTCAGCTCGGCTTTCCCCTGCATATGTGTCCATGGGCCCCGGCCTGGTGTTCACTCACAGATGCCTGGCACAGTAGATACAGTGGGCTTAGCCTGTGCCCAGGTTCTGCTGAAACCTCCTTGGACCCATTTGTCCCTTCTGCATTTGTTTGTGTGTGTGTGTGTTTCTGTGTCTGTGTGTGTCTGTGTGTTTGTATATGAGAGGCAGAGGTTTGGAGGAAGAGAAAGAGTGATGCCAATGAATGTCAGGGAACAATACCATCCCAAGGATAAGCGTTTAGTTGTACCTGTGGCTCCTAGAGGACATGTTCCTATGTTCTCTGTTGGTAGATGCAATACTACATAATGCATGCTTGAGAGGCAGATTCCACACCCAACAAAATCTGTTCTGGGTAGTGAGGGCTTAGGCCAGAAAAGATGGACTGGATGTAACGCCCAAACTCATGGATCTTCAGACGTTTACATTTTCTCTACTTACGCAGGCATTGCTACGGCCACAAGTGGGTTTGAGTTCTTCAGCTCATCCAAGGCAAACCACTGAAAAACATCTACAGAGTTGGAAGCAGTAGGTGGAGAAGAGGATGTGAAACAGTTTAGGGACTAGGAAGGCTCTGGCCCTCCTTGCTGGCCACCGTCCCCAGGTCCTGATGTGTTGTGTGAGCTCACTACGTATTGATGAATTATTAGTTATCCCAGAACACATGCCCCACATGGCCTTTCCTCTCTGCCACTAGGGACCTGAGCTGAAATCTCTCTCCAAGCCTATCAGGGTTGCTTCTGTCAGAGTGACAACAGGCGGAAGGGGTTCTTCTCCCGGGAAGGCTTTGGATCCTCTGGGTTTCCCTCGGGGCCGAGCCCATGCATAGCCTGCCCTTACGGTGAGTCCCAGAGGAGACACCATTGATTCCCAAGGCTGTCTTCTCATGCTGCAGTGTGAATTCCCAAGATGTAGGGTTACTGTCGGGCTTGCAGCTGAGCTGTGGCTAAATTCCAGGTCTGAGAATGAAACGTGCCATCCTCTGGACTGGCTTGCCCATTTCCATTTGTGTCAGTCAAGGTCTTAGGACACTGGTAGCAAGTGCGGCTACTTGCCTTCAAATGTGGCAACGACCTCCTCCTCCCTACTTCTAAGAGTGGGCTTTGCCCCAGCTTTCAGAGCCTGCCTCCACGGAGCACCCAACCATCGTTGAGCCCTTATTCTGTGCCCAACAGTGTGCACATGCTTACACATGTTTTCCAAAATAAACCTTTCAGCTGACATGCAGTATGGGGTTATCCTGTTTAGCAGATGAGGAAACTGGTGCTCACAGATGTATAGTGCCCAAAGTCACCCAGCTGGTGAAGATCAGAGCCCCAGTCGGAACACTAATTGGGGAATTATTTAAGGTATGTTTCATCCTTTGATGGATGTTGTTTCAACGTTTTCATCCTTGTCCCTGCCCTGTGGCATCCTTCTTTGTTCTGGAATCTATAAGTGGAAGGGGAGGCATGCATCAGCCCTTAAGCCCTGGGAGATCAGATTCCAGGAGCCAGACTGAATGACTGGTCCAGCAGCCCACCCCAGGTCAATGTTTTTAGCTCCCCAGCCTCTCCACCTCATGATAATCATTTCCCTGAGAAGCATGCAGTGTGCGTGACTTATACACCTGTAAGAGAGATACGTACTGTCAACTGTAACCGCCCAGTGTCCGTGAATGAAGACTAATGTTTTGCTGACCAAGAGGCAACAGAGAGAGCTACAGACTCCATTTTTTTCTTTATATTACAGCAGGTGAAAAATCAAAGTGGGTTGCCCAGGTTTGTTTCCAGTTCAGGCTGAATGTGGCTCTGAATCTAGGTTAAGTCATGGTCCCAACTTTGCTGAATTTACTGGGTCTCCCCAAGAGTCACTCACCCCTCAGTAGTTGTTTCTCTTACAACAAGTCTCGCTGCGTATGCTGATCTGCCCACACCTTCCCGCACCAACCGGAATATCCTGGAACACTACCCTCAGCGCTCCCACACCCAGCAGTGTCCTGCATGCTTGCTTAGCACCATCCCAGACGTCAAGCTTCTAGGAAAAACGTCACGAGTGGGTTCGGAAACACGAGGAAGCCACGGCTCGTAAAGTGATGGGGAAATGGGGCCAGGGCTCGCATGAAGGCACTGTCATCCTCAAGCACCATCAAACCGAGAGTGAGTTTGCCAGCCCAGGAGATGAGTAAAACATCAAGTTTGAGGAAGGGCAGATGCATCCTATTGTGACTGGGGCCTAGCAAACCTCAATCGTAGGCTACCTCATGGCTTCCAAGAGGGATTTGAGACAGATAAAAGGTGTGCAATCTTAGAGCATCCCCAAGGCCTCAGCATCTCCACGTTCCAGCCACTGGTGAAGTAGGGTATGTCGGGCAAAGGAACGCCTCTCTTGCGAGCCTGGTTCTACCTGGTTCAAAACTCTGCGGGCAGCTGGGGCTTGCGCACTGGCTGGCTGGTCAGTAAGAAAGGCCTTGTGTGGGCACCTCTCTCGTCCATATCATTTGGGACCCACCTCTCTTGGGCTGCAAGTCAACATCTGAAGTGTGTGGGGTGGGGGCTGAGATGGGGGTCCAGGGTGTGACCAGAGTCCTGTCTTGAGGGTCCTGCTGGCGTGTGTGGTGGCGCTGTTGTCGTGGCCAGGAGCTGAGCGGAGCTGATTAGGAGAGGGTAGCACCAAGTCTAGGGCAGGGCTGCCCTGAAGGGAAAGGCCAGTGCAGCGAGGGAGGAGAGCTCCTCAGGGAGCAGGGGGCAGAGGCCCAGGTTGCTCAGAGCAGCAAGGACTAGAGGAGGTGGTAAAGCGGCCATGTCCTGCTCTGGGAGTCGGGGACCATTGTTCCACCCCCGTGTGATCAGTTCCTGGGGATACATGACTTCTCTCTGTAAGATGTGCATTCTCCCCTAGAATTTAGTATCGATCTAAATGGTCCTTTTGTCTCTAGTTGCCTCATTTTTATGAATTCTCTTAGAGAGTGGTTAAGATGCTCTGTTACAACTGTTGGATATTTATCTAAAAAGTCAAAATCTTACAAGAGTACTCATCATGTTTTGGTTCTTGTGTGTGTGTGTGTGTGTGTGTGTGACCACGTGAGCACACACACACACATATATCTTTACACTCATATTTACCTGTGTATTTACATGTGTTTGAGTGGAGTTTTATATGCTCATTAATCCTTACAACAACTTTAAGAAGAGTACAGAGAAGTTAAGTACCTTGCTCAAAGTCACACAGCTGGTTAATTTTTGAGACAGGACTCACATCCAAGAAAATCATGTTCTAAATTCCACAGTATCTGCTGTGGAAGGATAATACATTTGTCCTCATTGCCCCTGACCTTCCTTCTTATTCTTTCCTTCTCTCTCCTGTCTCTGTCTGTCTGTCTCTCTCTCAGTTTTTATTTTTTTGTTTTTTCTACTCCTCTCCATTACTCTTCTCCTTCACCTTTTTTCCTCTCTTTCTTCTTTCCTTCCTTCCTTCTATATTTCTTTATTTGTCTCAATTAAAACCTTGCTATGGCTTACAAACTGTAGCTACAATTTATACTGACTCACCTCATCGCACACACAGACACATTTAATCGGTGAAGCCACCAGGCAAAGGTTGAAACGGCACAGGTTTAACGAGGGAAGAGGATCTCCTGGGTTGAGTGTCTCTAAGGTTCTAGAGTTCCTCACTTCAGTGTCTTTTCCATTGCAGTGCACATCCAGACCAGAATGTATCATCCAAAGCAGAAACTGTGCTGCCCGCTACCAAAGTATTGCTGCCCTCCTTCCCAGCAATGCTGCACCCCACCAAAATATTGCTGCCCCTCACCAAAGTATTGCTGCCCCCCACCTCAGCAGTACTGCCCACTACCAAAGTATTGCTGCCCCGCACCTCAGCAGTACTGTCCCCCTCCCCAGTACTTCTGCCCCCCACCAAAGCAGTGCTTGACCCCCTCAGCACACCAAGCAGCCTTGCCAGCCTCCACCCAAGTGCAAGCTGCCCTGTGCCCCCAAGTGCCAACACAAGTGCCCACACCCTCCACAATGCCAGAAGTCCAAGCAGAAGTCATCCCTGGCCATGGGACCTGAGGCCAAGCTCCCTGGAGAACAGAGACCATGAAGCCCACTCCCCTCTCTCAGCCAGCCAGATGTCAGCACCACTCACCCCCGGCTTCCGGAAGCAGCCACACTTCCGGAAAAGCAGCACCAGGATGGCAGTTTCCTGGATCAAGATTTCGTATTAATTAGCAGCTGCAAGTTCCATCGCAGAAGAGGATCTGGTTCTAAACCGTCTAATCTTCTTTGCTGCCTTGTATCAACTTCGCCCTGTCGGCTTTTTGGAAACTTCAGCAGCGTGGCGGGACATCCTTTCCTATCACCCTTCGTTTCTACTCCAGTTTTCCCAACTATTAAACACAATTCCTTTGGTATGAATGTGTCTGTGGATTATTTCATCATCTTACAGTTGTGAATTCCTGCACGTTTTCTATCCTGCTCCTCAACCCAGAGCCCTTGGAGGTCTGGGCATGAGGGCTCAGGTAGAGGAGAAGGCATTGAGAGATGCACTTCTGAGCTAAGGGACATTTTCCATGGTCCTGCCAGGGTGAGAAAAGAGATGGGCACTTCTCCCTCATGGGACACATCCCCAAAGCCCTGGAAAATGAGAACAGCCCTAGGAGAAAGGGGGAGATGGTGCCCGTCTAAAAAACAGAGGCACAGAAAGAGTAAGGGAAACCCAGCCAGGACTAAAGAGTAGAGTAGAGGCAAATAAATGGAAATTCAGAGAACACTCCAAGGGCATGTGGTGAAAATGAATTGAGGACCGGGCCTCAAAAACTCTCCCAATGGTAGAAGAAAAGACCAGAGTTTCTTCAAGCTAACCAAATGTGTAAGTAGGAGCCAGTCTATGTAAAAATCATACATCCAATGCACACACATTTCCACTGTCATTATTTTATTAAATTCAGAGCCCCCATTGTTTCTCCAGCTTAGGGTTCTCCTAGGCAATATTTCTCTCACTGTCCTCTTACTTTCCATTCCCTAAATCCTTGGGCCATTAGGGGAACATGAAACTTCAGGCCCAAAGGTAAGCCAAACTGCTTCTTTCTATTATATCCACGACACACATCCCTTTCAACCAAATCCTTCTCTCCCAACATAGTGCACAAATTGAGGTCTTTGCTTCTCTTTTCCTACACCTGCCTCTGGGCTACAAGGGAATCACTGAAAACCCACAGAAGTACCCAAAAGGAGCCAGAACAGAACATCACATAAATTAAAAGTGTGAATTATCCCCAACATAGACCACAGTCCCTGTAGAATTGAGAATTAGCTAAAGGCAGAATTTTAGCATTGCTTCCCTGCTTGGCTGGTCTCTCCTTCCTCTGTAATCTCCGTTCATGCGTTTCAGCTAGGCTCCATTTGTCTATCTATTTATCCATCACCGATCTATCCATCCCCACCAGCAATGCATCATTGCATCCTTGGTAGTACCTCCTCCTCCCTTTGCTTAGAATGTGATGTGTGCTGGGGAGGCACAGACTCACTCACAGGCCTCCTGACCTCTTGGTTTAATCCCCATAAGAAGACCAAGCTGTGACCCTCAAGACAACAAAGGACAATTTTACCAGATGATGTCTAGTTCATGGGTGCCTTGGAAGCTACAGATACTTCATTCCTTTCCCTCAGAATTCAGAGACAGAGAGAGACAGCAGCCAATGCTGCGAGTGCTAGCTGTTCCCAGGAGGCCAGTCTTCAACGTCTCAGCCCCTGTCCATGGTGGACAGGGCACATAGCCTCTGCAGCCACCGGCACCAGGTGATGACCACAGAAAGCTGGAGGGTGCCTCCAGTTTCCTGACTTATCTGTCATAATTATTTCCCACAGTGTTGCATTCACCAGAACTCAAGGATGACATACCAAATGTATTGAAAAGCTGTAGACACGTTAAGTGAACTCCCTGAAAATGATGAGCGCTTTGAACCAATTCCCCACCCTCAGATACCTTAGTCCGCAGGTCTCCAAATAGCTCCTCTCTTGCCTCACATACATGACCTTCACCAAGAACTCCCCTTTGGGTTCTTACTCTCTCTTTCCTCACCCTCCCTCAGTCAGCAGATTAACAGAAGGTGAATTTTGCCTCTCTGGGCTTCACTGAATTTTCTCCCCCACTAATAATCATACTTAGGTTGTGTGCACATGGGCTTATGTGTGGACCATCATGCGGAATTTTCTTTTATCCCCATCCTACTGGGTTTGGATCCAGATCCACCCTTATGATGCACTGAATCCCATACTTCCCTAGGCCTCATTTTTCTCATCTGTATAGTGCGTAGAATAAATCCTGCCACCTGGGGTCGATGCGGAGTGGTCTTCAATGAGACAATGTAAATAAATATGAAGTAGGATGTGGTCTTCAATGGGACAATGTAAATAAATAGTAAGTAGGATGTAACACATAGTAAATGTTGAATGAATGTTAGCTCTTGCTTTTATTATTATTCTCCACTTTCTGACAGAGCAGCAAGACCCTCCACTCATTGCCACCAACCTGACGACATGGGCTGCACACCTTTATTAAGAAAAGGTGTGAGGGGCCGGGCACATCTCTGGGACAAGGACAATGTCCAATTGCGTAGAGCAAAGCATCTGAATGGTGTTCACAGACGGAAGCAACATTTCGTCCAGAGCATAATCATGCCATTGTGTTTTTACCCTTCTTTTCCAGAAACTCCTGTGTGATAACACCTGTCCACGATGGATCCTGCTCTTGAGGCAGTCTTGGGCAGCTCTGGCCCACAGTGACTTTTCCCTATCAGTGTACACAGCCAGTCATGTCTTTTGGAGGCAGACCGTGCCCCCTGGAGGAGACTCATATGCTGAGGAAGCATGGAGAGGGCATGGCGTGTGACAAGTGCTCACACACACAGACACCACCCCATTGAAGCATGTCTTTCTCTTCCCTTGATAGGTAGAGCTGAGGTGCAGCAAAGCTCCTTATGTGCTCACAGTACCAACAACTTATACGTGGTGGAGGTGAGATTCGAACCCTAGTCTGTAGTCTTTGCAATGTGGCAAGTGCTCTGACTGTCTCAGTGGCTGGAAGAAGCATAAAGACTGGACCCCGTCTTTCCAGAACCTACAACCCACTGATTCATTGGGAAGGCAAAGGCAGTACGTTCACATAGTCACACACTGACACGTGTTAATACAGGGGTACATGCTCATATCAATGATACACACGGGGTTGTTATTCAGCGTAAATTCTGCAAGTGTGGAGACTTCCACTGGCCACTGAGAACAGAAGTTGGAGCAGTGTTCCAGAGGCCTCCGCTGGGACAGGTGTCAGTCTCGCAGCTTCTCCATGCTGTAGGACTGAGCGGGCTGCCTTCCAGGGTGGGTGCAGGCACGCAGGTGGGCAGCTCTCAGAGCCTAGGAGCCACCTGTTACATAAGTTCTTTTCACATTTTAACTGTAGAGTCAGCAACACATGTGCATACCTCTTGACTCTCAGCCCTGTGCACACTCACTCTCGCACACTCAAGTTCATATTCCCTCATAGATCCATTCATGACCCCTCACGTGAGGCCACACACAACACACACACACAAACCATCACAAGCTGTCAATCACCATGAAATAAGTCTTCACTCATCTACACACACTCACACAAACACAGGCACCAAAGCACATGCTCACATTCTCATTCTTGCTCATGTGCATGGCCCCAGAGCATACAGTCCAGACCCTTCGCCAGGCTTCTGCAACATTCCAGGAGATTATCTGCCCATTGACCTTGAGAGTATATTCAAACACAAAGATCCCCAGATGAAGGGCATGATGCTGAGGCCTTCCAAAGAAGTGTGCCTTCCTCAGGGAAGAATAAACTTACCTCTTCCAAACAAAGAAATTCCCTAGAAGCTTGTATGGTGCAAGAAAGAGAACACACACCCATCCTGGAGCCTGGCAGAGCTGGGTTCAAAACCTCTCTTCCCTACTTTTCACTTAAGTAACCTTAGCCAACATAAACTTTCTAAGCTGTAAAATAAGAATAGCTCAAACTTCAAGGCCTGAATTACAAACTCGAACAGAGATTCTGACAGGCAGTGGAGGCCTGCCCCTCCCTCATCCCCCAACCACAGGCACCCTGGGAAAGTGAGGGCCTCTCTCACCAGCCCAGATGCTGGGCACACATCGTGCCGTGCCCCTGGGCATCCCCAGCTGGCAATGTTTTTTAGAAGAGAGGCTCTAGCTCCAGCCACCAGGAGTCCTTTGTCTGGAGCTCTGTCTTTGGACGCGGTCCCATTTGTTCTGCTCTGCCTTCCCCTGCATGTCTGTGCATGGGCCCCGACCTGGTGTTCCTTCACAGATACCTGCCACAGAAGACACAGTGGGCTTAGCCTTTGCCTAAAGCTGCTGAGACCTCCTTGGTCACAGTGGTGCCTCTGCCTGAGTGTGTGTGTGTGTGTGTGTGTGTGTGTGTGTGTGTGTGTGTGTGTGTGTGTGTGTACATGAGCAACAGAGTCTTGGAGAAAGAGAAAGAGCGATGCTAACAAAAGTCAGGGAACAATACCATTCCAAATGCCCAGGAAAAGTGTTTAGTTGTACCTGTGGCTACTAGAGTACCCGTTTCTTCTGTCCTCTGGTAGTAACAGCAATACTACATGATTCATGCTTGAGATAGTAGATTCTACCCCAGAAAATCTGTTCTGGGTAGTGAGGGCTTAGGCCAGAAGAGATTGATAGGATTTTACACTGAAAACTCATGGATCTGCTGATGTTCATATTTCCTCTAGTTATGCAGGCATTGCTACTGAAATATTTGGGTTTGAGTTCTTCAGCTAATCCAAGCCAAACCATGGAAAAGTATCTACAGAGTTGGAAGGAGTAGGTGGAGAAGAGGATGTGAAGCAGTTTAGGCACCAGCATTGGTCTGGCCCTCCCTGCTGACCACTGATCCATTGGTAAGGCAAAAGCAGCACGTTCACACAGTCACACACTCATATATGTTTATACAGGGATACACGCTCATATCAATGACACACACAGGGGTATTATTCAATGTAAATTCTGCAGTTGTGGAGGCTGACTTTGACCGCTGAGAACAGAATCTGGAGCAGCGTCCCAGAGGCCTCGGCTGTGACAGGCGTCAGCCTGCTCCTTGCAGGATTTCAGCAGAGAGGCTCTAGCTTCAGCCACCAGGAGTCCTTTGTCCAGAGCCCTGTCTGTGGATACGTCCCCGTTGGTTCTGCTCTGCCTTCCCCTACATGTCTGTGTACGGACCCTGGCCTGGTTTTCCATTACTGGCGCCTGGAACAGAAGAGACAGTGGACTTGTCCTGTTCCCAAGTCTGCTGAAGTCTCCTAAGTCACAGTGATGCTTTCTGTCTTAGTGTGTGTTCATGTGTGTGTTTGTGTGTTCATGTGTGTAAGCACTGTCTCAGGCCGTCCAGGGGCAGAGAACTGTCACTGTTGCCCCCCAACCCCCTGGTATTTAGCCCTCTGTCTTCTGGATATTTTGCTGTCAGGTATCAGACATTTCTGCTTCCATCTCTCTCTTCAGCAACATATTAAGGAAACCATTCTCTGTGTTCTCAGCTGTCCGGGCAACCCTTGGGCTTGAGTCTCCTCTGCCCTCAAGGGCTGAGGCAGCAAGGACGTTCACCTTCCACTTGTTTTAGTAGGCACTAAATATAGCTCCATATAAAGAGCAATGGGCAGAGAGTCCCTAGACCTGAGTTGCTGCCTTGGTTCTGCCACTGGCAACCTGTCTGATCCTGAGCAAGTCATTTCCTTTTCCCAGGTCTCAGTTTCCTCACCTGCCCATGACAATGTCAGGTTTGCTGGAGTCTTTCTCAGCTTCCTTTTCAAGCTGACTCAATATGAGGTGACTCACTCTAATCTTTACTTAATCTTTTCTTCTCATAACTAGTTACAGTCATGGAAAACCTGTCAAGAGGTAAGGATGGGGTGGGGCCACCCAGATACCAGAACATTTTGTATGGATTCCTCCCAGAGGCTCAGAGTAAGCTTAGCTAAAATCCGCATCTGTATCTTAAGATTCCTCAGCCTTAGGAGTAAATTGCCTCCCTCCAGGGAACCAATACACACATACAGTCTGGGGCCAGTTTTATATACATATATAAAATAAATATGCTTAAATATAACTAAATATTTTATTATTTTGTGTATTTAATATCTAATATATTTTATGACATATTCAATATGTTTAATATTTATTTATATTTAATTAAATATTAGATACTTAAAATAAATATAAATATGTATATATTTATACTTAAAAGCAGTGAGCTTTACTACTATAAGCAAGACACTAAACTATGATTTTAACACCCTTATCCTATATAGTATTCATTACTACTGTAAAAGATAAAAATTACTTTATTGCAAATGAGGAAAAGCAGTCCCAAGGAGGTAACAAACTTTGTCCAAGACCACACAGCTTGTAGCTGAAGAGCTGGGACTCAAAATGTGTGTCTTTCGTGCAAGCTCGTCGTTTTGGCTAACTCTACTCTCCCCTGATGGCTAGGCTGAAAACTTGCATTGGTACAGTATTTGGTAGAGAAAACTCCGGGTGATGTCTGATGGAATGCTTGGAATGCTGAGACATTCCATTCTGGCTTCTGTGGAACTGGCCAGGAGCCCTCATTCTTGATCATAATGGCCTTGAGGAAATAGAGAGAATGGCAAGATGTGCACAGAGCTAGAGCTTCTCTGTTGCGAGAGGGTAAGAGATTAGCTTGTGGTGTTTTAAGGCTGATTGATAGCAGTCAGCCACATTCCATTCAAATCTTCATTGAATATCCTTATCCATTCTCTGCATGAGACTAGGTCAGGATGTGAGGCTTTGTGCCTTGGCTCCCTGCAAAGTGTGTGTGTGTGTGTGTGTGTGTTGTGTGCATGCAATGCATGCTATTCTCTTTGTGGATAGCCAGGAAAGTGTCATCAGCTATCATAATCTTAATAAAGTTTCCTACTGGTCTCCCATCATGTCTTATATTAAGACTGGGCCTCTGTGTGGAGAGTTGTAAAATTGGTCTTGGATCTAAATATGCTCATTTTGACACTCCTTAGAACAGACTGGGGTAGTTCATAGTATAACATTGGCTTTGCTATCCCAGGGGGCTGGTGACCTGTGGTTGTAGAGTGGGTGCCATGGAGAAAGGGAAAGTAGAAAAGACAGAATCAGACAGCAGGAACCAGCAACCTTGTAAAGAGGTGAGCAAGGCCAGGCATCTACCCAGGATGCCTGCAGGTGTCAACAAAGGATCACATGCAGCTGATTACAAGCTCCTTCTACCTCCAGGTTGGGCCAGAGGTCCCCATATCCTCACAATCCAGGGGCACACTCCAGCACTTTGAGGCTTTCCACAGGTAGACCTGTGCTTCATAACTTCTTCCCTGCTCTTTTGAAAAGGTGATTTGTTGGAGTAGTGATTCTTAAAGGGAAAAGATGGCAGGGGTCTATGCTCCATATCTGCTTGTCTGGAAGACTTTTGTGACCCCCAGGGGAGATTTAAATATCCTAAGGCTGCCTTCAAGTGCTGCCCTTAGCTGGCTGGAGAGTATCATGCTCTGTTGTAATCACCCAGTCATTTGTCTTCCTGCCCCACTCACTGCCTGTTTCTTCACTAAACACAGGGCTTGGCACTGATAGGTCCTCCATCAATGTAAACTGCATCATTTAAGGACTTGCATGATGTTCTGAGGCAGTGGTTTCACATGTGACTGGGGTCATCTACAGTCGAGGCTTTGTTCCCTGCACACACCTGGTGTCTGCTCAGCAAGCCCTCATTCTGTAGTCTATTGACTCCCTGAAAGAACCATGCCATGTGGCCAGTGCATGCTGAACCCTGTCTATCCACAGTCCCTGTGCAGGAAAGATACAGTCAAGAGACATGGAGAGTCTATGGTTTGGGGGCGAGATGGCATGATACAGTGCAGAGTTGTCTTAGAACAAAATTGACATGGATTTGAATTCTGACCCCACCGTTTACCAGCTACATGACTCTGGGAAAGTTACTTAACCTCTCTAGATTTCAGTTTCCTCATTTGCTAAATGAAGGTACTGCTTTTCCGGCAGAGACTGGGGACAACAACGTAAAGAGTCTTGCATTTTACGTAGTCACTGTTCAGTAAATGGAAGCCATTGCAAGGAACCTTCTCTCACTCTCCATCCAGGTTGGCTTTATTGAGCCACACAGAGTCCTTGCCTCTTCCCCACCCCATGCACTGACCCAAACCTGTCTGTCTTCTTTGAACCCCACCACCATCTTTAACCAGCAAGGGAAACTTGGAATTGTACTGGCACCAATGGAGAAGTAGCTGGTCCCTCCTTCTAGGGGTAGTGTGGCCCAGCTTGAGAGGCTGTCAGAAGAAAACATACTGGCTGAGGTCCTTAGTTTCTCTGCCTGTAAAGTGAAGTGAAGCGATCACCAGGGTCACCTTGGCATCTGAGGCCTCCACCCTGTGGGTCTGAACCAGACTTCTGAGGGAGGAACTCTGCTAAAATTGGAAATAGTTGCACTGGCTTGGAAAGCCCAGCAGGTGGCACTCTGCCTTAACTGCCTGAGCCTGATGTATCATGTGGTTGGGCACATAGTCCTGTGGCTAGAGTGAGGAACAGGTTTATTTAGCTTCCCAACCGCAGACAGAAAGTCATTTGGAGCAAAAGATCAGTTGCCCACAGGCAAATGCTCCTTGCTGTGTACTGTGTAAGCCCAGGCTGGCTCCTCCATTCCCCTTCCCCTCCCCTCTGCTCCTGCATCCCACCCCTGCACACAGTCACCTATTCATACACAGTCACCTATTCTCACACATGTGCACACATATCCACACACACACCACACACAGCACATACACACACCTGAGTCACTGTCTCAGCTACTACTCAGCATGCACTGGACTTAAGCATGCATTTTCTCTTTGGGCAAAGTCAAACAGAACTAGGATTGCAATCTCCTTGGAAGAAAGAAGTTCATTCCTGTATGTCCCAGTTTATCAGTCAGGATAGGCTAAGTCATGCTGCACTAACTAATGAGCCCACATTCAGTGCCTTAAAATAACAAAGGCTTATTGCTTGCTCACCTTACATGTACACTGAGGGTCAGCTGCAGCACTGCTACACATTAATTTGGCTTCAGGATGCAGGCTTACAGAGCAGCCTCAATCTGGAACATGGTCAGTCCTCACAGCAGAGAGGAAAGAGGGTGTACTGAAAGTGGCTCTTTCTTTTTTTAAAAATAACTTTATTTTTTAAAACTTTAGATTTACAGAAAACATGTGATGATAGTACAAAGAGTTCTCATATAACCACACCCAATTTCCCCTGTTACAGACACTTTACATTACTATGGTATGTTTATTACAATTAGCGAATCAATATGAATACATTATTGTAAGTTCATACCTGATTCCCATCTTTTCAGTTTTTTCCCACTGTCCTTTTCCTGTTCCAGGATCCCATCCAGCACCCCACACTACGTTTTGGGGTCGTGACTCTTTGGCCTTTCGTGGCTGTGGCATGAACGTGGCTCTTAAGGTTTACATTTTATATGCTACAAAAGTCACATGACCAGGGTTGCCATCATTAACGAGGTAGGGAAGGATACTCCCTAGGGGAGAGGGCCACAGGTAGCAAAACACTTATGAACGTAGCACACTCTATCTCACCTATGTAAAGAGATTCTTGGATATATACCCTTTGGAATTTTTGATCCCAGTTTTGTCTTTTTGTGAACTGTATCATCCTAGAAAATCCAGCCAACCCTTATTAAGTTCTCTTATATGCAAAAGTCTGCCAAGACCCTGAATAGAAAGAGGAACCAAGATTGAGAAAGATATGTTCCTGCTCTTCAGAGGCTAAAGATCCAGCAAGGAAGAAAGCACAGGCTGAACACAACACACAAAGAAGGCGTGTTTGACATGGGCCAGCATAGAAGGACAAAAAGCACCAGAAAGGGAGAGCCCCAACAATGGGGAGGAAACTAGGCTCTGCTGCATCAGACAGAGGATGTAAGAGAATGTGCCCTCTCACAGCCACACATTGAGACAGCTCATGTTCACGTATGCTCTGCACTGACCACACATTTGAACACACATTCATTATGTATCTATTATGGACAAGGCACTCCATAGGAGTCAAAGGAGAGTAGAGAATGTTGTTTCTGCCCTGCAGGAGCTCACATCTTACAAAGGGACAGACCAGAGGAGATTCAGGTCCAAAAGAGCAGAATAGGCACCAGGACAAGAACAAACACAGACACCAACAGCTGCCTAGGTAACACAGAATGGGGACTGTTCAGGGAAGAATTGAACTAGTTTCTGAAGTTCTAAGATTAGTCACGTAGAGATTAGGGATAGGCACTCCAGGCAGAAGGAGTGGCTTGCTGGCAGAGGGAGAGTGAAAAAGACAGAATATTATTATTTTTTAAAACTTGTAAATAGTCATCATGTTCTGTAATAACCTATATGGGAAAAGAATCTGTAAAAGAATGGATATATGTATACGTATAAATGAACCACTTAGCTGTACACCTGAACCTAACACAACAGTGTAAATCAACTGTAAAATAAAATCCCATAACTGGTGGGTGGGTGAGTCACAGACTGGTGAACACTTATACCACAGAAGTCCACCCACTAGAGTGAAGGTTCTGAGCCTCACGTCAGGTTTCCCAACCTGGGGGTCCAGCAACAGGAGGAGGAATTCCTAGAGAATCAGAATTTGAAGCCTAGTGGGAATGGATTGCAGGACTTCGACAGGACTGGGGGGAAAAGAGACTCCACTCTTAGAGGGCACACACAAAGTGGGTGCGCATCGGGACCCAGGGGAAAGAGCAGTGACCCCGGGGGAGACTGAACCAGACATACCTGCTGGTGTTGGAGGGTCTCCTGCAGAGGCAGGGTTGGCTCTGTTTCACCATGGGGACAAGGACACTGGCAGCAGGGTTTCTGGGAAGTACTCCTTGGCGTAAGCCTTCCCAGAGTCTGTCATTAGCCCCATCAAAGAGCACAGGTAGGCTCCAGTGTTGGGTTGCCTCAGGCCAAACAACCAACAGGGAGGGAACCCTGCCCCACCCATCAACAGTAAAGTGGATTAAAGTTTTACTGAGCTCTTTCCACCAGAGCAACAGTCAGCTCTACCCACCACCAGTCCCTCCCATCAGGAAACTTACACAAGCCTCTTAGATAGACTCATCCACCAGAGGGCAGACAGCAGAAGCAAGAAGAACTACAATCCTGCAGCCTGTGGAACAAAACCCACATTCACAGAAAGATAGACAAGATGAAAAGGCAGAGGGCTATATATCAGATGAAGGAACAAGATAAAACCCGAGAAAAACAACTAAATGAGGTGGAGAAAGGCAACCTTCCAGAAAAAGAATTCAAAATAATGATAATGAAGATGATCCAGGACCTCGGAGAAAGAGTGGAGACAAAGATCGAGAAGATGCAGGAAATGTTCATCAAAGACCTAGAAGAATTAAAGAACAAACAAACAGAGATGAACAATACAATAACTGAAAAGAAAATTACATGAGAAGGAATCAATAGCAGAATAAATGAGACAGAAGAATGGATAAGTGACCTGGAAGACAGAATGGTGGAATTCACTGCTGTGGAACAGACTAAAGAAAGAAGAACGAAAAGAAATGAAGACAGCCTAAGAGACCTCTGGGACAACATTAAACACAACAACATTCGCATTATAGGGGTCCCAGAAGGAGAAGAGACACAGAAAGGACTAGAGAAAATATTTAAAGAGATTACAGTCGAAAATTTTCCCTAACATGGGAAAGGAAATAGCCACCCAAGTCCAGGAAGTGCAGAGTCCCATACAGGATAAACCCAAGGAGAAACATGCCAAAACACATAGTAATAAAATTGGCAAAAATTAAAGACAAAGAAAAATTATTGAAAACAGCAAGGGAAAAAAAACAAATAATATACAAGGGAACTCCCATAAAGTTAACAGCTGATTTCTCAGCAGAAACTCTACGAGCCAGTAGGGAGTGGCATGATATACTTAAAGGGATGAAAGGGAAGAACCTACAACCAAGATTACTCTACCTGGCAAGGATCTCATTCAGATTCAATGGAGAAATCAAAAGCTTTACAGACAAGCAAAAGCTAAGAGAATTCAGCACCACCAAACCAGCTCTACAACAAATGCTAAAGGAACTTCTCTAAGTGGGAAACACAAGAGAAGAAAATGACCCACAAAAACAAACCCAAAACACTTAAGAAAATTGTAACAGGAACATACATATCAATAATTACCTTAAATGTGAATGGATTAAATGCTCCAACTAAAAGACACAGGTTTGCAGAATGGATACAAAAACAAGACCCATATATATGCTGTCTACAAAGGACCCACTTCAGACCTAGGGACACATACAGACTGAAAGTGAGGGGATGGAAAAAGATATTCCATGCAAATGGAAATCAAAAGAAAGCTGGAGTACCTATACTCATATCAGATAAAATAGACCTTAAAATAAAGAATGTTACAAGAGACAAGGAAGGACACTACATAATGATCAAGGGATCAATCCAAGAAGAAGATATAACAATTATAAATATAGAGGAGAGGGGGAAGATGGCAGAAGAGTAAGACACAGAGATCACCTTCCTCCCCACAGATACATCAGAAATATGTCTACACGTGGAACAACTCCTACAGAACACCGACTGAACGCTGGCAGAAGACCTCAGACCTCCCAAAAGGCAAGAAACACCCCACATACCTGGGTAGGGCAAAAGAAAAAAGAATAAACAGAGACAAAAGAATAGGGACGGGACCTGCACCAGCAGGAGGGAGCTGTGAAGCAGGAAAGGTTTCCACACACTAGGAAGCCCCTTTGTGGGCGGGAACTGTGGCTGGCAGAGGGGGGGAAGCTTCAGAGCCACGGAGGAGAGCACAACAACAGGGATGCGGAGGGCAAAGCGGAGAGATTACCGCACAGAGGATTGGTGCCGACCGGCACTCACCAGCCCGAGAGGCTTGTCTGCTCACACGCCGGGGCAGGCTGGGGCTGGGAGCTGAGGCTCGGGCTTCGGTCGGAGCGCAGGGAGAGGACTGGGGTTGGCGGCATGAACGCAACTTGCAGGGGGGTAGTGCAGCACGGCTAGCCAGGAGGGAGTCCCAGGAAAAGTCTGGACCTGCCGAAGGGGCAAGAGACTTTTTCTTCCGTCTTTGTTTCCTGGTGCGCAAGGAGAGGGGATTAAGAGCGATGCTTAAAGGAGCTCCAGAGACGGGTGCGAGCTGCGGCTAACAGCATGGACCCCAGAGACGGGCATGAGATGCTAAGGCTGCTGCTGCCGCCACCAAGAAGACTGTGCGAGCACAGTTCACTATCCACGCCTCCCTTCCAGGGAGCCTGTTCAGCCCGCCACTGCCAGGGTCCCGGGATCCAGGGACAACTTCCCCGGGAGAATGCACGGCAGGTCTCAGGCTGGTGTAATGTCACGGCAGCCTCTGCTGCCACAGGCTCACCCCGCACTCCGTACCCCTCCCTCCCTCTGGTCTGAGTGAGCTGGAACCCCCGAATCAGTGGCTCCTTTAACCCTGTCCTGTCTGAGTGAAGAAAAAACACCTTCCAGCAACCTACATGCAGATGCAGGGCCAAATCCAAAGCTGAGTCCCGGGAGCTGTGCGAACAAAGAAGAGAAAGGGAAATCTCTCCCAGCAGCCTCAGGAGCAGTGGATTAAATCTCCTAAATCAACCTGATGTACCCTGCATCTGTGGAATACCTGAATAGACAACGAATCATCCCAAATTGAGGAGCTGTACTTTGAGATCAAGATTTATTATCTTTTCCGCTTTTCCTCTTTTTGCGAGTGTGTATGCTTCTGTGTGAGGTGTTGTCTGTATAACTTTGCTTTCACCATTTGTCCTACAGTTCTATCCATCTGTTTTTATTTTTTTAACTTAAAAAAGTTTTTTTCTTAATAATTATTTTTTATTTTAATAACTTTATTTTATTTTTTCTTATTTTATTTTCTTTTATCTTTTTTTTTCTTTCTACTTTTTCTCCCTTTTATTCTGGGCCGTGTGCATGAAAGGCTCTTGGTGCTGCAGCCAGGTGTCAGTGCTGTGCCTCGGAGTTGGGAGAGCCAACTACAGGACACTGGTCCACAAGAGACCTCCCAGCTCCATGTAATAGCAAACAGGAAAAATCTCCCAGAGATCTCCATCTCAACACCAACACCCAGCTTCACTCAACGACCAGCAAGGTACAGTGCTGGACACCCTATGCCAAAAAACTAGTAAGACAGGAACATAACTCCACCCATTAGCAGAGAGGCTGCCTAAAATCTTAATATGTCCACAGACACCCCACAACACACCACCAGACATGGACATGCCCAACAGAAAGACAAGATCCAGCCTCATCCAGCAGAACAAAGGCACTAGTCCCCTCCACAAGGAAGCCTACACAACACATGAACCAACTTCAGCCACTGGGGAGAGACACCAAAAACAGAGGAACTACGAACCTGCAGCCTGCAAAAAGGAGACCCCAAACACAGTAAGGTAAGCAAAATGAGAAGACAGAAAAACACACAGCAGATGAAGGAGCAAGATAAAAACCCATCAGACCTAAAAAATGAAGAGGAAATAGGCAGTCTACCTAAAAAATAATTCAGAATAATGATAGTAAAGATGATCCAAAATCTTGGGAATAGAATAGAGGAAATGCAAGAAACATTTAACAAGGACCTTGAAGAACTAAAGATGAAAAAAACAAAGATGAACAACATGATAAATGAAATTAAAAATACTCTAGAAGGGATCAATAGCAGAATAACTGAGGCAGAAGAACGGATAAGTGACCTGGAAGATAAAATAGTGGAAATAACTACTGCAGAGCAGAATAAAGAAAAAAGAATGAAAAGAACTGAGGACAGTTTCAGAGACCTCTGGGACAACATTAAATGGACGAGCAGTTGAATTATAGGGGTTCCAGAAGAAGAAGAGAAAAAGAAAGGGACTGAAAAAATATTTGAAGGGATTATAGTTGAAAACTTCCCGAATATGGGAAAGGAAATAGTTAATCAACTCCAAAGGCACAGAGAGTCCCATACAGGATAAATACAGGGAGAAACATGCCAAGACATATTAATCAAACTATCAAAAATTAAATACAATGAAAACATATTAAAAGCAGCAAGGGAAAAACAACAAATAACACACAAGGGAATCCCCATAAGGTTAACAGCTGCTTTTTCAGCAGAAACTCTGCAAGCCAGAAGGGAGTGGCAGGACATATTTAAAGTGATGAAGGAGAAAAATCTGCAACCAAGATTACTCTACCCAGCAAGGATCTCATTCAGATTTGATGGAGAAATTAAAACCTTTACAGACAAGCAAAAGCTAAGAGAGTTCAGTACCACCAAACCAGCTTTACAACAAATGTTAAAGGAACTTCTCTAGGCAAGAAACACAAGAGAAGGAAAAGACCTACAATAGCAAACCCAAAACAATTAAGAAAATGGGAATAGGAGCATACATATTGATAATTACCTTAAATGTAAATGGATAAAATGCTACCACCAAAAGACACAGACTGGCTGAATGGATTAAAAAACAAGACCCATATGTATGCTATCTACAAGAGACCCATTTCAGACCTAGGGACACATACAGACTGAAAGTGAGGGGATGGAAAAAGATATTCCATGCAAATGGAAACCAAAAGAAAGCTGAGGTTGCAATTCTCATATCAGACAAAATAGACTTTAAAATAAAGATGTTACCAGAAACAAAGAAGGACACTACATAATGATCAAGGGATTGATCCAAGAAGAAGATATAACAACTGTAAATATTTATGCACCCAACATAGGAGCACCTCAATACATAAGGAAAATACTAACAGCCATAAAAGGGGAAATCAACAGTAACACATTCATAGTAGGGGACGTTAATGCCCCACTTTCACCAATGGACAGATCATCCAAAATGAAAATAAATAAGGAAACACAAGCTTTAAATGATACATTAAACAAGATGGAATTAATTGATATTTATAGGACATTCCATCCAAAAACAACAGAATACATATTTTTCTCAAGTGCTCATGGATCATTCTCCAGGATAGATCATATCTTGGGTCACAAATCTAGCCTCGGTAAATTTAAGAAAATTGAAATTGTATCAAGTATCTTTTCCGACCAAAAGGCTATGAGACTAGATATCAATTACAGGAAAAGACCTGTAAGAAATATGGAGGCCAAAAAATACACTACTTAATAACGAAGTGATCACTGAAGAAATCAAAGAGGAAATAAAAAATACCTAGAAACAAATGACAATGGAGACACGACAACCCAAAACCTATGGGATGCAGCACAAGTCATTCTAAGTGGGAAGTTTATAGCAATACAATCCTACCTTCAGAAACAGGAAACATCTCGAATAAACAACCTAATCTTGCACCAAAAGCAATTAGAGAATGAAGAATAAAAAAATCCCAAAGTTAGCAGAAGGAAAGAAATCATAAAAATCAGATCAGAAATAAATGAAAAAGAAATGAAGGAAATGATAGCAAAGATCAATAAAAGTAAAAGCTGGTTCTTTGAGAAGATAAACAAAATTGATAAACCATTAGCCAGACTCATCAAGAAAAAAAAGGAGAAGACTCAAATCAATAGAATTAGAAATGAAAAAGGAGAAGTAACAACTGACACTGCAGAAATACAAAAGATCATGAGAGATTACTACAAGCTACTCTATGCCAATAATATGGACAACCTGGAAGAAATGGACAAATTCTTAGAAATGCACAACCTGCCAAGACTGAATCACGAAGAAATAGAAAATATGAACAGACCAATCACAAGCACTGACATTGAAACTGTGATTAAAAATCTTCCAACAAACAAAAGCCCAGGACCAGATGGCTTTACAGGCTAATTCTATCAAACATTTAGAGAAGAGCTAACACCTATCCTTCTCAAACTTTTCCAAAATAGAGCAGACGGAGGAACACACCCAAACTCATTCTATGAGGCCACCATCACCCTGATACGAAAACCAGACAAGGATGTCACAAAGAAAGAAAACTACAGGCCAATATCACTGATGAACATAGATGCAAAAATCCTCAACAAAATACTAGCAAAGAGAATCCAACAATACATTAAAAGGATCATACACCATGATTAAATGGGATTTATCCCAGGATTGCAAGGATTATTCAATATATGCAAATCAATCAATGTGATACACCATATTAACAAACTGAAGAACAAAACCATATGATCATCTCAATAGTTGCAGAAAAAACTTTTGACAAAATTCAACACCCATTTATGATAAAAACTCTCCAGAAAGTGGGCATAGAGGGAACCTACTTCAACATAATAAAGGCCATATTTGACAAATCCACAGCAAACATCATTCTCAATAGTGAAAAACTGAAAGAATTTTGTCTAAGATCAGGTACGAGACAAGGAGGTCAACTCTCACCACTATTATTCAACATAGTTTTGGAAGTCCTAGGCACAGCAATCAGAGAAGAAAAAGAAATAAAGGAATATAAATTGGGAAAGAAGTAAAACTGTCACTGTTTGCAGATGACATGACACTATACATAGAGAATCCTAAAAATGCCACCAGAAAACTATTAGAGCTAATCAATGAATTTGGTAAAGTTGCAGGATAGAAAAATAATGCACAGAAATCTCTTACATTCCTATACACTAATGATGAAAAATCTGAAAGAGAAAGTATGGAGACACTCTCATTTACCATTGCAACAAAAATAATAAAATACCTAGGAATAAACCTCTAGGGAGACAAAAACCTGTATGCAGAAAACTATAAGACACTGATGATAGAAATTAATGATGATACAAACAGATGGAGAGATATACCATGTTCTTGGATTGGAAGAATCAATATTGTGAAAATGACTATACTACCCAAAGCAATCTACAGATTCATTGCAATCCCTATCAAATTACCAATGGCATTTTTCATGGAACTAGAACAAATCATCTTAAAATTTGTATGGAGACACAAGAGACCCCAAATAGCCACAGCAGTCTTGAGAGGAAAAAACGGAGCTGGAGGAGTCAGACTCCCTGACTTCAGACTATACTACTAAGCTACAGCAATCAAGACAGTATGGTACTGGCACAAAAACAGAAACATAGATCAATGGAACAAGATCGAAAGGCCAGAGATAAACCCACACACCTATGGCCAACTAATCTATGACAAAGGTGGCAAAGATA
Source organism: Leucopleurus acutus (assembly GCF_964270905.1). Classification (NCBI taxonomy): domain Eukaryota; kingdom Metazoa; phylum Chordata; class Mammalia; order Artiodactyla; family Delphinidae; genus Leucopleurus; species Leucopleurus acutus. Next base: position 83,021,868 of record NC_139143.1, on the reverse strand, counting down.
TACAATGGAGAAAAGACAGTCTCTTCAATAAGTGGTGCTGGGAAAACTGGGCAGCTACACATAAAAGAATGAAATTAGAACACTCCCTAACACCATACACAAAAATAAACTCAAAATGGATTAAAGACCTAAATGTAAGACCGGACACTATAAAACTCTTAGAGGAAAACATAGGAAGAACACTCTTTGACATAAATCACAGCAAGATCTTTTTTGATCCACCTCCTAGATTAATGGAAATAAAAACAAAAATAAACAAATGGGACCTAATGAAACTTCAAAGCTCTTGCACAGCAAAGGAAACCATAAACAAGACAAATACACAACCCTCAGAATGGGAGAATATATTTGCAAATGAATCAACGGACAAAGGATTCATCTCCAAAATATATAAACAGCTCAAGCAGCTCAATATTAAAGTAACTAACAACCCAATCCAAAAAATGGGCAGAAGACCTAAATAGACATTTCTCTAAAGAGGACATACAGATGGCCAAGGAACACATGAAAAACTGCTCAACATCACTAATTATTAGAGAAATGCAAATCAAAACTATAATGAGGTATCACCTCACATCAGTTAGAATGGGCATCATCACAAAATCTGCAAACAACAAGTGCTGGAGAGCATGTGGACAAAAGTGGACCCTCTTGCACTGTTGGTGGGAATATAAATTGATACAGCCACTATGGATAACAGTATCGAGGTTCCTTAATAAACTGAAAATAGAATTACCATATAATCCATCAATCCCACTCCTGGGCATATACCCAGAGAAAACCATAATTCAAAAAGACACATGCACTCCAATGTTCATTGCATCACTATTTACAGTAACCAGGTCATGGAAGCAACCTAAATTCCCATCAACAGACGAATGGATAAAGAAGTTGTGGTACATGTATACAATGGAATATTTCTCAGCCATAAAAAGGAAAGAAATTGAGTCATTTGTTGAGACGTGGATGGACCTAGAGACTGTCATACAGAGTGAAGTAAGTTGGAAAGAGAAAAACAAATATCGTGTATTAATGCATGTATGTGGAACCTAGAAAAATGGTACAGATGAACTGGTTTGCAGTTCAGAAGTTTAGACACAGATGTAGAGAACAAACACATGGACACCAAGGCGGGATAACTGTCTTGCGGTGGGGATGGTGGTGTGCTGAATTGGGCGATTGGGATTGACATGTATACACTGATGTGTATAAAACTGATGACTGATAAGAACCTGCAGTACAAACAAACAACAAAAAAACTAATACTAAACTTTCTTTGGGTTATTTGTATGGAAGTATATTAATATAAATGTTTCAGACATTACATGAAATTTCTAAAAATCTTATATGTCTGGTATAATGTTATAAGTCATAATTCTAATTATTACTTTAAAATGTATATCTCAGAAATAACTAAATTTCCCTGTCAATTGCATTATTATGAACTTTCATCAAATCTTTAACCATAGCCATTTTTAAGTCTTTTGTCGTTTACAGACAGTTCTGGGTGTACTCTGATGCTTTTGCAAAAATGCTCCTATAAAAGTGTTTCACCTTCAAGGAATTCATGGAAAAGACTCTGACAAGTACAGGTTTCTGGTAACTGACTATACTGCTGAACTGAATGAATAAGCATTTTCAGAACTCTAATGGAAAACTGATGAATTCATAAAAGTGCTAAAAAAAGATCAAGATGAAAAAAAATTAATTACATGGGACTGAGTGAACTGATGAGGATGATTACAGTTTTTGTGACTTTCTGTTTGAATAAAAAAAACAATCCCCCCCCCAAATAAAACCTGTAAATAGTCATCATGTTCTGTAATAACCTATATGGGAAAAGAATCTGTAAAAGAATGGATATATGTATACGTATAAATGAATCACTTAGCTGTACACCTGAACCTAACACAACAGTATAAATCAACTGTACTCCAATATAAAATAAAAATTAAGCTTAAAAAATTAAATTTAAAAAATTAAATTTAAAAAATAGTTATCATGGCTTATGGGTGGAATAGTAGAGTATTTGTGAAGAGAGAGAGAGGAAGGTGGGATGGCTGGGGAGAGAGGAGATTAGAAATCTTTCAGGGAGGGGCCAGAGGACGAAGGGACTTTTCACCAATGTCAGCGACCTTGGACTTTATCCTGAGGCCTATTGGGAATCACTGAAGGGTTTGGGCATGGAGTGGCTTGGTTACTATGGATATAAGGTATTGTCTTGCCCTTTCCCTTCTCATCCAGCTCAGGAAGGATGGCTGTGGCAGGGTGGTGTATTTGTATGTCAGTCAGCTGAGTATACGCAGAGCCAATCACAACACAGCACTGTGAGCCTTCGTCCAACCTGGGGGTTTCGGTCATCACCGGGCACTGGCTGAGGCTGGGTCTGGCAGCCCTTGCTTGCTGCCTCTGCAGTCACTTTTCCAAGGAAGGTCTCTGTGGTCAGAGAGCTGGTGTCAACCAGACAAACTGGCCCAGTTTGTGGTATTTGCTAATTTGGTTGTTTGATTTGGTTCCCTATCTCAGCCGCCATCACAGAAGCCTCTTTCTCTGACCCGAGAGACAATCTGAGCCCCAGGTCCCCAACCCCAGGTCCCAAACCCCAGGGAACAATCAGCTCCCCAGTGGGCAAATGTCCTCTTGTCCCAAGTGTCTTCTTATAGGAAGAGAGCCACTGTCCCACCATGGCTGCCTCTGACTGGCCTTCCCTTGAAGTTACATCCACTGAGCTCAGTTGTCCAGGAATGGAAATCACAGAGAATTCCTAAGAGAAAGAAAGAAAACTAAGAAATGGTTGTCCAGTTCATAGGATACACTCCTTAGGGGTTCCTATACAGAGCATCCTCTTTAGTTTGTGCCATTAGTCCCATGTTCCCCAGAAAACCTCTTTTGCTATACTACACCAAGATCTGCTTTTGAAAATTAGCCATCATCTAGCTGGCCAACCAGTTAGTCAGTAACTCAGTTGGTCAACCACTCAACCAGTCAGCTAGTCAGTTGTTCAGTGAACTAGCCAGTCAGTCAGCTAGTTTGTCAGCTCATTTCTTGTTTATACATTTACTTACTCACTCCCTCCATTTTTCATTCACTCACTGAGTGACTCATTCAACAGCATCCTTTACTAATTAGGCCGCCCACCCACCAGCTAGCTAGTCTATCCGAGAACAAATTTTTACCAGCTGTAAGTACTGTCCTGAACATCTTTCCTGCATTTAGGAAGCTCACAGTTTGTTTGGGTGTAGAGAAGCACTGCCTCACCCCCACCACACACACACATACACACACACACACACACACACACACACACACACACATACACACACAAATCCAGGCACCTGGGCCTCTTACAGTTTATGGATGATTTCAGTATCCATCTTCAAGTTTGAGGGAATATAAAGACAATGCATGTGGTTCAGATAAACAGGGAGAGCTACTTAGAGAGGGCAAGCATCAGCCTGAACTTGGAAAGATGAATTAGTCCAAAAAGCACCTTGGCACTTCATTGGTTCTGATGGTAAAGCCAAATTGTCTAACCTTGTGTTTGTCATTCACTTCAACTCATTCATTTAAAAAGCAATTGCCTATTCATTTATGCATTCATTTGTTTATATTTATGGAATGGACATAATATGTGTGTGGCTAGTATGAAGGGTAGATAATAAACACATGGATATATGATGAGGGTGAAACTGCTCCTACCAAAAAGGAACTTATATTTGATGCTAAAATAAATAACATATATTTTATAATTTATATGTATATCAAGTAAAAACATTAGATGAAAAGTGCTCCAAATAGTTATAAATAAAAAGCTATGGGGGTTGAACAGAAGAGGAAAACACTTCTTTGGTGAGAGGATAAGGACAGAGGTCATGGAGAAAGTATTGTTACCAACCGGAGTGGAAACCAAACCCAACTGGCCACTCATCACTCAAAAGTCAATGTTTGAGTGACAGGGGTTGGTAGAAAAAGAAAGGTGTTTTTTCAGGAAGCCGGCAACCTGGGAAGATGGTGGACTAGCATGCTAAAAACTATCTACAAGCAGAAGCAAGAATAACTACAATCCCTCAGCCTGCAGAACAAAACCCGCAAACACAGAAAGATATTAAAAAAGAAAAGGCATAAGACTATGTCCCTGATGAAGGAACAAGATAAACCCCCAGAAAAACAACTAAGTGAAGTGGAGATAGGCAACGTTCCAGGAGAAGAATTCAGAATAATGATAGTGAAGATGATCCAGGACCTCAGGAAAAGAATGGAGGCAAAGATTGAGAAGATGCAAGAAATGTTTAAAAAAGATCTAGAAGAATTAAAGAACAAACAAACAAAGATGAACAATACAATAACTGAAATGAAAACTAAACTAGAAGGAATCAATAGCAGAATAACTGAGGCAGAAAAAGGGATAGGTGACCTGGAAGACAAAGTGGTGGAAATCACTGCTGCAGAACACAATAAAGAAAAAAGAATAAAAAGAAATGAAGACAGCCTAAGAGATCTCTGGGACAACATTAAATGCACCACCATGTGCATTATAGGGGTCCCAGAAGGAGAAGAGAGAGAGAAAGGATCCCAGAAAGTATTTGAAGAGATTATAGTCAAAAACTTCCTTAACATGGGAAAGGAAATAGACACCCAAGTCAAGGAAGCACAGAGAGTCCCAGGCAGGATAAACCCAAGGAGAAACATGCTGAGACACATGGTAATCAAATTGACAAAAAATAAGACAAAGAAAAATTATTGAAATCAACAAGGGAAAAACGACAAATAGCATACAAGGGAACTTCCATAAGGATAACAGCTGATTTCTCAGCAGAAACTCTGCAAGACAGAAGGGAGTGGCATGATATATATAAAGTAATGAAAGGGAAGAAACTATGACCAAGAATACTCTATGCAGCAAGGATCTCATTCAGATTCAATGGAGAAATCAAAACATTTACAGACAAGAAAAAGCTAAGAGAATTCAGCAGCACCAAACCAACTCTACGACAAATGCTAAAGGAACTTCTCTAAGTGGGAAACAAGAGAAGAAAAGGACCTACAAAAATAAACCCAAAACAATTAAGAAAATGGTAATAGGAACATACATATTGATAATTACCTTAAATGTGAATGGATTAAATGCTCCAACCCAAGATACAAAACAAAGATACAAAAACAAGATACAAAAACAATACCCATATATACGCTGCCTACAAGAGACCCACTTCAGACCTAGGGACACATACAGACTGAAAGTGAGGGGATGGAAAAAGATATTCCATGCAAACGGAAATCAAAAGAAAGCTGGAGTAGCAATATTCATATCAGATAAAATAGACCTTAAAATAAAGAATGTTACAAGACACAGGAAGGACACTACATAATGATCAAGGGATAAATCCAAGAAGATGATATAACAATCATAAATATATATGCACCCAACATTGGAGCACCTAAATACATAAGGCAAATGCTAATGGCTATAGAAGAGGAAATCAACAGTAACACAAAAATAGTGGGGGAATTTAAAACCTCACTTACACCAATGGGCATATCATCCAGAGAGAAAATTAATAAGAAAACACAAGCTTTAAATGACACAATAGACCAGATAGATTTAACTGATATTTATAGGACAGTTCATCTAAAAAATGATTACACTTTCTTCTCAAGTGCACACAGAACATTCTCCAGGACAGATCATATCTTGGGTCACAGATGAAGCCTCGGGAAATTTAAGAAAATTGAAATCATAGAAAAAATCTTTTCTGACTACACCACTATGAGATTATAAACAAATTACAGGAAAAAACACCATAAAAAACACAAATTCATGGAGGTTAAACAATACACTACTAAATGACCAAGAGATCACTGAAGAAATCAAAGAGGAAATCAAAAAATACCTAGAGACAAATGACAATGAAAATACTATGATCCAAAACCTATAGGATGCAGCAAAAGCAGTTCTAAGAAGGAAGATTATAGAAATACAATCCTACCTCAAAAAACAAGAAAAATCTCAAATAAACAATCTAACCTTATGCCTAAAGGAACTAGAGAAAAAAGAACAAAGAAAACCCAAAGTTAGCAGAAGGACAGAAATCATAATGATCAGAACAGAAATAAATGAAATAGAAACAAAGAAAACAATAGGAAAGACAAATAAAACTAAAAGCTTGTTCTTTTAAAAGATAAACAAAATTGACAAACCTTTAGCTAGACTCATCAAGAAAAAGAGTGAGAGGACTCAAATCAATAAAATTAAAAATGAAAAAGCATAAATTACAACAGACACTGCAGAAATACAAAGCATCCTAAGAGACTACCACAAGCAATTCTATGCCAATAAAATGGGCAACCTGGAAGAAATGGACAAATTCTTAGAAAGGTATAACCTTCTAAGACTGAACCAGGAAGAAACAGAAAATATGAACATACCAATCACAAGTACTGAAACTGAAACTGATTAAAAATCTTCCAACAAACAAAAGTCTTGGACTAGATGGTTTCACAGGCGAATTCTATCAAACATTTAGAGAAGAGATAATACCCTTCCTTCTGAAACTCTTCTAAAAATTTTCAGAGAAATGAACACTCCCAAACTCATTCTACAAGGCCACCATCACCCTGATACAAAAACCAGAAAAAGATACAACAAAAAAAGAAAATTACAAGCCAATATCACTGATGAATATAGACGCAAAAATTCTCAACAAAATACTAGCAAACATAATTCAACAACATATTAAAAGATCATACAATGGCCCTGGAGCCCAAGGGGAGGGCGGCCTCACTGAGGCTGTTGGCTCTGGAGGGGCCCCACCAGCCGAAGCTGCGACAGTCCTTGGGATCACGGACCAGAGTGAGTACAACGTGTAGGAGATTCAAGATGGCAGAAGAGTAAGATGCCACCTTCCTCCCAACAAATACATCAGAAATACAGCTACATGTGGAACAGCTCGTACAGAACACCTACTGAACGCTGGCAGAAGACTTTAGACCTCCCCAAAGGCAAGAAAGTCCCCCAAGTACTTGGGTAGGGCAAAAGAAAAAAGAAAAAAACAGAGACAAAAGAATAGGGATGGGACCTGCACCACTGGGAGGGAGCTGTGAAGGAGGAAAGGTTTCCACACAGTAGAAGCCCCTTCCCGGGTGGAGACTGCGAGTGGTGGAGGGGAAGCTTCGGAGCCGCGGAGGAGAGCGCAGCAACAGAGGTGCGAAGGGCAAAGCGGAGGGATTCCCACACAGAGGAACTGTGCTGACCAGCACACACTAGCCCGACAGGCTTGTCTGCTAACTGCTGGGACGGGTGGGGGTTGGGAGTTGAGGCTCGGGCTTCGGAGGTCGGATCCCAGCGAGAGGACTGGGGTTGGCGGCGTGAACACAGCCTGAAGGGGGCTAATGCGCCACAGCGATCCGGGAGGGAGTCCGGGAAAGTCTTGACCTGCCAAAGAGACAAGAAACATTTTCTTGCCTCTTTCTTTCCTGGTGCGCGAGGAGAGGTGATTAAGAGTGCCGCTTAAAGGAGATCCAGAGAAGGTAGCGAGCCATGGCTATCAGCACGGACCCCAGAGACGGACATGGGATGCTAAGGCAGCTGCTGCCGCCACCAAGAAGCCTGTGTGCAAGCACAGGTCACTATCCACACCTCTCTTCCTGGGAGCCTGTGCAGCCCACCACTGCCAGGGTCCCGTGTTCCAGGGAAAACTTCCCCGAGAGAACGCATGGTGCGCTTTAGCCTGCAGCAACGTCACGCCGGCCTCTGGTGCCACAGTGTTGCCCCGCATCTGTACCCCTCGCTACCCCAGGCCTGAATGAGCCAGAGCTGCTCCTTTAACTCTGCCCTGTCTGAGAGAAGAACAGATGCCCTCAGGCGACCTAAACAGAGGTGTGTCCAATTCCAAAGCTGAACACCAGGAACTGTGCGAACAAAGAAGAGAAAGGGAAATTTCTCCCAGCAGCCTAAGGAGCAGCAGATTAAATATCCACAATCAACTTTATGTACCCTGCATCTGTGGAATACCTGAATAGACAACGAATCATACCAAATTGAGGAGGTGGACTTTAGGAGCAACGATATATATGTTTTTTTCCCTTTTTCTCTTTTTGTGAGTGTGTATGTGTATGCTTCTGTGTGTGAGTTTTCCTGTATAGCTTTGGTTATACCCTTTGCCTTTGGGTTCTGTCAGTCCCTTTTTTTTTTTTTTTTTTTTTTAGTTTTTTTTCTTAATAATTATTTTTTATTTTAATAATTTTATATTTTTAATTTTCCTTTATTTTATTTTCCTTTATTTTATATTCTTTCTTTCTTTCTTTCTTTTTTCTTTCTTTCTTTCTTTCTTTCTTTCTTTCTTTCTTTCTTTCTTTCTTTCTTTCTTTCTTTCTTTCTTTTGTTCTCCATTTCATCCTAAGCCATGTGGAGGACAGGCTCTTGGTGCCAGCTAGGCATCAGGACTGTGCCACTGAGGTGGGAGAGCCAAGTTCAGGACACTGGTCCACAAGAGACTTCCCAGCTCCACGTAATATGAAATGGCAAAAATTTCCCAGAGATCTCCTTCTCAATGCCAAGACCCAGATCCACTCAATGACCATCAAGCTACAGTGCAGGATACCCTAAGCCAAACAACTAGCAAGACAGGAACACAACCCCATCCATTAGCAGAGGGGTGACTTATATCATAATAAGGTCACAGACACCCCAAAACACACCACCAGACGTGAACCAGCCCACCAGAAAGACAAGATCCAGCCTCGTCCACCAGAACACAGGAACTAGTCCCCTCCACCAGGAAACCTACACAACCCACTGAACCAACATTAGCCACTGGGAACAGACATCAAAAACAACGGGAATTACGAACCAGCAGCCTGCAAAAAGGAGACCCCAAACACAGTAACTTAAGCAAAATGAGAAGACAGAAACACACACAGCAGATGAAGGAGCAAGGCAAAAACCCGCCAGACCTAACAAATGGAGAGGAAATAGGTAGTCTAGCAGAAATGGAATTCAGAATCATGATAGTAAATATGATAAAAATGTTGGAAATAGAATGGAGAAAATAGAGGAAATGTTTAACAAGGACTTAGAAGAACTAAAGAGCAAACAAAGAGAAATGAGCAATACAATAAAAATTCTCTAGGAGGGATCAAGAGCAGAATAACTGAGGCAGAAGAACGGATAAGTGATCTGGAAGATAAAATAGTGGAAATAACTACTGCAGAGCAGAATAAAGAAAAAAGAATGAAAAGAACTGAGGACAGTCTCAGAGACCTCTGGGACAACATTAAATGCACCAATGTTCAAATTATAGGGGTCCCAGAGGAAGAAGAGAAAAAGAAAGGGACTGAGAAAATATCTGAAGAGATTATAGTTCAAAACGATGCTAATATGGGAAAGGAAATAGTTAATCAAGTCCAGGAAGCACAGAGAGTCCCATACAGGATAAATCCAAGGAGAATCATGCCAAGACACATAATAATCAAACTATCAAAAACTAAATACAAAGAAAAAATATTAAAAGCAGCAGGGGAAATACAACAATTAACACACAAGGGAGTCCCCATAAGGTTAACAACTGATCTTTCAGCAGAAACTCTGCAAGCCAGAAGGGAGTGGCAGGACATATTTAAAGTGATGAAAGAAAAACCTACAACCAAGATTACTCTATGCAGCAATGATCTCATTCAGATTTGATGGAGAAATTAAAAGCTTTACAGACAAGCAAAAGCTAAGATAATTCAGCACCACCAAACCAGCTTTACAACAAATGCTAAAGGAACTTCTCTAAGCAGGAAAGAAAACAGAAGGAAAAGACCTACAATAATAAACCCAAAACAATTGAGAAAATGGTAATAGGAGCATACATATCGATAATTACCTTAAATGTAATGGGATTAAATGCTCCAACCAAAAGACATAGACTGGCTGAATGGATACAAAACGAAGACCTGTATATATGCTGTCTACAAGAGACCCACTTCAGACCTAGGGACACATACAGACTGAAAGTGAGAGGATGGAAAAAGATATTCCATGCAAGTGAATATCAAAAGAAAGCTGAAGTCTCAATTCTCATATCAGACAAAATAGACTTTAAAACAAAGACTACAGCAAGAGACAAAGAAGGACAGTACAGGATGATCAAGGAATTGATCAAAGAAGAAGATATAACAATTGTAAATATATATGCACCCAACATAGGAGCACCACAATACATAAGACAAATGCTAACAGCCATGAAAGGGGAAAATGACAGTAGCACAATCATAGTAGGGGACTTTAACACCCCACTTTCTCAAATGGACAGATCATCCAAAATGAATTAAATAAGGAAACACAAGCTTTAAATGACATATTAAACAAGATGGACTTAGTTGATATTTATAGGACATTTCATCTAAAAAAAACCAGAATACATATTCTTCTCAAGTGCTCATGGAATATTCTCCAGGATAGATCATATCTTGGGTCACAACTCAAGCCATGGTAAATTTAAGAAAATTGAAATCATATCAAGTATCTTTTCCGACCACAATGCTATCAGACTAGATATCAATTACAGGAAAAACTCTGTAAGAAATACAAACACATGAAGCCTAAACAACACACTACATAATAACCAAGAGATCACTGAAGAAATCAAAGAGGAAATCAAAAGTACCTAGAAACAAATGACAATGAAAACACAGTGACACAAAACCTATGGGACGCAGCTAAAGCAGTTCTAAGAGGGAAGTTTATACCTATACAAGCCTACCTTAAGAAACAAGAAACATCTCAAATAAACAACCTAAACTTACACCTAAATGAACTAGAGAAAGAAAAACAAAAACCCCCAAAGTTAGCAGTAAGAAAGAAATCATAAAGATCAGATCAGAAATAAATGAAAAAGAATTGAAGGAAATGATAGCAAAGATCAATAAAATTAAAAGTCGGTTCTTTGAGAAGATAAACTAAATTGATAAAAGATTAGCCAGAGTCATCAAGAAAAAAATGAGAGAAGACTCAAATCAATAGAATTAGAAATGAAAAAGGAGAAAAATAACTGACACTGCAGAAATACAAATGATCATGAGAGATTACTACAAGCAAATATATGCCAATAAATTGGACAAGCTGGATGAAATGGACAAACTCTTAGAAATGCACAACTTCCGAGACTGAACCAGGAAGAAATAGAAAATATGAACAGACCAATCACAAGCACTGACATTGAAACTGTGATTAAAAATCTTCCAACAAAAAAAAGCCCAGGACCAGATGGCTTCACAGGCGAATTCTATCAAACATTTAGAGAAGAGCTAACACCTATCTTTCTCAAACTCTTCCAAAATATAGCAGAGGGAGGAACACTCCCAAACTCATTTTACAAGGCCACCATCACTCTGATACCAAAACCAGACAAAGATATCTCAAAAAAAAGAGAAAACTACAGGCCAATATCACTGATGAACATAGATGCAAAAATCCTCAACAAAATCCTAGCAAACGGAATCCAACAGCACATTAAAGGGATCATACAGCATGATCAAATGGGTTTTATCCCAGGAATGCAAGGATTCTCCAATATATGCAAATCAATCAATGTGATACACCATATTAAGAAGTTGAAGGAGAAAAACCATATGATCATCTCAATAGATGCAGAGAAAGCTTTCGACAAAATTCAACACCCATTTATGATAAAAACCCTGCAGAAAGTAGGCATAGAGGGAACTATCTTCAACATAATAAAGGCCATATATGACAAACCCACAGCCAACATCGTCCTCAATGGTGAAAAACTGAAACCATTTCCACTAAGATCAGGAAAAAGACAAGGTTTCCCACACTCGCTACTATTATTCAACATAGTTTTGGAAGTTTTAGCCATAGCAATCAGAGAAGAAAAAGAAATAAAGGGAATCCAAATTAGAAAAGAACTAAAGCTGTCAGTCTTTGTAGATGATCTGATACTATACATAGAGAATCCTAAAGATGCTACCATAAAACTACAAGAGTTAATCAATGAATTTGGTAAAGTAGCAGGATACAAAATTAATGCACAGGAATCTCTTGCATTCCTCTACACTAATGATGAAAAATCTGAAAGTGAAATTATGAAAACACTCCCATTTTCCATTGCAACAAAAAGAATAAAATATCTAGGAATAAACCTACCTAAGGAGAAAAGACCTGTATGCAGAAATTATAAGACACTGATGAAAGAAATTAAAGATGATACAAATAGATGGAGAGATATACCATGTTCTTGGATTGGAAGAATCAACATTGTGAAAATGACTCTACTACCCAAAGCAATCTACAGATTCAATGCAATCCCTATCAAGCTACCACTGGCATCTTTCACAGAACTAGAACAAAAATTTTCACAATTTGTATGGAAATGTAAAAGACCCCGAATAGCCAAAGCAATCTTGAGAAAGAAAAACGGAGCTGGAGGAATCAGGTTCCCTGACTTCAGACTATACTACAAATCTACAGTAATCAAGATAATATGGTACTGGCACAAAAACAGAAATATAGATCAATGAAAATAGAATTGAAATCCCAGATATAAACCCATGCACATATGATCACCTTACCTTTGATAAAGGAGGCAAGAATATACAGTGGAGAAAAGACAACCTCTTCCGTAAGTGGTGCTGGGTAAACTGGACAGCTACATGTAAAATTATGAAATTAGAACACTCCCTAACAACATACACAAAAATAAACTCAAAATGGATTCAAGACCTAAACGTAAAGCCAGACACTATAAAACTCTTAGAGGAAAACATAGGCAGAACACGCTATGACATAAATCACAGCAAGATCCTTTTTGATCCACCTCCTAGAGACATGGAAATAAAAACAAGAATAAACAAATGGGACCTAATGAAACTTAAAAGCTTTTGCGCAGCAAAGGAAACCATAAACAAGACCAAAAGACAACCCTCAGAATGGGAGAAAATATTTTCAAATGAAGCAGCTGACAACGGATTAATCTCCAAAACATACAAGCAAGTTATGCAGCTCAATATCAAAAAACAAACAAACAATGCAATCCAAAAATGGGCAGAAGACCTAAATAGACATTTCTCCAAAGAAGATATACTGATTGCCAACAAACACATGAAAGAATGCTCAACATCATTAATCATTAGAGAAATGCAAAACGAAACTATAATGAGATATCATCTCAAAACCGTCAGAATGGCCACCATCAAAAAATCTACAAACAATAAATGATGTAGAGTGTGTGGAGAAAAGGGAACCCTGTTGCCCTGTTGGTGGGAGTGTAAATTCAAACAGGCCCTATAGAGAACAGTATGGATGTTCCTTAAAAAACTAAAAATAAGACTACCATACCACCCAGCAATCCCACTACTTGGCATACACCCTGAGAAAACCATAATTCAAAAAGAGTCATGTACCAACATGTTCATTGCAGCTTTATTTACAATAGCCAGGACATGGAAGCAACCTAATTGTCCAGCAACAGATGAATGGATAAAGAAGATATGGCACATATATACAATGGAATATTACTCAGCCATGAAAAGGAACGAAACTGAGTTATTTGTAGTGAAGTGAATGGACCTAGAGACTGTCATATGGAGTAAAGGAAGTCAGAAAGAGAAAAACAAATACTGTATGCTAACACATATATATGGAATTTAAAAAATTGTGGTCAGAAGAACCTATGGGCAAGACGGGAATAAAGATGCAGACCTACTAGAGAATGGACTTGAGGATACGGGGAGGGGGAAGGGTAAACTGGGACAAAGTGAGAGAGTGGCATGGTCATATATACACAACCAAATGTAAAATAGATAGCTAGTGGGAAGCAGCCGCATAGCACAGGGAGATCAGCTTGGTGACCAGCTAAAGGGGTGGGATAAGGAGGGAGGGAGGAATGGAGATGCAAGAGGGAAGAGATATGGGAACATATGTATATGTATAACTGATTCACTTTGTTATAAAGCAGAAACTGGCACACCATTGTAAAGCAATTATATTCTAATAAAATGTTAAAAAAATCATACACCAAAATCAAGTAGGATTTGTCTAAGGGATGCAAGGATTCATCAATATATGTCAATCAATTAATGTGATACACCATATTAACAAAGTGAAAAATAAAAACCATATGTTCATCTCAATAGATGCAGAAAAGTCTTTTGACAAAATTCAACGTCAATTTATGATAAAAACTGTCCAGGAAATGGGCATAGAGGGAATCCACCTCAACATAATAAAGACCATATATGACAAACCCACAGCAAATATCATTCTCACTGGTGAAAACTGAAAGCATTTCCTCTAAGATCAGGAGCAAGACAAGGATGTCCACTCTTGCCACTATTATCCAACATAGTTTTGGAAGTCCTAGTCATGGCAATTAGTGAAGAAAAAGGAATAAAAGGAAACCAAATCAGAAAGAAGAAATAAAACTGTCACTGCTTGCAGATGACATGATAGTATACATAGAAAATCCTAAAGATGCCACCAAAAAAATAATAGAGCTAATCAATGAGTTTGGTAAAGTTGCATGATACCAAACTAATGCACAGAAATCTCTTGCATTCCTATACACTGACAATGAAAGATCAGAAAGAGAAACTAAAGAAACAATCCCATTCACCATTGCAACAAAAAAAGTAAAATACCTGAGAATAAACTTACATAGGAGGTAAAAGACCTGTACTCAGAAAACTATAAGACAGTCATGAAAGAAATGAAAGATGACACAAATAGATGGAGAGATATACCATGTTCTTGGATTGGAAGAATCAACATTGTGAAAATGACTATACTACACAAAGCAGTCTACAGATTCAATGCTATCCCTATCAAATTACCAGTGTCATTTTTTGCAGAACTAGAACAAAAAAATCTTAAAATTTGTATGGAGACACAAAAGATCCTGAATAGCCAAACCAGTCTTGAGGAGAAAAAACGGAGCTGGAGGAATCAGACTCCCTGACTTCAGTCTAGACTACAAAGCTACAGTAATCAAGACAATATGGTACTGACACAAAAACAGAAATCTACATCGATGGATCAGGATAGAAAGCCCAAAGATAAACCCATGAACCTGTGTTCACCTAATCTATGACAAAGGAGGCAAGGATATACAATGGAGAAAAGACAGTCTCTTCAGTAAGTGGTGCTGGAAAAACTGGACAGCTACATGTAAAACAATGAAATTACAACACTTCCTAACACCATACACAAAAATAAACTCAAAATGGATTCGAGACCTAAATGTAATATTGGACACTATAAAACTCTTAGAGGAAAACATAGGAAGAACACTCTTGACATAAATCATAGCAAGATCTTTTCTGACCCACCTCCTAGAGTAATGGAAATAAAAACAAAAATATAGAAATGGGACCTAATGATACTTAAAAGCTTTTGCACAACAAAGGAAACTATAAACAAAATGAAAAGACAACCCTCAAAATGGGAGAAAATATTTGCAAATGAATAAACAGACAAAGGATTAATCTCCAAAATATATAAACAGCTTATGCAGCTCAATATCAAAAAAACAAACAACCCAATCCAAAAAAGGGCAGAAGAGCTAAATAGACATTTCTCCAAAGAAGACATACAGATGGCCAAGAAGCACATGAAAAGCTGCTCAACATCACTAATTATTGGAGTACGCAAATCAAAATTACAATGAGGTATCACCTCCTATGGGTTAGAATGGGCATCATCAGAAAATCTACAAACAATAAATGCTGGATAGGGTGTGGAGAAAAGGGAACCCTTTTGCACTGTTGGTGGGAATATAAATTAATACAGCCACTATGGAGAACAGTATGGAGGTTTCTTAAAAAACTAATAGAATTACCATATGACTCAGCAATCTCCCTACTGGGCATATACCCAGAGAAAACCATAATTCAAAAAGACAGATACACCCCAATGTTCATTGCAGCACTATTTACAATAGCCAGGTCATGGAAGCAACTTAAATGTCCATCGGCAGGTGAAACGATAAAGAAGATATGATATATAGAGACAATGGAATATTACTCAGGCTTAAAAAGGAATGAAACTGGGTCATTTGTAGAGATGTGGATGGACCTAGAGACTGTCATACAGAGTGAAGTAAGTCAGAAAGAGAAAAACAAATATCATATATTAATACATATATGTGAGATCTACCAAAATGGTAGAGACGAACTGGTTTGCAAGGCAGAAATAGAGACACAGATGTAGAGAACAAACGTATGGACACCAAGGGGGGAAAGTGGTGGGCATGGGGGTTGAGATGAATTGGAAGATTGAGATTGACATTTATGTACTAATATGTATGAAATAGATAAATAAGAACCTGCTGCATAGCACAGGGAACTCCACTTCGCTGTACAGTTGAAACTAGCGCAGCATTGTAATACACTATACCCCAATTAAAATAAACTTTTTTTTAAAATTCACATCCAACTAAAATAAATAAATAAATAACCCATCTCCCAGCTTCTGACTAGTGGGCAAAGCTTTCAAAGGAAAGCTTCTGTTTTTTCTCTGTAGGTTGCCAGATTGGTAGGACCAGAAGCCACATTTCTAGTGACTACGGAGGATGTTAGTAAGCAGGGTCTAGGAAGTAGTCATTAAAATGGTTTTCATTGAATGGAATTCGCCCAATATTAGCATTAGGAGCCATAGAGTGTTGCAACATCCAGACTTTGAGTCGCCATCAGTTATTTCCATTATCCATAGGAAGAGCAGTAGGCTCTGTTTATATCAGAGTTTCTACATGAAATGTTTGTATTTTAAATTTGTCATATTTTGATATTGTGAAGACACTATGGTCAACAGATAGAGTATATTTTTAAGGAATAAACCCTACTGGACCCTTTCAAAAGATTTTGAAATTTTGGTGGATGATCCAAACCCAGCTGTCTTTATTAGGAATATACAAGAGCTTGAAGCAGCCTATACAAAATATAAAGAAAAGATGGGATTACTTGAAAGACAAACCTGGCTTCTTTTTCAAGAGTTAATATACCCACCTCACACCAGTTAGAATAGGCATCATCAGAAAATCTAGAAACAACAAATGCTGGAGAGGGTGTGGAGAAAAGGGAACCCTTTGCACTGTTGGTGGGAATGTAAATTGAAAACAGCATGCAGCTTCCTTAAAAAACTAAAAATAGAATTATCATATGACCCAGAAATCCCACTACTGGGCATATACCCGGAGAAAACCATAATTCAAAAAGACACATGCACCCCAATATTCACTGCAGCACAATTTACATTAGCCAGATCATGGAAGCAACCTAAATGCCCATCGACAGACGAATGGATAAAGAAGATGTGACACATATACACAATGGACTATTACTCAGCCATAAACAGGAACAAAATTGGGTCATTTGTAGGGACGTGGATGGACCTAGAGACTGTCATACAGAGTGAAGTAAGTCAGAAAGAGAAAAACAAATATCGTATATTAATGCATATGTATGGAATCTAGAAAAATGGTGCAGATGAACTTGTTTGCAAGGCAGAAATAGAGACACAGATGTAGAGAAAAAATGTATGGACACCAAAGGGGAAAAGTGTGTGTGGGGGGGTGGTGGGATGAACTGGGAGATTGGGATTGATATATATACACTAATATGTATAAAATAGATAACTAATAAGAACCTGCTGTATAAAAAATAAATTAAATAAATAAATAAATAAATAAATAAAAATAAAGGAAAGCTTCAAGGATGTGCAGGTGAGAGCTACATGCAGAACAGCACAGTCGGCTCTGACAATCATCTTGAAACTGGTCTGGTCAGTGTCATCTTGATTGTTTTAAGCACAGTTAATCTTCAATTCCAGGGTCAATTTGTTCCCATTTTCTTGAGGCCAGTTCCTGGAATTGTGCAAACCATAGATTCAGTACTGCTCAAGATGGAGCAGTTTATGTCATGGCTACAATCTGGTCATCATGCAGTTAGCTTTTTCCCTCTAGCAGTGGTTATGGTACCTACAAAACAACACAGGAATGTGTCTCAGATACTGTCATCTATGTACTTCAGGGAGAAACTAAAGATTCTGTGACTGCTATATGACTGATTTACAGTGTAAATTGTAAACAGTTCTTCTGGCCCAGCTGCTATTTTTTCACTACATGTCTACATCCTTTCAATCATTAATTCTTTTTTTTTTTAACATCTTTATTGGGGTATAATTGCTTTACAATGGTGTGTTAGTTTCTGCTTTATAACAAAGTGAATCAGTCATACATAAACATATGTTCCCATATGTCTTCCCTGTTGCGTCTCCCTCCCTCCCACCCTCCCTATCCCACCCCTCCAGGCTGTCACAAAGCACCGAGCCAATATCCCTGTGCCATGTGGCTGCTTCCTACTAGCTATCTACCTTACTATGTTTGTTAGTGTGTATATGCCCATGACTCTCTCTTGCCCTGTCACAGCTCACCCTTCCCCCTCCCCATAACCTCAAGTCCGTTCTCTAGGAGGTCTGCGTCTTTATTCCTGCTTTACCCCTAGGTTCTTCATGACATTTTTTTTCTTAAATTCCATATATATGTGTTAGCATACGGTATTTGTCTTTTTCTTTCTGACTTACTTCACTCTGTATGACAGACTCTAGGTCTATCCACCTCATTACAAATAGCTCAATTTCGTTTCTTTTTATGGCTGAGTAATATTCCATTGTATATATGTGCCACATCTTCTTTATCCATTCATCCGATGATGGGCACTTAGCTTGTTTCCATCTCCGGGCTATTGTAAATAGAGCTGCAATGAACATTTTGGTACATGACTCTTTTTGAATTTTGGTTTTCTCAGGGTATATGCCCAGTAGTGGGATTGCTGGCTCATATGGTAGTTCTATTTGTAGTTTTTTAAGGAACCTCCATACTGTTCTCCATAGTGGCTGAACCAATTCACATTCCCACCAGCAGTGCAAGAGTGTTCCCTTTTCTCCACACCCTCTCCAGCATTTATTGTTTCTAGATTTTTTGAGGATGGCCATTCTGACTGGTGTGAGATGATATCTCATTGTAGTTTTGATTTGCATTTCTCTAATGATTAATGATGTTGAGCATTCTTTCATGTGTTTGTTGGCAGTCTGTATATCTTCTTTGGATAAATGTCTATTTAGGTCTTCTGCCCATTTTTGGATTGGGTTGTTTGTTTTCTTGTTATTGAGCTGCATGAGCTGCTTGTAAATTTTGGAGATTAATCCTTTGTCGGTTGCTTCATTTGCAAATATTTTCTCCCATTCTGAGGGTTGTCTTTTGGTCCTGTTTATGGTTTCCTTTGCTGTGCAAAAGCTTTGAAGTTTCATTAGGTCCCATTTGTTTATTTTTGTTTTTATTTCAATCATTAATTCTTGAGTCAGGCTTTTGTGACTCAGGAGAGGCCCCTAGAAGACTAAAGCCTTTTTCTGCAAACAAGAAACTGGGAACATGGAAGGGCTTTCGTACCAGGGAGGGCCCAGCAGGGTCCTGCTCAATTTCAGCAACATTTTAAATTATTCTTAGAGATTACCTTGAATTTCACTGGGACATTTGAGAGTGTAGGGCCATCACAGATCAAGTGGTTTGAGGCAAGAAAGCATGAGACAAGTTTTGGAAACAGCAATCCCCTTAACAGCTGTGTTAAGGAAATGTGAGAGCTCAGATGGGAATTCTAGGTGGTGTCAGCTTGTGCAGGATTTTTAAACAGCTCATATCTTCTCTCCTTCTTCAAGTGCTTCAATTATTCTCACTCATAAATCCTAGCATACCACTCCCTGCTTTAGGTTAAGCCAGGGATTTGACTGTCTGCACATGTGGCCACTTCTGCCTCTCATAGCAGACATCTCTAATCAATATTCACACTCTTTCCAGTCAAGCCAAAACTCAGCCTCAGTGCTCTCAATTCACTATTGATTTTGAAGGGATGAAATGCTGTTGCTTTCCCAGACCTAATCGTATGTTTACAGGATCTTAGCCCTTAATGGGACCTTAGAGGAAATTTTAGCCAATCACGTCATATTGGAGAACAAAAGAGTTGAGGCCCAACATCTTTAAGGGATGTTAAGGGATGTGCCCAACATCTTACAGGCAGTGAGCGGCAAGTATCAGTAGTGCTATCTCTTTACTCCCTTGGCTCCTTCCCTATGTCTCTAAGGACACTGTGTCACATCCAAGGAGAAGGTGACTAGTACTTTGGTACCACTCGACTCCCAAGAGGCAACATTGGCACTCTTCCCAGAGATGGATGCTTTGCCAATGCACCCCCTCCCCTTCCACAGCCAGTCTTCAACTTCCACAGGTGAGTGCATTGGTGTTCCATTGGAACTAGCCTCTCACCATGTCCAGAACTTTATTTCCCCCTTTACATAACTCCTAGGACAGTGGAGGGTCTTCTAGAAACATATCATAGGGGGACAAGGGGTGGAGGGAGGAGATATACTAATCACACTTTTCTCGAGACTCATCCTCTCACTCTTCTCTCTCCATGGGACTGCTTTTAATACTATGATACAGAACATCTCACATTAAGATCTGAGCATCTTATTTCCAAACTGATAAATTAAAGGGGGAAATGATTCATGTTGCAAATGGATTTCCCACATTAAAAAAAAAGGCCACAAGTTCTCTTTAAGTAGCATCTTCTAAAGTGTTTGTTGACAGATTGTTAAGTAATTAGCTGTGGTAAGCTCAAAACTGAAATGTTCTAAGCCATGACTGCTGGTTAAGTATCAAGCAGAAATTAAGATAAAGCAAATATCACATGATTATGACTTTTTTATGCTATTTTTTTACATCTTTATTGGAGTATAATTGTTTTACAATGGTGTGTTAGTTTCTGCTTTATAACAAAGTGAATCAGTTATAAATATACATATGTTCCCATATCTCTTCCCTCTTGTGTCTCCCTCCCTCCCACTCTCCCTATCCCACCCCTCCAGACGGTCACAAAGCACCGAGCTGATTTTTACAATAGGGTGCAATTTGCTTGGTTTTAAGTTTTTATTTTACTGGATTAGCAGCTAAAATACAGGAATGTTGGCAGCCCCAAACCTCCTCTGTCCTCTATACAAGGACAGTCCTCCCCTCCTAAAAGCCTCTTATGAGTAACCCAGAGCTCTCCTTTTTGATTTACTTTGTTTCATTCTTGGAAATAATGTGATAAATATGTTCCATGTGTCTCCAGATGGAGCCATCAACAACCCTTCTTTTCCCCCAAAGCCTAGAGAAAAAAGCACCCTCATGAAAATGTGTCTAGATGGAGCGTCAGATGATTAGCATTGTGTCTGGCATGGTCCCCTCCCAGTGTCAGGTCTCTGCTGCCCGGTCACCCCATTGTTTGTCTGCAAGGTGGGGCTGGGGTTTCTCAAGCTTTGACTCACCTTCAGAAATGAGTCTTGCCTGTGCCCTCCCCTCCCTGATGGAGTCACAGGCGCATAGCTGCTCTCAGGTGTCTGCTCCATAGAGAGGCAAGATGCAGAGCCTGGCTTCCTGATTTCAATACATTATGGTCCTTTGAAATGAGAGAACAGATGCAGGACTCATGATCGACCAGGCAACAGTCCCATGGCCAGGCTGGGGAGATGTGGGTGGGAGCAGGCACTACAGAGTTGGCATTCCACATAGCTTCTCAGGGCCCACCTCACCTGGAGAAGTTGTTTACATGAGGGTGATCTGAGGGGTGCCAGGAAGTCTCCCCTCCTTTGAAAGAACAATCCAATCCCCCAGCCATTTAGGGTGCCTGGCAACAAGCCATTACAGATTTCAGAGACTTGGGTGGGCCATCCTTTCTGGATTCCAGATCCAGCTACCATCAGAGCCACATTTTTCTCATCTATAACATTAATAATACAGTTAGCTTTCTTCATAGAGAATTGTGAAAACTGTATACAGAGGTGCTTTATAAGGTTTAATGACTAATAAAAATGCACCTGTGCCTGGCAGTGTAAGGGAGAGGGATGAGTTAGGGTCTCAGAGGAAGAAGGGTGGACAGGCTTGGTGGGAAAGAGAGCCTGGTGTGTGCCAGGGAGGAAAAAGTATACGGTAATGGTATAAGAGGTGGAGACCACCAGAACCAGCTTCCTAATTTTGTCATTAATGTAGACCCTGGTAGAAAGCAACCCAGTGACACAAGCACTTCAGCTGACTGAAAATTGCTATGAAGTCAGAAGATCTGTGATCCAACTCTGGCTTTGACATTAACCCTGTGTGACCTTGGGTCAAGCATGTCCTCATTCCAAGTCTCAGTTTCTCCCTCTATAAAATGAGGATATTGTGGCCAAGAGGGAAGTTGAGTGCCAGAGTTTTGAAAAGTTTAACGCGTTAGATGCATATGAGCTTGAATGACTCTTGGAGATTTATGACTTAGAGGACACTGCCACCTCAACTCCAGCCATGTTCTCTATAAAGGCCACCCCTGGAGTACCCTCTGAGATGGCAACTGTGTTATAAGACAAGGTTGATCACTAGATAGAGTTCTCCAAACTAAGCAGGAGTTGTTGATGGACAAAGTAAGAGGTCAATGAGCAGACTGAGAAAAATAAAAAGTAACGTGTATTCCAGAGAAGTTGTGTGGGTGACAGACAGGTGGCACATTCCACCCCATCGTGAGCAGCACACGTACACTGATGCCTTCTACGTGCCAGGCGCGGGAGAACACCTTGATCTGTGCTCACGCCAAATCCATCCTGTCCCATGTTTCCCTTTCAGAGAATTTGCATCAGGATGAGCATACTGGAGTGGGAACAGGTGAGAGGGGCATAGGTGGAGAAGGTATAGAGGGCAACCGACTTAACTCAGGCTACTGATTTAAACAATACTCTCATCCAAAATCATCCTTAGAGAAACACAAAGAATAATGTTTGACCAGAAAACTAGGGACCTGTGCAAGTGAATATGACCCATAAATTAACCTTAAAACTTTCCTTCCAGCACATTGACAAATTGTATGAAGAATGTAGAGCAGGAAATAGGTTCATTTGACACATGCTCCACCATGACAAAAATGGAAAATGCAAAAAATTGGTTAAAAATATAACAAAATTCTTATTACTGATTAAGAAGTTGTACATGAATGGCAATGAACTTCAGTGACTGCATTTTTAATCAAGTGATTTCAACTTTCTCATGAATTTACTCTAGATTTGATGTGAAACAAAATGTGTTTAAATACTTCATATGTATTAAATACAAACAAAATTAGTTGTGTGAATGGCATTGCATAATACATTGGGTTTCCCAATAATTTCAAAACGACAGGAAGGCAGAAAATTTGAACAATCCTCTGAGATTTCTTCAAAAATTGAAGACATCCGAAGAGGTCAGTTGGAGAAATTGGATTGGAGCATGTGTTATGTCCCTTTGGGAGGTATGAGCAAAAAGCTTCATTTCTGTTGTAAGTCTTGGGTCTGAGCTGCCAGCTCATCTCAGTTATGGTAGGGGATGCTATGTGCCTAGTGGATTCCTTGTGGCAGGAAGTAAAACAGATTTATAAAGGTCACAGGCATCTGACTGCTGGATGTTCTTTATTTGAAGGAGCAAACAGTGAAAGGAGGACCGTAGTGGTCAACACTTTACTACACATTTCCAAGTGTCAAGATAGGGAATCATATGAGATGATCTGCAAATTTCCCTCAGACCATTTTCAAAGAGGAAACGACACTTTGTTTAGCAAGCCATGAATCAAATCGAAATGAATTGAAAGAAAGACTTGAGGTAAAGTGACATGTGTCACCACGTAGCAAGGCCTATTTCAACCCAGTATGTACAACAAAATTGCCACCAGATTAAGTTCAACTAGGCAGGCAGTTTTAGAGTCAAGGATGGTGAAAGATACGAAAGGGTCATCCTCCCCAGTCAAGGAATGGAACTTTTGACTACAAGTTAGGGAGCGTTCCAAGAGCTCCCACTGCCTTAAACCACTGAAACTGAGAGCTAAGGCAGGGACTCTGAGTCATGAGAACAAAATCCAGTGAGGTGATCCTGAAAGAGGATATTCCCTGTTTTCAGCGTCCCTGCCAAGCCAGTTATGGATGGATTTGCATTTGGGATGGGAAATGATTGGAACAGGCCAAGTTTGGTAGTTCCGCTTCCCCCTGGGTGGGGCAGTAAATTCCAATAAAAAGGTCTTCTGCTGCACGACGGCTATCCTCCTGCTATTCGAGTTCCGATTGCATTTGGAGAACCTGGTGAGTCTGATTCTTCATTTCAACTTTGTTCTTGGACACCCAAAAGTTGAGTTTATGCTGGAGTCAGCAAGCGTGATGGGTCCAAAGTTATCATCATGAGTATAATTCTATTTGGTGGATGGGAACGTGGAATGTGGGCACAATGTTGTATTGTATTTACTAGATTTCTGATAACTTGTTTGAATTCCTCTATTGAAAAAGAAATTAACAGGAAATTTTGACATGAAGAGATAAAGGGCAAAGTATTTACCTTTTTCTATGCCTTTCTCTTGGACCTCTGCTGTGATTTCAGAGGCATTTATCTTAGAAGGTGTGAGACCCTTACACTCATCCTGATTGCCCTTTGCTCTGTATATTAGTCATCCTTTTGGGACCTCATGAGAGAAAATGTTGATAGAAATTGCTTGTGAGCTTGCCCATGATTTTAGAACATGTGAGGGCCTTTTCTGAAGATGTTGTTTTCATAAAAAAGTAAAAAAGAAAGAAAGAAAAAAGAAAGAAAGAAGGAAACAAAGAAAGAAACCAAAAGAGAAAACATTGCATGTTTCTTCAAACAAAGGTATTTTCTTTAGAAAAATTGTATGAGAAAAGAGGTTTTCTCTGGGCTGATGTAACGATTTTCTGAAGAGCGAAAGACAAGTCAGAAATTCATTAAAAAGTATTAAGGAGATTAAAGCACATACTTAGAAATTGGTGAGATACTATCTGTTGCTATTCCACAAGATTTTGCTGTTTTCTCTATAGGAATTCCTTGTTGTGAACACGGTCATATACTTTCTTTCAGATATTAAGACTCCAGAAAGATGTCTTCTCAACATCAGCAGTGCAAGCAGCCCTGCCAGCCACCACCAGTGTGCACACCAAAATGCCATGACCCTTGCCCACCTTGCAAGTGTCCAGACCCTTGCCCACCTTGCAAGTGTCCAGACCCTTGCCCACCTATAAAGTGCCCTGACCCATGCGTGCCTCAGCAGTGCAAGCAGAAATGCCCTCCTGGGGCACCTGTTCAACATTGCTAGCAGAAGTGGCCACCCAAGAGTAGGTAAGAGCTTGAGCTTTTATCTGCATGTGGAAAGGATAAGGACAATCAGCTCAACTAGTTCCAGAGCTCCACCTTCCTCTTCTCTTCAAAGCCTATCATGGATACGGAAGAAGCTTCTCCACCCTTCAGCCTCAATATGCGAGTGCTGCTTCCTGACAGACAGAGGTTTCTTACCTGCGGGTGCTGTACTGCTTCCCTCTGGGAGGTGCCCAAGAAAGCATCGCAGAGCCTCAGAAGGAAGAGCAGCCGCTCTCCTCCTGGGCGCCCTCTGAGGATTCTCTCGCTGTCTTCTGTGTCGGTCGGTCACCTGGGCATGTGTTTCTACCAGCTGAGCAATTGTTACTTATCCTCCATGTCCTGAATAAAATACAGTTCTTTTGTGAGATGGGAAAATATTTTCTTTCTTTGCAAACCTGCTTTTAGCAATATCATATGATAATGTTGCTTGATTTCTATCCTTCTTTGATCCCGAGTTTCAGGATTTCACAGTCAGTGTTATCTGAATTTTGAGTCGTATCAATGATTATTTCTATACAGTTAAAAATCCAGGTTATTTTCCTATTTCTTGCTTGATTGATTTGAGGAACAAGTTATTTAACTTCTTGGGATTTCAAATCCTTTAATAAAGTCTGGGGAAAATCACATTTACAGTGCCAACTTGCTTAGGCATAAAAATTACATGAATGTGTGTCATTCATCTGGCACAATACCGAGCACATAATTGGCTTTTGAGAGGTGCCCGATCATCATTGTCCTTGTCATCATCACCGGCACCACCACCAACACCGTCACCACCCCCACCCCAGGTGCTCAGAGCAGGGCAGTGGCTCTGACATACCTCGTAGAGCAAGCAAGGAGATTCTTAAACTCTATTACCCATTCATATTCTGTGTTGATTTTCTTTACCAGTTTAACTGAATTTTTAATCTGACACCACAAAATAACCAGTTTGGGAAATTATTGGGATACTCTGTATAAAATTATAATAGTTCTGGAAACATGGGTAGTATAAAAGAAAGGGAATTTAAAGGGACCTTACCAGACAAAGTGCTACCTGTTCTCCATGGGTACAACGTGCTCTTCTTACTGCAAAACTCAACAACCACAGGGTCTTATTATATTTTTTCACCTTGGAAATTACATTCTTGATTGTTTTGACCCCACCTTTGAGATACACTGGGAATTCCAATGTTTATCTTGATTTACAAAATGACTGTTGCTATGCAGCTTGTTTTCCAAGCTGGTCCAGTAAGCTGTGAAAAGGGATGTGTTCATTAAGCATATCCCTTCTTGTGGTTAGAAGTAAAGGAGTCAAAGATACCAGAGCTGCAGAAGCAAACAAATGCCCATGTTACTGTTCAACGCTCACCAGACTGTGTCATGAGTGAAAAATCAACACTGCTATTTGGGAGTTGTCTCTACTGTAGCTACTGTTATTTGACCTGACATAGAAATTAGTTCTTTGAGGTGGGATGCTCCTGTAACAAATCTTAAAAAAATTGTGGCATTGGCTCATGTGTCTGGAGGTGGCTGGAAAGGAATCTGATATTGGAAGCCGTAAATGTGGTGCTACATGTTATTCAAAGGCAAAATGTTTGAAGTAATCGTTGTCCATGGTATCTTTAGAGGCAAAGCAATGGTTGCTCACTTGCTGATTTGGCCAGGGTATTTCAGGAGATGTATGTTCAGGAAAATCTTTCTGGTTGACAGGCCAGAAATGGAAAGAATGAAAAGAAAAGTAATACAGTCCAGAAGTTCAAAACCTTGTTGAATTAGAAAACTCACCGCTTGTAAGTCCTAAAGAGTAAGAGATGCGATTAAAAGTGGTTTTCAACTAGAAGTTCAATTTCAGTGGACTGTTACAACAGGGAAAGTAGACAGAAGTTGTCTTCTTTCCACCTGTGTGCCAGGGAGCCTCATGGTTGTTGTATTATGTTAGGGGAAAAGGCAGTAATTTAATCAGGCCAGAAAATTCCTTCTACAAAAGGACCTAACTGAGATCTGTAGGACATAGAAATGATTGGGGGACTGAAATTATATCAGGTGCCTAATAAGTTTTTGAGGGAATTGAGAACTAAATAAACTATGTGTCAAAACGAAACAGAATGATTTTCAAGATTACTAACGACTTTCCCGCCCACCTTTCCCTATTTCCCACCCTAGGAAATCAGATATGGTCAGTACAGGTGTCTAAAAGGGAATATGCACTCTGAGGTGATTACAAGGACCCCAGAGAATAGTGTATAAAGAAGCTCTCTCAGAGAATAGTATCAGATCCTGACAGAGCCTAGGAGGAGAAGGAACACAGAGATGCTCAAACATTGTTACTCTGTTGTGTGATGCTTATTCCTTCATGCTTTCCCTCCGGGTTTATTGAGGAATAATTGACAAATGAAATTGTACATACTTACTGTGTATAATCTGATGACTTGACGTATGTGTACTTTATGCAGTGATTACCAACATCGGTCACTTAGCACATAAATCACTTCATAAGTAAAAATGAAATGTGTGTATGTCTCTCTTGTGTGTGTGTGTGTGTGTGTGTGTGTGTGTGATGAGAATGCTTATGGTCTAATTTCTCAGCAAGATTCAAGTACACAACTGAGTGTTATTAGCTAGATCACCATGCTGTACTGTAGACTCTGAGAACTCATTCATTGTATGATTGCAGGCTTGTACCGTTGGCCCAAAACCTCCAACTTTACCCAACCCCTGAGACCCTGCTGACCACCATTCTACTGTCTGTTGCTGTGACATCTGTTAGTTTGGAAACACATTCCTAAATAAACAATGGTGCAAAGAAGAAATAACAAATAAATAGAAAATAACTTGAGATGAACGAAAATGCAAAGAAAACATACAAGAACTTTGGGGATAAATGTAATGCAGCACAAAGAGAGCAACCTATGCCTGGAGATATCTATATTAAAAAAGATGATCTCAAATCAGTAACCTGATAGACATGTATGCATGTGTGTGGGTATATGAAAATTGAAAACTCGTAACACTAAATACAGCAAAGTATCAGCAGTGATTGTTTTTGGCCGTTTAATGGACATGATCACTTTTTAACAGCTTTGTGTTTTCCCCATTATATATTCAACGATATACCTTTATCTATATAACAATGTATCATATTGTTAAAAAATATATAGCAGTCAGTGAAGATGTGGCTGAGGTGCAAGGAATGTTTACGACCTGGTCTTCTGGCACAAGCCTAGCTGATGATTTTCACAGGTTTCAACTGTCTCCTCCTCTACTCCTCATTCCCCTCTTCTTCCTGCTGTCCCATTATAAAACCCCATTCCTAAGAAGCTTCCTGATTATTTGGCCAAGACAAGTTACTAGGCCAGTTCTTCCTTCTGACTGCAGGAAGAATTATGAAAGGACTATTACTAAATGCATGGGCGATATGTCAAAGTACCAAATTGGACGGTTAAGGGGTAGATATTGGCAGTGAAGATAATATGGCAGGTTGAGGGTTCTGGCACGTGAAGAAGAAGACAGAGAATAAACAGTGAACAGTTTTTTCAAATTTCTCTCTTCAAAGACCTAAAACATTGTTTGAGTGAGTGGAAAAAAGCAAATATATCAGATGTGCCCTAAGTTCACATTTCATCCAGATGTCAGACCTGTAGTGTTTTGCTTATCTTTCCCCTCCCAGCGTCACTCTGAATCATTTATATGTGATGCTCTGAATCTGAAATGGTACCGTATATACAGTTTTGGTTTCACACAACTGAAACGTCATATTCACTTATGGAATACAAGAGATTTATTTCCTGATAAAGGAATTTTAAACGCACGACAGTGGTCTAGGGAAGAGTTTGCGTAAGTTGAGATGGGATATCCTGATTCCATTAAACATCTGTTCCCACATTCTACAGTATCATAAAGCAAGATTTGCAACTCTATTCCTAAACCAGACAGGGCCTTCACCAACCATGTCCCATCAAAAGACTCTTCAGTGCCCATGGGGACAGCATAGAAAAGAGTAGTGTTCATATCCAGGATAGAAGGGAGGAACTTAGAAAACCTGTTAACATCTAAATCACTGAAAAGGCCGAAATGATATCTTTGGTGGACATGCTAAGGCAATGGTTCCTGAACTTCAGTTATTTGCTAAAAGCTCATTATATTTGTCATAATTCCACACCCCATGTGTCATATTACATTAATTTCTTTGGATGTAAGTTCTCTTCCTAATAACTTTGAAAATTCTTTTTAATTGGCCATACGTAATGATGCACATGAAAAGACAGAAGAAATATTCACATTATATATTACAACATGAATGGACATATAAACATAAAGAAATGCATTACAGACAGTGGGACAAGGACAGATAGAGAGAGATTAAAATACCTGAAACACGCAAAGTCTCAAGAGCTGAAACTCTGCAGGAAGTCCATCTGACAGCGGAATATTCTTTCACCTGAGGGAGCGTCAGCCTCGCTCTATTCAGGCCGTCATGGATTTAATGAGAACTTCCCACATTATAGAGGGCAACTGACTTAACTCAGGCTACTGATTTAAATAATACTCTCCTCTAAAATCATCATACAGAAACACAAAGAATAAGCTTTGACCAGAAAACTGGGGAACTGTACAAGTGAATCTGACCCATAAATTAACTATCAAACATTCATTCCAGCACATTCACAAATTGTATGAAGAAGTAGAGCAGGAAATAGGAGTATTTGGCCCATGCTCCACAATGACCTAAATGGAAAATGCAAAAAATAGGTTTAAAATATAACAAAATTATAATTAATGATTAAGAGGTTGTATATGAATGGCAATTAACTTCAGTGACTTCATTTTTAATAAAGTGATTTCAACATTCGCATGAATTTACCCTATATTTGATTTGAAACAAAATATGTTTAAATAACTAATAAGTATGAAATACATACAAAATTAGTTGCGTGAATGGCATTGCATAATACATTGGGTTTCCCAATTATTTAAAAGCGACAGGAAGCCAGAAAATTTGAACAATCCTCTGAGACTACTTCAAGAATTGAAGACATCCAAAGAGGTCACTTGGGAGAAATTAGATTGGAGCATGTGTTATGTCCCTTTGGGAGGTATGAGCAAAGAGCTTCATTTCTGTTGTAAGTCTTGGGTCTGAGCTGCCAGCTCATCTGAATTATGGTAGGGGATGCTATGTGCCTAGTGAATTCCTTGTGGCACGAAGTAAAACAGATTTATAAAAGTCACAGGAATCTGACTGCTGGATGTTCTTTATTTGAAGGAGCAAACAGTGAAAGGAGGACCGTAGTGGTCAACACTTTACTACACGTTTCCAAGTGTCAAGATAGGGAATCATATGAGATGATATGCAAATGTCCCTCAGACCATTTTCGAAGATGAAATGAGACTTTGTTTAGCAAGCCATGACTCAAGCCAAAATGAATGGTAAGGAAGACTTCAGGGTGGGATAGGGAGGGTGGGAGGGAGGGAGACGCAAGAGGGAAGAGATTTGGGAACATATGTATATGTATAACTGATTCACTTTGTTATAAAGCAGAAACTAACACACCATTGTAAAGCAATTACACCCCAATAAAGATGTTAAAAAAAAAAAAGAAAGAAAGACTTCAGGTAAAGAGACATGTGTCTCCAGGTAGCGAGGCCAATTTCAAACCAGTATGTACAACAAAATTGCCGCCAGATCAAGTGCAACTAGGCAGGGAGTTTTAGAGTCAAGGATGGTGAAAGATAGGAAAGGGTCATCCTCCCCAGTCAAGGAATGGAACTTTGACTCCAAGTTAGAGAACGCTCCAAGTGCTCCCACTGCCTTAAACCACTGAAACTGAGAGCTAAGGCAGGGACTCTGAGTCATGAGAAGAAAATCCAGTGAGATGATCCTGAAAGAGGATATTCCCTGTTTTCAACGTCCCTGCCAAGCCAGTCATGGATGGATTTGCATTTGGGTTGGGAAATGATTGGACCAGGCCAATTTTGGTAGTTCTGTTTCCCTCTGGGTGGGGCAGTAAGTTCCTATAAAAAGGTCCCCTGCGTCACGACGGCTATCCTCCTGCTATTCGAGTTCTGATTGCATGTTAGAACACGGAGAGTCTCACTCTTCATTTCAACTTTGTTCTTGAACACCCGTATGTTGAGTTTATGCTGGAGTCAGCAAACTTGATGGGTCCAAAGTTAAGCTTATGGGTGTAATTCTTCTTATTGGATTGCAACGTGGAATGTGGCCCAATGTTGTATTGTAATTACTAGATTACTGATACCTAGTTTGAATTACCCTATTGAAAAAGAAATTAACAGGAAATTTTTACATGAAGACATAAAGAGCAAAGTATTTACCTTTTTCTATGCTGTTGTCTTGTACCTCTGCTCTGATTGCAGAGGCATTTATCTTAGAAGTTGTGAAACACTTACATTCATTCTGATTGCCATTTGCTCTGTATATAAGTCATTCTGTCGGGACCTCATGAAAGAAAATGTTGATACAAATTGCTTGTGAGCTTGCCCAGGATTTTAGAATTTGTGATGGCTTTTTCTAAAGATGTCGTTTTCATAAAAAAGAAAAAAAGGAAGAAAGAAAGTAAGAAAGAAAGAAAGAAAGAAACCAGAAGAGAAAACATTGCATGTTTCTTCAAAACAAAGGTATTTTCTTTAGAAAAGTTGTATGAGAAAAGATAACGTTTTCTCTGGGCTGATGTAACGATTTTCTGAAGAACGAGTGAGAAGTCAGAAATTCATTAAAAAGTATTAAACAGATTAAAGCACATACTTAGAGATTGGTGAGATACTATCTGTTGTTATTTCACAAGATTTTGCTGTTTGCTCTATAGGAATTCCTTGTTGTGAACACGTTCATATACTTTATCCAGATATTAAGACTCCAGAACGATGTCTTCTCAACATCAGCAGTGCAAGCAGCCCTGCCAGCCACCACCAGTGTGCACACCAAAATGCCATGACCCTTGCCCACCTTGCAAGTGTCCAGACCCTTGCCCACCTTGCAAGTGTCCAGACCCTTGCCCACCTATAAAGTGCCCTGACCCATGCATGCCTCAGCAGTGCAAGCAGAAATGCCCTCCTGGGGCACCTGTTCAACATTGCTAGCAGAAGTGCCCACCCAAGAGTAGGTAAGAGCTTGAGCTTTTATCTGCATTTGGAAAGTATAAGGACAATCAGCTCAACTAGTTCCAGAGCTCCACCTTCCTCTTCTCTTCAAAGCCTATCATGGATACGGAAGAAGTTTCTCCACCCTTCAGCCTCAATATGCGAGTGGTACTTCCTGACAGACAGAGGTTTCTTACCGGAGTGTGCTGTACTGCTTCCCTCTTGGAGGTGCCCAAGAAAGCATCACAGAGCCTCAGAAGGAAGAGCAGCCGCTCTCCTCCTGGGTGCCCTCTGAGGATTCTCTCGCTGTCTTCTGTGTCGGTCGGTCACCTGGGCATGGGTTTCTACCAGCTGAGCAATTGTTACTTATCCTCCACGTCCTGAATAAAATACAGTTCTTTTGTGAGATGGGAAAATATTTTCTTTCTTTGCAAACCTGCTCTTAGCAATATCATATGATAATGTTGCTTGATTTCTATCCTTCTTTGATCCCGAGTCACAGTCAGTGTTATCTGAATTTTGAGTCGTATCAATGATTATTTCTATACAGTTAAAAATCCAGGATATTTTCCTAATTATTGCTTGACTCATTTAAGGAACAAGTTTTGTAACTTCTTGGGATTTCAAATCCTTTAATAAACTCTGGGGAAAATCACATATACAGTGCCCGCTTGCTTAGCCATAAAAATTACATGAAAGTGTGTCATTTAGTTGGCACAATGCCGAGCATGTAATTGGCATTTGAGAGGTGGCAGATCATCATTGTCCCTGTCATCATCACCGTCACCACCACCAACACCGTCACCACCACCCCCAGGTGCTCCAAGCAGGGGAGTGGCTCTGACATACCTAGTAGAGCAAGCAAGGATATTCTTTAAACTCTATTATTCATTCATATTCTGTGTTGATTTTCTTTACCAGTTTAACTGAATTTTTAATCTGACGCCAAAAACTAACCAGTTTGGGAAATTATTGTGATACTCTGTATAAAATTATAATAGTTCTGAAAACATGGGTAGTACAAAAGAAAGGGAATTTAAAGGGACCTTACCAGACAAAGTGCTACCTCTTCCCCATTTGTACAACGTGCTCTTCTTATTGCAAAACTCAACAACCGCAGGGTCTTACTATGTTTTTTCACCTCAGAAATTACATTCTTCATTATTTTGACCCCACATTTGAGATACACAGGGGAATCCAATGTTTATCTTGATTTACAAAATGACTGTTACTATGCCGCTTGTTTTCCAAGTGCTTAGCTTACTGGTCCAGTAAGCTGTGAAAAGGGATGTGTTCATTAAGCATATCCCTTCTTGTGGTTAGAAGTAAAGGAGTCAAAGATACCAGAGCTGCAGAAGCAAACAAATGCCCATGTTACTGTTCAACGCTCACCAGACTGTGTCATGAGTGAAAAATCAACACTGCTATTTGGGAGTTGTCTCTACTGTAGCTACTGTTATTTGACCTGACATAGAAATTAGTTCTTTGAGGTGGGATGCTCCTGTAACAAATCTTAAAAAAATTGTGGCATTGGCTCATGTGTCTGGAGGTGTTTGGAAAGGAATCTGATATTGGAAGCCGTAAATGTGGTGCTACATGTTATTCAAAGGCAAAATGTTTGAAGTAATCGTTGTCCATGGTATCTTTAGAGGCAAAGCAATGGTTGCTCACTTGCCGATTTGCCCAGGCTATTTCAGGAGATGTATGTTCAGGAAAATCTTTCTGGTTGACAGGCCAGAAATGTAAAGAATGAAAAGAAAAATAATACAGTCCAGAAGTTCAAAACCTTGTTGAATTAGAAAACTCACCGCTTGTAAGTCCTAAAGAGTAAGAGATGCGATTAGAAGTGGTTTTCAACTAGAAGTTCAATTTCAGTGGACTGTTACAACAGGGAAAGTAGACAGAAGTTGTCTTCTTTCCACCTGTGTGCCAGGGAGCCTCATGGTTGTTGTATTATGTTAGGGGAAAAAGCAGTAATTTATCCAGGCCAGAAAATTCCTTCTACAAAAGGACCTAACTGAGATCTGTAGGACAGAGAAATGATTGGGGGACTGAAATTATATCAGGTGCCTAATAAGTTTCTGAGGGAATTGAGAACTAAATTAACTATGGGCCAAAACGAAAAAGAATGATTTTTAAGATTACTAACGACATTCCCACGCACCTTTCCCTAATTTCCAACTAGGAAATCAGATATGGTCAGTACAGGTGACTAAAAGGGAATATCCACTCTGAGGTGACTACAAGGACCCCAGAGAATGATGGATAAAGGAAGCTCTCTCAGAGAATAGTATCAGATCCTGAGAGAGCCAAGGAGGAGAAGGAACACAGAGATGCTCAAACATTGTTACTCCGTTGTATGATACTTATTCCTTCATGCTTTCCCTCTGGGTTTATTGAGGAATAATTAACAAATGAAATTGTACATATTTACTGTGTATAATGTGATGACTTGACATATGTGTACTTTATGCAGTCATTACCATCATCGGTCACTTAGAACATAAATCACTTCATCAGTAACAATGTAATGTGTGTATGTCTCCCTGTTTCTGTGTGTGTGTGTGTGTGTGTGTGTGTGTGTGTCTTTATATGTGTGTGTGTGATGAGAATGCTTATGGTCTAATTTCCCAGCAGGATTCAACTACACAAGTGAGTGCTATTACCTAGATCACCATGCTCTACTGTAGACTCTGAGAACTCATTCATTGTATGATTGCAGGCTTGTACCCGTGGCCAAACATCCGACCTTTCCCCGACCCCTCAGACCCTGCTGACCACCATTCTACTCTCTGTTGCTCTGACATCTGTTAGTTTGGAAACACATTCCAAAATGAACAATGGTACGAAGCAGAAATAAGAAATAAATAGAAAATAACTTGAGATGAATGAAAATGAAAAGAAAACATACAAGAACATTCGGGATAAATGTAATGCAGCACAAAGAGAGCAACCTATGCCTAGAGATATCTATATTACAAAAGATGATCTCAAATCAGTAGCCTGATAGACATGGATGCATGTGTGTGGGTTGATGAAAATTGAAAACTCGTAACACTAAATATAGCAAAGTATCAGCAGTGATTGTTTTTGGCCGTTTAATAAACATGCTCATTTTTTAACAGCTTTATGTTTTCCGCATTATATATTAAATGGTATACCTTCATTTTAATAACAACGTATCATATTGTTAAAAATATATATAGGAGTCAGTGAAGATGTGGCTGAGCTGCAAGCAAAGTTTACGACCTGGTCTTCTGGCACATGCCTAGCTGATGACTTTCACACGATTCAAGTGTCTCCTCTTTCTCCTCCTCTACTCCTCATTTCCCTCTTCCTCCTGCTGTCCCATTATAAAACCCCATTCCTAAGAAGCTTCCTGATTATTTGGCCAAGACAAGTTACTAGGCCAGTTCTTCCTTCTGACTGCAGGAAGAATTATGAAAGGACTATTACTAAATGCATGGGTGATATGTCAAAGTACCAAATTGGACGGTTAAGGGGTAGATATTGGCAGTGAAGATAATATGGCAGGTTGAGAGTTCTGGCACGTGAAGAAGAAGACGGAGAATAAACGGTGAACATTTTTTTCAAATTTCTCTCTTCAGAGACCTAAAACATTGTTGCACTGAGTGGAAAAAAGCAAATATATCAGATGTGCCCTAACTTCACATTTCATCCACATGTCAGACCTGTAGTGCTTTGCTTATCTTTCCCCTCCCAGCGTCACTCTGAATCATTTTTATGTGACGCTCTGAATCTGAAATGGTACCTTATATCTAGTTTTGGTTTCACACAATTGAAACTTCGTATTCACTTCTGGAATACAAGAGATTTATTTCCTGATAAAGGAATTTTAAGCGCAGGACAGCGGTCTAGGGAAGAGTTCGCGTAAGTTGAGATGGGATATCCTGATTCCATTAAACATCTGTTCCCACATTCTACAGTATCATAAAACGGGATTTGCAACACTATTCCTAATCCAGACAGGGCCCTCACCAACCATGATCCATCAAAACACTCTTCAGTGCCCATGGCGACAGCATAGAAAAGAGTAGTGTTCATATCCAGGATAGAAGGGAGGAACTTAGAAAACCTGTTAACATCTAAATCACTGAAAAGGCAGAAATGAAATCTTTGGTGGATGTGCTAAGGCAATGGTTCCTGAACTTCAGTTATTTGCTAATAGCTCATTATATTTGTCGTAATTCCACACCCCATGTGTCATATTACATTAATATGTTTGGCTTTAAATTCACTTCAAAATACCTTTGAAAATTTTTATTTTAATTGGCCATAGGTAATCATGTACATGAAATGACAGATGAAATATTCAAATTATATATTACAACCTGTAGGTACGTATATACATACAGAAATGTGTTACAGAAACTGGGACAAGGACAGAGAGAGAGAGATTAAAATGTCTGGAACACGCAAAATCTGCAGAGCTGAAACTGCTAGAAGTCCATCTGACAGAGGAATATTCTTTTACCTGAGGGAACGTCAGCTTTGTTCTATTCAGGTCGTCATTGGATTGGATGAGAACTTCCCACGTTATAGAGGGCAACCGACTTAACTCAGGCTACTGATTTAAATAATACTCTCATCCAAAATCATCCTTACAGAAACACACAGAATAATGTTTGTCCAGTAAACGGGTGACCTGTGCCAGTGAATCTGACCCATAAATTAACCATCAAACCTTCCTTCCAGCACATTGACAAATTGTATGTAGAAAGTACAGCATGATATAGGTTTATTTGACACATGCTCCACCGTGACCTAAATGGAAAATGCAAAACATAGGTTTAAAATATAACAAAATTCTTATTAATGATTAAGAAGTTGTACATGAATGGCAATGAACTTCAGTGACTGCATTTTTAATCAAGTGATTTCAACTTTCTCATGAATTTACCCTAGATTTGATGGGAAACAATATGTGTTTAAATAATTCATAAGTATTAAATACATACAAAATTAGTTGCGTGAATGGCATTGCATAATACATTGGGTTTCCCAATAATTTTACAGCGACAGGAAGCCAGAAAATTTGAACAATCCTCTGAGATTTCTTCAAAAATTGAAGACATCCGAAGAGGTCAGTTGGAGAAATTGGATTGGAGCATGTGTTATGTCCCTTTGGGAGGTATGAGAAAAAGCTTCATTTCTGTTGTAAGTCTTGGGTCTGAGCTGCCAGCTCATCTCAGTTATGGTAGGGGATGCTATGTGCCTAGTGGATTCCTTGTGGCAGGAAGTAAAACAGATTTATAAAGGTCACAGGCATCTGACTGCTGGATGTTCTTTATTTGAAGGAGCAAACATTGAAAGGAGGACCGTAGTGGTCAACACTTTACTACACGTTTCCAAGTGTCAAGATAGGGAATCATATGAGATGATCTGCAAATTTCCCTCAGACCATTTTCGAAGACGAAACGAGACTTTGTTTAGCAAGCCATGAATCAAACCGAAATGAATTGAAAGAAAGACTTGAGGTAAAGTGACATGTGTCACCAGGTAGCGAGGCCCATTTCAACCCAGTATGTACAACAAACTTGCCACCAGATCAAGTGCAACTAGGCAGGCAGTTTTAGAGTCAAGGATGGTGAAAGATACGAAAGGGTCATCCTCCCCAGTCAAGGAATGGAACTTTTGACTCCAAGTTAGAGGACACTCCAAGTGCTCCCACTGCCTTAAATGACTGAAACTGAGAGCTAAGGCAGGGACTCTGTGAGTCATGAGAACATAATCCAGTGAGGAGATCCGGGATCAGGATATTTCCTGTTTTCAGAGTCCCTGCCAAGCCAGTTATGGATGGATTTGCATTTGGGTTGGGAAATGATTGGACCAGGCCAAGTTTGGTAGTTCCGCTTCCCCCTGGGTGGGGCAGTAAGCGCCAATAAATAGGTCCTCTGCTGCACGACAGCTATCCTCCTGCCACTCGAGTTCTGATTGACTTTGGAGAACCTGGTGAGTCTTATTCTTCATTTCAACTTTGTTCATGGACACCCAAATGTTGAGTTTAGGCTGGACTCAGCAAGCTTGATGGGTCCAAAATTATGACCATGGGTATAATGCTACTTAGTGGATGAGAACTTGGAATCTGGGCACAATGTTGTATTGTATTTACTAGATTACTGATACCTAGTTTGAATTCCTCTATTGAAAAAGAGATTAACAGGAAATATTGACATGAAGGGATAAAGAGCAAAGTATTTACCTTCTTCTATGCCTTTTTCTCTTGGACCTCTGCTGTGATTTCAGAGGCATTTATCTTAGAAGGTGTGAGACCCTTACACTCATCCTGATTGCCCTCTGCTCTGGATATAAGTCATCCTGTTGGGACGTCATGAGAGGAAATGTTGATACAAATTGCTTGTGAGCTTGCCCGTGATTTTAGAACATGTGAGGGCCTTTTCTGAAGATGTCGTTTTCATTAAAAAGAAAAAAGGAAAGAAGGAAAGAAAGAAAGAAAGAAACCAAAAGAGAAAACATTGCATGTTTCTTCAAAACAAAGATATTTTCTTTAGAAAAGCTGTATGAGAAAAGGGAAGGTTTTCTCTGGGCTGATGTAACGATTTTCTGAAGAGCGAGAGAGAAGTCAGAAATTCATTAAAAAGTATTAAACAGATTAAAGCACATACTTAGAGATTGGTGAGATGCTATCTGTTGTTATTGCACAAGATTTTGCTGTTTTCTCTATAGGAATTCCTTGTTGTGAACACGGTCATATACTTTCTTTCAGATATTAAGACTCCAGAACGATGTCTTCTCAACATCAGCAGTGCAAGCAGCCCTGCCAGCCACCACCAGTGTGCACACCAAAATGCCATGACCCTTGCCCACCTTGCAAGTGTCCAGACCCTTGCCCACCTTGCAAGTGTCCAGACCCTTGCCCACCTATAAAGTGCCCTGACCCATGCGTGCCTCAGCAGTGCAAGCAGAAATGCCCTCCTGGGGCACCTGTTCAACATTGCTAGCAGAAGTGGCCACCCAAGAGTACGTAAGAGCTTGAGCTTTTATCTGCATGTGGAAAGGATAAGGACAATCAGCTCAACTAGTTCCAGAGCTCCACCTTCCTCTTCTCTTCAAAGCCTATCATGGATACGGAAGAAGCTTCTCCACCCTTCAGCCTCAATATGCGAGTGGTACTTCCTGACAGACAGAGGTTTCTTACCGGAGGGTGCTGTACTGCTTCCCTCTGGGAGGTGCCCAAGAAAGCATCGCAGAGCCTCAGAAGGAAGAGCAGCCGCTCTCCTCCTGGGCGCCCTCTGAGGATTCTCTCGCTGTCTTCTGTGTCGGTCGGTCACCTGGGCATGGGTTTCTACCAGCTGAGCAATTGTTACTTATCCTCCACGTCCTGAATAAAATACAGTTCTTTTGTGAGATGGGAAAATATTTTCTTTCTTTGCAAACCTGCTCTTAGCAATATCATATGATAATGTTGCTTGATTTCTATCCTTCTTTGATCCCGAGTTTCAGGCTTTCACAGTCAGTGTTATCTGAATTTTGAGTCGTATCAATGATTACTTCTATACAGTTAAAAATCCAGGTTATTTTCCTAATTATTGCTTGACTCATTTAAGGAACAAGTTTTGTAACTTCTTGGGATTTCAAATCCTTTAATAAACTCTGGGGAAAATCACATATACAGTGCCCACTTGCTTAGCCATAAAAATTACATGAAAGTGTGTCATTTAGTTGGCACAATGCCGAGCATGTAATTGGCATTTGAGAGGTGGCAGATCATCATTGTCCCTGTCAT
Organism: Leucopleurus acutus; assembly: GCF_964270905.1. Classification (NCBI taxonomy): domain Eukaryota; kingdom Metazoa; phylum Chordata; class Mammalia; order Artiodactyla; family Delphinidae; genus Leucopleurus; species Leucopleurus acutus. The sequence continues at coordinate 82,981,803 of NC_139143.1, read as the reverse complement.
CATCACCGTCACCACCACCAACACCGTCACCACCACCCTAGGTGCTCCAAGCAGGGGAGTGGCTCTGACATACCTAGTAGAGCAAGCAAGGATATTCTTTAAACTCTATTATTCATTCATATTCTGTGTTGATTTCCTTTACCAGTTTAACTGAATTTTTAAACTGACCTCAAAAAATAACCAGTTTGGGAAATTATTGGGATACTCTCTATAAAATTATAATAGTTCTGAAAACATGGGTAGTACAAAAGAAAGGGAATTTAAAGGGACCTTACCAGACAAAGTGCTACCTCTTCCCCATTTGTACAACGTGCTCTTCTTATTGCAAAACTCAACAACCGCAGGGTCTTACTATGTTTTTTCACCTCAGAAATTACATTCTTCATTATTTTGACCCCACATTTGAGATACACAGGGGAATCCAATGTTTATCTTGATTTACAAAATGACTGTTACTATGCCACTTTTTTTCCAAGTGCTTAGCTTACTGGTGCAGTAAGCTGTGAAAAGGGATGTGTTCATTAAGCATATCCCTTCTTGTGGTTAGAAGTAAAGGAGTCAAAGATACCAGAGCTGCAGAAGCAAACAAATGCCCATGTTACTGTTCAACGCTCACCAGACTGTGTCATGAGTGAAAAATCAACACTGCTATTTGGGAGTTGTCTCTACTGTAGCTACTGTTATTTGACCTGACATAGAAATTAGTTCTTTGAGGTGGGATGCTCCTGTAACAAATCTTAAAAAAATTGTGGCATTGGCTCATGTGTCTGGAGGTGGTTGGAAAGGAATCTGATATTGGAAGCCGTAAATATGGTGCTACATGTTATTCAAAGGCAAAATGTTTGAAGTAGTGGTTGTCCATGGTATCTTTAGAGGCAAAGCAATGGTTGCTCACTTGCTGATTTGCCCAGGGTATTTCAGGAGATGTATGTTCAGGAAAATCTTTCTGGTTGACAGGCCAGAAATGTAAAGAATGTAAAGAAAAATAATACAGTCCAGAAGTTCAAAACCTTGTTGAATTAGAAAACTCACCGCTTGTAAGTCCTAAAGAGTAAGAGATGCGATTAGAAGTGGTTTTCAACTAGAAGTTCAATTTCAGTGGACTGTTACAACAGGGAAAGTAGACAGAAGTTGTCTTCTTTCCACCTGTGTGCCAGGGAGCCTCATGGTTGTTGTATTATATTAGGGGAAAAAGCAGTAATTTAACCAGGCCAGAAAATTCCTTCTACAAAAGGACCTAACTGAGATCTGTAGGACATAGAAATGATTGGGGGACTGAAATTATATCAGGTGCCTAATAAGTTTCTGAGGGAATTGAGAACTAAATTAACTATGGGCCAAAACGAAAAAGAATGATTTTTAAGATTACTAACGACATTCCCACACACCTTTCCCTAATTTCCAACTAGGAAATCAGATATGGTCAGTACAGGTGACTAAAAGGGAATATCCACTCTGAGGTGACTACAAGGACCCCAGAGAATGATGGATAAAGGAAGCTCTCTCAGAGAATAGTATCAGATCCTGAGAGAGCCAAGGAGGAGAAGGAACACAGAGATGCTCAAACATTGTTACTCCGTTGTATGATACTTATTCCTTCATGCTTTCCGTCTGGGTTTATTAAGGAATAATTAACAAACGAAATTGTACATATTTACTGTGTATAATGTGATGACTTGACATATGTGTACTTTATGCAGTCATTACCATCATCGGTCACTTAGAACATAAATCACTTCATCAGTAACAATGTAATGTGTGTATGTCTCCCTGTTTCTCTGTGTGTGTGTGTGTGTGTGTCTTTATATGTGTGTGTGTGATGAGAATGCTTATGGTCTAATTTCCCAGCAGGATTCAACTACACAAGTGAGTGCTATTACCTAGATCACCATGCTCTACTGTAGACTCTGACAACTCATTCATTGTATGATTGCAGGCTTGTACCCGTGGCCAAACATCCGACCTTTCCCTGACCCCTCAGACCCTGCTGACCACCATTCTACTCTCTGTTGCTCTGACATCTGTTAGTTTGGAAACACATTCCAAAATGAACAATGGTACGAAGGAGAAATAAGAAATAAATAGAAAATAACTTGAGATGAACGAAAATGAAAAGAAAACATACAAGAACATTCGGGATAAATGTAATGCAGCACAAAGAGAGCAACCTATGCCTAGAGATATCTATATTACAAAAGATGATCTCAAATCAGTAGCCTGATAGACATGGATGCATGTGTGTGGGTTGATAAAAATTGAAAACTCGTAACACTAAATACAGCAAAGTATCAGCAGTGATTGTTTTTGGCCGTTTAATAAACATGCTCATTTTTTAACAGCTTTATGTTTTCCGCATTATATATTAAATGGTATACCTTCATTTTAATAACAACGTATCATATTGTTAAAAATATATATAGGAGTCAGTGAAGATGTGGCTGAGCTGCAAGCAAAGTTTACGACCTGGTCTTCTGGCACATGCCTAGCTGATGACTTTCACACGATTCAAGTGTCTCCTCTTTCTCCTCCTCTACTCCTCATTTCCCTCTTCCTCCTGCTGTCCCATTATAAAACCCCATTCCTAAGAAGCTTCCTGATTATTTGGCCAAGACAAGTTACTAGGCCAGTTCTTCCTTCTGACTGCAGGAAGAATTATGAAAGGACTATTACTAAATGCATGGGCGATATGTCAAAGTACCAAATTGGACGGTTAAGGGGTAGATATTGGCAGTGAAGATAATATGGCAGGTTGAGGGTTCTGGCATGTGAAGAAGAAAGAGAATAAACGGTGAACATTTTTTTCAAATTTCTCTCTTCAAAGACCTAAAACATTGTTGGACTGAGTGGAAAAAACCAAATATATCAGATGTGCCCTAACTTCACATTTCATCCACATGTCAGACCTGTAGTGCTTTGCTTATCTTTCCCCTCCCAGCGTCACTCTGAATCATTTATATGTGATGCTCTGAATCTGAAATGGTACCTTATATCTAGTTTTGGTTTCACGCAATTGAAACTTCGTATTCACTTCTGGAATACAAGAGATTTATTTCCTGATAAAGGAATTTTAAGCGCAGGACAGCAGTCTAGGGAAGAGTACACGTAAGTTGAGATGGGATATCCTGATTCCATTAAACATCTGTTCCCACATTCTACAGTATCATAAAGTGAGATTTGCAACTCTATTCCTAATCCAGACAGGGCCCTCACGAACCATGATGCATCAAAACACTCTTCAGTGCCCATGGCGACAGCATAGAAAAGAGTAGTGTTTATATCAAGGATAGAAGGGAGGAACTTAGAAAACCTGTTAACATCTAAATCACTGAAAAGTCAGAAATGAAGTCTTTGGTGGATGTGCTAAGGCAATGGTTCCTGAACTTCAGTTATTTGCTAATAGCTCATTATATTTGTCGTAATTCCACACCCCATGTGTCATATTACATTAATATGTTTGGCTTTAAATTCACTTCAAAATACCTTTGAAAATTTTTATTTTAATTGGCCATAGGTAATCATGTACATGAAATGACAGATGAAATATTCAAATTATATATTACAACCTGTAGGTACGTATATACATACAGAAATGTGTTACAGAAACTGGGACAAGGACAGAGAGAGAGAGATTAAAATGTCTGGAACACGCAAAATCTGCAGAGCTGAAACTGCTAGAAGTCCATCTGACAGAGGAATATTCTTTTACCTGAGGGAACGTCAGCCTTGTTCTATTCAGGCCGTCATTGGATTGGATGAGAACTTCCCATGTTATAGAGGGCAACCGACTTAACTCAGGCTTCTGATTTAAATAATACTCTCATCCAAAATCATCCTTACAGAAACACACAGAATAATGTTTGTCCAGTAAACGGGGGACCTGTGCCAGTGAATCTGACCCATAAATTAACCATCAAACCTTCCTTCCAGCACATTGACAAATTGTATGAAGAAAGTACAGCACGATATAGGTTTATTTGACACATGCTCCACCGTGACCTAAATGGAAAATGCAAAACATAGGTTTAAAATATAACAAAATTCTTATTAATGATTAAGAAGTTGTACATGAATGGCAATGAACTTCAGTGACTGCATTTTTAATCAAGTGATTTCAACTTTCTCATGAATTTACCCTAGATTTGATGGGAAACAATATGTGTTTAAATAATTCATAAGTATTAAATACATACAAAATTAGTTGCGTGAATGGCATTGCATAATACATTGGGTTTCCCAATAATTTTACAGCGACAGGAAGCCAGAAAATTTGAACAATCCTCTGAGATTTCTTCAAAAATTGAAGACATCCGAAGAGGTCAGTTGGAGAAATTGGATTGGAGCATGTGTTATGTCCCTTTGGGAGGTATGAGCAAAAAGCTTCATTTCTGTTGTAAGTCTTGGGTCTGAGCTGCCAGCTCATCTCAGTTATGGTAGGGGATGCTATGTGCCTAGTGGATTCCTTGTGGCAGGAAGTAAAACAGATTTATAAAGGTCACGGGCATGTGACTGCTGGATGTTCTTTATTTGAAGGAGCAAACAGTGAAAGGAGGACCGTAGTGGTCAACACTTTACTACACGTTTCCAAGTGTCAAGATAGGGAATCATATGAGATGATCTGCAAATTTCCCTCAGACCATTTTCGAAGACGAAACGAGACTTTGTTTAGCAAGCCATGAATCAAACCGAAATGAATTGAAAGAAAGACTTGAGGTAAAGTGACATGTGTCACCAGGTAGCGAGGCCCATTTCAACCCAGTATGTACAACAAACTTGCCACCAGATCAAGTGCAACTAGGCAGGCAGTTTTAGAGTCAAGGATGGTGAAAGATACGAAAGGGTCATCCTCCCCAGTCAAGGAATGGAACTTTTGACTCCAAGTTAGAGGACACTCCAAGTGCTCCCTCTGCCTTAAACGACTGAAACTGAGAGCTAAGGCAGGGACTCTGTGAGTCATGAGAACATAATCCAGTGAGGAGATCCGGGATCAGGATATTTCCTGTTTTCAGAGTCCCTGCCAAGCCAGTTATGGATGGATTTGCATTTGGGTTGGGAAATGATTGGACCAGGCATAGTTTGGTAGTTCCGCTTCCCCCTGGGTGGGGCAGTAAGCGCCAATAAATAGGTCCTCTGCTGCACGACAGCTATCCTCCTGCCACTCGGAGAACCTGGTGAGTCTTATTCTTCATTTCAACTTTGTTCATGGACACCCAAATGTTGAGTTTAGGCTGGACTCAGCAAGCTTGATGGGTCCAAAATTATGATCATGGGTATAATGCTACTTAGTGGATGAGAACTTGGAATCTGGGCACAATGTTGTATTGTATTTACTAGATTACTGATACCTAGTTTGAATTCCTCTATTGAAAAAGAAATTAACTGGAAATATTGACATGAACGGATAAAGAGCAAAGTATTTACCTTCTTCTATGCCTTTTTCTCTTGGACCTCTGCTGTGATTTCAGAGGCATTTATCTTAGAAGGTGTGACACCCTTACACTCATCCTGATTGCCCTCTGCTCTGGATATAAGTCATCCTGTCGGGACGTCATGAGAGGAAATGTTGATACAAATTGCTTGTGAGCTTGCCCATGATTTTAGAACATGTGAGGGCCTTTTCTGAAGATGTCGTTTTCATTAAAAAGAAAAAAGGAAAGAAGGAAAGAAAGAAAGAAAGAAACCAAAAGAGAAAACATTGCATGTTTCTTCAAAACAAAGATATTTTCTTTAGAAAAGCTGTATGAGAAAAGGGAAGGTTTTCTCTGGGCTGATGTAACGATTTTCTGAAGAGCGAGAGAGAAGTCAGAAATTCATTAAAAAGTATTAAACAGATTAAAGCACATACTTAGAGATTGGTGAGATACTATCTGTTGTTATTCCACAAGATTTTGCTGTTTTCTCTATAGGAATTCCTTGTTGTGAACACGGTCATATACTTTCTTTCAGATATTAAGACTCCAGAAAGATGTCTTCTCAACATCAGCAGTGCAAGCAGCCCTGCCAGCCACCACCAGTGTGCACACCAAAATGCCATGACCCTTGCCCACCTTGCAAGTGTCCAGACCCTTGCCCACCTTGCAAGTGTCCAGACCCTTGCCCACCTATAAAGTGCCCTGACCCATGCGTGCCTCAGCAGTGCAAGCAGAAATGCCCTCCTGGGGCACCTGTTCAACATTGCTAGCAGAAGTGGCCACCCAAGAGTATGTAAGAGCTTGAGCTTTTATCTGCATGTGGAAAGGATAAGGACAATCAGCTCAACTAGTTCCAGAGCTCCACCTTCCTCTTCTCTTCAAAGCCTATCATGGATACGGAAGAAGCTTCTCCACCCTTCAGCCTCAATATGCGAGTGCTGCTTCCTGACAGACAGAGGTTTCTTACCTGCGGGTGCTGTACTGCTTCCCTCTGGGAGGTGCCCAAGAAAGCATCGCAGAGCCTCAGAAGGAAGAGCAGCCGCTCTCCTCCTGGGCGCCCTCTGAGGATTCTCTCGCTGTCTTCTGTGTCGGTCGGTCACCTGGGCATGGGTTTCTACCAGCTGAGCAATTGTTACTTATCCTCCACGTCCTGAATAAAATACAGTTCTTTTGTGAGATGGGAAAATATTTTCTTTCTTTGCAAACCTGCTTTTAGCAATATCATATGATAATGTTGCTTGATTTCTATCCTTCTTTGATCCCGAGTCACAGTCAGTGTTATCTGAATTTTGAGTCGTATCAATGATTATTTCTATACAGTTAAAAATCCAGGTTATTTTCCTAATTATTGCTTGACTCATTTAAGGAACAAGTTTTGTAACTTCTTGGGATTTCAAATCCTTTAATAAACTCTGGGGAAAATCACATATACAGTGCCCACTTGCTTAGCCATAAAAATTACACGAAAGAGTGTCATTTAGTTGGCACAATGCCGAGCATGTAATTGGCATTTGAGAGGTGGCAGATCATCATTGTCCCTGTCATCATCACCGTCACCACCACCAACACCGTCACCACCACCCCCAGGTGCTCCAAGCAGGGGAGTGGCTCTGACATACCTAGTAGAGCAAGCAAGGATATTCTTTAAACTCTATTATTCATTCATATTCTGTGTTGATTTTCTTTACCAGTTTAACTGAAGTTTTAATCTGACCTCAAAAAATAACCAGTTTGGGAAATTATTGGGATACTCTGTATAAAATTATAATAGTTCTGAAAACATGGGTAGTACAAAAGAAAGGGAATTTAAAGGGACCTTACCAGACAAAGTGCTACCTCTTCCCCATTTGTACAACGTGCTCTTCTTATTGCAAAACTCAACAACCGCAGGGTCTTACTATGTTTTTTCACCTCGGAAATTACATTCTTCATTATTTTGACCCCACATTTGAGATACACAGGGGAATCCAATGTTTATCTTGATTTACAAAATGACTGTTACTATGCCGCTTGTTTTCCAAGTGCTTAGCTTACTGATGCAGTAAGATGTGAAAAGGGATGTGTTCATTAAGCATATCCCTTCTTGTGGTTAGAAGTAAAGGAGTCAAAGATACCAGAGCTGCAGAAGCAAACAAATGCCCATGTTACTGTTGAACGCTCACCAGACTGTGTCATGAGTGAAAAATCAACACTGCTATTTGGGAGTTGTCTCTACTGTAGCTACTGTTATTTGACCTGACATAGAAATTAGTTCTTTGAGGTGGGATGCTCCTGTAACAAATCTTAAAAAAATTGTGGCATTGGCTCATGTGTCTGGAGGTGGTTGGAAAGGAATCTGATATTGGAAGCCGTAAATGTGGTGCTACATGTTATTCAAAGGTAAAATGTTTGAAGTAATCGTTGTCCATGGTATCTTTAGAGGCAAAGCAATGGTTGCTCACTTGCTGATTTGCCCAGGGTATTTCAGGAGATGTATGTTCAGGAAAATCTTTCTGGTTGACAGGCCAGAAATGTAAAGAATGTAAAGAAAAATAATACAGTCCAGAAGTTCAAAACCTTGTTGAATTAGAAAACTCACCGCTTGTAAGTCCTAAAGAGTAAGAGATGCGATTAGAAGTGGTTTTCAACTAGAAGTTCAATTTCAGTGGACTGTTACAACAGGGAAAGTAGACAGAAGTTGTCTTCTTTCCACCTGTGTGCCAGGGAGCCTCATGGTTGTTGTATTATGTTAGGGGAAAAAGCAGTAATTTAATCAGGCCAGAAAATTCCTTCTACAAAAGGACCTAACTGAGATCTGTAGGACATAGAAATGATTGGGGGACTGAAATTATATCAGGTGCCTAATAAGTTTCTGAGGGAATTGAGAACTAAATTAACTATGGGCCAAAACGAAAAAGAATGATTTTTAAGATTACTAACGACATTCCCACACACCTTTCCCTAATTTCCAACTAGGAAATCAGATATGGTCAGTACAGGTGACTAAAAGGGAATATCCACTCTGAGGTGACTACAAGGACCCCAGAGAATGATGGATAAAGGAAGCTCTCTCAGAGAATAGTATCAGATCCCGAGAGAGCCAAGGAGGAGAAGGAACACAGAGATGCTCAAACATTGTTACTCCGTTGTATGATACTTATTCCTTCATGCTTTCCCTCTGGGTTTATTGAGGAATAATTAACAAACGAAATTGTACATATTTACGGTGTATAATGTGATGACTTGACATATGTGTACTTTATGCAGTCATTACCATCATCGGTCACTTAGAACATAAATCACTTCATCAGTAACAATGTAATGTGTGTATGTCTCCCTGTTTCTCTCTGTGTGTGTGTGTGTGTGTGTGTGTGTCTTTATATGTGTGTGTGTGATGAGAATGCTTATGGTCTAATTTCCCAGCAGGATTCAACTACACAAGTGAGTGCTATTACCTAGATCACCATGCTCTACTGTAGACTCTGACAACTCATTCATTGTATGATTGCAGGCTTGTACCCGTGGCCAAACATACGACCTTTCCCTGACCCCTCAGACCCTGCTGACCACCATTCTACTCTCTGTTGCTCTGACATCTGTTAGTTTGGAAACACATTCCAAAATGAACAATGGTACGAAGGAGAAATAAGAAATAAATAGAAAATAACTTGAGATGAACGAAAATGAAAAGAAAACATACAAGAACATTCGGGATAAATGTAATGCAGCACAAAGAGAGCAACCTATGCCTAGAGATATCTATATTACAAAAGATGATCTCAAATCAGTAGCCTGATAGACATGGATGCATGTGTGTGGGTTGATAAAAATTGAAAACTCGTAACACTAAATACAGCAAAGTATCAGCAGTGATTGTTTTTGGCCGTTTAATAAACATGCTCATTTTTTAACAGCTTTATGTTTTCCGCATTATATATTAAATGGTATACCTTCATTTTAATAACAACGTATCATATTGTTAAAAATATATATAGGAGTCAGTGAAGATGTGGCTGAGCTGCAAGCAAAGTTTACGACCTGGTCTTCTGGCACATGCCTAGCTGATGACTTTCACACGATTCAAGTGTCTCCTCTTTCTCCTCCTCTACTCCTCATTTCCCTCTTCCTCCTGCTGTCCCATTATAAAACCCCATTCCTAAGAAGCTTCCTGATTATTTGGCCAAGACAAGTTACTAGGCCAGTTCTTCCTTCTGACTGCAGGAAGAATTATGAAAGGACTATTACTAAATGCATGGGCGATATGTCAAAGTACCAAATTGGACGGTTAAGGGGTAGATATTGGCAGTGAAGATAATATGGCAGGTTGAGGGTTCTGGCATGTGAAGAAGAAAGAGAATAAACGGTGAACATTTTTTTCAAATTTCTCTCTTCAAAGACCTAAAACATTGTTGGACTGAGTGGAAAAAACCAAATATATCAGATGTGCCCTAACTTCACATTTCATCCACATGTCAGACCTGTAGTGCTTTGCTTATCTTTCCCCTCCCAGCGTCACTCTGAATCATTTATATGTGATGCTCTGAATCTGAAATGGTACCTTATATCTAGTTTTGGTTTCACGCAATTGAAACTTCGTATTCACTTCTGGAATACAAGAGATTTATTTCCTGATAAAGGAATTTTAAGCGCAGGACAGCAGTCTAGGGAAGAGTACACGTAAGTTGAGATGGGATATCCTGATTCCATTAAACATCTGTTCCCACATTCTACAGTATCATAAAGTGAGATTTGCAACTCTATTCCTAATCCAGACAGGGCCCTCACGAACCATGATGCATCAAAACACTCTTCAGTGCCCATGGCGACAGCATAGAAAAGAGTAGTGTTTATATCAAGGATAGAAGGGAGGAACTTAGAAAACCTGTTAACATCTAAATCACTGAAAAGTCAGAAATGAAGTCTTTGGTGGATGTGCTAAGGCAATGGTTCCTGAACTTCAGTTATTTGCTAATAGCTCATTATATTTGTCGTAATTCCACACCCCATGTGTCATATTACATTAATATGTTTGGCTTTAAATTCACTTCAAAATACCTTTGAAAATTTTTATTTTAATTGGCCATAGGTAATCATGTACATGAAATGACAGATGAAATATTCAAATTATATATTACAACCTGTAGGTACGTATATACATACAGAAATGTGTTACAGAAACTGGGACAAGGACAGAGAGAGAGAGATTAAAATGTCTGGAACACGCAAAATCTGCAGAGCTGAAACTGCTAGAAGTCCATCTGACAGAGGAATATTCTTTTACCTGAGGGAACGTCAGCCTTGTTCTATTCAGGCCGTCATTGGATTGGATGAGAACTTCCCATGTTATAGAGGGCAACCGACTTAACTCAGGCTTCTGATTTAAATAATACTCTCATCCAAAATCATCCTTACAGAAACACACAGAATAATGTTTGTCCAGTAAACGGGGGACCTGTGCCAGTGAATCTGACCCATAAATTAACCATCAAACCTTCCTTCCAGCACATTGACAAATTGTATGAAGAAAGTACAGCACGATATAGGTTTATTTGACACATGCTCCACCGTGACCTAAATGGAAAATGCAAAACATAGGTTTAAAATATAACAAAATTCTTATTAATGATTAAGAAGTTGTACGTGAATGGCAATGAACTTCAGTGACTGCATTTTTAATCAAGTGATTTCAACTTTCTCATGAATTTACCCTAGATTTGATGGGAAACAATATGTGTTTAAATAATTCATAAGTATTAAATACATACAAAATTAGTTGCGTGAATGGCATTGCATAATACATTGGGTTTCCCAATAATTTTACAGCGACAGGAAGCCAGAAAATTTGAACAATCCTCTGAGATTTCTTCAAAAATTGAAGACATCCGAAGAGGTCAGTTGGAGAAATTGGATTGGAGCATGTGTTATGTCCCTTTGGGAGGTATGAGCAAAAAGCTTCATTTCTGTTGTAAGTCTTGGGTCTGAGCTGCCAGCTCATCTCAGTTATGGTAGGGGATGCTATGTGCCTAGTGGATTCCTTGTGGCAGGAAGTAAAACAGATTTATAAAGGTCACGGGCATGTGACTGCTGGATGTTCTTTATTTGAAGGAGCAAACAGTGAAAGGAGGACCGTAGTGGTCAACACTTTACTACACGTTTCCAAGTGTCAAGATAGGGAATCATATGAGATGATCTGCAAATTTCCCTCAGACCATTTTCGAAGACGAAACGAGACTTTGTTTAGCAAGCCATGAATCAAACCGAAATGAATTGAAAGAAAGACTTGAGGTAAAGTGACATGTGTCACCAGGTAGCGAGGCCCATTTCAACCCAGTATGTACAACAAACTTGCCACCAGATCAAGTGCAACTAGGCAGGCAGTTTTAGAGTCAAGGATGGTGAAAGATACGAAAGGGTCATCCTCCCCAGTCAAGGAATGGAACTTTTGACTCCAAGTTAGAGGACACTCCAAGTGCTCCCTCTGCCTTAAACGACTGAAACTGAGAGCTAAGGCAGGGACTCTGTGAGTCATGAGAACATAATCCAGTGAGGAGATCCGGGATCAGGATATTTCCTGTTTTCAGAGTCCCTGCCAAGCCAGTTATGGATGGATTTGCATTTGGGTTGGGAAATGATTGGACCAGGCATAGTTTGGTAGTTCCGCTTCCCCCTGGGTGGGGCAGTAAGCGCCAATAAATAGGTCCTCTGCTGCACGACAGCTATCCTCCTGCCACTCGGAGAACCTGGTGAGTCTTATTCTTCATTTCAACTTTGTTCATGGACACCCAAATGTTGAGTTTAGGCTGGACTCAGCAAGCTTGATGGGTCCAAAATTATGATCATGGGTATAATGCTACTTAGTGGATGAGAACTTGGAATCTGGGCACAATGTTGTATTGTATTTACTAGATTACTGATACCTAGTTTGAATTCCTCTATTGAAAAAGAGATTAACAGGAAATATTGACATGAAGGGATAAAGAGCAAAGTATTTACCTTCTTCTATGCCTTTTTCTCTTGGACCTCTGCTGTGATTTCAGAGGCATTTATCTTAGAAGGTGTGACACCCTTACACTCATCCTGATTGCCCTCTGCTCTGGATATAAGTCATCCTGTCGGGACGTCATGAGAGGAAATGTTGATACAAATTGCTTGTGAGCTTGCCCATGATTTTAGAACATGTGAGGGCCTTTTCTGAAGATGTCGTTTTCATTAAAAAGAAAAAAGGAAAGAAGGAAAGAAAGAAAGAAAGAAACCAAAAGAGAAAACATTGCATGTTTCTTCAAAACAAAGATATTTTCTTTAGAAAAGCTGTATGAGAAAAGGGAAGGTTTTCTCTGGGCTGATGTAACGATTTTCTGAAGAGCGAGAGAGAAGTCAGAAATTCATTAAAAAGTATTAAACAGATTAAAGCACATACTTAGAGATTGGTGAGATACTATCTGTTGTTATTCCACAAGATTTTGCTGTTTTCTCTATAGGAATTCCTTGTTGTGAACACGGTCATATACTTTCTTTCAGATATTAAGACTCCAGAAAGATGTCTTCTCAACATCAGCAGTGCAAGCAGCCCTGCCAGCCACCACCAGTGTGCACACCAAAATGCCATGACCCTTGCCCACCTTGCAAGTGTCCAGACCCTTGCCCACCTTGCAAGTGTCCAGACCCTTGCCCACCTATAAAGTGCCCTGACCCATGCGTGCCTCAGCAGTGCAAGCAGAAATGCCCTCCTGGGGCACCTGTTCAACATTGCTAGCAGAAGTGGCCACCCAAGAGTATGTAAGAGCTTGAGCTTTTATCTGCATGTGGAAAGGATAAGGACAATCAGCTCAGCTAGTTCCAGAGCTCCACCTTCCTCTTCTCTTCAAAGCCTATCATGGATACGGAAGAAGCTTCTCCACCCTTCAGCCTCAATATGCGAGTGCTGCTTCCTGACAGACAGAGGTTTCTTACCTGCGGGTGCTGTACTGCTTCCCTCTGGGAGGTGCCCAAGAAAGCATCGCAGAGCCTCAGAAGGAAGAGCAGCCGCTCTCCTCCTGGGCGCCCTCTGAGGATTCTCTCGCTGTCTTCTGTGTCGGTCGGTCACCTGGGCATGGGTTTCTACCAGCTGAGCAATTGTTACTTATCCTCCACGTCCTGAATAAAATACAGTTCTTTTGTGAGATGGGAAAATATTTTCTTTCTTTGCAAACCTGCTTTTAGCAATATCATATGATAATGTTGCTTGATTTCTATCCTTCTTTGATCCCGAGTCACAGTCAGTGTTATCTGAATTTTGAGTCGTATCAATGATTATTTCTATACAGTTAAAAATCCAGGTTATTTTCCTAATTATTGCTTGACTCATTTAAGGAACAAGTTTTGTAACTTCTTGGGATTTCAAATCCTTTAATAAACTCTGGGGAAAATCACATATACAGTGCCCACTTGCTTAGCCATAAAAATTACACGAAAGAGTGTCATTTAGTTGGCACAATGCCGAGCATGTAATTGGCATTTGAGAGGTGGCAGATCATCATTGTCCCTGTCATCATCACCGTCACCACCACCAACACCGTCACCACCACCCCCAGGTGCTCCAAGCAGGGGAGTGGCTCTGACATACCTAGTAGAGCAAGCAAGGATATTCTTTAAACTCTATTATTCATTCATATTCTGTGTTGATTTTCTTTACCAGTTTAACTGAACTTTTAATCTGACCTCAAAAAATAACCAGTTTGGGAAATTATTGGGATACTCTGTATAAAATTATAATAGTTCTGAAAACATGGGTAGTACAAAAGAAAGGGAATTTAAAGGGACCTTACCAGACAAAGTGCTACCTCTTCCCCATTTGTACAACGTGCTCTTCTTATTGCAAAACTCAACAACCGCAGGGTCTTACTATGTTTTTTCACCTCGGAAATTACATTCTTCATTATTTTGACCCCACATTTGAGATACACAGGGGAATCCAATGTTTATCTTGATTTACAAAATGACTGTTACTATGCCGCTTGTTTTCCAAGTGCTTAGCTTACTGATGCAGTAAGATGTGAAAAGGGATGTGTTCATTAAGCATATCCCTTCTTGTGGTTAGAAGTAAAGGAGTCAAAGATACCAGAGCTGCAGAAGCAAACAAATGCCCATGTTACTGTTGAACGCTCACCAGACTGTGTCATGAGTGAAAAATCAACACTGCTATTTGGGAGTTGTCTCTACTGTAGCTACTGTTATTTGACCTGACATAGAAATTAGTTCTTTGAGGTGGGATGCTCCTGTAACAAATCTTAAAAAAATTGTGGCATTGGCTCATGTGTCTGGAGGTGGTTGGAAAGGAATCTGATATTGGAAGCCGTAAATGTGGTGCTACATGTTATTCAAAGGTAAAATGTTTGAAGTAATCGTTGTCCATGGTATCTTTAGAGGCAAAGCAATGGTTGCTCACTTGCTGATTTGCCCAGGGTATTTCAGGAGATGTATGTTCAGGAAAATCTTTCTGGTTGACAGGCCAGAAATGTAAAGAATGTAAAGAAAAATAATACAGTCCAGAAGTTCAAAACCTTGTTGAATTAGAAAACTCACCGCTTGTAAGTCCTAAAGAGTAAGAGATGCGATTAGAAGTGGTTTTCAACTAGAAGTTCAATTTCAGTGGACTGTTACAACAGGGAAAGTAGACAGAAGTTGTCTTCTTTCCACCTGTGTGCCAGGGAGCCTCATGGTTGTTGTATTATGTTAGGGGAAAAAGCAGTAATTTAATCAGGCCAGAAAATTCCTTCTACAAAAGGACCTAACTGAGATCTGTAGGACATAGAAATGATTGGGGGACTGAAATTATATCAGGTGCCTAATAAGTTTCTGAGGGAATTGAGAACTAAATTAACTATGGGCCAAAACGAAAAAGAATGATTTTTAAGATTACTAACGACATTCCCACACACCTTTCCCTAATTTCCAACTAGGAAATCAGATATGGTCAGTACAGGTGACTAAAAGGGAATATCCACTCTGAGGTGACTACAAGGACCCCAGAGAATGATGGATAAAGGAAGCTCTCTCAGAGAATAGTATCAGATCCCGAGAGAGCCAAGGAGGAGAAGGAACACAGAGATGCTCAAACATTGTTACTCCGTTGTATGATACTTATTCCTTCATGCTTTCCCTCTGGGTTTATTGAGGAATAATTAACAAACGAAATTGTACATATTTACGGTGTATAATGTGATGACTTGACATATGTGTACTTTATGCAGTCATTACCATCATCGGTCACTTAGAACATAAATCACTTCATCAGTAACAATGTAATGTGTGTATGTCTCCCTGTTTCTCTCTGTGTGTGTGTGTGTGTGTGTGTGTGTCTTTATATGTGTGTGTGTGATGAGAATGCTTATGGTCTAATTTCCCAGCAGGATTCAACTACACAAGTGAGTGCTATTACCTAGATCACCATGCTCTACTATAGACTCTGAGAACTCATTCATTGTATGATTGCAGGCTTGTACCCGTGGCCAAACATACGACCTTTCCCCGACCCCTCAGACTCTGCTGACCACCATTCTACTCTCTGTTGCTCTGACATCTGTTAGTTTGGAAACACATTCCAAAATGAACAATAGTACGAAGGAGAAATAAGAAATAAATAGAAAATAACTTAAGATGAACGAAAATGAAAAGAAAACATACAAGAACATTCGGGATAAATGTAATGCAGCACAAAGAGAGCAACCTATGCCTAGAGATATCTATATTACAAAAGATGATCTCAAATCAGTAGCCTGATAGACATGGATGCATGTGTGTGGGTTTATGAAAACTGAAAACTCGTAACACTAAATACAGCAAAGTATCAGCAGTGATTGTTTTTGGCCGTTTAATAAACATGCTCATTTTTTAACAGCTTTATGTTTTCCGCATTATATATTAAATGGTATACCTTCATTTTAATAACAACGTATCATATTGTTAAAAATATATATAGGAGTCAGTGAAGATGTGGCTGAGCTGCAAGCAAAGTTTACGGCCTGGTCTTCTGGCACATGCCTAGCTGATGACTTTCACACGATTCAAGTGTCTCCTCTTTCTCCTCCTCTACTCCTCATTTCCCTCTTCCTCCTGCTGTCCCATTATAAAACCCCATTCCTAAGAAGCTTCCTGATTATTTGGCCAAGACAAGTTACTAGGCCAGTTCTTCCTTCTGACTGCAGGAAGAATTATGAAAGGACTATTACTAAATGCATGGGCGATATGTCAAAGTACCAAATTGGACGGTTAAGGGGTAGATATTGGCAGTGAAGATAATATGGCAGGTTGAGGGTTCTGGCACGTGAAGAAGAAAGAGAATAAACGGTGAACATTTTTTTTCAAATTTCTATCTTCAAAGACCTAAAACATTGTTGGACTGAGTGGAAAAAAGCAAATATATCAGATGTGCCCTAACTTCACATTTCATCCACATGTCAGACCTGTAGTGCTTTGTTTATCTTTCCCCTCCCAGCGTCACTCTGAATCATTTATATGTGATGCTCTGAATCTGAAATGGTACCTTATATCTAGTTTTGGTTTCACACAATTGAAACTTCGTATTCACTTCTGGAATACAAGAGATTTATTTCCTGATAAAGGAATTTTAAGCGCAGGACAGCGGTCTAGGGAAGAGTTCACGTAAGTTGAGATGGGATATCCTGATTCCATTAAACATCTGTTCCCACATTCTACAGTATCATAAAGCGAGATTTGCAGCTCTATTCCTAATCCAGACAGGGCCCTCACCAACCATGATCCATCAAAACACTCTTCAGTGCCCATGGCGACAGCATAGAAAAGAGTAGTGTTCATATCCAGGATAGAAGGGAGGAACTTAGAAAACCTGTTAACATCTAAATCACTGAAAAGTCAGAAATGAAGTCTTTGGTGGATGTGCTAAGGCAATGGTTCCTGAACTTCAGTTATTTGCTAATAGCTCATTATATTTGTCGTAATTCCACACCCCATGTGTCATATTACATTAATATGTTTGGCTTTAAATTCACTTCAAAATACCTTTGAAAATTTTTATTTTAATTGGCCATAGGTAATCATGTACATGAAATGACAGATGAAATATTCAAATTATATATTACAACCTGTAGGTACGTATATACATACAGAAATATGTTACAGAAACTGGGACAAGGACAGAGAGAGAGAGATTAAAATGTCTGGAACACGCAAAATCTGCAGAGCTGAAACTGCTAGAAGTCCATCTGACAGAGGAATATTCTTTTACCTGAGGGAACGTCAGCCTTGTTCTATTCAGGCCGTCATTGGATTGGATGAGAACTTCCCACGTTATAGAGGGCAACCGACTTAACTCAGGCTTCTGATTTAAATAATACTCTCATCCAAAATCATCCTTACAGAAACACACAGAATAATGTTTGTCCAGTAAACTGGGGACCTGTGCCAGTGAATCTGACCCATAAATTAACCATCAAACCTACCTTCCAGCACATTGACAAATTGTATGAAGAAAGTACAGCACGATATAGGTTTATTTGACACATGCTCCACCGTGACCTAAATGGAAAATGCAAAACATAGGTTTAAAATATAACAAAATTCTTATTAATGATTAAGAAGTTGTACATGAATGGCAATGAACTTCAGTGACTGCATTTTTAATCAAGTGATTTCAACTTTCTCATGAATTTACCCTAGATTTGATGGGAAACAATATGTGTTTAAATAATTCATAAGTATTAAATACATACAAAATTAGTTGCGTGAATGGCATTGCATAATACATTGGGTTTCCCAATAATTTTACAGCGACAGGAAGCCAGAAAATTTGAACAATCCTCTGAGATTTCTTCAAAAATTGAAGACATCCAAAGAGGTCAGTTGGAGAAATTGGATTGGAGCATGTGTTATGTCCCTTTGGGAGGTATGAGCAAAAAGCTTCATTTCTGTTGTAAGTCTTGGGTCTGAGCTGCCAGCTCATCTCAGTTATGGTAGGGGATGCTATGTGCCTAGTGGATTCCTTGTGGCAGGAAGTAAAACAGATTTATAAAGGTCACGGGCATGTGACTGCTGGATGTTCTTTATTTGAAGGAGCAAACAGTGAAAGGAGGACCGTAGTGGTCAACACTTTACTACACGTTTCCAAGTGTCAAGATAGGGAATCATATGCGATGATCTGCAAATTTCCCTCAGACCATTTTCGAAGACGAAACGAGACTTTGTTTAGCAAGCCATGAATCAAACCGAAATGAATTGAAAGAAAGACTTGAGGTAAAGTGACATGTGTCACCAGGTAGCGAGGCCCATTTCAACCCAGTATGTACAACAAACTTGCCACCAGATCAAGTGCAACTAGGCAGGCAGTTTTAGAGTCAAGGATGGTGAAAGATACGAAAGGGTCATCCTCCCCAGTCAAGGAATGGAACTTTTGACTCCAAGTTAGAGGACACTCCAAGTGCTCCCTCTGCCTTAAACGACTGAAACTGAGAGCTAAGGCAGGGACTCTGTGAGTCATGAGAACATAATCCAGTGAGGAGATCCGGGATCAGGATATTTCCTGTTTTCAGAGTCCCTGTCAAGCCAGTTATGGATGGATTTGCATTTGGGTTGGGAAATGATTGGACCAGGCCAAGTTTGGTAGTTCCGCTTCCCCCTGGGTGGGGCAGTAAGCGCCAATAAATAGGTCCTCTGCTGCACGACAGCTATCCTCCTGCCACTCGAGTTCTGATTGACTTTGGAGAACCTGGTGAGTCTTATTCTTCATTTCAACTTTGTTCATGGACACCCAAATGTTGAGTTTAGGCTGGACTCAGCAAGCTTGATGGGTCCAAAATTATGATCATGGGTATAATGCTACTTAGTGGATGAGAACTTGGAATCTGGGCACAATGTTGTATTGTATTTACTAGATTACTGATACCTAGTTTGAATTCCTCTATTGAAAAAGAGATTAACAGGAAATATTGACATGAAGGGATAAAGAGCAAAGTATTTACCTTCTTCTATGCCTTTTTCTCTTGGACCTCTGCTGTGATTTCAGAGGCATTTATCTTAGAAGGTGTGACACCCTTACACTCATCCTGATTGCCCTCTGCTCTGGATATAAGTCATCCTGTCGGGACGTCATGAGAGGAAATGTTGATACAAATTGCTTGTGAGCTTGCCCATGATTTTAGAACATGTGAGGGCCTTTTCTGAAGATGTTGTTTTCATTAAAAAGAAAAAAGGAAAGAAGGAAAGAAAGAAAGAAAGAAACCAAAAGAGAAAACATTGCATGTTTCTTCAAAACAAAGATATTTTCTTTAGAAAAGCTGTATGAGAAAAGGGAAGGTTTTCTCTGGGCTGATGTAACGATTTTCTGAAGAGCGAGAGAGAAGTCAGAAATTCATTAAAAAGTATTAAACAGATTAAAGCACATACTTAGAGATTGGTGAGATACTATCTGTTGTTATTCCACAAGATTTTGCTGTTTTCTCTATAGGAATTCCTTGTTGTGAACACGGTCATATACTTTCTTTCAGATATTAAGACTCCAGAAAGATGTCTTCTCAACATCAGCAGTGCAAGCAGCCCTGCCAGCCACCACCAGTGTGCACACCAAAATGCCATGACCCTTGCCCACCTTGCAAGTGTCCAGACCCTTGCCCACCTTGCAAGTGTCCAGACCCTTGCCCACCTATAAAGTGCCCTGACCCATGCGTGCCTCAGCAGTGCAAGCAGAAATGCCCTCCTGGGGCACCTGTTCAACATTGCTAGCAGAAGTGGCCACCCAAGAGTATGTAAGAGCTTGAGCTTTTATCTGCATGTGGAAAGGATAAGGACAATCAGCTCAGCTAGTTCCAGAGCTCCACCTTCCTCTTCTCTTCAAAGCCTATCATGGATACGGAAGAAGCTTCTCCACCCTTCAGCCTCAATATGCGAGTGCTGCTTCCTGACAGACAGAGGTTTCTTACCTGCGGGTGCTGTACTGCTTCCCTCTGGGAGGTGCCCAAGAAAGCATCGCAGAGCCTCAGAAGGAAGAGCAGCCGCTCTCCTCCTGGGCGCCCTCTGAGGATTCTCTCGCTGTCTTCTGTGTCGGTCGGTCACCTGGGCATGGGTTTCTACCAGCTGAGCAATTGTTACTTATCCTCCACGTCCTGAATAAAATACAGTTCTTTTGTGAGATGGGAAAATATTTTCTTTCTTTGCAAACCTGCTTTTAGCAATATCATATGATAATGTTGCTTGATTTCTATCCTTCTTTGATCCCGAGTCACAGTCAGTGTTATCTGAATTTTGAGTCGTATCAATGATTATTTCTATACAGTTAAAAATCCAGGTTATTTTCCTAATTATTGCTTGACTCATTTAAGGAACAAGTTTTGTAACTTCTTGGGATTTCAAATCCTTTAATAAACTCTGGGGAAAATCACATATACAGTGCCCACTTGCTTAGCCATAAAAATTACACGAAAGAGTGTCATTTAGTTGGCACAATGCCGAGCATGTAATTGGCATTTGAGAGGTGGCAGATCATCATTGTCCCTGTCATCATCACCGTCACCACCACCAACACCGTCACCACCACCCCCAGGTGCTCCAAGCAGGGGAGTGGCTCTGACATACCTAGTAGAGCAAGCAAGGATATTCTTTAAACTCTATTATTCATTCATATTCTGTGTTGATTTTCTTTACCAGTTTAACTGAACTTTTAATCTGACCTCAAAAAATAACCAGTTTGGGAAATTATTGGGATACTCTGTATAAAATTATAATAGTTCTGAAAACATGGGTAGTACAAAAGAAAGGGAATTTAAAGGGACCTTACCAGACAAAGTGCTACCTCTTCCCCATTTGTACAACGTGCTCTTCTTATTGCAAAACTCAACAACCGCAGGGTCTTACTATGTTTTTTCACCTCGGAAATTACATTCTTCATTATTTTGACCCCACATTTGAGATACACAGGGGAATCCAATGTTTATCTTGATTTACAAAATGACTGTTACTATGCCGCTTGTTTTCCAAGTGCTTAGCTTACTGATGCAGTAAGATGTGAAAAGGGATGTGTTCATTAAGCATATCCCTTCTTGTGGTTAGAAGTAAAGGAGTCAAAGATACCAGAGCTGCAGAAGCAAACAAATGCCCATGTTACTGTTGAACGCTCACCAGACTGTGTCATGAGTGAAAAATCAACACTGCTATTTGGGAGTTGTCTCTACTGTAGCTACTGTTATTTGACCTGACATAGAAATTAGTTCTTTGAGGTGGGATGCTCCTGTAACAAATCTTAAAAAAATTGTGGCATTGGCTCATGTGTCTGGAGGTGGTTGGAAAGGAATCTGATATTGGAAGCCGTAAATGTGGTGCTACATGTTATTCAAAGGTAAAATGTTTGAAGTAATCGTTGTCCATGGTATCTTTAGAGGCAAAGCAATGGTTGCTCACTTGCTGATTTGCCCAGGGTATTTCAGGAGATGTATGTTCAGGAAAATCTTTCTGGTTGACAGGCCAGAAATGTAAAGAATGTAAAGAAAAATAATACAGTCCAGAAGTTCAAAACCTTGTTGAATTAGAAAACTCACCGCTTGTAAGTCCTAAAGAGTAAGAGATGCGATTAGAAGTGGTTTTCAACTAGAAGTTCAATTTCAGTGGACTGTTACAACAGGGAAAGTAGACAGAAGTTGTCTTCTTTCCACCTGTGTGCCAGGGAGCCTCATGGTTGTTGTATTATGTTAGGGGAAAAAGCAGTAATTTAATCAGGCCAGAAAATTCCTTCTACAAAAGGACCTAACTGAGATCTGTAGGACATAGAAATGATTGGGGGACTGAAATTATATCAGGTGCCTAATAAGTTTCTGAGGGAATTGAGAACTAAATTAACTATGGGCCAAAACGAAAAAGAATGATTTTTAAGATTACTAACGACATTCCCACACACCTTTCCCTAATTTCCAACTAGGAAATCAGATATGGTCAGTACAGGTGACTAAAAGGGAATATCCACTCTGAGGTGACTACAAGGACCCCAGAGAATGATGGATAAAGGAAGCTCTCTCAGAGAATAGTATCAGATCCCGAGAGAGCCAAGGAGGAGAAGGAACACAGAGATGCTCAAACATTGTTACTCCGTTGTATGATACTTATTCCTTCATGCTTTCCCTCTGGGTTTATTGAGGAATAATTAACAAACGAAATTGTACATATTTACGGTGTATAATGTGATGACTTGACATATGTGTACTTTATGCAGTCATTACCATCATCGGTCACTTAGAACATAAATCACTTCATCAGTAACAATGTAATGTGTGTATGTCTCCCTGTTTCTCTCTGTGTGTGTGTGTGTGTGTGTGTGTGTCTTTATATGTGTGTGTGTGATGAGAATGCTTATGGTCTAATTTCCCAGCAGGATTCAACTACACAAGTGAGTGCTATTACCTAGATCACCATGCTCTACTATAGACTCTGAGAACTCATTCATTGTATGATTGCAGGCTTGTACCCGTGGCCAAACATACGACCTTTCCCCGACCCCTCAGACTCTGCTGACCACCATTCTACTCTCTGTTGCTCTGACATCTGTTAGTTTGGAAACACATTCCAAAATGAACAATAGTACGAAGGAGAAATAAGAAATAAATAGAAAATAACTTAAGATGAACGAAAATGAAAAGAAAACATACAAGAACATTCGGGATAAATGTAATGCAGCACAAAGAGAGCAACCTATGCCTAGAGATATCTATATTACAAAAGATGATCTCAAATCAGTAGCCTGATAGACATGGATGCATGTGTGTGGGTTTATGAAAACTGAAAACTCGTAACACTAAATACAGCAAAGTATCAGCAGTGATTGTTTTTGGCCGTTTAATAAACATGCTCATTTTTTAACAGCTTTATGTTTTCCGCATTATATATTAAATGGTATACCTTCATTTTAATAACAACGTATCATATTGTTAAAAATATATATAGGAGTCAGTGAAGATGTGGCTGAGCTGCAAGCAAAGTTTACGGCCTGGTCTTCTGGCACATGCCTAGCTGATGACTTTCACACGATTCAAGTGTCTCCTCTTTCTCCTCCTCTACTCCTCATTTCCCTCTTCCTCCTGCTGTCCCATTATAAAACCCCATTCCTAAGAAGCTTCCTGATTATTTGGCCAAGACAAGTTACTAGGCCAGTTCTTCCTTCTGACTGCAGGAAGAATTATGAAAGGACTATTACTAAATGCATGGGCGATATGTCAAAGTACCAAATTGGACGGTTAAGGGGTAGATATTGGCAGTGAAGATAATATGGCAGGTTGAGGGTTCTGGCACGTGAAGAAGAAAGAGAATAAACGGTGAACATTTTTTTTCAAATTTCTATCTTCAAAGACCTAAAACATTGTTGGACTGAGTGGAAAAAAGCAAATATATCAGATGTGCCCTAACTTCACATTTCATCCACATGTCAGACCTGTAGTGCTTTGTTTATCTTTCCCCTCCCAGCGTCACTCTGAATCATTTATATGTGATGCTCTGAATCTGAAATGGTACCTTATATCTAGTTTTGGTTTCACACAATTGAAACTTCGTATTCACTTCTGGAATACAAGAGATTTATTTCCTGATAAAGGAATTTTAAGCGCAGGACAGCGGTCTAGGGAAGAGTTCACGTAAGTTGAGATGGGATATCCTGATTCCATTAAACATCTGTTCCCACATTCTACAGTATCATAAAGTGAGATTTGCAACTCTATTCCTAATCCAGACAGGGCCCTCACCAACCATGATCCATCAAAACACTCTTCAGTGCCCATGGCGACAGCATAGAAAAGAGTAGTGTTCATATCCAGGATAGAAGGGAGGAACTTAGAAAACCTGTTAACATCTAAATCACTGAAAAGTCAGAAATGAAGTCTTTGGTGGATGTGCTAAGGCAATGGTTCCTGAACTTCAGTTATTTGCTAATAGCTCATTATATTTGTCGTAATTCCACACCCCATGTGTCATATTACATTAATATGTTTGGCTTTAAATTCACTTCAAAATACCTTTGAAAATTTTTATTTTAATTGGCCATAGGTAATCATGTACATGAAATGACAGATGAAATATTCAAATTATATATTACAACCTGTAGGTACGTATATACATACAGAAATATGTTACAGAAACTGGGACAAGGACAGAGAGAGAGAGATTAAAATGTCTGGAACACGCAAAATCTGCAGAGCTGAAACTGCTAGAAGTCCATCTGACAGAGGAATATTCTTTTACCTGAGGGAACGTCAGCCTTGTTCTATTCAGGCCGTCATTGGATTGGATGAGAACTTCCCATGTTATAGAGGGCAACCGACTTAACTCAGGCTTCTGATTTAAATAATACTCTCATCCAAAATCATCCTTACAGAAACACACAGAATAATGTTTGTCCAGTAAACTGGGGACCTGTGCCAGTGAATCTGACCCATAAATTAACCATCAAACCTACCTTCCAGCACATTGACAAATTGTATGAAGAAAGTACAGCACGATATAGGTTTATTTGACACATGCTCCACCGTGACCTAAATGGAAAATGCAAAACATAGGTTTAAAATATAACAAAATTCTTATTAATGATTAAGAAGTTGTACGTGAATGGCAATGAACTTCAGTGACTGCATTTTTAATCAAGTGATTTCAACTTTCTCATGAATTTACCCTAGATTTGATGGGAAACAATATGTGTTTAAATAATTCATAAGTATTAAATACATACAAAATCAGTTGCGTGAATGGCATTGCATAATACATTGGGTTTCCCAATAATTTTACAGCGACAGGAAGCCAGAAAATTTGAACAATCCTCTGAGATTTCTTCAAAAATTGAAGACATCCAAAGAGGTCAGTTGGAGAAATTGGATTGGAGCATGTGTTATGTCCCTTTGGGAGGTATGAGCAAAAAGCTTCATTTCTGTTGTAAGTCTTGGGTCTGAGCTGCCAGCTCATCTCAGTTATGGTAGGGGATGCTATGTGCCTAGTGGATTCCTTGTGGCAGGAAGTAAAACAGATTTATAAAGGTCACGGGCATCTGACTGCTGGATGTTCTTTATTTGAAGGAGCAAACAGTGAAAGGAGGACCGTAGTGGTCAACACTTTACTACACGTTTCCAAGTGTCAAGATAGGGAATCATATGCGATGATCTGCAAATTTCCCTCAGACCATTTTCGAAGACGAAACGAGACTTTGTTTAGCAAGCCATGAATCAAACCGAAATGAATTGAAAGAAAGACTTGAGGTAAAGTGACATGTGTCACCAGGTAGCGAGGCCCATTTCAACCCAGTATGTACAACAAACTTGCCACCAGATCAAGTGCAACTAGGCAGGCAGTTTTAGAGTCAAGGATGGTGAAAGATACGAAAGGGTCATCCTCCCCAGTCAAGGAATGGAACTTTTGACTCCAAGTTAGAGGACACTCCAAGTGCTCCCTCTGCCTTAAACGACTGAAACTGAGAGCTAAGGCAGGGACTCTGTGAGTCATGAGAACATAATCCAGTGAGGAGATCCGGGATCAGGATATTTCCTGTTTTCAGAGTCCCTGTCAAGCCAGTTATGGATGGATTTGCATTTGGGTTGGGAAATGATTGGACCAGGCCAAGTTTGGTAGTTCCGCTTCCCCCTGGGTGGGGCAGTAAGCGCCAATAAATAGGTCCTCTGCTGCACGACAGCTATCCTCCTGCCACTCGAGTTCTGATTGACTTTGGAGAACCTGGTGAGTCTTATTCTTCATTTCAACTTTGTTCATGGACACCCAAATGTTGAGTTTAGGCTGGACTCAGCAAGCTTGATGGGTCCAAAATTATGATCATGGGTATAATGCTACTTAGTGGATGAGAACTTGGAATCTGGGCACAATGTTGTATTGTATTTACTAGATTACTGATACCTAGTTTGAATTCCTCTATTGAAAAAGAGATTAACAGGAAATATTGACATGAAGGGATAAAGAGCAAAGTATTTACCTTCTTCTATGCCTTTTTCTCTTGGACCTCTGCTGTGATTTCAGAGGCATTTATCTTAGAAGGTGTGACACCCTTACACTCATCCTGATTGCCCTCTGCTCTGGATATAAGTCATCCTGTCGGGACGTCATGAGAGGAAATGTTGATACAAATTGCTTGTGAGCTTGCCCATGATTTTAGAACATGTGAGGGCCTTTTCTGAAGATGTCGTTTTCATTAAAAAGAAAAAAGGAAAGAAGGAAAGAAAGAAAGAAAGAAACCAAAAGAGAAAACATTGCATGTTTCTTCAAAACAAAGATATTTTCTTTAGAAAAGCTGTATGAGAAAAGGGAAGGTTTTCTCTGGGCTGATGTAACGATTTTCTGAAGAGCGAGAGAGAAGTCAGAAATTCATTAAAAAGTATTAAACAGATTAAAGCACATACTTAGAGATTGGTGAGATGCTATCTGTTGTTATTCCACAAGATTTTGCTGTTTTCTCTATAGGAATTCCTTGTTGTGAACACGGTCATATACTTTCTTTCAGATATTAAGACTCCAGAAAGATGTCTTTTCAACATCAGCAGTGCAAGCAGCCCTGCCAGCCACCACCAGTGTGCACACCAAAATGCCATGACCCTTGCCCACCTTGCAAGTGTCCAGACCCTTGCCCACCTTGCAAGTGTCCAGACCCTTGCCCACCTATAAAGTGCCCTGACCCATGCGTGCCTCAGCAGTGCAAGCAGAAATGCCCTCCTGGGGCACCTGTTCAACATTGCTAGCAGAAGTGGCCACCCAAGAGTATGTAAGAGCTTGAGCTTTTATCTGCATGTGGAAAGGATAAGGACAATCAGCTCAGCTAGTTCCAGAGCTCCACCTTCCTCTTCTCTTCAAAGCCTATCATGGATACGGAAGAAGCTTCTCCACCCTTCAGCCTCAATATGCGAGTGCTGCTTCCTGACAGACAGAGGTTTCTTACCTGCGGGTGCTGTACTGCTTCCCTCTGGGAGGTGCCCAAGAAAGCATCGCAGAGCCTCAGAAGGAAGAGCAGCCGCTCTCCTCCTGGGCGCCCTCTGAGGATTCTCTCGCTGTCTTCTGTGTCGGTCGGTCACCTGGGCATGGGTTTCTACCAGCTGAGCAATTGTTACTTATCCTCCACGTCCTGAATAAAATACAGTTCTTTTGTGAGATGGGAAAATATTTTCTTTCTTTGCAAACCTGCTTTTAGCAATATCATATGATAATGTTGCTTGATTTCTATCCTTCTTTGATCCCGAGTCACAGTCAGTGTTATCTGAATTTTGAGTCGTATCAATGATTATTTCTATACAGTTAAAAATCCAGGTTATTTTCCTAATTATTGCTTGACTCATTTAAGGAACAAGTTTTGTAACTTCTTGGGATTTCAAATCCTTTAATAAACTCTGGGGAAAATCACATATACAGTGCCCACTTGCTTAGCCATAAAAATTACATGAAAGTGTGTCATTTAGTTGGCACAATGCCGAGCATGTAATTGGCATTTGAGAGGTGGCAGATCATCATTGTCCCTGTCATCATCACCGTCACCACCACCAACACCGTCACCACCACCCCAGGTGCTCCAAGCAGGGGAGTGGCTCTGACATACCTAGTAGAGCAAGCAAGGATATTCTTTAAACTCTATTATTCATTCATATTCTGTGTTGATTTTCTTTACCAGTTTAACTGAACTTTTAATCTGACCTCAAAAAATAACCAGTTTGGGAAATTATTGGGATACTCTGTATAAAATTATAATAGTTCTGAAAACATGGGTAGTACAAAAGAAAGGGAATTTAAAGGGACCTTACCAGACAAAGTGCTACCTCTTCCCCATTTGTACAACGTGCTCTTCTTATTGCAAAACTCAACAACCGCAGGGTCTTACTATGTTTTTTCACCTCGGAAATTACATTCTTCATTATTTTGACCCCACATTTGAGATACACGGGGGAATCCAATGTTTATCTTGATTTACAAAATGACTGTTACTATGCCGCTTGTTTTCCAAGTGCTTAGCTTACTGGTGCAGTAAGCTGTGAAAAGGGATGTGTTCATTAAGCATATCCCTTCTTGTGGTTAGAAGTAAAGGAGTCAAAGATACCAGAGCTGCAGAAGCAAACAAATGCCCATGTTACTGTTCAATGCTCACCAGACTGTGTCATGAGTGAAAAATCAACACTGCTATTTGGGAGTTGTCTCTACTGTAGCTACTGTTATTTGACCTGACATAGAAATTAGTTCTTTGAGGTGGGATGCTCCTGTAACAAATCTTAAAAAAATTGTGGCATTGGCTCATGTGTCTGGAGGTGGTTGGAAAGGAATCTGATATTGGAAGCCGTAAATATGGTGCTACATGTTATTCAAAGGCAAAATGTTTGAAGTAATGGTTGTCCATGGTATCTTTAGAGGCAAAGCAATGGTTGCTCACTTGCTGATTTGTCCAGGGTATTTCAGGAGATGTATGTTCAGGAAAATCTTTCTGGTTGACAGGCCAGAAATGTAAAGAATGAAAAGAAAAATAATACAGTCCAGAAGTTCAAAACCTTGTTGAATTAGAAAACTCACCGCTTGTAAGTCCTAAAGAGTAAGAGATGCGATTAGAAGTGGTTTTCAACTAGAAGTTCAATTTCAGTGGACTGTTACAACAGGGAAAGTAGACAGAAGTTGTCTTCTTTCCACCTGTGTGCCAGGGAGCCTCATGGTTGTTGTATTATGTTAGGGGAAAAAGCAGTAATTTAATCAGGCCAGAAAATTCCTTCTACAAAAGGACCTAACTGAGATCTGTAGGACATAGAAATGATTGGGGGACTGAAATTATATCAGGTGCCTAATAAGTTTCTGAGGGAATTGAGAACTAAATTAACTATGGAGCAAAACGAAAAAGAATGATTTTTAAGATTACTAACGACATTCCCACGCACCTTTCCCTAATTTCCAACTAGGAAATCAGATATGGTCAGTACAGGTGACTAAAAGGGAATATCCACTCTGAGGTGACTACAAGGACCCCAGAGAATGATGGATAAAGGAAGCTCTCTCAGAGAATAGTATCAGATCCTGAGAGAGCCAAGGAGGAGAAGGAACACAGAGATGCTCAAATATTGTTACTCCGTTGTATGATACTTATTCCTTCATGCTTTCCCTCTGGGTTTATTAAGGAATAATTAACAAACGAAATTGTACATATTTACGGTGTATAATGTGATGACTTGACATATGTGTACTTTATGCAGTCATTACCATCATCGGTCACTTAGAACATAAATCACTTCATCAGTAACAATGTAATGTGTGTATGTCTCCCTGTTTCTCTCTCTGTGTGTGTGTGTGTGTGTGTGTGTCTTTATATGTGTGTGTGTGATGAGAATGCTTATGGTCTAATTTCCCAGCAGGATTCAACTACACAAGTGAGTGCTATTACCTAGATCACCATGCTCTACTATAGACTCTGAGAACTCATTCATTGTATGATTGCAGGCTTGTACCCGTGGCCAAACATACGACCTTTCCCCGACCCCTCAGACTCTGCTGACCACCATTCTACTCTCTGTTGCTCTGACATCTGTTAGTTTGGAAACACATTCCAAAATGAACAATGGTACGAAGCAGAAATAAGAAATAAATAGAAAATAACTTAAGATGAACGAAAATGAAAAGAAAACATACAAGAACATTCGGGATAAATGTAATGCAGCACAAAGAGAGCAACCTATGCCTAGAGATATCTATATTACAAAAGATGATCTCAAATCAGTAGCCTGATAGACATGGATGCATGTGTGTGGGTTTATGAAAATTGAAAACTCGTAACACTAAATACAGCAAAGTATCAGCAGTGATTGTTTTTGGCCGTTTAATAAACATGCTCATTTTTTAACAGCTTTATGTTTTCCGCATTATATATTAAATGGTATACCTTCATTTTAATAACAACGTATCATATTGTTAAAAATATATATAGGAGTCAGTGAAGATGTGGCTGAGCTGCAAGCAAAGTTTACGACCTGGTCTTCTGGCACATGCCTAGCTGATGACTTTCACACGATTCAAGTGTCTCCTCTTTCTCCTCCTCTACTCCTCATTTCCCTCTTCCTCCTGCTGTCCCATTATAAAACCCCATTCCTAAGAAGCTTCCTGATTATTTGGCCAAGACAAGTTACTAGGCCAGTTCTTCCTTCTGACTGCAGGAAGAATTATGAAAGGACTATTACTAAATGCATGGGCGATATGTCAAAGTACCAAATTGGACGGTTAAGGGGTAGATATTGGCAGTGAAGATAATATGGCAGGTTGAGGGTTCTGGCACGTGAAGAAGAAGACAGAATAAACGGTGAACATTTTTTTCAAATTTCTCTCTTCAGAGACCTAAAACATTGTTGGACTGAGTGGAAAAAAGCAAATATATCAGATGTGCCCTAAGTTCACATTTCATCCACATGTCAGACCTGTAGTGCTTTGCTTATCTTTCCCCTCCCAGCGTCACTCTGAATCATTTATATGTGATGCTCCGAATCTGAAATGGTACCTTATATCTACTTTTGGTTTCACACAATTGAAACTTAGTATTCATTTATGGAATACAAGAGATTTATTTCCTGATAAAGGAATTTTAAGCGCAGGACAGCGGTCTAGGGAAGAGTTCACGTAAGTTGAGATGGGATATCCTGATTCCATTAAACATCTGTCCCCTCATTCTACAGTATCATAAAGCGAGATTTGCAACTCTATTCCTAAACCAGACAGGGCCCTCACCAACCATGATCCATCAAACACTCTTCAGTGCCCATGGTGACAGCATAGAAAAGAGTAGTGTTCATATCCAGGATAGAAGGGAGGAACTTAGAAAACCTGTTAACATCTAAATCACTGAAAAGTCAGAAATGAAGTCTTTGGTGGATGTGCTAAGGCAATGGTTCCTGAACTTCAATTATTTGCTAATAGCTCATTATATTTGTCGTAATTCCACACCCCATGTGTCATATTACATTAATATGTTTGGCTTTAAATTCACTTCAAAATACCTTTGAAAATTTTTATTTTAATTGGCCATAGGTAATCATGTACATGAAATGACAGATGAAATATTCAAATTATATATTACAACCTGTAGGTACGTATATACATACAGAAATGTGTTACAGAAACTGGGACAAGGACACAGAGAGAGAGATTAAAATGTCTGGAACACGCAAAATCTGCAGAGCTGAAACTGCTAGAAGTCCATCTGACAGAGGAATATTCTTTTACCTGAGGGAACGTCAGCCTTGTTCTATTCAGGCCGTCATTGGATTGGATGAGAACTTCCCACGTTATAGAGGGCAACCGACTTAACTCAGGCTTCTGATTTAAATAATACTCTCATCCAAAATCATCCTTACAGAAACACACAGAATAATGTTTGTCCAGTAAACGGGGGACCTGTGCCAGTGAATCTGACCCATAAATTAACCATCAAACCTACCTTCCAGCACATTGACAAATTGTATGAAGAAAGTACAGCACGATATAGGTTTATTTGACACATGCTCCACCGTGACCTAAATGGAAAATGCAAAACATAGGTTTAAAATATAACAAAATTCTTATTAATGATTAAGAAGTTGTACGTGAATGGCAATGAACTTCAGTGACTGCATTTTTAATCAAGTGATTTCAACTTTCTCATGAATTTACCCTAGATTTGATGGGAAACAATATGTGTTTAAATAATTCATAAGTATTAAATACATACAAAATTAGTTGCGTGAATGGCATTGCATAATACATTGGGTTTCCCAATAATTTTACAGCGACAGGAAGCCAGAAAATTTGAACAATCCTCTGAGATTTCTTCAAAAATTGAAGACATCCGAAGAGGTCAGTTGGAGAAATTGGATTGGAGCATGTGTTATGTCCCTTTGGGAGGTATGAGCAAAAAGCTTCATTTCTGTTGTAAGTCTTGGGTCTGAGCTGCCAGCTCATCTCAGTTATGGTAGGGGATGCTATGTGCCTAGTGGATTCCTTGTGGCAGGAAGTAAAACAGATTTATAAAGGTCACAGGCATCTGACTGCTGGATGTTCTTTATTTGAAGGAGCAAACAGTGAAAGGAGGACCGTAGTGGTCAACACTTTACTACACGTTTCCAAGTGTCAAGATAGGGAATCATATGAGATGATCTGCAAATTTCCCTCAGACCATTTTCGAAGACGAAACGAGACTTTGTTTAGCAAGCCATGAATCAAACCGAAATGAATTGAAAGAAAGACTTGAGGTAAAGTGACATGTGTCACCAGGTAGCGAGGCCCATTTCAACCCAGTATGTACAACAAACTTGCCACCAGATCAAGTGCAACTAGGCAGGCAGTTTTAGAGTCAAGGATGGTGAAAGATACGAAAGGGTCATCCTCCCCAGTCAAGGAATGGAACTTTTGACTCCAAGTTAGAGGACACTCCAAGTGTTCCCACTGCCTTAAATGACTGAAACTGAGAGCTAAGGCAGGGACTCTGTGAGTCATGAGAACATAATCCAGTGAGGAGATCCGGGATCAGGATATTTCCTGTTTTCAGAGTCCCTGCCAAGCCAGTTATGGATGGATTTGCATTTGGGTTGGGAAATGATTGGACCAGGCCAAGGTTGGTAGTTCCGCTTCCCCCTGGGTGGGGCAGTAAGCGCCAATAAATAGGTCCTCTGCTGCACGACAGCTATCCTCCTGCCACTCGGAGAACCTGGTGAGTCTTATTCTTCATTTCAACTTTGTTCATGGACACCCAAATGTTGAGTTTAGGCTGGACTCAGCAAGCTTGATGGGTCCAAAATTATGACCATGGGTATAATGCTACTTAGTGGATGAGAACTTGGAATCTGGGCACAATGTTGTATTGTATTTACTAGATTACTGATACCTAGTTTGAATTCCTCTATTGAAAAAGAGATTAACAGGAAATATTGACATGAAGGGATAAAGAGCAAAGTATTTACCTTCTTCTATGCCTTTTTCTCTTGGACCTCTGCTGTGATTTCAGAGGCATTTATCTTAGAAGGTGTGAGACCCTTACACTCATCCTGATTGCCCTCTGCTCTGGATATAAGTCATCCTGTTGGGACGTCATGAGAGGAAATGTTGATACAAATTGCTTGTGAGCTTGCCCATGATTTTAGAACATGTGAGGGCCTTTTCTGAAGATGTCGTTTTCATTAAAAAGAAAAAAGGAAAGAAGGAAAGAAAGAAAGAAAGAAACCAAAAGAGAAAACATTGCATGTTTCTTCAAAACAAAGATATTTTCTTTAGAAAAGCTGTATGAGAAAAGGGAAGGTTTTCTCTGGGCTGATGTAACGATTTTCTGAAGAGCGAGAGAGAAGTCAGAAATTCATTAAAAAGTATTAAACAGATTAAAGCACATACTTAGAGATTGGTGAGATGCTATCTGTTGTTATTCCACAAGATTTTGCTGTTTTCTCTATAGGAATTCCTTGTTGTGAACACGGTCATATACTTTCTTTCAGATATTAAGACTCCAGAACGATGTCTTCTCAACATCAGCAGTGCAAGCAGCCCTGCCAGCCACCACCAGTGTGCACACCAAAATGCCATGACCCTTGCCCACCTTGCAAGTGTCCAGACCCTTGCCCACCTTGCAAGTGTCCAGACCCTTGCCCACCTATAAAGTGCCCTGACCCATGCGTGCCTCAGCAGTGCAAGCAGAAATGCCCTCCTGGGGCACCTGTTCAACATTGCTAGCAGAAGTGGCCACCCAAGAGTATGTAAGAGCTTGAGCTTTTATCTGCATGTGGAAAGGATAAGGACAATCAGCTCAACTAGTTCCAGAGCTCCACCTTCCTCTTCTCTTCAAAGCCTATCATGGATACGGAAGAAGCTTCTCCACCCTTCAGCCTCAATATGCGAGTGCTGCTTCCTGACAGACAGAGGTTTCTTACCTGCGGGTGCTGTACTGCTTCCCTCTGGGAGGTGCCCAAGAAAGCATCGCAGAGCCTCAGAAGGAAGAGCAGCCGCTCTCCTCCTGGGCGCCCTCTGAGGATTCTCTCGCTGTCTTCTGTGTCGGTCGGTCACCTGGGCATGGGTTTCTACCAGCTGAGCAATTGTTACTTATCCTCCACGTCCTGAATAAAATACAGTTCTTTTGTGAGATGGGAAAATATTTTCTTTCTTTGCAAACCTGCTTTTAGCAATATCATATGATAATGTTGCTTGATTTCTATCCTTCTTTGATCCCGAGTCACAGTCAGTGTTATCTGAATTTTGAGTCGTATCAATGATTATTTCTATACAGTTAAAAATCCAGGTTATTTTCCTAATTATTGCTTGACTCATTTAAGGAACAAGTTTTGTAACTTCTTGGGATTTCAAATCCTTTAATAAACTCTGGGGAAAATCACATATACAGTGCCCACTTGCTTAGCCATAAAAATTACATGAAAGTGTGTCATTTAGTTGGCACAATGCCGAGCATGTAATTGGCATTTGAGAGGTGGCAGATCATCATTGTCCCTGTCATCATCACCGTCACCACCACCAACACCGTCACCACCACCCCAGGTGCTCCAAGCAGGGGAGTGGCTCTGACATACCTAGTAGAGCAAGCAAGGATATTCTTTAAACTCTATTATTCATTCATATTCTGTGTTGATTTTCTTTACCAGTTTAACTGAACTTTTAATCTGACCTCAAAAAATAACCAGTTTGGGAAATTATTGGGATACTCTGTATAAAATTATAATAGTTCTGAAAACATGGGTAGTACAAAAGAAAGGGAATTTAAAGGGACCTTACCAGACAAAGTGCTACCTCTTCCCCATTTGTACAACGTGCTCTTCTTATTGCAAAACTCAACAACCGCAGGGTCTTACTATGTTTTTTCACCTCGGAAATTACATTCTTCATTATTTTGACCCCACATTTGAGATACACGGGGGAATCCAATGTTTATCTTGATTTACAAAATGACTGTTACTATGCCGCTTGTTTTCCAAGTGCTTAGCTTACTGGTGCAGTAAGCTGTGAAAAGGGATGTGTTCATTAAGCATATCCCTTCTTGTGGTTAGAAGTAAAGGAGTCAAAGATACCAGAGCTGCAGAAGCAAACAAATGCCCATGTTACTGTTCAATGCTCACCAGACTGTGTCATGAGTGAAAAATCAACACTGCTATTTGGGAGTTGTCTCTACTGTAGCTACTGTTATTTGACCTGACATAGAAATTAGTTCTTTGAGGTGGGATGCTCCTGTAACAAATCTTAAAAAAATTGTGGCATTGGCTCATGTGTCTGGAGGTGGTTGGAAAGGAATCTGATATTGGAAGCCGTAAATATGGTGCTACATGTTATTCAAAGGCAAAATGTTTGAAGTAATGGTTGTCCATGGTATCTTTAGAGGCAAAGCAATGGTTGCTCACTTGCTGATTTGTCCAGGGTATTTCAGGAGATGTATGTTCAGGAAAATCTTTCTGGTTGACAGGCCAGAAATGTAAAGAATGAAAAGAAAAATAATACAGTCCAGAAGTTCAAAACCTTGTTGAATTAGAAAACTCACCGCTTGTAAGTCCTAAAGAGTAAGAGATGCGATTAGAAGTGGTTTTCAACTAGAAGTTCAATTTCAGTGGACTGTTACAACAGGGAAAGTAGACAGAAGTTGTCTTCTTTCCACCTGTGTGCCAGGGAGCCTCATGGTTGTTGTATTATGTTAGGGGAAAAAGCAGTAATTTAATCAGGCCAGAAAATTCCTTCTACAAAAGGACCTAACTGAGATCTGTAGGACATAGAAATGATTGGGGGACTGAAATTATATCAGGTGCCTAATAAGTTTCTGAGGGAATTGAGAACTAAATTAACTATGGGCCAAAACGAAAAAGAATGATTTTTAAGATTACAAACGACATTCTCACGCACCTTTCCCTAATTTCCAACTAGGAAATCAGATATGGTCAGTACAGGTGACTAAAAGGGAATATCCACTCTGAGGTGACTACAAGGACCCCAGAGAATGATGGATAAAGGAAGCTCTCTCAGAGAATAGTATCAGATCCTGAGAGAGCCAAGGAGGAGAAGGAACACAGAGATGCTCAAATATTGTTACTCCGTTGTATGATACTTATTCCTTCATGCTTTCCCTCTGGGTTTATTAAGGAATAATTAACAAATGAAATTGTACATATTTACGGTGTATAATGTGATGACTTGACATATGTGTACTTTATGCAGTCATTACCATCATCGGTCACTTAGAACATAAATCACTTCATCAGTAACAATGTAATGTGTGTATGTCTCCCTGTTTCTCTGTGTGTGTGTGTGTGTGTGTGTGTGTGTGTGTGTGTCTTTATATGTGTGTGTGTGATGAGAATGCTTATGGTCTAATTTCCCAGCAGGATTCAACTACACAAGTGAGTGCTATTACCTAGATCACCATGCTCTACTATAGACTCTGAGAACTCATTCATTGTATGATTGCAGGCTTGTACCCGTGGCCAAACATCCGACCTTTCCCCGACCCCTCAGACCCTGCTGACCACCATTCTACTCTCTGTTGCTCTGACATCTGTTAGTTTGGAAACACATTCCAAAATGAACAATGGTACGAAGCAGAAATAAGAAATAAATAGAAAATAACTTAAGATGAACGAAAATGAAAAGAAAACATACAAGAACATTTGGGATAAATGTAATGCAGCACAAAGAGAGCAACCTATGCCTAGAGATATCTATATTACAAAAGATGATCTCAAATCAGTAGCCTGATAGACATGGATGCATGTGTGTGGGTTTATGAAAATTGAAAACTCGTAACACTAAATACAGCAAAGTATCAGCAGTGATTGTTTTTGGCCGTTTAATAAACATGCTCATTTTTTAACAGCTTTATGTTTTCCGCATTATATATTAAATGGTATACCTTCATTTTAATAACAACGTATCATATTGTTAAAAATATATATAGGAGTCAGTGAAGATGTGGCTGAGCTGCAAGCAAAGTTTACGACCTGGTCTTCTGGCACATGCCTAGCTGATGACTTTCACACGATTCAAGTGTCTCCTCTTTCTCCTCCTCTACTCCTCATTTCCCTCTTCCTCCTGCTGTCCCATTATAAAACCCCATTCCTAAGAAGCTTCCTGATTATTTGGCCAAGACAAGTTACTAGGCCAGTTCTTCCTTCTGACTGCAGGAAGAATTATGAAAGGACTATTACTAAATGCATGGGCGATATGTCAAAGTACCAAATTGGACGGTTAAGGGGTAGATATTGGCAGTGAAGATAATATGGCAGGTTGAGGGTTCTGGCACGTGAAGAAGAAGACAGAATAAACGGTGAACATTTTTTTCAAATTTCTCTCTTCAGAGACCTAAAACATTGTTGGACTGAGTGGAAAAAAGCAAATATATCAGATGTGCCCTAAGTTCACATTTCATCCACATGTCAGACCTGTAGTGCTTTGCTTATCTTTCCCCTCCCAGCGTCACTCTGAATCATTTATATGTGATGCTCCGAATCTGAAATGGTACCTTATATCTACTTTTGGTTTCACACAATTGAAACTTAGTATTCATTTATGGAATACAAGAGATTTATTTCCTGATAAAGGAATTTTAAGCGCAGGACAGCGGTCTAGGGAAGAGTTCACGTAAGTTGAGATGGGATATCCTGATTCCATTAAACA
Source organism: Leucopleurus acutus (assembly GCF_964270905.1). Taxonomy (NCBI): domain Eukaryota; kingdom Metazoa; phylum Chordata; class Mammalia; order Artiodactyla; family Delphinidae; genus Leucopleurus; species Leucopleurus acutus. The sequence goes on along the minus strand of NC_139143.1, from coordinate 82,943,812 downwards.
TCTGTCCCCTCATTCTACAGTATCATAAAGCGAGATTTGCAACTCTATTCCTAAACCAGACAGGGCCCTCACCAACCATGATCCATCAAACACTCTTCAGTGCCCATGGTGACAGCCTAGAAAAGAGTAGTGTTCATATCCAGGATAGAAGGGAGGAACTTAGAAAACCTGTTAACATCTAAATCACTGAAAAGTCAGAAATGAAGTCTTTGGTGGATGTGCTAAGGCAATGGTTCCTGAACTTCAGTTATTTGCTAATAGCTCATTATATTTGTCGTAATTCCACACCCCATGTGTCATATTACATTAATATGTTTGGCTTTAAATTCACTTCAAAATACCTTTGAAAATTTTTATTTTAATTGGCCATAGGTAATCATGTACATGAAATGACAGATGAAATATTCAAATTATATATTACAACCTGTAGGTACGTATATACATACAGAAATGTGTTACAGAAACTGGGACAAGGACAGAGAGAGAGAGATTAAAATGTCTGGAACACGCAAAATCTGCAGAGCTGAAACTGCTAGAAGTCCATCTGACAGAGGAATATTCTTTTACCTGAGGGAACGTCAGCCTTGTTCTATTCAGGCCGTCATTGGATTGGATGAGAACTTCCCACGTTATAGAGGGCAACCGACTTAACTCAGGCTTCTGATTTAAATAATACTCTCATCCAAAATCATCCTTACAGAAACACACAGAATAATGTTTGTCCAGTAAACGGGGGACCTGTGCCAGTGAATCTGACCCATAAATTAACCATCAAACCTACCTTCCAGCACATTGACAAATTGTATGAAGAAAGTACAGCACGATATAGGTTTATTTGACACATGCTCCACCGTGACCTAAATGGAAAATGCAAAACATAGGTTTAAAATATAACAAAATTCTTATTAATGATTAAGAAGTTGTACGTGAATGGCAATGAACTTCAGTGACTGCATTTTTAATCAAGTGATTTCAACTTTCTCATGAATTTACCCTAGATTTGATGGGAAACAATATGTGTTTAAATAATTCATAAGTATTAAATACATACAAAATCAGTTGCGTGAATGGCATTGCATAATACATTGGGTTTCCCAATAATTTTACAGCGACAGGAAGCCAGAAAATTTGAACAATCCTCTGAGATTTCTTCAAAAATTGAAGACATCCGAAGAGGTCAGTTGGAGAAATTGGATTGGAGCATGTGTTATGTCCCTTTGGGAGGTATGAGCAAAAAGCTTCATTTCTGTTGTAAGTCTTGGGTCTGAGCTGCCAGCTCATCTCAGTTATGGTAGGGGATGCTATGTGCCTAGTGGATTCCTTGTGGCAGGAAGTAAAACAGATTTATAAAGGTCACAGGCATCTGACTGCTGGATGTTCTTTATTTGAAGGAGCAAACAGTGAAAGGAGGACCGTAGTGGTCAACACTTTACTACACGTTTACAAGTGTCAAGATAGGGAATCATATGAGATGATCTGCAAATTTCCCTCAGACCATTTTCGAAGACGAAACGAGACTTTGTTTAGCAAGCCATGAATCAAACCGAAATGAATTGAAAGAAAGACTTGAGGTAAAGTGACATGTGTCACCAGGTAGCGAGGCCCATTTCAACCCAGTATGTACAACAAACTTGCCACCAGATCAAGTGCAACTAGGCAGGCAGTTTTAGAGTCAAGGATGGTGAAAGATACGAAAGGGTCATCCTCCCCAGTCAAGGAATGGAACTTTTGACTCCAAGTTAGAGGACACTCCAAGTGTTCCCACTGCCTTAAATGACTGAAACTGAGAGCTAAGGCAGGGACTCTGTGAGTCATGAGAACATAATCCAGTGAGGAGATCCGGGATCAGGATATTTCCTGTTTTCAGAGTCCCTGCCAAGCCAGTTATGGATGGATTTGCATTTGGGTTGGGAAATGATTGGACCAGGCCAAGGTTGGTAGTTCCGCTTCCCCCTGGGTGGGGCAGTAAGCGCCAATAAATAGGTCCTCTGCTGCACGACAGCTATCCTCCTGCCACTCGGAGAACCTGGTGAGTCTTATTCTTCATTTCAACTTTGTTCATGGACACCCAAATGTTGAGTTTAGGCTGGACTCAGCAAGCTTGATGGGTCCAAAATTATGACCATGGGTATAATGCTACTTAGTGGATGAGAACTTGGAATCTGGGCACAATGTTGTATTGTATTTACTAGATTACTGATACCTAGTTTGAATTCCTCTATTGAAAAAGAGATTAACAGGAAATATTGACATGAAGGGATAAAGAGCAAAGTATTTACCTTCTTCTATGCCTTTTTCTCTTGGACCTCTGCTGTGATTTCAGAGGCATTTATCTTAGAAGGTGTGACACCCTTACACTCATCCTGATTGCCCTCTGCTCTGGATATAAGTCATCCTGTCGGGACGTCATGAGAGGAAATGTTGATACAAATTGCTTGTGAGCTTGCCCATGATTTTAGAACATGTGAGGGCCTTTTCTGAAGATGTCGTTTTCATTAAAAAGAAAAAAGGAAAGAAGGAAAGAAAGAAAGAAAGAAACCAAAAGAGAAAACATTGCATGTTTCTTCAAAACAAAGATATTTTCTTTAGAAAAGCTGTATGAGAAAAGGGAAGGTTTTCTCTGGGCTGATGTAACGATTTTCTGAAGAGCGAGAGAGAAGTCAGAAATTCATTAAAAAGTATTAAACAGATTAAAGCACATACTTAGAGATTGGTGAGATACTATCTGTTGTTATTCCACAAGATTTTGCTGTTTTCTCTATAGGAATTCCTTGTTGTGAACACGGTCATATACTTTCTTTCAGATATTAAGACTCCAGAAAGATGTCTTCTCAACATCAGCAGTGCAAGCAGCCCTGCCAGCCACCACCAGTGTGCACACCAAAATGCCATGACCCTTGCCCACCTTGCAAGTGTCCAGACCCTTGCCCACCTTGCAAGTGTCCAGACCCTTGCCCACCTATAAAGTGCCCTGACCCATGCGTGCCTCAGCAGTGCAAGCAGAAATGCCCTCCTGGGACACCTGTTCAACATTGCTAGCAGAAGTGGCCACCCAAGAGTATGTAAGAGCTTGAGCTTTTATCTGCATGTGGAAAGGATAAGGACAATCAGCTCAACTAGTTCCAGAGCTCCACCTTCCTCTTCTCTTCAAAGCCTATCATGGATACGGAAGAAGCTTCTCCACCCTTCAGCCTCAATATGCGAGTGCTGCTTCCTGACAGACAGAGGTTTCTTACCTGCGGGTGCTGTACTGCTTCCCTCTGGGAGGTGCCCAAGAAAGCATCGCAGAGCCTCAGAAGGAAGAGCAGCCGCTCTCCTCCTGGGCGCCCTCTGAGGATTCTCTCGCTGTCTTCTGTGTCGGTCGGTCACCTGGGCATGGGTTTCTACCAGCTGAGCAATTGTTACTTATCCTCCACGTCCTGAATAAAATACAGTTCTTTTGTGAGATGGGAAAATATTTTCTTTCTTTGCAAACCTGCTTTTAGCAATATCATATGATAATGTTGCTTGATTTCTATCCTTCTTTGATCCCGAGTCACAGTCAGTGTTATCTGAATTTTGAGTCGTATCAATGATTATTTCTATACAGTTAAAAATCCAGGTTATTTTCCTAATTATTGCTTGACTCATTTAAGGAACAAGTTTTGTAACTTCTTGGGATTTCAAATCCTTTAATAAACTCTGGGGAAAATCACATATACAGTGCCCACTTGCTTAGCCATAAAAATTACACGAAAGAGTGTCATTTAGTTGGCACAATGCCGAGCATGTAATTGGCATTTGAGAGGTGGCAGATCATCATTGTCCCTGTCATCATCACCGTCACCACCACCAACACCGTCACCACCACCCCCAGGTGCTCCAAGCAGGGGAGTGGCTCTGACATACCTAGTAGAGCAAGCAAGGATATTCTTTAAACTCTATTATTCATTCATATTCTGTGTTGATTTTCTTTACCAGTTTAACTGAAGTTTTAATCTGACCTCAAAAAATAACCAGTTTGGGAAATTATTGGGATACTCTGTATAAAATTATAATAGTTCTGAAAACATGGGTAGTACAAAAGAAAGGGAATTTAAAGGGACCTTACCAGACAAAGTGCTACCTCTTCCCCATTTGTACAACGTGCTCTTCTTATTGCAAAACTCAACAACCGCAGGGTCTTACTATGTTTTTTCACCTCGGAAATTACATTCTTCATTATTTTGACCCCACATTTGAGATACACAGGGGAATCCAATGTTTATCTTGATTTACAAAATGACTGTTACTATGCCGCTTGTTTTCCAAGTGCTTAGCTTACTGGTGCAGTAAGCTGTGAAAAGGGATGTGTTCATTAAGCATATCCCTTCTTGTGGTTAGAAGTAAAGGAGTCAAAGATACCAGAGCTGCAGAAGCAAACAAATGCCCATGTTACTGTTCAACGCTCACCAGACTGTGTCATGAGTGAAAAATCAACACTGCTATTTGGGAGTTGTCTCTACTGTAGCTACTGTTATTTGACCTGACATAGAAATTAGTTCTTTGAGGTGGGATGCTCCTGTAACAAATCTTAAAAAAATTGTGGCATTGGCTCATGTGTCTGGAGGTGGTTGGAAAGGAATCTGATATTGGAAGCCGTAAATGTGGTGCTACATGTTATTCAAAGGTAAAATGTTTGAAGTAATCGTTGTCCATGGTATCTTTAGAGGCAAAGCAATGGTTGCTCACTTGCTGATTTGCCCAGGGTATTTCAGGAGATGTATGTTCAGGAAAATCTTTCTGGTTGACAGGCCAGAAATGTAAAGAATGAAAAGAAAAATAATACAGTCCAGAAGTTCAAAACCTTGTTGAATTAGAAAACTCACCGCTTGTAAGTCCTAAAGAGTAAGAGATGCGATTAGAAGTGGTTTTCAACTAGAAGTTCAATTTCAGTGGACTGTTACAACAGGGAAAGTAGACAGAAGTTGTCTTCTTTCCACCTGTGTGCCAGGGAGCCTCATGGTTGTTGTATTATGTTAGGGGAAAAAGCAGTAATTTAATCAGGCCAGAAAATTCCTTCTACAAAATGACCTAACTGAGATCTGTAGGACATAGAAATGATTGGGGGACTGAAATTATATCAGGTGCCTAATAAGTTTCTGAGGGAATTGAGAACTAAATTAACTATGGGCCAAAACGAAAAAGAATGATTTTTAAGATTACTAACGACATTCCCACGCACCTTTCCCTAATTTCCAACTAGGAAATCAGATATGGTCAGTACAGGTGACTAAAAGGGAATATCCACTCTGAGGTGACTACAAGGACCCCAGAGAATGATGGACAAAGGAAGCTCTCTCAGAGAATAGTATCAGATCCTGAGAGAGCCAAGGAGGAGAAGGAACACAGAGATGCTCAAACATTCTTACTCCGTTGTATGATACTTATTCCTTCATGCTTTCCCTCTGGGTTTATTGAGGAATAATTAACAAACGAAATTGTACATATTTACGGTGTATAATGTGATGACTTGACATGTGTGTACTTTATGCAGTCATTACCATCATCGGTCACTTAGAACATAAATCACTTCATCAGTAACAATGTAATGTGTGTATGTCTCCCTGTTTCTCTCTCTGTGTGTGTGTGTGTGTGTGTGTGTCTTTATATGTGTGTGTGTGATGAGAATGCTTATGGTCTAATTTCCCAGCAGGATTCAACTACACAAGTGAGTGCTATTACCTAGATCACCATGCTCTACTATAGACTCTGAGAACTCATTCATTGTATGATTGCAGGCTTGTACCCGTGGCCAAACATCCGACCTTTCCCCGACCCCTCAGACTCTGCTGACCACCATTCTACTCTCTGTTGCTCTGACATCTGTTAGTTTGGAAACACATTCCAAAATGAACAATAGTACGAAGGAGAAATAAGAAATAAATAGAAAATAACTTAAGATGAACGAAAATGAAAAGAAAACATACAAGAACATTCGGGATAAATGTAATGCAGCACAAAGAGAGCAACCTATGCCTAGAGATATCTATATTACAAAAGATGATCTCAAATCAGTAGCCTGATAGACATGGATGCATGTGTGTGGGTTTATGAAAACTGAAAACTCGTAACACTAAATACAGCAAAGTATCAGCAGTGATTGTTTTTGGCCGTTTAATAAACATGCTCATTTTTTAACAGCTTTATGTTTTCCGCATTAGATATTAAATGGTATACCTTCATTTTAATAACAACGTATCATATTGTTAAAAATATATATAGGAGTCAGTGAAGATGTGGCTGAGCTGCAAGCAAAGTTTACGACCTGGTCTTCTGGCACATGCCTAGCTGATGACTTTCACACGATTCAAGTGTCTCCTCTTTCTCCTCCTCTACTCCTCATTTCCCTCTTCCTCCTGCTGTCCCATTATAAAACCCCATTCCTAAGAAGCTTCCTGATTATTTGGCCAAGACAAGTTACTAGGCCAGTTCTTCCTTCTGACTGCAGGAAGAATTATGAAAGGACTATTACTAAATGCATGGGCGATATGTCAAAGTACCAAATTGGACGGTTAAGGGGTAGATATTGGCAGTGAAGATAATATGGCAGGTTGAGGGTTCTGGCACGTGAAGAAGAAAGAGAATAAACGGTGAACATTTTTTTCAAATTTCTCTCTTCAGAGACCTAAAACATTGTTGGACTGAGTGGAAAAAAGCAAATATATCAGATGTGCCCTAAGTTCACATTTCATCCACATGTCAGACCTGTAGTGCTTTGCTTATCTTTCCCCTCCCAGCGTCACTCTGAATCATTTATATGTGATGCTCCGAATCTGAAATGGTACCTTATATCTACTTTTGGTTTCACACAATTGAAACTTAGTATTCATTTATGGAATACAAGAGATTTATTTCCTGATAAAGGAATTTTAAGCGCAGGACAGCGGTCTAGGGAAGAGTTCACGTAAGTTGAGATGGGATATCCTGATTCCATTAAACATCTGTTCCCACATTCTACAATATCATAAAGCGAGATTTGCAACTCTATTCCTAAACCAGACAGGGCCCTCACCAACCATGATCCATCAAACACTCTTCAGTGCCCATGGTGACAGCATAGAAAAGAGTAGTGTTCATATCCAGGATAGAAGGGAGGAACTTAGAAAACCTGTTAACATCTAAATCACTGAAAAGTCAGAAATGAAGTCTTTGGTGGATGTGCTAAGGCAATGGTTCCTGAACTTCAGTTATTTGCTAATAGCTCATTATATTTGTCGTAATTCCACACCCCATGTGTCATATTACATTAATATGTTTGGCTTTAAATTCACTTCAAAATACCTTTGAAAATTTTTATTTTAATTGGCCATAGGTAATCATGTACATGAAATGACAGATGAAATATTCAAATTATATATTACAACCTGTAGGTACGTATATACATACAGAAATGTGTTACAGAAACTGGGACAAGGACACAGAGAGAGAGATTAAAATGTCTGGAACATGCAAAATCTGCAGAGCTGAAACTGCTAGAAGTCCATCTGACAGAGGAATATTCTTTTACCTGAGGGAACGTCAGCCTTGTTCTATTCAGGCCGTCACTGGATTGGATGAGAACTTCCCACGTTATAGAGGGCAACCGACGTAACTCAGGCTTCTGATTTAAATAATACTCTCATCCAAAATCATCCTTACAGAAACACACAGAATAATGTTTGTCCAGTAAACGGGGGACCTGTGCCAGTGAATCTGACCCATAAATTAACCATCAAACCTACCTTCCAGCACATTGACAAATTGTATGAAGAAAGTACAGCACGATATAGGTTTATTTGACACATGCTCCACCGTGACCTAAATGGAAAATGCAAAACATAGGTTTAAAATATAACAAAATTCTTATTAATGATTAAGAAGTTGTACGTGAATGACAATGAACTTCAGTGACTGCATTTTTAATCAAGTGATTTCAACTTTCTCATGAATTTACCCTACATTTGATGGGAAACAATATGTGTTTAAATAATTCATAAGTATTAAATACATACAAAATTAGTTGCGTGAATGGCATTGCATAATACATTGGGTTTCCCAATAATTTTACAGCGACAGGAAGCCAGAAAATTTGAACAATCCTCTGAGATTTCTTCAAAAATTGAAGACATCCGAAGAGGTCAGTTGGAGAAATTGGATTGGAGCATGTGTTATGTCCCTTTGGGAGGTATGAGCAAAAAGCTTCATTTCTGTTGTAAGTCTTGGGTCTGAGCTGCCAGCTCATCTCAGTTATGGTAGGGGATGCTATGTGCCTAGTGGATTCCTTGTGGCAGGAAGTAAAACAGATTTATAAAGGTCACAGGCATCTGACTGCTGGATGTTCTTTATTTGAAGGAGCAAACAGTGAAAGGAGGACCGTAGTGGTCAACACTTTACTACACGTTTCCAAGTGTCAAGATAGGGAATCATATGAGATGATCTGCAAATTTCCCTCAGACCATTTTCGAAGACGAAACGAGACTTTGTTTAGCAAGCCATGAATCAAACCGAAATGAATTGAAAGAAAGACTTGAGGTAAAGTGACATGTGTCACCAGGTAGCGAGGCCCATTTCAACCCAGTATGTACAACAAACTTGCCACCAGATCAAGTGCAACTAGGCAGGCAGTTTTAGAGTCAAGGATGGTGAAAGATACGAAAGGGTCATCCTCCCCAGTCAAGGAATGGAACTTTTGACTCCAAGTTAGAGGACACTCCAAGTGCTCCCACTGCCTTAAATGACTGAAACTGAGAGCTAAGGCAGGGACTCTGTGAGTCATGAGAACATAATCCAGTGAGGAGATCCGGGATCAGGATATTTCCTGTTTTCAGAGTCCCTGCCAAGCCAGTTATGGATGGATTTGCATTTGGGTTGGGAAATGATTGGACCAGGCCAAGGTTGGTAGTTCCGCTTCCCCCTGGGTGGGGCAGTAAGCGCCAATAAATAGGTCCTCTGCTGCACGACAGCTATCCTCCTGCCACTTGGAGAACCTGGTGAGTCTTATTCTTCATTTCAACTTTGTTCATGGACACCCAAATGTTGAGTTTAGGCTGGACTCAGCAAGCTTGATGGGTCCAAAATTATGATCATGGGTATAATGCTACTTAGTGGATGAGAACTTGGAATCTGGGCACAATGTTGTTTTGTATTTACTAGATTACTGATACCTAGTTTGAATTCCTCTATTGAAAAAGAAATTAACAGGAAATATTGACATGAAGGGATAAAGAGCAAAGTATTTACCTTCTTCTATGCCTTTTTCTCTTGGACCTCTGCTGTGATTTCAGAGGCATTTATCTTAGAAGGTGTGACACCCTTACACTCATCCTGATTGCCCTCTGCTCTGGATATAAGTCATCCTGTCGGGACGTCATGAGAGGAAATGTTGATACAAATTGCTTGTGAGCTTGCCCATGATTTTAGAACATGTGAGGGCCTTTTCTGAAGATGTCGTTTTCATTAAAAAGAAAAAAGGAAAGAAGGAAAGAAAGAAAGAAAGAAACCAAAAGAGAAAACATTGCATGTTTCTTCAAAACAAAGATATTTTCTTTAGAAAAGCTGTATGAGAAAAGGGAAGGTTTTTTCTGGGCTGATGTAACGATTTTCTGAAGAGCGAGAGAGAAGTCAGAAATTCATTAAAAAGTATTAAACAGATTAAAGCACATACTTAGAGATTGGTGAGATACTATCTGTTGTTATTCCACAAGATTTTGCTGTTTTCTCTATAGGAATTCCTTGTTGTGAACACGGTCATATACTTTCTTTCAGATATTAAGACTCCAGAAAGATGTCTTCTCAACATCAGCAGTGCAAGCAGCCCTGCCAGCCACCACCAGTGTGCACACCAAAATGCCATGACCCTTGCCCACCTTGCAAGTGTCCAGACCCTTGCCCACCTTGCAAGTGTCCAGACCCTTGCCCACCTATAAAGTGTCCTGACCCATGCGTGCCTCAGCAGTGCAAGCAGAAATGCCCTCCTGGGGCACCTGTTCAACATTGCTAGCAGAAGTGGCCACCCAAGAGTATGTAAGAGCTTGAGCTTTTATCTGCATGTGGAAAGGATAAGGACAATCAACTCAACTAGTTCCAGAGCTCCACCTTCCTCTTCTCTTCAAAGCCTATCATGGATACGGAAGAAGCTTCTCCACCCTTCAGCCTCAATATGCGAGTGGTGCTTCCTGACAGACAGAGGTTGTTACCGGAGGGTGCTGTACTGCTTCCCTCTGGGAGGTGCCCAAGAAAGCATCGCAAAGCCTCAGAAGGAAGAGCAGCCGCTCTCCTCCTGGGCGCCCTCTGAGGATTCTCTCGCTGTCTTCTGTGTCGGTCGGTCACCTGGGCATGGGTTTCTACCAGCTGAGCAATTGTTACTTATCCTCCACGTCCTGAATAAAATACAGCTCTTTTGTGAGATGGGAAAATATTTTCTTTCTTTGCAAACCTGCTTTTAGCAATATCATATGATAATGTTGCTTGATTTCTATCCTTCTTTGATCCCGAGTTTCAGGCTTTCACAGTCAGTGTTACCTGAATTTTGAGTCGTATCAATGATTACTTCTATACAGTTAAAAATCCAGGTTATTTTTCTAATTATTGCTTGACTCATTTAAGGAACAGGTTTTGTAACTTCTTGGGATTTCAAATCCTTTAATAAACTCTGGGGAAAATCACATATACAGTGCCCACTTGCTTAGCCATAAAAATTACATGAAAGTGTGTCATTTAGTTGGCACAATGCCGAGCATGTAATTGGCATTTGAGAGGTGGCAGATCATCATTGTCCCTGTCATCATCACCGTCACCACCACCAACACCGTCACCACCACCCCAGGTGCTCCAAGCAGGGGAGTGGCTCTGACATACCTAGTAGAGCAAGCAAGGATATTCTTTAAACTCTATTATTCATTCATATTCTGTGTTGATTTTCTTTACCAGTTTAACTGAATTTTTAATCTGACCTCAAAAATAACCAGTTTGGGAAATTATTGGGATACTCTGTATAAAATTATAATAGTTCTGAAAACATGGGTAGTACAAAAGAAAGGGAATTTAAAGGGACCTTACCAGACAAAGTGCTACCTCTTCCCCATTTGTACAACGTGCTCTTCTTATTGCAAAACTCAACAACCGCAGGGTCTTACTATGTTTTTTCACCTCGGAAATTACATTCTTCATTATTTTGACCCCACATTTGAGATACACGGGGGAATCCAATGTTTATCTTCATTTACAAAATGACTGTTACTATGCCGCTTGTTTTCCAAGTGCTTAGCTTACTGGTGCAGTAAGCTGTGAAAAAGGATGTGTTCATTAAGCATATCCCTTTTTGTGGTTAGAAGTAAAGGAGTCAAAGATACCAGAGCTGCAGAAGCAAACAAATGCCCATGTTACTGTTCAACGCTCACCAGACTGTGTCATGAGTGAAAAATCAACACTGCTATTTGGGAGTTGTCTCTACTGTAGCTACTGTTATTTGACCTGACATAGAAATTAGTTCTTTGAGGTGGGATGCTCCTGTAACAAATCTTAAAAAAATTGTGGCATTGGCTCATGTGTCTGGAGGTGGTTGGAAAGGAATCTGATATTGGAAGCCGTAAATGTGGTGCTACATGTTATTCAAAGGTAAAATGTTTGAAGTAATGGTTGTCCATGGTATCTTTAGAGGCAAAGCAATGGTTGCTCACTTGCTGATTTGCCCAGGGTATTTCAGGAGATGTATGTTCAGGAAAATCTTTCTGGTTCACAGGCCAGAAATGTAAAGAATGAAAAGAAAAATAATACAGTCCAGAAGTTCAAAACCTTGTTGATTAGAAAACTCACCGCTTGTATGTCCTAAAGAGTAAGAGATGCGATTAGAAGTGGTTTTCAACTAGAAGTTCAATTTCAGTGGACTGTTACAACAGGGAAAGTAGACAGAAGTTGTCTTCTCTCCACCTGTGTGCCAGGGAGCCTCATGGTTGTTGTATTATGTTAGGGGAAAAAGCAGTAATTTAATCAGGCCAGAAAATTCCTTCTACAAAATGACCTAACTGAGATCTGTAGGACATAGAAATGATTGGGGGACTGAAATTATATCAGGTGCCTAATAAGTTTCTGAGGGAATTGATAACTAAATTAACTATGGGCCAAAACGAAAAAGAATGATTTTTAAGATTACTAACGACATTCCCACACACCTTTCCCTAATTTCCAACTAGGAAATCAGATATGGTCAGTACAGGTGACTAAAAGGGAATATCCACTCTGAGGTGACTACAAGGACCCCAGAGAATGATGGATAAAGGTAGCTCTCTCAGAGAATAGTATCAGATCCTGAGAGAGCCAAGGAGGAGAAGGAACACAGAGATGCTCAAATATTGTTACTCCGTTGTATGATACTTATTCCTTCATGCTTTCCCTCTGGGTTTATTGAAGAATAATTAACAAATGAAATTGTACATATTTACTGTGTATAATGTGATGACTTGACATATGTGTACTTTATGCAGTCATTACCATCATCGGTCACTTAGAACATAAATCACTTCATCAGTAACAATGTAATGTGTGTATGTCTCCCTGTTTCTCTGTGTGTGTGTGTGTGTGTGTGTGTGTGTGTCTTTATATGTGTGTGTGTGATGAGAATGCTTATGGTCTAATTTCCCAGCAGGATTCAACTACACAAGTGAGTGCTATTACCTAGATCACCATGCTCTACTATAGACTCTGAGAACTCATTCATTGTATGATTGCAGGCTTGTACCCGTGGCCAAACATCCGACCTTTCCCCGACCCCTCAGACCCTGCTGACCACCATTCTACTCTCTGTTGCTCTGACATCTGTTAGTTTGGAAACACATTCCAAAATGAACAATGGTACGAAGGAGAAATAAGAAATAAATAGAAAATAACTTAAGATGAACGAAAATGAAAAGAAAACATACAAGAACATTCGGGATAAATGTAATGCAGCACAAAGAGAGCAACCTATGCCTAGAGATATCTATATTACAAAAGATGATCTCAAATCAGTAGCCTGATAGACATGGATGCATGTGTGTGGGTTTATGAAAATTGAAAACTCGTAACACTAAATACAGCAAAGTATCAGCAGTGATTGTTTTTGGCCGTTTAATAAACATGCTCATTTTTTAACAGCTTTATGTTTTCCGCATTATATATTAAATGGTATACCTTCATTTTAATAACAACGTATCATATTGTTAAAATATATATATAGGAGTCAGTGAAGATGTGGCTGAGCTGCAAGCAAAGTTTACGACCTGGTCTTCTGGCACATGCCTAGCTGATGACTTTCACACGATTCAAGTGTCTCCTCTTTCTCCTCCTCTACTCCTCATTTCCCTCTTCCTCCTGCTGTCCCATTATAAAACCCCATTCCTAAGAAGCTTCCTGATTATTTGGCCAAGACAAGTTACTAGGCCAGTTCTTCCTTCTGACTGCAGGAAGAATTATGAAAGGACTATTACTAAATGCATGGGTGATATGTCAAAGTACCAAATTGGACGGTTAAGGGGTAGATATTGGCAGTGAAGATAATATGGCAGGTTGAGGGTTCTGGCATGTGAAGAAGAAGACAGAGAATAAACGGTGAACATTTTTTTCAAATTTCTCTCTTCAGAGACCTAAAACATTGTTGCACTAGTGGAAAAAAGCAAATATATCAGATGTGCCCTAAGTTCACATTTCATCCACATGTCAGACCTGTAGTGCTTTGCTTATCTTTCCCCTCCCAGCGTCACTCTGAATCATTTATATGTGATGCTCCGAATCTGAAATGGTACCTTATATCTACTTTTGGTTTCACACAATTGAAACTTAGTATTCATTTATGGAATACAAGAGATTTATTTCCTGATAAAGGAATTTTAAGCGCAGGACAGTGGTCTAGGGAAGAGTTCATGTAAGTTGAGATGGGATATCCTGATTCCATTAAACATCTGTTCCCACATTCTGCAGTATCATAAAGCGAGATTTGCAACTCTATTCCTAAACCAGACAGGGCCCTCACCAACCATGATCCATCAAACACTCTTCAGTGCCCATGGTGACAGCCTAGAAAAGAGTAGTGTTCATATCCAGGATAGAAGGGAGGAACTTAGAAAACCTGTTAACTTCTAAATCACTGAAAAGTCAGAAATGAAGTCTTTGGTGGATGTGCTAAGGCAATGGTTCCGGAACTTCAGTTATTTGCTAATAGCTCATTATATTTGTCGTAATTCCACACCCCATGTGTCATATTACATTAATATGTTTGGCTTTAAATTCACTTCAAAATACCTTTGAAAATTTTTATTTTAATTGGCCATAGGTAATCATGTACATGAAATGACAGATGAAATATTCAAATTATATATTACAACCTGTAGGTACGTATATACATACAGAAATGTGTTACAGAAACTGGGACAAGGACACAGAGAGAGAGATTAAAATGTCTGGAACACGCAAAATCTGCAGAGCTGAAACTGCTAGAAGTCCATCTGACAGAGGAATATTCTTTTACCTGAGGGAACGTCAGCCTTGTTCTATTCAGGCCGTCATTTGATTGGATGAGAACTTCCCACGTTATAGAGGGCAACCGACTTAACTCAGGCTTCTGATTTAAATAATACTCTCATCCAAAATCATCCTTACAGAAACACACAGAATAATGTTTGTCCAGTAAACGGGGGACCTGTGCCAGTGAATCTGACCCATAAATTAACCATCAAACCTACCTTCCAGCACATTGACAAATTGTATGAAGAAAGTACAGCACGATATAGGTTTATTTGACACATGCTCCACCGTGACCTAAATGGAAAATGCAAAACATAGGTTTAAAATATAACAAAATTCTTATTAATGATTAAGAAGTTGTACATGAATGGCAATGAACTTCAGTGACTGCATTTTTAATCAAGTGATTTCAACTTTCTCATGAATTTACCCTAGATTTGATGGGAAACAATATGTGTTTAAATATTTCATAAGTATTAAATACATACAAAATTAGTTGCGTGAATGGCATTGCATAATACATTGGGTTTCCCAATAATTTTACAGTGACAGGAAGCCAGAAAATTTGAACAATCCTCTGAGATTTCTTCAAAAATTGAAGACATCCAAAGAGGTCAGTTGGAGAAATTGGATTGGAGCATGTGTTATGTCCCTTTGGGAGGTATGAGCAAAAAGCTTCATTTCTGTTGTAAGTCTTGGGTCTGAGCTGCCAGCTCATCTCAGTTATGGTAGGGGATGCTATGTGCCTAGTGGATTCCTTGTGGCAGGAAGTAAAACAGATTTATGAAGGTCACAGGCATCTGACTGCTGGATGTTCTTTATTTGAAGGAGCAAACAGTGAAAGGAGGACCATAGTGGTCAACACTTTACTACACGTTTCCAAGTGTCAAGATAGGGAATCATATGAGATGATCTGCAAATTTCCCTCAGACCATTTTCGAAGACGAAACGAGACTTTGTTTAGCAAGCAATGAATCAAACCGAAATGAATTGAAAGAAAGACTTGAGGTAAAGTGACATGTGTCACCAGGTAGCGAGGCCCATTTCAACCCAGTATGTACAACAAACTTGCCACCAGATCAAGTGCAACTAGGCAGGCAGTTTTAGAGTCAAGGATGGTGAAAGATACGAAAGGGTCATCCTCCCCAGTCAAGGAATGGAACTTTTGACTCCAAGTTAGAGGACACTCCAAGTGCTCCCACTGCCTTAAATGACTGAAACTGAGAGCTAAGGCAGGGACTCTGTGAGTCATGAGAACATAATCCAGTGAGGAGATCCGGGATCAGGATATTTCCTGTTTTCAGAGTCCCTGCCAAGCCAGTTATGGATGGATTTGCATTTGGGTTGGGAAATGATTGGACCAGGCCAAGGTTGGTAGTTCCGCTTCCCCCTGGGTGGGGCAGTAAACGCCAATAAATAGGTCCTCTGCTGCACGACAGCTATCCTCCTGCCACTCGAGTTCTGATTGATTTTGGAGAACCTGGTGAGTCTTATTCTTCATTTCAACTTTGTTCATGGACACCCAAATGTTGAGTTTAGGCTGGACTCAGCAAGCTTGATGGGTCCAAAATTATGATCATGGGTATAATGCTACTTAGTGGATGAGAACTTGGAATCTGGGCACAATGTTGTATTGTATTTACTAGATTACTGATACCTAGTTTGAATTCCTCTATTGAAAAAGAAATTAACAGGAAATATTGACATGAAGGGATAAAGAGCAAAGTATTTACCTTCTTCTATGCCTTTCTCTTGGACCTCTGCTGTGATTTCAGAGGCATTTATCTTAGAAGGTGTGACACTCTTACACTCATCCTGATTGCCCTCTGCTCTGGATATAAGTCATCCTGTCGGGACGTCATGAGAGGAAATGTTGATACAAATTGCTTGTGAGCTTGCCCATGATTTTAGAACATGTGAGGGCCTTTTCTGAAGATGTCGTTTTCATTAAAAAGAAAAAAGGAAAGAAGGAAAGAAAGAAAGAAAGAAACCAAAAGAGAAAACATTGCATGTTTCTTCAAAACAAAGATATTTTCTTTAGAAAAGCTGTATGAGAAAAGGGAAGGTTTTCTCTGGGCTGATGTAACGATTTTCTGAAGAGCGAGAGAGAAGTCAGAAATTCATTAAAAAGTATTAAACAGATTAAAGCACATACTTAGAGATTGGTGAGATACTATCTGTTGTTATTCCACAAGATTTTGCTGTTTTCTCTATAGGAATTCCTTGTTGTGAACACGGTCATATACTTTCTTTCAGATATTAAGACTCCAGAAAGATGTCTTCTCAACATCAGCAGTGCAAGCAGCCCTGCCAGCCACCACCAGTGTGCACACCAAAATGCCATGACCCTTGCCCACCTTGCAAGTGTCCAGACCCTTGCCCACCTTGCAAGTGTCCAGACCCTTGCCCACCTATAAAGTGCCCTGACCCATGCGTGCCTCAGCAGTGCAAGCAGAAATGCCCTCCTGGGGCACCTGTTCAACATTGCTAGCAGAAGTGGCCACCCAAGAGTATGTAAGAGCTTGAGCTTTTATCTGCATGTGGAAAGGATAAGGACAATCAGCTCAACTAGTTCCAGAGCTCCACCTTCCTCTTCTCTTCAAAGCCTATCATGGATACGGAAGAAGCTTCTCCACCCTTCAGCCTCAATATGCGAGTGCTGCTTCCTGACAGACAGAGGTTTCTTACCTGCGGGTGCTGTACTGCTTCCCTCTGGGAGGTGCCCAAGAAAGCATCGCAGAGCCTCAGAAGGAAGAGCAGCCGCTCTCCTCCTGGGCGCCCTCTGAGGATTCTCTCGCTGTCTTCTGTGTCGGTCGGTCACCTGGGCATGGGTTTCTACCAGCTGAGCAATTGTTACTTATCCTCCACGTCCTGAATAAAATACAGCTCTTTTGTGAGATGGGAAAATATTTTCTTTCTTTGCAAACCTGCTTTTAGCAATATCATATGATAATGTTGCTTGATTTCTATCCTTCTTTGATCCCGAGTTTCAGGCTTTCACAGTCAGTGTTATCTGAATTTTGAGTCGTATCAATGATTATTTCTATACAGTTAAAAATCCAGGTTATTTTCCTAATTATTGCTTGACTCATTTAAGGAACAAGTTTTGTAACTTCTTGGGATTCCAAATCCTTTAATAAACTCTGGGGAAAATCACATATACAGTGCCCACTTGCTTAGCCATAAAAATTACATGAACGTGTGTCATTTAGTTGGCACAATGCCGAGCATGTAATTGGCATTTGAGAGGTGGCAGATCATCATTGTCCCTGTCATCATCACTGTCACCACCACCAACACCGTCACCACCACCCTAGGTGCTCCAAGCAGGGGAGTGGCTCTGACATACCTAGTAGAGCAAGCAAGGATATTCTTTAAACTCTATTATCCATTCATATTCTGTGTTGATTTTCTTTACCAGTTTAACTGAATTTTTAATCTGACCTCAAAAAATAACCAGTTTGGGAAATTATTGGGATACTCTGTATAAAATTGTAATAGTTCTGAAAACATGGGTAGTACAAAAGAAAGGGAATTTAAAGGGACCTTAACAGACAAAGTGCTACCTCTTCCCCATTTGTACAACGTGCTCTTCTTA
Organism: Leucopleurus acutus; assembly: GCF_964270905.1. Lineage (NCBI taxonomy): Eukaryota > Metazoa > Chordata > Mammalia > Artiodactyla > Delphinidae > Leucopleurus > Leucopleurus acutus. The sequence continues at coordinate 82,925,718 of NC_139143.1, read as the reverse complement.
TTGCAAAACTCAACAACCGCAGGGTCTTACTATGTTTTTTCACCTCGGAAATTACATTCTTCATTATTTTGACCCCACATTTGAGATACACAGGGGATTCCAATGTTTATCTTGATTTACAAAATGACTGTTACTATGCCGCTTGTTTTCCAAGTGCTTAGCTTACTGGTCCAGTAAGCTGTGAAAAGGGATGTGTTCATTAAGCATATCCCTTCTTGTGGTTAGAAGTAAAGGAGTCAAAGATACCAGAGCTGCAGAAGCAAACAAATGCCCATGTTACTGTTCAACGCTCACCAGACTGTGTCATGAGTGAAAAATCAACACTGCTATTTGGGAGTTGTCTCTACTGTAGCTACTGTTATTTGACCTGACATAGAAATTAGTTCTTTGAGGTGGGATGCTCCTGTAACAAATCTTAAAAAAATTGTGGCATTGGCTCATGTGTCTGGAGGTGGTTGGAAAGGAATCTGATATTGGAAGCCGTAAATGTGGTGCTACATGTTATTCAAAGGTAAAATGTTTGAAGTAATGGTTGTCCATGGTATCCTTAGAGGCAAAGCAATGGTTGCTCACTTGCTGATTTGCCCAGGGTATTTCAGGAGATGTATGTTCAGGAAAATCTTTCTGGTTGACAGGCCAGAAATGTAAAGAATGAAAAGAAAAATAATACAGTCCAGAAGTTCAAAACCTTGTTGAATTAGAAAACTCACTGCTTGTAAGTCCTAAAGAGTAAGAGATGAGATTAGAAGTGGTTTTCAACTAGAAGTTCAATTTCAGTGGACTGTTATAACAGGGAAAAGAGACAGAATTTGTCTTCTCTCCACCTGTGTGCCAGGGAGCCTCATGGTTGCTGTATTATGTTAGGGGAAAAGGCAGTAATTTAATCAGGCCAGAAAATTCCTTCTACAAAAGGACCTAACTGAGATCTGTAGGACATAGAAATGATTGGGGGACTGAAATTACATCAGGTGCCTAATAAGTCTCTGAGGGAATTGAGATGTAAATTAACTATGGGCCAAAACCAAAAAGAATGATTTTTAAGGTTACTATTGACATTCCCGCACACATTTCCCTAATTTCCAACTAGGAAATCAGATATGGTCAGTACAGATGACTAAAAGGGAATATCCACTCTGAGGTGACTACAAGGACCCCAGAGAATGATGGACAAAGGAAGCTCTCTCAGAGAATAGTATCAGATCCTGAGAGAGCCAAGGAGGAGAAGGAACACAGAGATGCTCAAATATTGTTACTCCGTTGTATGATACTTATTCCTTCATGCTTTCCCTCTGGGTTTATTGAAGAATAATTAACAAATGAAATTGTACATATTTACTGTGTATAATGTGATGACTTGACATATGTGTACTTTATGCAGTCATTACCATCATCGGTCACTTAGAACATAAATCACTTCATCAGTAACAATGTAATGTGTGTATGTCTCCCTGTTTCTCTGTGTGTGTGTGTGTGTGTGTGTGTGTGTCTTTATATGTGTGTGTGTGATGAGAATGCTTATGGTCTAATTTCCCAGCAGGATTCAACTACACAAGTGAGTGCTATTACCTAGATCACCATGCTCTACTATAGACTCTGAGAACTCATTCATTGTATGATTGCAGGCTTGTACCCGTGGCCAAACATCCGACCTTTCCCCGACCCCTCAGACCCTGCTGACCACCATTCTACTCTCTGTTGCTCTGACATCTGTTAGTTTGGAAACACATTCCAAAATGAACAATGGTACGAAGGAGAAATAAGAAATAAATAGAAAATAACTTAAGATGAACGAAAATGAAAAGAAAACATACAAGAACATTCGGGATAAATGTAATGCAGCACAAAGAGAGCAACCTATGCCTAGAGATATCTATATTACAAAAGATGATCTCAAATCAGTAGCCTGATAGACATGGATGCATGTGTGTGGGTTTATGAAAATTGAAAACTCGTAACACTAAATACAGCAAAGTATCAGCAGTGATTGTTTTTGGCCGTTTAATAAACATGCTCATTTTTTAACAGCTTTATGTTTTCCGCATTATATATTAAATGGTATACCTTCATTTTAATAACAACGTATCATATTGTTAAAATATATATATAGGAGTCAGTGAAGATGTGGCTGAGCTGCAAGCAAAGTTTACGACCTGGTCTTCTGGCACATGCCTAGCTGATGACTTTCACACGATTCAAGTGTCTCCTCTTTCTCCTCCTCTACTCCTCATTTCCCTCTTCCTCCTGCTGTCCCATTATAAAACCCCATTCCTAAGAAGCTTCCTGATTATTTGGCCAAGACAAGTTACTAGGCCAGTTCTTCCTTCTGACTGCAGGAAGAATTATGAAAGGACTATTACTAAATGCATGGGTGATATGTCAAAGTACCAAATTGGACGGTTAAGGGGTAGATATTGGCAGTGAAGATAATATGGCAGGTTGAGGGTTCTGGCACGTGAAGAAGAAGACAGAGAATAAACGGTGAACATTTTTTTCAAATTTCTCTCTTCAAAGACTTAAAACATTGTTGGACTGAGTGGAAAAAAGCAAATATATCAGATGTGCCGTAAGTTGACATTTCATCCACATGTCAGACCTGTAGTGCTTTGCTTATCTTTCCCCTCCCAGCGTCACTCTGAATCATTTATATGTGATGCTCTGAATCTGAAATGGTACCTTATATCTAGTTTTGGTTTCACACAATTGAAACTTCGTATTCACTTCTGGAATACAAGAGATTTATTTCCTGATAAAGGAATTTTTAGCGCACAACAGCGGTCTACGGAAGAGTTTGCGTAAGTTAAGATGGGATATCCTGATTCCATTAAACACCTGTTCCCACATTCTACAGTATCGTAAAGTGAGATTTGCAACTCTATTCGTAAACCAGACAGGGCCTTCACCAACCATGTCCCATCAAAAGACTCTTCAGTGCCCATGGGGACAGAATAGAAAAGAGCAGTGTTCATATCCAGGATAGAAGGGGGAACTTAGAAAACCTGTTAACATCTAAAGCACTGAAAAGGCTGAAATGAAATCTTTGGTAGACATGCTAAGGCAATGGTTCCTGAACTTCACTTCTTTGCTAATAGCTCAGTATATTTGTCGTAATTCCACACACCATGTGTCATATTACATTAATATGTTTGGCTTTAAATTCACTTCAAAATACCTTTGAAAATTATTATTTTAATTGGCCATAGGTAATCATGTACATGAAATGACAGATGAAATATTCAAATTATATATTACAAATGTGCGTACATATATACATAGAGAAATATGCTACTAAAAGAGGGACAAGGACAGAGAGAGAGAGATTAATATGTCTGGAACACACAAAGTCAGCAGAGCTGAAACATTGCTGGAAGTCCATTGGAGCGGGGAATATTGTACCTGAGGGAGCGTCAGCCTTGTTCTATTCAGGCCATCAGTGGATTGGATGAGAACTTCCCACATCATAGAGGGCAACTGACTTAACTCAGGCTACTGATTTAAATAATACTCTCGTCCAAAATCATCCTTAGAGAAACACAAAGAATAATGTTTGACCAGAAAACTGGGGACCCGTGCAAGTGAATATGACCCATAAATTTACCTTAAAACCTTCCTTCCCGCACATTGACAAATTGTATGAAGACTGTAAAGCAGGAAATAGTTTCATTTGACACATGCTTCACCATGACAAAAATGGAACATGCAAAAAATTGGTTTAAAATATAACAAAATTCTTATTAATGATTAAGAAGTTGTACATGAATGGCAATGAACTTCAGTGACTGCATTTTTAATCAAGTGATTTCAACTTTCTCATGAATTTACCCTACATTTGATGGGAAACAAAATGTGTTTAAATAATTCATATGTATTAAATACATACAAAATTAGTTGCGTGAATGGCATTGCATAATAGATTGGGTTTCCCGATAATTTTACAGCGACAGGAAGCCAGAAAATTTGAACAATCCTCTGAGATTTCTTCAAAAATTGAAGACATCCGAAGAGGTCAGTTGGAGAAATTAGATTGGAGCATGTGTTATGCCCCTTTGGGAGGTATGAGGAAAAAGCTTCATTTCTCTTGTAAGTCTTGGGTCTGAGCTGCCAGCTCATCTGAGTTATGGTAGGGGATGCTATGTGCCTAGTGGATTCCTTGTGGCAGGAAGTAAAACAGATTTATAAAGGTCACGGGCATCTGACTGCTGGATGTTCCTTATTTGAATGAGCAAACAGTGAAAGGAGGACCGTAGTGGTCAACAGTTTACTACACGTTTCCAAGTGTCAAGATAGGGAATCATATGAGATGATCTGCAAATTTCCCTCAGACCATTTTCGAAGAAGAAATGATACTTTGTTTAGCAAGCCAGGAATCAAACCGAAATGAATTGTAAAAAAGACTTGAGGTAAAGACACATGTGTCACCATGTCGTGAGGCCCATTTCAAACCAGTATGTACAACAAAATTGCCACCAGATTAAGTTCAACTAGGCAGGCAGTTTTAGAGTCAAGGATGGTGAAAGATACGAAAGGGTCATCCTCCCCAGTCAAGGAATGGAACTTTTGACTACAAGTTAGGGAGCGCTCCAAGAGCTCCCACTGCCTTCAACCCCTGAAACTGAGAGCTAAGGCAGGGACTCTGTGAGTCATGAGAACATAATCCAGTGAGGAGATCCTGGAAGAGGATATTCCCTGTTTTCAGCATCCCTGCCAAGGCAGTTATGGATGGATTTGCATTTCGGTTGGGAAATGATTGGACCAGGCCAAGTTTGGTAGTTCCGCTTGCCCCTGGGTGGGGCAGTAAGTTCCAATAGAAAGGTCTTCTGCTGCACGACAGCTATCCTCCTGCTATTCGAGTTCCGATTGAATTTGGAGAACCTTTTGAGTCTGACTCTTCATTTCAACTTTGTTCTTGGACACCCAAAAGTTGAGTTTATGCTGCAGTCAGCAAGCTTGACGGGTCCAAAGTTATCATCATGGGTATAATTCTATTTGGTGGATGGTAACGTGGAATGTGGGCACAATGTTCTATTGTATTTACTAGATTTCTGCTACCTAGTTTGAATTCCTCTATTGAAAAAGAAATTAACAGGAAATTTTGACATGTAACGATAAAGAGCAAAGTATTTACCTTTTTCTATGCCTTTCTCTTGGACCTCTACTGTGATTTCAGAGACATTTATCTTAGAAGGTGTGAGACCCTAACACACATCCTGATTGCCCTTTGCTCTGGATATAAGTCATCCGGTTGGGACCTCATGAGAGAAAATGTTGATAGAAATTGCTTGTGAGCTTGCCCATGATTTTAGAACATGTGAGGGCCTTTTCTGCAGGTGTCGTTTACATAAAAAGTAAAAGAGAAAGAAAGAAAGAAAGAAGGAAGGAAACAAACAAACCAAAAGAGTAAACATTGCAAGTTTCTTCAAAACAGAGATATTTTCTTTAGAAAAATTATATGAGAAAAGAGATGTTTTCTCTGGGCTGATGTAACGATTTTCTGAAGAGCGAGAGAGAAGTCAGAAATTCATTAAAAAGTATTACACAGATTAAAGCACATACTTAGAGATTGGTGAGATACTATCTGTTGTTATTCCACAAGATTTTGCTCTTTTCTCTACAGGAATTCCTTGTTGTGAACACGGTCGTATACTTTCTTTCAGATATTAAGACTCCAGAAAGATGTCTTCTCAACATCAGCAGTGCAAGCAGCCCTGCCAGCCACCACCAGTGTGCACAACAAAATGCCATGACCCTTGCCCACCTTGCAAGTGTCCAGACCCTTGCCCACCTATAAAGTGCCCTGACCCAGGTGTGCCTCAGCAGTGCAAGCAGAAATGCCCTCCTGGGGCACCTGCTCATCATTGATAACAGAAGTGCCCACCCAAGAGTATATAAGAGCTTGAGCTTTTATCTCCATCTGGAAAGGATAAGGACAATCGACCCAAATAGCTCCAGAGCTCTACCTTCCTCTTCTCTTCAAAGCCTATCATAGATACGGAAGAAGCTTCTCCACCCTTCAGCCTCAATATACGTGTGGTGCTTCCTGACAGACAGAGGTTTCTTACCTAATTGTGCTGTACTTCTTCCCTCTGGGAGGTGACCAAGAAAGCATCGAAGAGCCTCAGAAGGAAGAGCAGCCGCTCTCCTCCTGTCCACCCTCTGAGGATTCTCTCACTGTCTTCTGTGTCGGTCGGTCACCTGGGCATGGGTTTCTACCAGCTGAGCAATTGTTACTTATCCTCCACTTCCTGAATAAAATACAGTTCTTTTGTGTGATGGGAAAATATTTTCTTTCTTTGCAAACCTGCTTTTAGCAATATCATATGATAATGTTGCTTGATTTCTATCCTTCTTTGATCCCGAGTTTCAGGCTTTCACAGTCAGTGTTATCTGAATTTTGAGTCGTATCAATGATTATTTCTATATAGTTAGAAACCCAGGTTATTTTCCTGATTCCTGCTTGATTGATTTGAGTAACAAGTTATTTAACTTCTTGGGATTTCAAATCCTTTAATAAACTCTGGGGGAAATCACATTTACAGTGCCAACTTGCTTAGCCATAAAAATTACATGAATGTGTGTCATTCAGTTGGTACAATACCGAGCACATAATTGGCATTTGAGAGGTGGCCGATCATCATTGTCCCTGTCATCATCACCGGCAACACCACCAACACCGTCACACCACCCCCAGGTGCTCCGAGCAGGGGAGTGGCTCTGACATACCTCGTAGAGCAAGCAAGGAGATTCTTAAACTCTATTACCCATTCATATTCTGTGTTGTTTTTCTTTTCCAATTTAACCGAATTTTTAATCTGACACCACAAAATAACCAGTTTGGGAAATTATTGGGATACTCTGTATAAAATTATAATAGTTCTGAAAACTTGGGTAGTACAAGACAAAGGGAATTTAAAGGGACCTTACCAGACAAAGTGCTACCTGTTCTCCATGTGTACAACGTGCTCTTCTTACTGCAAAACTCAACAACCACAGGGTCTTATTAAATTTTTTCACCTCGGAAATTACATACTTGATTGTTTTGACCCCACCTTTGAGATACACTGGGAATTCCAATGTTTATCTTGATTTACAAAATGACTGTTGCTATGCAGCTTGTTTTCCAAGCTGGTCCAGTAAGCTGTGAAAAGGGAGGTGTTCATTAAGCGTACCCCTTCTTGTGGTTAGAAGTAAAGGAGTCAAAGATGCCAGAACTGCAGAAGCAAACATATGCGCATGTTACTGTTCAACGCTCTTCAGACTATGACATGAGTGGAAAATCAACAGTGCTATTTGGGAGATGTCTCTACTGTAGCTACTGTTATTTGACCTGACATAGAAATTAGTTCTTTGAGGTGGGATGCTCCTGTAACAAATCTTAATATTGAGGCATTGGCTTATGGGTCTGGAGGTGGTTGGAAAGGAATCTGATACTGGAAGCCGTAAACGTGGTGCTCCATATTATTCAATAGCAAAATGTTTGCAGTAATGGTTGATCATGGTATCTTTAGAGGCAAACCAAAGATTGCTCATTTGTTGATTTGTCCAGGGTATTTCAGGAGACGTATATTCAGGAAAAACTTTCTGGTTGACAGGCAAGAAATGTAAAGAATGAAAAGAAAAATAATACAGTCCAGAAGTTCAAAACCTTGTTGAATTAGAAAACTCACCGCTTGTAAGTCCTAAAGAGTAAGAGATGAGATTAGAAGTGGTTTTCAACTAGAAGTTCAATTTCAGTGGACTGTTACAACAGGGAAAAGAGACAGCAGTTGTCATCTTTCCACCTGTGTGCCAGGGAGCCTCATGGTTGCTGTATTATGTTAGGGGAAAAGGCAGTAATTTAATCAGGCCAGAAAATTCCTTCTACAAAAGGACCTAACTGAGATCTGTAGGACATAGAAATGATTGGGGGACTGAAATTATATCAGGTGCCTAATAAGTTTATGAGGGAATTGAGAACTAAATAAACTATGTGCCAAAACGAAAAAGAATGATTTTCAAGATTACTAACGACTTTCCCGCCCACCTTTCCCTATTTTCCACCCTAGAAAATCAGATATGATCAGTACAGGTGACTAAAAGGGAATATCCACTCTGAGGTGATTACAAGGACCCCAGAGAATACTGTATAAAGGAAGCTCTCTCAGAGAATAATATCAGATCCTGAGAGAGCCTAGGAGGAGAAGGAACACAGAGATGCTCAGACATTGTTACTCTGTTGTGTTATGCTTATTCCTTCTGCTTTCCCTCCGGGTTTATTGAGGAATAATTGACAAATGAAATTGTACATATTTTCGGTGTATAATGTGATGACTTGACGTATGTGTACTTTATGCAGTGATTACCAACATCGGTCACTTAGCACATAGATCACTTCATCAGTAAAAATGAAATGTGTGTATGTCTCTCTGTTTTGTGTGTGTGCGTGTGTGTGTGTGTGATGAGAATGCTTATGGTCTAATTTCTCAGCAAGATTCAAGTACACAACTGAGTATTATTAGCTAGATCACCATGCTGTACTGTAGACTCTGAGAACTCATTCATTGTATGATTGCAGGCTTGTACCGTTGGCCCAAAACCTCCACCTTTGCCCAACCCCTGAGACCCTGCTGACCACCATTCTACTCTCTGTTGCTGTGACATCTGTTAGTTTGGAAACACATTCCTAAATAAACAATGGTGCAAAGAAGAAATAACGAATAAATAGAAAATAACTTGAGATGAATGAAAATGCAAAGAAAACATACAAGAACTTTGGGGATAAATGTAAGGCAGCACAAAGAGAGCAACCTATGCCTGGAGATATCTATATTACAAAAGATGATCTCAAATCAGTAACCTAATAGACATGTATGCATGTGTGTGGGTATATGAAAATTGAAAACTCATAACACTAAATATAGCAACATATAAGCAGTGAATATTTTTGGCCGTTTAATGGACATGATCACTTTTTAACAGCTTTGTGTTTTCCCCATTATATATTCAATGATATACCTTTATTTATATAACAATGTATCATATTGTTAAAAAAATATATAGCAGTCAGTGAAGATGTGGCTGAGCTGCAAGCAAAGTTTACGACCGGGTCTTCTGGCACATGCCTTGCTGATGATTTTCACAGGTTTCAAGTGTCTCCTCCTCTACTCCTCATTCCCCTCTTCTACCTGCTGTCCCGTTATAAAACCCCATTCCTAAGAAGCTTCCTGATTATTTGGCCAAGACAAGTTACTAGGCCAGTTCTTCCTTCTGACTGCAGGAAGAATTATGAAAGGACTATTACTAAATGCATGGGCGATATGTCAAAGTACCAAATTGGACGGTTAAGGGGTAGATATTGGCAGTGAAGATAATATGGCAGGTTGAGGGTTCTGGCACGTGAAGAAGAAGACAGAGAATAAACGGTGAACATTTTTTTCAAATTTCTCTCTTCAAAGACCTAAAACATTGCTGGACTGAGTGGAAAAAAGCAAATATATCAGATGTGCCCTAAGTTCACATTTCATCCACATGTCAGACCTGTAGTGCTTTGCTTATCTTTCCCCTCCCAGCGTCACTCTGAATCATTTATATGTGATGCTCTGAATCTGAAATGGTACCTTATGTCTAGTTTTGGTTTCACACAATTGAAACATCATATTCACTTCTGGAATACAAGAGATTTATTTCCTGATAAAGGAATTTTAAGCGCAGGACAGCGGTCTAGGGAAGAGTTCGCGTAAGTTGAGATGGGATATCCTGATTCCATTAAACATCTGTTCCCACATTCTACAGTACCATAAAGCAAGATTTGCAACTCTATTCCTAAACCAGACAGGGCCTTCACCAACCATGTCCCATCAAAAGACTCTTCAGTGCCCATGGGGACAGCATAGAAAAGTGTAGTGTTCATATCCAGGACAGAAGGGAGGAACTTAGAAAACATGTTAACATCTAAATCACTGAAAAGGCAGAAATGAAATCTTTGGTGGACATGCTAAGGCAATGGTTCCGGAACTTCAGTTCTTGGCTAATAGCTCAGTATATTTGTCGTAATTCCACACCCCATGTGTCATATTACATTAATATGCTTGGCTTTAAGTTCACTTCAAAATACCTTTGAAAATTATTATTTTAATTGGCCGTAGGTAATCATGTACATGAAATGACAGATGAAATATTCAAATTATATATTACAAATGTGTGTACATATATACATAGAGAAATATGTTACTGAAAGAGGGACAAGGACAGAGAGAGAGAGATTAATATGTGTGGAACACGCAAAGTCTGAAGAGCTGAAACTCTGCTGGAAGTCCATTGGAGAGGGGAATATTCCTGTACCTGAGGGAGCATCAGTCTTGTTCTATTCAGGCCATCAGTGGATTGGATGAGAACTTCCCACATTATAGAGGGCAACTGACTTAACTCAGGCTACTGATTTAACTAATACTCTCGTCCAAAATCATCCTTAGAGAAACACAAAGAATAATGCTTGACCAGAAAACTGGGGACATGTGCAAGTGAATATGACCCATAAATTAACCTTAAAACCTTCCTTCCAGCACATTGACAAATTGTATGAAGAATGTAGAGCAGGAAATAGGTTCATTTGACACATGCTCAACCATGACAAAAATGGAAAATGCAAAAAATTGGTTTAAAATATAACAAAATTCTTATTAATGATTAAGAAGTTGTACATGAATGGCAATGGACATCAGTGACTGCATTTTTAATCAAGTGATTTCAACTTCCTCTTGAATTTACCCTAGATTTGATGTGAAACAAAATGTGTTTAAATGATTCATATGTATTAAATACATAAAAATTAGTTGCGTGAATGGCTTTGCATATTAGATTGGGTTTCCCAATAATTTCAAAGCGACAGGAAGCCAGAAAATTTGAACAATCCTCTGAGATTTCTTCAAAAATTGAAGACATCCAATGAGGTCATTTGGGAGAAATTAGATTGCGGCATGGCTTATGTCCCTTTGGGAGATGTGAGCAAAAAGCTTCATTTGTGTTTTAAGTCTTGGGTCTGAGCCGCCAGCTCATCTGAGTTATGGTAGGTGATGCTACGTGCCTAGTGAATTCCTTGTGGCACGAAGTAAAACAGATTTATAAAGGTCACAGGAATCTGACTGCTGCATGCTCTTTATTTGAACGAGCAAACGGTGAAAGGAGGACCGTAGTGGTCAACACGTTACTACACGTTTCCAAGTGTCAAGATAGGGAATCATATGAGATGATCTGCAAATGTCTCTCAGACCTTTTTCGAAGACGAAACGAGACTTTGTTTAGCAAGCCATGAATCAAGCCAAAAGGAATTGTAAAAAGGACTTGAGGTAAAGACACATGTGTCACCAGGTAGCGAGGCCCATTTCAAACCAGTACGTACAACAAAATTGCCACCAGATCAAGTGCAACTAGGCAGGCAGTTTTAGAGTCAAGGATGGTGAAAGATAGGGAAGGGTCATCGTCCGCAGTCAAGGAATGGAACTTTTGACTACAAGGTAGGGAGCACTCCAAGAGCTCCCACTGCCTTAAACAACTGAAACTCAGACCTAAGGCAGGGACTCTGTGAGTCATGAGAACATAATCCAGTGAGGAGATCCTGAAAGAGGATATTCCCTGTTTTCAGCGTCCCTGCCAAGCCAGTTATGGATGGATTTGCATTTGGGTTGGGAAATGGTTGGACCAGGCCAAGTTTGGTAGTTCCGCTTGCCCCTGGGTGGGGCAGTAAGTTCCAATAAAAAGGTCTTCTGCTGCACGACGGCTATCCTCCTGCTATTCGAGTTCCGATTGAATTTGGAGAACCTGGTGAGTCTGATTCCTCATTTCAACTTTGTTCTTGGACACCCGAAAGTTGAGTTTATGCTGCAGTCAGCAAGCTTGATGGGTCCAAAGTTATCATCATGAGTATAATTCTATTTGGTGGATGGGAACGTGGAATGTGGGCACAATGTTCTATTGTATTTACTAGATTTCTGCTACCTAGTTTGAATTCCTCTATTGAAAAAGAAATTAAGAGGAAATTTTGACATGAAGAGATAAAGAGCAAAGTATTTACCTTTTTCTATGCCTTTCTCTTGGACCTCTACTGTGATTTCAGAGACGTTTATCTTAGAAGGTGTGAGACCCTTACACTCATCCTGATTGCCCTTTGCTCTGTATATAAGTCATCCTGTTGGGACCTCATGAGAGAAAACGTTGATACAAATTGCTTGTGAGCATGCCCATGATTTTAGAACATGTGAGGGCCTTTTCTGCATATGTCGTTTTCATAAAAAAGTAAAAAAGTAAGAAAGAAAGAAAGGAAGGAAGAAAGAAACAAAGAAACAAAGAAAGAAACCAAAAGAGAAATCATTGCATGTTTCTTCAAAACAAAGATATTTTCTTTAGAAAAGTTGTTTGAGAAAAGAGAAGGTTTTCTCTGGGCTGATGTAATGATTTTCTGAAGAGCGAGAGAGAAGTTAGAAATTCACTAAAAGGTATTAAGGAGATTAAAGCACATACTTAGAGATTGGTGAGATACTATCTGTTGCTATTCCACAAGCTTTTGCTGTTTTCCCTATAGGAATTCCTTGTGATGAACATGGTCATATACTTTCTTTCAGATATTAAGACTCCAGAAAGATGTCTTCTCAACATCAGCAGTGCAAGCAGTCTTGCCAGCCACCACCAGTGTGCACACCAAAATGCCATGACCCTTGCCCACCTTGCAAATGTCCAGACCCTTGCCCACCTTGCAAGTGTCCAGACCCTTGCCCACCTATAAAGTGCCCTGACCCATGCGTGCCTCAGCAGTGCAAGCAGAAATGCCCTCCTGGGACACCTGCTCATCATTGCTAGCAGAAGTGGCCACCCAAGGGTATGTAAGAGCTTGAGCTTTTATCTGCATCTGGAAAGGATAAGGACAATCGACTCAACTAGCTCCAGAGCTCCACCTTCCTCTTCTCTTCAAAGCCTATCATGGATACGGAAGAAGCTTCTCTACCCTTCAGCCTCAATATGCGAGTGGTGCTTCCTGACAGACAGAGGTTTCTTACCTGAGGGTGCTGTACTGCTTCCCTCTGGGAGGTGCCCAAGGAAGCATCGAAGAGCCTCTGAAGGAAGACCAGCAGCTCTCCTCCTGGGCACCCTTTGAGGATTCTCTCGCTGTCTTCTGTGTCGGTCGGTCAGCTGGTCATGGGTTTCTACCAGCTGAGCAATTGTTACTTATCCTCCACTTCCTGAATAAAATACAGTTCTATTGTGTGATGGGAAAATATTTTCTTTCTTTGCAAACCTGCTTTTAGCAATATCATATGATAATTTTGCTTGATTTCTATCCTTCTTTGATCCCGAGTTTCAGGCTTTCACAGTCAATGTTATCTGAATTTTGAGTCGTATTAATGATTATTTCTATACAGTTAAAAACCCAGGTTATTTTCCTAATTCTTGCTTGATTGATTTGAGGAACAAGTTATTTAACTTCTTGGGATTTCAAATCCTTTAATAAACTCTGGGGGAAATCACATTTACAGTGCCAACTTGCTTAGCCATAAAAATTACATGAATGTGTGTCATTCAGGTGGTACAATACTGAGCACATAATTGGCATTTGAGAGGTGGCCGATCATCATTGTCCCTGTCATCATCACTGTCACCACCACCAACAGCGTCACCACCACCCCCAGGTGCTCCGAGCAGGGGAGTGGCTCTGACATACCTCGTAGAGCAAGCAAGGAGATTCTTAAACTCTATTATCCATTCATATTCTGTGTTGTTTTTCTTTTCCAATTTAACCGAATTTTTAATCTGACACCACAAAATAACCAGTTTGGGAAATTATTGGGATACTCTATAAACTTATAATAGTTCTGAAAAATTGGGTAGTACAAGAGAAAGGGAATTTAAAGGGACCTTACCAGAAAAAGTGCTACCTGTTCTCCATGTGTACAACGTGCTCTTCTTACTGCAAAACTCAACAACCACAGGGTCTTATTAAATTTTTTCACCTCGGAAATTACATACTTGATTGTTTTGACCCCACCTTTGAGATACACTGGGAATTCCAATGTTTATCTTTTTTTTTAACATCTTTATTGGGGTATAATTGCTTTACAATGGTGTGTTAGTTTCTGCTTTATAACAAAGTGAATCAGTTATACATATACATATGTTCCCATATCTCTTCCTTCTTGCGTCTCCCTCCCTCCCACCCTCCCTCTCCCACCCCTCCAGGCTGTCACAAAGCACCGAGTCAATATCCCTGTGCCATGTGGCTGCTTCCCACTAGCTATCTATCTTACTACGTTTGTTAATGTGTATATGTCCATGACTCTCTCTCGCCCCGTCACTGTTCACCCTTCCCCCTCCCCATAACCTCAAGTCCGTTCTCTAGGAGGTCTGTGTCTTTATTCCTGCCTTACCCCTAGGTTCTTCATTACATTTTTTTTTTAAATTCCATATATATATATGTTAGCATAAGGTATTTGTCTTTTTCTTTCTGACTTACTTCACTCTGTATGACAGACTCTAGGTCTATCCACCTCATTACGAATAGCTCAATTTCGTTTCTTTTTATGGCTGAGTAATATTCCATTGTATATATGTGCCACATCTTCTTTATCCATTCATCCAATGTTGGCCACTTAGGTTGTTTCCATCTCCGGGCTATTGTAAATAGAGCTGCAATGAACATTTTGGTACATGACTCTTTTTGAATTTCAGTTTTCTCAGGGTATATGCCCAGTAGTGGGATTGCTGGCTCATATGGTAGTTCTATTTGTAGTTTTTTAAGGAACCTCCATACTGTTCTCCATAGTGGTTGTACCAATTCACATTCCCACCAGCAGTGCAAGAGGGTTCCCTTTTTCCACACCCTCTCCAGCATTTATTGTTTCTAGATTTTTTGATGATGGCCATTCTGACTGGTGTGAGATGATATCTCATTGTAGTTTTGATTTGCATTTCTCTAATGATTAATGATGTTGAGCATTCTTTCATGGGTTTGTTGGCAGTCTGTATATCTTCTTTGGAGAAATGTCTATTTAGGTCTTCTGCCCATTTTTGGATTGGGTTGTCTGTTTTTTTGTTATTGAGCTGCATGAGTTGCTTGTAAATTTTGGAGATTAATCCTTTGTCGGTTGCTTCATTTACAAATATTTTCTCCCATTCTGAGGGTTGTCTTTTGGTCTTGTTTGTGGTTTCCTTTGCTGTGCAAAAGCTTTGCAGTTTCATTAGGTCCCATTTGTTTATTTTTGTTTTTATTTACATTACTCTAGGAGGTGGGTCAGAAAGAATCTTGCTGTGATTTATGTCATAGAGTGTTCTGCCTATGTTTTCCTCTAAGAGTTTGATAGTTTCTGGCCTTATATTTAGGTCTTTAATCCATTTTGAGCTTATTTTTGTGTATGGTGTTAGGGAGTGGTTTAATCTCATACTTTTACATGTACCTGTCCAGTTTTCCCAGCACCACTTATTGAAGAGGCTGTCCTTTCTCCACTGTACATTCCTGCCACCTTTATCAAAGATAAGGTGTCCATATGTGCATGGGTTTATCTCTGGGCTTTCTATCCTGTTCCATTGATCTATCTTTCTGTTTTTGTGCCAGTACCATACCGTCTTGATAACTGTAGCTTTGTAGTATAGTCTGAAGTCAGGAAGCCTGATTCCTCCAGTTCCTTTTTTTGTTCTCAAGATTGCTTTGGCTATTCGGGGTCTTTTGTGTTTCCATACAAATTGTGAAATTTTTTGTTCTAGTTCTGTGAAAAATGCCAGTGGTAGTTTGATAGGGATTGCATTGAATCTATAGATTGCTTTGGGTAGTAGAGTCATTTTCACAATGTTGATTCTTCCAATCCAAGAACATGGTATATCTCTCCATCTATTTGTATCATCTTTAATTTCTTTCATCCGTGTCTTATAATTTTCTGCATACAGGTCTTTTGTCTCCTTAGGTAGGTTTATTCCTAGATATTTTATTCTTTTTGTTGCAATGGTAAATGGGAGTGTTTTCTTGATTTCACTTTCAGATTTTTCATCATTAGTATATAGGAATGCCAGAGATTTCTGTGCATTAATTTTGTATCCTGCCACTTTACCAAATTCATTGATTAGCTCTAGTAGTTTTCTGGTAGCATCTTTAGGATTCTCTATGTATAGGATCATGTCATCTGCAAACAGTGACAGCTTTACTTCTTCTTTTCCGATTTGGATTCCTTTTATTTCCTTCTCTTCTCTGATTGCTGTGGCTAAAACTTCCAAAACTATGTTGAATAAGAGTGGTGAGAGTGGGCACCCTTGTCTTCTTCCTGATCTTAGTGGGAATGCTTTCAGTTTTTCACCATTGAGGATGATGTTTGCTGTGGGCTTGTCATATATGGCCTTTATTATGTTGAGGAAAGTTCCCTCTATGCCTACTTTCTGCAGGGTTTTTATCATAAATGGGTGTTGAATTTTGTCAAAAGCTTTCTCTGCATCTATTGAGATGATCATATGGTTTTTCTACTTCAATTTGTTAATATGGTTTATCACATTGATAGATTTGCGTATATTGAAGAATCCTTGCATTCCTGGAATAAACCCCACTTGATCATGGTGTATAATCCTTTTAATGTGCTGTTGGATTCTGTTTGCTAGTATTTTGTTGAGGATTTTTGCATCTATGTTCATCAGTGATATTGGTCTGTAGTTTTCTTTCTGTGTGACATCCTTGCCTGGTTTTGGTATCAAGGTGATGGTGGCCTCGTAGAAGGAGTTTGGGAGTGTTCCTCCCTCTGCTATATTTTGGAAGAGTTTGAGAAGGATAGGTGTTAGCTCTTTTCTAAATGTTTGATAGAATTCGCCTGTGAAGCCATCTGGTCCTGGGTTTTTCTTTGTTGGAAGATTTTTAATCACAGTTTCAATTTCAGTGCTTGTGATTGGTCTGTTCATATTTTCTATTTCTTCCTGATTCAGTCTTGGCAGGTTGTGCATTTCTAAGAATTTGTTCATTTCTTCCAGATTGTCCATTTTATTGGCATAGAGTTGCTTGTAGTAATCTCTCATGATCTCTTTTATTTCTGCAGTGTCAGTTGTTATCTCTCCTTTTTCATTTCTAATTCTATTGATTTGAGTCTTCTCCCTCTTTTTCTTGATGAGTCTGGCTAGTGGTTTATCTATTTTGTTTATCTTCTCAAAGAACCAGCTTTTAGTTTTATTGATCTTTGCTATTGTTTCCTTCATTTCTTTTTCATTTATTTCTGATCTGATTTTTATGATTTCTTTCCTTCTGCTAGCTTTGGGGTTTTTTTGTTCTTCTTTCTCTAATTGCTTGAGGTGCAAGGTTAGGTTGTTTATTCGAGATGTTTCCTGCTTCTTAAGGTGGGCTTGTATTGCTATAAACTTCCCCCTTAGAACTGCTTTTGCTGCATCCCACAGGTTTTGGGTCGTTGTGTCTCCATTGTCATTTGTTTCTAGGTATTTTTTGATTTCCTCTTTGATTTCTTCAGTGATCACTTCATTATTAAGTAGTGTATTGTTTAGCCTCCATGTGTTTGTATTTTTTACAGATCTTTTCCTGTAATTGATATCTAGTCTCATGGCGTTGTGGTCAGAAAAGATACTTGATACAATTTCAATTTTCTTAAATTTACCAAGGCTTGATTTGTGACCCAAGATATTATCTATCCTGGAGAATGTTCCATGAGCACTTGAGAAAAATGTGTATTCTGTTGTTTTTGGATGGAGTGTCCTATAAATATCAATTAAGTCCATCTTGTTTAATGTATCATTTAAAGCTTGTGTTTCCTTATTTATTTTCATTTTGGATGATCTGTCCATGGGTGAAAGTGGGGTGTTTAAGTCCCCTACTATGATTGTGTTACTGTCGATTTCCCCTTTTATGGCTGTTAGTATTTGCCTTATGTATTGAGGTGCTCCTATGTTGGCTGCATAAATATTTACAATTGTTATATCTTCTTCTTGGATCGATCCCTTGATCATTATGTAGTGTCCTTCTTTGTCTCTTTTAATAGTCCTTATTTTAAAGTCTATTTTGTCTGATATGAGAATTGCTACTCCAGCTTTCTTTTGGTTTCCATTTGCATGGAATATCTTTTTCCATCCCCTTACTTTCAGTCTGTATGTGTCTCTAGGTCTGAAGTGGGTCTCTTGTAGACAGCATATATAAGGGTCTTGTTTTTGTATCCATTCAGCTAATCTGTGTCTTTTGGTGGGAGCATTTAGTCCATTTACATTTAAGGTAATTATCGATATGTATGTTCCTATTCCCATTTTCTAAATTGTTTTGGGTTCGTTATTATAGGTCTTTTCCTTCTCTTGTGTTTCTTGCCTAGAGAAGATCCTTTAGCATTTGTTGTAAAGCTGGTTTGGTGGTGCTGAACTCTCTCAGCTTTTGCTTGTCTGTAAAGGTTTTAATTTCTCCATCAAATCTGAATGAGATCCTTGCTGGGTAGAGTAGTCTTGGCTGCAGGTTTTTCTCCTTCATCACTTTCAGTATGTCCTGCCACTCCCTTCTGGCTTGTAGGGTTTCTGCTGAGAGATCACCTGTTAACCTTATGGGGATTCCCTTATGTGTTATTTGTTGTTTTTCCCTTGCTGCTTTTAACATGCTTTCTTTGTATTTAATTTTTGACAGTTTGATTAATATGTGTCTTGGCGTATTTCTCCTTGCATTTATCCTGTATGGGACTCTCTGTGCTTCCTGGACTTGATTAACTATTTCCTTTCCCATATTAGGGAAGTTTTCAACTATAATCTCTTCAAATATTTTCTCAGTCCCTTTCTTTTTCTCTTCTTCTTCTGGAACCCCTATAATTCGAATGTTGGTGCGTTTAATGTTGTCCCAGAGGTCTCTGAGACTGTCCTCAGTTCTTTTCATTCTTTTTTCTTTATTCTGCTCTGCAGTAGTTATTTCCACTATTTTATCTTCCAGGTCACTTATCCGTTCTTCTGCCTCAGTTATTCTGCTATTGATCCCATCTAGAGTATTTTTAATTTCATTTATTGTGTTGTTCATCGTTGCTTGTTTCATCTTTAGTTCTTCTAGGTCCTTGTTAACTGATTCTTGCATTTTGTCCATTCTATTGTCCATTCTATCTCCAAGATTTCGGATCAACCTTACTATCATTATTCTGAATTCTTTTTCAGGTAGACTGCCTATTTCCTCTTCATTTGTTAGGTCTGGTTAATTTTTATCTTGTTCCTTTATCTGCTGTGTGTTTTTCTGTTTTCTCATTTTGCTTATCTTACTGTGTTTGGGGTCTCCTTTTTGCAGGCTGCAGGTTCGTAGTTCCTCCTGTTTTTGATGTCTGTCTCCAATGGCTAAGGTTGGTTCAGTGGGTTGTGTAGGCTTCCTGGTGGAGGGGACTAGTGCCTGTGTTGTGGTGGATGAGGCTGGATCTTGTCTCTCTAGTGGGCAGGTTCACGTCTGGTGGTGTGTTTTGGGGTGTCTGTGGCCTTATTATGATTTTAGGCAGCCTCTCTGCTATTGGGTGGGGTTGTGTTCCTGTTTTGCTAGTTGTTTGGCACAGGTTGTCCAGCACTGTGGCTTGCTGGTCGTTGAGTGAAGCTGGGTGCTGGTGTTAAGATGGAGGTCTCTGGGAGATTTTCGCCATTTGATATTATGTGGAGCTGGGAGGTCTCTTGTGGACCAGTGTCCTGAAGTTGGCTCTCCCACCTCAGAGGCAGAGCCCTGACTCCTGGCTGGAGCACCAAGAGCCTTTCATCCACACGGTTCAGAATAAAAGGGAGAAAAAGTAGAGGGAATTAGTAGAAGTATGAGGAAAGAAAGAAGGAAAGGAGGGAAGGAAGGAGGGAAGGAAGGAAGGAAGGAAGAAAGAAAGAAAGAAGCAAAGAAGGAAAGAAGGCAAGAAGGAACGAAAGGAGGGAGGAAGGGAGGGAGGAAGGAAGGAAGGAGGGAAAGAAGGAAAAACAGAAAGAAAGAAGATACAGTAAAAATAAAATAAAGTATAATAAAGTTATTGAATTAAAAAATTCTTATTTAGGAAAAAAAAAAGGGACGGATTGAACCTTAGGACAAATGTTGGAAGCAAAGCTATACAGACAAAATCTTACACAGAAGCGTACACATACACCCTCACTAAAAGAGGTAAAGGGGGAAAAATCATAAATCTTGCTGTCAGAGACCACCTCCTCAATTTGGGATGATTCGTTGTCTAAAGGAGGGAAGGAAGGAAGGAAAGAAAGAAAGAAAGAAAGAAAGGACCAAAGTAAAGTATAATAACGTTCTTAAAATTAAAATTGATTATTAAGAAAAAAATTTTAAGAAAAAACCATGGACGGATAGAACCCTAAGACAAATAGTGGAAGCAAGACTATACAGACAAGATCTCACACAGAAGCATATACATACACCTTCACACAAAGAGGAATAGGGAAAAAAATCATATAGCTTGCTCCCAAAGTCCACCTCCTTAATTTGGGATGATTGGTTGTCTATTCACGTATTCCACAGATGCAGGGTACATCAAGTTGATTGTGGAGCTTTAATCTGCTGCTTCTGAGGCTGCTGGGAGATATTTCCCTTTCTCTTCTTTGTTCTCACAGCTCCCAGGGGCTCAGCTTTGGATTTGGCCCTGCCTCTGCGTGTAGGTCGCTGGAGGGCGTCTGTTTTTTGCTCAGAGAGGACGGGGTTAAAGGAGCCGCTGATTCGGGGGTTCTGGCGTACTGAGGCCGGCGGGGAGGGAGGGGCACGGAATGCGGGGCGGGCCTGCGGCGGCAAAGTCCGGCATGACCCTGCACCAGCCCGAGGCCCGCCGTGCGCTCTCCCGGGGAAGTTGTCCCCGGATCCCGGGAACCCGGCAGTGGCGGGCTGCACAGGCTCCGTGGAAGAGGGGCGTGGAGAGCGACCTGCGCTCGCACACAGGCCCCTTGGTGGCGGCAGCAGCAGCCCCAACGTCTCCCGCCCGCCTCTGGGGTCCGCGCCTCCAGCCGCGGCTTGCGCCCGTCTCTGGAGTCCGCGCTTTCAGCCGCGGCTCAAGCCCGTCTCTGGTTTCTGCGCTTTCAGCCGCGGCTCGCGCCCGTCTCTGGATTCCGCGCTTTTAGCCGCGGCTCGCGCCCGTCTCTGGAGTTCCTTTAAGCAGTGTTCTTAAACCCCTCTCCTCACGCACCGGGAAACAAAGAGGGAAGAAAAAGTCTCTTGCCTCCTCGGCAGGTGCAGACTTTTCCCCGGACTCCCTCCCGGCTAGCTGTGGTGCACTAACCCCTTCAGGCTATGTTCAAGCCGCCAACCCCAGTCCTCTACCTGCGCTCCGTCCGAAACCGAAACCCGAGCCTCAGAGCCCCAGCTCGCAGCCCCGCCCGCCCCGGCGGGGGAGCAGACAAGCCTCTCGGGCTGGTGAGTGCCGGTCGGCACCGATCCTCTGTGCGGGAATCTCCCTGCTTTGCCCTCCGCACCCGTTGCTGTGCACTCCTCCGTGGCTTCGAAGCTCCCCCCTCCGCCTCCCGCAGTCTCCACCCGCGAAGGGGCTTCCTAGTGTGTAGAAACTTTTCCTCCTTCACAGCTCCCTCCCACTGGTGCAGGTGCCGTCCCTATCCTTTTGTCTCTGTTTATTCTTTTCTTTTTTCTTTTGCCCAACCCAGGTACGTGGGGAGTTTCTTGCCTTTTGGGAGGTCTGAGGTCTTCTGCCAGCGTTCAGTAGGTGTTCTGTAGGAGTTGTTCCACGTGTAGATGTATTTCTGGTGTATCTGTGGGGAGGAAGGTGATCTCCGCGTCTTATGCTTCCGCCATCTTCCTGCTCTCTCTCCAATGTTTATCTTGATTTACAAAATGACTGTTGCTATGCAGCTTGTTTTCCAAGATGGTCCAGTAAGCTGTGAAAAGGGAGGTGTTCATTAAGCGTACCCCTTCTTGTGGTTAGAAGTAAAGGAGTCAAAGATGCCAGAACGCAGAAGCAAACATATGTCCATGTTACTGTTCAACACTCTTCAGACTATGACATGAGTGGAAAATCAACAGTGCTATTTGCGAGATGTCTCTACTGTAGTACTGTTATTTGACCTGACATAGAAATTAGTTCTTTGAGGTGGGATGCTCCTGTAACAAATCTTAAAATTGAGGCATTGGCTTATGGGTCTGGAGGTGGTTGGAAAGGAATCTGATACTGGAAGCTGTAAACGTGGTGCTCCATATTATTCAATAGCAAAATGTTTGCAGTAATGGCTGATCATGGTATCTTTAGAGGCAAAGCAATGTTTGCTCATTTGTTGATTTGCCCAGGGTATTTCAGGAGACGTATGTTCAGGAAAAACTTTCTGGTTGACAGGCCAGAAATGTAAAGAATGAAAAGAAAAATAATACAGTCCAGAAGTTCAAAACCTTGTTGAATTA
This sequence comes from Leucopleurus acutus, assembly GCF_964270905.1. NCBI lineage: Eukaryota > Metazoa > Chordata > Mammalia > Artiodactyla > Delphinidae > Leucopleurus > Leucopleurus acutus. The sequence goes on along the minus strand of NC_139143.1, from coordinate 82,903,406 downwards.
GAAAACTCACCACTTGTAAGTCCTAAAGAGTAAGAGGTGAGATTAGAAGTGGTTTTCAACTAGAAGTTCAATTTCAGTGGACTGTTACAACAGGGAAAAGAGACAGCATTTGTCATCTTTCCACCTGTGTGCCAGGGAGCCTCATGGTTGCTGTATTATGTTAGGGGAAAAGGCAGTAATTTAATCAGGCCAGAAAATTCCTTCTACAAAAGGACCTAACTGAGATCTGTAGGACATAGAAATGATTGGGGGACTGAAATTATATCAGGTGCCTAATAAGTTTCTGAGGGAATTGAGAACTAAATAAACTATGTGCCAAAACGAAAAAGAATGATTTTTAAGATTACTAACGACTTTCCCGCCCACCTTTCCCTATTTTCCACCTTAGGAAATCAGATATGGTCAGTACAGGTGACTAAAAGGGAATATCCACTCTGAGGTGATTACAAGGACCCCAGAGAATACTGTATAAAGGAAGCTCTCTCAGAGAATAGTATCAGATCCTGAGAGAGCCTAGGAGGAGAAGGAACACAGAGAGGCTCAAACATTGTTACTCTGTTGTGTTATACTTATTCCTTCTGCTTTCCCTCCGGGTTTATTGAGGAATAATTGACAAATGAAATTGTACATATTTACAGTGTATAATGTGATGACTTGATGTATGTGTACTTTATGCAGTGATTACCAACATCGGTCACTTAGCACATAGATCACTTCATCAGTAAAAATGAAATGTGTGTATGTCTCTCTGTTTTGTGTGTGTGCATGTGTGTGTGTGTGATGCGAATGCTTATGGTTTAATTTCTCAGCAAGATTCAAGTACACAACTGAGTGTTATTAGCTAGATCACCATGCTGTACTGTAGACTCTGAGAACTCATTCATTGTATGATTGCAGGCTTGTACCGTTGGCCCAAAACCTCCACCTTTGCCCAACCCCTGAGACCCTGCTGACCACCATTCTACTCTCTGTTGCTGTGACATCTGTTAGTTTGGAAACACATTCCTAAATAAACAATGGTGCAAAGAAGAAATAACGAATAAATAGAAAATAACTTGAGATGAACGAAAATGCAAAGAAAACATACAAGAACTTTGGGGATAAATGTAAGGCAGCACAAAGAGAGCAACCTATGCCTGGAGATATCTATATTACAAAAGATGATCTCAAATCAGTAACCTGATAGACATGGATGCATGTGTGTGGGTATATCAAAATTGAAAACTCGTAACACTAAATACAGCAACGTATAAGCAGTGAATATTTTTGGCCGTTTAATGGACATGATCACTTTTTAACAGCTTTGTGTTTTCCCCATTATATATTCAACGATATACCTTTATTTATATAACAATGTATCATATTGTTAAAAAAATATATAGCAGTCAGTGAAGATGTGGCTGAGCTGCAAGGAAAGTTTACGACCGGGTCGTCTGGCACATGCCTTGCTGATGATTTTCACAGGTTTCAAGTGTCTCCTCCTCTACTCCTCATTCCCCTCTTCTACCTGCTGTCCCGTTATAAAACCCCATTCCTAAGAAGCTTCCTGATTATTTGGCCAAGACAAGTTACTAGGCCAGTTCTTCCTTCTGACTGCAGGAAGAATTATGAAAGGACTATTACTAAATGCATGGGTGATATGTCAAAGTACCAAATTGGACGGTTAAGGGGTAGATATTGGCAGTGAAGATAATATGGCAGGTTGAGGGTTCTGGCACGTGAAGAAGAAGACAGAGAATAAACAGTGAACATTTTTTTCAAATTTCTCTCTTCAAAGACCTAAAACATTGCTGGACTGAGTGGAAAAAAGTAAATATATCAGATGTGCCCTAAGTTCACATTTCATCCAGATGTCAGACCTGTAGTGCTTTGCTTATCTTTCCCCTCCCAGCGTCACTCTGAATCATTTACATGTGATGCTCTGAATCTGAAATGGTACCTTATGTCTAGTTTTGGTTTCACACAATTGAAACATCATATTCACTTCTGGAATACAAGAGATTTATTTCCTGATAAAGGAATTTTAAGCGCAGGACAGCGGTCTAGGGAAGAGTTCGCGTAAGTTGAGATGGGATATCCTGATTCCATTAAACATCTGTTCCCACATTCTACAGTACCATAAAGCAAGATTTGCAACTCTATTCCTAAACCAGACAGGGCCTTCACCAACCATGTCCCATCAAAAGACTCTTCAGTGCCCATGGGGACAGCATAGAAAAGTGTAGTGTTCATATCCAGGACAGAAGGGAGGAACTTAGAAAACATGTTAACATCTTAATCACTGAAAAGGCAGAAATGAAATCTTTGGTGGACATGCTAAGGCAATGGTTCCGGAACTTCAGTTCTTGGCTAATAGCTCAGTATATTTGTCGTAATTCCACACCCCATGTGTCATATTACATTAATATGCTTGGCTTTAAGTTCACTTCAAAATACCTTTGAAAATTATTATTTTAATTGGCCGTAGGTAATCATGTACATGAAATGACAGATGAAATATTCAAATTATATATTACAAATGTGTGTACATATATACATAGAGAAATATGCTACTGAAAGAGGGACAAGGACAGAGAGAGAGAGATTAATATGTGTGGAACACGCAAAGTCTGAAGAGCTGAAACTCTGCTGGAAGTCCATTGGAGAGGGGAATATTCCTGTACCTGAGGGAGCGTCAGTCTTGTTCTATTCAGGCCATCAGTGGATTGGATGAGAACTTCCCACATTATAGAGGGCAACCGACTTAACTCAGGCTACTGATTTAACTAATACTCTCGTCCAAAATCATCCTTAGAGAAACACAAAGAATAATGCTTGACCAGAAAACTGGGGACATGTGCAAGTGAATATGACCCATAAATTAACCTTAAAACCTTCCTTCCAGCACATTGACAAATTGTATGAAGAATGTAGAGCAGGAAATAGGTTCATTTGACACATGCTCCACCATGACAAAAATGGAAAATGCAAAAAATTGGTTTAAAATATAACAAAATTCTTATTAATGATTAAGAAGTTGTACATGAATGGCAATGGACATCAGTGACTGCATTTTTAATCAAGCGATTTCAACTTCCTCTTGAATTTACCCTAGATTTGATGTGAAACATAATGTGTTTAAATGATTCATATGTATTAAATACATAAAAATTAGTTGCGTGAATGGCTTTGCATATTAGATTGGGTTTCCCAATAATTTCAAAGCGACAGGAAGCCAGAAAATTTGAACAATCCTCTGAGATTTCTTCAAAAATTGAAGACATCCAATGAGGTCATTTGGGAGAAATTAGATTGCGGCATGGCTTATGTCCCTTTGGGAGATGTGAGCAAAAAGCTTCATTTGTGTTTTAAGTCTTGGGTCTGAGCCGCCAGCTCATCTGAGTTATGGTAGGTGATGCTACGTGCCTAGTGAATTCCTTGTGGCACGAAGTAAAACAGATTTATAAAGGTCACAGGAATCTGACTGCTGCATGCTCTTTATTTGAATGAGCAAACGGTGAAAGGAGGACCGTAGTGGTCAACACGTTACTACACGTTTCCAAGTGTCAAGATAGGGAATCATATGAGATGATCTGCAAATGTCTCTCAGACCTTTTTCGAAGACGAAACGAGACTTTGTTTAGCAAGCCATGAATCAAGCCGAAAGGAATTGTAAAAAGGACTTGAGGTAAAGACACATGTGTCACCAGGTAGCGAGGCCCATTTCAAACCAGTACGTACAACAAAATTGCCACCAGATCAAGTGCAACTAGGCAGGCAGTTTTAGAGTCAAGGATGGTGAAAGATAGGGAAGGGTCATCGTCCGCAGTCAAGGAATGGAACTTTTGACTACAAGGTAGGGAGCACTCCAAGAGCTCCCACTGCCTTAAACAACTGAAACTCAGACCTAAGGCAGGGACTCTGTGAGTCATGAGAACATAATCCAGTGAGGAGATCCTGAAAGAGGATATTCCCTGTTTTCAGCGTCCCTGCCAAGCCAGTTATGGATGGATTTGCATTTGGGTTGGGAAATGGTTGGACCAGGCCAAGTTTGGTAGTTCCGCTTGCCCCTGGGTGGGGCAGTAAGTTCCAATAAAAAGGTCTTCTACTGCACGACGGCTATCCTCCTGCTATTCGAGTTCCGATTGAATTTGGAGAACCTGGTGAGTCTGATTCCTCATTTCAACTTTGTTCTTGGACACCCGAAAGTTGAGTTTATGCTGCAGTCAGCAAGCTTGATGGGTCCAAAGTTATCATCATGAGTATAATTCTATTTGGTGGATGGGAACGTGGAATGTGGGCACAATGTTCTATTGTATTTACTAGATTTCTGCTACCTAGTTTGAATTCCTCTATTGAAAAAGAAATTAAGAGGAAATTTTGACATGAAGAGATAAAGAGCAAAGTATTTACCTTTTTCTATGCCTTTCTCTTGGACCTCTACTGTGATTTCAGAGACGTTTATCTTAGAAGGTGTGAGACCCTTACACTCATCCTGATTGCCCTTTGCTCTGTATATAAGTCATCCTGTTGGGACCTCATGAGAGAAAACGTTGATACAAATTGCTTGTGAGCATGCCCATGATTTTAGAACATGTGAGGGCCTTTTCTGCATATGTCGTTTTCATAAAAAAGTAAAAAAGTAAGAAAGAAAGAAAGGAAGGAAGAAAGAAACAAAGAAAGAAACCAAAAGAGAAATCATTGCATGTTTCTTCAAAACAAAGATATTTTCTTTAGAAAAGTTGTTTGAGAAAAGAGAAGGTTTTCTCTGGGCTGATGTAATGATTTTCTGAAGAGCGAGAGAGAAGTTAGAAATTCACTAAAAGGTATTAAGGAGATTAAAGCACATACTTAGAGATTGGTGAGATACTATCTGTTGCTATTCCACAAGCTTTTGCTGTTTTCCCTATAGGAATTCCTTGTGGTGAACATGGTCATATACTTTCTTTCAGATATTAAGACTCCAGAAAGATGTCTTCTCAACATCAGCAGTGCAAGCAGTCTTGCCAGCCACCACCAGTGTGCACACCAAAATGCCATGACCCTTGCCCACCTTGCAAATGTCCAGACCCTTGCCCACCTTGCAAGTGTCCAGACCCTTGCCCACCTATAAAGTGCCCTGACCCATGCGTGCCTCAGCAGTGCAAGCAGAAATGCCCTCCTGGGACACCTGCTCATCATTGCTAGCAGAAGTGGCCACCCAAGGGTATGTAAGAGCTTGAGCTTTTATCTGCATCTGGAAAGGATAAGGACAATTGACTCAACTAGCTCCAGAGCTCCACCTTCCTCTTCTCTTCAAAGCCTATCATGGATACGGAAGAAGCTTCTCTACCCTTCAGCCTCAATATGCGAGTGGTGCTTCCTGACAGACAGAGGTTTCTTACCTGAGGGTGCTGTACTGCTTCCCTCTGGGAGGTGCCCAAGGAAGCATCGAAGAGCCTCTGAAGGAAGACCAGCAGCTCTCCTCCTGGGCACCCTTTGAGGATTCTCTCGCTGTCTTCTGTGTCGGTCGGTCAGCTGGTCATGGGTTTCTACCAGCTGAGCAATTGTTACTTATCCTCCACTTCCTGAATAAAATACAGTTCTATTGTGTGATGGGAAAATATTTTCTTTCTTTGCAAACCTGCTTTTAGCAATATCATATGATAATTTTGCTTGATTTCTATCCTTCTTTGATCCCGAGTTTCAGGCTTTCACAGTCAATGTTATCTGAATTTTGAGTCGTATTAATGATTATTTCTATACAGTTAAAAACCCAGGTTATTTTCCTAATTCTTGCTTGATTGATTTGAGGAACAAGTTATTTAACTTCTTGGGATTTCAAATCCTTTAATAAACTCTGGGGGAAATCACATTTACAGTGCCAACTTGCTTAGCCATAAAAATTACATGAATGTGTGTCATTCAGGTGGTACAATACTGAGCACATAATTGGCATTTGAGAGGTGGCCGATCATCATTGTCCCTGTCATCATCACTGTCACCACCACCAACAGCGTCACCACCACCCCCAGGTGCTCCGAGCAGGGGAGTGGCTCTGACATACCTCGTAGAGCAAGCAAGGAGATTCTTAAACTCTATTATCCATTCATATTCTGTGTTGTTTTTCTTTTCCAATTTAACCGAATTTTTAATCTGACACCACAAAATAACCAGTTTGGGAAATTATTGGGATACTCTATAAACTTATAATAGTTCTGAAAAATTGGGTAGTACAAGAGAAAGGGAATTTAAAGGGACCTTACCAGAAAAAGTGCTACCTGTTCTCCATGTGTACAACGTGCTCTTCTTACTGCAAAACTCAACAACCACAGGGTCTTATTAAATTTTTTCACCTCGGAAATTACATACTTGATTGTTTTGACCCCACCTTTGAGATACACTGGGAATTCCAATGTTTATCTTTTTTTTTAACATCTTTATTGGGGTATAATTGCTTTACAATGGTGTGTTAGTTTCTGCTTTATAACAAAGTGAATCAGTTATACATATACATATGTTCCCATATCTCTTCCTTCTTGCGTCTCCCTCCCTCCCACCCTCCCTATCCCACCCCTCCAGGCTGTCACAAAGCACCGAGTCAATATCCCTGTGCCATGCGGCTGCTTCCCACTAGCTATCTATCTTACTACGTTTGTTAATGTGTATATGTCCATGACTCTCTCTCGCCCCGTCACTGTTCACCCTTCCCCCTCCCCATAACCTCAAGTCCGTTCTCTAGGAGGTCTGCGTCTTTATTCCTGCCTTACCCCTAGGTTCTTCATGACATTTTTTTTTAAATTCCATATATATGTGTTAGCATAAGGTATTTGTCTTTTTCTTTCTGACTTACTTCACTGTGTATGACAGACTCTAGGTCTATCCACCTCATTACGAATAGCTCAATTTCGTTTCTTTTTATGGCTGAGTAATATTCCATTGTATATATGTGCCACATCTTCTTTATCCATTCATCCAATGTTGGCCACTTAGGTTGTTTCCATCTCCGGGCTATTGTAAATAGAGCTGCAATGAACATTTTGGTACATGACTCTTTTTGAATTTCAGTTTTCTCAGGGTATATGCCCAGTAGTGGGATTGCTGGCTCATATGGTAGTTCTATTTGTAGTTTTTTAAGGAACCTCCATACTGTTCTCCATAGTGGTTGTACCAATTCACATTCCCACCAGCAGTGCAAGAGGGTTCCCTTTTTCCACACCCTCTCCAGCATTTATTGTTTCTAGATTTTTTGATGATGGCCATTCTGACTGGTGTGAGATGATATCTCATTGTAGTTTTGATTTGCATTTCTCTAATGATTAATGATGTTGAGCATTCTTTCATGGGTTTGTTGGCAGTCTGTATATCTTCTTTGGAGAAATGTCTATTTAGGTCTTCTGCCCATTTTTGGATTGGGTTGTCTGTTTTTTTGTTATTGAGCTGCATGAGTTGCTTGTAAATTTTGGAGATTAATCCTTTGTCGGTTGCTTCATTTACAAATATTTTCTCCCATTCTGAGGGTTGTCTTTTGGTCTTGTTTGTGGTTTCCTTTGCTGTGCAAAAGCTTTGCAGTTTCATTAGGTCCCATTTGTTTATTTTTGTTTTTATTTACATTACTCTAGGAGGTGGGTCAGAAAGAATCTTGCTGTGATTTATGTCATAGAGTGTTCTGCCTATGTTTTCCTCTAAGAGTTTGATAGTTTCTGGCCTTATATTTAGGTCTTTAATCCATTTTGAGCTTATTTTTGTGTATGGTGTTAGGGAGTGGTTTAATCTCATACTTTTACATGTACCTGTCCAGTTTTCCCAGCACCACTTATTGAAGAGGCTGTCCTTTCTCCACTGTACATTCCTGCCACCTTTATCAAAGATAAGGTGTCCATATGTGCATGGGTTTATCTCTGGGCTTTCTATCCTGTTCCATTGATCTATCTTTCTGTTTTTGTGCCAGTACCATACCGTCTTGATAACTGTAGCTTTGTAGTATAGTCTGAAGTCAGGAAGCCTGATTCCTCCAGTTCCTTTTTTTGTTCTCAAGATTGCTTTGGCTATTCGGGGTCTTTTGTGTTTCCATACAAATTGTGAAATTTTTTGTTCTAGTTCTGTGAAAAATGCCAGTGGTAGTTTGATAGGGATTGCATTGAATCTATAGATTGCTTTGGGTAGTAGAGTCATTTTCACAATGTTGATTCTTCCAATCCAAGAACATGGTATATCTCTCCATCTATTTGTATCATCTTTAATTTCTTTCATCCGTGTCTTATAATTTTCTGCATACAGGTCTTTTGTCTCCTTAGGTAGGTTTATTCCTAGATATTTTATTCTTTTTGTTGCAATGGTAAATGGGAGTGTTTTCTTGATTTCACTTTCAGATTTTTCATCATTAGTATATAGGAATGCCAGAGATTTCTGTGCATTAATTTTGTATCCTGCCACTTTACCAAATTCATTGATTAGCTCTAGTAGTTTTCTGGTAGCATCTTTAGGATTCTCTATGTATAGGATCATGTCATCTGCAAACAGTGACAGCTTTACTTCTTCTTTTCCGATTTGGATTCCTTTTATTTCCTTCTCTTCTCTGATTGCTGTGGCTAAAACTTCCAAAACTATGTTGAATAAGAGTGGTGAGAGTGGGCACCCTTGTCTTCTTCCTGATCTTAGTGGGAATGCTTTCAGTTTTTCACCATTGAGGATGATGTTTGCTGTGGGCTTGTCATATATGGCCTTTATTATGTTGAGGAAAGTTCCCTCTATGCCTACTTTCTGCAGGGTTTTTATCATAAATGGGTGTTGAATTTTGTCAAAAGCTTTCTCTGCATCTATTGAGATGATCATATGGTTTTTCTACTTCAATTTGTTAATATGGTTTATCACATTGATAGATTTGCGTATATTGAAGAATCCTTGCATTCCTGGAATAAACCCCACTTGATCATGGTGTATAATCCTTTTAATGTGCTGTTGGATTCTGTTTGCTAGTATTTTGTTGAGGATTTTTGCATCTATGTTCATCAGTGATATTGGTCTGTAGTTTTCTTTCTGTGTGACATCCTTGCCTGGTTTTGGTATCAAGGTGATGGTGGCCTCGTAGAAGGAGTTTGGGAGTGTTCCTCCCTCTGCTATATTTTGGAAGAGTTTGAGAAGGATAGGTGTTAGCTCTTTTCTAAATGTTTGATAGAATTCGCCTGTGAAGCCATCTGGTCCTGGGTTTTTCTTTGTTGGAAGATTTTTAATCACAGTTTCAATTTCAGTGCTTGTGATTGGTCTGTTCATATTTTCTATTTCTTCCTGATTCAGTCTTGGCAGGTTGTGCATTTCTAAGAATTTGTTCATTTCTTCCAGATTGTCCATTTTATTGGCATAGAGTTGCTTGTAGTAATCTCTCATGATCTCTTTTATTTCTGCAGTGTCAGTTGTTATCTCTCCTTTTTCATTTCTAATTCTATTGATTTGAGTCTTCTCCCTCTTTTTCTTGATGAGTCTGGCTAGTGGTTTATCTATTTTGTTTATCTTCTCAAAGAACCAGCTTTTAGTTTTATTGATCTTTGCTATTGTTTCCTTCATTTCTTTTTCATTTATTTCTGATCTGATTTTTATGATTTCTTTCCTTCTGCTAGCTTTGGGGTTTTTTTGTTCTTCTTTCTCTAATTGCTTGAGGTGCAAGGTTAGGTTGTTTATTCGAGATGTTTCCTGCTTCTTAAGGTGGGCTTGTATTGCTATAAACTTCCCCCTTAGAACTGCTTTTGCTGCATCCCACAGGTTTTGGGTCGTTGTGTCTCCATTGTCATTTGTTTCTAGGTATTTTTTGATTTCCTCTTTGATTTCTTCAGTGATCACTTCATTATTAAGTAGTGTATTGTTTAGCCTCCATGTGTTTGTATTTTTTACAGATCTTTTCCTGTAATTGATATCTAGTCTCATGGCGTTGTGGTCAGAAAAGATACTTGATACAATTTCAATTTTCTTAAATTTACCAAGGCTTGATTTGTGACCCAAGATATTATCTATCCTGGAGAATGTTCCATGAGCACTTGAGAAAAATGTGTATTCTGTTGTTTTTGGATGGAGTGTCCTATAAATATCAATTAAGTCCATCTTGTTTAATGTATCATTTAAAGCTTGTGTTTCCTTATTTATTTTCATTTTGGATGATCTGTCCATGGGTGAAAGTGGGGTGTTTAAGTCCCCTACTATGATTGTGTTACTGTCGATTTCCCCTTTTATGGCTGTTAGTATTTGCCTTATGTATTGAGGTGCTCCTATGTTGGCTGCATAAATATTTACAATTGTTATATCTTCTTCTTGGATCGATCCCTTGATCATTATGTAGTGTCCTTCTTTGTCTCTTTTAATAGTCCTTATTTTAAAGTCTATTTTGTCTGATATGAGAATTGCTACTCCAGCTTTCTTTTGGTTTCCATTTGCATGGAATATCTTTTTCCATCCCCTTACTTTCAGTCTGTATGTGTCTCTAGGTCTGAAGTGGGTCTCTTGTAGACAGCATATATAAGGGTCTTGTTTTTGTATCCATTCAGCTAATCTGTGTCTTTTGGTGGGAGCATTTAGTCCATTTACATTTAAGGTAATTATCGATATGTATGTTCCTATTCCCATTTTCTAAATTGTTTTGGGTTCGTTATTATAGGTCTTTTCCTTCTCTTGTGTTTCTTGCCTAGAGAAGATCCTTTAGCATTTGTTGTAAAGCTGGTTTGGTGGTGCTGAACTCTCTCAGCTTTTGCTTGTCTGTAAAGGTTTTAATTTCTCCATCAAATCTGAATGAGATCCTTGCTGGGTAGAGTAGTCTTGGCTGCAGGTTTTTCTCCTTCATCACTTTCAGTATGTCCTGCCACTCCCTTCCGGCTTGTAGGGTTTCTGCTGAGAGATCAGCTGTTAACCTTATGGGGATTCCCTTATGTGTTATTTGTTGTTTTTCCCTTGCTGCTTTTAATATGCTTTCTTTGTATTTAATTTTTGACAGTTTGATTAATATGTGTCTTGGCGTATTTCTCCTTGCATTTATTCTGTATGGGACTCTCTGTGCTTCCTGGACTTGATTAACTATTTCCTTTCCCATATTAGGGAAGTTTTCAACTATAATCTATTCAAATATTTTCTCAGTCCCTTTCTTTTTCTCTTCTTCTTCTGGAACCCCTATAATTCGAATGTTGGTGCGTTTAATGTTGTCCCAGAGGTCTCTGAGACTGTCCTCAGTTCTTTTCATTCTTTTTTCTTTATTCTGCTCTGCAGTAGTTATTTCCACTATTTTATCTTCCAGGTCACTTATCCGTTCTTCTGCCTCAGTTATTCTGCTATTGATCCCATCTAGAGTATTTTTAATTTCATTTATTGTGTTGTTCATCGTTGCTTGTTTCATCTTTAGTTCTTCTAGGTCCTTGTTAACTGATTCTTGCATTTTGTCCATTCTATTGTCCATTCTATCTCCAAGATTTCGGATCAACCTTACTATCATTATTCTGAATTCTTTTTCAGGTAGACTGCCTATTTCCTCTTCATTTGTTAGGTCTGGTTAATTTTTATCTTGTTCCTTTATCTGCTGTGTGTTTTTCTGTTTTCTCATTTTGCTTATCTTACTGTGTTTGGGGTCTCCTTTTTGCAGGCTGCAGGTTCGTAGTTCCTCCTGTTTTTGATGTCTGTCTCCAATGGCTAAGGTTGGTTCAGTGGGTTGTGTAGGCTTCCTGGTGGAGGGGACTAGTGCCTGTGTTGTGGTGGATGAGGCTGGATCTTGTCTCTCTAGTGGGCAGGTTCACGTCTGGTGGTGTGTTTTGGGGTGTCTGTGGCCTTATTATGATTTTAGGCAGCCTCTCTGCTATTGGGTGGGGTTGTGTTCCTGTTTTGCTAGTTGTTTGGCACAGGTTGTCCAGCACTGTGGCTTGCTGGTCGTTGAGTGAAGCTGGGTGCTGGTGTTAAGATGGAGGTCTCTGGGAGATTTTCGCCATTTGATATTATGTGGAGCTGGGAGGTCTCTTGTGGACCAGTGTCCTGAAGTTGGCTCTCCCACCTCAGAGGCAGAGCCCTGACTCCTGGCTGGAGCACCAAGAGCCTTTCATCCACACGGTTCAGAATAAAAGGGAGAAAAAGTAGAGGGAATTAGTAGAAGTATGAGGAAAGAAAGAAGGAAAGGAGGGAAGGAAGGAGGGAAGGAAGGAAGGAAGGAAGAAAGAAAGAAAGAAGCAAAGAAGGAAAGAAGGCAAGAAGGAACGAAAGGAGGGAGGAAGGGAGGGAGGAAGGAAGGAAGGAGGGAAAGAAGGAAAAACAGAAAGAAAGAAGATACAGTAAAAATAAAATAAAGTATAATAAAGTTATTGAATTAAAAAATTCTTATTTAGGAAAAAAAAAGGGACGGATTGAACCTTAGGACAAATGTTGGAAGCAAAGCTATACAGACAAAATCTTACACAGAAGCGTACACATACACCCTCACTAAAAGAGGTAAAGGGGGAAAAATCATAAATCTTGCTGTCAGAGACCACCTCCTCAATTTGGGATGATTCGTTGTCTAAAGGAGGGAAGGAAGGAAGGAAAGAAAGAAAGAAAGAAAGAAAGAAAGGACGAAGGTAAAGTATAATAACGTTCTTAAAATTAAAATTGATTATTAAGAAAAAAATTTTAAGAAAAAACCATGGACGGATAGAACCCTAAGACAAATAGTGGAAGCAAGACTATACAGACAAGATCTCACACAGAAGCATATACATACACCTTCACACAAAGAGGAATAGGGAAAAAAATCATATAGCTTGCTCCCAAAGTCCACCTCCTTAATTTGGGATGATTGGTTGTCTATTCACGTATTCCACAGATGCAGGGTACATCAAGTTGATTGTGGAGCTTTAATCTGCTGCTTCTGAGGCTGCTGGGAGATATTTCCCTTTCTCTTCTTTCTTCTCACAGCTCCCAGGGGCTCAGCTTTGGATTTGGCCCTGCCTCTGCGTGTAGGTCGCTGGAGGGCGTCTGTTTTTTGCTCAGAGAGGACGGGGTTAAAGGAGCCGCTGATTCGGGGGTTCTGGCGTACTGAGGCCGGCGGGGAGGGAGGGGCACGGAATGCGGGGCGGGCCTGCGGCGGCAAAGTCTGGCATGACCCTGCACCAGCCCGAGGCCCGCCGTGCGCTCTCCCGGGGAAGTTGTCCCCGGATCCCGGGAACCCGGCAGTGGCGGGCTGCACAGGCTCCGTGGAAGAGGGGCATGGAGAGCGACCTGCGCTCGCACACAGGCCCCTTGGTGGCGGCAGCAGCAGCCCCAACGTCTCCCGCCCGCCTCTGGGGTCCGCGCCTCCAGCCGCGGCTTGCGCCCGTCTCTGGAGTCCGCGCTTTCAGCCGCGGCTCAAGCCCGTCTCTGGTTTCCGCGCTTTCAGCCGCGGCTCGCGCCCGTCTCTGGATTCCGCGCTTTCAGCCGCGGCTCGCGCCCGTCTCTGGATTCCGCGCTTTTAGCCGCGGCTCGCGCCCGTCTCTGGAGTTCCTTTAAGCAGTGTTCTTAAACCCCTCTCCTCACGCACCGGGAAACAAAGAGGGAAGAAAAAGTCTCTTGCCTCCTCGGCAGGTGCAGACTTTTCCCCGGACTCCCTCCCGGCTAGCTGTGGTGCACTAACCCCTTCAGGCTATGTTCAAGCCGCCAACCCCAGTCCTCTACCTGCGCTCCGTCCGAAACCGAAACCCGAGCCTCAGAGCCCCAGCTCGCAGCCCCGCCCGCCCCGGCGGGGGAGCAGACAAGCCTCTCGGGCTGGTGAGTGCCGGTCGGCACCGATCCTCTGTGCGGGAATCTCCCTGCTTTGCCCTCCGCACCCGTTGCTGTGCACTCCTCCGTGGCTTCGAAGCTCCCCCCTCCGCCTCCCGCAGTCTCCACCCGCGAAGGGGCTTCCTAGTGTGTAGAAACTTTTCCTCCTTCACAGCTCCCTCCCACTGGTGCAGGTGCCGTCCCTATCCTTTTGTCTCTGTTTATTCTTTTCTTTTTTCTTTTGTCCAACCCAGGTACGTGGGGAGTTTCTTGCCTTTTGGGAGGTCTGAGGTCTTCTGCCAGCGTTCAGTAGGTGTTCTGTAGGAGTTGTTCCACGTGTAGATGTATTTCTGGTGTATCTGTGGGGAGGAAGGTGATCTCCACGTCTTATGCTTCCGCCATCTTCCTGCTCTCTCTCCAATGTTTATCTTGATTTACAAAATGACTGTTGCTATGCAGCTTGTTTTCCAAGATGGTCCAGTAAGCTGTGAAAAGGGAGGTGTTCATTAAGCGTACCCCTTCTTGTGGTTAGAAGTAAAGGAGTCAAAGATGCCAGAACTGCAGAAGCAAACATATGTCCATGTTACTGTTCAACACTCTTCAGACTATGACATGAGTGGAAAATCAACAGTGCTATTTGCGAGATGTCTCTACTGTAGCTACTGTTATTTGACCTGACATAGAAATTAGTTCTTTGAGGTGGGATGCTCCTGTAACAAATCTTAAAATTGAGGCATTGGCTTATGGGTCTGGAGGTGGTTGGAAAGGAATCTGATACTGGAAGCTGTAAACGTGGTGCTCCATATTATTCAATAGCAAAATGTTTGCAGTAATGGCTGATCATGGTATCTTTAGAGGCAAAGCAATGTTTGCTCATTTGTTGATTTGCCCAGGGTATTTCAGGAGACGTATGTTCAGGAAAAACTTTCTGGTTGACAGGCCAGAAATGTAAAGAATGAAAAGAAAAATAATACAGTCCAGAAGTTCAAAACCTTGTTGAATTAGAAAACTCACCACTTGTAAGTCCTAAAGAGTAAGAGGTGAGATTAGAAGTGGTTTTCAACTAGAAGTTCAATTTCAGTGGACTCTTACAACAGGGAAAAGAGACAGCATTTGTCATCTTTCCACCTGTGTGCCAGGGAGCCTCATGGTTGCTGTATTATGTTAGGGGAAAAGGCAGTAATTTAATCAGGCCAGAAAATTCCTTCTACAAAAGGACCTAACTGAGATCTGTAGGACATAGAAATGATTGGGGGACTGAAATTATATCAGGTGCCTAATAAGTTTCTGAGGGAATTGAGAACTAAATAAACTATGTGCCAAAACGAAAAAGAATGATTTTTAAGATTACTAACGACTTTCCCGCCCACCTTTCCCTATTTTCCACCTTAGGAAATCAGATATGGTCAGTACAGGTGACTAAAAGGGAATATCCACTCTGAGGTGATTACAAGGACCCCAGAGAATACTGTATAAAGGAAGCTCTCTCAGAGAATAGTATCAGATCCTGAGAGAGCCTAGGAGGAGAAGGAACACAGAGAGGCTCAAACATTGTTACTCTGTTGTGTTATACTTATTCCTTCTGCTTTCCCTCCGGGTTTATTGAGGAATAATTGACAAATGAAATTGTACATATTTACAGTGTATAATGTGATGACTTGATGTATGTGTACTTTATGCAGTGATTACCAACATCGGTCACTTAGCACATAGATCACTTCATCAGTAAAAATGAAATGTGTGTATGTCTCTCTGTTTTGTGTGTGTGCATGTGTGTGTGTGTGATGCGAATGCTTATGGTCTAATTTCTCAGCAAGATTCAAGTACACAACTGAGTGTTATTAGCTAGATCACCATGCTGTACTGTAGACTCTGAGAACTCATTCATTGTATGATTGCAGGCTTGTACCGTTGGCCCAAAACCTCCACCTTTGCCCAACCCCTGAGACCCTGCTGACCACCATTCTACTCTCTGTTGCTGTGACATCTGTTAGTTTGGAAACACATTCCTAAATAAACAATGGTGCAAAGAAGAAATAACGAATAAATAGAAAATAACTTGAGATGAACGAAAATGCAAAGAAAACATACAAGAACTTTGGGGATAAATGTAAGGCAGCACAAAGAGAGCAACCTATGCCTGGAGATATCTATATTACAAAAGATGATCTCAAATCAGTAACCTGATAGACATGGATGCATGTGTGTGGGTATATCAAAATTGAAAACTCGTAACACTAAATACAGCAACGTATAAGCAGTGAATATTTTTGGCCGTTTAATGGACATGATCACTTTTTAACAGCTTTGTGTTTTCCCCATTATATATTCAACGATATACCTTTATTTATATAACAATGTATCATATTGTTAAAAAAATATATAGCAGTCAGTGAAGATGTGGCTGAGCTGGAAGGAAAGTTTACGACCGGGTCGTCTGGCACATGCCTTGTTGATGATTTTCACAGGTTTCAAGTGTCTCCTCCTCTACTCCTCATTCCCCTCTTCTACCTGCTGTCCCGTTATAAAACCCCATTCCTAAGAAGCTTCCTGATTATTTGGCCAAGACAAGTTACTAGGCCAGTTCTTCCTTCTGACTGCAGGAAGAATTATGAAAGGACTATTACTAAATGCATGGGCGATATGTCAAAGTACCAAATTGGACGGTTAAGGGGTAGATATTGGCAGTGAAGATAATATGGCAGGTTGAGGGTTCTGGCACGTGAAGAAGAAGACAGAGAATAAACAGTGAACATTTTTTTCAAATTTCTCTCTTCAAAGACCTAAAACATTGCTGGACTGAGTGAAAAAAAGTAAATATATCAGATGTGCCCTAAGTTCACATTTCATCCAGATGTCAGACCTGTAGTGCTTTGCTTATCTTTCCCCTCCCAGCGTCACTCTGAATCATTTACATGTGATGCTCTGAATCTGAAATGGTACCTTATATCTAGTTTTGGTTTCACACAATTGAAACGTCGTATTCACTTCTGGAATACAAGAGATTTATTTCCTGATAAAGGAATTTTAAGCGCAGGACAGCGGTCTAGGGAAGAGTTCACGTAAGTTGAGATGGGATATCCTGATTCCATTAAACATCTGTTCCCACATTCTACAGTACCATAAAGCAAGATTTGCAACTCTATTCCTAAACCAGACAGGGCCTTCACCAACCATGTCCCATCAAAAGACTCTTCAGTGCCCATGGGGACAGCATAGAAAAGTGTAGTGTTCATATCCAGGACAGAAGGGAGGAACTTAGAAAACATGTTAACATCTAAATCACTGAAAAGGCAGAAATGAAATCTTTGGTGGACATGCTAAGGCAATGGTTCCGGAACTTCAGTTCTTGGCTAATAGCTCAGTATATTTGTCGTAATTCCACACCCCATGTGTCATATTACATTAATATGCTTGGCTTTAAGTTCACTTCAAAATACCTTTGAAAATTATTATTTTAATTGGCCGTAGGTAATCATGTACATGAAATGACAGATGAAATATTCAAATTATATATTACAAATGTGCGTACATATATACATAGAGAAATATGCTACTGAAAGAGGGACAAGGACAGAGAGAGAGAGATTAATATGTGTGGAACACGCAAAGTCTGAAGAGCTGAAACTCTGCTGGAAGTCCATTGGAGAGGGGAATATTCCTGTACCTGAGGGAGCGTCAGTCTTGTTCTATTCAGGCCATCAGTGGATTGGATGAGAACTTCCCACATTATAGAGGGCAACCGACTTAACTCAGGCTACTGATTTAACTAATACTCTCGTCCAAAATCATCCTTAGAGAAACACAAAGAATAATGCTTGACCAGAAAACTGGGGACATGTGCAAGTGAATATGACCCATAAATTAACCTTAAAACCTTCCTTCCAGCACATTGACAAATTGTATGAAGAATGTAGAGCAGGAAATAGGTTCATTTGACACATGCTCCACCATGACAAAAATGGAAAATGCAAAAAATTGGTTTAAAATATAACAAAATTCTTATTAATGATTAAGAAGTTGTACATGAATGGCAATGGACATCAGTGACTGCATTTTTAATCAAGCGATTTCAACTTCCTCTTGAATTTACCCTAGATTTGATGTGAAACAAAATGTGTTTAAATGATTCATATGTATTAAATACATAAAAATTAGTTGCGTGAATGGCTTTGCATATTAGATTGGGTTTCCCAATAATTTCAAAGCGACAGGAAGCCAGAAAATTTGAACAATCCTCTGAGATTTCTTCAAAAATTGAAGACATCCAATGAGGTCATTTGGGAGAAATTAGATTGCGGCATGGCTTATGTCCCTTTGGGAGATGTGAGCAAAAAGCTTCATTTGTGTTTTAAGTCTTGGGTCTGAGCCGCCAGCTCATCTGAGTTATGGTAGGTGATGCTACGTGCCTAGTGAATTCCTTGTGGCACGAAGTAAAACAGATTTATAAAGGTCACAGGAATCTGACTGCTGCATGCTCTTTATTTGAATGAGCAAACGGTGAAAGGAGGACCGTAGTGGTCAACACGTTACTACACGTTTCCAAGTGTCAAGATAGGGAATCATATGAGATGATCTGCAAATGTCTCTCAGACCTTTTTCGAAGACGAAACGAGACTTTGTTTAGCAAGCCATGAATCAAGCTGAAAGGAATTGTAAAAAGGACTTGAGGTAAAGACACATGTGTCACCAGGTAGCGAGGCCCATTTCAAACCAGTACGTACAACAAAATTGCCACCAGATCAAGTGCAACTAGGCAGGCAGTTTTAGAGTCAAGGATGGTGAAAGATAGGGAAGGGTCATCGTCCGCAGTCAAGGAATGGAACTTTTGACTACAAGGTAGGGAGCACTCCAAGTGCTCCCACTGCCTTAAACGACTGAAACTCAGACCTAAGGCAGGGACTCTGTGAGTCATGAGAACATAATCCAGTGAGGAGATCCTGAAAGAGGATATTCCCTGTTTTCAGCGTCCCTGCCAAGCCAGTTATGGATGGATTTGCATTTGGGTTGGGAAATGGTTGGACCAGGCCAAGTTTGGTAGTTCCGCTTGCCCCTGGGTGGGGCAGTAAGTTCCAATAAAAAGGTCTTCTGCTGCACGACGGCTATCCTCCTGCTATTCGAGTTCCGATTGAATTTGGAGAACCTGGTGAGTCTGATTCCTCATTTCAACTTTGTTCTTGGACACCCGAAAGTTGAGTTTATGCTGCAGTCAGCAAGCTTGATGGGTCCAAAGTTATCATCATGAGTATAATTCTATTTGGTGGATGGGAACGTGGAATGTGGGCACAATGTTCTATTGTATTTACTAGATTTCTGCTACCTAGTTTGAATTCCTCTATTGAAAAAGAAATTAAGAGGAAATTTTGACATGAAGAGATAAAGAGCAAAGTATTTACCTTTTTCTATGCCTTTCTCTTGGACCTCTACTGTGATTTCAGAGACGTTTATCTTAGAAGGTGTGAGACCCTTACACTCATCCTGATTGCCCTTTGCTCTGTATATAAGTCATCCTGTTGGGACCTCATGAGAGAAAACGTTGATACAAATTGCTTGTGAGCATGCCCATGATTTTAGAACATGTGAGGGCCTTTTCTGCATATGTCGTTTTCATAAAAAAGTAAAAAAGTAAGAAAGAAAGAAAGGAAGGAAGAAAGAAACAAAGAAAGAAACCAAAAGAGAAATCATTGCATGTTTCTTCAAAACAAAGATATTTTCTTTAGAAAAGTTGTTTGAGAAAAGAGAAGGTTTTCTCTGGGCTGATGTAATGATTTTCTGAAGAGCGAGAGAGAAGTTAGAAATTCACTAAAAGGTATTAAGGAGATTAAAGCACATACTTAGAGATTGGTGAGATACTATCTGTTGCTATTCCACAAGCTTTTGCTGTTTTCCCTATAGGAATTCCTTGTGGTGAACATGGTCATATACTTTCTTTCAGATATTAAGACTGCAGAAAGATGTCTTCTCAACATCAGCAGTGCAAGCAGCCCTGCCAGCCACCACCAGTGTGCACACCAAAATGCCATGACCCTTGCCCACCTTGCAAGTGTACAGACCCTTGCCCACCTATAAAGTGCCCTGACCCATGCGTGCCTCAGCAGTGCAAGCAGAAATGCCCTCCTGGGGCACCTGCTCATCATTGCTAGCAGAAGTGGCCACCCAAGAGTATGTAAGAGCTTGAGCTTTTATCTGCATCTGGAAAGGATAAGGACAATGGACTCAACTAGCTCCAGAGCTCTACCTTCCTCTTCTCTTCAAAGCCTATCATGGATACGGAAGAAGCTTCTCCACCCTTCAGCCTCAATATGCGAGTGGTGCTTCCTGACAGACAGAGGTTTCTTACCGGAGGGTGCTGTACTGCTTCCCTCTGGGAGGTGCCCAAGAAAGCATCACAGAGCCTCAGAAGGAAGAGCAGCCGCTCTCCTCCTGGGCGCCCTCTGAGGATTCTCTCGCTGTCTTCTGTGTCGGTCGGTCACCTGGGCATGGGTTTCTACCAGCTGAGCAATTGTTACTTATCCTCCACGTCCTGAATAAAATACAGCTCTTTTGTGAGATGGGAAAATATTTTCTTTCTTTGCAAACCTGCTTTTAGCAATATCATATGATAATGTTGCTTGATTTCTATCCTTCTTTGATCCCGAGTCACAGTCAGTGTTATCTGAATTTTGAGTCGTATCAATGATTATTTCTATACAGTTAAAAATCCAGGTTATTTTCCTAATTCTTGCTTGATTGATTTGAGGAATAAGTTAGTTAACTTCTTGAGATTTCAAATCCTTTAATAAACTCTGAGGAAAATCACATTTACAGTGCCAACTTGCTTAGGCATAAAATTTACAAGAATGTGTGTCATTCAGTTGGTACAATACTGAGCACATAATTGGCATTTGAGAGGTGGCCGATCATCATTATCCCTGTCTTCATCACCAACACCAACAGCGTCACCACCACCCCCAGGTGCTCCGAGCAGGGGAGTGGCTCTGACATACCTCGTAGAGCAAGCAAGGAGATTCTTAAACTCTATTATCCATTCATATTCTGTGTTGTTTTTCTTTTCCAATTTAACCGAATTTTTAATCTAACACCACAAAATAACCAGTTTGGGAAATTATTGGGATACTCTGTATAAAATTATAATAGTTCTGAAAACATGGATAGTACAAAATAAAGGGAATTTAAAGGGACCTTACCAGACAAAATGCTACCTATTCTCCATGTGTACAACGTGCTCTTCTTTCTGCAAAACTCAACAACCGCAGGGTCTTATGATGTTTTTTCACCTCGGAAATTACATTCTTGATTATTTTGACCCCACCTTTGAGATACACTGGGAATTCCAATGTTTATCTTGATTTACAAAATGAGCGTTGCTATGCAGCTTGTTTTCCAAGTGCTTAGCTTACTGGTCCAGTAAGCTGTGAAATGGGATGTGTTCATTAAGCATATCCCTTCTTGTGGTTAGAAGTAAAGGATTGAAAGATGCCAGAACTGCAGAAGCAAACAGATGCCCATGTTACTTTTCAACGCTCATCAGACTATGACATGAGTGGAAAATTAACAGTGCTATTTGTGAGCTTTCTCTACTGTAGCTACTGTTATTTGAGCTGACATGGAAATTAGTTTTTTGAGGTGGGATGCTCCTGTAGCAAATCTTAAAATTGAGGCATTGGCTTATGTGTCTGGAGTTGGTTGGAAAGGAATGTGATATTGGAAGCCGTAAATATGGTGCTACATGTTATTCCCTAGCAAAATGTTTGCAGTTATGGTTGTCTATGGTATCTTTAGAGGCAAACTAAAGGTTGCTCCTTTTTTAATTTACCAGGGTATTTCGGTAGACGTATGTTCAGGAAAAACTTTATGGTTGACAGGCAAGAAATGAAAAGAAAAGTAATACAGCCTAGAAATTCAAAAGCTTGTTGAATTAGATAACTCACCCCTTTTAAGTCCTAAAGTGTAAGAGATAAGATTAGAAATGGTTTTCAACTAGAATTCGAATTTCAGTTTACTGTTACAACAGAGAAAAGAGACAGAAGTTGTCCTCTTTCCACTTGTGTGTCATGGAGCCTCATGGTAGCTCTGTTACGTTAGGGGGGAAAACAGTAATTTAATCAGGCCAAAAAATTACTTCTACAAGAGTACTTTACTGAGATCCTTAGGATGTAGAAATGATTGGAGGACTATATTATATCAGGTGCCAAATAAGTTTTTGAAGGAATGGAGAACTAAGTCAACTATGTGCCAAAATGAAAAAGAATGATTTTCAAAATTACTAACTACTTTCCTACCCACATTTCCCCACTTGCCACCCTACCCAAATCAGATATGGTCAGTACAGGTGACTCATAGGGAATATCCACTCTGAGATGAGAACAAGGCCCCAAGATAATAATGGATAAATGAAGCTCTCTCAGTGAATAGTATCACATCCTAAGAGAATCAAGGAGGAGAAGGAACACAGAGATGCTCAAACATTGTTACTCTCTTGTATGATGGTTATTCCTTCATGCTTTCCCTCCGGGTTTATTGAGGTATAATTGACAAATTAAATTGTACATATTTACGGTGTATAATGTGATGACTTGACATGTGTGTACTTTGTGCAGTGATTACCACCGTTGGTCACTTAGTACATTAATCATTTCATAAGTAACAATGTAATGTGTGTATGTCTGTGTGTGTGTGTGTGTGTTTGTGTGAGTGATGGGAATGCTTACGGTCTAATTTCTCAGCAAGATTCAAGTACACAACTGAGTGTTATTAGCTAGATCACCATGCTGTACTGTAGACTCTGAGAACTCATTCATTGTATGATTGCAGGCTTGTATGCTTGGCCCAACATCTCCACTTTTGCCTGACCCCTCAGACCCTCTTGACCACGATTCTAATCTGTGTCTGTGACATCTGTGTGTTTGGAAACACATTCGTAAATAAACAATGGTGCGAAGAAGAAATAAGAAACAAATAGAAAATAACTTGTGTGAATGAAAATGAAAAGAAAACATATAAGATCTTTCTAGATAAATGTAATGCAGCACAAAGTGCAACCTATGCTTGGAGATATCTATATTACAAAAGATGATCTCAAATCAGTAACCTGATAGACATATATGCATGTGTGGGGGTTTATGAATTTTGAAAACTTGTAACACTAAATACAGCAAAATATAAGCAGTGATTATTTTTGGCCGTTTAATAGACATGCTCAGTATTTAACAGCTTTATGTTTTCCCCATAATATATTAAATGATATAGCTACATTTTTATAACAATGTATCATATTATTTTAAAAATATATAGTAGTCAGTGAAGATGTGACTGAGCTCAGGGAAAGTTTACATCCTGGCCTTCTGGCACATGCCCAGCTGATGAGTCTTTCCCAGTTTTCAAGTGTCTCCTGTTTCTTTCCCTCTCCTCCTCATTCTCCTCTTCTTCCTGCTGTCCCATTATAAAACCCCATTCCTAAGAAGCTTCCTTATTATTTCAGCTAGACAAGGTATTAAGCCAGTTCTTCCTTCTGACTGCAGGAAAAATTATGAAATATATGAAAGGACTATTACTAAATGCATGGGCGATATGTCAAAGTACCAAATTGGACGGTTAAGGGGTAGATATTGGTAGTGAAGATAATATGGCATGTTGAGGGTTCTGGAACGTTGAAGAGGAAGAGAGAGAATAAACAGTGAAATTTTTTTTTCAAATTACTGTCTTCAAAAACCTAAAATATTGTTGGAATGAATAGAACAAAGCAAATATATCAGATGTGCCCTAAGTTCACATTTCAGCCAGATGTCAGACCTGTAGTGCTTTGCTTCTCTCTCCCAGCCAAAGTCACTCTGAATCATTTATATGTGATGCTCTGAGTCTTCAATGGTATCTTGTATCTAGTTTTGGTTTCACACAATTGAAATCTGGTATTTTCTTATGGAATACAAGAGTATTATTTCCTGATAAAGGAATTTTACATGCACAACATCGGTCTAGGGAAAAGTTCGCGTCAGGTGAGATGGGATATCCTGATTCCATTAAACATGTGTTTCCACATTCTACAGTATCATAAAGTGAGATTTGCAACTCTATTCCTAAACTAGACATGGGCCTTCACCTACCATGACCCAGCACAAGATTCTTCAGTGCCGAAGGGGACAGCATAGAGAAGAGTAGTGTTCATGTCCAGTATAGAAGGGAGGAGCTGTAGAAAAACTGTTGACAGCTAAATCACTGAAAAGGCAGAAAAGAAATCTTTGGAGGACATGCTAAGGCACTGGTTCCTGCACTTCAGTTATTTGATAAAAGCTCATTATATTTGTCATAATTCCACACCCCATGTGTCATATTATATTACTATGTTTGGCTTTAACTTCACTTCCTAATAACTTTGAAAATTTTTATTTTAATTGGCCACAGGTAAACATGTACATGAAATGACAGAGGAAATATTCAAATTATATATTACAATATATAGGTACATATATACATACAGAAATATGTTACAGAAAGTGGGACAAGGACAGAGAGAGAGAAAGAGAGTGAGAGAATAAAATGTCTGGAACACGCAAAGTCTGCAGAGCTGAAACTCTGCTGGAAGTCCCTCTGACAGGGGAATACTCTTTTACCTGGGGGATCATCAGCCTTGTTCTATTCAGGCTTTCAGTGGATTGGATGAGAACTTCCCACCTTATAGAGGGCAACCGCCTTAACTCAGGCCACTGATTTAAACAATACTCTCGTCCAAAATCATCCTTACAGGAACACACAGATAATGTTTTACCAGAAAACTGGAGACCTGTGCCAGTGAATCTGACCCATAAATTAAACATCATAGCTTCCTTCCAGCACATTGACAAATTGTATGAAGAACGTAGAGCAGGAAATAAGTCTATTTGACATATGCTCCACTGTTACCAATACTGAAAATATAAAAAGTAGGCTAAAATTATAACAAAATTATTACTGATTAAGAAGTTGTATATGAATGGCAATGAACTTCAGTGACTCCTTTTTTTTAAAACTTAGTAATTTTTTAAATTTATTTTTTAGCATCTTTATTGGAGTAGAATTGCTTTAAAATGGTGTGTTAGTTTCTGCTTTATAACAACGTTAATCAGCTTACATATACATATATCTCCATATCTTGTCCTTCTTGCATTTCCCTCTCACCCTCCATATCCCAGCCCTCTAGTTGGTCACAAAGCACCGAGCTGATCTCCCTGTGCTATGCAGCTGCTTCCCACTAGCTATCTATTTTACATTTGGGAATGTATATATGTCCATGCCACTCTCTCACTTTTTCTCAGCTTACCCTTCCCCCTCAGTGAGTGCATTATTAATAAAGTGATTTCAATTTTTTATTGAATTTACCTATAGATTTGATTTGAAACAGCATGTTTTTAAATAATTTATAAATATTAAATATATATAACATTAATTGTTTGAATGGCATTGCATATTAAATTGGGTTTTCCCAAAATTTCAAAGGCCAAGAAGCCAGAAAATTTGCACACTCCTCTGAGCTTTCCTCAAAAGATGAAGAAATCTAAACAGGTCAGTTGGGAGAAATTAGGTAGGAGCCGGTCGTACGTCACTTTTGGGAGGTATGAGCAAAAAACTTCATTTCTGTTGTAAGTCTAGGGTCTGAGCTGCCAGCTCATCTGAGTTATGGTAGGTGATACTACACTCCTACTGAATTCCTTGTGTCCAGAAGTGAAACCAACTTAAAAATGGACCTGACTGCTGGATGTTCTTTATTTGAAGGAGCAAAGCAGTGAAAGGTGGATCCTAGAGGTCACCACTTTATTAAACTTGTCTACCTATCATGGTGGTAATTCATCTGAAATGATATGCAACCTTCCTTCAGTCCATTTTAGAAGAAGAAAGGATACTTCCTTCAGAAACCAATGGATCAAGGGGAAATGCGTTAAAGAAGGACTTGAGGTAAAGAGAAATGATTCACCAGGTGGCCTGGCTATTTTCAAACCAGTATGTACAACAAAATTGCCACCAGTTCAAGTGCAACTAGGCAGGAAGTTTTAGAAGTCAAGGAAGGTGAAAGATAGAAATTGGTCATATTCCCCAATCAAGAAAGGGAACTTTTGACTACAAGTTAGAGAACCCCCCAAATCCTTCCACTGCCATAAACCACAAAAACGGAGAGCTAAGGCAGGGTCTCTCTGAATGATGAGAACATAATCCAGACAGGAAGTCCTGGAGCACAACATTTACTGTTTTCAGAGTCCCTACCAAGCCAATTATGGATGGATTTGCATTCTGGATGGGAAGTGTTTGGACCAAGCCAGTTTGTCAGCTCCACTTCCCCCTGCGTGTGGCAGAAAGCCCCAATAATAGGTCCTCTGCTGCATGACGGCCATCCTCCTGCTACTCGGGTTCCGACTGAGTTTGCAGACACTTGTGAGCCTGATCCTTCAGTTCAACATTTTCTTGGGCTTTCAAATGTTGAGTTTATCATGGAGACAGCAAATTTGATGGGTCCAAAGTTATCAACATGGGTTTAATGCTACTTAGTGAATGGGAACTTGGAATTTGGGCACAATGGTACACTGCATTTATTAGATTTCTAATACATATTTTGAATTCCTTATTGAGAAAGAAATTAATAGGAAATTTTGACATGAAGAGATAAGGAACAATGTATTTTTCCTTTTTCTATACCTTTTTCATGTCCCTCTGCTTGATGACAGAGGCATTTATCTTAGAACGTGTGAGACACTTACATTCTTCCTAATTGCCCTTTGCTCTGCACATAAGTCATCCTGTCGGGACCTCATGATAGAAAATGTTGATAGGAATTGCTTGTGAGCTTGCTCAGGATTTTAGAAATTGTGGTGGCCTTTTTTGAAGATGTTGTTTTCATTAAAAAAAACTAAACAAAAACAGAAAACACTGCTTTTTCTTTCAAACAACGATATTTTCTTTGGAAAAGTTGCATGAGAAAAGAGAAGGTTTTCTCTGGGTTGATGAAACGATTTGCTAAAAAGCAAGAGAGAAGTCAGAAATTCATTAAAATGTGTTAAAGAGATTAAAGCACATACTTAGCGATTGGAGAGATACTATCTGTTTTTATTACACAAGCTTTTGCGCTTCTCTCTGTAGGAAGTCCTTCTTGTGAACAGTGTCATATGCTTTCTTTCAGATTCTAAGACTCCAGAAAAATGTCTTCTCAACAGCAGCAGTGCAAGCAGCCCGGCCAACCACCACCAGTGTGCCCACCTAAGTGCCCTGAGTCTTGCCCACCTATGTACTCAGAGCTTTGCCCACCTATAAAGTGCCCTGAGCCATGCCTGCCTCAGCATTGCCAGCAGAAATGTCCTCCTATGCCACTTCTCCAACAATGCCAGCAGAAGTGCCCACCCAATAACAAGTAACAGCTTGAGCTTTTATCTGCCTCAGGAAAGGATAAGGACAATTGGCTCCCCTAGTTCCACAGCACCACCTTCATCTTCTCTTCAAAGCCTCTCGTGGATATAGAAGAAGCTTCTCCACCCTTCAGCCTGCAATATTCCTCTGGTGATTCCTGACAGCCAGAGGTTTCCTTCCTGAGGCTGGTATATCGCTTCCCTCTGGGAGGTAGCTGAAAAAGCATCACAGAACTTTAGAAGGAAGAGTAGAAACTTTCCTTCTGCTCACCAGTTGAGGATTCTTTCACTGTCTTCTGTGTCTGTTTGTCACTTGGGCAGATGAGCCATTGTTACTTATCCTCCACTTCCTGAATAAAATACAATTCTTTTGTGTGATGGTAAAAATATCTTCTTTCTTTTAAAACCTGCTTTTAGCAATATCACATTATAATTTTGGTTGATTTCTCTCCTCCTTTGCTCCCAAATTTCAGGCTCTCCCAATCCGTGTTATCTTAGTTTTGAGTCATATCGATGATTATTTGTATATAATTTCAAATCCAGGTTATTTTCTTAATTATTGCTTGATTGATTTGAGGAAAAATTATTTAACTCCTCACAATATCAGTCTCTTTACTAAAATTGGGGAAAATCATTTTTGTTGCAAACTTGACTGGGACATAAAGATTCCACAAATGTGTGTAATTCAGTTGGCACAATGCTGGACACATAATTTTTTTAGGCCGCAGGTCATCACTATTTCTGTCATCATCACCATCACCACCAACACCACCATCACCACAACAATGTTTGCTCCAGCTGGAAAGTTGCCCAGACATAACTAGTATAGCAAACAGAAGATTCTTAAACTCTATTACCCTTTCATAATCTGTTGCTCTTTTTCTCTTGAAATTAACCTTATTTTAAAACAATTTTTAATAAATTTTTGTCTGCGTCAGGCCTTCGTTGAAGCACACAGGATCTTTGTTGTGGCATGCGAGATACTTCTTTTCAGCACGTGCACTGTTCACTGCGGACTGTGGGCTTCTCTCTAATTGTGGATCATGGGCTCAGTAGTTGTGGTGCTCAGGCTCAGTTGCCCCACATCATGTGGGATCTCAGTTCTCTGACCAGGGATTGAACCTGCGTCTCCTGCATTGGAATACAGATTCTTTACCACTGGACCACCATGGAAGTCCTTAATTAACCTTATTTGTAATGTGATATTGCAGATGAAGAACTTTTGGAATTAGTGGGGTATTCTGATGAAAATTACACTAGTTCTTAAATCCTGGGTAGTACAGAAGAAAGGGAAATAAGAAAGGTCCTTAGCAGGTAAAGGGTTGCCTTCTCTTCACGGGTACGACCTGCTCTTCTTATTCCAAAAACTCATCAAAATCCAGGGTCCTACTATATTTTTTCACTTCTGAGATTACTTTTTTGATTGTTTTGAAGAACACATTGGAGTTTACAATGTTTATTTAGATTTGTAAATTTATTGTTGCTATGCACCTTTTTTCTAAGTTCTTAACCTACTCTGAAGTAAGCTGGGAAATGAGAGATATGTTCTTTAAGTGTATCTTTTCTTGTGGTCCTAAGGTTCCACAAACAGAATAGTTAATTCAGACCACACATACACACGTGCACACACACACTGATAAATATAGTGTTATTTTTAAAGCGACAAAGTCTTCATATTAAATCATACTACACTTAAATATAATTAAGATTAAGAGCACCTTTCTCTTTCTACATTGTTCACTCACAAACCTAGAAGTAAAGGACTCCAAGATGACACAGCTAAAGATGGAAAAAGATTCTGATATTACTGCTCAACCCTCATCAGGTTGAGGGAAAAATCACCACTGATATTTGGGAGTTGTCTCTACTGTAGCTAGTGTTATTTGATCTGATACAGAAATTAGTTCTTTGAGGTGGGGTGCTCCTGTAACATATCTTAAAATTGTGGCATTGGCTTATGTGTCTGGAGGTGGTTGGCAAGGAAACTTTATTGGAAACCATAAGTATGTTGATGCATGTTATTCAATGGTGAAACTTTTGCTATATTGATAACTTGGGAGGCAGACCAAATGCTGGTTATTTGTTGTGTTCACCAGGGTATTTCAGTGGACATATGTTCAGAAATTATTATCTAGTTTTCAGGCCAGAAATGAAAAGGAAAAAATGTAACCCAAAAATTCAAAACCTTTTTGAAGTAGAAAACCTCAACACTTGTAAACCCTAAAGAGTAAGAGATGAGATTAAAAGTGCTTTTGAACTTTGTCTGTTGACTGTAACAACAGAGAAAGACAGAAGTTGTAGCCTTTACACATGTGTGCCATGGAACCTCACGGTAGCTCTATTATGATCAGAAAGAAAGAGAGCAAAATAAATCAGGCCAGAAAATTACTTCCAGGAAAGGACCTGAGTGTTGTTTCTAGGATATAGAAATGATTGGAAGAATGAAATATATCAAGTGCCTAATACGTTTCTGAGGTAATCAATAACTAAATAAAGTATGTGCCAAAACTAAAAAGACTGATTTTTCAAGAATAGAAACAACTTTCCAGCACTTCTTTCCCCACTTTCCACACTACCCACTTCAGATGTGGTCAGTACAGGTGACTTAAAAGGGAATTACCACTGTGAGATGGATACAAGGCCCACAGAATAATGGATAAGGGATGTTCTCTCAGAGAATAGTATCAGAGCCTAAGAGAGACAAGGAGGAGAAGGAACACAGAGATTCTCAAACTTTGTTACTCTTTTATATGATGGTTATTCTTTCATCTTTTTCCCTCCACGTTTATTGAGGTCTAATTGACACATTAAGTTGTATATATTTATGGTGTATAAGGTGATGATTTGACATATGTGTACTTTGTGCAATGATTAACACCATCATGTATTTCACACATTAATCTCTTCGTTAGTAATCATTAGTGTCTGTGTGTGTGTGTGTAGTGAGAAAGCTTACTTTCTTAGCAGTTTCAAGTACACGACATAGTGTTATTAGCTTCTGTCACTATGCTCTACATTAGATTTCCAGAGCTTACTCATCTTATAACTGAAGGCTTTTATCCTTTGCCCAACAGCTCCAGTTTTGCCCCTCCCCTTTGCCCCTGCTAACCACCATTCTACTCTCTGTTACTTTGAGTTCTATGAGTTCCACAACACATTCCTAAATAAACAATGGCTCAAAGAAGAAATAACAAGTAAAATTAGAAAATATTATATTAAAAATGATGGGGGGGTGCTTCCCTGGTGGTGCAGTGGTTGAGAGTCCGCCTGCTGATGCAGGGGACGCAGGATCCTGCCCTGGTCTGGGAGGATCCCACATGATGCGGAGTGGCTGGGCCCGTGAGTCATGGCCTCTGAGACTGCGAGTCCGGAGCCTGTGCTCTGCAACAGGAGAGGCCACAACAGCGAGAGGCCCATGTTCCGAAAAGAAAAATGATGGGAGGGGGGTTCCGAGAAGATGACAGAAGAGTAAGATGCAGAGATCACCTTCTGACCCACAGATACATCAGAAATACATCTACACGTGGAACTGCTCCTATAGAACACCCACTGAACGCTGGCAGAAGACCTCAGACCTCCCAAAAGGCAAGACACTCCCCAGGTACCTGGTTAGGGCAAAAGAAAAAAGAATAAACAGAGACAAAAGGATAGGGACGGAACCTGCACCTGTGGGAGGGAGCTGTGAAGGAGAAAAGGTTTCCACACACTAGGAAGGCCCTTCGCGGGCAGAGATTGCAGGTGGCGGAGGGAGGAAGCTTCAGAGCTGCAGAGGAGAGCACAGCAACAGGAGTGCGGAGGGCAAAGCGGATAGATTCCCGCACAGAGGATCGGTGCCGACCAGCATTCAACAGCCCGGGAGACTTGTCTGCTCACCGCCGTGGCGGCCGGGGGCTGGGACCTGAGGCTCGAGCTTCAGTCGGTTCACAGGGAGAGGAAAGTGGTTGGCGGCGTGAACACAGCCTAAAGGGACTAGTGCGCCACGGCTAGTGGGGAGGGAGTCCGGGAAAAAGTCTGGACCTGCTGAAGAGACAAGAGACTTTTTCTTCCCTCTTTGTTTCCTGGTGCGTAAGGAGAGGGGATGCAGAGCGCCACTTAAAGGAGCTCCAGAGATGGGCACAAGCCGCGGCTATTAGCGCGGACCCCAGAGATGGACATGAGACGCTAAGGCTGCTGCTGCTGCCACCAAGAAGCCTGTGTGCGAGCACAGGTCACTCTCCACACCTCCCTTCTGGGGAGCCTGTGCAGCCCGCCACTGTCAGGGTCCCGTGATCCAGGAACAACTTCCCCGGGAGAACGCACAGCACGCATCAGGCTGGTGCAAAGTCACGGCAGCCTCTGCCGCTGCATCTGTACCCCTCCCTCCCCCAGACCTGAGTGAGCCAGAGCCCCCGAATCAGCTGCTCCTTTAACTCCATCCTGTCTGAGTGAAGAACAGACGCCCTCAGGCGACCTACATGCAGAGGCGGGGCCAAATCTAAAGCTGAAAGCCGGGAGCTGTGGGAACAAAGAAGAGAAAGGGAAATCTCTCCCAACAGCCTCAGGAGCAGCCGATTAAATCTCCACAATCAACTTGATGTACCCTGCAACTGTGGAATACCTGAATAGACAACGAATCATCCCAAATTGAGGCGGTGGTCTTTGGGAGCAAGATATATTATTTTTTCTCTTTTCCTCTTTTTGTAAGTGTGTATGTGTATGATTCTGTGTGAGATTTTGTCTGTATAGCTTTGCTTTCACCATTTGTCCTAGGGTTCTATCCATCCGTTTTTTTTTTCTTTTCTTTTTCTTTTTTTTTTTTTGTTTATTTTTACTATTTAAAATTTTTTCATAAAAATTATTTTTTATTTTAATAACATTAATGTATTTTATCTTGCTTTATTTTATTTTATCCTCTTTCTTGCTTGCTTTCTATGTTTTCTCCCTTGGATTCTGAGCCGTGTGGATGACAGGCTCCTGGTGCTCCAGGCAAGACTCAGCGCTGTGCCTCTGAGGTGGGAGAGCCAAATTCAGGACACTGGTCCACAAGAGACGTCCCAGCTCCATGTAATATCAAATGGCAAAAATCTCCCAGAGATCTCCATCTCAACCCAACACCCAGCTTCATTCAACGACCAGCAAGCTACAGTGCTGGACACCCTATGACAAAAAACTAGCAAGACAAGAACACAACCCCAACCATTAGCAGAGAGGCTGCCTAAAATCATAATTAGGCCACAGACACCCCAAAACACACCACCAGAAATAGACCTGCCCACCAGAAAGACAAGATCCAGCCTCATCCACCAGAAAACAGGCAATAAACCCCTCCAAAATGAAGCCTACACAACCCACTGAACAAAATTTAGGCACTGGGACAGACACCAAAAACAATGGGAACTATGAACATGCAGCCTGAGAAAAGGAGACCCCAAACACACTAAGTTAAGCAAAATGAAAAGACAGAGAAACAAACAGCAGATGAAAGAGCAAGGTAATAACCCAGCAAACCTAACAAATGAAGAGGACATAGACACTCTACCTGAAAAAGAATTCAGAATAATGATGGTAAAGATGATCCAAAATCTTGGAAATAGAATAGAGAAAATGCAAGAAACATTTAACAAGGAAGTAGAAGAACTAAAGAGGAAACAAGCAATGATGAACAACACAATAAATTAAATTTAAATACTCTAAAAGGGATCAAGAGCAGAATAACTGAGGCAGAAGAACGCATAAGTGATCTGGAAGATAAAATAGTGGAAATAACTACTGCAGAGCAGAATAAATAAAAAAGAATGCAAAGAACTGAGAACAGTCCCAGAGACCTCTGGGACATTAAACGCACCAACATTCGAATCATAGAGGTCCCAGAAGAAGAAGAGAAAAGGAAGGGCCTGAGGAAATATTTGAAGAGATGATACTTGAAAACTTCCCTGATATGGGAAAGGAAATAGTTAATCAATTCCAGGAAGCACAGAGATGCCCATACAGGATAAATCCAAGGAGAAACATGCTAAGACATATAATAATCAAACTATCAAAAATTAAATGCAAAGAAAACATATTAAAAGCAGCAAGAGAAAAACAACAAATAACACTCAAGGGAATCCCCATAAGGTTAACAGCTGATCTTTCAGCAGAAACTCTGCAAACCATAAGGGAGTGGCAGAACATAATTAAAGTGATGAAGGAAATAAACCTACAACCAAGATTACTCTACTGAGCAAGGATCTCATCCAGCTTTGATGGAGAAATTAAAACCTTTACAGACAAGCAAAAGCTGAGAGAATTCAGCACCACCAAACCAGCTTTACAACAAATGCTAAAGGAATTTCTCGAGGCAAGAAACACAAGAGAAGGAAAAGACCTACAATAACAAACCCAAAACAATTAAGAAAATGGGAATAGGAACATACATAGCGATAATTACCTTAAATATAAATCGTTTAAATGCTTCCACCAATAGACACAGACTGGCTAAATGGATACAAAAACAAGACCCATATGTATGCTGTCTAAAAGAGACCTACTTCAGACCTAGGGAAACATACAGACTGAAAGTGAGGGGGTAGAAAAAGATATTCCATGCAAATGGAAATCAAAAGAAATCTGGAGTAGCAATGCTCATATCAGACAAAAGAGATTTTAAAATAAAGACTATTATAAGAGACAAAGAAGGACACTACATAATGATCAAGGGATTCATCCAAGAAGAACATATAACAATTGTAAATATTTATGCACCCAACATAGGGGAACCTTAATACATAAGGCAAATACTAACAGCCAGGAAAAGGGATATCGACAGTAACACAATCATAGTAGGGGACTTTAACAGCACACTTTCACCAATAGACAGATCATCCAAAATGAAAATAAATAAGGAAACACAAGCTTTAAATAATACATTAAACAAGATGGACTTAATTGATATTTATAGGACATTCCATCCAAAAACAACAGAATACACATTTTTCTCAAGTGCTCATGGAACATTCTCCAGGATAGATCATATCTTGGGTCACAAATCAAGCCTTGGTAAATTTAAGAAAATTGAAATCGTATCAAGTATCTTTTCTGACCACAACGCTATGAGACTAGATATCAATTACAGGAAAAGAACTGTGAAAAATACAAACACATTGAAGCTAAACAATACACTACTTAATAACGAAGTGATCACTCAAGAAATCAAGGAGGATATCAAAAAATACCTAGAAACAAATGGAGACATGACGACCCAAAACCTATGGGATGCAGCAAAAGCAGTTCTAAGAGAGAAGTTTATAGCAATACATTCTATATTAGGAAACAGGAAACATCTCAAACAAACAACCTAACCTTGCACCTAAAGTAATTAGAGAAAGAAGAACAAAAAATCCCCAAAGTTAGCAGAAGGGAAGAAATCATAAAGATCAGATCAGGAATAAATGAAAAAGAAATGATAACAAAGATCAATAAAACTAAAAGCTTGTTCTTTGAGAAGATAAACAAAATTGATAAACCATTAGCCAGACCTATCAAGAAAGAAAGGGTGAAGACTCAAATCAATAAAATTAGAAATGAAAAAGGAGAAGTAACAACTGACACTGCAGAAATACAAAGGATCATGAGAGATTACTACAAACAACACTATGCCAACAAAATGGACAACCTGGAAGAAATGGATAAATTCATAGAAATGCACAACGTGCCGGGACTGAACCAGGAAGAAATAGAAAATATGAACAGACCAAACACAAGCACTGACATTGAAACTGTGATTAAAAATCTTCCAACAAACAAAGGCCCAGGACCAGATGGCTTCACAGGCGAATTCTATCAAACATTTAGAGAAGAGCTAACATCTATCTTTCTCTAACTCCTCCAAAATATAGCAGAGGGAGGAGGACTCCCTAACTTTTTCTACGAGGCCACCATCACTCTGGTACCAAAACCAGACAAAGATGTCACAAAGAAAGAAAACTACAGGGCAATATCACTAATGTACATAGATGCAAAAATCCTCAACAAAATACTAGCAAACAGAATCCAAGAGCACATTAAAAGGATCATAAACCATGATGAAGTGAGGTTTATTCCAGGAATACAAGGATTCTTCAATATACACAAATCAATCAACGTGATACACCATATTAACAATTTGAAGAAGAAAAACCATATGATCATCTCAATACATGCAGAAGAAGCTTTCAAAAAAATTCAACACGTATTTATAATAAAATCCCTGCAGAAAGTAGGCATAGAGGGAACTTTCCTCTACATAATAAAGGCCATATATGACAAACCCATAGCCAACATCATCCTCAATGGTGAAAATCTGAAACCATTTCCACTAATATCAGGAACAAGACAAGTTTGCCCACTCTCACCACTATTAATCAACATAGTTTTGCAAATTTTAGCCACAGCAATCAGAGAAAAAAAAGAAATAAAAGGAATCCAAATCAGAAAAGAAGAAGTAAAGCTGTCACTGTTTGCAGATGACATGACACTCTACATAGAGAATCCTAAAGATGCTACCAGAAAGCTACTAGAGCTAATCAATGAATTTAGTAAAGTAGCAGGATACAAAATTAATGCACAGAAATCTCTCACATTCCTATACACTAATGATCAAAAATCTGAAAATGAAATTAAGAAAACAATCCCATTTACCATTGCAACAAAAAGAATAATATACTTAGGAGTAAACCTACCTAAGGAGACAAAAGACCTGTAGGCAGAAAATTATAAGACACGGATGAAAGCAATTAAAGATGATACAAATAGATGGAGAGATATACCATGTTCTTGGTTTGGAAGAATCAACACTGTGAAAATGACTCTACTACCCAAAGCAATCTACAGATTCAATGCAATCACTATTAAACTACCACTGGCATTTTTCACAGAACTAGAAAAAAAAATTTCACAATTTGTATGGAAACACAAAAGACCCCGAATAGCCAAAGCAATCTTGAGAACGAAAAATGGAGCTGGAGGAATCAGGATCCCTGACTTCAGACTATACTACAAAGCTACAGTTATCAAGATGGTATGGTACTGGCACAAAAACAGAAAGATAGATCAATGGAACAGGACAGAAAGCCCAGAGATAAACCCATGCACATATGGACACCTTCTCTTTGATAAAGGTGGCAGGAATGTACAGTGGAGAAAGGACAGCCTCTTTAATAAGTGGTGCTGGGAAAACTGGACAGGTACATGTAAAGCATGAGATTAGATCACTCCCTAACACCATACACAAAAAAAAGCTCAAAATGGATTAAAGACCTAAATGTAAGGCCAGAAACTATCAAACTCTTAGAGGGAAACATAGGCAGAACACTCTATGACACAAATCACAGCAAGATCCTTTCTGACCCACCTCCTAAAGTAATGGAAATAAAAACAAAAATAAACAAATGGGACCTAATGAAACTTCAAAGATTTTGCACAGCAAAGGAAACCATAAACAAGACCAAAAGACAACCCTCAGAATGGGAGAAAATATTTGCAAATGAAGCAACTGACAAAGGATTAATCTCCAAAATTTACAAGCAGCTCATGCAGCTCAATAACAAGAAAACAAACAACCCAATCCAAAATGGGCAGAAGACCTAAATAGACATTTCTCCAAAGAAGATATACAGACTGCCAACAAACCCATGAAAGAATGCTCAACATCATTAATCATTAGAGAAATGCAAATCAAAACTACAATGAGATATCATCTCACACCAGTCAGAATGGCCATCATCAAAAAATCTAGAAACGATAAATGCTGGAGAGGGTGTGGAGAAAAGGACCCTCTTGCACTGCTGGTGGGAATGTGAATTGATTCAGCCACTATGGAGAACAGTATGGAGGTTCCTTAAAAAACTACAAATAGAACTACCATATGACCCAGCAATCCCACTACTGGGTATATACCCTGAGAAAACCAAAATTCAAAAAGAGTCATGTACCAAAATGTTCATTGCAGCTCTATTTACAATAGCCCGGAGATGGAAACAAGCTAAGTGCCCATCATCGGATGAATGGATAAAGGAGATGTGGCACATATATACAATGGAATATTACTCAGCCATAAAAAGAAACGAAATTGAGCTATTTGTAATGAGGTGGATAGACCTAGAGTCTGTCATACAGAGTGAAGTAAGTCAGAAGGAGAAAGACAAATACCGTATGCTAACACATATATATGGAATTTAAGAAAAAAAATGTCATGAAGAACCTAGGGGTAAGGCAGGAATAAAGACGTAGACCTCCTAGAGAACGGACTTGAGGTTATGGGGAGGGGGAAGGGTGAGCTGTGACAGGGCGAGAGAGAGTCATGGACATATACACACTAACAAACGTAGTAAGGTAGATAGCTAGTGGGAAGCAGCCGCATGGCACAGGGATATTGACTCGGTGCTTTGTGACAGCCTGGGGGGGTGGGATAGGGAGGGTGGGAGGGAGGGAGACGCAAGAGGGAAGAGATATGGGAACATATGTATATGTATAACTGATTCACTTTGTTATACAGCAGAAACTAACACACCATTGTAAAGCAATTGTACCCCAATAAAGATGTTAAAAAAAAATCTACAGTAATCAAGACAGTATGGTACTGGCACAAAAACAGAAAGATAGATCAACGGAATAGGATAGAAAGCCCAGAGATAAACCTACGCACATATGGTCACTTTATCTTTGATAAAGGAGGCAGGAATGTACAGTGGAGAAAGGACAGCCTCTTCAATAAGTGGTGCTGAGAAAACTGGTCAGGTACATGTAAAACTATGAAATTAGAACACACCCTAACACCATACACAAGAATAAACTCAAAATGGATTAAAGACCTAAATGTAAGGACAGAAACTTCAAACTCTTAGTGGAAAACATAGGCAGAACACTGTATGACATAAATCACAACCAGATCCTTTTTGACCCACCTTCTAGAGTAATGGAAATAAAAACAAAAATAAACAAATAGGACCTAGTGGAACTTCAAAGCTTTTGCACAGCAAAGGAAACCATATATAAGACCAAAAGACCACCCTCCAAATGGTAGAAAATATTTGCCAATGAAGTAACTGACAAAGTATTAATCTCCAAAATTCACAAGCAGCCCATGCAGCTCAATAACAAAAAAACAAACACCTCAGTCCAGAAATGAGCCGAAGACCTAAATAGACATTTCTCCAAAGAAGATATACAGATTGCCAACAAACACATGAAAGAATGCTCAACATCATTAATCATTAGAGAAATGCAAATCAAAACTACAATGAGATATCATCTCACACCACTCAGAATGGCCATCATCAAAAAATGTAGAAACAATAAATGCTGGAGAGGATGTAGAGGAAAGGGAACACTCTTGCACTGTTGGTGGGAATGTAAATTGATAGAGCCACTATGGAGAACAGTATGGAGGTTCCTTTAAAAACTACAAATAGAACTACCATATGACCCAGCAATCCCACTACTGGGCATATACCTTGAGAAAGCCACAATTCAAACTGAGTCATGTACCAAAATATTCATAGCAACTCTATTTACAATAGCAAGGACATGGAAGCAACCTAAGTGTCCATCAACAGATGAATGGATAAAGTAGATATGGCCCATATATATAATGGAATATTACTCAGCCATAAAAAGAAATGATATTGAGTTATTTGTAGTGAGGTGGATGGACCTAGAGTCTTTCATACAGAGTGAAGTAAGTCAGAAAGGGAAAAACAAATACCAGATGCTAATACATATATATGGAATCTAAGAGAAAAAAAAAAAGGTCCTGAAAAACCTAGGGGTCAGGCAGGAAGAAAGACACAGACCTACTACAGAATGGACTTGAGGATATGGGCGGGGAAAGGATAAGCTGTGACGAAGTGAGAGAGTGGCATGGACATATATACACTACCAAACCTAAAATAGATAGCTACTGGGAAGAAGCCACATAGCAGAGGGAGATCAGCTTGGTGGTTTGTGATCACCTAGAAGGGTGGGATTGGGAGGGTGGGAGGGAGGGAAATGCAAGAGGGAAGAGATATAGGAACATATATATATGTATAGCTGATGCATTTTGTTATAAAGTAGAAACTAACACACCATTGTGAAGCAATTTTACTCCAATAAAGATTTTTTAAAATTATAAAATAAAATAAAATGGCTGTATAGCCTTCCACCATTAAAAAAAAAATGATGAAAGATCTGAAATCAATAACCTTATAGAACTTGAAGACAAAGAACAGCAAAAAAAAAAAAAGTCGAAATAATATACACTAGAGCAGAAACAAACGAATTAAAAATAGAAAAACAAAAGAAGGAATAAAAATAATGAGTTGGTTCTTTGAAAGAATCAACAAGATTGACAACCCTACAGGGAGAATGTTTTGGACAAAAATGTAGAAGACTCATGTTATTGAAATCAGCAAAGAAGATGAGACATCACTACTCACCTTATAGAAATAAAAGGATTA
Organism: Leucopleurus acutus; assembly: GCF_964270905.1. Lineage (NCBI taxonomy): Eukaryota > Metazoa > Chordata > Mammalia > Artiodactyla > Delphinidae > Leucopleurus > Leucopleurus acutus. The sequence continues at coordinate 82,863,916 of NC_139143.1, read as the reverse complement.
TAAGTGAATACTGTGAACACCAACAAATTAGATAACAGAGACGAAATGGTTAGATTCCCAGACAGACACAAAGGAAAATCTGAATACCAGTAACACATAAAGAGATAGCATTAATAACACAAAGATTTCCACAGAGGAAGGTCCTGGCCCAGCCAACGTCTACCTAACTTTTAAAGAATAATTAACATAAATCTTTCATGAACTCTTGAAAAAAATAGAATAGGAGGACTTAAAACCACAAAACTGTAGACTTAAAAATGGTTTAGGATGATATATTTTATGTTATGTGTATTTTACCATAATTAAGAGTAATTTTAAAATGTAGAAAATGAGGGGACATTTACCAACTCATTATATGAGGCCAGTAGTACACTGATACCAAAACCAGAAAATGACATCAGAAGGGAAGAAAACGGCACATAAATATCCCTTAAGGATATAGACGAAAAATTCTCCATAAAATACTAGCAAACCAAATCCATTACCATATAAGAAAGATTATACACCATAAGCAAGAGGGATTTATTCCTGGAATGCAAGCTTGGTTTAACATACAGAATCAATCAATGTAATACACCATATTTATAAAATAAAGACAAAAAACACATGACCATGTCAGTAGACATTTGACAAAATGCAATATCCTTTCATGATAAAATGAAAAATCACTCAACCAACTTGAAATAGAAGGGATATTCCTAAACTGATAAAAGTCATCTATGAAAAACCCACAGGCAACATCATACTTAATGGTGAAAGACTAAATGTATTCTCACTCACATCAGGAATAATACAAGGATGTGCATTCTTGTCACTTCTATTGAACTATTAAATATTGTACAGGAAGTTCTAGCTAGGGCAATTAGGCAAGAAAAAAAAAAGACATCCAGATTGGAGAAGATATAGAGCTTTTTCTATTCATAGATAGCATGATCTGTATATAGAAAATCCTAAGGAATTCACACATGAAAAAATCATTAGAAGTAATAAACAAGTTCAGCAAGATTGCAGGATACAAGATCAATGTGCATAAATCTGTTATATGTCTATACACATGTAATGAATACTCTGAATGTGAAAGTAGAATGATTTCTTTCACAATAGCATAAAAAAAGGAATATAATTAACAAGAAAATGCAAGTTTTCAGCTTGTACACTGAAAACTACAAAACATAATTGAAAGAAATTCAAGAGGACATAAATAAATGAAAAGACATCCTGTGTTCATGAATTGGAAAGCTTAGTATTGTTAAGATGATGACATTCTCTAAATTGATCTACAGATTCACAAAATTCATACAAAAATCCTAGCTCTCTCTTTTGCAGAATTGACAAGCAGGTCCTAAAATTCGAATGGAAATGCAAGGGGCCCTGAATAGCCAAAATAATCTCAAAAAAGAAATAAAAAGAAACCCACAAAGTTGGAGGATTCACATGCTCTAATTTTAAAACTCACACAAAGACACAGTAGTGGAGGCTTGTGACACTAGTATAAGAAGTTCAGAAACAAGTTCTTACATTTATGATCAATTGATTTTGACAAGAGTGGCAGGACAGTTCTGGGGGGAAAGAGTAGTCTTTCAACAATGGTACTGGGACAACTTCATATCCATATGCAAAAGAATAAAGTTGGACCACTACCTCATATTACATACAAAAATTAAGTCAAAATGGATCATAGCATTAAATGTGAGAAAACTGTAAAACTTAAAAAAAAAAAGAAATTATACTCCAATAAAGATGTTAAAAACAAAAAGTTAGGAATCACCAATGTAATTCTTGTCAGACAGATATAGGTTTAAGGCCCAACTCAGACACTGACAAGCAGTGTGATTTTAAACAATTAGATAAATCCTTGGAGATACTCTTTTCTTATTTGAAAAAATGGTGTATATAGATCTTCTCCTAGAATCAGGTCATCCCCTGAATGTGTGAATCTACCTGCAACTTTAGGTCACTAAGGGATTCCTAACCTTTGTCCTCTCCCTCTGCCCTTAAACTGAGTGTGACCACTATTCATATTCTTAGACTACATTTGTGACTGGACCATCTCATCAAGTGAAACAAACTATGATATAGCCATACAATGAAATGCTACCTACTCCACAATAGAAAGGAACTATTTATCCAAGCAATGTTGTGGATAGTCAGACTAAAGACTATATACTGTATAATTCTATTTATATGACACTCTGGGAGAAACAAACTATAGGGGTAGAAATAAGATCAGAAGTTGCCAAAAGCTAGAATGGAACAAAGGGATTGATACAAAAGGTAAGGGAAGCAGAATTTTGACCCCTGTGACCTTCAATCCTGGTTTTATGCCCATGAATATGTTATAATATGTTATCTGGCAAAAGGAATTTTGTAGATGTAATTAAGGTTATTATTCAGTTAACCTTAAAATGACAAGATCAACCTGGATTATTTAGGTAGGCCCAATGTAATCACATGAGCTCTTGAAGCCCAAGAAGGATTCAACTTGGCCATTGCTGGCTTGAAGATGGAGGGGCCAAAAGTCAAAAAAATGGTGAACCTCAGTCCTACAGTCATACAGAACTGAATTATACAAACCACTTGAATGAGCTTGAAAGCAGATTTTCACTCAGATCTCCAAAAAGGAACTCAACCTGGGCAACACTTTGATTTCAGCCTTGTGAGACCTTGAGCAGAGAACCCAACACACTGTACCTGGACTTCTGACATACAGAATTATGAGACAAGTGGGTGTTGTTTTAAACCACTAAGTCTGTGGTAATTTGTTTTGGTAGCAATAGAAAACTAATACAACAGGGCATGAAGGAAGTTTTTCGGGTAGAGGAAATACCGTATCTTTTGTTTTAGACATTTTTTTTCCAGCTTTATTGACATGTAATTGACATATAACATTGTGTAAGTTTCAAGTGTACAACATGAAGATTTGATAATATGTATAGATTGCAAGATCATTATCACAATAAGTTTAGTTAACTTATCCATCACCTTACATAGTTACCTTTTGTTTTGTGATGAGAACTTTTAAGATCTACTCTCTTAGCAACTTTCAAATACTCTATATCTTGATTGTGGTGGTAGTTACACATCTGAGTAAGTTTGTCGAAATGCATAGAACTTACACCTAAAAAGGTTAAAGTTTAATCTATGTAAATTTTACCTCAATAAACCTATAAAAATAAAATAAATTAAAACTCATCAAATTGATTTAAAATGCATATATGGGTAAATTTTTATTGTATGTAAACTATACCCCAAACAAAATGGATTTTAAAAGTAAAAAAAAAAAAATGTAAGTTTGACTCTTCAAGACCATAAATTAGGCAATGGTTTCTTAGCTATGACACCAAAAGTTCAATATTCAAAAGAAAAAAATAAATAAATTGAATTATCAAAATTTTTAAACTTGTGTTTTTAAAGACACCATTGAGAGAGTGAATGGATATCTGAATGAATGGGAAAAGATAGTTTTTTGTAAGTCATATATCTGATTAAGGACTTTTATCCAGAGTATATAATAACTCTTAGAACTCAACAGTAAAGTGAAAAAATAACTCAATTAAAAATGGGCAAAGTATTCGAATAGACATTTCTCTAAGAAAGCTATACAAATTGACAATAAACACATATAAAGATGTTTTCCATTATTACTTATTGAGGAAATTCAAATTAAAACCATAATGAGCTACCACTTCACATCTACCAGGATGGCTAAAATAAAAAGACAGACAATAACAAGTTTTATTGTGTATGTGGAGAAATTACAGCCCTTACACATCACTGTGGGACTGTAAAATAATGTAGCTACCTTGGAAACATTTTGGCAGTTCCTCAAAAAGTGAAACACAGAATTACCATATAGCCCAGCAATTCCACTTCTAGATGTATACCCAAGAGAATGAAAACACAAGTTCACAGAAAACTTGTACATAAATGTTCATAACAACATTATTCATAATAGCCAATAAATGGAAATAATCCAACTGAACATCAACTGATGAATATGTGTAGCCCTATTTTATAATATTATTTGGCAAGAAAAAAGAATGAAATAGTGATACATGCTACAACATGGATAAACCTTTAAAACATAGTGTTAAAAAATCAGACACAAAAGGCAACATATTGTGTGATACCATTTATATGCAATGTCCAGAATAGGCAAATCTATAGAGACAGAAAGTAGACTCCTGTTTGTCAAGGGCTGGAGGAAGTGGGAGTGACAGCTCATCCATATGAGTTTCTTTTTGGGGTGATTAAATTATTTTGGAATTAGATAGTGGTGATGCTTGCACAACTCTGTGAATATACTAACAACTACTGAAATGTATACTTTAAAAGAGTGAATTTTATGGTATATGAATTCTATCTCAGTAAAGCTGTTTTAAAAAAAAAAAAAGAAAGAAAGAAAAGATGGTTCTCTTGCAAACACATAAAGGAATAGAAAGAAACCAGAAATCTAGAAGCCTATAGGGTTGGGAAAGTTACATACTTCTAGACCCTTAATATAAAAAGACAAAACTGAGAATGGTTTAGAGAGTTAAAACTCAGGTTTTCAGCCAAAATTAAATTAAGGTTTAATGCCATCCCACTGAAGTTGATTTTTCCAATAGTGTCAAAGAAGGTATAGTTGAGAAAAAAAGGCATTGGAAAAAGAAGCAGATAAATAATATAACATAAGAATGTTTTGGGGAAAAGAAATTGGGGTATAGTTATTGGCATGCAAAACTGACTAGAAACAAATAGAAGACCAGGAAACTTTTCAGAAATCATATCTCCAAAGCAACCACAGACTGGATCTCAAACAAAACAAAACATGTTTCCAAGATCCTTAAAACCACACTTTTTAGAAAATGAGATGTAAAATTGTCTAATCAAGGACAGCACAATCCACAATGCACACTTAAGATTTGATCATACAAAAGAAATAATCCTATCAATGGCAGAATGATGGATAACAAAGGAAAAAGGAGATCCTTCCAGAGAGCAGAATCAAGACCTTAACACACAGTTTCTATTACTTCTGAATGTTGGGGTATGCGATGAATATGACTTCACAATACTCACACAGCTGGATTTCAGTAAACTAAAGCCTAATTACTGTTATGTGTCTCCCCATTATTTTCTCATGCATATGGTAGTTTCTATTTAGTTTTCCTGTATCTATTATATCCTTGGTTGCTAAGTAACAGGAAGAAATGGTCCATCTGCTTACCTCATAGTTTGATACACAAATATAGAAGCCATAGGAAGACATGATAGAGAGAAATAATTATATGTCATCCAGAGGCCTTATATTTTGAGTTAGATGGAACTATAATGTTTCTTCGTTGGGGAACTGTGTTCTGCTTAAGAGCCAAAAGGAGTAAACAGATATTTGAGGACTGGAAGGACTCTGGCAGTAGCTTGAAAAGCTCATCAGTATCTACTATCCTCTTTTTTCTGGGTATACTGATAAACTAAATTTCTTAACTTTCTAAATAGATAAGGCCAAGTGACTGATTTTGAGTCAAGCCAATGAAAGGTGGATAAGAGCAGGGCTGTCTTCTCCTTACTCAGTCTATTTCCCGTTTCTGACATCTGGAATTCAGAGGAGGACAAGGTAATCAAAAATGGTGAGACTATAGGAAGGAAGGAACCTGGCTCCCTTTTTAACTGCGTGGAGCAAAGACCTTGCAAACCCACACTGGACTTGGAAATGAGTAAAAAATAACTTCTGGGAATCCCCTGGCAGTCCAGTGGATAGGACTTGAAGCTTTCACTGCTGTGGTCTGGGTTCAATCCCTGGTCAGGGTTCAAAGATCCAACAAACTGTGCAGTACAGCAAGAAAGCAAAAACAAACACACACAAAAAACCCCAAACTTATACTGGACTGAGGCACAACAACTTAGATGGTGTTTGTTGTAGCAGATTTCTGATACTGCCATGCTGACTAATAAACATAGCATGGTGAGAGCACCTTTTCTTCGGTTTGTTTGGCTAGTTGATTTTTGTTCTAGGAGGCACTGCTTACTTGATATCAGACACAAAAGGCAATTTATCTACCAATTAAACCAATTAATTTATCTACCAATTAAACAAGAAGGCATTAAGGGTAATAAGATGTTGAGGGCAAATAATTTTCAAGTAGACTTAATAAGTTTAAAGAATGCAATCAGGTAAAATGGTTATGATCAAAAGAATCACAATAGGAGGACATTAAAATTGTCAGAGGAGTAAGATGTGGAGATCACCTTCCTCCCCACAAATATATCAAAAATACAGCTACATGTGGAACAACTCCTACAGATCACCTAGTGAACACTGGCAGCAGATTTCAGACTTCCCAAAAGGCAAGAATATACCCATGTACCTGGGTAGGGCAAAAGAAAAAAGGAAAAGTAATGGCAAAAGAAAAGGGATGGAACCTGCACGGAAGCTGTGAAGGAGGAAAAGCTTCCATGCACTAGGAAGCCACTTCACTGGCACAGACAGGGGTGGGTGAGTGGAAGCTTTGGAGCCATGGAGAAGACAGCAACAACAAGAGTTGTATGGAAACGCAAAAGACCCTGAATAGACAAAGCAATCTTGAGAACGAAAAATGGAGCTGGAGGAATCAGGTGCCCTGACTTCAGACTATACTAAAAAGCTACAGTAATCAAGACAGTATGGTACTGGCACAAAAACAGAAATATAGATAAATGGAACAGGATAGAAAGCCCAGAGGTAAACCCACGCACATATGGTCACCTTATCTTTGATAAAGGAGGCAAGAAAATACAGCGGAGAAAAGACAGCCTCTTTAATAAGTAGTGCTGGGAAAACTAGACAGCTACATGTAACAGTATGAAATTAGAACATTCCTTAACACCATACACAAAAATAAACTCAAAATGGATTAAAGAACTAAGTGTAAAGCCAGACAATATCAAACTCGTAGAGGAAAACATAGGTAGAACACTCTATGACATAAATCACAGCAAGATCCTTTTGACCCACCTCCTAGAGAAATGGAAATAAAAACAAAAATAAACAAATGGGATGTAATGAAACTTAAAAGCTTTTGCACAGCAAAGGAAACCATACACAAGACCAAAAGACAACCCTCTGAATGTGGGAAAATATTTGCAAATGAAGCAACTGACAAAGGATTAATCTCAAAAATTTACAAGCAGCTCATGCAGCTCAATAACAAAAACAAACAACCCAATCCAAAAATGGGCAGAAGACCTAAATAGACATTTCTCCAAAGAAGATATACAGATTGCCAACAAACACATGAAACAGTGCTCAACATCATTAGTCATTAGAGAAATGCAAATCAAAACTACAATGAGATATCATCTCACAGTGGTCAGAATGGCCATCATCAAAAAAATCTAGAAATAATAAATTCTGGAGAGGGTGTGGAGAAAAGGGAACACTCTTGCACTGTTGGTGGGAATGTAAATTGATACAGCCACTATGGAGAACAGTATGGAGGCTCCTTAAAAAACTAAAAATAGAGGGCTTCCCTGGTGGCACAGTGGTTGAGAGTCCGCCTGCTGATGCAGGGGACACGGGTTCGTGCCCTGGTCCAGGAGGATCTCACAGGTCACAGAGTGGCTGGGCCCGTGAGCCATGGCTGCTGAGCCTGAGCATCCGGAGCCTGTGCTCCGCAATGGGAGAGGCCACAACAGTTAGAGGCCCATGTACTGCCAATAAAATAAATAAATAAAAATAACAACTAAATAGAGAACTACCATACGACCCAGCAATCCCACTACTGGACATATACCCTGAGAAAACCATAATTCAAAAAGAGTCATGTACCAAAATATTCATTGCAGCTCTATTTACAATAGCCAGGGCATGGAAGCAACCTAAGTGTCCATCAACAGATGAATGGTTAAAGAAGATGTGGCACATATATACAATGGAATATTACTCAGTCATAAAAAGAAATGAAATTGAGTTATTTGTAGTGAGGTGGATGGACCTAGAGTCTGTCATACAGAGTGAAGTAAGTCAGAAAGAGAAAAACAAATACCGTATGCTAACACATATATATGGAATCTAAGGAAAAAAATGGTCATGAAGAACCTAGGTGTAAGACGGGAATAAAGACACAGACCTAATAGAGAATGGACTTGCGGATATGGAGAGGGGGAAGGGTAAGCTGTGACAAAGTGAGAGAGTGACATGGACATATATACACTACCAAATGTAAAAGAGATAGCTAGTGGGAAGCAGCCACACAGCACAGGGAGATCAGCTGGGTGGTTTGTGACCACCTAGAGGGGTGGGATAGGGAGGTTGGGAGGGAGGGAGTTGCAAGAGGGAAGAGATATGGAAACATATGTCTATGTATAACTGATTCACTATTTTAATACAGAAACTAACACACCATTGTAAAGCAATTATACTCCAATAAAGATGTTAAAAAATATTCAAGGTTATTTTAAAAGAAAAAAAAAAGAGTGCCAAGGGAAAAGTGGAGAGTTTCCCACAGAGAGTATCAGTGCTGACCAGCATTCACAAACCTGAGACATTTGTCTGCTCACCTGCTAGGGTGGTGGGGTCTGGGAGCTGAAGCTCAGGCTTCAGAGGTCAGACCCCAGGGAGAAGGCTGGGGTTGGCTGTGTAAACACGGGGTGAAGGCGGCTAGTGCACCACAGATAGCTGGGAGGGGAACACGGAAAAACTCTGGACCTGCCTAAGAGGCAAGAGACCTGTTTTGGGGTTTGCGAGGAGAGGAGATTCAGTTCACTTCCTAAAGGAGCTTCAGAGATGGGCCAAAGCCACAGCTATCAGCGTAGACACCAGAGATGGGCATGAAACAATAATGCTGCTGCTGCAACCACCAAGAATCCTGGGTGCAAGCACAGGTCACTATCCCCATCTCCCTTTCCGGGAGCCTGTGCACCCACCACTACCATGGTCCCGTGATCCAGGGACAACTTCCCTGGGAGAACACATGGCATGCCTTAGGCTGTTGTAACGTCACACTGACCTCTGCCACTGCAGGCTCACCCCGCATTCCGTAGCCCTCCCTCCCCCCGGACTGAGTGAGCCAGAACCACCTAATCTGCCGCTCCTTTAACCCCCTCATGTCTGGGCGAAGAACAAATACAAGAGGGCGACTTACATGCAGACGTGGGGCCAAATCCAAAGCTGAACCCAAGGAGCTGTGTGAAGAAAGAAGAGAAAGGGAAATTTCTCTGTGCAGCCTCAGGAGCAGCAGATTAAATCTTCACAATCAACTTGATGTACCCTGCATCTGCGGGATACCTGAACAGGCAATGCATAATCCACAAATTGAGGTGGTGAACTTTGGTAGCACATAAAGACTTGGGGTTTGCTGTAAGTGACTGACTAGCTTCTGATTTTTAAATTTATCTTAGTTTAGTTTTAGCCCTTGTTTTCATTGGTGGATTGGCTTTTTGGTTTGGTTGCTCTCTTCTCTGTTTTTTATTACATTTATTAGTTTAATATCTTTCTCATTTTTCTCCCTTTTCTTCTGAGCCATGTGGCTGACAGGGTCTTGGTGCTCCAGGCAGATGTCAGGCCTGAGCCTCAAAGGTGGGAGATATGAGCTCAGGACATTGGACAAGAGACCTCACTGAGCCACGTAATATCAATTGATGACAGCTCTTCCAGAGATCTCCATAACCATGCTACCACCCATCTCCACCCAACAGCCACCAAGCACCAGTGCTGGACACCGCATGCCAAACAACAAGCAAGACAAGAGCACAACCCTACCCATTAACAGAGAGGCAGCCTAAAATCATAATAAGTTCACAGATAGCCCCAAAACACAACACCAGACGTGGTCCAGTCCAACAGAAAGAAAGTATCCAGCCTGATCCACCAGAACAAAGGCAGCAGACCTCTCCACCAGGAAGCCTACACAACCCACTGAACAAAACTTACCCACAGGGAGCAGACATCAAAAACAATGGGAACAATGAACCTCCAACCTGCCAAAAGGGGACTCCAAACACAGTAAGTTAAGTAAAATAAGAAGACAGAGAAATACAAAACAGATGAAGGAGACAGGTAGAAACTCACCAAACCAAACAAATGAAGAGGAAATAGACAGTCTACCTGTAAAAGAATTCAGAGTAATGATAGTAAAGATGATCCAAAATCTTGGAAAAAAGAATGGAGAAAAAACAAGAAACGTTTAAAAAGGAACTAGAAGAAATAAAGGGCAAAAAAACGATTAAAAAAACACAATAAATGACATTTAAAATTCTCTACAAGGAATCAATAGCAGAATAACTGAGACAGAAGATGGATAAGTGACATGGAAGATAAAATAGTGGAAATAACCACTGCAGAGCAGAACAAAGAATAACGAATGAAAAGAATTGAGGACAGGGATTCCCTTGTGGTGCAGTGGTTGAGAGTCTGCCTGCTGATGAAGGAGACACAGGTTCATTCCCCAGTCCAGGAAGATTTCAAATGCCGTAGAGCAGCTGGCCCATGAGCCATGGCTGCTGGACCTGCGCGTCTGGAGCTGGTACTCTGCAACGGGAGAGGCCAAAACAGTGAGAGGCCCGTGTACTGCAAAAAAAAAAAAAAAAAAAAAAAAAAGGACAGTCTCAGAGACTTCTGAGACAACATTAAATGCACCAACATTCAAATTATATGGGTCCCGGAAGAAGAAGAGAAAAAGAAACGGACTGAGAAAATATTTAAAGAGATTATAGTTGAAAACTGCGCTAATAAGGGAAAGGAAATAGTCAATCAACTGCAGGAAATGGAGAGAGTGCCACACAGGATAAATCCAAAGAAAAACACACAAGACACATATTAATCAAACTATCAAAAATTAAAGACAAAATATTAAAAGCAGCAAAGGAAAAATAACAAAAAAGGGAATTCCCATAAGGTTAACAGCTGATCATTCAGCAGAAATTCTGCAAGCCAGAAGGGAGTGGCAGGACATAATTAAAGTGATGAAAAGGAAAAGCCTTCAACCACGATTACTCTACCCAGCAAGGATCAAATTCAGATTTGACAGAGAAATTAAAACCTTTACAGAAAAGCAAAAGCTAAGAGAATTCAGCACCACCAAACAAGCTTTACAACAAATTCTAAAGGAACTTCTCTAGGCAGGAAACACAAGAGAAGGAAAAGACCTACAATAACAAACCCAAAACAATTAAGAAAATGGTAATAGGAACATACATATCAATAATTACCTTAAGGGTAAACGGATTAAATGCACCAACCAAAAGAAATAGACTGGCCGAATTAATACAAAACAAAACCTGTATATATGCTGTCTACAAGAGACTCACTTCAGACCTGGGGATATATAGAGACTGGAAGTGAGGAGATGGTAAAAGATATTCCATGGAAATCAAAAGAAAACAGAGTAGCAATATTCATATCAAACAAAATAGACTTTAAAATAAAGACTATTACAAGAGACAAAGAAGGACACTACATAATGATCAAGGGATCAATCCAACAAGAAGATATTACAATTGTAAATATTTATGCACCTAACATAGGAGCACCTGAATAAATAAGGCAAATGCTAACAGCCATAAAAGGGGAAATTGACAGTAACACAATCCTAGTAGGGGACTTTAACACCTCACTTTCACCTAAGGAAAGATCATCCAAAATGAAAATAAAAAAGGAAACACAACCCTTAAATGATACATTAAATATTATTGACTTAATTGATATTTATAGAACATTACATCCAAAAACAACAGAATACACTTTCTTCTTAAGTTCTAATGGAACATTCTCCAGGACAGATCATGTCTTGGGTCACAAATCAAGCCTTGGTAAATTTAAGAAAATTGAAATTGTATCAATTATCTTTTCTAACCTGAATGCTAAGAGCCCAGATATCAATTAAAGGAAAAAAGCTGTAAAAAATAAAAACACATGGAAGCTAAACCATACACTACTTTTAACCAAGATATCACTGAAGAAATCAAAGAGGAAATAAAAAAAATACATAGAAACAAAAGACAATGAAAACAGAATGAACCAAAACCAATAGGATGCAACAAAAGCAGTTCTAAGAGGGAAGTATATAGCAATACAATCCTACTTTAAGAAACAAGAAATATCTCAAACAAACAACCTAACCTTACAGCTAAAGCAATTAGAGAAAGAAGAACAAAACCCCCAAAGTTTGGAGAAGGAAAGAAATCATAAAGATCAGATCAGGAATAAAAGAAAAAGAAGTGAAGGGAATGATAGATAAGATCAATAAAACCAAAAGCTGGTTCTTTGAGAAGTTAAACAAAATTGATAAGACATTAGGCAGACTCATCAAGAAAAGAAGGGAGAAGACTCAAATCAATAGAATTAGAAATGAAAAGCGAGAAGTAACAACAGACACTGGAGAAATACAAAGCATATTGAGAGATTACTACAAACAAATATATGCCAATAAAATGGACAACTTGGAAGAAATGGACAGATCCTTAGAAAAGCACAGGTTCTGAGATTGAACCAGGAAGAAATAGAAAATATAATCAAATGACTCACAAGCACTGAAATTAAAGCTGTGATTAAAAATCTTCAAATATACAAAAGCCCAGGGCCAGGTGAGTTGACAGGTGAATTCTATCAAACATTTAGAGAATATCTAACACCTATCCCTCTCAAACTCCTCCAAAATACAGCAGAGGGAGGAACACTCCCGAAATCATTCTATAAGGCCACCATCACCCTGATACCAAAACTAGACAAAGATGTCACAAAGAAAGGAAACTACAGACCAATATCACTGATGAAATAGATGCAAAAATCCTCAACAAAATGCTAGCACACAGACTCCGACAGCACATTAAAAGGATCATACACCTTGATCAAGTGGGGTTTATCCCAGGAACGCAAGGATTCTTCAATATACGCAAATCAGGTCCAAGTCGGCGGAGCCTGCCATGCAGACGCACTTCCAGACGCATGCACATCCCCCTCCTTCCTGGATCCAAGACTCACAAGGTCGGCCACCCTGAGTCTTGGCTTCCTGGTTCATAGACTCACGACTTGGGAGAAGGTGAGGAAGATGGTGGAAGAGTAAGACACAGAGATCACCTTCCTCAAAACAGATATATCAGAAATATATCTACACATGGAACAACTCCTACAGAACACCTACTGAACGCTGGCAGAAGACCTCAGAAGTCCCAAAAGGCAAGAAACTCCCCACGTACCTGGGTAGGGAAAAAGAAAAAAGAATAAACAGAGACAAAGAATAGGGACAGGACCTGCACCAGTGGGAGGGAGCTGTGAAGGAGGAAAGGTTTCCACACACTAGGAAGTCCCTTCGCGGGCGGAGACTGCGGGTGGCAGAGGGGGGTAGCTTCGGAACCATGGAGGAGAGCGCAGCCACAGGGGTGTGGAGGGCAAAACAGAGAGATAACCTCACAGAGGATCGGTGCCGACCAGCACCCATCAGCCCGAGAGGCTTGTCTGTTCACCCGCCGTGGCGGGCAGGGGCTGGGAGCTGAGGCTCGGGCTTTGGCCAGTGCGCAGGGAGAGGACTGGCAGCCTGAACACAGCCTGAGGGGTCTGGTGCGCCACGGCTGGCCAGGAGGGAGTCTGGGGAAAAGTCTGGACCTGCCGAAGAGGCAGGAGACTTTTTCTTCCCTCTTTGTTTCCTGGTGCACGAGGAGAGGGGATTAACAGCGCTGCTTGGAGGAGCTCCAGAGACATATGCGAGCCACGGCTAACAGCGCGGACCACAGAGACGGGCAGGAGACACTAAGGCTGCTGCTGCCACCACCAAGAAGCCTCTGTGCGAGCACAGGTCACTATCCACACCTCCCTTCCGGGGAGCCTGTGAAGACCGCCACTGTCAGGGTCCAAGGATCCAGGGACAACTTCCCTGGGAGAACTCACGGTGCGTCTCAGGCTGGTGCAACGTCACGCCGGCCTCTGCCACCGCAAGCTCGCTCCACATCGTGCCCCTCCCTCTCCCCGGCCTCACTGAGCCAGATCTCCCAAATCAGTAGCTCCTTTAACCCCGTCCTGTCTGAATGAAGAACAGACGTCCTCTGGCGAACTACACGCAGAGGCAGGGCCAAATCCAAAGTTGAGCCCCGGGAGCTATGCGAACAAAGAAGAGAAAGGGAAATCTCTCCCAGCAGCCTCAGGAGCAGCGGATTAAATCTCCACAATCAACTTGATGTACCCTGCATCTGTGGAATACCTGAATAGACAACGAATCATCCCAAATTGAGGAGGTGGACTTTGAGTGCGAGATTTATTTTTTCCCTTTTTCCTCTTTTTGTGAGTGTGTATGAGCATGCTTCTGTGTGAGACTTCGTCTGTATAGCTTTGCTTTCACCATTTGTCCTAGGGTTCTATCCATCCGTTTTTTTTTTTTTTTTTGTAGTTCTTTTTTTGTTTTTTACTTTCTAAAAAATTTTTTTCATAATAATTATTTTTTATTTTAATAATTTTATTTTATCTTAATTTATCTTGTTTTCTTTTACCCTCTTTCTTTCTTTTTACTTTTTCTCCCTTTTATTATGAACCGTATGGATGAAAGGCTCTTGGTGCTGCAGTCAGGAGTCAGTGCTGTGCCTCTAAGGTGGGAGAGCCAACTTCAGGACACTGGTCCACAAGAGACCTCCCAACTCCATGAAATATCAAATGGCAAAAATCTCCCAGGGATCTCCATCTAAACATCAACACCCAGCTTCACTCAACGACCAGCAAGCTACAGTGCTGCACACCCTATGCCAAAAAACTAGCAAGTCAGGAACACAACCCCACCCACTAGCAGAGAGGCTGCCTAAAATCATAATAAGGCCACAGACACCCCCAAAGCACACCACCAGTCGTGGACTGGCCCACTAGAGAGACAAGATCCAGCCTCATCCACCAGAACACAGGCACTAGTCCCCTCCACCAGGAAGCCTACACAACCCACTGAACCAGCTTTAGCCACTGGGGACAGAAACCAAAAACAATGGAAACTACAAACCTGCAGGCTGCAAAAAGGAGACCCCAAACACAGAAAGATAAGCAAAATGAGAAGGCAGTAAAAAACACAGAAGATGAAGGAGCAAGATAAAAACCCACCAGACCTAACAAATGAAGAGGAAATAGACAGTCTACCTGAAAAAGAATTCAGAATAATGGTAGTAAAGGTGATCCAAAATGTTGGAAATAGAATAGAGAAAATGCAAGAAACATTTAAAAAGGAAGTAGAAGAACTAAAGAGGAAATAAACAACGATGAAAAACACAACAAATGAAATTTAAAATACTCTAGAAGGGATCAATAGCAGAATAACTGAGGCAGAAGAACGGATAAGTGACCTGGAAAATAAAATAGTAGAAATTACTACTGCAGAGAAGAATAAGGAAAAAAGAATGAAAAGAACTAAGGACAGTCTCAGAAACTTCTGGGACAACATTAAATTCACCAACATTCGAATCATAGAGGTCCCAGTAGAAGAAGGGAAAAAGAAAGGGACTGAGAAAATATTTGAAGAGATTATAGTTGAAAACTACCCTAACATGGGAAAGGAAATAGTTAATCAAGTCC
Source organism: Leucopleurus acutus (assembly GCF_964270905.1). Lineage (NCBI taxonomy): Eukaryota > Metazoa > Chordata > Mammalia > Artiodactyla > Delphinidae > Leucopleurus > Leucopleurus acutus. Next base: position 82,848,420 of record NC_139143.1, on the reverse strand, counting down.
AGAAAGCACAGAGAGTCCCATACCAGGTAAATCAAAGGAGAAACACACCAAGACACATATTAATCAAACTGACAAAAGTTAAATACAAAGAAAACATATTGAAAACAGCAAGGGAAAAACTACAAATAACACACAAGGGAATCCCCATAAGGTTAACAGCTGGTCTTTCAGCAGAAACTCTGCAAGCCAGAAGGAACTGGCAGGACATATTTAACGTGATGAAGAAGAAAACCTACAACCAAGATTACTCTACCCAGCAAGGATCTCATTCAGATTTGATTTAGAAATTAAAACCTTTACAGACAAGCAAAAGCTGAGAGAGTTCAGCACCACCAAACCAGCATTACAACAAATTCCGAAGGAACTTCTCTAGGCAAGAAACACAAGAGAAGGAAAAGACCTACAATAACGAACCCAAAATAATTTAGAAAATGGGAATAAGAACATACATATGGATAATTGCCTTAAATGTAAATGGACTAAATGCTCCCACCAAAAGACACAGATTGGCTGAATGAAGACAAAAACAAGACGCATATATATGCTGTCTACAAGAGACCCCCTTCAGACCTAGAGACACATACAGACTGAAAGTAAGTGGATGGAAAAAGATATTCCATGCAAATGGAAATCAAAAGAAATCTGGAGTAGTAATTCTCATATCAGACAAAATAGACTTTACAATAAAGACTATTAGAAGAGACAAAGAAGGACACTACATAATGATCAAGGGATTGATCCAAGAAGAACATATAACAATTGTAAATATTTATGGACCCAACATAGGAGTAACCCAATACATAAGGCAAATACTAACAGCCATAAAAGGGGAAATCGACAGTAACACATTCATAGTACAGGAATTTAACATCACACTTTCACCAATGAACAGATCATCCAAAATGAAAATAAATAAGGAAACACAAGCTTTAAATGATACATTAAACAAGAAGGACTTAATTAATATTTATAGGACATTCCATCCAAAAACAAGAGAATACACATTTTTCTCAAGTGCTCATGGAATGTTCTCCAGGATAGATCATATCTTGGGTCACAAATCAAGCCTTGGTAAATTTAAGAAAATTGAAATTGTATTAAGTATCTTTTCTGACCACAACGCTATGAGACTAGATATCAGTTACAGGAACAGATCTGTAAAAAAATACAAACACATGGAGGTTAAACATTACACTGCTTAATAACGAAGTGATCACTGAATAAATCAAAGAGGAAATAAAAAAATACCTAGAAAAAAATGACAATGGAAACAAGATGACCCAAAACCTAAGGGATGCAGCAAAAGCAGTTCTGAGAGGGAAGTTTATCCCAATACAAGTCCACCTTAAGAAACAGGAAACATCTCGAATAAACAACCTAACCTTACACCTAAAGCAATTAGAGAAAGAAGAACAAAAAAACCCCAAAGTTAGCAGAAGGAAAGAAATCATAAAAGTCAGATCAGAAATAAACGAAAAAGAAATGAAGGAAACAATAGCAAAGATCAATAAAACTAAAAGGTGGTTCTTTGAGAAGATAAACAAAATTGATAAATCATTAGCCAGACTCATTAAGAAAAAAAGGGAGAAGACTCAAATCAATAGAATTAGAAATGAAAAAGGAGAAGTAACAACTGACACTGCAGAAATACAAAAGATCATTAGAGATTACAACAAGAAACTCTATACCAACAAAATGGACAACCTGGAAGAAATGGACAAATTCTTAGAAATGCACAACCTGCCAAGACTGAATCAGGAAGAAATAGGAAATTTGAACAGACCAAGCACAAGCACTGAAATTGAAACTGTGATTAAAAATCTTCCAACTAACAAAAGCCAAGGACCAGATTCATTCTACGAGGTCTCCATCACCTTGATACCAAAACCAGACAAGGATGTCACAAAGAAAGAAAACTACAGGCCAATATCATTGATGAACATAGATGCAAAAATCCTCAACAAAATACTAGCAAACAGAATCCATCGGCACATTAAAAGGATCATAAACCATTATCAAGTGGAGTTTATTCCAGGAATGCAAGGATTCTTCAATATACGCAAATCAATAAACGTGATAAACCGTATTAACAAATTGAAGGAGAAAAACCATATGATGATCTCAATATAAGCAGAGAAAGCATTCAACAAAATTCAACACCCATTTATGATAAAAACCCTGCAGAAAGTAGGCACAGAGGGAACTTTCCTCAACATAATAAAGGCCATATATGACAAGCCCACAGCAAACATCATCCTCAATGGTGAAAAACTGAAAGCATTTCCACTAAGATCAGGAACAAGACAAGGTTGCCCACTCTCACCACTCTTACTCAACATACTTATGGAAGTTTTAGCCACAGCAATCAGAGAAGAAAATGAAATAAAAGGAATCCAAATCAGAAAATAAGAAGTAAAACTGTCACTGTTTGCAGATGACATGATACTAGACATAGAGAATCGTAAAGATGCTACCAGAAAACTACTAGAGCTAATCAATGAATTTGGTAGAGTTGCAGGATACAAAATTAATGCACAGAAATCTCTTGCATTCCTATACACTAATGGTGAAAAATCTGAAAGTGAAATCAAGAAAACACTCCCATTTACCATTGCAACAAAAGGAATAAAGTATCTAGCAATAAACCTACCTACGGAGACAAAAGATCTGTATGCAGAAAATTATAAGACACTGATGAAAGAAATTAAAGATGATACAAAGAGATGGAGAGATATACTATGTTCTTGGATTGGAAGAATCAACATTGTGAAATTGACTCTACTACCCAAAACAATCTGCAGATTCAATGCAAACCCTATCAAATTACCACTGGCATTTTTCACAGAACTAGAACAAAAAATTTCACAATTTGTATGGAAACACAAAAGACCCCGAATAGCCAAAGCAATCTTGAGAACGAAAAATGGAGCTGGAGGAATCAGGATCCCTGACTTCAGACTATACTACAAAGCTACAGTTATCAAGATGGTATGGTACTGGCACAAAAACAGAAAGATAGATCAATGGAACAGGATAGAAAGCCCAGAGATAAACCCATGCACATATGGACACCTTCTCTTTGATAAAGGTGGCAGGAATGTACAGTGGAGATAGGACAGCCTCTTCAATAAGTGGTGCTGGGAAAACTAGAGAGGTACATGTAAAAGTATGAGATTAGATCACTACCTAACACCATACACAAAAATAAGCTCAAAATGGATTAAAGACCTAAATGTAAAGCCAGACACTATCAAACTCTTAGAGGAAACATAGGCAGAACACTCTATGACATAAATAACAGCAAGATCCTTTTTAACCCATCTCCTAGAGAAATGGAAATAAAACAAAAATAAACAAATGGGACCTATTGAAACTTCAAAGCTTTTGCACAGAAAAGGAAACCATAAACAAGACCAAAAGACAACCCTCAGAATGGGAGAAAATATTTGCAAATGAAACAACTGACAAAGGATTAATTTCCAAAATTTACAAGCAGCTCATGCAGCTCAATAACAAAAAAACAAACACACCAATCCAGAAATGATCAGAAAACCTAAATAGACATTTCTCCAAAGAAGATATACAGACTGCCAACAAACCCATGAAAGAATGCTCAACATCATTAATCATTAGAGAAATGCAAATCAAAACTACAATGAGATATCATCTCACCCCAGTCAGAATGGCCATCATCAAAAAATCTAGAAACAATAAATGCTGGAGAGGGTGTGGAGTAAAAGGAACACTCTTTCACTGCTGGTGGTAATGTGAATTGGTACAGCCACTATGGAGAACAGTATGGATGTTCCTTAAAAAACTACAAATAGAACTACCATATGACCCAGCAATCCCACTACTGGGTATATACCCTGAGAAAACCAAAATTCAAAAAGAGTCATGTACCAAAATGTTCATTGCAGCTCTATTTACAGTATCCCAGAGATGGAAACAACCTACATGTCCATCATCAGATGAATGGATAAAGAAGATGTGGCACATATATACAATGGAATATTACTCAGCCATAAAAATAAACGAAATTGAGCTATTTGTAATGAAGTGGATAGACCTAGAGTCTGTCACACAGAGTGAAGTAAGTCAGAAAGAGAAAGAGAAATACCGTATGTTAACACATATATATGGAATTTAAGAAAAAAAAAAACGTCATGAAGAACCTAGGGGTAAGACAGGAATAAAGACACAGACTTACTAGAGAACAGATTTCAGGATATGGGCACGGGGAAGGGTGCACTGTGACAAAGCAAGAGAGAGGCATGGACATATATTCACTAGCAAACGTAAGGTTGATAGCTAGTGGGAAGCAGCCACATAGCACAGTGAGATCAGCTTGGTGCTTTGTGACCACCTGGAGGGGTGGGATAGGGAGGGTGGGAGGGAGGGAGATGCAAGAGAGAATGATATGGGAAAATATGTATTTGTATAACTGATTCACTTTGCAGAAACTAACACACCATTGCAAAGCAATTATACCCCAATAAAGATGTTAAAAAATAAAAAAGAAGCTGTAGTAGCTATTCTCATATCAGACAAAATAGACTTCAAAATAAAGACTATTATAAGAGACAAAGAAGGACACTACATAATGATCAAATGATTGATCCAAGAAGAAGATATTACAATTGTAAATATTTATGCACCTAATAGGAGCACCTCAATACATAAGGCAAATACTAACAGCCATAAAAGGGGAAATTGATGGTAACACACTCATAGTAGGGGACTTTAACACCCCACTTTCACCAATGGACAGATCATCCAAAATGAAAATAAAGAGGAAACAAGCAACGATGGACTTAATTGATTTATTAATTATTTATATTTGATTTATTAATTGCTTTATATATTATTTATTATAATTATTTAAAACAAGATGGAGGTAATTGATATTCATAGGACATTCTATCCAAGAACAAAAGAATAAACATTTTTCTCAAGTGCTCATGGAACATTCTCCAGGATAGATCATATCTTGGGTCACAAATCAAGCCACGGTAAATATAAGAAAATTGAAATTGCAGCAAGTATCTTTCGGACCACAATTCTATGAGACTAAATATCAATTACAGGAAAAGATCTGTAAAATATACAAACACATAGAGGCTAAACAATACACTACTTAATAACGAAGTGATCACTGAAGAAATCAAAGAGAAAATCAAAAAATACCTAGAAACAAATGACAATGGAGACACAATGAACCTAAACCTATGGGATGCAGCAAAAGCAGTTCTAAGAGGGAAGTTTATAGCAATGCAATCCTACCTTAAGAAACAGGAAACATGTCGAATAAACAACCTAACCTTGCACCTAAAGCAATTAGAGAAAGAAGAACCAATAAAACCCCAAACTTAGCAGAAGGAAGGAAGCATAAAGATCAGATCAGGAATAAATGAAAAAGAAATGAAGGAAATGATAGCACAGATTAATAAAACTAAAAGCTGGTTCTTTGAGAAGATAAACAAAATTGATAAACTATTAGCTAGACTCATCAAAAAAAAAAAAAGAGGAGAAGACTCAAATCAATAGAATTGAAAATGAAAAAGGAGAAGTAACCACTGATGCTACAGAAATACAAAAGATCATGAGAGATTACTACAAGCAGCTCTATGCCAATAAAATGGACAACCTGGAAGAAATGGACAAATTCTTAGAAATGCACAACCTGCCAAGACTGAATCAGGAAGAAATAGAAAATATGAACAGACCAATCACAAGCACTGAAATTGAAACTGTGATTTAAAATCTTCAAACAAACAAAAGCCATGCACCAGATGACTTCACAGGCAAATTCTATCAAACATTTAGAGAAGAGCTAATACCTATCCTTCTCAAACTCTTCCAAAATATAGCAGAGGGAGGAACACCCCCAAACTCATTCTACGAGACCACCATCACCCTGATACCAAAACCAGATAAGGATGTCACAAAGAAAGAAAACTACAGGCCAATATAACTGATGAACATAGATGAAAAAGTCCTCAACCAAATACTAGCAAACAGAATCCAACAGCACATTAAGAGGATCATACACCATAATCAGGTGGCGTTTTTTCCAGGAATTCAAGGATTCTTCAATATACGCAAATCAATCAATGTGATACACCATATTAACAAATTGAAGGAGAAAACTATATGATCATCTCAATAGATGCAGAGAAAGCTTTCAACAAAATTCAACACCCATTTATGACAAAAATCCTGCAGAAAGTAGTCATAGAGGGAACTTTCCTCAACATAACAAAGGCCATATATGACAAACCCACAGCCAACATCGTCCTCAATAGTGAACAACTGAAACCATTTCCACTAAGATCAGGAACAAGACAAGGTTTCCAACTCTCACCACTATTATTCAACATAGTTTTGGAAGTTTTAGCCACTGCAATCAAAGAAGAAAAGGAAATAAAAGATATCCAAATCAGAAAAGAAGAAGAAAACTGTCACTGTTTGCAGATGACATGATACTAGACATAGAGAATCCTAAAGATGCTACCACAAAACTACTAGAGCTAATCAATGAATTTTGGAAAATCACAGGATGCAAAATTAATTCACGGAAATCTCTGGCATTCCTATACACTAATCATGAAATATCTGAAAGTGAAATCAAGAAAACACTCCCATTTACCATTGCTACAAAAAGAGTAAAAGATCTAGGAATAAACCTACCTAAGGAGACAAATACCTGTATGCAGAAAATTATAAGACACGGATGAAAGAAATAAAAGATGATACAAAGAGATGGAGAGATATACCATGTTCTTGGATTGGAAGAATCAACATTGTGAAAATATCTCTACTACCCAAAACAATCTGCAGATTCAATGCAAACCCTATCAAATTACCACTGGCATTTTTCACAGGACTAGAACAAAAAATTTCACAATTTGTATGGAAACACAAAAGACCCTGAATAGCCAAAGCAACCTTGAGAACAAAAAACGGAGCTGGAGGAATCAGGCTCCCTGACTTCAGACTATACTACAAATCTACAGTAATCAAGACAGTATGCTACTGGCACAAAAGCAGAAATATAGATCAATGGAACATGATAGAAAGCCCAGAGATAAACCCACGCACATATGGTCACCTTATCTTTGATAAAGGTGGCAGGAAAGTACAGTGCAGAAAGGACAGCCTCTTCAATAAGTGGTGATGGCAAAGCTGGACACGTACATGTAAAAGTATGAGATTAGAACACTGCATAACACCATATACAAAAATAATCTCAAAATGGATTAAAGACCTAAATGTAAGGCAAGAAACTATCAAACTCTTAGGGGAAAACATAGCCAGGAAACTCTGACATAAATCACAGCAAGATCCTTTTTGACCCACCTCCTAGAGAAATGGAAATAAAAACAAAAATACACAAATGAGACCTAATGAAACTTCAAAGCTTTTGCACAGCAAAGGAAACCATAAACAAGACAAAAATACTACCCTCAGAATAGGAGAAAATATTTGCAAATGAAGCAACTGAGAAAAGATTAATCTCCAAAATTTACAAGCAGCACATGCAGCTCAATAACAAAAAAACAAAAAACCCAATCCAAAAATGGTCAGAAGACCTAAATAGACATTTCTCCTAAGAAGATATACAGATTGCCAACAAACACATGAAAGAATGCCCAACATCATTAATCATTAGAGAAATGCAAATCAAAACTACAATGAGATATCATCTCACCCCAGTCAGAATGGCCATCATCAAAAAATCTAGAAACAATAAATGCTGGAGAGGGTGTGGAGAAAAGGGAAAACTCTTGCACTGTTGGTGGGATGTGAATTGGAACACCCACTATGGAGAACAGTATGGAGGTTCCTTGAAAAACTACAAATAGAACTACCATATGAACGAGCAATCCCACTATTAGGCATATACCCTAAGAAAACCAAAATTCAAAAAGAGTCATGTACCAAAATGTTCATTGCAGCTCTATTTACAATATCCAGGAGATGGAAACAACCTAAGTGTCCATCATCGGATTAATGGATAAAGAAGATGTGGCACATATAAACAATGGAATATTTCTCAGCCATAAGAAGAAACAAAATTGAGTTATTTGTAGTGAGGTGGATGGGCCTAGAGTCTGTCATACAGAGTGAAGTAAGTCAGAAGGAGAAAGACAAATACCTTATGCTAACACATACACGTGGAATCTAAGAAAAAAAAATGTCATGAAGAACCTAGGGGTAAGATAGGAGTAAAGACCAGACCTACTAGAGAATGGATTTGAGGTTATGGGGAGGGGGAAGGGTAAGCTGTGACAAAGTGAGAGAGTGGCATGGACATATTTACACTACCAAACGTAAAATAGATAGTTAGTGGGAAGCCGTCACATAGCACAGGGAAATCAACTCGGTGCTTTGTGACCACCTAGAAGGGTGGGATAGGGAGGGTGGGAGGGAGGGAGACGCAAAAGGGAAGAGATATGGGAACATATGTATATGTATAACTGATTCACTTTGTTATAAAGCAGAAACTAACACACCATTGTAAAGCAATTATACTCCAATAAAGATGTAAAATATTATATATATATATACGCAAATCAATCAATATCATACACCATATAGACAAATTGAAGAATGAAAACCATATGATCATCTCAGTAGATGCAGAAAAAGCTTTCAACACCCATTTGTCATTAAAAAAACCTTCCAGAAAGTAGGCATACAGGGAACGTTCCTCAACATCATATGGGCATATATGACAAACCCACAGCCAACATCGTCCTCAATGGTGAAAAAATAAAACCATTTCCACTAAGATCAGGAACAAGACAAGGTTACCCATTCTCGCCACTATTATTCAATATTGTTTTGGAAGTTTTAACCACAGCAATCAGAGGAGAAAAACAAACAAAAGGAATCCAAATTGGAAAAGAAGAAGTAAAGCTCTCACTGTTTGCAGATTACATGATACACTACATAGAGAATCCTAAACATGATACCAGAAAACTACTAGAACTAATCAATGAATTTGGTAAAGTAGCAGGATACAAAATTAATGCACAGAAATCTCTGGCATTCCTATACACCAATGATCAAAAATCTGAAAGTGAAATTAAGAAAACACTGTCATTTACCATTGCAAACAAAAGAATAAAACACCTAGGAATAAACCTACCCAGGAGACAAAAGACCTGTATGCAGAAAACTAGAATACACTGATGAAGGAAATTAAAGATGATAGAAACAGAGGGAGAGATATTCCATGTTCTTGGATTGCAAGAAGCAACATTATGAAACTGACTATACTACCCAAAGCACTCTACATATTCAATGCAATCTCGACCAAACTACCACCAGCATTTTTCACAGAACTAGAACAAAAAATGTCACAATTTGTATGGAAACACAAAAGACCCTGAATGGCCAAGGCAATCTTGAGAAAGAAAAACAGAGCTGGAGGAATCAAGTTCCTGACTCCAGACTATACTACAACATTACAGTAATCAAGACAGTATGGCACAAAAACAGAAATATAGATGAATGGTACAGAATAGAAGCCCAGACATAAACTCGTGCACATATGGTCACCTTATTTTTGATAAAGGAAGCAAGAATATACAATGGAGATAAGGCAGCCTCTTCAATAACTGGTGTTGGGAAAACTGGACAGCACATGTAAAAGAAGGAAATTAGAACACTCCCTAACACCATACACAAAAATACATTCAAAATGGATTAAAGACCTAAATATAATGCCAGACACTATCAAACTCTTAGAGAAAAAAGAGGCAGAACACTCTATGACATAAATCACAGCAAGATCCCTTTTACCCACCTCCTAGAGAAATGGAAATAAAACAAAAAAGAAACAGATGGAATGTAATGAAACTAAAAGCTTTTGCACAGCAAAGGGAACCATAAACAAGACAAAAAGACAAACCTCAGAATGGGAGAAAATATTTCCAAATGAGGAAACTGACAAAGGATTAATTTCCAAACTTTACAAGCAGCTCATGCAGCTTTATATCAAAAAAACAAACAATCCAAAATGAGGCAGAAGACCTAAATAGACATTTCTCCAAAGAAGATAATTATGTTGCCAACAAACACATGAAAGAATGCTCAATATCATTAATCATTAGAAAAATGCTTATCAAAACAACAAGGAGATATCAACTCACATCACTCAGAATGGCCATCATGAAAATGAGTACAAACAATAAACGCTGGAGAGGGTGAGGAGAAGAGGAAACCCTCTTGCACTGTTGGGGCGAATTTAAATTTATACAGCCAATATGGAGATCAGTATGGAGGTTCCTTGAAAATCTAAAAATAGCACTAACATAGCACCCAGCAATCCCACAACAGGGCATATATCCTGAGAAAATCATAATTGAAAAAGAGTCATGTAACACAATATTCATTGCAGCTCTATTTACAATAGCCAGGACATGGAAGCAACCTAAGTGTCCAACGACAGATGAATGGATAAAGAAGATGTGGCACATATATACAATGGAATATTATTCAGCCATATAAAACAATGAAATTGAGTTATTTGTAGTCACGTGGATAGAACTACAGTTTCTCATACAGAGTGAAGTAAGTCAGAAAGGGAAAAAACAAATACTGTATGCTGACACATGCATATGGATCTAAAAAAAAAAAGGTAATGAAGAATCTAGGGGCAGGACAGGAATAAAGGAACAGACCTACTAGAGAATGGACTTGAGAACATGGGGAGGGCAGAGGGTAAGCTGGGACAAAGAGATAGAGTGGGATGTACATATATACACTACCAAAGGTAAAACTGATAGCTGGTGGGAAGAAGACCCAAAGCACAGAGAGATCAACTCACTGTCTTCTGATAAACTAGAGGGGTGGGATAGGGAGGGTGGGAGGAAGGGAGACCCAAGACGGAAGACATCTGGGGATATATGTATATGTATTCCTGATTAACTTTGTTATAATGCAGAAAATAGCACACCATTGAAAAGCAATTATACTCCAATAAACATGTTAAAAGAAAAAAAGAAGTTTTCTACTGTTTATTCTCTGTCTTCTTTTTCATCCTTCCAGAACACTCAACCTACCATATTACTTTCACTGTCCAATATATACAACTTAACTGTCCAATTTGGTACTTTGACATGTTGCCCATGTATTTAGTAATAATCCTTTAATATCTTTCATAATTCTACCTGCAGTCTGAAGGAAGAACTTGTCTAGTAACTTTTCTTGGGCAAATAATCAGGAAGCCTCTTAGGAATGTGGTTTTATAATGGGAAAGGAAGAAGAAGAAGAAAATGTAGAGGAGAGGAAGAGAAAGAAGAGACACTTGAGACCTGAGAAACAGTCACCAGCTAAGCATGTGACAGAAGACCCGGACCTAATCTTTCCCTCTAGCTCAGCCACATCTTCACTACTATAAAATATTAAAATATTATAATAAATAGTAATAAAAATAAAATTACAGCAAATAATATACAACTGGGAAAACATAAAGTTGTTCACAAATGAACACATCTAATAAATGGCCAAGAAAAATCACTGTTTATATTTTGTTGTATTGAGTGTTAGAAGTTTTCTATTTTCATAAACCCACAGACATGCATACATGTCTTTCAGGTTACTGATTTGAGGTCTTTTATCTTTTGCAACATAGATGCCTCTAGTGGAAAATTGCTCTCTATATGCTGCATTACATTTATCCCTAAAGCTCTTCTACGTTTTCTTTGCATTTTCATTCATCCCAAAGTATTTTCTATTTATTTGTTATTTCTTCTTCGAGCCATTGTTTATTTGGAATGTGTTTCCAAACTCATAGATATCACAGAAACAGAGTAGAATGGTGGTCAGCAGGGGCTGAGGGGTTCGGCAAAAGAGGAGATGTTGGGCAATGGGTACAAGCCTGCAGTCATACGATGAAGAAGCTCTGGGAGTCTATGGAACATCATGGGGTGTCTAGTTAACAACACTCGGTTGTGTAGTTGAAACTTGCTCAGAAAATAGACCTTAAGCATTCTCATCACACAAACACACACACACACAAATACACAGACATACACATATTTAAATGGTTAATGTTGAAGTGATTAATGTATTAAGTGACCGATGGTGGTAATCACTGCACAAAGTACACATTTGTCAAATCATCCCATTATGCACTGTAAATATGTCCAATTTAATTTGTCAATTATACCTCAAAAATACCAGAAGGAAAAGATGAAAGAAGAACCATCATACAAAGCAGTAACAAAGTTTGAGAATCTTTGTGTTCCTTCTCCTCCTTGCCTCTCTTAGGCACAGATACTATTCTCTGAGAGAGTTTCCCCTATCAATTATTCTCTGTAGGCCTTGTATCCAACTCAAAGTGAACTGTCCCTTCTAGTCACCTATACTGACCACATCTGAAGTAGGTAGGGTGAAAAGTGGGGAAAGGAGGGCTGGAAAGTCGTAACAATTCTTGAAAAATCAGTCTTTTTCATTTTGGCACATAGTTTAATTAGTTGTCAATTCCCTCAGAAACTTATTAGGCACCCCACATAATTATGTCCTCCAATCTTATGTATGTCCCAGGGACCTCACTCAGGTCCTTTTCTGGAAGTAATTTTCTGGCCTGATAAATTGCTGCCTTGGTCCGGAACATAATTCAACTACAATGAGGCTCCCTGATACACAGATGGAAAGACTACAACTTCTGTCTCTTTCCTCTGTTGTTACAGTCAACTGAAATTGGACTTCAAGTTCAAAACCACCTCTAATCTCATATCTTACTCTTTAGGGATTACAAGTGTTGAGTTTCCTAATTCAACAAGGTTTTGAATATCTCGGCAGTATTTTTTCTTTCTATTTTTCTTTTATTTCTGACCTGCCAGCCAGAAAGTTTTTCCTGACATATGTCTCTTGAAATACACTGGTCAAGTCAAGAAGTGACCAACATTTGGTCTGCCTCTCAGGATACCATGGACAACAATTACTGCAAACATTTTGCCATTGAATAAAATGTATCACCACATTTATGGCTTTCAATATCAGATTCCTTGCCAACCACCTCTAGACTCTAAGCCAATGGCATATTTTTAAGATTAGTTTACAGGAGGATCCCATCTCAAAGATTAATTTCTGTGTCAGGTCAAGTAACACTAGCTAGAGGAGAGACAACTCCCAAATATCAGTGTTGATTTCTCACTCATGTAATAGTCTGATAAGCATTGGGCAGTAATCTGGACATCTTTATTTTCCTGCAGTTCTGGCATCTTGGACTCCTTTACTTCCAGAACCACAAGAAGAGATATGTTTTAAAAACACATCCCTTTTCACAGCTTACTGGACCTGTAAGCTACACACTTAGAAAACAAGCTGCATAGCAACAGTTATTTTGTAAATCTAGATAAACATTGGAAACCCCAGTGTACCTCACAAGTGGGGTCAAATCAGTCAAAAAAGTAATTTCAGACGTCAAAAAATATAATAAGAAATTGAGGTTCTTTAGTTTTGCCATAAGAAGAGCATGTTGTGCACATGGAGAGCAGGCAGCACTTTGCCAGGTAAGGACCCTTTAAACTTCGCATTATTTGTACTACCCATGAATACAGAACTACTATAATTTTATGCAGAATATCCCAATAATTTCCCAAAGCATTTAATGTGTCATATCACATTATAAATACAGTTAAGTTGGAAAAGAAAAGGAACAGAGACTATGAAAGGGAATATAGTTTAAGAATCTCCGTATGTGCTGTACTAGGTATGTCTGAGCCTCTTTCCTGCTAGAGCAAACATGGTGATGGTGGTTATAGTGGTGACACTGATGATGACAGAGACAATGTTGATTGCCCACTCACAAAGTGCCAGTTATGTGCCCGGCATTGTGGCAACTGAATGACACACATTCGTGTAAATTTTATGCCTAAGCAAGTAGGCACTGTAAAGGTGGTTTTCCCCACATTTTAGTAAAGGGATTGAACTTCTGTGGCATTAAACAGTTTGTTCCTCAAATCAATCAAACAGTAATTAGGAAAATAACCAGGATTTGAAATTATATGCAAAAAATCATCAATGTCACTCTAAATTCAGATGAAAATGAAAGTGAGGGCCTGAAAATTGGGATCGAAGAAGGATAGAAATCAACCAAAATTATGATGTGATATTACTAAAAGCAGGTTTTAATAGAAAGAAAGTATCTTTACCATCACACAAAAGGATTGCATTTTATTCAGGACATGGAGGATAAGTAACAATTGCTCATCTGGTAAAACCTGCCCAGGTGAGAGACAGACACAGAAGACAGCGAGAAAATCCTCAGAGGGCACCAAGGAGGAGAGATACAGCTTTTCCTCCTGAGGCTCTTGGGTGCTTTCTCAGGGACCTCCAAGGGGAAACGGTATAGTAGCTTCAGATAGGGAAACTCTGATTGTCAGGAATCACCATACGCACACTGCCAGCTGCAGGGTGGAAAATTTCTTCTGTATCCATGATGGGCTTTGAAGAGAAGATGAAGGTGGGGTTGTGGAACTAGATAAGCCGATTGTCCTAATCCTTTCCAGAGACAGACAAAACCTGAAGCTGTTACTTGTTCTTCGGTGGGCACTTCTGCTGGCATTGCTGGGGAGGTAACACAGGAGTGCATTTCTCAGTGCACTTTATAGGTGGGCAAGGGTCTGTACACTTGGTAGGTGAGCAAGGTTCAGGGCACTTAGCTGGGCACACTGGAGGTAGCTTGCACTGCTGCTTGCACTGCTGCTCTTGAGAAGACATCTTTCTGGAGTCTTTATATCTGAAAGAAAGTATATGACCATGTTCACAAGAAGGAATTCCTTCAGAAAGAAGAACCAAAGCTTTTGTAAGTCAAATAGACAGTATCTCTCCAATCTCAAAGTATGGGTTTTAATCTCTTTAATACATTTTAATGAATTTCTGACTTCTCTCTCATTCTTTAGCAAAACTATTCATCAGCCCAGAGACAACCTTCTCTTTTATCATACAACATTTCCAAAAAAAAATCTTTTTTTTTTTTTTTTAGCGGTACGCGGGCCTCTCACTGTTGCGGCCTCTCCCGTTGCAGAGTACAGGCGCCGGACGCACAAGCTCAGCGGCCATGGCTCACAGGCCCAGCCACTCCGCGGCATGTGGGATCCTCCCGGACCGGGGCACGAACCCGCGTCCCCTGCATCAGCAGGCAGGCTCTCAACAACTGCGCAACCAGGGAAGCCCAAAAATATCTTTTTTTAAAGGAAACAAGCAATGCTTTCTCTTTTTGCTTCTTCCTTCTTTTTTTCTTAATGAAAACATCATCTACAAAACAAGGCCATCACAAATTTTAACATCCTGGGCAAGCTCACAAGAAATTTCTATCACCATTTTCTCTCATTAGGTCCCAACACGATTACTTATGCACAAAGCAAAAGGCAATCAGGATGAATGTAAGGGCATCACACCTTCTAAGATTAATGCCTCTGAAATCACAGTAGCGGTCCAACAGAAAGGCACAGAAAAGGTAAATACTTTACTCTTTATCTCTTCATGTCACAATTTCCTCTTAATTTCTTTTTCAATAGAGGAATTCAAACTAGGTATCAGAAATCTAGTAAATACAATATAACATTGTGCCCAGATTCCAGGTTCCCATGCACTAAGTAGCATTATACCCATGATCATAACTTTGGACCCATCAAATTTGCGGTCTCCAGCATAAACTCAACATTCGGGGGCCCGAGAACAAAGTTGCACTGAAGCATCAGACTCACCAGGTTCTCCAAAGTCAATCAGAACTCGAGAAGCAGGAGGATAGCTGCCGTGCAGCAGAGGCCCTTTTTATTGGGGTTTGCTGTCCCACCAAGAGGGAAGCGGAGCTACAAAAACTGTCCTGGTTCAGTCATTTCCCAACAAAATGCAAATCCATCCATAACTGGCTTGGCAGGGACTCTGAAAACAGGAAATGTCCTGCGCCAGGATCTCCTCACTAGATTATGTTCTCATGACTCACAGAGTCCCTGCCTTAGCTTACCGTTTCAGTGGTTTATGGCAGTGGGAGGATTTTGAAGCTCCTCTAACTTGCAGACAAACGTTCCAATTCTTGATTGGGGAAGATGACCCTTTTCTATCTTTCACCTTCCTTGACTTCTAAAACTGCCTGCCTAGTTGCACTTGAACTGGTGGCCATTTTAGTGTGCATACTGGTTTGAGAAAGGCCTGGCTACCTGGTGACACCATTCTCTTTATCTCAAGCCCCTCTTATAATGCATTTCCTCTTGATCCATGGCTTGCTAAGTGAAGTCTCTTCTCCTCTTCTAAAATGGACTGAGGGAAGGTTGCGGATCATCTCCGATGACTTCCCACCGTGATACTTAAATACGTTTAGTAAAGTGGTCAGCTCTAGGGACCCCCTTTCACTGCTTTGCTCCTTCAAATTAAGAACATCCAGCAGTCACATTCTTATGAACTTTGTAAATCTGTTTCACTTCCGGCCACAAGGAATTCACTAGGAGCGTAGTTTCGTCTACCATAATTCCAAGCAGCTGGCAGATCAGAACCTAGACTTACAATACAAACCAAGCCTTTTACTCATACCTCCCAAACGTGACATACCACCTGCTCTTACCTAACTTCTCCCAAAGGACCTCTTTGGATTTCTTCAACTTTTGAAGAAAGCTCAGAGGAGTGTTTAAATATGCTGGCTTCCTGTCCCTTTGAAATTTTTGGAAAACCCTATCTAATATGCAATGCCATTCATGTCACTAATTTTATATGTATTTAATAGTTACGAATTATTTAAATACATGTTTTGTTTCACATCAAATCTAGGGGTAAATTCCAGAGAAAGTTGATATCCCTTTGTTAAAAATGCAGTCACTGAAGTTCATTGCCATTCATATACAACTTCTTAATGATTAATAATAAGTTTGTTAAAATTTTAACCTACGTTTTACACTTTCCATTTTGCTCACTGTGGAACATATGTCAAATAAGCCTATTTCCTGCTCTACTTTCTTCATAGAATTTGTCAGTGTGCTGGAAGGAAGGTTTGGTGGTTGATTTATGGGTCAGCTTCCCTGGCATATGGACCCCGGTTATCTGGTCAAATATTATTCTGGGTGTTTCTGTAAGGATGCTTTTGCATGAGACTATTATTTACATCAGTGACCTGAGTAAAGGCGGTTGCCTTCTGTAAGGTGGGAATTACTCTTCCAATCCATGGACTGCCTCAATATAGCAAGGCTGACTGTCACCGAGGTAAAAGACGATTACCCTGTTGGATGGGCTTCCAGCAGGCTTTCAGCTCTGCAGATTATGAGTTTGCCAAACATTGTAATCTCTCTATCTCTCTCAATCTCTCTCTCTCTCTCTCTTTCCCTCTCTCTCACTTTCTGTAACATATTTCTGTATGTATATATATATATATTTATGCATTGCAATATTTAATTTGAATATTTCATCTGGCTTATCATGTACATGATTACCTGTGGTCAATTAAATTAAAACATTTCAAAGTTATTATAAAGTGAAGTTAAAGTAAAAAACTAACGTTACATGACACATATTATGTGGAATTATGACAAATATAATGAACTTTTAGAAAATAACTGAAGTTCAGGAAACAGTGCCCTAGCTTGTTCTCCAAATACCTTATTTCTACCTTTTCAGAGATTCAGCTGTCAACAGTTCTTCTACAGTTCTTCTCTTCTCTCCTGGACCTGCACACTACACTTTTCTCTGCTGTCACCTTGGGCCCTGAAGCTTCTCGTGGTGGGCCATGGCTGGTGAAGGGCCCTGTCTGGTTTAGAAATAAAGTTGCGACTCTCACTTTATATTACTGTGGAATGTGGGAACACACGTTTCATGGAATCAGGATGTCCCTCTCACCTGACATGAACACTTCCCTAGAGTGCCGTCATGTGCTTAAAATTCCTTTATCAGGAAATAAATCCCTTGTACTCCATAAGTAAATATCAGGTTTCAATTGTGTGAAACCAAAAATAGATATAAGATACCATTTAAGACTCACAGCATCACATATAAGTGATTGAGAGTGGGGTTGGGAGTGGAGAGAAGATCAGAGCACTAAGATCTGAAATCTAGATGAAATATGGACTTAGGGCTCATCTGATATACTTGCTTTCTTCTGCTCTTTCCAAACATGTTTTATGGCTTTGAAGACAGTAATACGAAAAGGTTTTCACTGTTTATTCTCGGTCTTCCTTTTCAACCCTCCAGAACCCTCAACCTGCCATATTACCTTCACTGCCCCATATATACAACATAACTGTCCAAGTTGGTGCTTTGACATGTTGCCCGTACATTTAGTAATAATCCTTTCCTATCTTTCATAATTCTACCTGCAGTCTGAAGGAAGAACTGGCCTAGTAACGTGTCTTGGGCAATTAATCAGGAAGCTTCTTAGGAATGTCATTTTATAATAGAAAAGGAGGAAGAAGAGGAGAATGAAGAGGAGAGGAAGAGTAAGAGGAGACACTTGAGACTTGAGAAGAGTCACCAGATAAGCATGTGCCAGAAGAACAGGACCTAACGTTTCCCTCAAGCTCAGCCACATCTTCACTACTATAAATTATTTAAATATTATAATAAATTGCTATAAAAATGAAATTACAGTATATAATATATAATTGAGAAAACATAAAGTTGTTTAAAAATGAACACATCTAATAAACTGCTAAGAAAAATCACTGCTTCTATTTTGCCCTATTTAGTGTTAGGAGTCTTCTATTTTCATAAACCCACAGACATGCATACATGTCTTTCAGGGTACTGATCTGAGATCTTTTATCTTTTGCAACATAGATGCTTCCAGCCATAAGTTGCTCTCTATGCGCTGCATTACATTTTTCCCTAAAGGTCTTCTATGCTTTATTTGCCTTTTCATTCATCCCATAGTATTTTCTATTTCTTTGTTATTTCTTCTTCGAGCCATTGTTTATTTAGGAATCTGTTTCCAAACTCATAGATGTCACAGAAACAGAGACTAGAATGGTGGTCAGCAGGGGCTGAGGGATTCGGCAAAAGAGGAGATGTTGAGCAATGGGTACAAGACTGCATCATACGATGAAGAAGCTCTAGGAGTCTATGGAACATCATGGTGAGTCTAGTTAATAACACTCGGTCGTGTAGTTGAAACTTGCTCAGAAAATAGACCTTAAGCATTCTCGTCACACAAACACACACACACACACACACACACAAATACACAGACATACACATATTTAAATGGTTAATGTTGAAGTGATTAATGTGTTAATTGACCGATGGTGATAATCACTGCACAAAGTACACATATGTCAAATCATCCCATTATGCACCATAAATATGTCCAATTTAATTTGTTCGTTATACCTCAGAAATACCAGATGGAAAAGATGAAAGAAGAACCATCCTACGAAACAGTAACAAAGTTTGAGAATGTTTGTGTTCCTCCTCCTCCTTGCCTCTCTTAGGCTCTGATACTACTCTCTGAGAGAGCTTCCCTTAACAATTCTTCTCTGCGGGCCTTGTATCCACCTCACAGTGGATAATCCCTTCTCGTCACCTATACTGACCACATCTGAAGTAGGTAGTGTGGAAAGGGGGGAAAGGAGGGCTGGAAAGTCATTACAATTCTTGAAAAATCAGTCTTTTTTGTTTTGGCACGTACTTTATTTAGTTGTCAATTCCCTCAAAAACTTATTAGACACCCGACATAATTCATTCTTCCAATCATTTCTCTGTCCCAGGGACCTCACTCAGGTCCTTTTCTGGAAGTAATTTTCTGGCCTGATTAAATTTCTGCCTTGATCCCTGAACATAATTCAACTACCATGAGGCTCCCTGACACACAGGTGGATAGACTACAACTTCTGTCTCTTTTCTCTCTTGTTACAGTCAACTGAAATTGGACTTCGAGTTCAAAACCACCTCTAATCTCATATCTTACTCTTTAGGGATTACAAGTGTTGAGTTTCCTAATTCAACAAGGTTTTGAATATCTGGTCTGTATTTTTTTCTTTCCATTATTTTTTTTATTTCTGACCAGCCCGCCAGAAATTTTTTTCTCAATGTACATTTATTGAAATTCCCTGGTCAAATCAACAAGTGACCAATATTTGGACTGCATCTCAGAATACCATGGACAACCATTACTGCAAACATTTTGCCATTGAATAAAATGTATCACCACATTTATGGCTTCCAATATCAGACTCCTTGCCAACCACCTCCAGACTCTAAGCCAATGCCATAATTTTAAGATTTGTTACAGAAGCATCCCACCTCAAAGACTAATTTCTGTGTCAGGTCAAATAACACTAGCTAGAGGAGAGACAACTCCCAAATATCAGTGTTGATTTCTCACTCAGGTACTAGTGTGATAAGGGTTGGGCAGTAATCTGGACATCTTTTTTTTCTTGCAGTTCTGACATCTTGGACTACTTTACTTCTAGGACCACAAGAAGAGATATGCTTAAAGAACACATCCCTTTTCACGGCTTACTGGACCTGTAAGCTACGCACTTAGAAAACAAGCTGCATAGCAACAGTCATTTTGTAAATCTAGATAAACATTGGAAACCCCAGTGTACCTCACAAGTGGGGTCAAATCAGTCAAAAAAGTAATTTCAGATGTGAAAAAATATAATAAGACACTGAGGTTGTTGAGTTTTGCAGTAAGAAGAACGTGTTGTGCACATGGAGAGCAGGCAGCACTTTGCCTGGTAAGGACCGTTTAAACTTCCCTTTATTTGTACTACCCATGAATTCAGAACTACTATAATTTTATGCAGAATATTCCAATAATTTCCCAAAGCTTTTAATGTGTCACATGACATTATAAATATGGTTAAGTTGGAAAAGAAAAGGAACACAGTATATGAAAGTGTAATATACTTTAAGAATCTCCGTATGTGCTGTACTAGGTATGTCTGAGCCTCTTACCTGCTAGAGCAAACATGGTGGTGGCGGTGATGGTGGTGACAGTGATGATGACAGAGACAATGATAATTGGCCACCTTACAAAGTGCCAATTATGTGTCTGGCATCGTGGCAACTGAATTACACACATTCATGTAAATTTTATGCCTAATCAAGTTGGCACTGTAAAGGTGATTTTCCCCACATTTTAGTAAAGGGATTGAACTTCTGAGGAGTTAAATAATTTGTTCCTCAAATCAATGAAGCGATAATTAAGAAAATAACCTGGATTTGAATTTACATACAAGTAGTCATCGATATAACTCAAAATTCACATAACACTGGTTGTGAGAGCCTGAAATTTGGATCGAAGAAGGGTAGAAATCAACCAAAATTATGATATGATATTGCTAAAAGCAGGGTTTCAAAGAAAGAAAATACTTTTACTATCACACAAAAGAAGTGTATTTTATTCAAGAAATGGAGGATAAGTAACAATTGCTCATCTGGCAGAAACCACTGCCCAGGTGACAGACACACACAGAAGACACTGAGAGAATCCTCAGAGGGCACTCAGGAGGAGAGATACTGCCCTTCCCTCTGAGGCTCTGGGATGCTTTTTCGGATACCTCCCAGAGGGAAGCAGCATAGCAGACTCAGATAGGAAACCTCTGACCGTCAGGAATCCCCACACGCACACTGCAGGCTGAAGGGTGGAAAGCTTCTCCTGTATCCATGATAGGCTTTGAAGAGAAGATGAAGATGGAGCTGTGGAACTAGATGAGCTGATTGTCCTTATCCTTTCCAGAGGCAGATAAAACCTGAAGCTGTTACTTGTCCTTGGGTGGGCACTTCTGCTGGCATTGTTGGGGAGGTGGCACAGGAGTGCATTTCTCAGTGCACTTTATAGGTGGGCAAGGGTCTGTACCCTTGGTAGGTGAGCAAGGATCAGGGCACTTAGTTGGGCATACTGGAGGTAGCTTGCACTGCTCCTTGCACTGCTGCTTGCACTGCTGCTCTTGAGAAGACATCTTTCTGGAGTCTTAATATCTGAAAGAAAGTATATGACCACGTTCACCAGAAGGAATTCCTTCAGAGAGAAGACCCAAAGCTTTGGCAACTCAAATAGACAGGATCTCTCCAATCTCAAAATATGGGTGTTAATCTCTTTAATACCTTTTAATGAATTTCTGACT
This sequence comes from Leucopleurus acutus, assembly GCF_964270905.1. Taxonomy (NCBI): domain Eukaryota; kingdom Metazoa; phylum Chordata; class Mammalia; order Artiodactyla; family Delphinidae; genus Leucopleurus; species Leucopleurus acutus. The sequence continues at coordinate 82,826,347 of NC_139143.1, read as the reverse complement.
TCTCTCTCGTTCTTTAGCAAATCTATTCATCAGCCCAGAGACAACCTTCTCTTCTCATACAACATTTCCAAAGAAAATATCTTTTTTAAAAGAAACCAGCAGTGTTTTCTCTTTTGGTTTCTTTCCTTTTTTGTTTTATTGAAAACGTCATCTTCAAAAAAGGCCGTCACAAGTTCTAAAATCCTCACCAAGCTCACAAGCAAGTTCTATCACCATTTTTTCTCATGAGGTCCCGACAGCATTACTTATGTGCAAAGCAAAGGGCAATCAGGATGAATGTAAGGGCATCACACCTTCTAAGATTAATGCCTCTGAAATCACAGCAGAGGTCCAAGAGAAAGGCACAGAAAAAGGTAAATACTTTACTCTTTATCCCTTCATGTCAAAATTTCCTTTTAATTTCTTATTCAATAGAGGAATTCAAACTAGGTGTCAGAAATCTAGTGAATACAATATAACATTGTGCCCAGATTCCAAGTTCCCATCCACTAAGTAACATTATACCCTTGATCATAACTTTGGACCCATCAAATTTGCGGTCTCCAGCAAAAACTCAACATTCGGGGGCCCGAGAACAAAGTTGAACTGAAGCATCAGACTCACCAGGTTCTCCAAAGTCAATCGGAACTCGAGTAGCAGGAGGATAGCTGTCGTGCAGTAGAGGCCCTTTTTATTGGGGTTTGCTGCCCCACCCAGGGGGAAGCGGAGCTACCAAAACCGGCCTGGTTCAGTCATTTCCAAACCCAATGCAAATCCATCCATAACTGGCTTGGCAGGGACTCTAAAAACAGGAAATGTCCTGCGCCAGGATCTCCTCACTAGATTATGTTCTCATGACTCACAGAGTCCCTGCCTTAGCTCTCCGTTTCAGCAGTTTATGGCAGTGGGAGGATTTTGAAGCTTCTCTAACTTGCAGACAAACGTTCCGTTTCTTGATTGGGGAAGATGACCCTTTTCTATCTTTCACCTTCCTTGACTTCTAAAACTGCCTGCCTAGTTGCACTTGAACTGGTGGCCATTTTAGTGTGCATACTGGTTTGAGAAAGGCCTGGCTACCTGGTGACACCATTCTCTTTATCTCAAGCCCCTCTTATAATGCATTTCCTCTTGATCCATGGCTTGCTAAGTGAAGTCTCTTCTCCTCTTCTAAAATGGACTGAGGGAAGGTTGCGGATCATCTCCGATGACTTCCCACCGTGATACTTAAATACGTTTAGTAAAGTGGTCAGCTCTAGGGACCCCCTTTCACTGCTTTGCTCCTTCAAATTAAGAACATCCAGCAGTCACATTCTTATGAACTTTGTAAATCTGTTTCACTTCCGGCCACAAGGAATTCACTAGGAGCGTAGTTTCGTCTACCATAATTCCAAGCAGCTGGCAGATCAGAACCTAGACTTACAATACAAACCAAGCCTTTTTCTCATACCTCCCAAACGTGACATACCACCTGCTCTTACCTAACTTCTCCCAAAGGACCTCTTTGGATTTCTTCAACTTTTGAAGAAAGCTCAGAGGAGTGTTTAAATATGCTGGCTTCCTGTCCCTTTGAAATTTTTGGAAAACCCTATCTAATATGCAATGCCATTCATGTCACTAATTTTATATGTATTTAATAGTTACGAATTATTTAAATACATGTTTTGTTTCACATCAAATATAGGGGTAAATTCCAGAGAAAGTTGATATCCCTTTGTTAAAAATGCAGTCACTGAAGTTCATTGCCATTCATATACAACTTCTTAATGATTAATAATAAGTTTGTTAAAATTTTAACCTACGTTTTACACTTTCCATTTTGCTCACTGTGGAACATATGTCAAATAAGCCTATTTCCTGCTCTACTTTCTTCATAGAATTTGTCAGTGTGCTGGAAGGAAGGTTTGGTGGTTGATTTATGGGTCAGCTTCCCTGGCATATGGACCCCGGTTATCTGGTCAAATATTATTCTGGGTGTTTCTGTAAGGATGCTTTTGCATGAGACTATTATTTACATCAGTGACCTGAGTAAAGGCGGTTGCCTTCTATAAGGTGGGAATTCCTCTTCCAATCCATGGACTGCCTCAATATAGCAAGGCTGACCGTCACCGAGGTAAAAGACGATTACCCTGTTGGATGGGCTTCCAGCAGGCTTTCAGCTCTGCAGATTTTGAGTTTGCCAAACTTTGTAATCTCTCAATCTCTCTCAATCTCTCTCTCTCTCTCTCTCTTTCCCTCTCTCTCTCACTCTCTCTCACTTTCTGTAACATATTTCTGTATGTATATATATATATATTTATATATTGAAATATTTAATTTGAATATTCCATCTGACTTATCATGTACATGATTACCTGTGGGCAATTAAAATAAAACATTTCCAAGTTATTATAAAGTGATGTTAAAGTAAAAAATACTAATGTGACGTGACACATCTGATGTGGAATTATGACAAATATAATGAACTTTTTAGAAAATAACTGAAGTTCAGGAAACAGTGCCCTAGCATGTTCTCCAAATATCTTATTTCTACCTTTTCAGAGATTCAGCTGTCAACAGTTCTTCTACAGTTCCTCTCTTCTCTCCAAGACCTGAACACTACACTTTTCTCTGCTGTCCCCTTGGGCACTAAAGCTTCTCGTGATGGGCCATGGCTGGTGAAGGGCCGTGTCTGGTTTAGAAATAAAGTTGCAACTCTCACTTTATATTACTGTGGAATGTGGGAACACATGTTTCATGGAATCAGGATGTCCCTCTCACCTAACATGAACACTTCCCTAGAGTGCTGTCGTGTGCTTAAAATTCCTTTATCAGGAAATAAATCCCTTGTACTCCATAAGTAAATATCAGGTTTCAATTGTGTGAAACCAAAAGTAGATATAAGATACCACTTAAGACTCACAGCATCACATATAAGTGATTGAGAGTGGGGTTGGGAGTGGAGAGAAGATCAGAGCGCTAAGATCTGAAATCTAGATGAAATATGGACTTAGGGCTCATCTGATATACTTGCTTTCTTCTGCTCTTTCCAAACATGTTTTATGGCTTTGAAGACAGTAATACGAAAAGGTTTTCACTGTTTATTCTCGGTCTTCCTTTTCAACCCTCCAGAACCCTCAACCTGCCATATTACCTTCACTGCCCCATATATACAACATAACTGTCCAAGTTGGTGCTTTGACATGTTGCCCGTACATTTAGTAATAATCCTTTCCTATCTTTCATAATTCTACCTGCAGTCTGAAGGAAGAACTGGCCTAGTAACGTGTCTTGGGCAATTAATCAGGAAGCTTCTTAAGAATGTCATTTTATAATAGAAAAGGAGGAAGAAGAGGAGAATGAAGAGGAGAGGAAGAGAAAGAGGAGACACTTGAGACTTGAGAAGAGTCACCAGATAAGCATGTGCCAGAAGAACAGGACCTAACGTTTCCCTCAAGCTCAGCCACATCTTCACTACTATAAATTATTTAAATATTATAATAAATTGCTATAAAAATGAAATTACAGTATATAATATATAATTGAGAAAACATAAAGTTGTTTAAAAATGAACACATCTAATAAACTGCTAAGAAAAATCACTGCTTCTATTTTGCCCTATTTAGTGTTAGGAGTCTTCTATTTTCATAAACCCACAGACATGCATACATGTCTTTCAGGGTACTGATCTGAGATCTTTTATCTTTTGCAACATAGATGCTTCCAGCCATAAGTTGCTCTCTATGCGCTGCATTACATTTTTCCCTAAAGGTCTTCTATGCTTTATTTGCCTTTTCATTCATCCCATAGTATTTTCTATTTCTTTGTTATTTCTTCTTCGAGCCATTGTTTACTTAAGAATCTGTTTCCAAACTCATAGATGTCACAGAAACAGAGACTAGAATGGTGGTCAGCAGGGGCTGAGGGATTCGGCAAAAGAGGAGATGTTGAGCAATGGGTACAAGACTGCATCATACGATGAAGAAGCTCTAGGAGTCTATGGAACATCATGGTGAGTCTAGTTAATAACACTCGGTCGTGTAGTTGAAACTTGCTCAGAAAATAGACCTTAAGCATTCTCATCACACAAACACACACACACACACACACACACACACACACACACAAATACACAGACATACACATATTTAAATGGTTAATGTTGAAGTGATTAATGTGTTAATTGACCGATGGTGATAATCACTGCACAAAGTACACATATGTCAAATCATCCCATTATGCACCGTAAATATGTCCAATTTAATTTGTTCGTTATACCTCAGAAATACCAGATGGAAAAGATGAAAGAAGAACCATCCTACGAAACAGTAACAAAGTTTGAGAATGTTTGTGTTCCTCCTCCTCCTTGCCTCTCTTAGGCTCTGATACTACTCTCTGAGAGAGCTTCCCTTAACAATTCTTCTCTGCGGGCCTTGTATCCACCTCACAGTGGATAATCCCTTCTCGTCACCTATACTGACCACATCTGAAGTAGGTAGTGTGGAAAGGGGGGAAAGGAGGGCTGGAAAGTCATTACAATTCTTGAAAAATCAGTCTTTTTTGTTTTGGCACGTACTTTATTTAGTTGTCAATTCCCTCAAAAACTTATTAGACACCCGACATAATTCATTCTTCCAATCATTTCTCTGTCCCAGGGACCTCACTCAGGTCCTTTTCTGGAAGTAATTTTCTGGCCTGATTAAATTTCTGCCTTGATCCCTGAACATAATTCAACTACCATGAGGCTCCCTGACACACAGGTGGATAGACTACAACTTCTGTCTCTTTTCTCTCTTGTTACAGTCAACTGAAATTGGACTTCGAGTTCAAAACCACCTCTAATCTCATATCTTACTCTTTAGGGATTACAAGTGTTGAGTTTCCTAATTCAACAAGGTTTTGAATATCTGGTCTGTATTTTTTTCTTTCCATTATTTTTTTTATTTCTGACCAGCCCGCCAGAAATTTTTTTCTCAATGTACATTTATTGAAATTCCCTGGTCAAATCAACAAGTGACCAATATTTGGACTGCATCTCAGAATACCATGGACAACCATTACTGCAAACATTTTGCCATTGAATAAAATGTATCACCACATTTATGGCTTCCAATATCAGACTCCTTGCCAACCACCTCCAGACTCTAAGCCAATGCCATAATTTTAAGATTTGTTACAGAAGCATCCCACCTCAAAGACTAATTTCTGTGTCAGGTCAAATAACACTAGCTAGAGGAGAGACAACTCCCAAATATCAGTGTTGATTTCTCACTCAGGTACTAGTGTGATAAGGGTTGGGCAGTAATCTGGACATCTTTTTTTTCTTGCAGTTCTGACATCTTGGACTACTTTACTTCTAGGACCACAAGAAGAGATATGCTTAAAGAACACATCCCTTTTCACGGCTTACTGGACCTGTAAGCTACGCACTTAGAAAACAAGCTGCATAGCAACAGTCATTTTGTAAATCTAGATAAACATTGGAAACCCCAGTGTACCTCACAAGTGGGGTCAAATCAGTCAAAAAAGTAATTTCAGATGTGAAAAAATATAATAAGACACTGAGGTTGTTGAGTTTTGCAGTAAGAAGAACGTGTTGTGCACATGGAGAGCAGGCAGCACTTTGCCTGGTAAGGACCGTTTAAACTTCCCTTTATTTGTACTACCCATGAATTCAGAACTACTATAATTTTATGCAGAATATTCCAATAATTTCCCAAAGCTTTTAATGTGTCACATGACATTATAAATATGGTTAAGTTGGAAAAGAAAAGGAACACAGTATATGAAAGTGTAATATACTTTAAGAATCTCCGTATGTGCTGTACTAGGTATGTCTGAGCCTCTTACCTGCTAGAGCAAACATGGTGGTGGCGGTGATGGTGGTGACAGTGATGATGACAGAGACAATGATAATTGGCCACCTTACAAAGTGCCAATTATGTGTCTGGCATCGTGGCAACTGAATTACACACATTCATGTAAATTTTATGCCTAATCAAGTTGGCACTGTAAAGGTGATTTTCCCCACATTTTAGTAAAGGGATTGAACTTCTGAGGAGTTAAATAATTTGTTCCTCAAATCAATGAAGCGATAATTAAGAAAATAACCTGGATTTGAATTTACATACAAGTAGTCATCGATATAACTCAAAATTCACATAACACTGGTTGTGAGAGCCTGAAATTTGGATCGAAGAAGGGTAGAAATCAACCAAAATTATGATATGATATTGCTAAAAGCAGGGTTTCAAAGAAAGAAAATACTTTTACTATCACACAAAAGAAGTGTATTTTATTCAAGAAATGGAGGATAAGTAACAATTGCTCATCTGGCAGAAACCACTGCCCAGGTGACAGACACACACAGAAGACACTGAGAGAATCCTCAGAGGGCACTCAGGAGGAGAGATACTGCCCTTCCCTCTGAGGCTCTGGGATGCTTTTTCGGATACCTCCCAGAGGGAAGCAGCATAGCAGACTCAGATAGGAAACCTCTGACCGTCAGGAATCCCCACACGCACACTGCAGGCTGAAGGGTGGAAAGCTTCTCCTGTATCCATGATAGGCTTTGAAGAGAAGATGAAGATGGAGCTGTGGAACTAGATGAGCTGATTGTCCTTATCCTTTCCAGAGGCAGATAAAACCTGAAGCTGTTACTTGTCCTTGGGTGGGCACTTCTGCTGGCATTGTTGGGGAGGTGGCACAGGAGTGCATTTCTCAGTGCACTTTATAGGTGGGCAAGGGTCTGTACCCTTGGTAGGTGAGCAAGGATCAGGGCACTTAGTTGGGCATACTGGAGGTAGCTTGCACTGCTCCTTGCACTGCTGCTTGCACTGCTGCTCTTGAGAAGACATCTTTCTGGAGTCTTAATATCTGAAAGAAAGTATATGACCACGTTCACCAGAAGGAATTCCTTCAGAGAGAAGACCCAAAGCTTTGGCAACTCAAATAGACAGGATCTCTCCAATCTCAAAATATGGGTGTTAATCTCTTTAATACCTTTTAATGAATTTCTGACTTCTCTCTCGTTCTTTAGCAAATCTATTCATCAGCCCAGAGACAACCTTCTCTTCTCATACAACATTTCCAAAGAAAATATCTTTTTTAAAAGAAACCAGCAGTGTTTTCTCTTTTGGTTTCTTTCCTTTTTTGTTTTATTGAAAACGTCATCTTCAAAAAAGGCCGTCACAAGTTCTAAAATCCTCACCAAGCTCACAAGCAAGTTCTATCACCATTTTTTCTCATGAGGTCCCGACAGCATTACTTATGTGCAAAGCAAAGGGCAATCAGGATGAATGTAAGGGCATCACACCTTCTAAGATTAATGCCTCTGAAATCACAGCAGAGGTCCAAGAGAAAGGCACAGAAAAAGGTAAATACTTTACTCTTTATCCCTTCATGTCAAAATTTCCTTTTAATTTCTTATTCAATAGAGGAATTCAAACTAGGTGTCAGAAATCTAGTGAATACAATATAACATTGTGCCCAGATTCCAAGTTCCCATCCACTAAGTAACATTATACCCTTGATCATAACTTTGGACCCATCAAATTTGCGGTCTCCAGCAAAAACTCAACATTCGGGGGCCCGAGAACAAAGTTGAACTGAAGCATCAGACTCACCAGGTTCTCCAAAGTCAATCGGAACTCGAGTAGCAGGAGGATAGCTGTCGTGCAGTAGAGGCCCTTTTTATTGGGGTTTGCTGCCCCACCCAGGGGGAAGCGGAGCTACCAAAACCGGCCTGGTTCAGTCATTTCCAAACCCAATGCAAATCCATCCATAACTGGCTTGGCAGGGACTCTAAAAACAGGAAATGTCCTGCGCCAGGATCTCCTCACTAGATTATGTTCTCATGACTCACAGAGTCCCTGCCTTAGCTCTCCGTTTCAGCAGTTTATGGCAGTGGGAGGATTTTGAAGCTTCTCTAACTTGCAGACAAACGTTCCGTTTCTTGATTGGGGAAGATGACCCTTTTCTATCTTTCACCTTCCTTGACTTCTAAAACTGCCTGCCTAGTTGCACTTGAACTGGTGGCCATTTTAGTGTGCATACTGGTTTGAGAAAGGCCTGGCTACCTGGTGACACCATTCTCTTTATCTCAAGCCCCTCTTATAATGCATTTCCTCTTGATCCATGGCTTGCTAAGTGAAGTCTCTTCTCCTCTTCTAAAATGGACTGAGGGAAGGTTGCGGATCATCTCCGATGACTTCCCACCGTGATACTTAAATACGTTTAGTAAAGTGGTCAGCTCTAGGGACCCCCTTTCACTGCTTTGCTCCTTCAAATTAAGAACATCCAGCAGTCACATTCTTATGAACTTTGTAAATCTGTTTCACTTCCGGCCACAAGGAATTCACTAGGAGCGTAGTTTCGTCTACCATAATTCCAAGCAGCTGGCAGATCAGAACCTAGACTTACAATACAAACCAAGCCTTTTTCTCATACCTCCCAAACGTGACATACCACCTGCTCTTACCTAACTTCTCCCAAAGGACCTCTTTGGATTTCTTCAACTTTTGAAGAAAGCTCAGAGGAGTGTTTAAATATGCTGGCTTCCTGTCCCTTTGAAATTTTTGGAAAACCCTATCTAATATGCAATGCCATTCATGTCACTAATTTTATATGTATTTAATAGTTACGAATTATTTAAATACATGTTTTGTTTCACATCAAATATAGGGGTAAATTCCAGAGAAAGTTGATATCCCTTTGTTAAAAATGCAGTCACTGAAGTTCATTGCCATTCATATACAACTTCTTAATGATTAATAATAAGTTTGTTAAAATTTTAACCTACGTTTTACACTTTCCATTTTGCTCACTGTGGAACATATGTCAAATAAGCCTATTTCCTGCTCTACTTTCTTCATAGAATTTGTCAGTGTGCTGGAAGGAAGGTTTGGTGGTTGATTTATGGGTCAGCTTCCCTGGCATATGGACCCCGGTTATCTGGTCAAATATTATTCTGGGTGTTTCTGTAAGGATGCTTTTGCATGAGACTATTATTTACATCAGTGACCTGAGTAAAGGCGGTTGCCTTCTATAAGGTGGGAATTCCTCTTCCAATCCATGGACTGCCTCAATATAGCAAGGCTGACCGTCACCGAGGTAAAAGACGATTACCCTGTTGGATGGGCTTCCAGCAGGCTTTCAGCTCTGCAGATTTTGAGTTTGCCAAACTTTGTAATCTCTCAATCTCTCTCAATCTCTCTCTCTCTCTCTCTCTTTCCCTCTCTCTCTCACTCTCTCTCACTTTCTGTAACATATTTCTGTATGTATATATATATATATTTATATATTGAAATATTTAATTTGAATATTCCATCTGACTTATCATGTACATGATTACCTGTGGGCAATTAAAATAAAACATTTCCAAGTTATTATAAAGTGATGTTAAAGTAAAAAATACTAATGTGACGTGACACATCTGATGTGGAATTATGACAAATATAATGAACTTTTTAGAAAATAACTGAAGTTCAGGAAACAGTGCCCTAGCATGTTCTCCAAATATCTTATTTCTACCTTTTCAGAGATTCAGCTGTCAACAGTTCTTCTACAGTTCCTCTCTTCTCTCCAAGACCTGAACACTACACTTTTCTCTGCTGTCCCCTTGGGCACTAAAGCTTCTCGTGATGGGCCATGGCTGGTGAAGGGCCGTGTCTGGTTTAGAAATAAAGTTGCAACTCTCACTTTATATTACTGTGGAATGTGGGAACACATGTTTCATGGAATCAGGATGTCCCTCTCACCTAACATGAACACTTCCCTAGAGTGCTGTCGTGTGCTTAAAATTCCTTTATCAGGAAATAAATCCCTTGTACTCCATAAGTAAATATCAGGTTTCAATTGTGTGAAACCAAAAGTAGATATAAGATACCACTTAAGACTCACAGCATCACATATAAGTGATTGAGAGTGGGGTTGGGAGTGGAGAGAAGATCAGAGCGCTAAGATCTGAAATCTAGATGAAATATGGACTTAGGGCTCATCTGATATACTTGCTTTCTTCTGCTCTTTCCAAACATGTTTTATGGCTTTGAAGACAGTAATACGAAAAGGTTTTCACTGTTTATTCTCGGTCTTCCTTTTCAACCCTCCAGAACCCTCAACCTGCCATATTACCTTCACTGCCCCATATATACAACATAACTGTCCAAGTTGGTGCTTTGACATGTTGCCCGTACATTTAGTAATAATCCTTTCCTATCTTTCATAATTCTACCTGCAGTCTGAAGGAAGAACTGGCCTAGTAACGTGTCTTGGGCAATTAATCAGGAAGCTTCTTAAGAATGTCATTTTATAATAGAAAAGGAGGAAGAAGAGGAGAATGAAGAGGAGAGGAAGAGAAAGAGGAGACACTTGAGACTTGAGAAGAGTCACCAGATAAGCATGTGCCAGAAGAACAGGACCTAACGTTTCCCTCAAGCTCAGCCACATCTTCACTACTATAAATTATTTAAATATTATAATAAATTGCTATAAAAATGAAATTACAGTATATAATATATAATTGAGAAAACATAAAGTTGTTTAAAAATGAACACATCTAATAAACTGCTAAGAAAAATCACTGCTTCTATTTTGCCCTATTTAGTGTTAGGAGTCTTCTATTTTCATAAACCCACAGACATGCATACATGTCTTTCAGGGTACTGATCTGAGATCTTTTATCTTTTGCAACATAGATGCTTCCAGCCATAAGTTGCTCTCTATGCGCTGCATTACATTTTTCCCTAAAGGTCTTCTATGCTTTATTTGCCTTTTCATTCATCCCATAGTATTTTCTATTTCTTTGTTATTTCTTCTTCGAGCCATTGTTTACTTAAGAATCTGTTTCCAAACTCATAGATGTCACAGAAACAGAGACTAGAATGGTGGTCAGCAGGGGCTGAGGGATTCGGCAAAAGAGGAGATGTTGAGCAATGGGTACAAGACTGCATCATACGATGAAGAAGCTCTAGGAGTCTATGGAACATCATGGTGAGTCTAGTTAATAACACTCGGTCGTGTAGTTGAAACTTGCTCAGAAAATAGACCTTAAGCATTCTCATCACACAAACACACACACACACACACACACACACACACACACACAAATACACAGACATACACATATTTAAATGGTTAATGTTGAAGTGATTAATGTGTTAATTGACCGATGGTGATAATCACTGCACAAAGTACACATATGTCAAATCATCCCATTATGCACCGTAAATATGTCCAATTTAATTTGTTCGTTATACCTCAGAAATACCAGATGGAAAAGATGAAAGAAGAACCATCCTACGAAACAGTAACAAAGTTTGAGAATGTTTGTGTTCCTCCTCCTCCTTGCCTCTCTTAGGCTCTGATACTACTCTCTGAGAGAGCTTCCCTTAACAATTCTTCTCTGCGGGCCTTGTATCCACCTCACAGTGGATAATCCCTTCTCGTCACCTATACTGACCACATCTGAAGTAGGTAGTGTGGAAAGGGGGGAAAGGAGGGCTGGAAAGTCATTACAATTCTTGAAAAATCAGTCTTTTTTGTTTTGGCACGTACTTTATTTAGTTGTCAATTCCCTCAAAAACTTATTAGACACCCGACATAATTCATTCTTCCAATCATTTCTCTGTCCCAGGGACCTCACTCAGGTCCTTTTCTGGAAGTAATTTTCTGGCCTGATTAAATTTCTGCCTTGATCCCTGAACATAATTCAACTACCATGAGGCTCCCTGACACACAGGTGGATAGACTACAACTTCTGTCTCTTTTCTCTCTTGTTACAGTCAACTGAAATTGGACTTCGAGTTCAAAACCACCTCTAATCTCATATCTTACTCTTTAGGGATTACAAGTGTTGAGTTTCCTAATTCAACAAGGTTTTGAATATCTGGTCTGTATTTTTTTCTTTCCATTATTTTTTTTATTTCTGACCAGCCCGCCAGAAATTTTTTTCTCAATGTACATTTATTGAAATTCCCTGGTCAAATCAACAAGTGACCAATATTTGGACTGCATCTCAGAATACCATGGACAACCATTACTGCAAACATTTTGCCATTGAATAAAATGTATCACCACATTTATGGCTTCCAATATCAGACTCCTTGCCAACCACCTCCAGACTCTAAGCCAATGCCATAATTTTAAGATTTGTTACAGAAGCATCCCACCTCAAAGACTAATTTCTGTGTCAGGTCAAATAACACTAGCTAGAGGAGAGACAACTCCCAAATATCAGTGTTGATTTCTCACTCAGGTACTAGTGTGATAAGGGTTGGGCAGTAATCTGGACATCTTTTTTTTCTTGCAGTTCTGACATCTTGGACTACTTTACTTCTAGGACCACAAGAAGAGATATGCTTAAAGAACACATCCCTTTTCACGGCTTACTGGACCTGTAAGCTACGCACTTAGAAAACAAGCTGCATAGCAACAGTCATTTTGTAAATCTAGATAAACATTGGAAACCCCAGTGTACCTCACAAGTGGGGTCAAATCAGTCAAAAAAGTAATTTCAGATGTGAAAAAATATAATAAGACACTGAGGTTGTTGAGTTTTGCAGTAAGAAGAACGTGTTGTGCACATGGAGAGCAGGCAGCACTTTGCCTGGTAAGGACCGTTTAAACTTCCCTTTATTTGTACTACCCATGAATTCAGAACTACTATAATTTTATGCAGAATATTCCAATAATTTCCCAAAGCTTTTAATGTGTCACATGACATTATAAATATGGTTAAGTTGGAAAAGAAAAGGAACACAGTATATGAAAGTGTAATATACTTTAAGAATCTCCGTATGTGCTGTACTAGGTATGTCTGAGCCTCTTACCTGCTAGAGCAAACATGGTGGTGGCGGTGATGGTGGTGACAGTGATGATGACAGAGACAATGATAATTGGCCACCTTACAAAGTGCCAATTATGTGTCTGGCATCGTGGCAACTGAATTACACACATTCATGTAAATTTTATGCCTAATCAAGTTGGCACTGTAAAGGTGATTTTCCCCACATTTTAGTAAAGGGATTGAACTTCTGAGGAGTTAAATAATTTGTTCCTCAAATCAATGAAGCGATAATTAAGAAAATAACCTGGATTTGAATTTACATACAAGTAGTCATCGATATAACTCAAAATTCACATAACACTGGTTGTGAGAGCCTGAAATTTGGATCGAAGAAGGGTAGAAATCAACCAAAATTATGATATGATATTGCTAAAAGCAGGGTTTCAAAGAAAGAAAATACTTTTACTATCACACAAAAGAAGTGTATTTTATTCAAGAAATGGAGGATAAGTAACAATTGCTCATCTGGCAGAAACCACTGCCCAGGTGACAGACACACACAGAAGACACTGAGAGAATCCTCAGAGGGCACTCAGGAGGAGAGATACTGCCCTTCCCTCTGAGGCTCTGGGATGCTTTTTCGGATACCTCCCAGAGGGAAGCAGCATAGCAGACTCAGATAGGAAACCTCTGACCGTCAGGAATCCCCACACGCACACTGCAGGCTGAAGGGTGGAAAGCTTCTCCTGTATCCATGATAGGCTTTGAAGAGAAGATGAAGATGGAGCTGTGGAACTAGATGAGCTGATTGTCCTTATCCTTTCCAGAGGCAGATAAAACCTGAAGCTGTTACTTGTCCTTGGGTGGGCACTTCTGCTGGCATTGTTGGGGAGGTGGCACAGGAGTGCATTTCTCAGTGCACTTTATAGGTGGGCAAGGGTCTGTACCCTTGGTAGGTGAGCAAGGATCAGGGCACTTAGTTGGGCATACTGGAGGTAGCTTGCACTGCTCCTTGCACTGCTGCTTGCACTGCTGCTCTTGAGAAGACATCTTTCTGGAGTCTTAATATCTGAAAGAAAGTATATGACCACGTTCACCAGAAGGAATTCCTTCAGAGAGAAGACCCAAAGCTTTGGCAACTCAAATAGACAGGATCTCTCCAATCTCAAAATATGGGTGTTAATCTCTTTAATACCTTTTAATGAATTTCTGACTTCTCTCTCGTTCTTTAGCAAATCTATTCATCAGCCCAGAGACAACCTTCTCTTCTCATACAACATTTCCAAAGAAAATATCTTTTTTAAAAGAAACCAGCAGTGTTTTCTCTTTTGGTTTCTTTCCTTTTTTGTTTTATTGAAAACGTCATCTTCAAAAAAGGCCGTCACAAGTTCTAAAATCCTCACCAAGCTCACAAGCAAGTTCTATCACCATTTTTTCTCATGAGGTCCCGACAGCATTACTTATGTGCAAAGCAAAGGGCAATCAGGATGAATGTAAGGGCATCACACCTTCTAAGATTAATGCCTCTGAAATCACAGCAGAGGTCCAAGAGAAAGGCACAGAAAAAGGTAAATACTTTACTCTTTATCCCTTCATGTCAAAATTTCCTTTTAATTTCTTATTCAATAGAGGAATTCAAACTAGGTGTCAGAAATCTAGTGAATACAATATAACATTGTGCCCAGATTCCAAGTTCCCATCCACTAAGTAACATTATACCCTTGATCATAACTTTGGACCCATCAAATTTGCGGTCTCCAGCAAAAACTCAACATTCGGGGGCCCGAGAACAAAGTTGAACTGAAGCATCAGACTCACCAGGTTCTCCAAAGTCAATCGGAACTCGAGTAGCAGGAGGATAGCTGTCGTGCAGTAGAGGCCCTTTTTATTGGGGTTTGCTGCCCCACCCAGGGGGAAGCGGAGCTACCAAAACCGGCCTGGTTCAGTCATTTCCAAACCCAATGCAAATCCATCCATAACTGGCTTGGCAGGGACTCTAAAAACAGGAAATGTCCTGCGCCAGGATCTCCTCACTAGATTATGTTCTCATGACTCACAGAGTCCCTGCCTTAGCTCTCCGTTTCAGCAGTTTATGGCAGTGGGAGGATTTTGAAGCTTCTCTAACTTGCAGACAAACGTTCCGTTTCTTGATTGGGGAAGATGACCCTTTTCTATCTTTCACCTTCCTTGACTTCTAAAACTGCCTGCCTAGTTGCACTTGAACTGGTGGCCATTTTAGTGTGCATACTGGTTTGAGAAAGGCCTGGCTACCTGGTGACACCATTCTCTTTATCTCAAGCCCCTCTTATAATGCATTTCCTCTTGATCCATGGCTTGCTAAGTGAAGTCTCTTCTCCTCTTCTAAAATGGACTGAGGGAAGTTTGCGGATCATCTCCGATGACTTCCCACCGTGATACTTAAATACGCTTAGTAAAGTGGTCAGCTCTAGGGACCCCCTTTCACTGCTTTGCTCCTTCAAATTAAGAACATCCAGCAGTCACATTCTTATGAACTTTGTAAATCTGTTTCACTTCCGGCCACAAGGAATTCACTAGGAGCGTAGTTTCGTCTACCATAATTCCAAGCAGCTGGCAGATCAGAACCTAGACTTACAATACAAACCAAGCCTTTTACTCATACCTCCCAAACGTGACATACCACCTGCTCTTACCTAACTTCTCCCAAAGGACCTCTTTGGATTTCTTCAACTTTTGAAGAAAGCTCAGAGGAGTGTTTAAATATGCTGGCTTCCTGTCCCTTTGAAATTTTTGGAAAACCCTATCTAATATGCAATGCCATTCATGTCACTAATTTTATATGTATTTAATAGTTACGAATTATTTAAATACATGTTTTGTTTCACATCAAATATAGGGGTAAATTCCAGAGAAAGTTGATATCC
This sequence comes from Leucopleurus acutus, assembly GCF_964270905.1. Taxonomy (NCBI): domain Eukaryota; kingdom Metazoa; phylum Chordata; class Mammalia; order Artiodactyla; family Delphinidae; genus Leucopleurus; species Leucopleurus acutus. Next base: position 82,810,705 of record NC_139143.1, on the reverse strand, counting down.
CTTTGTTAAAAATGCAGTCACTGAAGTTCATTGCCATTCATATACAACTTCTTAATGATTAATAATAAGTTTGTTAAAATTTTAACCTACGTTTTACACTTTCCATTTTGCTCACTGTGGAACATATGTCAAATAAGCCTATTTCCTGCTCTACTTTCTTCATAGAATTTGTCAGTGTGCTGGAAGGAAGGTTTGGTGGTTGATTTATGGGTCAGCTTCCCTGGCATATGGACCCCGGTTATCTGGTCAAATATTATTCTGGGTGTTTCTGTAAGGATGCTTTTGCATGAGACTATTATTTACATCAGTGACCTGAGTAAAGGCGGTTGCCTTCTATAAGGTGGGAATTCCTCTTCCAATCCATGGACTGCCTCAATATAGCAAGGCTGACCGTCACCGAGGTAAAAGACGATTACCCTGTTGGATGGGCTTCCAGCAGGCTTTCAGCTCTGCAGATTTTGAGTTTGCCAAACTTTGTAATCTCTCAATCTCTCTCAATCTCTCTCTCTCTCTCTCTCTTTCCCTCTCTCTCTCACTCTCTCTCACTTTCTGTAACATATTTCTGTATGTATATATATATATATTTATATATTGAAATATTTAATTTGAATATTCCATCTGACTTATCATGTACATGATTACCTGTGGGCAATTAAAATAAAACATTTCCAAGTTATTATAAAGTGAAGTTAAAGTAAAAAATACTAATGTGACATGACACATCTGATGTGGAATTATGACAAATATAATGAACTTTTTAGAAAATAACTGAAGTTCAGGAAACAGTGCCCTAGCATGTTCTCCAAATATCTTATTTCTACCTTTTCAGAGATTCAGCTGTCAACAGTTCTTCTACAGTTCCTCTCTTCTCTCCAAGACCTGAACACTACACTTTTCTCTGCTGTCCCCTTGGGCACTAAAGCTTCTCGTGATGGGCCATGGCTGGTGAAGGGCCGTGTCTGGTTTAGAAATAAAGTTGCAACTCTCACTTTATATTACTGTGGAATGTGGGAACACATGTTTCATGGAATCAGGATGTCCCTCTCACCTAACATGAACACTTCCCTAGAGTGCCGTCGTGTGCTTAAAATTCCTTTATCAGGAAATAAATCCCTTGTACTCCATAAGTAAATATCAGGTTTCAATTGTGTGAAACCAAAAATAGATATAAGATACCACTTAAGACTCACAGCATCACATATAAGTGATTGAGAGTGGGGTTGGGAGTGGAGAGAAGATCAGAGCGCTAAGATCTGAAATCTAGATGAAATATGGACTTAGGGCTCATCTGATATACTTGCTTTCTTCTGCTCTTTCCAAACATGTTTTATGGCTTTGAAGACAGTAATACGAAAAGGTTTTCACTGTTTATTCTCGGTCTTCCTTTTCAACCCTCCAGAACCCTCAACCTGCCATATTACCTTCACTGCCCCATATATACAACATAACTGTCCAAGTTGGTGCTTTGACATGTTGCCCGTACATTTAGTAATAATCCTTTCCTATCTTTCATAATTCTACCTGCAGTCTGAAGGAAGAACTGGCCTAGTAACGTGTCTTGGGCAATTAATCAGGAAGCTTCTTAAGAATGTCATTTTATAATAGAAAAGGAGGAAGAAGAGGAGAATGAAGAGGAGAGGAAGAGAAAGAGGAGACACTTGAGACTTGAGAAGAGTCACCAGATAAGCATGTGCCAGAAGAACAGGACCTAACGTTTCCCTCAAGCTCAGCCACATCTTCACTACTATAAATTATTTAAATATTATAATAAATTGCTATAAAAATGAAATTACAGTATATAATATATAATTGAGAAAACATAAAGTTGTTTAAAAATGAACACATCTAATAAACTGCTAAGAAAAATCACTGCTTCTATTTTGCCCTATTTAGTGTTAGGAGTCTTCTATTTTCATAAACCCACAGACATGCATACATGTCTTTCAGGGTACTGATCTGAGATCTTTTATCTTTTGCAACATAGATGCTTCCAGCCATAAGTTGCTCTCTATGCGCTGCATTACATTTTTCCCTAAAGGTCTTCTATGCTTTATTTGCCTTTTCATTCATCCCATAGTATTTTCTATTTCTTTGTTATTTCTTCTTCGAGCCATTGTTTACTTAGGAATCTGTTTCCAAACTCATAGATGTCACAGAAACAGAGACTAGAATGGTGGTCAGCAGGGGCTGAGGGATTCGGCAAAAGAGGAGATGTTGAGCAATGGGTACAAGACTGCATCATACGATGAAGAAGCTCTAGGAGTCTATGGAACATCATGGTGAGTCTAGTTAATAACACTCGGTCGTGTAGTTGAAACTTGCTCAGAAAATAGACCTTAAGCATTCTCATCACACAAACACACACACACACACACACACACACACACACACACACACACACAAATACACAGACATACACATATTTAAATGGTTAATGTTGAAGTGATTAATGTGTTAATTGACCGATGGTGATAATCACTGCACAAAGTACACATATGTCAAATCATCCCATTATGCACCGTAAATATGTCCAATTTAATTTGTTCGTTATACCTCAGAAATACCAGATGGAAAAGATGAAAGAAGAACCATCCTACGAAACAGTAACAAAGTTTGAGAATGTTTGTGTTCCTCCTCCTCCTTGCCTCTCTTAGGCTCTGATACTACTCTCTGAGAGAGCTTCCCTTAACAATTCTTCTCTGCGGGCCTTGTATCCACCTCACAGTGGATAATCCCTTCTCGTCACCTATACTGACCACATCTGAAGTAGGTAGTGTGGAAAGGGGGGAAAGGAGGGCTGGAAAGTCATTACAATTCTTGAAAAATCAGTCTTTTTTGTTTTGGCACGTACTTTATTTAGTTGTCAATTCCCTCAAAAACTTATTAGACACCCGACATAATTCATTCTTCCAATCATTTCTCTGTCCCAGGGACCTCACTCAGGTCCTTTTCTGGAAGTAATTTTCTGGCCTGATTAAATTTCTGCCTTGATCCCTGAACATAATTCAACTACCATGAGGCTCCCTGACACACAGGTGGATAGACTACAACTTCTGTCTCTTTTCTCTCTTGTTACAGTCAACTGAAATTGGACTTCGAGTTCAAAACCACCTCTAATCTCATATCTTACTCTTTAGGGATTACAAGTGTTGAGTTTCCTAATTCAACAAGGTTTTGAATATCTGGTCTGTATTTTTTTCTTTCCATTATTTTTTTTATTTCTGACCTGCCCTCCAGAAATTTTTTTCTCAATGTACATTTATTGAAATTCCCTGGTCAAATCAACAAGTGACCAATATTTGGACTGCATCTCAGAATACCATGGACAACCATTACTGCAAACATTTTGCCATTGAATAAAATGTATCACCACATTTATGGCTTCCAATATCAGACTCCTTGCCAACCACCTCCAGACTCTAAGCCAATGCCATAATTTTAAGATTTGTTACAGAAGCATCCCACCTCAAAGACTAATTTCTGTGTCAGGTCAAATAACACTAGCTAGAGGAGAGACAACTCCCAAATATCAGTGTTGATTTCTCACTCAGGTACTAGTGTGATAAGGGTTGGGCAGTAATCTGGACATCTTTTTTTTCTTGCAGTTCTGACATCTTGGACTACTTTACTTCTAGGACCACAAGAAGAGATATGCTTAAAGAACACATCCCTTTTCACGGCTTACTGGACCTGTAAGCTACGCACTTAGAAAACAAGCTGCATAGCAACAGTCATTTTGTAAATCTAGATAAACATTGGAAACCCCAGTGTACCTCACAAGTGGGGTCAAATCAGTCAAAAAAGTAATTTCAGATGTGAAAAAATATAATAAGACACTGAGGTTGTTGAGTTTTGCAGTAAGAAGAACGTGTTGTGCACATGGAGAGCAGGCAGCACTTTGCCTGGTAAGGACCGTTTAAACTTCCCTTTATTTGTACTACCCATGAATTCAGAACTACTATAATTTTATGCAGAATATTCCAATAATTTCCCAAAGCTTTTAATGTGTCACATGACATTATAAATATGGTTAAGTTGGAAAAGAAAAGGAACACAGTATATGAAAGTGTAATATACTTTAAGAATCTCCGTATGTGCTGTACTAGGTATGTCTGAGCCTCTTACCTGCTAGAGCAAACATGGTGGTGGCGGTGATGGTGGTGACAGTGATGATGACAGAGACAATGATAATTGGCCACCTTACAAAGTGCCAATTATGTGTCTGGCATCGTGGCAACTGAATTACACACATTCATGTAAATTGTATGCCTAATCAAGTTGGCACTGTAAAGGTGATTTTCCCCACATTTTAGTAAAGGGATTGAACTTCTGAGGAGTTAAATAATTTGTTCCTCAAATCAATGAAACGATAATTAAGAAAATAACCTGGATTTGAATTTACATACAAGTAGTCATCGATATAACTCAAAATTCACATAACACTGGTTGTGAGAGCCTGAAATTTGGATCGAAGAAGGGTAGAAATCAACCAAAATTATGATATGATATTGCTAAAAGCAGGGTTTCAAAGAAAGAAAATACTTTTACTATCACACAAAAGAAGTGTATTTTATTCAAGAAATGGAGGATAAGTAACAATTGCTCATCTGGCAGAAACCACTGCCCAGGTGACAGACACACACAGAAGACACTGAGAGAATCCTCAGAGGGCGCTCAGGAGGAGAGATACTGCCCTTCCCTCTGAGGCTCTGGGATGCTTTTTCGGATACCTCCCAGAGGGAAGCAGCATAGCAGACTCAGATAGGAAACCTCTGACCGTCAGGAATCCCCACACGCACACTGCAGGCTGAAGGGTGGAAAGCTTCTCCTGTATCCATGATAGGCTTTGAAGAGAAGATGAAGATGGAGCTGTGGAACTAGATGAGCTGATTGTCCTTATCCTTTCCAGAGGCAGATAAAACCTGAAGCTGTTACTTGTCCTTGGGTGGGCACTTCTGCTGGCATTGTTGGGGAGGTGGCACAGGAGTGCATTTCTCAGTGCACTTTATAGGTGGGCAAGGGTCTGTACCCTTGGTAGGTGAGCAAGGATCAGGGCACTTAGTTGGGCACACTGGAGGTAGCTTGCACTGCTCCTTGCACTGCTGCTTGCACTGCTGCTCTTGAGAAGACATCTTTCTGGAGTCTTAATATCTGAAAGAAAGTATATGACCACGTTCACCAGAAGGAATTCCTTCAGAGAGAAGACCCAAAGCTTTGACAACTCAAATAGACAGGATCTCTCCAATCTCAAAATATGGGTGTTAATCTCTTTAATACCTTTTAATGAATTTCTGACTTCTCTCTCGTTCTTTAGCAAATCTATTCATCAGCCCAGAGACAACCTTCTCTTCTCATACAACATTTCCAAAGAAAATATCTTTTTTAAAAGAAACCAGCAGTGTTTTCTCTTTTGGTTTCTTTCCTTTTTTGTTTTATTGAAAACGTCATCTTCAAAAAAGGCCGTCACAAGTTCTAAAATCCTCACCAAGCTCACAAGCAAGTTCTACCACCATTTTTTCTCATGAGGTCCCGACAGCATTACTTATGTGCAAAGCAAAGGGCAATCAGGATGAATGTAAAGGCATCACACCTTCTAAGATTAATGCCTCTGAAATCACAGCAGAGGTCCAAGAGAAAGGCACAGAAAAAGGTAAATACTTTACTCTTTATCCCTTCATGTCAAAATTTCCTTTTAATTTCTTGTTCAATAGAGGAATTCAAACTAGGTGTCAGAAATCTAGTAAATACAATATAACATTGTGCCCAGATTCCAAGTTCCCATCCACTAAGTAACATTATACCCTTGATCATAACTTTGGACCCATCAAATTTGCGGTCTCCAGCAAAAACTCAACATTCGGGGGCCCGAGAACAAAGTTGAACTGAAGCATCAGACTCACCAGGTTCTCCAAAGTCAATCGGAACTCGAGTAGCAGGAGGATAGCTGTCGTGCAGTAGAGGCCCTTTTTATTGGGGTTTGCTGCCCCACCCAGGGGGAAGCGGAGCTACCAAAACCGGCCTGGTTCAGTCATTTCCAAACCCAATGCAAATCCATCCATAACTGGCTTGGCAGGGACCCTGAAAACAGGATATGTCCTGCGCCAGGATCTCCTCACTAGATTATGTTCTCATGGCTCACAGAGTCGCTGCCTTAGCTCTCCGTTTCAGCAGTTTATGGCAGTGGGAGGATTTTGAAGCTTCTCTAACTTGCAGACAAACGTTCCGTTTCTTGATTGGGGAAGATGACCCTTTTCTATCTTTCACCTTCCTTGACTTCTAAAACTGCCTGCCTAGTTGCACTTGAACTGGTGGCCATTTTAGTGTGCATACTGGTTTGAGAAAGGCCTGGCTACCTGGTGACACCATTCTCTTTATCTCAAGCCCCTCTTATAATGCATTTCCTCTTGATCCATGGCTTGCTAAGTGAAGTCTCTTCTCCTCTTCTAAAATGGACTGAGGGAAGGTTGCGGATCATCTCCGATGACTTCCCACCGTGATACTTAAATACGTTTAGTAAAGTGGTCAGCTCTAGGGACCCCCTTTCACTGCTTTGCTCCTTCAAATTAAGAACATCCAGCAGTCACATTCTTATGAACTTTGTAAATCTGTTTCACTTCCGGCCACAAGGAATTCACTAGGAGCGTAGTTTCGTCTACCATAATTCCAAGCAGCTGGCAGATCAGAACCTAGACTTACAATACAAACCAAGCCTTTTACTCATACCTCCCAAACGTGACATACCACCTGCTCTTACCTAACTTCTCCCAAAGGACCTCTTTGGATTTCTTCAACTTTTGAAGAAAGCTCAGAGGAGTGTTTAAATATGCTGGCTTCCTGTCCCTTTGAAATTTTTGGAAAACCCTATCTAATATGCAATGCCATTCATGTCACTAATTTTATATGTATTTAATAGTTACGAATTATTTAAATACATGTTTTGTTTCACATCAAATCTAGGGGTAAATTCCAGAGAGAGTTGATATCCCTTTGTTAAAAATGCAGTCACTGAAGTTCATTGCCATTCATATACAACTTCTTAATGATTAATAATAAGTTTGTTAAAATTTTAACCTACGTTTTACACTTTCCGTTTTGCTCACTGTGGAACATATGTCAAATAAGCCTATTTCCTGCTCTACTTTCTTCATAGAATTTGTCAGTGTGCTGGAAGGAAGGTTTGGTGGTTGATTTATGGGTCAGCTTCCCTGGCATATGGACCCCGGTTATCTGGTCAAATATTATTCTGGGTGTTTCTGTAAGGATGCTTTTGCATGAGACTATTATTTACATCAGTGACCTGAGTAAAGGCGGTTGCCTTCTATAAGGTGGGAATTCCTCTTCCAATCCATGGACTGCCTCAATATAGCAAGGCTGACCGTCACCGAGGTAAAAGACGATTACCCTGTTGGATGGGCTTCCAGCAGGCTTTCAGCTCTGCAGATTTTGAGTTTGCCAAACTTTGTAATCTCTCAATCTCTCTCAATCTCTCTCTCTCTCTCTCTCTCTCTTTCCCTCTCTCTCTCACTCTCTCTCACTTTCTGTAACATATTTCTGTATGTATATATATATATATTTATATATTGAAATATTTAATTTGAATATTCCATCTGACTTATCATGTACATGATTACCTGTGGGCAATTAAAATAAAACATTTCAAAGTTATTATAAAGTGAAGTTAAAGTAAAAAATACTAATGTGACGTGACACATCTGATGTGGAATTATGACAAATATAATGAACTTTTTAGAAAATAACTGAAGTTCAGGAAACAGTGCCCTAGCATGTTCTCCAAATATCTTATTTCTACCTTTTCAGAGATTCAGCTGTCAACAGTTCTTCTACAGTTCCTCTCTTCTCTCCAAGACCTGAACACTACACTTTTCTCTGCTGTCCCCTTGGGCACTAAAGCTTCTCGTGATGGGCCATGGCTGGTGAAGGGCCGTGTCTGGTTTAGAAATAAAGTTGCAACTCTCACTTTATATTACTGTGGAATGTGGGAACACATGTTTCATGGAATCAGGATGTCCCTCTCACCTAACATGAACACTTCCCTAGAGTGCCGTCGTGTGCTTAAAATTCCTTTATCAGGAAATAAATCCCTTGTACTCCATAAGTAAATATCAGGTTTCAATTGTGTGAAACCAAAAATAGATATAAGATACCACTTAAGACTCACAGCATCACATATAAGTGATTGAGAGTGGGGTTGGGAGTGGAGAGAAGATCAGAGCGCTAAGATCTGAAATCTAGATGAAATATGGACTTAGGGCTCATCTGATATACTTGCTTTCTTCTGCTCTTTCCAAACATGTTTTATGGCTTTGAAGACAGTAATACGAAAAGGTTTTCACTGTTTATTCTCGGTCTTCCTTTTCAACCCTCCAGAACCCTCAACCTGCCATATTACCTTCACTGCCCCATATATACAACATAACTGTCCAAGTTGGTGCTTTGACATGTTGCCCGTACATTTAGTAATAATCCTTTCCTATCTTTCATAATTCTACCTGCAGTCTGAAGGAAGAACTGGCCTAGTAACGTGTCTTGGGCAATTAATCAGGAAGCTTCTTAAGAATGTCATTTTATAATAGAAAAGGAGGAAGAAGAGGAGAATGAAGAGGAGAGGAAGAGAAAGAGGAGACACTTGAGACTTGAGAAGAGTCACCAGATAAGCATGTGCCAGAAGAACAGGACCTAACGTTTCCCTCAAGCTCAGCCACATCTTCACTACTATAAATTATTTAAATATTATAATAAATTGCTATAAAAATGAAATTACAGTATATAATATATAATTGAGAAAACATAAAGTTGTTTAAAAATGAACACATCTAATAAACTGCTAAGAAAAATCACTGCTTCTATTTTGCCCTATTTAGTGTTAGGAGTCTTCTATTTTCATAAACCCACAGACATGCATACATGTCTTTCAGGGTACTGATCTGAGATCTTTTATCTTTTGCAACATAGATGCTTCCAGCCATAAGTTGCTCTCTATGCGCTGCATTACATTTTTCCCTAAAGGTCTTCTATGCTTTATTTGCCTTTTCATTCATCCCATAGTATTTTCTATTTCTTTGTTATTTCTTCTTCGAGCCATTGTTTACTTAGGAATCTGTTTCCAAACTCATAGATGTCACAGAAACAGAGACTAGAATGGTGGTCAGCAGGGGCTGAGGGATTCGGCAAAAGAGGAGATGTTGAGCAATGGGTACAAGACTGCATCATACGATGAAGAAGCTCTAGGAGTCTATGGAACATCATGGTGAGTCTAGTTAATAACACTCGGTCGTGTAGTTGAAACTTGCTCAGAAAATAGACCTTAAGCATTCTCATCACACAAACACACACACACACACACACACACACACACAAATACACAGACATACACATATTTAAATGGTTAATGTTGAAGTGATTAATGTGTTAATTGACCGATGGTGATAATCACTGCACAAAGTACACATATGTCAAATCATCCCATTATGCACCGTAAATATGTCCAATTTAATTTGTTCGTTATACCTCAGAAATACCAGATGGAAAAGATGAAAGAAGAACCATCCTACGAAACAGTAACAAAGTTTGAGAATGTTTGTGTTCCTCCTCCTCCTTGCCTCTCTTAGGCTCTGATACTACTCTCTGAGAGAGCTTCCCTTAACAATTCTTCTCTGCGGGCCTTGTATCCACCTCACAGTGGATAATCCCTTCTCGTCACCTATAGTGACCATATATGAAGTAGGTAGTGTGGAAAGGGGGGAAAGGAGGGCTGGAAAGTCATTACAATTCTTGAAAAATCAGTCTTTTTTGTTTTGGCACGTACTTTATTTAGTTGTCAATTCCCTCAAAAACTTATTAGACACCCGACATAATTCATTCTTCCAATCATTTCTCTGTCCCAGGGACCTCACTCAGGTCCTTTTCTGGAAGTAATTTTCTGGCCTGATTAAATTTCTGCCTTGATCCCTGAACATAATTCAACTACCATGAGGCTCCCTGACACACAGGTGGATAGACTACAACTTCTGTCTCTTTTCTCTCTTGTTACAGTCAACTGAAATTGGACTTCGAGTTCAAAACCACCTCTAATCTCATATCTTACTCTTTAGGGATTACAAGTGTTGAGTTTCCTAATTCAACAAGGTTTTGAATATCTGGTCTGTATTTTTTTCTTTCCATTATTTTTTTTATTTCTGACCAGCCCGCCAGAAATTTTTTTCTCAATGTACATTTATTGAAATTCCCTGGTCAAATCAACAAGTGACCAATATTTGGACTGCATCTCAGAATACCATGGACAACCATTACTGCAAACATTTTGCCATTGAATAAAATGTATCACCACATTTATGGCTTCCAATATCAGACTCCTTGCCAACCACCTCCAGACTCTAAGCCAATGCCATAATTTTAAGATTTGTTACAGAAGCATCCCACCTCAAAGACTAATTTCTGTGTCAGGTCAAATAACACTAGCTAGAGGAGAGACAACTCCCAAATATCAGTGTTGATTTCTCACTCAGGTACTAGTGTGATAAGGGTTGGGCAGTAATCTGGACATCTTTTTTTTCTTGCAGTTCTGACATCTTGGACTACTTTACTTCTAGGACCACAAGAAGAGATATGCTTAAAGAACACATCCCTTTTCACGGCTTACTGGACCTGTAAGCTACGCACTTAGAAAACAAGCTGCATAGCAACAGTCATTTTGTAAATCTAGATAAACATTGGAAACCCCAGTGTACCTCACAAGTGGGGTCAAATCAGTCAAAAAAGTAATTTCAGATGTGAAAAAATATAATAAGACACTGAGGTTGTTGAGTTTTGCAGTAAGAAGAACGTGTTGTGCACATGGAGAGCAGGCAGCACTTTGCCTGGTAAGGACCGTTTAAACTTCCCTTTATTTGTACTACCCATGAATTCAGAACTACTATAATTTTATGCAGAATATTCCAATAATTTCCCAAAGCTTTTAATGTGTCACATGACATTATAAATATGGTTAAGTTGGAAAAGAAAAGGAACACAGTATATGAAAGTGTAATATACTTTAAGAATCTCCGTATGTGCTGTACTAGGTATGTCTGAGCCTCTTACCTGCTAGAGCAAACATGGTGGTGGCGGTGATGGTGGTGACAGTGATGATGACAGAGACAATGATAATTGGCCACCTTACAAAGTGCCAATTATGTGTCTGGCATCGTGGCAACTGAATTACACACATTCATGTAAATTTTATGCCTAATCAAGTTGGCACTGTAAAGGTGATTTTCCCCACATTTTAGTAAAGGGATTGAACTTCTGAGGAGTTAAATAATTTGTTCCTCAAATCAATGAAGCGATAATTAAGAAAATAACCTGGATTTGAATTTACATACAAGTAGTCATCGATATAACTCAAAATTCACATAACACTGGTTGTGAGAGCCTGAAATTTGGATCGAAGAAGGGTAGAAATCAACCAAAATTATGATATGATATTGCTAAAAGCAGGGTTTCAAAGAAAGAAAATACTTTTACTATCACACAAAAGAAGTGTATTTTATTCAAGAAATGGAGGATAAGTAACAATTGCTCATCTGGCAGAAACCACTGCCCAGGTGACAGACACACACAGAAGACACTGAGAGAATCCTCAGAGGGCGCTCAGGAGGAGAGATACTGCCCTTCCCTCTGAGGCTCTGGGATGCTTTTTCGGATACCTCCCAGAGGGAAGCAGCATAGCAGACTCAGATAGGAAACCTCTGACCGTCAGGAATCCCCACACGCACACTGCAGGCTGAAGGGTGGAAAGCTTCTCCTGTATCCATGATAGGCTTTGAAGAGAAGATGAAGATGGAGCTGTGGAACTAGATGAGCTGATTGTCCTTATCCTTTCCAGAGGCAGATAAAACCTGAAGCTGTTACTTGTCCTTGGGTGGGCACTTCTGCTGGCATTGTTGGGGAGGTGGCACAGGAGTGCATTTCTCAGTGCACTTTATAGGTGGGCAAGGGTCTGTACCCTTGGTAGGTGAGCAAGGATCAGGGCACTTAGTTGGGCATACTGGAGGTAGCTTGCACTGCTCCTTGCACTGCTGCTTGCACTGCTGCTCTTGAGAAGACATCTTTCTGGAGTCTTAATATCTGAAAGAAAGTATATGACCACGTTCACCAGAAGGAATTCCTTCAGAGAGAAGACCCAAAGCTTTGACAACTCAAATAGACAGGATCTCTCCAATCTCAAAATATGGGTGTTAATCTCTTTAATACCTTTTAATGAATTTCTGACTTCTCTCTCGTTCTTTAGCAAATCTATTCATCAGCCCAGAGACAACCTTCTCTTCTCATACAACATTTCCAAAGAAAATATCTTTTTTAAAAGAAACCAGCAGTGTTTTCTCTTTTGGTTTCTTTCCTTTTTTGTTTTATTGAAAACGTCATCTTCAAAAAAGGCCGTCACAAGTTCTAAAATCCTCACCAAGCTCACAAGCAAGTTCTATCACCATTTTTTCTCATGAGGTCCCGACAGCATTACTTATGTGCAAAGCAAAGGGCAATCAGGATGAATGTAAGGGCATCACACCTTCTAAGATTAATGCCTCTGAAATCACAGCAGAGGTCCAAGAGAAAGGCACAGAAAAAGGTAAATACTTTACTCTTTATCCCTTCATGTCAAAATTTCCTTTTAATTTCTTGTTCAATAGAGGAGTTCAAATTAGGTGTCAGAAATCTAGTGAATACAATATAACATTGTGCCCAGATTCCAAGTTCCCATCCACTATGTAACATTACACCCTTGATCATAACTTTGGACCCATCAAATTTGCGGTCTCCAGCATAAACTCAACATTCAGGGGCCCGAGAACAAAGTTGAACTGAAGCATCAGACTCACCAGGTTCTCCAAAGTCAATCGGAACTCGAGTAGCAGGAGGATAGCTGTCGTGCAGTAGAGGCCCTTTTTATTGGGGTTTGCTGCCCCACCCAGGGGGAAGCAGAGCTACCAAAACCGGCCTAGTTCAGTCATTTCCGAACCCAATGCAAATCCATCCATAACTGGCTTGGCAGGGACCCTGAAAACAGGAAATGTCCTGTGCCAGGATCTCCTCACTAGATTATGTTCTCATGACTCACAGAGTCCCTGCCTTAGCTCTCCGTTTCAGCAGTTTATGGCAGTGGGAGGATTTTGAAGCTTCTCTAACTTGCAGACAAACGTTCCGTTTCTTGATTGGGGAAGATGACCCTTTTCTATCTTTCACCTTCCTTGACTTCTAAAACTGCCTGCCTAGTTGCACTTGAACTGGTGGCCATTTTAGTGTGCATACTGGTTTGAGAAAGGCCTGGCTACCTTGTGACACCATCCTCTTTATCTCAAGCCCCTCTTATAATGCATTTCCTCTTGATCCATGGCTTGCTAAGTGAAGTCTCTTCTCCTCTTCTAAAATGGACTGAGGGAAGGTTGCGGATCATCTCCGATGACTTCCCACCGTGATACTTAAATACGTTTAGTAAAGTGGTCACCTCTAGGGACCCCCTTTCACTGCTTTGCTCCTTCAAATTAAGAACATCCAGCAGTCACATTCTTATGAACTTTGTAAATCTGTTTCACTTCCGGCCACAAGGAATTCACTAGGAGCGTAGTTTCGTCTACCATAATTCCAAGCAGCTGGCAGATCAGAACCTAGACTTACAATACAAACCAAGCCTTTTACTCATACCTCCCAAACGTGACATACCACCTGCTCTTACCTAACTTCTCCCAAAGGACCTCTTTGGATTTCTTCAACTTTTGAAGAAAGCTCAGAGGAGTGTTTAAATATTCTGGCTTCCTGTTCCTTTGAAATTTTTGGAAAACCCTATCTAATATGCAATGTCATTCAAGTCACTAATTTTATATGTATTTAATAGTTACAAATTATTTAAATACATGTTTTGTTTCACATCAAGTCTACGGGTAAATTCCAGAGAAAGTTGATATCCCATTATTAAAAATGCAGTCACTGAAGTTCATTGCCATTCATATACAACTTCTTAATGATTAATAATAAGTTTGTTAAAATTTTAACCTACGTTTTACACTTTCCATTTTGCTCACCGTGGAACATATGTCAAATAAGCCTATTTCCTGCTCTACTTTCTTCATAGAATTTGTCAGTGTGCTGGAAGGAAAGTTTGGTGGTTAATTTATGGGTCAGCTTCCCTGGCATATGGTCCCCAGTTAACTGGTCAAACATTATTCTGGGTGTTTCTGTAAGGATGCTTTGCAAGAGAGTATTATTTACATCAGTGACCTGAGTAAAGGCGGTTGCCTTCTCTAAGCTGGGAATTGCTCTACCAATCCACTGACCTCCTCAATAGAACAAGGCTGACCGTCACCGAGGTAAAAGATGATTACCCTGTTGGATGGGCTTCCAGCAGGCTTTCAGCTCTGCAGATTTTGAGTTTACCAAACTTTGTAATCTCTCTCTCTCTCTCAATCTCTCTCTCTCTCTCTCTTTCTCTCTCTCTCACACTGTCTCTCACTTTCGGTAACACATTTCTCTCTCTCTCTCTCTCTCTCTCTCTCTCTCTCTCTCTCTCTCTCTTTCTATATATATATATATATATATATATATGTATATATTTATATATATTTATACACTGCAATATTTAATTTGAATATTTCATCTGGCTTATCATGTACAAGATTACGTATGGTCAATTAAATTAAAACATTTCCAAGTTATTATAAAGTGAAGTTAAAGTAAAAAATACTACTGTTACATGACACCTCTGATGTGGAATTATGACAAATATAATGAACTTTTAGAAAATAACTGAAGTTCAGGAACCAGTGCCCTAGCATGTTCTCCAAATACCTTATTTCTACCTTTTCAGAGATTCAGCTGTCAAGAGTTCTTCTACAGTTCCTCTCTTCTCTCCTGGACCTGAGCACCACTCTTTTCTCTGCTGCCCCCTTGGGCACTGAAGCTTCTCGTGATGGGCCGTGGCTGGTGAAGGGCCCTGTCTGGCTTAGAAATAAAGTTGCAACTCTCACTTTATATTACTGTGGAATGTGGGAACACATGTTTCATGGAATCAGGGTGTCCCTCTCACCTGACATGAACACTTCCCTAGAGTGCCGTCGTGTGCTTAAAATTCCTTTATCAAGAAATAAATCCCTTGTATTCCGTAAGTAAATATCAGGTTTCAATTGTGTGAAACCAAAAATAGATATAAGATACCATTTAAGACTCACAGCATCACATATAAGTGATTGAGAGTGGGGTTGGGAGTGGAGAGAAGATCAGAGCACTAAGGTCTGAAATCTAGATGAAATATGGACTTAGGGCTCATCTGAAATACTTGCTTTCTTCTGCTCTTTCCAAACATGTTTTATGGCTTTGAAGACAGTAATACGAAAAGGTTTTCACTGTTTATTCTCGGTCTTCCTTTTCAACCCTCCAGAACCCTCAACCTGCCATATTACCTTCACTGCCCCATATATACAACATAACTGTCCAAGTTGGTACTCTGACATGTTGCCCATGCATTTAGTAATAATCCGTTCCTATCTTTCATATTCTACCTGCAGTCTGAAGGAAGAACTGGCCTAGTAACGTGTCTTGGGCAATTAATCAGGAAGCTTCTTAGGAATGTCATTTTATAATGGAAAAGGAGGAAGAAGAGGAGAATGAAGAGGAGAGGAAGAGAAAGAGGAGACACTTGAGACTTGAGAAGAGTCACCAGATAAGCATGTGCCAGAAGACCAGGACCTAACCTTTCTCTCAAGCTCAGCCACATCTTCACTAGTATAAACCATTTAAATATTATAATAAATGGCTATAAAAATGAAATTACAGTATATAATATATAATTGGGAAAACATAAAGTTGTTCAAAAATGAACACATCTAATAAACTGCTAAGAAAAATCACTGCTTATATTTTGCTCTATTTAGTGTTAGGTGTTTTCTCTTTTCATAAACCCACAGACATGCATACATGTCTTTCAGGTTACTGATCTGAGATCCTTTATCTTTTGCAACATAGCTGCCTCCAGCCATTAGTTGCTCTCTATGCACTGCATCACATTTATCCCTAAAGGTCTTCTACGTTTTATTTGCATTTTCATTCATCCCAAAGTATTTTCTATTTATTTGTTATTTCTTCTTCAAGCCATTGTTTATTTAGGAATGTGTTTCCAAACTCAAAGATGTCACAGAAACAGAGACTAGAATGGTGGTCAGCAGGGGCTGAGGGGTTCGGCAAAAGAGGAGATGTTGGACAATGGGTACAAACCTGCATCATACGATGAAGAAGCTCTGGGAGTCTACGGAACATCATAGTGAGTCTAGTTAATAACACTCAGTTGTGTAGTTGAAACTTGCTCAGAAAATAGACCTTAAGCATTCTCATCACGCACACACACACACACACATACACACACACACACACACACACACACACACAATTATACGCACATAAGCATATTTAAATAGTTAATGGTGAAGTGATTAATGTATTAAGTGACTGATGGTGGTAATCACTGCACAAAGAACACATATGTCAAATCATCTCATTATGCACCACAAATATGTCCAGTTTAATTTGTCAATAAGACCTCAATAATACCAGATGGAAAAGGTGAACGAAAAACCATCCTACAAAACCGTAAGAAAGTTTCAGAATCTTTGTGTTCCTTGTCCTCCTTGCCTCTCTTAGGATCTGATACTACTCTCTGAGAGAGCTTCCCTTAACAATTCTTCTCTGCGGGCCTTGTATCCACCTCACAGTGGATAATCCCTTCTAGTCACCTATACTGACCACATCTGAAGTAGGTAGTGTGGAAAGTGGGGAAAGGAGGGCTGGAAAGTCGTTACAATTCTTGAAAAATCAGTCTTTTTTGTTTTGGCACGTACTTTATTTAGTTGTCAATTCCCTCAAAAACTTATTAGACACCCGACATAATTCATTCTTCCAATCATTTCTGTGTCCCACGGACCTCACTCAGGTCCTCTTCTGGAAGTAATTTTCTGGCCTGATTAAATTCCTGCCTTGATCCCTGAACATAATTCAACTACCATGAGGCTCCCTGACACACAAGTGGATAGACTACCACTTCTGTCTCTTTTCTCTCTTGTTACAGTCAACTGAAATTGGACTTCGAGTTCAAAACCACCTCTAATCTCATATCTTACACTTTAGGGCTTACAAGTGTTGAGTTTCCTAATTCATCAAGCTTCTGAATATCTGGGCTATTTTTTTCTTTCCATTTTTTTTTTATTTCTGACCTGCCAACCAGAAACTTTTTTCTGAACATACATTAATTGAAATATCCTGGTCAAATCAACAAGTGGCCAATATTTGGTCTGCATCTCAGAATACCATGGACAAACATTACTGCAAACATTTTGCCATTGAATAAAATGTATCACCACATTTATGGCTTCCAATATCAGATTCCTTGCCAACCACCTCCAGACTCTAAGCCAATGCCATAATTTTAAGATTTTTTTATAGAAGCCTCCCACCTCAAAGACTAATTTCTGTGTCAGGTCAAATAACACTAGCTAGAGGAGAGACAACTCCCAAATATCAGTGTTGATTTCTCCCTCGTGTAATAGTCTGATAAGCGTTGGGCAGTAATCTGGACATCTTTTTTTTCCTGCAGTTCTGGCATCTTGGACTCCTTTACTTCTAGGACCACAAGAAGAGATATGCTTAAAGAACACAACCCTTTTCACGGGTTACTGGATCTGTAAGCTATACACTTAGAAAACAAGTTGCATAGCAACAGTCATTTTGTAAATCTAGGTAAACATTGGAAACCCAAGTGTCCCCCCAAAGTGGGGTCAAATCGGTCAGGAAAGTAATTTCAGATGTGAGAAAATATAATAAGACACTGAGGTTGTTGAATTTTGCAGTAAGAAGAACGTGTGGTGTACATGGAGAGCAGGCAGCACTTTGCCTGGCAAGGACCCTTTACACTTCCCTTTATTTGTACTACCCATGAATTCAGAACTACTATAATTTTATGCAGAATATCCCAATAATTTCCCAAAGCATTTAATGTGTCACATGATGTTATAAATACGGTTAAGTTGGAAAAGAAAAGGAACACAGAATATGAAAGTGTAATATACTTTAAGAATCTCCGTATGTGCTGTGCTCGGTATGTCTGAGCCTCTTTCCTGCTAGAGCAAACATGGTGATGGTGGTGATGGTGGTGACAGTGATGATGACAGAGATAATGATGCCTTGCCACCTCACAAAGTACTAATTATGTGCCCAGCATTGTGGCAACTGAATTACACACATTCATGTAAATTTTATGCCTAAGCCAGTTGGCACTGTAAAGGTGATTTTCCCCACATTTTAGTAAAGGGATTGAACTTCTGAGGAGTTAAATAATTTGTTCCTCAAATCAATCAAGCAATAATTAAGAAAATACCCTGGATTTGAAATTATATACAAATAATCATCGATATAACTCAAAATTCACATAACACTGGTTGTGAGAGACTGAAATTTGGATCGAAGAAGAATAGAAATCAACCAAAATTACGATATGATATTGCTAAAAGCAGGTTTTCAAAGAAACAAAATACTTTTACCATCACAAAAAAACTTGTATTTTATTCAGGAAATGGAGGATAAGTAACAATTGCTCATCTGGCAGAAACCGCTGCCTAGATGACAGACACACACAGAAGACAGTGGGAGAATCCTCAGAGGGCGCTCAGGAGGAGAGATACTGCCCTTCCCTCTGAGGCTCTGGGATGATTTTTCGGATACCTCCCAGAGGGAAGCAGCATAGCAGACTCAGATAGGAAACCGCTGACCGTCAGGAATCCCCACACGCGCACTGCAGGCTGAAGGGTGGAAAGCTTCTCCTGTATCCATGATAGGCTTTGAAGAGAAGATGAAGATGGAGCTGTGGAACTAGATGAGCTGATTGTCCTTATCCTTTCCAGAGGCAGATAAAACCTGAAGCTGTTACTTGTCCTTGGGTGGGCACTTCTGCTGGCATTGTTGGGGAGGTGGCACAGGAGTGCATTTCACAGGGCACTTTATAGGTGGGCAAGGGTCTGTACCCTTTTTAGGTGAGCAAGGATCAGGGCACTTAGTTGGGCATACTGGAGGTAGCTTGCACTGCTCCTTGCACTGCTGCTTGCACTGCTGCTCTTGAGAAGACATCTTTCTGGAGTCTTAATATCTGAAAGAAAGTATATGACCACGTTCACCAGAAGGAATTCCTTCAGAGAGAAGACCCAAAGCTTTGACAACTCAAATAGACAGGATCTCTCCAATCTCTAAATATGGGTTTTAATCTCTTTAATACCTATTAATGAATTTCTGACTTCTCTCTCGTTCTTTAGCAAATCTATTCATCAGCCCAGAGACAACCTTCTCCTTTCTCATACAACATTTCCAAACAAAATATCTTTTTTTAAAAGAAACCAGCAGTGTTTTCTCTTTTGGTTTCTTTGTTCTTCTTTTTTTAATGAAAACCTCATCTTTAAAAAAGGCCATCACAAGTTCTAAAATCCTGGGTAAACTCACAAACAATTTCTATCACCATTTTTTCTCATGTGGTCCCGACACAATTACTTATGTACAAAGCAAAGGGCAATCAGGATGAATGTAAGGGCATCACACCTTCTAAGAATAAGGCCTCTGAAATCACAGCAGAGGTCCAAGAGAAAGGCACAGCAAAAGGTAAATACTTTACTCTTTATCCCTTCATGTCAAAATTTCCTTTTAATTTCTTGTTCAATAGAGGAATTCAAACTAGGTGTCAGAAATCTGGTAAATACAATATAACATTGTGCCCAGATTCCAAGTTCCCATCCACTAAGTAACATTATACCCTTGATCATAACTTTGGACCCATCAAATTTGCGGTCTCCAGCATAAACTCAACATTCGGGAGCCCGAGAACAAAGTTGAACTGAAGAATCATACTCACCAGGTTCTCCAAAGTCAATCAGAACTCGAGTAGCAGGAGGATAGCTGTCACTGTCATGCAGCAGAGGCCCTTTTTATTGGTGTTTGCTGCCCCACCCAGGGGAAAGCGGAGCTACCAAAACCGGCCTGGTTCAGTCATTTCCCAACCAAATGCAAATCCATCCATAACTGGCTTGGCAGGGACTCTGAAAACAGGAAATGTCCTGCGCCAGGATCTCCTCACTAGATTATGTTCTCATGACTCACAGATTCCCTGCCTTAGCTCTCCATTTCAGTGGTTTATGGCAGTGGGAGGATTTTGAAGCTTCTCTAACTTGCAGACAAACGTTCCGTTTCTTGATTGGGGAAGATGACCCTTTTCTATCTTTCACCTTCCTTGACTTCTAAAACTGCCTGCCTAGTAGCACTTGAACTGGTGGCCATTTTAGTGTGCATACTGGTTTAAGAAACGCCTGGCTACCTGGTGACACCATTCTCTTTATCTCAAGCCCCTCTTATAATGCATTTCCTCTTGATCCATGGCTTGCTAAGTGAAGTCACTTCTCCTCTTCTAAAATGGACTGAGGGAAGGTTGCGGATCATCTCCGATGACTTCCCACCGTGATACTTAAATACGTTTAGTAAAGTGGTCACCTCTAGGGACCCCCTTTCACTGCTTTGCTCCTTCAAATTAAGAACATCCAGCAGTCACATTCTTATGAACTTTGTAAATCTGTTTCACTTCCGGCCACAAGGAATTCACTAGGAGCGTAGTTTCGTCTACCATAATTCCAAGCAGCTGGCAGATCAGAACCTAGACTTACAATACAAACCAAGCCGTTTACTCATACCTCCCAAACGTGACATATCACCTGCTCCTACCTAACTTCTCCCAAAGGACCTCTTTGGATTTCTTCAACTTTTGAAGAAAGCTCAGAGGAGTGTTTAAATATGCTGGCTTCCTGTTCCTTTGAAATTTTTGGAAAACCCTATCTAATATGCAATGCCATTCAAGTCACTAATTTTATATGTACTTAATAGTTACGAATTATTTAAATACATGTTTTGTTTCACATCAAGTCTAGGGGTAAATTCCAGAGAAAGTTGATATCCCATTATTAAAAATGCAGTCACTGAAGTTCATTGCCATTCATATACAACTTCTTAATGATTAATAATAAGTTTGTTAAAATTTTAACCTACGTTTTACACTTTCCATTTTGCTCACTGTGGAACATATGTCAAATAAGCCTATTTCCTGCTCTACTTTCTTCATAGAATTTGTCAGTGTGCTGGAAGGAAGGTTTGGTGGTTAATTTATGGGTCAGCTTCCCTAGCATATGGTCCCCAGTTAACTGGTCAAACATTATTCTGGGTGTTTCTGTAAGGATGCTTTTGCATGAGACTATTATTTACATCAGTGGCCTGAGTAAAGGCGGTTGCCTTCTCTAAGCTGGGAATTGCTCTTCCAATCCACTGACCTCCTCAATAGAACAAGGCTGACTGTCACCGAGGTAAAAGACGATTACCCTGTTGGATGGGCTTCCAGCAGGCTTTCAGCTCTGCAGATTTTGAGTTTACCAAACTTTGTAATCTCTCTCTCTCTCTCAATCTCTCTCTCTCTCTCTCTCTTTCTCTCTCTCTCACACTGTCTCTCACTTTCGGTAACACATTTCTCTCTCTCTCTCTCTCTCTCTCTCTCTCTCTTTCTATATATATATATATATATATATATATATATATATATTTATACACTGCAATATTTAATTTGAATATTTCATCTGGCTTATCATGTACAAGATTACGTATGGTCAATTAAATTAAAACATTTCCAAGTTATTATAAAGTGAAGTTAAAGTAAAAAATACTACTGTTACATGACACCTCTGATGTGGAATTATGACAAATATAATGAACTTTTAGAAAATAACTGAAGTTCAGGAACCAGTGCCCTAGCATGTTCTCCAAATACGTTATTTCTACCTTTTCAGAGATTCAGCTGTCAACAGTTCTTCTACAGTTCCTCTCTTCTCTCCTGGACCTGAGCACCACTCTTTTCTCTGCTGCCCCCATGGGCACTGAAGCTTCTCGTGATGGGCCGTGGCTGGTGAAGGGCCGTGTCTGGTTTAGAAATAAAGTTGCAACTCTCACTTTATATTACTGTGGAATGTGGGAACACATGTTTCATGGAATCAGGGTGTCCCTCTCACCTGACATGAACACTTCCTTAGAGTGCCGTCGTGTGCTTAAAATTCCTTTATCAGGAAATAAAACCCTTGTATTCCGTAAGTAAATATCAGGTTTCAATTGTGTGAAACCAAAAATAGATATAAGATACCATTTAAGACTCACAGCATCACATATAAGTGATTGAGAGTGGGGTTGGGAGTGGAGAGAAGATCAGAGCACTAAGGTCTGAAATCTAGATGAAATATGGACTTAGGGCTCATCTGAAATACTTGCTTTCTTCTGCTCTTTCCAAACATGTTTTATGGCTTTGAAGACAGTAATATGAAAAGGTTTTCACTGTTTATTCTCGATCTTCCTTTTCAACCCTCCAGTACCCTCAACCTGCCATATTACCTTCACTGCCCCATATATACAACATAACTGTCCAAGTTGGTACTCTGACATGTTGCCCATGCATTTAGTAATAATCCTTTCCTATCATTCATATTCTACCTGCAGTCTGAAGGAAGAACTGGCCTAGTAACGTGTCTTACGCAATTAATCAGGAAACTTCTTAGGAATGTCATTTTATAATGGAAAAGGAGGAAGAAGAGGAGAATGGAGAGGAGAGGAAGAGAAAGAGGAGACACTTGAGACTTGAGAAGAGTCACCAGATAAGCATGTGCCAGAAGACCAGGACCTAACCTTTCTCTCAAGCTCAGCCACATCTTCACTACTATAAACCATTTAAATATTATAATAAATGGCTATAAAAATGAAATTACAGTATATAATATATAATTGGGAAAACATAAAGTTGTTCAAAAATGAACACATCTAATAAACTGCTAAGAAAAATCACTGCTTATATTTTGCTCTATTTAGTGTTAGGTGTTTTCTCTTTTCATAAACCCACAGACATGCATACATGTCTTTCAGGTTACTGATCTGAGATCCTTTATCTTTTGCAACATAGATGCCTCCAGCCGTTAGTTGCTCTCTATGCACTGCATCACATTTATCCCTAAAGGTCTCCTATGTTTTATTTGCATTTTCATTCATCCCAAAGTATTTTCTATTTATTTGTTATTTCTTCTTCGAGCCATTGTTTATTTAGGAATGTGTTTCCAAACTCAAAGATGTCACAGAAACAGAGACTAGAATGGTGGTCAGCAGGGGCTGAGGGGTTCGGCAAAAGAGGAGATGTTGGACAATGGGTACAAACCTGCATCATACGATGAAGAAGCTCTGGGAGTCTACGGAACATCATAGTGAGTCTAGTTAATAACACTCAGCTGTGTAGTTGAAACTTGCTCAGAAAATAGACCTTAAGCATTCTCATCACGCACACACACACACACACATACACACACACACAAATACGCACACACAATTACACGGACATAAGCATATTTAAATAGTTAATGGTGAAGTGATTAATGTATTAAGTGACTGATGGTGGTAACCACTGCACAAAGAACACATATGTCAAATCATCTCATTATGCACCACAAATATGTCCAGTTTAATTTGTCAATAAGACCTGAATAATACCGGATGGAAAAGGTGAACGAAAAACCATCCTACAAAACCGTAAGAAAGTTTCAGAATCTTTGTGTTCCTTGTCCTCCTTGCCTCTCTTAGGCTCTGATACTACTCTCTGAGAGAGCTTCCCTTAACAATTCTTCTCTGCGGGCCTTGTATCCACCTCACAGTGGATAATCCCTTCTCGTCACCTATACTGACCACATCTGAAGTAGGTAGTGTGGAAAGGGGGGAAAGGAGGGCTGGAAAGTCGTTACAATTCTTGAAAAATCAGTCTTTTTTGTTTTGGCACGTACTTTATTTAGTTGTCAATTCCCTCAAAAACTTATTAGACACCCGACATAATTCATTCTTCCAATCATTTCTGTGTCCCACGGACCTCACTCAGGTTCTCTTCTGGAAGTAAATTTCTGGCCTGATTAAATTCCTGCCTTGATCCCTGAACATAATTCAACTACCATGAGGCTCCCTGACACACAAGTGGATAGACTACCACTTCTGTCTCTTTTCTCTCTTGTTACAGTCAACTGAAATTGGACTTCAAGTTCAAAACCACTTCTAATCTCATATCTTACACTTTAGGGCTTACAAGTGTTGAGTTTCGTAATTCATCAAGCTTCTGAATATCTGGGCTATTTTTTCTTTCCATTTTTTTTTATTTCTGACCTGCCAACCAGAAATTTTTTTCTGAACATACATTAATTGAAATATCCTGGTCAAATCAACAAGTGGCCAATATTTGGTCTGCATCTCAGAATACCATGGACAACCATTACTGCAAACATTTTGCCATTGAATAAAATGTATCACCACATTTATGGCTTCCAATATCAGATTCCTTGCCAACCACCTCCAGACTCTAAGCCAATGCCATAATTTTAAGATTTTTTTATAGAAGCCTCCCACCTCAAAGACTAATTTCTGTGTCAGGTCAAATAACACTAGCTAGAGGAGAGACAACTCCCAAATATCAGTGTTGATTTCTCCCTCGTGTAATAGTCTGATAAGCGTTGGGCAGTAATCTGGACATCTTTTTTTTCCTGCAGTTCTGGCATCTTGGACTCCTTTACTTCTAGGACCACAAGAAGAGATATGCTTAAAGAACACAACCCTTTTCACGGGTTACTGGATCTGTAAGCTATACACTTAGAAAACAAGTTGCATAGCAACAGTCATTTTGTAAATCTAGGTAAACATTGGAAACCCAAGTGTCCCCCCAAAGTGGGGTCAAATCGGTCAGGAAAGTAATTTCAGATGTGAGAAAATATAATAAGACACTGAGGTTGTTGAATTTTGCAGTAAGAAGAACGTGTGGTGTACATGGTGAGCAGGCAGCACTTTGCCTGGCAAGGACCCTTTACACTTCCCTTTATTTGTACTACCCATGAATTCAGAACTACTATAATTTTATGCAGAATATCCCAATAATTTCCCAAAGCATTTAATGTGTCACATGATGTTATAAATACGGTTAAGTTGGAAAAGAAAAGGAACACAGAATATGAAAGTGTAATATACTTTAAGAATCTCCGTATGTGCTGTGCTCGGTATGTCTGAGCCTCTTTCCTGCTAGAGCAAACATGGTGATGGTGGTGATGGTGGTGACAGTGATGATGACAGAGATAATGATGCCTTGCCACCTCACAAAGTACTAATTATGTGCCCAGCATTGTGGCAACTGAATTACACACATTCATGTAAATTTTATGCCTAAGCCAGTTGGCACTGTAAAGGTGATTTTCCCCACATTTTAGTAAAGGGATTGAACTTCTGAGGAGTTAAATAATTTGTTCCTCAAATCAATCAAGCAATAATTAAGAAAATACCCTGGATTTGAAATTATATACAAATAATCATCGATATAACTCAAAATTCACATAACACTGGTTGTGAGAGACTGAAATTTGGATCGAAGAAGAATAGAAATCAACCAAAATTACGATATGATATTGCTAAAAGCAGGTTTTCAAAGAAACAAAATACTTTTACCATCACAAAAAAACTTGTATTTTATTCAGGAAATGGAGGATAAGTAACAATTGCTCATCTGGCAGAAACCGCTGCCTAGATGACAGACACACACAGAAGACAGTGGGAGAATCCTCAGAGGGCGCTCAGGAGGAGAGATACTGCCCTTCCCTCTGAGGCTCTGGGATGATTTTTCGGATACCTCCCAGAGGGAAGCAGCATAGCAGACTCAGATAGGAAACCGCTGACCGTCAGGAATCCCCACACGCACACTGCAGGCTGAAGGGTGGAAAGCTTCTCCTGTATCCATGATAGGCTTTGAAGAGAAGATGAAGATGGAGCTGTGGAACTAGATGAGCTGATTGTCCTTATCCTTTCCAGAGGCAGATAAAACCTGAAGCTGTTACTTGTCCTTGGGTGGGCACTTCTGCTGGCATTGTTGGGGAGGTGGCACAGGAGTGCATTTCTCAGTGCACTTTATAGGTGGGCAAGGGTCTGTACCCTTGGTAGGTGAGCAAGGATCAGGGCACTTAGTTGGGCATACTGGAGGTAGCTTGCACTGCTCCTTGCACTGCTGCTTGCACTGCTGCTCTTGAGAAGACATCTTTCTGGAGTCTTAATATCTGAAAGAAAGTATATGACCACGTTCACCAGAAGGAATTCCTTCAGAGAGAAGACCCATAGCTTTGACAACTCAAATAGACAGGATCTCTCCAATCTCAAAATATGGGTGTTAATCTCTTTAATACCTTTTAATGAATTTCTGACTTCTCTCTCGTTCTTTAGCAAATCTATTCATCAGCCCAGAGACAACCTTCTCTTCTCATACAACATTTCCAAAGAAAATATCTTTTTTAAAAGAAACCAGCAGTGTTTTCTCTTTTGGTTTCTTTCCTTTTTTGTTTTATTGAAAACGTCATCTTCAAAAAAGGCCGTCACAAGTTCTAAAATCCTCACCAAGCTCACAAGCAAGTTCTACCACCATTTTTTCTCATGAGGTCCCGACAGCATTACTTATGTGCAAAGCAAAGGGCAATCAGGATGAATGTAAGGGCATCACACCTTCTAAGATTAATGCCTCTGAAATCACAGCAGAGGTCCAAGAGAAAGGCACAGAAAAAGGTAAATACTTTACTCTTTATCCCTTCATGTCAAAATTTCCTTTTAATTTCTTGTTCAATAGAGGAATTCAAACTAGGTGTCAGAAATCTAGTGAATACAATATAACATTGTGCCCAGATTCCAAGTTCCCATCCACTAAGTAACATTATACCCTTGATTATAACTTTGGACCCATCAAATTTGCGGTCTCCAGCAAAAACTCAACATTCGGGGGCCCGAGAACAAAGTTGAACTGAAGCATCAGACTCACCAGGTTCTCCAAAGTCAATCGGAACTCGAGTAGCAGGAGGATAGCTGTTGTGCAGTAGAGGCCCTTTTTATTGGGGTTTGCTGCCCCACCCAGGGGGAAGCAGAGCTACCAAAACCGGCCTGGTTCAGTCATTTCCAAACCCAATGCAAATCCATCCATAACTGGCTTGGCAGGGACTCTAAAAACAGGAAATGTCCTGCGCCAGGATCTCCTCACTAGATTATGTTCTCATGACTCACAGAGTCCCTGCCTTAGCTCTCCGTTTCAGCAGTTTATGGCAGTGGGAGGATTTTGAAGCTTCTCTAACTTGCAGACAAACGTTCCATTTCTTGATTGGGGAAGATGACCCTTTTCTATCTTTCACCTTCCTTGACTTCTAAAACTGCCTGCCTAGTTGCACTTGAACTGGTGGCCATTTTAGTGTGCATACTGGTTTGAGAAAGGCCTGGCTACCTGGTGACACCATTCTCTTTATCTCAAGCCCCTCTTATAATGCATTTCCTCTTGATCCATGGCTTGCTAAGTGAAGTCTCTTCTCCTCTTCTAAAATGGACTGAGGGAAGGTTGCGGATCATCTCCGATGACTTTCCACCGTGATACTTAAATACGCTTAGTAAAGTGGTCAGCTCTAGGGACCCCCTTTCACTGCTTTGCTCCTTCAAATTAAGAACATCCAGCAGTCACATTCTTATGAACTTTGTAAATCTGTTTCACTTCCGGCCACAAGGAATTCACTAGGAGCGTAGTTTCGTCTACCATAATTCCAAGCAGCTGGCAGATCAGAACCTAGACTTACAATACAAACCAAGCCTTTTACTCATACCTCCCAAACGTGACATACCACCTGCTCTTACCTAACTTCTCCCAAAGGACCTCTTTGGATTTCTTCAACTTTTGAAGAAAGCTCAGAGGAGTGTTTAAATATGCTGGCTTCCTGTCCCTTTGAAATTTTTGGAAAACCCTATCTAATATGCAATGCCATTCATGTCACTAATTTTATATGTACTTAATAGTTACGAATTATTTAAATACATGTTTTGTTTCACATCAAATCTAGGGGTAAATTCCAGAGAGAGTTGATATCCCTTTGTTAAAAATGCAGTCACTGAAGTTCATTGCCATTCATATACAACTTCTTAATGATTAATAATAAGTTTGTTAAAATTTTAACCTACGTTTTACACTTTCCATTTTGCTCACTGTGGAACATATGTCAAATAAGCCTATTTCCTGCTCTACTTTCTTCATAGAATTTGTCAGTGTGCTGGAAGGAAGGTTTGGTGGTTGATTTATGGGTCAGCTTCCCTGGCATATGGACCCCGGGTATCTGGTCAATTATTCTGGGTGTTTCTGTAAGGATGCTTTTGCATGAGACTATTATTTACATCAGTGACCTGAGTAAAGGCGGTTGCCTTCTATAAGGTGGGAATTCCTCTTCCAATCCATGGACTGCCTCAATATAGCAAGGCTGACCGTCACCGAGGTAAAAGACGATTACCCTGTTGGATGGGCTTCCAGCAGGCTTTCAGCTCTGCAGATTTTGAGTTTGCCAAACTTTGTAATCTCTCAATCTCTCTCAATCTCTCTCTCTCTCTCTCTCTCTCTTTCCCTCTCTCTCTCACTCTCTCTCACTTTCTGTAACATATTTCTGTATGTATATATATATATATTTATATATTGAAATATTTAATTTGAATATTCCATCTGACTTATCATGTACATGATTACCTGTGGGCAATTAAAATAAAACATTTCAAAGTTATTATAAAGTGAAGTTAAAGTAAAAAATACTAATGTGACGTGACACATCTGATGTGGAATTATGACAAATATAATGAACTTTTTAGAAAATAACTGAAGTTCAGGAAACAGTGCCCTAGCATGTTCTCCAAATATCTTATTTCTACCTTTTCAGAGATTCAGCTGTCAACAGTTCTTCTACAGTTCCTCTCTTCTCTCCAAGACCTGAACACTACACTTTTCTCTGCTGTCCCCTTGGGCACTAAAGCTTCTCGTGATGGGCCATGGCTGGTGAAGGGCCGTGTCTGGTTTAGAAATAAAGTTGCAACTCTCACTTTATATTACTGTGGAATGTGGGAACACATGTTTCATGGAATCAGGATGTCCCTCTCACCTAACATGAACACTTCCCTAGAGTGCCGTCGTGTGCTTAAAATTCCTTTATCAGGAAATAAATCCCTTGTACTCCATAAGTAAATATCAGGTTTCAATTGTGTGAAACCAAAAATAGATGTAAGATACCACTTAAGACTCACAGCATCACATATAAGTGATTGAGAGTGGGGTTGGGAGTGGAGAGAAGATCAGAGCGCTAAGATCTGAAATCTAGATGAAATATGGACTTAGGGCTCATCTGATATACTTGCTTTCTTCTGCTCTTTCCAAACATGTTTTATGGCTTTGAAGACAGTAATACGAAAAGGTTTTCACTGTTTATTCTCGGTCTTCCTTTTCAACCCTCCAGAACCCTCAACCTGCCATATTACCTTCACTGCCCCATATATACAACATAACTGTCCAAGTTGGTGCTTTGACATGTTGCCCGTACATTTAGTAATAATCCTTTCCTATCTTTCATAATTCTACCTGCAGTCTGAAGGAAGAACTGGCCTAGTAACGTGTCTTGGGCAATTAATCAGGAAGCTTCTTAAGAATGTCATTTTATAATAGAAAAGGAGGAAGAAGAGGAGAATGAAGAGGAGAGGAAGAGAAAGAGGAGACACTTGAGACTTGAGAAGAGTCACCAGATAAGCATGTGCCAGAAGACCAGGACCTAACGTTTCCCTCAAGCTCAGCCACATCTTCACTAGTATAAACCATTTAAATATTATAATAAATGGCTATAAAAATGAAATTACAGTATATAATATATAATTGAGAAAACATAAAGTTGTTTAAAAATGAACACATCTAATAAACTGCTAAGAAAAATCACTGCTTCTATTTTGCCCTATTTAGTGTTAGGAGTCTTCTATTTTCATAAACCCACAGACATGCATACATGTCTTTCAGGGTACTGATCTGAGATCTTTTATCTTTTGCAACATAGATGCTTCCAGCCATAAGTTGCTCTCTATGCACTGCATTACATTTTTCCCTAAAGGTCTTCTATGCTTTATTTGCCTTTTCATTCATCCCATAGTATTTTCTATTTCTTTGTTATTTCTTCTTCGAGCCATTGTTTACTTAGGAATCTGTTTCCAAACTCATAGATGTCACAGAAACAGAGACTAGAATGGTGGTCAGCAGGGGCTGAGGGATTCGGCAAAAGAGGAGATGTTGAGCAATGGGTACAAGACTGCATCATACGATGAAGAAGCTCTAGGAGTCTATGGAACATCATGGTGAGTCTAGTTAATAACACTCGGTCGTGTAGTTGAAACTTGCTCAGAAAATAGACCTTAAGCATTCTCGTCACACACACACACACACACACACACACACACACACACACACACACACACAGACATACACATATTTAAATGGTTAATGTTGAAGTGATTAATGTGTTAATTGACCGATGGTGATAATCACTGCACAAAGTACACATATGTCAAATCATCCCATTATGCACCGTAAATATGTCCAATTTAATTTGTTCGTTATACCTCAGAAATACCAGATGGAAAAGATGAAAGAAGAACCATCCTACGAAACAGTAACAAAGTTTGAGAATGTTTGTGTTCCTCCTCCTCCTTGCCTCTCTTAGGCTCTGATACTACTCTCTGAGAGAGCTTCCCTTAACAATTCTTCTCTGCGGGCCTTGTATCCACCTCACAGTGGATAATCCCTTCTCGTCACCTATACTGACCACATCTGAAGTAGGTAGTGTGGAAAGGGGGGAAAGGAGGGCTGGAAAGTCATTACAATTCTTGAAAAATCAGTCTTTTTTGTTTTGGCACGTACTTTATTTAGTTGTCAATTCCCTCAAAAACTTATTAGACACCCGACATAATTCATTCTTCCAATCATTTCTCTGTCCCAGGGACCTCACTCAGGTCCTTTTCTGGAAGTAATTTTCTGGCCTGATTAAATTTCTGCCTTGATCCCTGAACATAATTCAACTACCATGAGGCTCCCTGACACACAGGTGGATAGACTACAACTTCTGTCTCTTTTCTCTCTTGTTACAGTCAACTGAAATTGGACTTCGAGTTCAAAACCACCTCTAATCTCATATCTTACTCTTTAGGGATTACAAGTGTTGAGTTTCCTAATTCAACAAGGTTTTGAATATCTGGTCTGTATTTTTTTCTTTCCATTATTTTTTTTATTTCTGACCTGCCCGCCAGAAATTTTTTTCTCAATGTACATTTATTGAAATTCCCTGGTCAAATCAACAAGTGACCAATATTTGGACTGCATCTCAGAATACCATGGACAACCATTACTGCAAACATTTTGCCATTGAATAAAATGTATCACCACATTTATGGCTTCCAATATCAGACTCCTTGCCAACCACCTCCAGACTCTAAGCCAATGCCACAATTTTAAGATTTGTTACAGAAGCATCCCACCTCAAAGACTAATTTCTGTGTCAGGTCAAATAACACTAGCTAGAGGAGAGACAACTCCCAAATATCAGTGTTGATTTCTCACTCAGGTACTAGTGTGATAAGGGTTGGGCAGTAATCTGGACATCTTTTTTTTCTTGCAGTTCTGACATCTTGGACTACTTTACTTCTAGGACCACAAGAAGAGATATGCTTAAAGAACACATCCCTTTT
The DNA here is from genome assembly GCF_964270905.1 of Leucopleurus acutus. Lineage (NCBI taxonomy): Eukaryota > Metazoa > Chordata > Mammalia > Artiodactyla > Delphinidae > Leucopleurus > Leucopleurus acutus. The sequence continues at coordinate 82,778,992 of NC_139143.1, read as the reverse complement.
CACGGCTTACTGGACCTGTAAGCTATGCACTTAGAAAACAAGCTGCATAGCAACAGTCATTTTGTAAATCTAGATAAACATTGGAAACCCCAGTGTACCTCACAAGTGGGGTCAAATCAGTCAAAAAAGTAATTTCAGATGTGAAAAAATATAATAAGACACTGAGGTTGTTGAGTTTTGCAGTAAGAAGAACGTGTTGTGCACATGGAGAGCAGGCAGCACTTTGCCTGGTAAGGATCGTTTAAACTTCCCTTTATTTGTACTACCCATGAATTCAGAACTACTATAATTTTATGCAGAATATTCCAATAATTTCCCAAAGCTTTTAATGTGTCACATGACATTATAAATATGGTTAAGTTGGAAAAGAAAAGGAACACAGTATATGAAAGTGTAATATACTTTAAGAATCTCCGTATGTGCTGTACTAGGTATGTCTGAGCCTCTTACCTGCTAGAGCAAACATGGTGGTGGCGGTGATGGTGGTGACAGTGATGATGACAGAGACAATGATAATTGGCCACCTTACAAAGTGCCAATTATGTGTCTGGCATCGTGGCAACTGAATTACACACATTCATGTAAATTTTATGCCTAATCAAGTTGGCACTGTAAAGGTGATTTTCCCCACATTTTAGTAAAGGGTTTGAACTTCTGAGGAGTTAAATAATTTGTTCCTCAAATCAATGAAACGATAATTAAGAAAATAACCTGGATTTGAATTTACATACAAGTAGTCATCGATATAACTCAAAATTCACATAACACTGGTTGTGAGAGCCTGAAATTTGGATCGAAGAAGGGTAGAAATCAACCAAAATTATGATATGATATTGCTAAAAGCAGGGTTTCAAAGAAAGAAAATACTTTTACTATCACACAAAAGAAGTGTATTTTATTCAAGAAATGGAGGATAAGTAACAATTGCTCATCTGGCAGAAACCACTGCCCAGGTGACAGACACACACAGAAGACACTGAGAGAATCCTCAGAGGGCGCTCAGGAGGAGAGATACTGCCCTTCCCTCTGAGGCTCTGGGATGCTTTTTCGGATACCTCCCAGAGGGAAGCAGCATAGCAGACTCAGATAGGAAACCTCTGACCGTCAGGAATCCCCACACGCACACTGCAGGCTGAAGGGTGGAAAGCTTCTCCTGTATCCATGATAGGCTTTGAAGAGAAGATGAAGATGGAGCTGTGGAACTAGATGAGCTGATTGTCCTTATCCTTTCCAGAGGCAGATAAAACCTGAAGCTGTTACTTGTCCTTGGGTGGGCACTTCTGCTGGCATTGTTGGGGAGGTGGCACAGGAGTGCATTTCTCAGTGCACTTTATAGGTGGGCAAGGGTCTGTACCCTTGGTAGGTGAGCAAGGATCAGGGCACTTAGTTGGGCATACTGGAGGTAGCTTGCACTGCTCCTTGCACTGCTGCTTGCACTGCTGCTCTTGAGAAGACATCTTTCTGGAGTCTTAATATCTGAAAGAAAGTATATGACCACGTTCACCAGAAGGAATTCCTTCAGAGAGAAGACCCAAAGCTTTGACAACTCAAATAGACAGGATCTCTCCAATCTCAAAATATGGGTGTTAATCTCTTTAATACCTTTTAATGAATTTCTGACTTCTCTCTCGTTCTTTAGCAAATCTATTCATCAGCCCAGAGACAACCTTCTCTTCTCATACAACATTTCCAAAGAAAATATCTTTTTTAAAAGAAACCAGCAGTGTTTTCTCTTTTGGTTTCTTTCCTTTTTTGTTTTATTGAAAACGTCATCTTCAAAAAAGGCCGTCACAAGTTCTAAAATCCTCACCAAGCTCACAAGCAAGTTCTATCACCATTTTTTCTCATGAGGTCCCGACAGCATTACTTATGTGCAAAGCAAAGGGCAATCAGGATGAATGTAAGGGCATCACACCTTCTAAGATTAATACCTCTGAAATCACAGCAGAGATCCAAGAGAAAGGCACAGAAAAAGGTAAATACTTTACTGTTTATCCCTTCATGTCAAAATTTCCTTTTAATTTCTTGTTCAATAGAGGAATTCAAACTAGGTGTCAGAAATCTAGTGAATACAATATAACATTGTGCCCAGATTCCAAGTTCCCATCCACTAAGTAACATTATACCCTTGATCATAACTTTGGACCCATCAAATTTGCGGTCTCCAGCATAAACTCAACATGCGGGGGCCCGAGAACAAAGTTGAACTGAAGCATCAGACTCACCAGGTTCTCCAAAGTCAATCGGAACTCGAGTAGCAGGAGGATAGCTGTCGTGCAGTAGAGGCCCTTTTTATTGGGGTTTGCTGCCCCACCCAGGGGGAAGCGGAGCTACCAAAACCGGCCTGGTTCAGTCATTTCCAAACCCAATGCAAATCCATCCATAACTGGCTTGGCAGGGACTCTAAAAACAGGAAATGTCCTGCGCCAGGATCTCCTCACTAGATTATGTTCTCATGACTCACAGAGTCGCTGCCTTAGCTCTCCGTTTCAGCAGTTTATGGCAGTGGGAGGATTTTGAAGCTTCTCTAACTTGCAGACAAACGTTCCGTTTCTTGATTGGGGAAGATGACCCTTTTCTATCTTTCACCTTCCTTGACTTCTAAAACTGCCTGCCTAGTTGCACTTGAACTGGTGGCCATTTTAGTGTGCATACTGGTTTGAGAAAGGCCTGGCTACCTGGTGACACCATTCTCTTTATCTCAAGCCCCTCTTATAATGCATTTCCTCTTGATCCATAGCTTGCTAAGTGAAGTCTCTTCTCCTCTTCTAAAATGGACTGAGGGAAGGTTGCGGATCATCTCCGATGACTTCCCACCGTGATACTTAAATACGTTTAGTAAAGTGGTCAGCTCTAGGGACCCCCTTTCACTGCTTTGCTCCTTCAAATTAAGAACATCCAGCAGTCACATTCTTATGAACTTTGTAAATCTGTTTCACTTCCGGCCACAAGGAATTCACTAGGAGCGTAGTTTCGTCTACCATAATTCCAAGCAGCTGGCAGATCAGAACCTAGACTTACAATACAAACCAAGCCTTTTACTCATACCTCCCAAACGTGACATACCACCTGCTCTTACCTAACTTCTCCCAAAGGACCTCTTTGGATTTCTTCAACTTTTGAAGAAAGCTCAGAGGAGTGTTTAAATATGCTGGCTTCCTGTCCCTTTGAAATTTTTGGAAAACCCTATCTAATATGCAATGCCATTCATGTCACTAATTTTATATGTATTTAATAGTTACGAATTATTTAAATACATGTTTTGTTTCACATCAAATCTAGGGGTAAATTCCAGAGAGAGTTGATATCCCTTTGTTAAAAATGCAGTCACTGAAGTTCATTGCCATTCATATACAACTTCTTAATGATTAATAATAAGTTTGTTAAAATTTTAACCTACGTTTTACACTTTCCATTTTGCTCACTGTGGAACATATGTCAAATAAGCCTATTTCCTGCTCTACTTTCTTCATAGAATTTGTCAGTGTGCTGGAAGGAAGGTTTGGTGGTTGATTTATGGGTCAGCTTCCCTGGCATATGGACCCCGGTTATCTGGTCAAATATTATTCTGGGTGTTTCTGTAAGGATGCTTTTGCATGAGACTATTATTTACATCAGTGACCTGAGTAAAGGCGGTTGCCTTCTATAAGGTGGGAATTCCTCTTCCAATCCATGGACTGCCTCAATATAGCAAGGCTGACCGTCACCGAGGTAAAAGACGATTACCCTGTTGGATGGGCTTCCAGCAGGCTTTCAGCTCTGCAGATTTTGAGTTTGCCAAACTTTGTAATCTCTCAATCTCTCTCAATCTCTCTCTCTCTCTCTCTCTCTCTTTCCCTCTCTCTCTCACTCTCTCTCACTTTCTGTAACATATTTCTGTATGTATATATATATATATTTATATATTGAAATATTTAATTTGAATATTCCATCTGACTTATCATGTACATGATTACCTGTGGGCAATTAAAATAAAACATTTCAAAGTTATTATAAAGTGAAGTTAAAGTAAAAAATACTAATGTGACGTGACACATCTGATGTGGAATTATGACAAATATAATGAACTTTTTAGAAAATAACTGAAGTTCAGGAAACAGTGCCCTAGCATGTTCTCCAAATATCTTATTTCTACCTTTTCAGAGATTCAGCTGTCAACAGTTCTTCTACAGTTCCTCTCTTCTCTCCAAGACCTGAACACTACACTTTTCTCTGCTGTCCCCTTGGGCACTAAAGCTTCTCGTGATGGGCCATGGCTGGTGAAGGGCCGTGTCTGGTTTAGAAATAAAGTTGCAACTCTCACTTTATATTACTGTGGAATGTGGGAACACATGTTTCATGGAATCAGGATGTCCCTCTCACCTAACATGAACACTTCCCTAGAGTGCCGTCGTGTGCTTAAAATTCCTTTATCAGGAAATAAATCCCTTGTACTCCATAAGTAAATATCAGGTTTCAATTGTGTGAAACCAAAAATAGATGTAAGATACCACTTAAGACTCACAGCATCACATATAAGTGATTGAGAGTGGGGTTGGGAGTGGAGAGAAGATCAGAGCGCTAAGATCTGAAATCTAGATGAAATATGGACTTAGGGCTCATCTGATATACTTGCTTTCTTCTGCTCTTTCCAAACATGTTTTATGGCTTTGAAGACAGTAATACGAAAAGGTTTTCACTGTTTATTCTCGGTCTTCCTTTTCAACCCTCCAGAACCCTCAACCTGCCATATTACCTTCACTGCCCCATATATACAACATAACTGTCCAAGTTGGTGCTTTGACATGTTGCCCGTACATTTAGTAATAATCCTTTCCTATCTTTCATAATTCTACCTGCAGTCTGAAGGAAGAACTGGCCTAGTAACGTGTCTTGGGCAATTAATCAGGAAGCTTCTTAAGAATGTCATTTTATAATAGAAAAGGAGGAAGAAGAGGAGAATGAAGAGGAGAGGAAGAGAAAGAGGAGACACTTGAGACTTGAGAAGAGTCACCAGATAAGCATGTGCCAGAAGAACAGGACCTAACGTTTCCCTCAAGCTCAGCCACATCTTCACTACTATAAATTATTTAAATATTATAATAAATTGCTATAAAAATGAAATTACAGTATATAATATATAATTGAGAAAACATAAAGTTGTTTAAAAATGAACACATCTAATAAACTGCTAAGAAAAATCACTGCTTCTATTTTGCCCTATTTAGTGTTAGGAGTCTTCTATTTTTATAAACCCACAGACATGCATACATGTCTTTCAGGGTACTGATCTGAGATCTTTTATCTTTTGCAACATAGATGCTTCCAGCCATAAGTTGCTCTCTATGCACTGCATTACATTTTTCCCTAAAGGTCTTCTATGCTTTATTTGCCTTTTCATTCATCCCATAGTATTTTCTATTTCTTTGTTATTTCTTCTTCGAGCCATTGTTTACTTAGGAATCTGTTTCCAAACTCATAGATGTCACAGAAACAGAGACTAGAATGGTGGTCAGCAGGGGCTGAGGGATTCGGCAAAAGAGGAGATGTTGAGCAATGGGTACAAGACTGCATCATACGATGAAGAAGCTCTAGGAGTCTATGGAACATCATGGTGAGTCTAGTTAATAACACTCGGTCGTGTAGTTGAAACTTGCTCAGAAAATAGACCTTAAGCATTCTCGTCACACAAACACACACACACACACACACACACACACACACACACACACAGACATACACATATTTAAATGGTTAATGTTGAAGTGATTAATGTGTTAATTGACCGATGGTGATAATCACTGCACAAAGTACACTATGTCAAATCATCCCATTATGCACCGTAAATATGTCCAATTTAATTTGTTCGTTATACCTCAGAAATACCAGATGGAAAAGATGAAAGAAGAACCATCCTACGAAACAGTAACAAAGTTTGAGAATGTTTGTGTTCCTCCTCCTCCTTGCCTCTCTTAGGCTCTGATACTACTCTCTGAGAGAGCTTCCCTTAACAATTCTTCTCTGCGGGCCTTGTATCCACCTCACAGTGGATAATCCCTTCTCGTCACCTATACTGACCACATCTGAAGTAGGTAGTGTGGAAAGGGGGGAAAGGAGGGCTGGAAAGTCATTACAATTCTTGAAAAATCAGTCTTTTTTGTTTTGGCACGTACTTTATTTAGTTGTCAATTCCCTCAAAAACTTATTAGACACCCGACATAATTCATTCTTCCAATCATTTCTCTGTCCCAGGGACCTCACTCAGGTCCTTTTCTGGAAGTAATTTTCTGGCCTGATTAAATTTCTGCCTTGATCCCTGAACATAATTCAACTACCATGAGGCTCCCTGACACACAGGTGGATAGACTACAACTTCTGTCTCTTTTCTCTCTTGTTACAGTCAACTGAAATTGGACTTCGAGTTCAAAACCACCTCTAATCTCATATCTTACTCTTTAGGGATTACAAGTGTTGAGTTTCCTAATTCAACAAGGTTTTGAATATCTGGTCTGTATTTTTTTCTTTCCATTATTTTTTTTATTTCTGACCTGCCCGCCAGAAATTTTTTTCTCAATGTACATTTATTGAAATTCCCTGGTCAAATCAACAAGTGACCAATATTTGGACTGCATCTCAGAATACCATGGACAACCATTACTGCAAACATTTTGCCATTGAATAAAATGTATCACCACATTTATGGCTTCCAATATCAGACTCCTTGCCAACCACCTCCAGACCCTAAGCCAATGCCACAATTTTAAGATTTGTTACAGAAGCATCCCACCTCAAAGACTAATTTCTGTGTCAGGTCAAATAACACTAGCTAGAGGAGAGACAACTCCCAAATATCAGTGTTGATTTCTCACTCAGGTACTAGTGTGATAAGGGTTGGGCAGTAATCTGGACATCTTTTTTTTCTTGCAGTTCTGACATCTTGGACTACTTTACTTCTAGGACCACAAGAAGAGATATGCTTAAAGAACACATCCCTTTTCACGGCTTACTGGACCTGTAAGCTATGCACTTAGAAAACAAGCTGCATAGCAACAGTCATTTTGTAAATCTAGATAAACATTGGAAACCCCAGTGTACCTCACAAGTGGGGTCAAATCAGTCAAAAAAGTAATTTCAGATGTGAAAAAATATAATAAGACACTGAGGTTGTTGAGTTTTGCAGTAAGAAGAACGTGTTGTGCACATGGAGAGCAGGCAGCACTTTGCCTGGTAAGGATCGTTTAAACTTCCCTTTATTTGTACTACCCATGAATTCAGAACTACTATAATTTTATGCAGAATATTCCAATAATTTCCCAAAGCTTTTAATGTGTCACATGACATTATAAATATGGTTAAGTTGGAAAAGAAAAGGAACACAGTATATGAAAGTGTAATATACTTTAAGAATCTCCGTATGTGCTGTACTAGGTATGTCTGAGCCTCTTACCTGCTAGAGCAAACATGGTGGTGGCGGTGATGGTGGTGACAGTGATGATGACAGAGACAATGATAATTGGCCACCTTACAAAGTGCCAATTATGTGTCTGGCATCGTGGCAACTGAATTACACACATTCATGTAAATTTTATGCCTAATCAAGTTGGCACTGTAAAGGTGATTTTCCCCACATTTTAGTAAAGGGTTTGAACTTCTGAGGAGTTAAATAATTTGTTCCTCAAATCAATGAAGCGATAATTAAGAAAATAACCTGGATTTGAATTTACATACAAGTAGTCATCGATATAACTCAAAATTCACATAACACTGGTTGTGAGAGCCTGAAATTTGGATCGAAGAAGGGTAGAAATCAACCAAAATTATGATATGATATTGCTAAAAGCAGGGTTTCAAAGAAAGAAAATACTTTTACTATCACACAAAAGAAGTGTATTTTATTCAAGAAATGGAGGATAAGTAACAATTGCTCATCTGGCAGAAACCACTGCCCAGGTGACAGACACACACAGAAGACACTGAGAGAATCCTCAGAGGGCGCTCAGGAGGAGAGATACTGCCCTTCCCTCTGAGGCTCTGGGATGCTTTTTCGGATACCTCCCAGAGGGAAGCAGCATAGCAGACTCAGATAGGAAACCTCTGACCGTCAGGAATCCCCACACGCACACTGCAGGCTGAAGGGTGGAAAGCTTCTCCTGTATCCATGATAGGCTTTGAAGAGAAGATGAAGATGGAGCTGTGGAACTAGATGAGCTGATTGTCCTTATCCTTTCCAGAGGCAGATAAAACCTGAAGCTGTTACTTGTCCTTGGGTGGGCACTTCTGCTGGCATTGTTGGGGAGGTGGCACAGGAGTGCATTTCTCAGTGCACTTTATAGGTGGGCAAGGGTCTGTACCCTTGGTAGGTGAGCAAGGATCAGGGCACTTAGTTGGGCATACTGGAGGTAGCTTGCACTGCTCCTTGCACTGCTGCTTGCACTGCTGCTCTTGAGAAGACATCTTTCTGGAGTCTTAATATCTGAAAGAAAGTATATGACCACGTTCACCAGAAGGAATTCCTTCAGAGAGAAGACCCAAAGCTTTGACAACTCAAATAGACAGGATCTCTCCAATCTCAAAATATGGGTGTTAATCTCTTTAACACCTTTTAATGAATTTCTGACTTCTCTCTCGTTCTTTAGCAAATCTATTCATCAGCCCAGAGACAACCTTCTCTTCTCATACAACATTTCCAAAGAAAATATCTTTTTTAAAAGAAACCAGCAGTGTTTTCTCTTTTGGTTTCTTTCCTTTTTTGTTTTATTGAAAACGTCATCTTCAAAAAAGGCCGTCACAAGTTCTAAAATCCTCACCAAGCTCACAAGCAAGTTCTATCACCATTTTTTCTCATGAGGTCCCGACAGCATTACTTATGTGCAAAGCAAAGGGCAATCAGGATGAATGTAAGGGCATCACACCTTCTAAGATTAATACCTCTGAAATCACAGCAGAGATCCAAGAGAAAGGCACAGAAAAAGGTAAATACTTTACTGTTTATCCCTTCATGTCAAAATTTCCTTTTAATTTCTTGTTCAATAGAGGAATTCAAACTAGGTGTCAGAAATCTAGTGAATACAATATAACATTGTGCCCAGATTCCAAGTTCCCATCCACTAAGTAACATTATACCCTTGATCATAACTTTGGACCCATCAAATTTGCGGTCTCCAGCATAAACTCAACATGCGGGGGCCCGAGAACAAAGTTGAACTGAAGCATCAGACTCACCAGGTTCTCCAAAGTCAATCGGAACTCGAGTAGCAGGAGGATAGCTGTCGTGCAGTAGAGGCCCTTTTTATTGGGGTTTGCTGCCCCACCCAGGGGGAAGCGGAGCTACCAAAACCGGCCTGGTTCAGTCATTTCCAAACCCAATGCAAATCCATCCATAACTGGCTTGGCAGGGACTCTAAAAACAGGAAATGTCCTGCGCCAGGATCTCCTCACTAGATTATGTTCTCATGACTCACAGAGTCGCTGCCTTAGCTCTCCGTTTCAGCAGTTTATGGCAGTGGGAGGATTTTGAAGCTTCTCTAACTTGCAGACAAACGTTCCGTTTCTTGATTGGGGAAGATGACCCTTTTCTATCTTTCACCTTCCTTGACTTCTAAAACTGCCTGCCTAGTTGCACTTGAACTGGTGGCCATTTTAGTGTGCATACTGGTTTGAGAAAGGCCTGGCTACCTGGTGACACCATTCTCTTTATCTCAAGCCCCTCTTATAATGCATTTCCTCTTGATCCATAGCTTGCTAAGTGAAGTCTCTTCTCCTCTTCTAAAATGGACTGAGGGAAGGTTGCGGATCATCTCCGATGACTTCCCACCGTGATACTTAAATACGTTTAGTAAAGTGGTCAGCTCTAGGGACCCCCTTTCACTGCTTTGCTCCTTCAAATTAAGAACATCCAGCAGTCACATTCTTATGAACTTTGTAAATCTGTTTCACTTCCGGCCACAAGGAATTCACTAGGAGCGTAGTTTCGTCTACCATAATTCCAAGCAGCTGGCAGATCAGAACCTAGACTTACAATACAAACCAAGCCTTTTACTCATACCTCCCAAACGTGACATACCACCTGCTCTTACCTAACTTCTCCCAAAGGACCTCTTTGGATTTCTTCAACTTTTGAAGAAAGCTCAGAGGAGTGTTTAAATATGCTGGCTTCCTGTCCCTTTGAAATTTTTGGAAAACCCTATCTAATATGCAATGCCATTCATGTCACTAATTTTATATGTATTTAATAGTTACGAATTATTTAAATACATGTTTTGTTTCACATCAAATCTAGGGGTAAATTCCAGAGAGAGTTGATATCCCTTTGTTAAAAATGCAGTCACTGAAGTTCATTGCCATTCATATACAACTTCTTAATGATTAATAATAAGTTTGTTAAAATTTTAACCTACGTTTTACACTTTCCATTTTGCTCACTGTGGAACATATGTCAAATAAGCCTATTTCCTGCTCTACTTTCTTCATAGAATTTGTCAGTGTGCTGGAAGGAAGGTTTGGTGGTTGATTTATGGGTCAGCTTCCCTGGCATATGGACCCCGGTTATCTGGTCAAATATTATTCTGGGTGTTTCTGTAAGGATGCTTTTGCATGAGACTATTATTTACATCAGTGACCTGAGTAAAGGCGGTTGCCTTCTATAAGGTGGGAATTCCTCTTCCAATCCATGGACTGCCTCAATATAGCAAGGCTGACCGTCACCGAGGTAAAAGACGATTACCCTGTTGGATGGGCTTCCAGCAGGCTTTCAGCTCTGCAGATTTTGAGTTTGCCAAACTTTGTAATCTCTCAATCTCTCTCAATCTCTCTCTCTCTCTCTCTCTCTCTTTCCCTCTCTCTCTCACTCTCTCTCACTTTCTGTAACATATTTCTGTATGTATATATATATATATTTATATATTGAAATATTTAATTTGAATATTCCATCTGACTTATCATGTACATGATTACCTGTGGGCAATTAAAATAAAACATTTCAAAGTTATTATAAAGTGAAGTTAAAGTAAAAAATACTAATGTGACGTGACACATCTGATGTGGAATTATGACAAATATAATGAACTTTTTAGAAAATAACTGAAGTTCAGGAAACAGTGCCCTAGCATGTTCTCCAAATATCTTATTTCTACCTTTTCAGAGATTCAGCTGTCAACAGTTCTTCTACAGTTCCTCTCTTCTCTCCAAGACCTGAACACTACACTTTTCTCTGCTGTCCCCTTGGGCACTAAAGCTTCTCGTGATGGGCCATGGCTGGTGAAGGGCCGTGTCTGGTTTAGAAATAAAGTTGCAACTCTCACTTTATATTACTGTGGAATGTGGGAACACATGTTTCATGGAATCAGGATGTCCCTCTCACCTAACATGAACACTTCCCTAGAGTGCCGTCGTGTGCTTAAAATTCCTTTATCAGGAAATAAATCCCTTGTACTCCATAAGTAAATATCAGGTTTCAATTGTGTGAAACCAAAAATAGATGTAAGATACCACTTAAGACTCACAGCATCACATATAAGTGATTGAGAGTGGGGTTGGGAGTGGAGAGAAGATCAGAGCGCTAAGATCTGAAATCTAGATGAAATATGGACTTAGGGCTCATCTGATATACTTGCTTTCTTCTGCTCTTTCCAAACATGTTTTATGGCTTTGAAGACAGTAATACGAAAAGGTTTTCACTGTTTATTCTCGGTCTTCCTTTTCAACCCTCCAGAACCCTCAACCTGCCATATTACCTTCACTGCCCCATATATACAACATAACTGTCCAAGTTGGTGCTTTGACATGTTGCCCGTACATTTAGTAATAATCCTTTCCTATCTTTCATAATTCTACCTGCAGTCTGAAGGAAGAACTGGCCTAGTAACGTGTCTTGGGCAATTAACCAGGAAGCTTCTTAAGAATGTCATTTTATAATAGAAAAGGAGGAAGAAGAGGAGAATGAAGAGGAGAGGAAGAGAAAGAGGAGACACTTGAGACTTGAGAAGAGTCACCAGATAAGCATGTGCCAGAAGAACAGGACCTAACGTTTCCCTCAAGCTCAGCCACATCTTCACCACTATAAATTATTTAAATATTATAATAAATTGCTATAAAAATGAAATTACAGTATATAATATATAATTGAGAAAACATAAAGTTGTTTAAAAATGAACACATCTAATAAACTGCTAAGAAAAATCACTGCTTCTATTTTGCCCTATTTAGTGTTAGGAGTCTTCTATTTTTATAAACCCACAGACATGCATACATGTCTTTCAGGGTACTGATCTGAGATCTTTTATCTTTTGCAACATAGATGCTTCCAGCCATAAGTTGCTCTCTATGCACTGCATTACATTTTTCCCTAAAGGTCTTCTATGCTTTATTTGTCTTTTCATTCATCCCATAGTATTTTCTATTTCTTTGTTATTTCTTCTTCGAGCCATTGTTTACTTAGGAATCTGTTTCCAAACTCATAGATGTCACAGAAACAGAGACTAGAATGGTGGTCAGCAGGGGCTGAGGGATTCGGCAAAAGAGGAGATGTTGAGCAATGGGTACAAGACTGCATCATACGATGAAGAAGCTCTAGGAGTCTATGGAACATCATGGTGAGTCTAGTTAATAACACTCGGTCGTGTAGTTGAAACTTGCTCAGAAAATAGACCTTAAGCATTCTCGTCACACAAACACACACACACACACACACACACACACACACACACACAGACATACACATATTTAAATGGTTAATGTTGAAGTGATTAATGTGTTAATTGACCGATGGTGATAATCACTGCACAAAGTACACATATGTCAAATCATCCCATTATGCACCGTAAATATGTCCAATTTAATTTGTTCGTTATACCTCAGAAATACCAGATGGAAAAGATGAAAGAAGAACCATCCTACGAAACAGTAACAAAGTTTGAGAATGTTTGTGTTCCTCCTCCTCCTTGCCTCTCTTAGGCTCTGATACTACTCTCTGAGAGAGCTTCCCTTAACAATTCTTCTCTGCGGGCCTTGTATCCACCTCACAGTGGATAATCCCTTCTCGTCACCTATACTGACCACATCTGAAGTAGGTAGTGTGGAAAGGGGGGAAAGGAGGGCTGGAAAGTCATTACAATTCTTGAAAAATCAGTCTTTTTTGTTTTGGCACGTACTTTATTTAGTTGTCAATTCCCTCAAAAACTTATTAGACACCCGACATAATTCATTCTTCCAATCATTTCTCTGTCCCAGGGACCTCACTCAGGTCCTTTTCTGGAAGTAATTTTCTGGCCTGATTAAATTTCTGCCTTGATCCCTGAACATAATTCAACTACCATGAGGCTCCCTGACACACAGGTGGATAGACTACAACTTCTGTCTCTTTTCTCTCTTGTTACAGTCAACTGAAATTGGACTTCGAGTTCAAAACCACCTCTAATCTCATATCTTACTCTTTAGGGATTACAAGTGTTGAGTTTCCTAATTCAACAAGGTTTTGAATATCTGGTCTGTATTTTTTTCTTTCCATTATTTTTTTTATTTCTGACCTGCCCGCCAGAAATTTTTTTCTCAATGTACATTTATTGAAATTCCCTGGTCAAATCAACAAGTGACCAATATTTGGACTGCATCTCAGAATACCATGGACAACCATTACTGCAAACATTTTGCCATTGAATAAAATGTATCACCACATTTATGGCTTCCAATATCAGACTCCTTGCCAACCACCTCCAGACCCTAAGCCAATGCCACAATTTTAAGATTTGTTACAGAAGCATCCCACCTCAAAGACTAATTTCTGTGTCAGGTCAAATAACACTAGCTAGAGGAGAGACAACTCCCAAATATCAGTGTTGATTTCTCACTCAGGTACTAGTGTGATAAGGGTTGGGCAGTAATCTGGACATCTTTTTTTTCTTGCAGTTCTGACATCTTGGACTACTTTACTTCTAGGACCACAAGAAGAGATATGCTTAAAGAACACATCCCTTTTCACGGCTTACTGGACCTGTAAGCTATGCACTTAGAAAACAAGCTGCATAGCAACAGTCATTTTGTAAATCTAGATAAACATTGGAAACCCCAGTGTACCTCACAAGTGGGGTCAAATCAGTCAAAAAAGTAATTTCAGATGTGAAAAAATATAATAAGACACTGAGGTTGTTGAGTTTTGCAGTAAGAAGAACGTGTTGTGCACATGGAGAGCAGGCAGCACTTTGCCTGGTAAGGATCGTTTAAACTTCCCTTTATTTGTACTACCCATGAATTCAGAACTACTATAATTTTATGCAGAATATTCCAATAATTTCCCAAAGCTTTTAATGTGTCACATGACATTATAAATATGGTTAAGTTGGAAAAGAAAAGGAACACAGTATATGAAAGTGTAATATACTTTAAGAATCTCCGTATGTGCTGTACTAGGTATGTCTGAGCCTCTTACCTGCTAGAGCAAACATGGTGGTGGCGGTGATGGTGGTGACAGTGATGATGACAGAGACAATGATAATTGGCCACCTTACAAAGTGCCAATTATGTGTCTGGCATCGTGGCAACTGAATTACACACATTCATGTAAATTTTATGCCTAATCAAGTTGGCACTGTAAAGGTGATTTTCCCCACATTTTAGTAAAGGGTTTGAACTTCTGAGGAGTTAAATAATTTGTTCCTCAAATCAATGAAGCGATAATTAAGAAAATAACCTGGATTTGAATTTACATACAAGTAGTCATCGATATAACTCAAAATTCACATAACACTGGTTGTGAGAGCCTGAAATTTGGATCGAAGAAGGGTAGAAATCAACCAAAATTATGATATGATATTGCTAAAAGCAGGGTTTCAAAGAAAGAAAATACTTTTACTATCACACAAAAGAAGTGTATTTTATTCAAGAAATGGAGGATAAGTAACAATTGCTCATCTGGCAGAAACCACTGCCCAGGTGACAGACACACACAGAAGACACTGAGAGAATCCTCAGAGGGCGCTCAGGAGGAGAGATACTGCCCTTCCCTCTGAGGCTCTGGGATGCTTTTTCGGATACCTCCCAGAGGGAAGCAGCATAGCAGACTCAGATAGGAAACCTCTGACCGTCAGGAATCCCCACACGCACACTGCAGGCTGAAGGGTGGAAAGCTTCTCCTGTATCCATGATAGGCTTTGAAGAGAAGATGAAGATGGAGCTGTGGAACTAGATGAGCTGATTGTCCTTATCCTTTCCAGAGGCAGATAAAACCTGAAGCTGTTACTTGTCCTTGGGTGGGCACTTCTGCTGGCATTGTTGGGGAGGTGGCACAGGAGTGCATTTCTCAGTGCACTTTATAGGTGGGCAAGGGTCTGTACCCTTGGTAGGTGAGCAAGGATCAGGGCACTTAGTTGGGCATACTGGAGGTAGCTTGCACTGCTCCTTGCACTGCTGCTTGCACTGCTGCTCTTGAGAAGACATCTTTCTGGAGTCTTAATATCTGAAAGAAAGTATATGACCACGTTCACCAGAAGGAATTCCTTCAGAGAGAAGACCCAAAGCTTTGACAACTCAAATAGACAGGATCTCTCCAATCTCAAAATATGGGTGTTAATCTCTTTAACACCTTTTAATGAATTTCTGACTTCTCTCTCGTTCTTTAGCAAATCTATTCATCAGCCCAGAGACAACCTTCTCTTCTCATACAACATTTCCAAAGAAAATATCTTTTTTAAAAGAAACCAGCAGTGTTTTCTCTTTTGGTTTCTTTCCTTTTTTGTTTTATTGAAAACGTCATCTTCAAAAAAGGCCGTCACAAGTTCTAAAATCCTCACCAAGCTCACAAGCAAGTTCTATCACCATTTTTTCTCATGAGGTCCCGACAGCATTACTTATGTGCAAAGCAAAGGGCAATCAGGATGAATGTAAGGGCATCACACCTTCTAAGATTAATACCTCTGAAATCACAGCAGAGATCCAAGAGAAAGGCACAGAAAAAGGTAAATACTTTACTGTTTATCCCTTCATGTCAAAATTTCCTTTTAATTTCTTGTTCAATAGAGGAATTCAAACTAGGTGTCAGAAATCTAGTGAATACAATATAACATTGTGCCCAGATTCCAAGTTCCCATCCACTAAGTAACATTATACCCTTGATCATAACTTTGGACCCATCAAATTTGCGGTCTCCAGCATAAACTCAACATGCGGGGGCCCGAGAACAAAGTTGAACTGAAGCATCAGACTCACCAGGTTCTCCAAAGTCAATCGGAACTCGAGTAGCAGGAGGATAGCTGTCGTGCAGTAGAGGCCCTTTTTATTGGGGTTTGCTGCCCCACCCAGGGGGAAGCGGAGCTACCAAAACCGGCCTGGTTCAGTCATTTCCAAACCCAATGCAAATCCATCCATAACTGGCTTGGCAGGGACTCTAAAAACAGGAAATGTCCTGCGCCAGGATCTCCTCACTAGATTATGTTCTCATGACTCACAGAGTCGCTGCCTTAGCTCTCCGTTTCAGCAGTTTATGGCAGTGGGAGGATTTTGAAGCTTCTCTAACTTGCAGACAAACGTTCCGTTTCTTGATTGGGGAAGATGACCCTTTTCTATCTTTCACCTTCCTTGACTTCTAAAACTGCCTGCCTAGTTGCACTTGAACTGGTGGCCATTTTAGTGTGCATACTGGTTTGAGAAAGGCCTGGCTACCTGGTGACACCATTCTCTTTATCTCAAGCCCCTCTTATAATGCATTTCCTCTTGATCCATGGCTTGCTAAGTGAAGTCTCTTCTCCTCTTCTAAAATGGACTGAGGGAAGGTTGCGGATCATCTCCGATGACTTCCCACCGTGATACTTAAATACGTTTAGTAAAGTGGTCAGCTCTAGGGACCCCCTTTCACTGCTTTGCTCCTTCAAATTAAGAACATCCAGCAGTCACATTCTTATGAACTTTGTAAATCTGTTTCACTTCCGGCCACAAGGAATTCACTAGGAGCGTAGTTTCGTCTACCATAATTCCAAGCAGCTGGCAGATCAGAACCTAGACTTACAATACAAACCAAGCCTTTTACTCATACCTCCCAAACGTGACATACCACCTGCTCTTACCTAACTTCTCCCAAAGGACCTCTTTGGATTTCTTCAACTTTTGAAGAAAGCTCAGAGGAGTGTTTAAATATGCTGGCTTCCTGTCCCTTTGAAATTTTTGGAAAACCCTATCTAATATGCAATGCCATTCATGTCACTAATTTTATATGTATTTAATAGTTACGAATTATTTAAATACATGTTTTGTTTCACATCAAATCTAGGGGTAAATTCCAGAGAGAGTTGATATCCCTTTGTTAAAAATGCAGTCACTGAAGTTCATTGCCATTCATATACAACTTCTTAATGATTAATAATAAGTTTGTTAAAATTTTAACCTACGTTTTACACTTTCCATTTTGCTCACTGTGGAACATATGTCAAATAAGCCTATTTCCTGCTCTACTTTCTTCATAGAATTTGTCAGTGTGCTGGAAGGAAGGTTTGGTGGTTGATTTATGGGTCAGCTTCCCTGGCATATGGACCCCGGTTATCTGGTCAAATATTATTCTGGGTGTTTCTGTAAGGATGCTTTTGCATGAGACTATTATTTACATCAGTGACCTGAGTAAAGGCGGTTGCCTTCTATAAGGTGGGAATTCCTCTTCCAATCCATGGACTGCCTCAATATAGCAAGGCTGACCGTCACCGAGGTAAAAGACGATTACCCTGTTGGATGGGCTTCCAGCAGGCTTTCAGCTCTGCAGATTTTGAGTTTGCCAAACTTTGTAATCTCTCAATCTCTCTCAATCTCTCTCTCTCTCTCTCTCTCTCTTTCCCTCTCTCTCTCACTCTCTCTCACTTTCTGTAACATATTTCTGTATGTATATATATATATATTTATATATTGAAATATTTAATTTGAATATTCCATCTGACTTATCATGTACATGATTACCTGTGGGCAATTAAAATAAAACATTTCAAAGTTATTATAAAGTGAAGTTAAAGTAAAAAATACTAATGTGACGTGACACATCTGATGTGGAATTATGACAAATATAATGAACTTTTTAGAAAATAACTGAAGTTCAGGAAACAGTGCCCTAGCATGTTCTCCAAATATCTTATTTCTACCTTTTCAGAGATTCAGCTGTCAACAGTTCTTCTACAGTTCCTCTCTTCTCTCCAAGACCTGAACACTACACTTTTCTCTGCTGTCCCCTTGGGCACTAAAGCTTCTCGTGATGGGCCATGGCTGGTGAAGGGCCGTGTCTGGTTTAGAAATAAAGTTGCAACTCTCACTTTATATTACTGTGGAATGTGGGAACACATGTTTCATGGAATCAGGATGTCCCTCTCACCTAACATGAACACTTCCCTAGAGTGCCGTCGTGTGCTTAAAATTCCTTTATCAGGAAATAAATCCCTTGTACTCCATAAGTAAATATCAGGTTTCAATTGTGTGAAACCAAAAATAGATGTAAGATACCACTTAAGACTCACAGCATCACATATAAGTGATTGAGAGTGGGGTTGGGAGTGGAGAGAAGATCAGAGCGCTAAGATCTGAAATCTAGATGAAATATGGACTTAGGGCTCATCTGATATACTTGCTTTCTTCTGCTCTTTCCAAACATGTTTTATGGCTTTGAAGACAGTAATACGAAAAGGTTTTCACTGTTTATTCTCGGTCTTCCTTTTCAACCCTCCAGAACCCTCAACCTGCCATATTACCTTCACTGCCCCATATATACAACATAACTGTCCAAGTTGGTGCTTTGACATGTTGCCCGTACATTTAGTAATAATCCTTTCCTATCTTTCATAATTCTACCTGCAGTCTGAAGGAAGAACTGGCCTAGTAACGTGTCTTGGGCAATTAATCAGGAAGCTTCTTAAGAATGTCATTTTATAATAGAAAAGGAGGAAGAAGAGGAGAATGAAGAGGAGAGGAAGAGAAAGAGGAGACACTTGAGACTTGAGAAGAGTCACCAGATAAGCATGTGCCAGAAGAACAGGACCTAACGTTTCCCTCAAGCTCAGCCACATCTTCACTACTATAAATTATTTAAATATTATAATAAATTGCTATAAAAATGAAATTACAGTATATAATATATAATTGAGAAAACATAAAGTTGTTTAAAAATGAACACATCTAATAAACTGCTAAGAAAAATCACTGCTTCTATTTTGCCCTATTTAGTGTTAGGAGTCTTCTATTTTCATAAACCCACAGACATGCATACATGTCTTTCAGGGTACTGATCTGAGATCTTTTATCTTTTGCAACATAGATGCTTCCAGCCATAAGTTGCTCTCTATGCGCTGCATTACATTTTTCCCTAAAGGTCTTCTATGCTTTATTTGCCTTTTCATTCATCCCATAGTATTTTCTATTTCTTTGTTATTTCTTCTTCGAGCCATTGTTTACTTAGGAATCTGTTTCCAAACTCATAGATGTCACAGAAACAGAGACTAGAATGGTGGTCAGCAGGGGCTGAGGGATTCGGCAAAAGAGGAGATGTTGAGCAATGGGTACAAGACTGCATCATACGATGAAGAAGCTCTAGGAGTCTATGGAACATCATGGTGAGTCTAGTTAATAACACTCGGTCGTGTAGTTGAAACTTGCTCAGAAAATAGACCTTAAGCATTCTCGTCACACAAACACACACACACACACACACACACACACACACAGACATACACATATTTAAATGGTTAATGTTGAAGTGATTAATGTGTTAATTGACCGATGGTGATAATCACTGCACAAAGTACACATATGTCAAATCATCCCATTATGCACCGTAAATATGTCCAATTTAATTTGTTCGTTATACCTCAGAAATACCAGATGGAAAAGATGAAAGAAGAACCATCCTACGAAACAGTAACAAAGTTTGAGAATGTTTGTGTTCCTCCTCCTCCTTGCCTCTCTTAGGCTCTGATACTACTCTCTGAGAGAGCTTCCCTTAACAATTCTTCTCTGCGGGCCTTGTATCCACCTCACAGTGGATAATCCCTTCTCGTCACCTATACTGACCACATCTGAAGTAGGTAGTGTGGAAAGGGGGGAAAGGAGGGCTGGAAAGTCATTACAATTCTTGAAAAATCAGTCTTTTTTGTTTTGGCACGTACTTTATTTAGTTGTCAATTCCCTCAAAAACTTATTAGACACCCGACATAATTCATTCTTCCAATCATTTCTCTGTCCCAGGGACCTCACTCAGGTCCTTTTCTGGAAGTAATTTTCTGGCCTGATTAAATTTCTGCCTTGATCCCTGAACATAATTCAACTACCATGAGGCTCCCTGACACACAGGTGGATAGACTACAACTTCTGTCTCTTTTCTCTCTTGTTACAGTCAACTGAAATTGGACTTCGAGTTCAAAACCACCTCTAATCTCATATCTTACTCTTTAGGGATTACAAGTGTTGAGTTTCCTAATTCAACAAGGTTTTGAATATCTGGTCTGTATTTTTTTCTTTCCATTATTTTTTTTATTTCTGACCTGCCCGCCAGAAATTTTTTTCTCAATGTACATTTATTGAAATTCCCTGGTCAAATCAACAAGTGACCAATATTTGGACTGCATCTCAGAATACCATGGACAACCATTACTGCAAACATTTTGCCATTGAATAAAATGTATCACCACATTTATGGCTTCCAATATCAGACTCCTTGCCAACCACCTCCAGACTCTAAGCCAATGCCATAATTTTAAGATTTGTTACAGAAGCATCCCACCTCAAAGACTAATTTCTGTGTCAGGTCAAATAACACTAGCTAGAGGAGAGACAACTCCCAAATATCAGGGTTGATTTCTCACTCAGGTACTAGTGTGATAAGGGTTGGGCAGTAATCTGGACATCTTTTTTTTCTTGCAGTTCTGACATCTTGGACTACTTTACTTCTAGGACCACAAGAAGAGATATGCTTAAAGAACACATCCCTTTTCACGGCTTACTGGACCTGTAAGCTACGCACTTAGAAAACAAGCTGCATAGCAACAGTCATTTTGTAAATCTAGATAAACATTGGAAACCCCAGTGTACCTCACAAGTGGGGTCAAATCAGTCAAAAAAGTAATTTCAGATGTGAAAAAATATAATAAGACACTGAGGTTGTTGAGTTTTGCAGTAAGAAGAACGTGTTGTGCACATGGAGAGCAGGCAGCACTTTGCCTGGTAAGGACCGTTTAAACTTCCCTTTATTTGTACTACCCATGAATTCAGAACTACTATAATTTTATGCAGAATATTCCAATAATTTCCCAAAGCTTTTAATGTGTCACATGACATTATAAATATGGTTAAGTTGGAAAAGAAAAGGAACACAGTATATGAAAGTGTAATATACTTTAAGAATCTCCGTATGTGCTGTACTAGGTATGTCTGAGCCTCTTACCTGCTAGAGCAAACATGGTGGTGGCGGTGATGGTGGTGACAGTGATGATGACAGAGACAATGATAATTGGCCACCTTACAAAGTGCCAATTATGTGTCTGGCATCGTGGCAACTGAATTACACACATTCATGTAAATTTTATGCCTAATCAAGTTGGCACTGTAAAGGTGATTTTCCCCACATTTTAGTAAAGGGATTGAACTTCTGAGGAGTTAAATAATTTGTTCCTCAAATCAATGAAACGATAATTAAGAAAATAACCTGGATTTGAATTTACATACAAGTAGTCATCGATATAACTCAAAATTCACATAACACTGGTTGTGAGAGCCTGAAATTTGGATCGAAGAAGGGTAGAAATCAACCAAAATTATGATATGATATTGCTAAAAGCAGGGTTTCAAAGAAAGAAAATACTTTTACTATCACACAAAAGAAGTGTATTTTATTCAAGAAATGGAGGATAAGTAACAATTGCTCATCTGGCAGAAACCACTGCCCAGGTGACAGACACACACAGAAGACACTGAGAGAATCCTCAGAGGGCGCTCAGGAGGAGAGATACGGCCCTTCCCTCTGAGGCTCTGGGATGCTTTTTCGGATACCTCCCAGAGGGAAGCAGCATAGCAGACTCAGATAGGAAACCTCTGACCGTCAGGAATCCCCACACGCACACTGCAGGCTGAAGGGTGGAAAGCTTCTCCTGTATCCATGATAGGCTTTGAAGAGAAGATGAAGATGGAGCTGTGGAACTAGATGAGCTGATTGTCCTTATCCTTTCCAGAGGCAGATAAAACCTGAAGCTGTTACTTGTCCTTGGGTGGGCACTTCTGCTGGCATTGTTGGGGAGGTGGCACAGGAGTGCATTTCTCAGTGCACTTTATAGGTGGGCAAGGGTCTGTACCCTTGGTAGGTGAGCAAGGATCAGGGCACTTAGTTGGGCACACTGGAGGTAGCTTGCACTGCTCCTTGCACTGCTGCTTGCACTGCTGCTCTTGAGAAGACATCTTTCTGGAGTCTTAATATCTGAAAGAAAGTATATGACCACGTTCACCAGAAGGAATTCCTTCAGAGAGAAGACCCATAGCTTTGACAACTCAAATAGACAGGATCTCTCCAATCTCAAAATATGGGTGTTAATCTCTTTAATACCTTTTAATGAATTTCTGACTTCTCTCTCGTTCTTTAGCAAATCTATTCATCAGCCCAGAGACAACCTTCTCTTCTCATACAACATTTCCAAAGAAAATATCTTTTTTAAAAGAAACCAGCAGTGTTTTCTCTTTTGGTTTCTTTCCTTTTTTGTTTTATTGAAAACGTCATCTTCAAAAAAGGCCGTCACAAGTTCTAAAATCCTCACCAAGCTCACAAGCAAGTTCTACCACCATTTTTTCTCATGAGGTCCCGACAGCATTACTTATGTGCAAAGCAAAGGGCAATCAGGATGAATGTAAAGGCATCACACCTTCTAAGATTAATGCCTCTGAAATCACAGCAGAGGTCCAAGAGAAAGGCACAGAAAAAGGTAAATACTTTACTCTTTATCCCTTCATGTCAAAATTTCCTTTTAATTTCTTGTTCAATAGAGGAATTCAAACTAGGTGTCAGAAATCTAGTAAATACAATATAACATTGTGCCCAGATTCCAAGTTCCCATCCACTAAGTAACATTATACCCTTGATCATAACTTTGGACCCATCAAATTTGAGGTCTCCAGCATAAACTCAACATTCGGGGGCCCGAGAACAAAGTTGAACTGAAGCATCAGACTCACCAGGTTCTCCAAAGTCAATCGGAACTCGAGTAGCAGGAGGATAGCTGTCGTGCAGTAGAGGCCCTTTTTATTGGGGTTTGCTGCCCCACCCAGGGGGAAGCGGAGCTACCAAAACCGGCCTGGTTCAGTCATTTCCAAACCCAATGCAAATCCATCCATAACTGGCTTGGCAGGGACCCTGAAAACAGGATATGTCCTGCGCCAGGATCTCCTCACTAGATTATGTTCTCATGGCTCACAGAGTCGCTGCCTTAGCTCTCCGTTTCAGCAGTTTATGGCAGTGGGAGGATTTTGAAGCTTCTCTAACTTGCAGACAAACGTTCCGTTTCTTGATTGGGGAAGATGACCCTTTTCTATCTTTCACCTTCCTTGACTTCTAAAACTGCCTGCCTAGTTGCACTTGAACTGGTGGCCATTTTAGTGTGCATACTGGTTTGAGAAAGGCCTGGCTACCTGGTGACACCATTCTCTTTATCTCAAGCCCCTCTTATAATGCATTTCCTCTTGATCCATGGCTTGCTAAGTGAAGTCTCTTCTCCTCTTCTAAAATGGACTGAGGGAAGGTTGCGGATCATCTCCGATGACTTCCCACCGTGATACTTAAATACGTTTAGTAAAGTGGTCAGCTCTAGGGACCCCCTTTCACTGCTTTGCTCCTTCAAATTAAGAACATCCAGCAGTCACATTCTTATGAACTTTGTAAATCTGTTTCACTTCCGGCCACAAGGAATTCACTAGGAGCGTAGTTTCGTCTACCATAATTCCAAGCAGCTGGCAGATCAGAACCTAGACTTACAATACAAACCAAGCCTTTTACTCATACCTCCCAAACGTGACATACCACCTGCTCTTACCTAACTTCTCCCAAAGGACCTCTTTGGATTTCTTCAACTTTTGAAGAAAGCTCAGAGGAGTGTTTAAATATGCTGGCTTCCTGTCCCTTTGAAATTTTTGGAAAACCCTATCTAATATGCAATGCCATTCATGTCACTAATTTTATATGTATTTAATAGTTACGAATTATTTAAATACATGTTTTGTTTCACATCAAATCTAGGGGTAAATTCCAGAGAGAGTTGATATCCCTTTGTTAAAAATGCAGTCACTGAAGTTCATTGCCATTCATATACAACTTCTTAATGATTAATAATAAGTTTGTTAAAATTTTAACCTACGTTTTACACTTTCCGTTTTGCTCACTGTGGAACATATGTCAAATAAGCCTATTTCCTGCTCTACTTTCTTCATAGAATTTGTCAGTGTGCTGGAAGGAAGGTTTGGTGGTTGATTTATGGGTCAGCTTCCCTGGCATATGGACCCCGGTTATCTGGTCAAATATTATTCTGGGTGTTTCTGTAAGGATGCTTTTGCATGAGACTATTATTTACATCAGTGACCTGAGTAAAGGCGGTTGCCTTCTATAAGGTGGGAATTCCTCTTCCAATCCATGGACTGCCTCAATATAGCAAGGCTGACCGTCACCGAGGTAAAAGACGATTACCCTGTTGGATGGGCTTCCAGCAGGCTTTCAGCTCTGCAGATTTTGAGTTTGCCAAACTTTGTAATCTCTCAATCTCTCTCAATCTCTCTCTCTCTCTCTCTCTCTCTTTCCCTCTCTCTCTCACTCTCTCTCACTTTCTGTAACATATTTCTGTATGTATATATATATATATTTATATATTGAAATATTTAATTTGAATATTCCATCTGACTTATCATGTACATGATTACCTGTGGGCAATTAAAATAAAACATTTCAAAGTTATTATAAAGTGAAGTTAAAGTAAAAAATACTAATGTGACGTGACACATCTGATGTGGAATTATGACAAATATAATGAACTTTTTAGAAAATAACTGAAGTTCAGGAAACAGTGCCCTAGCATGTTCTCCAAATATCTTATTTCTACCTTTTCAGAGATTCAGCTGTCAACAGTTCTTCTACAGTTCCTCTCTTCTCTCCAAGACCTGAACACTACACTTTTCTCTGCTGTCCCCTTGGGCACTAAAGCTTCTCGTGATGGGCCATGGCTGGTGAAGGGCCGTGTCTGGTTTAGAAATAAAGTTGCAACTCTCACTTTATATTACTGTGGAATGTGGGAACACATGTTTCATGGAATCAGGATGTCCCTCTCACCTAACATGAACACTTCCCTAGAGTGCCGTCGTGTGCTTAAAATTCCTTTATCAGGAAATAAATCCCTTGTACTCCATAAGTAAATATCAGGTTTCAATTGTGTGAAACCAAAAATAGATATAAGATACCACTTAAGACTCACAGCATCACATATAAGTGATTGAGAGTGGGGTTGGGAGTGGAGAGAAGATCAGAGCGCTAAGATCTGAAATCTAGATGAAATATGGACTTAGGGCTCATCTGATATACTTGCTTTCTTCTGCTCTTTCCAAACATGTTTTATGGCTTTGAAGACAGTAATACGAAAAGGTTTTCACTGTTTATTCTCGGTCTTCCTTTTCAACCCTCCAGAACCCTCAACCTGCCATATTACCTTCACTGCCCCATATATACAACATAACTGTCCAAGTTGGTGCTTTGACATGTTGCCCGTACATTTAGTAATAATCCTTTCCTATCTTTCATAATTCTACCTGCAGTCTGAAGGAAGAACTGGCCTAGTAACGTGTCTTGGGCAATTAATCAGGAAGCTTCTTAAGAATGTCATTTTATAATAGAAAAGGAGGAAGAAGAGGAGAATGAAGAGGAGAGGAAGAGAAAGAGGAGACACTTGAGACTTGAGAAGAGTCACCAGATAAGCATGTGCCAGAAGAACAGGACCTAACGTTTCCCTCAAGCTCAGCCACATCTTCACTACTATAAATTATTTAAATATTATAATAAATTGCTATAAAAATGAAATTACAGTATATAATATATAATTGAGAAAACATAAAGTTGTTTAAAAATGAACACATCTAATAAACTGCTAAGAAAAATCACTGCTTCTATTTTGCCCTATTTAGTGTTAGGAGTCTTCTATTTTCATAAACCCACAGACATGCATACATGTCTTTCAGGGTACTGATCTGAGATCTTTTATCTTTTGCAACATAGATGCTTCCAGCCATAAGTTGCTCTCTATGCGCTGCATTACATTTTTCCCTAAAGGTCTTCTATGCTTTATTTGCCTTTTCATTCATCCCATAGTATTTTCTATTTCTTTGTTATTTCTTCTTCGAGCCATTGTTTACTTAGGAATCTGTTTCCAAACTCATAGATGTCACAGAAACAGAGACTAGAATGGTGGTCAGCAGGGGCTGAGGGATTCGGCAAAAGAGGAGATGTTGAGCAATGGGTACAAGACTGCATCATACGATGAAGAAGCTCTAGGAGTCTATGGAACATCATGGTGAGTCTAGTTAATAACACTCGGTCGTGTAGTTGAAACTTGCTCAGAAAATAGACCTTAAGCATTCTCATCACACAAACACACACACACACACACACACACACACACACACACACACACACACACAAATACACACACATACACATATTTAAATGGTTAATGTTGAAGTGATTAATGTGTTAATTGACCGATGGTGATAATCACTGCACAAAGTACACATATGTCAAATCATCCCATTATGCACCGTAAATATGTCCAATTTAATTTGTTCGTTATACCTCAGAAATACCAGATGGAAAAGATGAAAGAAGAACCATCCTACGAAACAGTAACAAAGTTTGAGAATGTTTGTGTTCCTCCTCCTCCTTGCCTCTCTTAGGCTCTGATACTACTCTCTGAGAGAGCTTCCCTTAACAATTCTTCTCTGCGGGCCTTGTATCCACCTCACAGTGGATAATCCCTTCTCGTCACCTATACTGACCACATCTGAAGTAGGTAGTGTGGAAAGGGGGGAAAGGAGGGCTGGAAAGTCATTACAATTCTTGAAAAATCAGTCTTTTTTGTTTTGGCACGTACTTTATTTAGTTGTCAATTCCCTCAAAAACTTATTAGACACCCGACATAATTCATTCTTCCAATCATTTCTCTGTCCCAGGGACCTCACTCAGGTCCTTTTCTGGAAGTAATTTTCTGGCCTGATTAAATTTCTGCCTTGATCCCTGAACATAATTCAACTACCATGAGGCTCCCTGACACACAGGTGGATAGACTACAACTTCTGTCTCTTTTCTCTCTTGTTACAGTCAACTGAAATTGGACTTCGAGTTCAAAACCACCTCTAATCTCATATCTTACTCTTTAGGGATTACAAGTGTTGAGTTTCCTAATTCAACAAGGTTTTGAATATCTGGTCTGTATTTTTTTCTTTCCATTATTTTTTTTATTTCTGACCTGCCCGCCAGAAATTTTTTTCTCAATGTACATTTATTGAAATTCCCTGGTCAAATCAACAAGTGACCAATATTTGGACTGCATCTCAGAATACCATGGACAACCATTACTGCAAACATTTTGCCATTGAATAAAATGTATCACCACATTTATGGCTTCCAATATCAGACTCCTTGCCAACCACCTCCAGACTCTAAGCCAATGCCATAATTTTAAGATTTGTTACAGAAGCATCCCACCTCAAAGACTAATTTCTGTGTCAGGTCAAATAACACTAGCTAGAGGAGAGACAACTCCCAAATATCAGTGTTGATTTCTCACTCAGGTACTAGTGTGATAAGGGTTGGGCAGTAATCTGGACATCTTTTTTTTCTTGCAGTTCTGACATCTTGGACTACTTTACTTCTAGGACCACAAGAAGAGATATGCTTAAAGAACACATCCCTTTTCACGGCTTACTGGACCTGTAAGCTACGCACTTAGAAAACAAGCTGCATAGCAACAGTCATTTTGTAAATCTAGATAAACATTGGAAACCCCAGTGTACCTCACAAGTGGGGTCAAATCAGTCAAAAAAGTAATTTCAGATGTGAAAAAATATAATAAGACACTGAGGTTGTTGAGTTTTGCAGTAAGAAGAACGTGTTGTGCACATGGAGAGCAGGCAGCACTTTGCCTGGTAAGGACCGTTTAAACTTCCCTTTATTTGTACTACCCATGAATTCAGAACTACTATAATTTTATGCAGAATATTCCAATAATTTCCCAAAGCTTTTAATGTGTCACATGACATTATAAATATGGTTAAGTTGGAAAAGAAAAGGAACACAGTATATGAAAGTGTAATATACTTTAAGAATCTCCGTATGTGCTGTACTAGGTATGTCTGAGCCTCTTACCTGCTAGAGCAAACATGGTGGTGGCGGTGATGGTGGTGACAGTGATGATGACAGAGACAATGATAATTGGCCACCTTACAAAGTGCCAATTATGTGTCTGGCATCGTGGCAACTGAATTACACACATTCATGTAAATTTTATGCCTAATCAAGTTGGCACTGTAAAGGTGATTTTCCCCACATTTTAGTAAAGGGATTGAACTTCTGAGGAGTTAAATAATTTGTTCCTCAAATCAATGAAACGATAATTAAGAAAATAACCTGGATTTGAATTTACATACAAGTAGTCATCGATATAACTCAAAATTCACATAACACTGGTTGTGAGAGCCTGAAATTTGGATCGAAGAAGGGTAGAAATCAACCAAAATTATGATATGATATTGCTAAAAGCAGGGTTTCAAAGAAAGAAAATACTTTTACTATCACACAAAAGAAGTGTATTTTATTCAAGAAATGGAGGATAAGTAACAATTGCTCATCTGGCAGAAACCACTGCCCAGGTGACAGACACACACAGAAGACACTGAGAGAATCCTCAGAGGGCACTCAGGAGGAGAGATACTGCCCTTCCCTCTGAGGCTCTGGGATGCTTTTTCGGATACCTCCCAGAGGGAAGCAGCATAGCAGACTCAGATAGGAAACCTCTGACCGTCAGGAATCCCCACACGCACACTGCAGGCTGAAGGGTGGAAAGCTTCTCCTGTATCCATGATAGGCTTTGAAGAGAAGATGAAGATGGAGCTGTGGAACTAGATGAGCTGATTGTCCTTATCCTTTCCAGAGGCAGATAAAACCTGAAGCTGTTACTTGTCCTTGGGTGGGCACTTCTGCTGGCATTGTTGGGGAGGTGGCACAGGAGTGCATTTCTCAGTGCACTTTATAGGTGGGCAAGGGTCTGTACCCTTGGTAGGTGAGCAAGGATCAGGGCACTTAGTTGGGCACACTGGAGGTAGCTTGCACTGCTCCTTGCACTGCTGCTTGCACTGCTGCTCTTGAGAAGACATCTTTCTGGAGTCTTAATATCTGAAAGAAAGTATATGACCACGTTCACCAGAAGGAATTCCTTCAGAGAGAAGACCCATAGCTTTGACAACTCAAATAGACAGGATCTCTCCAATCTCAAAATATGGGTGTTAATCTCTTTAATACCTTTTAATGAATTTCTGACTTCTCTCTCGTTCTTTAGCAAATCTATTCATCAGCCCAGAGACAACCTTCTCTTCTCATACAACATTTCCAAAGAAAATATCTTTTTTAAAAGAAACCAGCAGTGTTTTCTCTTTTGGTTTCTTTCCTTTTTTGTTTTATTGAAAACGTCATCTTCAAAAAAGGCCGTCACAAGTTCTAAAATCCTCACCAAGCTCACAAGCAAGTTCTACCACCATTTTTTCTCATGAGGTCCCGACAGCATTACTTATGTGCAAAGCAAAGGGCAATCAGGATGAATGTAAAGGCATCACACCTTCTAAGATTAATGCCTCTGAAATCACAGCAGAGGTCCAAGAGAAAGGCACAGAAAAAGGTAAATACTTTACTCTTTATCCCTTCATGTCAAAATTTCCTTTTAATTTCTTGTTTAATAGAGGAATTCAAACTAGGTGTCAGAAATCTAGTAAATACAATATAACATTGTGCCCAGATTCCAAGTTCCCATCCACTAAGTAACATTATACCCTTGATCATAACTTTGGACCCATCAAATTTGAGGTCTCCAGCATAAACTCAACATTCGGGGGCCCGAGAACAAAGTTGAACTGAAGCATCAGACTCACCAGGTTCTCCAAAGTCAATCGGAACTCGAGTAGCAGGAGGATAGCTGTCGTGCAGTAGAGGCCCTTTTTATTGGGGTTTGCTGCCCCACCCAGGGGGAAGCGGAGCTACCAAAACCGGCCTGGTTCAGTCATTTCCAAACCCAATGCAAATCCATCCATAACTGGCTTGGCAGGGACCCTGAAAACAGGATATGTCCTGCGCCAGGATCTCCTCACTAGATTATGTTCTCATGGCTCACAGAGTCGCTGCCTTAGCTCTCCGTTTCAGCAGTTTATGGCAGTGGGAGGATTTTGAAGCTTCTCTAACTTGCAGACAAACGTTCCGTTTCTTGATTGGGGAAGATGACCCTTTTCTATCTTTCACCTTCCTTGACTTCTAAAACTGCCTGCCTAGTTGCACTTGAACTGGTGGCCATTTTAGTGTGCATACTGGTTTGAGAAAGGCCTGGCTACCTGGTGACACCATTCTCTTTATCTCAAGCCCCTCTTATAATGCATTTCCTCTTGATCCATGGCTTGCTAAGTGAAGTCTCTTCTCCTCTTCTAAAATGGACTGAGGGAAGGTTGCGGATCATCTCCGATGACTTCCCACCGTGATACTTAAATACGTTTAGTAAAGTGGTCAGCTCTAGGGACCCCCTTTCACTGCTTTGCTCCTTCAAATTAAGAACATCCAGCAGTCACATTCTTATGAACTTTGTAAATCTGTTTCACTTCCGGCCACAAGGAATTCACTAGGAGCGTAGTTTCGTCTACCATAATTCCAAGCAGCTGGCAGATCAGAACCTAGACTTACAATACAAACCAAGCCTTTTACTCATACCTCCCAAACGTGACATACCACCTGCTCTTACCTAACTTCTCCCAAAGGACCTCTTTGGATTTCTTCAACTTTTGAAGAAAGTTCAGAGGAGTGTTTAAATATGCTGGCTTCCTGTCCCTTTGAAATTTTTGGAAAACCCTATCTAATATGCAATGCCATTCATGTCACTAATTTTATATGTATTTAATAGTTACGAATTATTTAAATACATGTTTTGTTTCACATCAAATCTAGGGGTAAATTCCAGAGAGAGTTGATATCCCTTTGTTAAAAATGCAGTCACTGAAGTTCATTGCCATTCATATACAACTTCTTAATGATTAATAATAAGTTTGTTAAAATTTTAACCTACGTTTTACACTTTCCGTTTTGCTCACTGTGGAACATATGTCAAATAAGCCTATTTCCTGCTCTACTTTCTTCATAGAATTTGTCAGTGTGCTGGAAGGAAGGTTTGGTGGTTGATTTATGGGTCAGCTTCCCTGGCATATGGACCCCGGTTATCTGGTCAAATATTATTCTGGGTGTTTCTGTAAGGATGCTTTTGCATGAGACTATTATTTACATCAGTGACCTGAGTAAAGGCGGTTGCCTTCTATAAGGTGGGAATTCCTCTTCCAATCCATGGACTGCCTCAATATAGCAAGGCTGACCGTCACCGAGGTAAAAGACGATTACCCTGTTGGATGGGCTTCCAGCAGGCTTTCAGCTCTGCAGATTTTGAGTTTGCCAAACTTTGTAATCTCTCAATCTCTCTCAATCTCTCTCTCTCTCTCTCTCTCTCTTTCCCTCTCTCTCTCACTCTCTCTCACTTTCTGTAACATATTTCTGTATGTATATATATATATATTTATATATTGAAATATTTAATTTGAATATTCCATCTGACTTATCATGTACATGATTACCTGTGGGCAATTAAAATAAAACATTTCAAAGTTATTATAAAGTGAAGTTAAAGTAAAAAATACTAATGTGACGTGACACATCTGATGTGGAATTATGACAAATATAATGAACTTTTTAGAAAATAACTGAAGTTCAGGAAACAGTGCCCTAGCATGTTCTCCAAATATCTTATTTCTACCTTTTCAGAGATTCAGCTGTCAACAGTTCTTCTACAGTTCCTCTCTTCTCTCCAAGACCTGAACACTACACTTTTCTCTGCTGTCCCCTTGGGCACTAAAGCTTCTCGTGATGGGCCATGGCTGGTGAAGGGCCGTGTCTGGTTTAGAAATAAAGTTGCAACTCTCACTTTATATTACTGTGGAATGTGGGAACACATGTTTCATGGAATCAGGATGTCCCTCTCACCTAACATGAACACTTCCCTAGAGTGCCGTCGTGTGCTTAAAATTCCTTTATCAGGAAATAAATCCCTTGTACTCCATAAGTAAATATCAGGTTTCAATTGTGTGAAACCAAAAATAGATATAAGATACCACTTAAGACTCACAGCATCACATATAAGTGATTGAGAGTGGGGTTGGGAGTGGAGAGAAGATCAGAGCGCTAAGATCTGAAATCTAGATGAAATATGGACTTAGGGCTCATCTGATATACTTGCTTTCTTCTGCTCTTTCCAAACATGTTTTATGGCTTTGAAGACAGTAATACGAAAAGGTTTTCACTGTTTATTCTCGGTCTTCCTTTTCAACCCTCCAGAACCCTCAACCTGCCATATTACCTTCACTGCCCCATATATACAACATAACTGTCCAAGTTGGTGCTTTGACATGTTGCCCGTACATTTAGTAATAATCCTTTCCTATCTTTCATAATTCTACCTGCAGTCTGAAGGAAGAACTGGCCTAGTAACGTGTCTTGGGCAATTAATCAGGAAGCTTCTTAAGAATGTCATTTTATAATAGAAAAGGAGGAAGAAGAGGAGAATGAAGAGGAGAGGAAGAGAAAGAGGAGACACTTGAGACTTGAGAAGAGTCACCAGATAAGCATGTGCCAGAAGAACAGGACCTAACGTTTCCCTCAAGCTCAGCCACATCTTCACTACTATAAATTATTTAAATATTATAATAAATTGCTATAAAAATGAAATTACAGTATATAATATATAATTGAGAAAACATAAAGTTGTTTAAAAATGAACACATCTAATAAACTGCTAAGAAAAATCACTGCTTCTATTTTGCCCTATTTAGTGTTAGGAGTCTTCTATTTTCATAAACCCACAGACATGCATACATGTCTTTCAGGGTACTGATCTGAGATCTTTTATCTTTTGCAACATAGATGCTTCCAGCCATAAGTTGCTCTCTATGCGCTGCATTACATTTTTCCCTAAAGGTCTTCTATGCTTTATTTGCCTTTTCATTCATCCCATAGTATTTTCTATTTCTTTGTTATTTCTTCTTCGAGCCATTGTTTACTTAGGAATCTGTTTCCAAACTCATAGATGTCACAGAAACAGAGACTAGAATGGTGGTCAGCAGGGGCTGAGGGATTCGGCAAAAGAGGAGATGTTGAGCAATGGGTACAAGACTGCATCATACGATGAAGAAGCTCTAGGAGTCTATGGAACATCATGGTGAGTCTAGTTAATAACACTCGGTCGTGTAGTTGAAACTTGCTCAGAAAATAGACCTTAAGCATTCTCATCACACAAACACACACACACACACACACACACACACACACACACACACACACAAATACACAGACATACACATATTTAAATGGTTAATGTTGAAGTGATTAATGTGTTAATTGACCGATGGTGATAATCACTGCACAAAGTACACATATGTCAAATCATCCCATTATGCACCGTAAATATGTCCAATTTAATTTGTTCGTTATACCTCAGAAATACCAGATGGAAAAGATGAAAGAAGAACCATCCTACGAAACAGTAACAAAGTTTGAGAATGTTTGTGTTCCTCCTCCTCCTTGCCTCTCTTAGGCTCTGATACTACTCTCTGAGAGAGCTTCCCTTAACAATTCTTCTCTGCGGGCCTTGTATCCACCTCACAGTGGATAATCCCTTCTCGTCACCTATACTGACCACATCTGAAGTAGGTAGTGTGGAAAGGGGGGAAAGGAGGGCTGGAAAGTCATTACAATTCTTGAAAAATCAGTCTTTTTTGTTTTGGCACGTACTTTATTTAGTTGTCAATTCCCTCAAAAACTTATTAGACACCCGACATAATTCATTCTTCCAATCATTTCTCTGTCCCAGGGACCTCACTCAGGTCCTTTTCTGGAAGTAATTTTCTGGCCTGATTAAATTTCTGCCTTGATCCCTGAACATAATTCAACTACCATGAGGCTCCCTGACACACAGGTGGATAGACTACAACTTCTGTCTCTTTTCTCTCTTGTTACAGTCAACTGAAATTGGACTTCGAGTTCAAAACCACCTCTAATCTCATATCTTACTCTTTAGGGATTACAAGTGTTGAGTTTCCTAATTCAACAAGGTTTTGAATATCTGGTCTGTATTTTTTTCTTTCCATTATTTTTTTTATTTCTGACCTGCCCGCCAGAAATTTTTTTCTCAATGTACATTTATTGAAATTCCCTGGTCAAATCAACAAGTGACCAATATTTGGACTGCATCTCAGAATACCATGGACAACCATTACTGCAAACATTTTGCCATTGAATAAAATGTATCACCACATTTATGGCTTCCAATATCAGACTCCTTGCCAACCACCTCCAGACTCTAAGCCAATGCCATAATTTTAAGATTTGTTACAGAAGCATCCCACCTCAAAGACTAATTTCTGTGTCAGGTCAAATAACACTAGCTAGAGGAGAGACAACTCCCAAATATCAGTGTTGATTTCTCACTCAGGTACTAGTGTGATAAGGGTTGGGCAGTAATCTGGACATCTTTTTTTTCTTGCAGTTCTGACATCTTGGACTACTTTACTTCTAGGACCACAAGAAGAGATATGCTTAAAGAACACATCCCTTTTCACGGCTTACTGGACCTGTAAGCTACGCACTTAGAAAACAAGCTGCATAGCAACAGTCATTTTGTAAATCTAGATAAACATTGGAAACCCCAGTGTACCTCACAAGTGGGGTCAAATCAGTCAAAAAAGTAATTTCAGATGTGAAAAAATATAATAAGACACTGAGGTTGTTGAGTTTTGCAGTAAGAAGAACGTGTTGTGCACATGGAGAGCAGGCAGCACTTTGCCTGGTAAGGACCGTTTAAACTTCCCTTTATTTGTACTACCCATGAATTCAGAACTACTATAATTTTATGCAGAATATTCCAATAATTTCCCAAAGCTTTTAATGTGTCACATGACATTATAAATATGGTTAAGTTGGAAAAGAAAAGGAACACAGTATATGAAAGTGTAATATACTTTAAGAATCTCCGTATGTGCTGTACTAGGTATGTCTGAGCCTCTTACCTGCTAGAGCAAACATGGTGGTGGCGGTGATGGTGGTGACAGTGATGATGACAGAGACAATGATAATTGGCCACCTTACAAAGTGCCAATTATGTGTCTGGCATCGTGGCAACTGAATTACACACATTCATGTAAATTTTATGCCTAATCAAGTTGGCACTGTAAAGGTGATTTTCCCCACATTTTAGTAAAGGGATTGAACTTCTGAGGAGTTAAATAATTTGTTCCTCAAATCAATGAAACGATAATTAAGAAAATAACCTGGATTTGAATTTACATACAAGTAGTCATCGATATAACTCAAAATTCACATAACACTGGTTGTGAGAGCCTGAAATTTGGATCGAAGAAGGGTAGAAATCAACCAAAATTATGATATGATATTGCTAAAAGCAGGGTTTCAAAGAAAGAAAATACTTTTACTATCACACAAAAGAAGTGTATTTTATTCAAGAAATGGAGGATAAGTAACAATTGCTCATCTGGCAGAAACCACTGCCCAGGTGACAGACACACACAGAAGACACTGAGAGAATCCTCAGAGGGCACTCAGGAGGAGAGATACTGCCCTTCCCTCTGAGGCTCTGGGATGCTTTTTCGGATACCTCCCAGAGGGAAGCAGCATAGCAGACTCAGATAGGAAACCTCTGACCGTCAGGAATCCCCACACGCACACTGCAGGCTGAAGGGTGGAAAGCTTCTCCTGTATCCATGATAGGCTTTGAAGAGAAGATGAAGATGGAGCTGTGGAACTAGATGAGCTGATTGTCCTTATCCTTTCCAGAGGCAGATAAAACCTGAAGCTGTTACTTGTCCTTGGGTGGGCACTTCTGCTGGCATTGTTGGGGAGGTGGCACAGGAGTGCATTTCTCAGTGCACTTTATAGGTGGGCAAGGGTCTGTACCCTTGGTAGGTGAGCAAGGATCAGGGCACTTAGTTGGGCACACTGGAGGTAGCTTGCACTGCTCCTTGCACTGCTGCTTGCACTGCTGCTCTTGAGAAGACATCTTTCTGGAGTCTTAATATCTGAAAGAAAGTATATGACCACGTTCACCAGAAGGAATTCCTTCAGAGAGAAGACCCATAGCTTTGACAACTCAAATAGACAGGATCTCTCCAATCTCAAAATATGGGTGTTAATCTCTTTAATACCTTTTAATGAATTTCTGACTTCTCTCTCGTTCTTTAGCAAATCTATTCATCAGCCCAGAGACAACCTTCTCTTCTCATACAACATTTCCAAAGAAAATATCTTTTTTAAAAGAAACCAGCAGTGTTTTCTCTTTTGGTTTCTTTCCTTTTTTGTTTTATTGAAAACGTCATCTTCAAAAAAGGCCGTCACAAGTTCTAAAATCCTCACCAAGCTCACAAGCAAGTTCTACCACCATTTTTTCTCATGAGGTCCCGACAGCATTACTTATGTGCAAAGCAAAGGGCAATCAGGATGAATGTAAAGGCATCACACCTTCTAAGATTAATGCCTCTGAAATCACAGCAGAGGTCCAAGAGAAAGGCACAGAAAAAGGTAAATACTTTACTCTTTATCCCTTCATGTCAAAATTTCCTTTTAATTTCTTGTTCAATAGAGGAATTCAAACTAGGTGTCAGAAATCTAGTAAATACAATATAACATTGTGCCCAGATTCCAAGTTCCCATCCACTAAGTAACATTATACCCTTGATCATAACTTTGGACCCATCAAATTTGAGGTCTCCAGCATAAACTCAACATTCGGGGGCCCGAGAACAAAGTTGAACTGAAGCATCAGACTCACCAGGTTCTCCAAAGTCAATCGGAACTCGAGTAGCAGGAGGATAGCTGTCGTGCAGTAGAGGCCCTTTTTATTGGGGTTTGCTGCCCCACCCAGGGGGAAGCGGAGCTACCAAAACCGGCCTGGTTCAGTCATTTCCAAACCCAATGCAAATCCATCCATAACTGGCTTGGCAGGGACCCTGAAAACAGGATATGTCCTGCGCCAGGATCTCCTCACTAGATTATGTTCTCATGGCTCACAGAGTCGCTGCCTTAGCTCTCCGTTTCAGCAGTTTATGGCAGTGGGAGGATTTTGAAGCTTCTCTAACTTGCAGACAAACGTTCCGTTTCTTGATTGGGGAAGATGACCCTTTTCTATCTTTCACCTTCCTTGACTTCTAAAACTGCCTGCCTAGTTGCACTTGAACTGGTGGCCATTTTAGTGTGCATACTGGTTTGAGAAAGGCCTGGCTACCTGGTGACACCATTCTCTTTATCTCAAGCCCCTCTTATAATGCATTTCCTCTTGATCCATGGCTTGCTAAGTGAAGTCTCTTCTCCTCTTCTAAAATGGACTGAGGGAAGGTTGCGGATCATCTCCGATGACTTCCCACCGTGATACTTAAATACGTTTAGTAAAGTGGTCAGCTCTAGGGACCCCCTTTCACTGCTTTGCTCCTTCAAATTAAGAACATCCAGCAGTCACATTCTTATGAACTTTGTAAATCTGTTTCACTTCCGGCCACAAGGAATTCACTAGGAGCGTAGTTTCGTCTACCATAATTCCAAGCAGCTGGCAGATCAGAACCTAGACTTACAATACAAACCAAGCCTTTTACTCATACCTCCCAAACGTGACATACCACCTGCTCTTACCTAACTTCTCCCAAAGGACCTCTTTGGATTTCTTCAACTTTTGAAGAAAGTTCAGAGGAGTGTTTAAATATGCTGGCTTCCTGTCCCTTTGAAATTTTTGGAAAACCCTATCTAATATGCAATGCCATTCATGTCACTAATTTTATATGTATTTAATAGTTACGAATTATTTAAATACATGTTTTGTTTCACATCAAATCTAGGGGTAAATTCCAGAGAGAGTTGATATCCCTTTGTTAAAAATGCAGTCACTGAAGTTCATTGCCATTCATATACAACTTCTTAATGATTAATAATAAGTTTGTTAAAATTTTAACCTACGTTTTACACTTTCCGTTTTGCTCACTGTGGAACATATGTCAAATAAGCCTATTTCCTGCTCTACTTTCTTCATAGAATTTGTCAGTGTGCTGGAAGGAAGGTTTGGTGGTTGATTTATGGGTCAGCTTCCCTGGCATATGGACCCCGGTTATCTGGTCAAATATTATTCTGGGTGTTTCTGTAAGGATGCTTTTGCATGAGACTATTATTTACATCAGTGACCTGAGTAAAGGCGGTTGCCTTCTATAAGGTGGGAATTCCTCTTCCAATCCATGGACTGCCTCAATATAGCAAGGCTGACCGTCACCGAGGTAAAAGACGATTACCCTGTTGGATGGGCTTCCAGCAGGCTTTCAGCTCTGCAGATTTTGAGTTTGCCAAACTTTGTAATCTCTCAATCTCTCTCAATCTCTCTCTCTCTCTCTCTCTCTCTTTCCCTCTCTCTCTCACTCTCTCTCACTTTCTGTAACATATTTCTGTATGTATATATATATATATTTATATATTGAAATATTTAATTTGAATATTCCATCTGACTTATCATGTACATGATTACCTGTGGGCAATTAAAATAAAACATTTCAAAGTTATTATAAAGTGAAGTTAAAGTAAAAAATACTAATGTGACGTGACACATCTGATGTGGAATTATGACAAATATAATGAACTTTTTAGAAAATAACTGAAGTTCAGGAAACAGTGCCCTAGCATGTTCTCCAAATATCTTATTTCTACCTTTTCAGAGATTCAGCTGTCAACAGTTCTTCTACAGTTCCTCTCTTCTCTCCAAGACCTGAACACTACACTTTTCTCTGCTGTCCCCTTGGGCACTAAAGCTTCTCGTGATGGGCCATGGCTGGTGAAGGGCCGTGTCTGGTTTAGAAATAAAGTTGCAACTCTCACTTTATATTACTGTGGAATGTGGGAACACATGTTTCATGGAATCAGGATGTCCCTCTCACCTAACATGAACACTTCCCTAGAGTGCCGTCGTGTGCTTAAAATTCCTTTATCAGGAAATAAATCCCTTGTACTCCATAAGTAAATATCAGGTTTCAATTGTGTGAAACCAAAAATAGATATAAGATACCACTTAAGACTCACAGCATCACATATAAGTGATTGAGAGTGGGGTTGGGAGTGGAGAGAAGATCAGAGCGCTAAGATCTGAAATCTAGATGAAATATGGACTTAGGGCTCATCTGATATACTTGCTTTCTTCTGCTCTTTCCAAACATGTTTTATGGCTTTGAAGACAGTAATACGAAAAGGTTTTCACTGTTTATTCTCGGTCTTCCTTTTCAACCCTCCAGAACCCTCAACCTGCCATATTACCTTCACTGCCCCATATATACAACATAACTGTCCAAGTTGGTGCTTTGACATGTTGCCCGTACATTTAGTAATAATCCTTTCCTATCTTTCATAATTCTACCTGCAGTCTGAAGGAAGAACTGGCCTAGTAACGTGTCTTGGGCAATTAATCAGGAAGCTTCTTAAGAATGTCATTTTATAATAGAAAAGGAGGAAGAAGAGGAGAATGAAGAGGAGAGGAAGAGAAAGAGGAGACACTTGAGACTTGAGAAGAGTCACCAGATAAGCATGTGCCAGAAGAACAGGACCTAACGTTTCCCTCAAGCTCAGCCACATCTTCACTACTATAAATTATTTAAATATTATAATAAATTGCTATAAAAATGAAATTACAGTATATAATATATAATTGAGAAAACATAAAGTTGTTTAAAAATGAACACATCTAATAAACTGCTAAGAAAAATCACTGCTTCTATTTTGCCCTATTTAGTGTTAGGAGTCTTCTATTTTCATAAACCCACAGACATGCATACATGTCTTTCAGGGTACTGATCTGAGATCTTTTATCTTTTGCAACATAGATGCTTCCAGCCATAAGTTGCTCTCTATGCGCTGCATTACATTTTTCCCTAAAGGTCTTCTATGCTTTATTTGCCTTTTCATTCATCCCATAGTATTTTCTATTTCTTTGTTATTTCTTCTTCGAGCCATTGTTTACTTAGGAATCTGTTTCCAAACTCATAGATGTCACAGAAACAGAGACTAGAATGGTGGTCAGCAGGGGCTGAGGGATTCGGCAAAAGAGGAGATGTTGAGCAATGGGTACAAGACTGCATCATACGATGAAGAAGCTCTAGGAGTCTATGGAACATCATGGTGAGTCTAGTTAATAACACTCGGTCGTGTAGTTGAAACTTGCTCAGAAAATAGACCTTAAGCATTCTCGTCACACAAACACACACACACACACACACACACACACACACACACACACACAAATACACAGACATACACATATTTAAATGGTTAATGTTGAAGTGATTAATGTGTTAATTGACCGATGGTGATAATCACTGCACAAAGTACACATATGTCAAATCATCCCATTATGCACCGTAAATATGTCCAATTTAATTTGTTCGTTATACCTCAGAAATACCAGATGGAAAAGATGAAAGAAGAACCATCCTACGAAACAGTAACAAAGTTTGAGAATGTTTGTGTTCCTCCTCCTCCTTGCCTCTCTTAGGCTCTGATACTACTCTCTGAGAGAGCTTCCCTTAACAATTCTTCTCTGCGGGCCTTGTATCCACCTCACAGTGGATAATCCCTTCTCGTCACCTATACTGACCACATCTGAAGTAGGTAGTGTGGAAAGGGGGGAAAGGAGGGCTGGAAAGTCATTACAATTCTTGAAAAATCAGTCTTTTTTGTTTTGGCACGTACTTTATTTAGTTGTCAATTCCCTCAAAAACTTATTAGACACCCGACATAATTCATTCTTCCAATCATTTCTCTGTCCCAGGGACCTCACTCAGGTCCTTTTCTGGAAGTAATTTTCTGGCCTGATTAAATTTCTGCCTTGATCCCTGAACATAATTCAACTACCATGAGGCTCCCTGACACACAGGTGGATAGACTACAACTTCTGTCTCTTTTCTCTCTTGTTACAGTCAACTGAAATTGGACTTCGAGTTCAAAACCACCTCTAATCTCATATCTTACTCTTTAGGGATTACAAGTGTTGAGTTTCCTAATTCAACAAGGTTTTGAATATCTGGTCTGTATTTTTTTCTTTCCATTATTTTTTTTATTTCTGACCTGCCCGCCAGAAATTTTTTTCTCAATGTACATTTATTGAAATTCCCTGGTCAAATCAACAAGTGACCAATATTTGGACTGCATCTCAGAATACCATGGACAACCATTACTGCAAACATTTTGCCATTGAATAAAATGTATCACCACATTTATGGCTTCCAATATCAGACTCCTTGCCAACCACCTCCAGACTCTAAGCCAATGCCATAATTTTAAGATTTGTTACAGAAGCATCCCACCTCAAAGACTAATTTCTGTGTCAGGTCAAATAACACTAGCTAGAGGAGAGACAACTCCCAAATATCAGTGTTGATTTCTCACTCAGGTACTAGTGTGATAAGGGTTGGGCAGTAATCTGGACATCTTTTTTTTCTTGCAGTTCTGACATCTTGGACTACTTTACTTCTAGGACCACAAGAAGAGATATGCTTAAAGAACACATCCCTTTTCACGGCTTACTGGACCTGTAAGCTACGCACTTAGAAAACAAGCTGCATAGCAACAGTCATTTTGTAAATCTAGATAAACATTGGAAACCCCAGTGTACCTCACAAGTGGGGTCAAATCAGTCAAAAAAGTAATTTCAGATGTGAAAAAATATAATAAGACACTGAGGTTGTTGAGTTTTGCAGTAAGAAGAACGTGTTGTGCACATGGAGAGCAGGCAGCACTTTGCCTGGTAAGGACCGTTTAAACTTCCCTTTATTTGTACTACCCATGAATTCAGAACTACTATAATTTTATGCAGAATATTCCAATAATTTCCCAAAGCTTTTAATGTGTCACATGACATTATAAATATGGTTAAGTTGGAAAAGAAAAGGAACACAGTATATGAAAGTGTAATATACTTTAAGAATCTCCGTATGTGCTGTACTAGGTATGTCTGAGCCTCTTACCTGCTAGAGCAAACATGGTGGTGGCGGTGATGGTGGTGACAGTGATGATGACAGAGACAATGATAATTGGCCACCTTACAAAGTGCCAATTATGTGTCTGGCATCGTGGCAACTGAATTACACACATTCATGTAAATTGTATGCCTAATCACGTTGGCACTGTAAAGGTGATTTTCCCCACATTTTAGTAAAGGGATTGAACTTCTGAGGAGTTAAATAATTTGTTCCTCAAATCAATGAAGCGATAATTAAGAAAATAACCTGGATTTGAATTTACATACAAGTAGTCATCGATATAACTCAAAATTCACATAACACTGGTTGTGAGAGCCTGAAATTTGGATCGAAGAAGGGTAGAAATCAACCAAAATTATGATATGATATTGCTAAAAGCAGGGTTTCAAAGAAAGAAAATACTTTTACTATCACACAAAAGAAGTGTATTTTATTCAAGAAATGGAGGATAAGTAACAATTGCTCATCTGGCAGAAACCACTGCCCAGGTGACAGACACACACAGAAGACACTGAGAGAATCCTCAGAGGGCACTCAGGAGGAGAGATACTGCCCTTCCCTCTGAGGCTCTGGGATGCTTTTTCGGATACCTCCCAGAGGGAAGCAGCATAGCAGACTCAGATAGGAAACCTCTGACCGTCAGGAATCCCCACACGCACACTGCAGGCTGAAGGGTGGAAAGCTTCTCCTGTATCCATGATAGGCTTTGAAGAGAAGATGAAGATGGAGCTGTGGAACTAGATGAGCTGATTGTCCTTATCCTTTCCAGAGGCAGATAAAACCTGAAGCTGTTACTTGTCCTTGGGTGGGCACTTCTGCTGGCATTGTTGGGGAGGTGGCACAGGAGTGCATTTCTCAGTGCACTTTATAGGTGGGCAAGGGTCTGTACCCTTGGTAGGTGAGCAAGGATCAGGGCACTTAGTTGGGCATACTGGAGGTAGCTTGCACTGCTCCTTGCACTGCTGCTTGCACTGCTGCTCTTGAGAAGACATCTTTCTGGAGTCTTAATATCTGAAAGAAAGTATATGACCACGTTCACCAGAAGGAATTCCTTCAGAGAGAAGACCCAAAGCTTTGACAACTCAAATAGACAGGATCTCTCCAATCTCAAAATATGGGTGTTAATCTCTTTAACACCTTTTAATGAATTTCTGACTTCTCTCTCGTTCTTTAGCAAATCTATTCATCAGCCCAGAGACAACCTTCTCTTCTCATACAACATTTCCAAAGAAAATATCTTTTTTAAAAGAAACCAGCAGTGTTTTCTCTTTTGGTTTCTTTCCTTTTTTGTTTTATTGAAAACGTCATCTTCAAAAAAGGCCGTCACAAGTTCTAAAATCCTCACCAAGCTCACAAGCAAGTTCTATCACCATTTTTTCTCATGAGGTCCCGACAGCATTACTTATGTGCAAAGCAAAGGGCAATCAGGATGAATGTAAGGGCATCACACCTTCTAAGATTAATACCTCTGAAATCACAGCAGAGGTCCAAGAGAAAGGCACAGAAAAAGGTAAATACTTTACTGTTTATCCCTTCATGTCAAAATTTCCTTTTAATTTCTTGTTCAATAGAGGAATTCAAACTAGGTGTCAGAAATCTAGTGAATACAATATAACATTGTGCCCAGATTCCAAGTTCCCATCC
Source organism: Leucopleurus acutus (assembly GCF_964270905.1). Taxonomy (NCBI): domain Eukaryota; kingdom Metazoa; phylum Chordata; class Mammalia; order Artiodactyla; family Delphinidae; genus Leucopleurus; species Leucopleurus acutus. Next base: position 82,734,994 of record NC_139143.1, on the reverse strand, counting down.
ACTAAGTAACATTATACCCTTGATCATAACTTTGGACCCATCAAATTTGAGGTCTCCAGCATAAACTCAACATGCGGGGGCCCGAGAACAAAGTTGAACTGAAGCATCAGACTCACCAGGTTCTCCAAAGTCAATCGGAACTCGAGTAGCAGGAGGATAGCTGTCGTGCAGTAGAGGCCCTTTTTATTGGGGTTTGCTGCCCCACCCAGGGGGAAGCGGAGCTACCAAAACCGGCCTGGTTCAGTCATTTCCAAACCCAATGCAAATCCATCCATAACTGGCTTGGCAGGGACTCTAAAAACAGGAAATGTCCTGCGCCAGGATCTCCTCACTAGATTATGTTCTCATGACTCACAGAGTCCCTGCCTTAGCTCTCCGTTTCAGCAGTTTATGGCAGTGGGAGGATTTTGAAGCTTCTCTAACTTGCAGACAAACGTTCCGTTTCTTGATTGGGGAAGATGACCCTTTTCTATCTTTCACCTTCCTTGACTTCTAAAACTGCCTGCCTAGTTGCACTTGAACTGGTGGCCATTTTAGTGTGCATACTGGTTTGAGAAAGGCCTGGCTACCTGGTGACACCATTCTCTTTATCTCAAGCCCCTCTTATAATGCATTTCCTCTTGATCCATGGCTTGCTAAGTGAAGTCTCTTCTCCTCTTCTAAAATGGACTGAGGGAAGGTTGCGGATCATCTCCGATGACTTCCCACCGTGATACTTAAATACGTTTAGTAAAGTGGTCAGCTCTAGGGACCCCCTTTCACTGCTTTGCTCCTTCAAATTAAGAACATCCAGCAGTCACATTCTTATGAACTTTGTAAATCTGTTTCACTTCCGGCCACAAGGAATTCACTAGGAGCGTAGTTTCGTCTACCATAATTCCAAGCAGCTGGCAGATCAGAACCTAGACTTACAATACAAACCAAGCCTTTTACTCATACCTCCCAAACGTGACATACCACCTGCTCTTACCTAACTTCTCCCAAAGGACCTCTTTGGATTTCTTCAACTTTTGAAGAAAGCTCAGAGGAGTGTTTAAATATGCTGGCTTCCTGTCCCTTTGAAATTTTTGGAAAACCCTATCTAATATGCAATGCCATTCATGTCACTAATTTTATATGTATTTAATAGTTACGAATTATTTAAATACATGTTTTGTTTCACATCAAATCTAGGGGTAAATTCCAGAGAGAGTTGATATCCCTTTGTTAAAAATGCAGTCACTGAAGTTCATTGCCATTCATATACAACTTCTTAATGATTAATAATAAGTTTGTTAAAATTTTAACCTACGTTTTACACTTTCCATTTTGCTCACTGTGGAACATATGTCAAATAAGCCTATTTCCTGCTCTACTTTCTTCATAGAATTTGTCAGTGTGCTGGAAGGAAGGTTTGGTGGTTGATTTATGGGTCAGCTTCCCTGGCATATGGACCCCGGTTATCTGGTCAAATATTATTCTGGGTGTTTCTGTAAGGATGCTTTTGCATGAGACTATTATTTACATCAGTGACCTGAGTAAAGGCGGTTGCCTTCTATAAGGTGGGAATTCCTCTTCCAATCCATGGACTGCCTCAATATAGCAAGGCTGACCGTCACCGAGGTAAAAGACGATTACCCTGTTGGATGGGCTTCCAGCAGGCTTTCAGCTCTGCAGATTTTGAGTTTGCCAAACTTTGTAATCTCTCAATCTCTCTCAATCTCTCTCTCTCTCTCTCTCTCTCTTTCCCTCTCTCTCTCACTCTCTCTCACTTTCTGTAACATATTTCTGTATGTATATATATATATATTTATATATTGAAATATTTAATTTGAATATTCCATCTGACTTATCATGTACATGATTACCTGTGGGCAATTAAAATAAAACATTTCAAAGTTATTATAAAGTGAAGTTAAAGTAAAAAATACTAATGTGACGTGACACATCTGATGTGGAATTATGACAAATATAATGAACTTTTTAGAAAATAACTGAAGTTCAGGAAACAGTGCCCTAGCATGTTCTCTAAATATCTTATTTCTACCTTTTCAGAGATTCAGCTGTCAACAGTTCTTCTACAGTTCCTCTCTTCTCTCCAAGACCTGAACACTACACTTTTCTCTGCTGTCCCCTTGGGCACTAAAGCTTCTCGTGATGGGCCATGGCTGGTGAAGGGCCGTGTCTGGTTTAGAAATAAAGTTGCAACTCTCACTTTATATTACTGTGGAATGTGGGAACACATGTTTCATGGAATCAGGATGTCCCTCTCACCTAACATGAACACTTCCCTAGAGTGCCGTCGTGTGCTTAAAATTCCTTTATCAGGAAATAAATCCCTTGTACTCCATAAGTAAATATCAGGTTTCAATTGTGTGAAACCAAAAATAGATATAAGATACCACTTAAGACTCACAGCATCACATATAAGTGATTGAGAGTGGGGTTGGGAGTGGAGAGAAGATCAGAGCGCTAAGATCTGAAATCTAGATGAAATATGGACTTAGGGCTCATCTGATATACTTGCTTTCTTCTGCTCTTTCCAAACATGTTTTATGGCTTTGAAGACAGTAATACGAAAAGGTTTTCACTGTTTATTCTCGGTCTTCCTTTTCAACCCTCCAGAACCCTCAACCTGCCATATTACCTTCACTGCCCCATATATACAACATAACTGTCCAAGTTGGTGCTTTGACATGTTGCCCGTACATTTAGTAATAATCCCTTCATATCTTTCATAATTCTACCTGCAGTCTGAAGGAAGAACTGGCCTAGTAACGTGTCTTGGGCAATTAATCAGGAAGCTTCTTAAGAATGTCATTTTATAATAGAAAAGGAGGAAGAAGAGGAGAATGAAGAGGAGAGGAAGAGAAAGAGGAGAAACTTGAGACTTGAGAAGAGTCACCAGATAAGCATGTGCCAGAAGAACAGGACCTAACGTTTCCCTCAAGCTCAGCCACATCTTCACTACTATAAATTATTTAAATATTATAATAAATTGCTATAAAAATGAAATTACAGTATATAATATATAATTGAGAAAACATAAAGTTGTTTAAAAATGAACACATCTAATAAACTGCTAAGAAAAATCACTGCTTCTATTTTGCCCTATTTAGTGTTAGGAGTCTTCTATTTTCATAAACCCACAGACATGCATACATGTCTTTCAGGGTACTGATCTGAGATCTTTTATCTTTTGCAACATAGATGCTTCCAGCCATAAGTTGCTCTCTATGCGCTGCATTACATTTTTCCCTAAAGGTCTTCTATGCTTTATTTGCCTTTTCATTCATCCCATAGTATTTTCTATTTCTTTGTTATTTCTTCTTCGAGCCATTGTTTACTTAGGAATCTGTTTCCAAACTCATAGATGTCACAGAAACAGAGACTAGAATGGTGGTCAGCAGGGGCTGAGGGATTCGGCAAAAGAGGAGATGTTGAGCAATGGGTACAAGACTGCATCATACGATGAAGAAGCTCTAGGAGTCTATGGAACATCATGGTGAGTCTAGTTAACAACACTCGGTCGTGTAGTTGAAACTTGCTCAGAAAATAGACCTTAAGCATTCTCGTCACACAAACACACACACACACACACACACACACACACACACACACAGACATACACATATTTAAATGGTTAATGTTGAAGTGATTAATGTGTTAATTGACCGATGGTGATAATCACTGCACAAAGTACACATATGTCAAATCATCCCATTATGCACCATAAATATGTCCAATTTAATTTGTTCGTTATACCTCAGAAATACCAGATGGAAAAGATGAAAGAAGAACCATCCTACGAAACAGTAACAAAGTTTGAGAATGTTTGTGTTCCTCCTCCTCCTTGCCTCTCTTAGGCTCTGATACTACTCTCTGAGAGAGCTTCCCTTAACAATTCTTCTCTGCGGGCCTTGTATCCACCTCACAGTGGATAATCCCTTCTCGTCACCTATACTGACCACATCTGAAGTAGGTAGTGTGGAAAGGGGGGAAAGGAGGGCTGGAAAGTCATTACAATTCTTGAAAAATCAGTCTTTTTTGTTTTGGCACGTACTTTATTTAGTTGTCAATTCCCTCAAAAACTTATTAGACACCCGACATAATTCATTCTTCCAATCATTTCTCTGTCCCAGGGACCTCACTCAGGTCCTTTTCTGGAAGTAATTTTCTGGCCTGATTAAATTTCTGCCTTGATCCCTGAACATAATTCAACTACCATGAGGCTCCCTGACACACAGGTGGATAGACTACAACTTCTGTCTCTTTTCTCTCTTGTTACAGTCAACTGAAATTGGACTTCGAGTTCAAAACCACCTCTAATCTCATATCTTACTCTTTAGGGATTACAAGTGTTGAGTTTCCTAATTCAACAAGGTTTTGAATATCTGGTCTGTATTTTTTTCTTTCCATTATTTTTTTTATTTCTGACCAGCCCGCCAGAAATTTTTTTCTCAATGTACATTTATTGAAATTCCCTGGTCAAATCAACAAGTGACCAATATTTGGACTGCATCTCAGAATACCATGGACAACCATTACTGCAAACATTTTGCCATTGAATAAAATGTATCACCACATTTATGGCTTCCAATATCAGACTCCTTGCCAACCACCTCCAGACTCTAAGCCAATGCCATAATTTTAAGATTTGTTACAGAAGCATCCCACCTCAAAGACTAATTTCTGTGTCAGGTCAAATAACACTAGCTAGAGGAGAGACAACTCCCAAATATCAGTGTTGATTTCTCACTCAGGTACTAGTGTGATAAGGGTTGGGCAGTAATCTGGACATCTTTTTTTTCTTGCAGTTCTGACATCTTGGACTACTTTACTTCTAGGACCACAAGAAGAGATATGCTTAAAGAACACATCCCTTTTCACGGCTTACTGGACCTGTAAGCTACGCACTTAGAAAACAAGCTGCATAGCAACAGTCATTTTGTAAATCTAGATAAACATTGGAAACCCCAGTGTACCTCACAAGTGGGGTCAAATCAGTCAAAAAAGTAATTTCAGATGTGAAAAAATATAATAAGACACTGAGGTTGTTGAGTTTTGCAGTAAGAAGAACGTGTTGTGCACATGGAGAGCAGGCAGCACTTTGCCTGGTAAGGACCGTTTAAACTTCCCTTTATTTGTACTACCCATGAATTCAGAACTACTATAATTTTATGCAGAATATTCCAATAATTTCCCAAAGCTTTTAATGTGTCACATGACATTATAAATATGGTTAAGTTGGAAAAGAAAAGGAACACAGTATATGAAAGTGTAATATACTTTAAGAATCTCCGTATGTGCTGTACTAGGTATGTCTGAGCCTCTTACCTGCTAGAGCAAACATGGTGGTGGCGGTGATGGTGGTGACAGTGATGATGACAGAGACAATGATAATTGGCCACCTTACAAAGTGCCAATTATGTGTCTGGCATCGTGGCAACTGAATTACACACATTCATGTAAATTGTATGCCTAATCAAGTTGGCACTGTAAAGGTGATTTTCCCCACATTTTAGTAAAGGGATTGAACTTCTGAGGAGTTAAATAATTTGTTCCTCAAATCAATGAAGCGATAATTAAGAAAATAACCTGGATTTGAATTTACATACAAGTAGTCATCGATATAACTCAAAATTCACATAACACTGGTTGTGAGAGCCTGAAATTTGGATCGAAGAAGGGTAGAAATCAACCAAAATTATGATATGATATTGCTAAAAGCAGGGTTTCAAAGAAAGAAAATACTTTTACTATCACTCAAAAGAAGTGTATTTTATTTAAGAAATGGAGGATAAGTAACAATTGCTCATCTGGCAGAAACCACTGCCCAGGTGACAGACACACACAGAAGACACTGAGAGAATCCTCAGAGGGCACTCAGAAGGAGAGATACTGCCCTTCCCTCTGAGGCTCTGGGATGCTTTTTCGGATACCTCCCAGAGGGAAGCAGCATAGCAGACTCAGATAGGAAACCTCTGACCGTCAGGAATCCCCACACGCACACTGCAGGCTGAAGGGTGGAAAGCTTCTCCTGTATCCATGATAGGCTTTGAAGAGAAGATGAAGATGGAGCTGTGGAACTAGATGAGCTGATTGTCCTTATCCTTTCCAGAGGCAGATAAAACCTGAAGCTGTTACTTGTCCTTGGGTGGGCACTTCTGCTGGCATTGTTGGGGAGGTGGCACAGGAGTGCATTTCTCAGTGCACTTTATAGGTGGGCAAGGGTCTGTACCCTTGGTAGGTGAGCAAGGATCAGGGCACTTAGTTGGGCATACTGGAGGTAGCTTGCACTGCTCCTTGCACTGCTGCTTGCACTGCTGCTCTTGAGAAGACACCTTTCTGGAGTCTTAATATCTGAAAGAAAGTATATGACCACGTTCACCAGAAGGAATTCCTTCAGAGAGAAGACCCAAAGCTTTGACAACTCAAATAGACAGGATCTCTCCAATCTCAAAATATGGGTGTTAATCTCTTTAATACCTTTTAATGAATTTCTGACTTCTCTCTCGTTCTTTAGCAAATCTATTCATCAGCCCAGAGACAACCTTCTCTTCTCATACAACATTTCCAAAGAAAATATCTTTTTTAAAAGAAACCAGCAGTGTTTTCTCTTTTGGTTTCTTTCCTTTTTTGTTTTATTGAAAACGTCATCTTCAAAAAAGGCCGTCACAAGTTCTAAAATCCTCACCAAGCTCACAAGCAAGTTCTATCACCATTTTTTCTCATGAGGTCCCGACAGCATTACTTATGTGCAAAGCAAAGGGCAATCAGGATGAATGTAAGGGCATCACACCTTCTAAGATTAATGCCTCTGAAATCACAGCAGAGGTCCAAGAGAAAGGCACAGAAAAAGGTAAATACTTTACTCTTTATCCCTTCATGTCAAAATTTCCTTTTAATTTCTTATTCAATAGAGGAATTCAAACTAGGTGTCAGAAATCTAGTGAATACAATATAACATTGTGCCCAGATTCCAAGTTCCCATCCACTAAGTAACATTATACCCTTGATCATAACTTTGGACCCATCAAATTTGCGGTCTCCAGCAAAAACTCAACATTCGGGGGCCCGAGAACAAAGTTGAACTGAAGCATCAGACTCACCAGGTTCTCCAAAGTCAATCGGAACTCGAGTAGCAGGAGGATAGCTGTCGTGCAGTAGAGGCCCTTTTTATTGGGGTTTGCTGCCCCACCCAGGGGGAAGCGGAGCTACCAAAACCGGCCTGGTTCAGTCATTTCCAAACCCAATGCAAATCCATCCATAACTGGCTTGGCAGGGACTCTAAAAACAGGAAATGTCCTGCGCCAGGATCTCCTCACTAGATTATGTTCTCATGACTCACAGAGTCCCTGCCTTAGCTCTCCGTTTCAGCAGTTTATGGCAGTGGGAGGATTTTGAAGCTTCTCTAACTTGCAGACAAACGTTCCGTTTCTTGATTGGGGAAGATGACCCTTTTCTATCTTTCACCTTCCTTGACTTCTAAAACTGCCTGCCTAGTTGCACTTGAACTGGTGGCCATTTTAGTGTGCATACTGGTTTGAGAAAGGCCTGGCTACCTGGTGACACCATTCTCTTTATCTCAAGCCCCTCTTATAATGCATTTCCTCTTGATCCATGGCTTGCTAAGTGAAGTCTCTTCTCCTCTTCTAAAATGGACTGAGGGAAGGTTGCGGATCATCTCCGATGACTTCCCACCGTGATACTTAAATACGTTTAGTAAAGTGGTCAGCTCTAGGGACCCCCTTTCACTGCTTTGCTCCTTCAAATTAAGAACATCCAGCAGTCACATTCTTATGAACTTTGTAAATCTGTTTCACTTCCGGCCACAAGGAATTCACTAGGAGCGTAGTTTCGTCTACCATAATTCCAAGCAGCTGGCAGATCAGAACCTAGACTTACAATACAAACCAAGCCTTTTACTCATATCTCCCAAACGTGACATACCACCTGCTCTTACCTAACTTCTCCCAAAGGACCTCTTTGGATTTCTTCAACTTTTGAAGAAAGCTCAGAGGAGTGTTTAAATATGCTGGCTTCCTGTCCCTTTGAAATTTTTGGAAAACCCTATCTAATATGCAATGCCATTCATGTCACTAATTTTATATGTATTTAATAGTTACGAATTATTTAAATACATGTTTTGTTTCACATCAAATATAGGGGTAAATTCCAGAGAAAGTTGATATCCCTTTGTTAAAAATGCAGTCACTGAAGTTCATTGCCATTCATATACAACTTCTTAATGATTAATAATAAGTTTGTTAAAATTTTAACCTACGTTTTACACTTTCCATTTTGCTCACTGTGGAACATATGTCAAATAAGCCTATTTCCTGCTCTACTTTCTTCATAGAATTTGTCAGTGTGCTGGAAGGAAGGTTTGGTGGTTGATTTATGGGTCAGCTTCCCTGGCATATGGACCCCGGTTATCTGGTCAAATATTATTCTGGGTGTTTCTGTAAGGATGCTTTTGCATGAGACTATTATTTACATCAGTGACCTGAGTAAAGGCGGTTGCCTTCTATAAGGTGGGAATTCCTCTTCCAATCCATGGACTGCCTCAATATAGCAAGGCTGACCGTCACCGAGGTAAAAGACGATTACCCTGTTGGATGGGCTTCCAGCAGGCTTTCAGCTCTGCAGATTTTGAGTTTGCCAAACTTTGTAATCTCTCAATCTCTCTCAATCTCTCTCTCTCTCTCTCTCTCTCTTTCCCTCTCTCTCTCACTCTCTCTCACTTTCTGTAACATATTTCTGTATGTATATATATATATATTTATATATTGAAATATTTAATTTGAATATTCCATCTGACTTATCATGTACATGATTACCTGTGGGCAATTAAAATAAAACATTTCAAAGTTATTATAAAGTGAAGTTAAAGTAAAAAATACTAATGTGACGTGACACATCTGATGTGGAATTATGACAAATATAATGAACTTTTTAGAAAATAACTGAAGTTCAGGAAACAGTGCCCTAGCATGTTCTCCAAATATCTTATTTCTACCTTTTCAGAGATTCAGCTGTCAACAGTTCTTCTACAGTTCCTCTCTTCTCTCCAAGACCTGAACACTACACTTTTCTCTGCTGTCCCCTTGGGCACTAAAGCTTCTCGTGATGGGCCATGGCTGGTGAAGGGCCGTGTCTGGTTTAGAAATAAAGTTGCAACTCTCACTTTATATTACTGTGGAATGTGGGAACACATGTTTCATGGAATCAGGATGTCCCTCTCACCTAACATGAACACTTCCCTAGAGTGCCGTCGTGTGCTTAAAATTCCTTTATCAGGAAATAAATCCCTTGTACTCCATAAGTAAATATCAGGTTTCAATTGTGTGAAACCAAAAATAGATATAAGATACCACTTAAGACTCACAGCATCACATATAAGTGATTGAGAGTGGGGTTGGGAGTGGAGAGAAGATCAGAGCGCTAAGATCTGAAATCTAGATGAAATATGGACTTAGGGCTCATCTGATATACTTGCTTTCTTCTGCTCTTTCCAAACATGTTTTATGGCTTTGAAGACAGTAATACGAAAAGGTTTTCACTGTTTATTCTCGGTCTTCCTTTTCAACCCTCCAGAACCCTCAACCTGCCATATTACCTTCACTGCCCCATATATACAACATAACTGTCCAAGTTGGTGCTTTGACATGTTGCCCGTACATTTAGTAATAATCCTTTCCTATCTTTCATAATTCTACCTGCAGTCTGAAGGAAGAACTGGCCTAGTAACGTGTCTTGGGCAATTAATCAGGAAGCTTCTTAAGAATGTCATTTTATAATAGAAAAGGAGGAAGAAGAGGAGAATGAAGAGGAGAGGAAGAGAAAGAGGAGACACTTGAGACTTGAGAAGAGTCACCAGATAAGCATGTGCCAGAAGAACAGGACCTAACGTTTCCCTCAAGCTCAGCCACATCTTCACTACTATAAATTATTTAAATATTATAATAAATTGCTATAAAAATGAAATTACAGTATATAATATATAATTGAGAAAACATAAAGTTGTTTAAAAATGAACACATCTAATAAACTGCTAAGAAAAATCACTGCTTCTATTTTGCCCTATTTAGTGTTAGGAGTCTTCTATTTTCATAAACCCACAGACATGCATACATGTCTTTCAGGGTACTGATCTGAGATCTTTTATCTTTTGCAACATAGATGCTTCCAGCCATAAGTTGCTCTCTATGCGCTGCATTACATTTTTCCCTAAAGGTCTTCTATGCTTTATTTGCCTTTTCATTCATCCCATAGTATTTTCTATTTCTTTGTTATTTCTTCTTCGAGCCATTGTTTATTTAGGAATCTGTTTCCAAACTCATAGATGTCACAGAAACAGAGACTAGAATGGTGGTCAGCAGGGGCTGAGGGATTCGGCAAAAGAGGAGATGTTGAGCAATGGGTACAAGACTGCATCATACGATGAAGAAGCTCTAGGAGTCTATGGAACATCATGGTGAGTCTAGTTAATAACACTCGGTCGTGTAGTTGAAACTTGCTCAGAAAATAGACCTTAAGCATTCTCGTCACACAAACACACACACACACACACACACACAAATACACAGACATACACATATTTAAATGGTTAATGTTGAAGTGATTAATGTGTTAATTGACCGATGGTGATAATCACTGCACAAAGTACACATATGTCAAATCATCCCATTATGCACCATAAATATGTCCAATTTAATTTGTTCGTTATACCTCAGAAATACCAGATGGAAAAGATGAAAGAAGAACCATCCTACGAAACAGTAACAAAGTTTGAGAATGTTTGTGTTCCTCCTCCTCCTTGCCTCTCTTAGGCTCTGATACTACTCTCTGAGAGAGCTTCCCTTAACAATTCTTCTCTGCGGGCCTTGTATCCACCTCACAGTGGATAATCCCTTCTCGTCACCTATACTGACCACATCTGAAGTAGGTAGTGTGGAAAGGGGGGAAAGGAGGGCTGGAAAGTCATTACAATTCTTGAAAAATCAGTCTTTTTTGTTTTGGCACGTACTTTATTTAGTTGTCAATTCCCTCAAAAACTTATTAGACACCCGACATAATTCATTCTTCCAATCATTTCTCTGTCCCAGGGACCTCACTCAGGTCCTTTTCTGGAAGTAATTTTCTGGCCTGATTAAATTTCTGCCTTGATCCCTGAACATAATTCAACTACCATGAGGCTCCCTGACACACAGGTGGATAGACTACAACTTCTGTCTCTTTTCTCTCTTGTTACAGTCAACTGAAATTGGACTTCGAGTTCAAAACCACCTCTAATCTCATATCTTACTCTTTAGGGATTACAAGTGTTGAGTTTCCTAATTCAACAAGGTTTTGAATATCTGGTCTGTATTTTTTTCTTTCCATTATTTTTTTTATTTCTGACCAGCCCGCCAGAAATTTTTTTCTCAATGTACATTTATTGAAATTCCCTGGTCAAATCAACAAGTGACCAATATTTGGACTGCATCTCAGAATACCATGGACAACCATTACTGCAAACATTTTGCCATTGAATAAAATGTATCACCACATTTATGGCTTCCAATATCAGACTCCTTGCCAACCACCTCCAGACTCTAAGCCAATGCCATAATTTTAAGATTTGTTACAGAAGCATCCCACCTCAAAGACTAATTTCTGTGTCAGGTCAAATAACACTAGCTAGAGGAGAGACAACTCCCAAATATCAGTGTTGATTTCTCACTCAGGTACTAGTGTGATAAGGGTTGGGCAGTAATCTGGACATCTTTTTTTTCTTGCAGTTCTGACATCTTGGACTACTTTACTTCTAGGACCACAAGAAGAGATATGCTTAAAGAACACATCCCTTTTCACGGCTTACTGGACCTGTAAGCTACGCACTTAGAAAACAAGCTGCATAGCAACAGTCATTTTGTAAATCTAGATAAACATTGGAAACCCCAGTGTACCTCACAAGTGGGGTCAAATCAGTCAAAAAAGTAATTTCAGATGTGAAAAAATATAATAAGACACTGAGGTTGTTGAGTTTTGCAGTAAGAAGAACGTGTTGTGCACATGGAGAGCAGGCAGCACTTTGCCTGGTAAGGACCGTTTAAACTTCCCTTTATTTGTACTACCCATGAATTCAGAACTACTATAATTTTATGCAGAATATTCCAATAATTTCCCAAAGCTTTTAATGTGTCACATGACATTATAAATATGGTTAAGTTGGAAAAGAAAAGGAACACAGTATATGAAAGTGTAATATACTTTAAGAATCTCCGTATGTGCTGTACTAGGTATGTCTGAGCCTCTTACCTGCTAGAGCAAACATGGTGGTGGCGGTGATGGTGGTGACAGTGATGATGACAGAGACAATGATAATTGGCCACCTTACAAAGTGCCAATTATGTGTCTGGCATCGTGGCAACTGAATTACACACATTCATGTAAATTGTATGCCTAATCAAGTTGGCACTGTAAAGGTGATTTTCCCCACATTTTAGTAAAGGGATTGAACTTCTGAGGAGTTAAATAATTTGTTCCTCAAATCAATGAAGCGATAATTAAGAAAATAACCTGGATTTGAATTTACATACAAGTAGTCATCGATATAACTCAAAATTCACATAACACTGGTTGTGAGAGCCTGAAATTTGGATCGAAGAAGGGTAGAAATCAACCAAAATTATGATATGATATTGCTAAAAGCAGAGTTTCAAAGAAAGAAAATACTTTTACTATCACTCAAAAGAAGTGTATTTTATTTAAGAAATGGAGGATAAGTAACAATTGCTCATCTGGCAGAAACCACTGCCCAGGTGACAGACACACACAGAAGACACTGAGAGAATCCTCAGAGGGCACTCAGAAGGAGAGATACTGCCCTTCCCTCTGAGGCTCTGGGATGCTTTTTCGGATACCTCCCAGAGGGAAGCAGCATAGCAGACTCAGATAGGAAACCTCTGACCGTCAGGAATCCCCACACGCACACTGCAGGCTGAAGGGTGGAAAGCTTCTCCTGTATCCATGATAGGCTTTGAAGAGAAGATGAAGATGGAGCTGTGGAACTAGATGAGCTGATTGTCCTTATCCTTTCCAGAGGCAGATAAAACCTGAAGCTGTTACTTGTCCTTGGGTGGGCACTTCTGCTGGCATTGTTGGGGAGGTGGCACAGGAGTGCATTTCTCAGTGCACTTTATAGGTGGGCAAGGGTCTGTACCCTTGGTAGGTGAGCAAGGATCAGGGCACTTAGTTGGGCATACTGGAGGTAGCTTGCACTGCTCCTTGCACTGCTGCTTGCACTGCTGCTCTTGAGAAGACACCTTTCTGGAGTCTTAATATCTGAAAGAAAGTATATGACCACGTTCACCAGAAGGAATTCCTTCAGAGAGAAGACCCAAAGCTTTGACAACTCAAATAGACAGGATCTCTCCAATCTCAAAATATGGGTGTTAATCTCTTTAATACCTTTTAATGAATTTCTGACTTCTCTCTCGTTCTTTAGCAAATCTATTCATCAGCCCAGAGACAACCTTCTCTTCTCATACAACATTTCCAAAGAAAATATCTTTTTTAAAAGAAACCAGCAGTGTTTTCTCTTTTGGTTTCTTTCCTTTTTTGTTTTATTGAAAACGTCATCTTCAAAAAAGGCCGTCACAAGTTCTAAAATCCTCACCAAGCTCACAAGCAAGTTCTATCACCATTTTTTCTCATGAGGTCCCGACAGCATTACTTATGTGCAAAGCAAAGGGCAATCAGGATGAATGTAAGGGCATCACACCTTCTAAGATTAATGCCTCTGAAATCACAGCAGAGGTCCAAGAGAAAGGCACAGAAAAAGGTAAATACTTTACTCTTTATCCCTTCATGTCAAAATTTCCTTTTAATTTCTTATTCAATAGAGGAATTCAAACTAGGTGTCAGAAATCTAGTGAATACAATATAACATTGTGCCCAGATTCCAAGTTCCCATCCACTAAGTAACATTATACCCTTGATCATAACTTTGGACCCATCAAATTTGCGGTCTCCAGCAAAAACTCAACATTCGGGGGCCCGAGAACAAAGTTGAACTGAAGCATCAGACTCACCAGGTTCTCCAAAGTCAATCGGAACTCGAGTAGCAGGAGGATAGCTGTCGTGCAGTAGAGGCCCTTTTTATTGGGGTTTGCTGCCCCACCCAGGGGGAAGCGGAGCTACCAAAACCGGCCTGGTTCAGTCATTTCCAAACCCAATGCAAATCCATCCATAACTGGCTTGGCAGGGACTCTAAAAACAGGAAATGTCCTGCGCCAGGATCTCCTCACTAGATTATGTTCTCATGACTCACAGAGTCCCTGCCTTAGCTCTCCGTTTCAGCAGTTTATGGCAGTGGGAGGATTTTGAAGCTTCTCTAACTTGCAGACAAACGTTCCGTTTCTTGATTGGGGAAGATGACCCTTTTCTATCTTTCACCTTCCTTGACTTCTAAAACTGCCTGCCTAGTTGCACTTGAACTGGTGGCCATTTTAGTGTGCATACTGGTTTGAGAAAGGCCTGGCTACCTGGTGACACCATTCTCTTTATCTCAAGCCCCTCTTATAATGCATTTCCTCTTGATCCATGGCTTGCTAAGTGAAGTCTCTTCTCCTCTTCTAAAATGGACTGAGGGAAGGTTGCGGATCATCTCCGATGACTTCCCACCGTGATACTTAAATACGTTTAGTAAAGTGGTCAGCTCTAGGGACCCCCTTTCACTGCTTTGCTCCTTCAAGTTAAGAACATCCAGCAGTCACATTCTTATGAACTTTGTAAATCTGTTTCACTTCCGGCCACAAGGAATTCACTAGGAGCGTAGTTTCGTCTACCATAATTCCAAGCAGCTGGCAGATCAGAACCTAGACTTACAATACAAACCAAGCCTTTTACTCATACCTCCCAAACGTGACATACCACCTGCTCTTACCTAACTTCTCCCAAAGGACCTCTTTGGATTTCTTCAACTTTTGAAGAAAGCTCAGAGGAGTGTTTAAATATGCTGGCTTCCTGTCCCTTTGAAATTTTTGGAAAACCCTATCTAATATGCAATGCCATTCATGTCACTAATTTTATATGTATTTAATAGTTACGAATTATTTAAATACATGTTTTGTTTCACATCAAATATAGGGGTAAATTCCAGAGAAAGTTGATATCCCTTTGTTAAAAATGCAGTCACTGAAGTTCATTGCCATTCATATACAACTTCTTAATGATTAATAATAAGTTTGTTAAAATTTTAACCTACGTTTTACACTTTCCATTTTGCTCACTGTGGAACATATGTCAAATAAGCCTATTTCCTGCTCTACTTTCTTCATAGAATTTGTCAGTGTGCTGGAAGGAAGGTTTGGTGGTTGATTTATGGGTCAGCTTCCCTGGCATATGGACCCCGGTTATCTGGTCAAATATTATTCTGGGTGTTTCTGTAAGGATGCTTTTGCATGAGACTATTATTTACATCAGTGACCTGAGTAAAGGCGGTTGCCTTCTATAAGGTGGGAATTCCTCTTCCAATCCATGGACTGCCTCAATATAGCAAGGCTGACCGTCACCGAGGTAAAAGACGATTACCCTGTTGGATGGGCTTCCAGCAGGCTTTCAGCTCTGCAGATTTTGAGTTTGCCAAACTTTGTAATCTCTCAATCTCTCTCAATCTCTCTCTCTCTCTCTCTCTCTCTTTCCCTCTCTCTCTCACTCTCTCTCACTTTCTGTAACATATTTCTGTATGTATATATATATATATTTATATATTGAAATATTTAATTTGAATATTCCATCTGACTTATCATGTACATGATTACCTGTGGGCAATTAAAATAAAACATTTCAAAGTTATTATAAAGTGAAGTTAAAGTAAAAAATACTAATGTGACGTGACACATCTGATGTGGAATTATGACAAATATAATGAACTTTTTAGAAAATAACTGAAGTTCAGGAAACAGTGCCCTAGCATGTTCTCCAAATATCTTATTTCTACCTTTTCAGAGATTCAGCTGTCAACAGTTCTTCTACAGTTCCTCTCTTCTCTCCAAGACCTGAACACTACACTTTTCTCTGCTGTCCCCTTGGGCACTAAAGCTTCTCGTGATGGGCCATGGCTGGTGAAGGGCCGTGTCTGGTTTAGAAATAAAGTTGCAACTCTCACTTTATATTACTGTGGAATGTGGGAACACATGTTTCATGGAATCAGGATGTCCCTCTCACCTAACATGAACACTTCCCTAGAGTGCCGTCGTGTGCTTAAAATTCCTTTATCAGGAAATAAATCCCTTGTACTCCATAAGTAAATATCAGGTTTCAATTGTGTGAAACCAAAAATAGATATAAGATACCACTTAAGACTCACAGCATCACATATAAGTGATTGAGAGTGGGGTTGGGAGTGGAGAGAAGATCAGAGCGCTAAGATCTGAAATCTAGATGAAATATGGACTTAGGGCTCATCTGATATACTTGCTTTCTTCTGCTCTTTCCAAACATGTTTTATGGCTTTGAAGACAGTAATACGAAAAGGTTTTCACTGTTTATTCTCGGTCTTCCTTTTCAACCCTCCAGAACCCTCAACCTGCCATATTACCTTCACTGCCCCATATATACAACATAACTGTCCAAGTTGGTGCTTTGACATGTTGCCCGTACATTTAGTAATAATCCTTTCCTATCTTTCATAATTCTACCTGCAGTCTGAAGGAAGAACTGGCCTAGTAACGTGTCTTGGGCAATTAATCAGGAAGCTTCTTAAGAATGTCATTTTATAATAGAAAAGGAGGAAGAAGAGGAGAATGAAGAGGAGAGGAAGAGAAAGAGGAGACACTTGAGACTTGAGAAGAGTCACCAGATAAGCATGTGCCAGAAGAACAGGACCTAACGTTTCCCTCAAGCTCAGCCACATCTTCACTACTATAAATTATTTAAATATTATAATAAATTGCTATAAAAATGAAATTACAGTATATAAT
Source organism: Leucopleurus acutus (assembly GCF_964270905.1). Classification (NCBI taxonomy): domain Eukaryota; kingdom Metazoa; phylum Chordata; class Mammalia; order Artiodactyla; family Delphinidae; genus Leucopleurus; species Leucopleurus acutus. The sequence continues at coordinate 82,718,042 of NC_139143.1, read as the reverse complement.
ATATAATTGAGAAAACATAAAGTTGTTTAAAAATGAACACATCTAATAAACTGCTAAGAAAAATCACTGCTTCTATTTTGCCCTATTTAGTGTTAGGAGTCTTCTATTTTCATAAACCCACAGACATGCATACATGTCTTTCAGGGTACTGATCTGAGATCTTTTATCTTTTGCAACATAGATGCTTCCAGCCATAAGTTGCTCTCTATGCGCTGCATTACATTTTTCCCTAAAGGTCTTCTATGCTTTATTTGCCTTTTCATTCATCCCATAGTATTTTCTATTTCTTTGTTATTTCTTCTTCGAGCCATTGTTTACTTAGGAATCTGTTTCCAAACTCATAGATGTCACAGAAACAGAGACTAGAATGGTGGTCAGCAGGGGCTGAGGGATTCGGCAAAAGAGGAGATGTTGAGCAATGGGTACAAGACTGCATCATACGATGAAGAAGCTCTAGGAGTCTATGGAACATCATGGTGAGTCTAGTTAATAACACTCGGTCGTGTAGTTGAAACTTGCTCAGAAAATAGACCTTAAGCATTCTCATCACACAAACACACACACACACACACACACACACACACACACACACACACAAATACACAGACATACACATATTTAAATGGTTAATGTTGAAGTGATTAATGTGTTAATTGACCGATGGTGATAATCACTGCACAAAGTACACATATGTCAAATCATCCCATTATGCACCGTAAATATGTCCAATTTAATTTGTTCGTTATACCTCAGAAATACCAGATGGAAAAGATGAAAGAAGAACCATCCTACGAAACAGTAACAAAGTTTGAGAATGTTTGTGTTCCTCCTCCTCCTTGCCTCTCTTAGGCTCTGATACTACTCTCTGAGAGAGCTTCCCTTAACAATTCTTCTCTGCGGGCCTTGTATCCACCTCACAGTGGATAATCCCTTCTCGTCACCTATACTGACCACATCTGAAGTAGGTAGTGTGGAAAGGGGGGAAAGGAGGGCTGGAAAGTCATTACAATTCTTGAAAAATCAGTCTTTTTTGTTTTGGCACGTACTTTATTTAGTTGTCAATTCCCTCAAAAACTTATTAGACACCCGACATAATTCATTCTTCCAATCATTTCTCTGTCCCAGGGACCTCACTCAGGTCCTTTTCTGGAAGTAATTTTCTGGCCTGATTAAATTTCTGCCTTGATCCCTGAACATAATTCAACTACCATGAGGCTCCCTGACACACAGGTGGATAGACTACAACTTCTGTCTCTTTTCTCTCTTGTTACAGTCAACTGAAATTGGACTTCGAGTTCAAAACCACCTCTAATCTCATATCTTACTCTTTAGGGATTACAAGTGTTGAGTTTCCTAATTCAACAAGGTTTTGAATATCTGGTCTGTATTTTTTTCTTTCCATTATTTTTTTTATTTCTGACCTGCCCGCCAGAAATTTTTTTCTCAATGTACATTTATTGAAATTCCCTGGTCAAATCAACAAGTGACCAATATTTGGACTGCATCTCAGAATACCATGGACAACCATTACTGCAAACATTTTGCCATTGAATAAAATGTATCACCACATTTATGGCTTCCAATATCAGACTCCTTGCCAACCACCTCCAGACTCTAAGCCAATGCCATAATTTTAAGATTTGTTACAGAAGCATCCCACCTCAAAGACTAATTTCTGTGTCAGGTCAAATAACACTAGCTAGAGGAGAGACAACTCCCAAATATCAGGGTTGATTTCTCACTCAGGTACTAGTGTGATAAGGGTTGGGCAGTAATCTGGACATCTTTTTTTTCTTGCAGTTCTGACATCTTGGACTACTTTACTTCTAGGACCACAAGAAGAGATATGCTTAAAGAACACATCCCTTTTCACGGCTTACTGGACCTGTAAGCTACGCACTTAGAAAACAAGCTGCATAGCAACAGTCATTTTGTAAATCTAGATAAACATTGGAAACCCCAGTGTACCTCACAAGTGGGGTCAAATCAGTCAAAAAAGTAATTTCAGATGTGAAAAAATATAATAAGACACTGAGGTTGTTGAGTTTTGCAGTAAGAAGAACGTGTTGTGCACATGGAGAGCAGGCAGCACTTTGCCTGGTAAGGACCGTTTAAACTTCCCTTTATTTGTACTACCCATGAATTCAGAACTACTATAATTTTATGCAGAATATTCCAATAATTTCCCAAAGCTTTTAATGTGTCACATGACATTATAAATATGGTTAAGTTGGAAAAGAAAAGGAACACAGTATATGAAAGTGTAATATACTTTAAGAATCTCCGTATGTGCTGTACTAGGTATGTCTGAGCCTCTTACCTGCTAGAGCAAACATGGTGGTGGCGGTGATGGTGGTGACAGTGATGATGACAGAGACAATGATAATTGGCCACCTTACAAAGTGCCAATTATGTGTCTGGCATCGTGGCAACTGAATTACACACATTCATGTAAATTTTATGCCTAATCAAGTTGGCACTGTAAAGGTGATTTTCCCCACATTTTAGTAAAGGGATTGAACTTCTGAGGAGTTAAATAATTTGTTCCTCAAATCAATGAAGCGATAATTAAGAAAATAACCTGGATTTGAATTTACATACAAGTAGTCATCGATATAACTCAAAATTCACATAACACTGGTTGTGAGAGCCTGAAATTTGGATCGAAGAAGGGTAGAAATCAACCAAAATTATGATATGATATTGCTAAAAGCAGGGTTTCAAAGAAAGAAAATACTTTTACTATCACACAAAAGAAGTGTATTTTATTCAAGAAATGGAGGATAAGTAACAATTGCTCATCTGGCAGAAACCACTGCCCAGGTGACAGACACACACAGAAGACACTGAGAGAATCCTCAGAGGGCGCTCAGGAGGAGAGATACTGCCCTTCCCTCTGAGGCTCTGGGATGCTTTTTCGGATACCTCCCAGAGGGAAGCAGCATAGCAGACTCAGATAGGAAACCTCTGACCGTCAGGAATCCCCACACGCACACTGCAGGCTGAAGGGTGGAAAGCTTCTCCTGTATCCATGATAGGCTTTGAAGAGAAGATGAAGATGGAGCTGTGGAACTAGATGAGCTGATTGTCCTTATCCTTTCCAGAGGCAGATAAAACCTGAAGCTGTTACTTGTCCTTGGGTGGGCACTTCTGCTGGCATTGTTGGGGAGGTGGCACAGGAGTGCATTTCTCAGTGCACTTTATAGGTGGGCAAGGGTCTGTACCCTTGGTAGGTGAGCAAGGATCAGGGCACTTAGTTGGGCACACTGGAGGTAGCTTGCACTGCTCCCTGCACTGCTGCTTGCACTGCTGCTCTTGAGAAGACATCTTTCTGGAGTCTTAATATCTGAAAGAAAGTATATGACCACGTTCACCAGAAGGAATTCCTTCAGAGAGAAGACCCAAAGCTTTGACAACTCAAATAGACAGGATCTCTCCAATCTCAAAATATGGGTGTTAATCTCTTTAATACCTTTTAATGAATTTCTGACTTCTCTCTCGTTCTTTAGCAAATCTATTCATCAGCCCAGAGACAACCTTCTCTTCTCATACAACATTTCCAAAGAAAATATCTTTTTTAAAAGAAACCAGCAGTGTTTTCTCTTTTGGTTTCTTTCCTTTTTTGTTTTATTGAAAACGTCATCTTCAAAAAAGGCCGTCACAAGTTCTAAAATCCTCACCAAGCTCACAAGCAAGTTCTATCACCATTTTTTCTCATGAGGTCCCGACAGCATTACTTATGTGCAAAGCAAAGGGCAATCAGGATGAATGTAAGGGCATCACACCTTCTAAGATTAATGCCTCTGAAATCACAGCAGAGGTCCAAGAGAAAGGCACAGAAAAAGGTAAATACTTTACTCTTTATCCCTTCATGTCAAAATTTCCTTTTAATTTCTTGTTCAATAGAGGAGTTCAAATTAGGTGTCAGAAATCTAGTGAATACAATATAACATTGTGCCCAGATTCCAAGTTCCCATCCACTATGTAACATTACACCCTTGATCATAACTTTGGACCCATCAAATTTGCGGTCTCCAGCATAAACTCAACATTCAGGGGCCCGAGAACAAAGTTGAACTGAAGCATCAGACTCACCAGGTTCTCCAAAGTCAATCGGAACTCGAGTAGCAGGAGGATAGCTGTCGTGCAGTAGAGGCCCTTTTTATTGGGGTTTGCTGCCCCACCCAGGGGGAAGCAGAGCTACCAGAGCTACCTAGTTCAGTCATTTCCGAACCCAATGCAAATCCATCCATAACTGGCTTGGCAGGGACCCTGAAAACAGGAAATGTCCTGTGCCAGGATCTCCTCACTAGATTATGTTCTCATGACTCACAGAGTCCCTGCCTTAGCTCTCTGTTTCAGCAGTTTATGGCAGTGGGAGGATTTTGAAGCTTCTCTAACTTGCAGACAAACGTTCCGTTTCTTGATTGGGGAAGATGACCCTTTTCTATCTTTCACCTTCCTTGACTTCTAAAACTGCCTGCCTAGTTGCACTTGAACTGGTGGCCATTTTAGTGTGCATACTGGTTTGAGAAAGGCCTGGCTACCTTGTGACACCATTCTCTTTATCTCAAGCCCCTCTTATAATGCATTTCCTCTTGATCCATGGCTTGCTAAGTGAAGTCTCTTCTCCTCTTCTAAAATGGACTGAGGGAAGGTTGCGGATCATCTCCGATGACTTCCCACCGTGATACTTAAATACGTTTAGTAAAGTGGTCACCTCTAGGGACCCCCTTTCACTGCTTTGCTCCTTCAAATTAAGAACATCCAGCAGTCACATTCTTATGAACTTTGTAAATCTGTTTCACTTCCGGCCACAAGGAATTCACTAGGAGCGTAGTTTCGTCTACCATAATTCCAAGCAGCTGGCAGATCAGAACCTAGACTTACAATACAAACCAAGCCTTTTACTCATACCTCCCAAACGTGACATACCACCTGCTCTTACCTAACTTCTCCCAAAGGACCTCTTTGGATTTCTTCAACTTTTGAAGAAAGCTCAGAGGAGTGTTTAAATATTCTGGCTTCCTGTTCCTTTGAAATTTTTGGAAAACCCTATCTAATATGCAATGTCATTCAAGTCACTAATTTTATATGTATTTAATAGTTACAAATTATTTAAATACATGTTTTGTTTCACATCAAGTCTAGGGGTAAATTCCAGAGAAAGTTGATATCCCATTATTAAAAATGCAGTCACTGAAGTTCATTGCCATTCATATACAACTTCTTAATGATTAATAATAAGTTTGTTAAAATTTTAACCTACGTTTTACACTTTCCATTTTGCTCACCGTGGAACATATGTCAAATAAGCCTATTTCCTGCTCTACTTTCTTCATAGAATTTGTCAGTGTGCTGGAAGGAAGGTTTGGTGGTTAATTTATGGGTCAGCTTCCCTGGCATATGGTCCCCAGTTAACTGGTCAAACATTATTCTGGGTGTTTCTGTAAGGATGCTTTTGCATGAGACTATTATTTACATCAGTGGCCTGAGTAAAGGCGGTTGCCTTCTCTAAGCTGGGAATTGCTCTTCCAATCCACTGACCTCCTCAATAGAACAAGGCTGACTGTCACCGAGGTAAAAGACGATTACCCTGTTGGATGGGCTTCCAGCAGGCTTTCAGCTCTGCAGATTTTGAGTTTACCAAACTTTGTAATCTCTCTCTCTCTCTCAATCTCTCTCTCTCTCTCTCTCTTTCTCTCTCTCTCACACTGTCTCTCACTTTCGGTAACACATTTCTCTCTCTCTCTCTCTCTCTCTCTCTCTCTCTTTCTATATATATATATATATATATATATATATATATATTTATACACTGCAATATTTAATTTGAATATTTCATCTGGCTTATCATGTACAAGATTACGTATGGTCAATTAAATTAAAACATTTCCAAGTTATTATAAAGTGAAGTTAAAGTAAAAAATACTACTGTTACATGACACCTCTGATGTGGAATTATGACAAATATAATGAACTTTTAGAAAATAACTGAAGTTCAGGAACCAGTGCCCTAGCATGTTCTCCAAATACCTTATTTCTACCTTTTCAGAGATTCAGCTGTCAACAGTTCTTCTACAGTTCCTCTCTTCTCTCCTGGACCTGAGCACCACTCTTTTCTCTGCTGCCCCCATGGGCACTGAAGCTTCTCGTGATGGGCCGTGGCTGGTGAAGGGCCCTGTCTGGTTTAGAAATAAAGTTGCAACTCTCACTTTATATTACTGTGGAATGTGGGAACACATGTTTCATGGAATCAGGGTGTCCCTCTCACCTGACATGAACACTTCCTTAGAGTGCCGTCGTGTGCTTAAAATTCCTTTATCAGGAAATAAAACCCTTGTATTCCGTAAGTAAATATCAGGTTTCAAATGTGTGAAACCAAAAATAGATATAAGATACCATTTAAGACTCACAGCATCACATATAAGTGATTGAGAGTGGGGTTGGGAGTGGAGAGAAAATCAGAGCACTAAGGTCTGAAATCTAGATGAAATATGGACTTAGGGCTCATCTGAAATACTTGCTTTCTTCTGCTCTTTCCAAACATGTTTTATGGCTTTGAAGACAGTAATATGAAAAGGTTTTCACTGTTTATTCTCGATCTTCCTTTTCAACCCTCCAGTACCCTCAACCTGCCATATTACCTTCACTGCCCCATATATACAACATAACTGTCCAAGTTGGTACTCTGACATGTTGCCCATGCATTTAGTAATAATCCTTTCCTATCATTCATATTCTACCTGCAGTCTGAAGGAAGAACTGGCCTAGTAACGTGTCTTACGCAATTAATCAGGAAACTTCTTAGGAATGTCATTTTATAATGGAAAAGGAGGAAGAAGAGGAGAATGGAGAGGAGAGGAAGAGAAAGAGGAGACACTTGAGACTTGAGAAGAGTCACCAGATAAGCATGTGCCAGAAGACCAGGACCTAACCTTTCTCTCAAGCTCAGCCACATCTTCACTACTATAAACCATTTAAATATTATAATAAATGGCTATAAAAATGAAATTACAGTATATAATATATAATTGGGAAAACATAAAGTTGTTCAAAAATGAACACATCTAATAAACTGCTAAGAAAAATCACTGCTTATATTTTGCTCTGTTTAGTGTTAGGTGTTTTCTCTTTTCATAAACCCACAGACATGCATACATGTCTTTCAGGTTACTGATCTGAGATCCTTTATCTTTTGCAACATAGATGCCTCCAGCCATTAGTTGCTCTCTATGCACTGCATCACATTTATCCCTAAAGGTCTTCTACGTTTTATTTGCATTTTCATTCATCCCAAAGTATTTTCTATTTATTTGTTATTTCTTCTTCGAGCCATTGTTTATTTAGGAATGTGTTTCCAAACTCAAAGATGTCACAGAAACAGAGACTAGAATGGTGGTCAGCAGGGGCTGAGGGGTTCGGCAAAAGAGGAGATGTTGGACAATGGGTACAAACCTGCATCATACGATGAAGAAGCTCTGGGAGTCTACGGAACATCATAGTGAGTCTAGTTAATAACACTCAGCTGTGTAGTTGAAACTTGCTCAGAAAATAGACCTTAAGCATTCTCATCACGCACACACACACACACACATACACACACACACAAATATGCACACACAATTACACGGACATAAGCATATTTAAATAGTTAATGGTGAAGTGATTAATGTATTAAGTGACTGATGGTGGTAACCACTGCACAAAGAACACATATGTCAAATCATCTCATTATGCACCACAAATATGTCCAGTTTAATTTGTCAATAAGACCTGAATAATACCGGATGGAAAAGGTGAACGAAAAACCATCCTACAAAACCGTAAGAAAGTTTCAGAATCTTTGTGTTCCTTGTCCTCCTTGCCTCTCTTAGGCTCTGATACTACTCTCTGAGAGAGCTTCCCTTAACAATTCTTCTCTGCGGGCCTTGTATCCACCTCACAGTGGATAATCCCTTCTCGTCACCTATACTGACCACATCTGAAGTAGGTAGTGTGGAAAGTGGGGAAAGGAGGGCTGGAAAGTCGTTACAATTCTTGAAAAATCAGTCTTTTTTGTTTTGGCACGTACTTTATTTAGTTGTCAATTCCCTCAAAAACTTATTAGACACCCGACATAATTCATTCTTCCAATCATTTCTGTGTCCCACGGACCTCACTCAGGTTCTCTTCTGGAAGTAAAGTTCTGGCCTGATTAAATTCCTGCCTTGATCCCTGAACATAATTCAACTACCATGAGGCTCCCTGACACACAAGTGGATAGACTACCACTTCTGTCTCTTTTCTCTCTTGTTACAGTCAACTGAAATTGGACTTCAAGTTCAAAACCACTTCTAATCTCATATCTTACACTTTAGGGCTTACAAGTGTTGAGTTTCCTAATTCATCAAGCTTCTGAATATCTGGGCTATTTTTTCTTTCCATTTTTTTTTATTTCTGACCTGCCAACCAGAAATTTTTTTCTGAACATACATTAATTGAAATATCCTGGTCAAATCAACAAGTGGCCAATATTTGGTCTGCATCTCAGAATACCATGGACAACCATTACTGCAAACATTTTGCCATTGAATAAAATGTATCACCACATTTATGGCTTCCAATATCAGATTCCTTGCCAACCACCTCCAGACTCTAAGCCAATGCCATAATTTTAAGATTTTTTTATAGAAGCCTCCCACCTCAAAGACTAATTTCTGTGTCAGGTCAAATAACACTAGCTAGAGGAGAGACAACTCCCAAATATCAGTGTTGATTTCTCCCTCGTGTAATAGTCTGATAAGCGTTGGGCAGTAATCTGGACATCTTTTTTTTCCTGCAGTTCTGGCATCTTGGACTCCTTTACTTCTAGGACCACAAGAAGAGATATGCTTAAAGAACACAACCCTTTTCACGGGTTACTGGATCTGTAAGCTATACACTTAGAAAACAAGTTGCATAGCAACAGTCATTTTGTAAATCTAGGTAAACATTGGAAACCCAAGTGTCCCCCCAAAGTGGGGTCAAATCGGTCAGGAAAGTAATTTCAGATGTGAGAAAATATAATAAGACACTGAGGTTGTTGAATTTTGCAGTAAGAAGAACGTGTGGTGTACATGGAGAGCAGGCAGCACTTTGCCTGGCAAGGACCCTTTACACTTCCCTTTATTTGTACTACCCATGAATTCAGAACTACTATAATTTTATGCAGAATATCCCAATAATTTCCCAAAGCATTTAATGTGTCACATGATGTTATAAATACGGTTAAGTTGGAAAAGAAAAGGAACACAGAATATGAAAGTGTAATATACTTTAAGAATCTCCGTATGTGCTGTGCTCGGTATGTCCGAGCCTCTTTCCTGCTAGAGCAAACATGGTGATGGTGGTGATGGTGGTGACAGTGATGATGACAGAGATAATGATGCCTTGCCACCTCACAAAGTACTAATTATGTGCCCAGCATTGTGGCAACTGAATTACACACATTCATGTAAATTTTATGCCTAAGCCAGTTGGCACTGTAAAGGTGATTTTCCCCACATTTTAGTAAAGGGATTGAACTTCTGAGGAGTTAAATAATTTGTTCCTCAAATCAATCAAGCAATAATTAAGAAAATACCCTGGATTTGAAATTATATACAAATAATCATCGATATAACTCAAAATTCACATAACACTGGTTGTGAGAGACTGAAATTTGGATCGAAGAAGAATAGAAATCAACCAAAATTACGATATGATATTGCTAAAAGCAGGTTTTCAAAGAAACAAAATACTTTTACCATCACAAAAAAACTTGTATTTTATTCAGGAAATGGAGGATAAGTAACAATTGCTCATCTGGCAGAAACCGCTGCCTAGATGACAGACACACACAGAAGACAGTGGGAGAATCCTCAGAGGGCGCTCAGGAGGAGAGATACTGCTCTTCCCTCTGAGGCTCTGGGATGCTTTTTCGGATACCTCCCAGAGGGAAGCAGCATAGCAGACTCAGATAGGAAACCTCTGACCGTCAGGAATCCCCACACGCACACTGCAGGCTGAAGGGTGGAAAGCTTCTCCTGTATCCATGATAGGCTTTGAAGAGAAGATGAAGATGGAGCTGTGGAACTAGATGAGCTGATTGTCCTTATCCTTTCCAGAGGCAGATAAAACCTGAAGCTGTTACTTGTCCTTGGGTGGGCACTTCTGCTGGCATTGTTGGGGAGGTGGCACAGGAGTGCATTTCTCAGTGCACTTTATAGGTGGGCAAGGGTCTGTACCCTTGGTAGGTGAGCAAGGATCAGGGCACTTAGTTGGGCACACTGGAGGTAGCTTGCACTGCTCCTTGCACTGCTGCTTGCACTGCTGCTCTTGAGAAGACATCTTTCTGGAGTCTTAATATCTGAAAGAAAGTATATGACCACGTTCACCAGAAGGAATTCCTTCAGAGAGAAGACCCAAAGCTTTGACAACTCAAATAGACAGGATCTCTCCAATCTCAAAATATGGGTGTTAATCTCTTTAATACCTTTTAATGAATTTCTGACTTCTCTCTCGTTCTTTAGCAAATCTATTCATCAGCCCAGAGACAACCTTCTCTTCTCATACAACATTTCCAAAGAAAATATCTTTTTTAAAAGAAACCAGCAGTGTTTTCTCTTTTGGTTTCTTTCCTTTTTTGTTTTATTGAAAACGTCATCTTCAAAAAAGGCCGTCACAAGTTCTAAAATCCTCACCAAGCTCACAAGCAAGTTCTACCACCATTTTTTCTCATGAGGTCCCGACAGCATTACTTATGTGCAAAGCAAAGGGCAATCAGGATGAATGTAAGGGCATCACACCTTCTAAGATTAATGCCTCTGAAATCACAGCAGAGGTCCAAGAGAAAGGCACAGAAAAAGGTAAATACTTTACTCTTTATCCCTTCATGTCAAAATTTCCTTTTAATTTCTTGTTCAATAGAGGAATTCAAACTAGGTGTCAGAAATCTAGTGAATACAATATAACATTGTGCCCAGATTCCAAGTTCCCATCCACTAAGTAACATTATACCCTTGATCATAACTTTGGACCCATCAAATTTGCGGTCTCCAGCAAAAACTCAACATTCGGGGGCCCGAGAACAAAGTTGAACTGAAGCATCAGACTCACCAGGTTCTCCAAAGTCAATCGGAACTCGAGTAGCAGGAGGATAGCTGTCGTGCAGTAGAGGCCCTTTTTATTGGGGTTTGCTGCCCCACCCAGGGGGAAGCAGAGCTACCAAAACCGGCCTGGTTCAGTCATTTCCAAACCCAATGCAAATCCATCCATAACTGGCTTGGCAGGGACTCTGAAAACAGGAAATGTCCTGCGCCAGGATCTCCTCACTAGATTATGTTCTCATGACTCACAGAGTCCCTGCCTTAGCTCTCCGTTTCAGCAGTTTATGGCAGTGGGAGGATTTTGAAGCTTCTCTAACTTGCAGACAAACGTTCCGTTTCTTGATTGGGGAAGATGACCCTTTTCTATCTTTCACCTTCCTTGACTTCTAAAACTGCCTGCCTAGTTGCACTTGAACTGGTGGCCATTTTAGTGTGCATACTGGTTTGAGAAAGGCCTGGCTACCTGGTGACACCATTCTCTTTATCTCAAGCCCCTCTTATAATGCATTTCCTCTTGATCCATGGCTTGCTAAGTGAAGTCTCTTCTCCTCTTCTAAAATGGACTGAGGGAAGGTTGCGGATCATCTCCGATGACTTCCCACCGTGATACTTAAATACGTTTAGTAAAGTGGTCACCTCTAGGGACCCCCTTTCACTGCTTTGCTCCTTCAAATTAAGAACATCCAGCAGTCACATTCTTATGAACTTTGTAAATCTGTTTCACTTCCGGCCACAAGGAATTCACTAGGAGCGTAGTTTCGTCTACCATAATTCCAAGCAGCTGGCAGATCAGAACCTAGACTTACAATACAAACCAAGCCTTTTACTCATACCTCCCAAACGTGACATACCACCTGCTCTTACCTAACTTCTCCCAAAGGACCTCTTTGGATTTCTTCAACTTTTGAAGAAAGCTCAGAGGAGTGTTTAAATATGCTGGCTTCCTGTCCCTTTGAAATTTTTGGAAAACCCTATCTAATATGCAATGCCATTCATGTCACTAATTTTATATGTACTTAATAGTTACGAATTATTTAAATACATGTTTTGTTTCACATCAAATCTAGGGGTAAATTCCAGAGAGAGTTGATATCCCTTTGTTAAAAATGCAGTCACTGAAGTTCATTGCCATTCATATACAACTTCTTAATGATTAATAATAAGTTTGTTAAAATTTTAACCTACGTTTTACACTTTCCATTTTGCTCACTGTGGAACATATGTCAAATAAGCCTATTTCCTGCTCTACTTTCTTCATAGAATTTGTCAGTGTGCTGGAAGGAAGGTTTGGTGGTTGATTTATGGGTCAGCTTCCCTGGCATATGGACCCCGGGTATCTGGTCAAATATTATTCTGGGTGTTTCTGTAAGGATGCTTTTGCATGAGACTATTATTTACATCAGTGACCTGAGTAAAGGCGGTTGCCTTCTATAAGGTGGGAATTCCTCTTCCAATCCATGGACTGCCTCAATATAGCAAGGCTGACCGTCACCGAGGTAAAAGACGATTACCCTGTTGGATGGGCTTCCAGCAGGCTTTCAGCTCTGCAGATTTTGAGTTTGCCAAACTTTGTAATCTCTCAATCTCTCTCAATCTCTCTCTCTCTCTCTCTCTCTTTCCCTCTCTCTCTCACTCTCTCTCACTTTCTGTAACATATTTCTGTATGTATATATATATATATATTTATATATTGAAATATTTAATTTGAATATTCCATCTGACTTATCATGTACATGATTACCTGTGGGCAATTAAAATAAAACATTTCCAAGTTATTATAACGTGAAGTTAAAGTAAAAAATACTAATGTGACGTGACACATCTGATGTGGAATTATGACAAATATAATGAACTTTTTAGAAAATAACTGAAGTTCAGGAAACAGTGCCCTAGCATGTTCTCCAAATATCTTATTTCTACCTTTTCAGAGATTCAGCTGTCAACAGTTCTTCTACAGTTCCTCTCTTCTCTCCAAGACCTGAACACTACACTTTTCTCTGCTGTCCCCTTGGGCACTAAAGCTTCTCGTGATGGGCCATGGCTGGTGAAGGGCCGTGTCTGGTTTAGAAATAAAGTTGCAACTCTCACTTTATATTACTGTGGAATGTGGGAACACATGTTTCATGGAATCAGGATGTCCCTCTCACCTAACATGAACACTTCCCTAGAGTGCCGTCGTGTGCTTAAAATTCCTTTATCAGGAAATAAATCCCTTGTACTCCATAAGTAAATATCAGGTTTCAATTGTGTGAAACCAAAAATAGATATAAGATACCACTTAAGACTCACAGCATCACATATAAGTGATTGAGAGTGGGGTTGGGAGTGGAGAGAAGATCAGAGCACTAAGATCTGAAATCTAGATGAAATATGGACTTAGGGCTCATCTGATATACTTGCTTTCTTCTGCTCTTTCCAAACATGTTTTATGGCTTTGAAGACAGTAATACGAAAAGGTTTTCACTGTTTATTCTCGGTCTTCCTTTTCAACCCTCCAGAACCCTCAACCTGCCATATTACCTTCACTGCCCCATATATACAACATAACTGTCCAAGTTGGTGCTTTGACATGTTGCCCGTACATTTAGTAATAATCCTTTCCTATCTTTCATAATTCTACCTGCAGTCTGAAGGAAGAACTGGCCTAGTAACGTGTCTTGGGCAATTAATCAGGAAACTTCTTAAGAATGTCATTTTATAATAGAAAAGGAGGAAGAAGAGGAGAATGAAGAGGAGAGGAAGAGAAAGAGGAGACACTTGAGACTTGAGAAGAGTCACCAGATAAGCATGTGCCAGAAGAACAGGACCTAACGTTTCCCTCAAGCTCAGCCACATCTTCACTACTATAAATTATTTAAATATTATAATAAATTGCTATAAAAATGAAATTACAGTATATAATATATAATTGAGAAAACATAAAGTTGTTTAAAAATGAACACATCTAATAAACTGCTAAGAAAAATCACTGCTTCTATTTTGCCCTATTTAGTGTTAGGAGTCTTCTATTTTCATAAACCCACAGACATGCATACATGTCTTTCAGGGTACTGATCTGAGATCTTTTATCTTTTGCAACATAGATGCTTCCAGCCATAAGTTGCTCTCTATGCACTGCATTACATTTTTCCCTAAAGGTCTTCTATGCTTTATTTGCCTTTTCATTCATCCCATAGTATTTTCTATTTCTTTGTTATTTCTTCTTCGAGCCATTGTTTACTTAGGAATCTGTTTCCAAACTCATAGATGTCACAGAAACAGAGACTAGAATGGTGGTCAGCAGGGGCTGAGGGATTCGGCAAAAGAGGAGATGTTGAGCAATGGGTACAAGACTGCATCATACGATGAAGAAGCTCTAGGAGTCTATGGAACATCATGGTGAGTCTAGTTAATAACACTCGGTCGTGTAGTTGAAACTTGCTCAGAAAATAGACCTTAAGCATTCTCATCACACAAACACACACACACACACACACACACACACACACACACACACAGACATACACATATTTAAATGGTTAATGTTGAAGTGATTAATGTGTTAATTGACCGATGGTGATAATCACTGCACAAAGTACACATATGTCAAATCATCCCATTATGCACCGTAAATATGTCCAATTTAATTTGTTCGTTATACCTCAGAAATACCAGATGGAAAAGATGAAAGAAGAACCATCCTACGAAACAGTAACAAAGTTTGAGAATGTTTGTGTTCCTCCTCCTCCTTGCCTCTCTTAGGCTCTGATACTACTCTCTGAGAGAGCTTCCCTTAACAATTCTTCTCTGCGGGCCTTGTATCCACCTCACAGTGGATAATCCCTTCTCGTCACCTATACTGACCACATCTGAAGTAGGTAGTGTGGAAAGGGGGGAAAGGAGGGCTGGAAAGTCATTACAATTCTTGAAAAATCAGTCTTTTTTGTTTTGGCACGTACTTTATTTAGTTGTCAATTCCCTCAAAAACTTATTAGACACCCGACATAATTCATTCTTCCAATCATTTCTCTGTCCCAGGGACCTCACTCAGGTCCTTTTCTGGAAGTAATTTTCTGGCCTGATTAAATTTCTGCCTTGATCCCTGAACATAATTCAACTACCATGAGGCTCCCTGACACACAGGTGGATAGACTACAACTTCTGTCTCTTTTCTCTCTTGTTACAGTCAACTGAAATTGGACTTCGAGTTCAAAACCACCTCTAATCTCATATCTTACTCTTTAGGGATTACAAGTGTTGAGTTTCCTAATTCAACAAGGTTTTGAATATCTGGTCTGTATTTTTTTCTTTCCATTATTTTTTTTATTTCTGACCTGCCCGCCAGAAATTTTTTTCTCAATGTACATTTATTGAAATTCCCTGGTCAAATCAACAAGTGACCAATATTTGGACTGCATCTCAGAATACCATGGACAACCATTACTGCAAACATTTTGCCATTGAATAAAATGTATCACCACATTTATGGCTTCCAATATCAGACTCCTTGCCAACCACCTCCAGACCCTAAGCCAATGCCACAATTTTAAGATTTGTTACAGAAGCATCCCACCTCAAAGACTAATTTCTGTGTCAGGTCAAATAACACTAGCTAGAGGAGAGACAACTCCCAAATATCAGTGTTGATTTCTCACTCAGGTACTAGTGTGATAAGGGTTGGGCAGTAATCTGGACATCTTTTTTTTCTTGCAGTTCTGACATCTTGGACTACTTTACTTCTAGGACCACAAGAAGAGATATGCTTAAAGAACACATCCCTTTTCACGGCTTACTGGACCTGTAAGCTATGCACTTAGAAAACAAGCTGCATAGCAACAGTCATTTTGTAAATCTAGATAAACATTGGAAACCCCAGTGTACCTCACAAGTGGGGTCAAATCAGTCAAAAAAGTAATTTCAGATGTGAAAAAATATAATAAGACACTGAGGTTGTTGAGTTTTGCAGTAAGAAGAACGTGTTGTGCACATGGAGAGCAGGCAGCACTTTGCCTGGTAAGGATCGTTTAAACTTCCCTTTATTTGTACTACCCATGAATTCAGAACTACTATAATTTTATGCAGAATATTCCAATAATTTCCCAAAGCTTTTAATGTGTCACATGACATTATAAATATGGTTAAGTTGGAAAAGAAAAGGAACACAGTATATGAAAGTGTAATATACTTTAAGAATCTCCGTATGTGCTGTACTAGGTATGTCTGAGCCTCTTACCTGCTAGAGCAAACATGGTGGTGGCGGTGATGGTGGTGACAGTGATGATGACAGAGACAATGATAATTGGCCACCTTACAAAGTGCCAATTATGTGTCTGGCATCGTGGCAACTGAATTACACACATTCATGTAAATTTTATGCCTAATCAAGTTGGCACTGTAAAGGTGATTTTCCCCACATTTTAGTAAAGGGTTTGAACTTCTGAGGAGTTAAATAATTTGTTCCTCAAATCAATGAAGCGATAATTAAGAAAATAACCTGGATTTGAATTTACATACAAGTAGTCATCGATATAACTCAAAATTCACATAACACTGGTTGTGAGAGCCTGAAATTTGGATCGAAGAAGGGTAGAAATCAACCAAAATTATGATATGATATTGCTAAAAGCAGGGTTTCAAAGAAAGAAAATACTTTTACTATCACACAAAAGAAGTGTATTTTATTCAAGAAATGGAGGATAAGTAACAATTGCTCATCTGGCAGAAACCACTGCCCAGGTGACAGACACACACAGAAGACACTGAGAGAATCCTCAGAGGGCGCTCAGGAGGAGAGATACTGCCCTTCCCTCTGAGGCTCTGGGATGCTTTTTCGGATACCTCCCAGAGGGAAGCAGCATAGCAGACTCAGATAGGAAACCTCTGACCGTCAGGAATCCCCACACGCACACTGCAGGCTGAAGGGTGGAAAGCTTCTCCTGTATCCATGATAGGCTTTGAAGAGAAGATGAAGATGGAGCTGTGGAACTAGATGAGCTGATTGTCCTTATCCTTTCCAGAGGCAGATAAAACCTGAAGCTGTTACTTGTCCTTGGGTGGGCACTTCTGCTGGCATTGTTGGGGAGGTGGCACAGGAGTGCATTTCTCAGTGCACTTTATAGGTGGGCAAGGGTCTGTACCCTTGGTAGGTGAGCAAGGATCAGGGCACTTAGTTGGGCATACTGGAGGTAGCTTGCACTGCTCCTTGCACTGCTGCTTGCACTGCTGCTCTTGAGAAGACATCTTTCTGGAGTCTTAATATCTGAAAGAAAGTATATGACCACGTTCACCAGAAGGAATTCCTTCAGAGAGAAGACCCAAAGCTTTGACAACTCAAATAGACAGGATCTCTCCAATCTCAAAATATGGGTGTTAATCTCTTTAACACCTTTTAATGAATTTCTGACTTCTCTCTCGTTCTTTAGCAAATCTATTCATCAGCCCAGAGACAACCTTCTCTTCTCATACAACATTTCCAAAGAAAATATCTTTTTTAAAAGAAACCAGCAGTGTTTTCTCTTTTGGTTTCTTTCCTTTTTTGTTTTATTGAAAACGTCATCTTCAAAAAAGGCCGTCACAAGTTCTAAAATCCTCACCAAGCTCACAAGCAAGTTCTATCACCATTTTTTCTCATGAGGTCCCGACAGCATTACTTATGTGCAAAGCAAAGGGCAATCAGGATGAATGTAAGGGCATCACACCTTCTAAGATTAATACCTCTGAAATCACAGCAGAGATCCAAGAGAAAGGCACAGAAAAAGGTAAATACTTTACTGTTTATCCCTTCATGTCAAAATTTCCTTTTAATTTCTTGTTCAATAGAGGAATTCAAACTAGGTGTCAGAAATCTAGTGAATACAATATAACATTGTGCCCAGATTCCAAGTTCCCATCCACTAAGTAACATTATACCCTTGATCATAACTTTGGACCCATCAAATTTGCGGTCTCCAGCATAAACTCAACATGCGGGGGCCCGAGAACAAAGTTGAACTGAAGCATCAGACTCACCAGGTTCTCCAAAGTCAATCGGAACTCGAGTAGCAGGAGGATAGCTGTCGTGCAGTAGAGGCCCTTTTTATTGGGGTTTGCTGCCCCACCCAGGGGGAAGCGGAGCTACCAAAACCGGCCTGGTTCAGTCATTTCCAAACCCAATGCAAATCCATCCATAACTGGCTTGGCAGGGACTCTAAGAACAGGAAATGTCCTGCGCCAGGATCTCCTCACTAGATTATGTTCTCATGACTCACAGAGTCCCTGCCTTAGCTCTCCGTTTCAGCAGTTTATGGCAGTGGGAGGATTTTGAAGCTTCTCTAACTTGCAGACAAACGTTCCGTTTCTTGATTGGGGAAGATGACCCTTTTCTATCTTTCACCTTCCTTGACTTCTAAAACTGCCTGCCTAGTTGCACTTGAACTGGTGGCCATTTTAGTGTGCATACTGGTTTGAGAAAGGCCTGGCTACCTGGTGACACCATTCTCTTTATCTCAAGCCCCTCTTATAATGCATTTCCTCTTGATCCATGGCTTGCTAAGTGAAGTCTCTTCTCCTCTTCTAAAATGGACTGAGGGAAGGTTGCGGATCATCTCCGATGACTTCCCACCGTGATACTTAAATACGTTTAGTAAAGTGGTCACCTCTAGGGACCCCCTTTCACTGCTTTGCTCCTTCAAATTAAGAACATCCAGCAGTCACATTCTTATGAACTTTGTAAATCTGTTTCACTTCCGGCCACAAGGAATTCACTAAGAGCGTAGTTTCGTCTACCATAATTCCAAGCAGCTGGCAGATCAGAACCTAGACTTACAATACAAACCAAGCCTTTTACTCATACCTCCCAAACGTGACATACCACCTGCTCTTACCTAACTTCTCCCAAAGGACCTCTTTGGATTTCTTCAACTTTTGAAGAAAGCTCAGAGGAGTGTTTAAATATGCTGGCTTCCTGTCCCTTTGAAATTTTTGGAAAACCCTATCTAATATGCAATGCCATTCATGTCACTAATTTTATATGTATTTAATAGTTACGAATTATTTAAATACATGTTTTGTTTCACATCAAATCTAGGGGTAAATTCCAGAGAGAGTTGATATCCCTTTGTTAAAAATGCAGTCACTGAAGTTCATTGCCATTCATATACAACTTCTTAATGATTAATAATAAGTTTGTTAAAATTTTAACCTACGTTTTACACTTTCCGTTTTGCTCACTGTGGAACATATGTCAAATAAGCCTATTTCCTGCTCTACTTTCTTCATAGAATTTGTCAGTGTGCTGGAAGGAAGGTTTGGTGGTTGATTTATGGGTCAGCTTCCCTGGCATATGGACCCCGGTTATCTGGTCAAATATTATTCTGGGTGTTTCTGTAAGGATGCTTTTGCATGAGACTATTATTTACATCAGTGACCTGAGTAAAGGCGGTTGCCTTCTATAAGGTGGGAATTCCTCTTCCAATCCATGGACTGCCTCAATATAGCAAGGCTGACCGTCACCGAGGTAAAAGACGATTACCCTGTTGGATGGGCTTCCAGCAGGCTTTCAGCTCTGCAGATTTTGAGTTTGCCAAACTTTGTAATCTCTCAATCTCTCTCAATCTCTCTCTCTCTCTCTCTCTCTCTTTCCCTCTCTCTCTCACTCTCTCTCACTTTCTGTAACATATTTCTGTATGTATATATATATATATTTATATATTGAAATATTTAATTTGAATATTCCATCTGACTTATCATGTACATGATTACCTGTGGGCAATTAAAATAAAACATTTCAAAGTTATTATAAAGTGAAGTTAAAGTAAAAAATACTAATGTGACGTGACACATCTGATGTGGAATTATGACAAATATAATGAACTTTTTAGAAAATAACTGAAGTTCAGGAAACAGTGCCCTAGCATGTTCTCCAAATATCTTATTTCTACCTTTTCAGAGATTCAGCTGTCAACAGTTCTTCTACAGTTCCTCTCTTCTCTCCAAGACCTGAACACTACACTTTTCTCTGCTGTCCCCTTGGGCACTAAAGCTTCTCGTGATGGGCCATGGCTGGTGAAGGGCCGTGTCTGGTTTAGAAATAAAGTTGCAACTCTCACTTTATATTACTGTGGAATGTGGGAACACATGTTTCATGGAATCAGGATGTCCCTCTCACCTAACATGAACACTTCCCTAGAGTGCTGTCGTGTGCTTAAAATTCCTTTATCAGGAAATAAATCCCTTGTACTCCATAAGTAAATATCAGGTTTCAATTGTGTGAAACCAAAAATAGATGTAAGATACCACTTAAGACTCACAGCATCACATATAAGTGATTGAGAGTGGGGTTGGGAGTGGAGAGAAGATCAGAGCGCTAAGATCTGAAATCTAGATGAAATATGGACTTAGGGCTCATCTGATATACTTGCTTTCTTCTGCTCTTTCCAAACATGTTTTATGGCTTTGAAGACAGTAATACGAAAAGGTTTTCACTGTTTATTCTCGGTCTTCCTTTTCAACCCTCCAGAACCCTCAACCTGCCATATTACCTTCACTGCCCCATATATACAACATAACTGTCCAAGTTGGTGCTTTGACATGTTGCCCGTACATTTAGTAATAATCCTTTCCTATCTTTCATAATTCTACCTGCAGTCTGAAGGAAGAACTGGCCTAGTAACGTGTCTTGGGCAATTAATCAGGAAGCTTCTTAAGAATGTCATTTTATAATAGAAAAGGAGGAAGAAGAGGAGAATGAAGAGGAGAGGAAGAGAAAGAGGAGACACTTGAGACTTGAGAAGAGTCACCAGATAAGCATGTGCCAGAAGAACAGGACCTAACGTTTCCCTCAAGCTCAGCCACATCTTCACTACTATAAATTATTTAAATATTATAATAAATTGCTATAAAAATGAAATTACAGTATATAATATATAATTGAGAAAACATAAAGTTGTTTAAAAATGAACACATCTAATAAACTGCTAAGAAAAATCACTGCTTCTATTTTGCCCTATTTAGTGTTAGGAGTCTTCTATTTTCATAAACCCACAGACATGCATATATGTCTTTCAGGGTACTGATCTGAGATCTTTTATCTTTTGCAACATAGATGTTTCCAGCCATAAGTTGCTCTCTATGCACTGCATTACATTTTTCCCTAAAGGTCTTCTATGCTTTATTTGCCTTTTCATTCATCCCATAGTATTTTCTATTTCTTTGTTATTTCTTCTTCGAGCCATTGTTTACTTAGGAATCTGTTTCCAAACTCATAGATGTCACAGAAACAGAGACTAGAATGGTGGTCAGCAGGGGCTGAGGGATTCGGCAAAAGAGGAGATGTTGAGCAATGGGTACAAGACTGCATCATACGATGAAGAAGCTCTAGGAGTCTATGGAACATCATGGTGAGTCTAGTTAATAACACTCGGTCGTGTAGTTGAAACTTGCTCAGAAAATAGACCTTAAGCATTCTCGTCACACAAACACACACACACACACACACACACACACACAGACATACACATATTTAAATGGTTAATGTTGAAGTGATTAATGTGTTAATTGACCGATGGTGATAATCACTGCACAAAGTACACATATGTCAAATCATCCCATTATGCACCGTAAATATGTCCAATTTAATTTGTTCGTTATACCTCAGAAATACCAGATGGAAAAGATGAAAGAAGAACCATCCTACGAAACAGTAACAAAGTTTGAGAATGTTTGTGTTCCTCCTCCTCCTTGCCTCTCTTAGGCTCTGATACTACTCTCTGAGAGAGCTTCCCTTAACAATTCTTCTCTGCGGGCCTTGTATCCACCTCACAGTGGATAATCCCTTCTCGTCACCTATACTGACCACATCTGAAGTAGGTAGTGTGGAAAGGGGGGAAAGGAGGGCTGGAAAGTCATTACAATTCTTGAAAAATCAGTCTTTTTTGTTTTGGCACGTACTTTATTTAGTTGTCAATTCCCTCAAAAACTTATTAGACACCCGACATAATTCATTCTTCCAATCATTTCTCTGTCCCAGGGACCTCACTCAGGTCCTTTTCTGGAAGTAATTTTCTGGCCTGATTAAATTTCTGCCTTGATCCCTGAACATAATTCAACTACCATGAGGCTCCCTGACACACAGGTGGATAGACTACAACTTCTGTCTCTTTTCTCTCTTGTTACAGTCAACTGAAATTGGACTTCGAGTTCAAAACCACCTCTAATCTCATATCTTACTCTTTAGGGATTACAAGTGTTGAGTTTCCTAATTCAACAAGGTTTTGAATATCTGGTCTGTATTTTTTTCTTTCCATTATTTTTTTTATTTCTGACCTGCCCGCCAGAAATTTTTTTCTCAATGTACATTTATTGAAATTCCCTGGTCAAATCAACAAGTGACCAATATTTGGACTGCATCTCAGAATACCATGGACAACCATTACTGCAAACATTTTGCCATTGAATAAAATGTATCACCACATTTATGGCTTCCAATATCAGACTCCTTGCCAACCACCTCCAGACCCTAAGCCAATGCCACAATTTTAAGATTTGTTACAGAAGCATCCCACCTCAAAGACTAATTTCTGTGTCAGGTCAAATAACACTAGCTAGAGGAGAGACAACTCCCAAATATCAGTGTTGATTTCTCACTCAGGTACTAGTGTGATAAGGGTTGGGCAGTAATCTGGACATCTTTTTTTTCTTGCAGTTCTGACATCTTGGACTACTTTACTTCTAGGACCACAAGAAGAGATATGCTTAAAGAACACATCCCTTTTCACGGCTTACTGGACCTGTAAGCTATGCACTTAGAAAACAAGCTGCATAGCAACAGTCATTTTGTAAATCTAGATAAACATTGGAAACCCCAGTGTACCTCACAAGTGGGGTCAAATCAGTCAAAAAAGTAATTTCAGATGTGAAAAAATATAATAAGACACTGAGGTTGTTGAGTTTTGCAGTAAGAAGAACGTGTTGTGCACATGGAGAGCAGGCAGCACTTTGCCTGGTAAGGATCGTTTAAACTTCCCTTTATTTGTACTACCCATGAATTCAGAACTACTATAATTTTATGCAGAATATTCCAATAATTTCCCAAAGCTTTTAATGTGTCACATGACATTATAAATATGGTTAAGTTGGAAAAGAAAAGGAACACAGTATATGAAAGTGTAATATACTTTAAGAATCTCCGTATGTGCTGTACTAGGTATGTCTGAGCCTCTTACCTGCTAGAGCAAACATGGTGGTGGCGGTGATGGTGGTGACAGTGATGATGACAGAGACAATGATAATTGGCCACCTTACAAAGTGCCAATTATGTGTCTGGCATCGTGGCAACTGAATTACACACATTCATGTAAATTTTATGCCTAATCAAGTTGGCACTGTAAAGGTGATTTTCCCCACATTTTAGTAAAGGGATTGAACTTCTGAGGAGTTAAATAATTTGTTCCTCAAATCAATGAAACGATAATTAAGAAAATAACCTGGATTTGAATTTACATACAAGTAGTCATCGATATAACTCAAAATTCACATAACACTGGTTGTGAGAGCCTGAAATTTGGATCGAAGAAGGGTAGAAATCAACCAAAATTATGATATGATATTGCTAAAAGCAGGGTTTCAAAGAAAGAAAATACTTTTACTATCACACAAAAGAAGTGTATTTTATTCAAGAAATGGAGGATAAGTAACAATTGCTCATCTGGCAGAAACCACTGCCCAGGTGACAGACACACACAGAAGACACTGAGAGAATCCTCAGAGGGCACTCAGGAGGAGAGATACTGCCCTTCCCTCTGAGGCTCTGGGATGCTTTTTCGGATACCTCCCAGAGGGAAGCAGCATAGCAGACTCAGATAGGAAACCTCTGACCGTCAGGAATCCCCACACGCACACTGCAGGCTGAAGGGTGGAAAGCTTCTCCTGTATCCATGATAGGCTTTGAAGAGAAGATGAAGATGGAGCTGTGGAACTAGATGAGCTGATTGTCCTTATCCTTTCCAGAGGCAGATAAAACCTGAAGCTGTTACTTGTCCTTGGGTGGGCACTTCTGCTGGCATTGTTGGGGAGGTGGCACAGGAGTGCATTTCTCAGTGCACTTTATAGGTGGGCAAGGGTCTGTACCTTTGGTAGGTGAGCAAGGATCAGGGCACTTAGTTGGGCACACTGGAGGTAGCTTGCACTGCTCCTTGCACTGCTGCTTGCACTGCTGCTCTTGAGAAGACATCTTTCTGGAGTCTTAATATCTGAAAGAAAGTATATGACCACGTTCACCAGAAGGAATTCCTTCAGAGAGAAGACCCATAGCTTTGACAACTCAAATAGACAGGATCTCTCCAATCTCAAAATATGGGTGTTAATCTCTTTAATACCTTTTAATGAATTTCTGACTTCTCTCTCGTTCTTTAGCAAATCTATTCATCAGCCCAGAGACAACCTTCTCTTCTCATACAACATTTCCAAAGAAAATATCTTTTTTAAAAGAAACCAGCAGTGTTTTCTCTTTTGGTTTCTTTCCTTTTTTGTTTTATTGAAAACGTCATCTTCAAAAAAGGCCGTCACAAGTTCTAAAATCCTCACCAAGCTCACAAGCAAGTTCTACCACCATTTTTTCTCATGAGGTCCCGACAGCATTACTTATGTGCAAAGCAAAGGGCAATCAGGATGAATGTAAAGGCATCACACCTTCTAAGATTAATGCCTCTGAAATCACAGCAGAGGTCCAAGAGAAAGGCACAGAAAAAGGTAAATACTTTACTCTTTATCCCTTCATGTCAAAATTTCCTTTTAATTTCTTGTTCAATAGAGGAATTCAAACTAGGTGTCAGAAATCTAGTAAATACAATATAACATTGTGCCCAGATTCCAAGTTCCCATCCACTAAGTAACATTATACCCTTGATCATAACTTTGGACCCATCAAATTTGAGGTCTCCAGCATAAACTCAACATTCGGGGGCCCGAGAACAAAGTTGAACTGAAGCATCAGACTCACCAGGTTCTCCAAAGTCAATCGGAACTCGAGTAGCAGGAGGATAGCTGTCGTGCAGTAGAGGCCCTTTTTATTGGGGTTTGCTGCCCCACCCAGGGGGAAGCGGAGCTACCAAAACCGGCCTGGTTCAGTCATTTCCAAACCCAATGCAAATCCATCCATAACTGGCTTGGCAGGGACCCTGAAAACAGGATATGTCCTGCGCCAGGATCTCCTCACTAGATTATGTTCTCATGGCTCACAGAGTCGCTGCCTTAGCTCTCCGTTTCAGCAGTTTATGGCAGTGGGAGGATTTTGAAGCTTCTCTAACTTGCAGACAAACGTTCCGTTTCTTGATTGGGGAAGATGACCCTTTTCTATCTTTCACCTTCCTTGACTTCTAAAACTGCCTGCCTAGTTGCACTTGAACTGGTGGCCATTTTAGTGTGCATACTGGTTTGAGAAAGGCCTGGCTACCTGGTGACACCATTCTCTTTATCTCAAGCCCCTCTTATAATGCATTTCCTCTTGATCCATGGCTTGCTAAGTGAAGTCTCTTCTCCTCTTCTAAAATGGACTGAGGGAAGGTTGCGGATCATCTCCGATGACTTCCCACCGTGATACTTAAATACGTTTAGTAAAGTGGTCAGCTCTAGGGACCCCCTTTCACTGCTTTGCTCCTTCAAATTAAGAACATCCAGCAGTCACATTCTTATGAACTTTGTAAATCTGTTTCACTTCGGCCACAAGGAATTCACTAGGAGCGTAGTTTCGTCTACCATAATTCCAAGCAGCTGGCAGATCAGAACCTAGACTTACAATACAAACCAAGCCTTTTACTCATACCTCCCAAACGTGACATACCACCTGCTCTTACCTAACTTCTCCCAAAGGACCTCTTTGGATTTCTTCAACTTTTGAAGAAAGCTCAGAGGAGTGTTTAAATATGCTGGCTTCCTGTCCCTTTGAAATTTTTGGAAAACCCTATCTAATATGCAATGCCATTCATGTCACTAATTTTATATGTATTTAATAGTTACGAATTATTTAAATACATGTTTTGTTTCACATCAAATCTAGGGGTAAATTCCAGAGAGAGTTGATATCCCTTTGTTAAAAATGCAGTCACTGAAGTTCATTGCCATTCATATACAACTTCTTAATGATTAATAATAAGTTTGTTAAAATTTTAACCTACGTTTTACACTTTCCGTTTTGCTCACTGTGGAACATATGTCAAATAAGCCTATTTCCTGCTCTACTTTCTTCATAGAATTTGTCAGTGTGCTGGAAGGAAGGTTTGGTGGTTGATTTATGGGTCAGCTTCCCTGGCATATGGACCCCGGTTATCTGGTCAAATATTATTCTGGGTGTTTCTGTAAGGATGCTTTTGCATGAGACTATTATTTACATCAGTGACCTGAGTAAAGGCGGTTGCCTTCTATAAGGTGGGAATTCCTCTTCCAATCCATGGACTGCCTCAATATAGCAAGGCTGACCGTCACCGAGGTAAAAGACGATTACCCTGTTGGATGGGCTTCCAGCAGGCTTTCAGCTCTGCAGATTTTGAGTTTGCCAAACTTTGTAATCTCTCAATCTCTCTCAATCTCTCTCTCTCTCTCTCTCTCTCTTTCCCTCTCTCTCTCACTCTCTCTCACTTTCTGTAACATATTTCTGTATGTATATATATATATATTTATATATTGAAATATTTAATTTGAATATTCCATCTGACTTATCATGTACATGATTACCTGTGGGCAATTAAAATAAAACATTTCAAAGTTATTATAAAGTGAAGTTAAAGTAAAAAATACTAATGTGACGTGACACATCTGATGTGGAATTATGACAAATATAATGAACTTTTTAGAAAATAACTGAAGTTCAGGAAACAGTGCCCTAGCATGTTCTCCAAATATCTTATTTCTACCTTTTCAGAGATTCAGCTGTCAACAGTTCTTCTACAGTTCCTCTCTTCTCTCCAAGACCTGAACACTACACTTTTCTCTGCTGTCCCCTTGGGCACTAAAGCTTCTCGTGATGGGCCATGGCTGGTGAAGGGCCGTGTCTGGTTTAGAAATAAAGTTGCAACTCTCACTTTATATTACTGTGGAATGTGGGAACACATGTTTCATGGAATCAGGATGTCCCTCTCACCTAACATGAACACTTCCCTAGAGTGCCGTCGTGTGCTTAAAATTCCTTTATCAGGAAATAAATCCCTTGTACTCCATAAGTAAATATCAGGTTTCAATTGTGTGAAACCAAAAATAGATATAAGATACCACTTAAGACTCACAGCATCACATATAAGTGATTGAGAGTGGGGTTGGGAGTGGAGAGAAGATCAGAGCGCTAAGATCTGAAATCTAGATGAAATATGGACTTAGGGCTCATCTGATATACTTGCTTTCTTCTGCTCTTTCCAAACATGTTTTATGGCTTTGAAGACAGTAATACGAAAAGGTTTTCACTGTTTATTCTCGGTCTTCCTTTTCAACCCTCCAGAACCCTCAACCTGCCATATTACCTTCACTGCCCCATATATACAACATAACTGTCCAAGTTGGTGCTTTGACATGTTGCCCGTACATTTAGTAATAATCCTTTCCTATCTTTCATAATTCTACCTGCAGTCTGAAGGAAGAACTGGCCTAGTAACGTGTCTTGGGCAATTAATCAGGAAGCTTCTTAAGAATGTCATTTTATAATAGAAAAGGAGGAAGAAGAGGAGAATGAAGAGGAGAGGAAGAGAAAGAGGAGACACTTGAGACTTGAGAAGAGTCACCAGATAAGCATGTGCCAGAAGAACAGGACCTAACGTTTCCCTCAAGCTCAGCCACATCTTCACTACTATAAATTATTTAAATATTATAATAAATTGCTATAAAAATGAAATTACAGTATATAATATATAATTGAGAAAACATAAAGTTGTTTAAAAATGAACACATCTAATAAACTGCTAAGAAAAATCACTGCTTCTATTTTGCCCTATTTAGTGTTAGGAGTCTTCTATTTTCATAAACCCACAGACATGCATACATGTCTTTCAGGGTACTGATCTGAGATCTTTTATCTTTTGCAACATAGATGCTTCCAGCCATAAGTTGCTCTCTATGCGCTGCATTACATTTTTCCCTAAAGGTCTTCTATGCTTTATTTGCCTTTTCATTCATCCCATAGTATTTTCTATTTCTTTGTTATTTCTTCTTCGAGCCATTGTTTACTTAGGAATCTGTTTCCAAACTCATAGATGTCACAGAAACAGAGACTAGAATGGTGGTCAGCAGGGGCTGAGGGATTCGGCAAAAGAGGAGATGTTGAGCAATGGGTACAAGACTGCATCATACGATGAAGAAGCTCTAGGAGTCTATGGAACATCATGGTGAGTCTAGTTAATAACACTCGGTCGTGTAGTTGAAACTTGCTCAGAAAATAGACCTTAAGCATTCTCATCACACAAACACACACACACACACACACACACACACACACACACACACAAATACACAGACATACACATATTTAAATGGTTAATGTTGAAGTGATTAATGTGTTAATTGACCGATGGTGATAATCACTGCACAAAGTACACATATGTCAAATCATCCCATTATGCACCGTAAATATGTCCAATTTAATTTGTTCGTTATACCTCAGAAATACCAGATGGAAAAGATGAAAGAAGAACCATCCTACGAAACAGTAACAAAGTTTGAGAATGTTTGTGTTCCTCCTCCTCCTTGCCTCTCTTAGGCTCTGATACTACTCTCTGAGAGAGCTTCCCTTAACAATTCTTCTCTGCGGGCCTTGTATCCACCTCACAGTGGATAATCCCTTCTCGTCACCTATACTGACCACATCTGAAGTAGGTAGTGTGGAAAGGGGGGAAAGGAGGGCTGGAAAGTCATTACAATTCTTGAAAAATCAGTCTTTTTTGTTTTGGCACGTACTTTATTTAGTTGTCAATTCCCTCAAAAACTTATTAGACACCCGACATAATTCATTCTTCCAATCATTTCTCTGTCCCAGGGACCTCACTCAGGTCCTTTTCTGGAAGTAATTTTCTGGCCTGATTAAATTTCTGCCTTGATCCCTGAACATAATTCAACTACCATGAGGCTCCCTGACACACAGGTGGATAGACTACAACTTCTGTCTCTTTTCTCTCTTGTTACAGTCAACTGAAATTGGACTTCGAGTTCAAAACCACCTCTAATCTCATATCTTACTCTTTAGGGATTACAAGTGTTGAGTTTCCTAATTCAACAAGGTTTTGAATATCTGGTCTGTATTTTTTTCTTTCCATTATTTTTTTTATTTCTGACCTGCCCGCCAGAAATTTTTTTCTCAATGTACATTTATTGAAATTCCCTGGTCAAATCAACAAGTGACCAATATTTGGACTGCATCTCAGAATACCATGGACAACCATTACTGCAAACATTTTGCCATTGAATAAAATGTATCACCACATTTATGGCTTCCAATATCAGACTCCTTGCCAACCACCTCCAGACTCTAAGCCAATGCCATAATTTTAAGATTTGTTACAGAAGCATCCCACCTCAAAGACTAATTTCTGTGTCAGGTCAAATAACACTAGCTAGAGGAGAGACAACTCCCAAATATCAGGGTTGATTTCTCACTCAGGTACTAGTGTGATAAGGGTTGGGCAGTAATCTGGACATCTTTTTTTTCTTGCAGTTCTGACATCTTGGACTACTTTACTTCTAGGACCACAAGAAGAGATATGCTTAAAGAACACATCCCTTTTCACGGCTTACTGGACCTGTAAGCTACGCACTTAGAAAACAAGCTGCATAGCAACAGTCATTTTGTAAATCTAGATAAACATTGGAAACCCCAGTGTACCTCACAAGTGGGGTCAAATCAGTCAAAAAAGTAATTTCAGATGTGAAAAAATATAATAAGACACTGAGGTTGTTGAGTTTTGCAGTAAGAAGAACGTGTTGTGCACATGGAGAGCAGGCAGCACTTTGCCTGGTAAGGACCGTTTAAACTTCCCTTTATTTGTACTACCCATGAATTCAGAACTACTATAATTTTATGCAGAATATTCCAATAATTTCCCAAAGCTTTTAATGTGTCACATGACATTATAAATATGGTTAAGTTGGAAAAGAAAAGGAACACAGTATATGAAAGTGTAATATACTTTAAGAATCTCCGTATGTGCTGTACTAGGTATGTCTGAGCCTCTTACCTGCTAGAGCAAACATGGTGGTGGCGGTGATGGTGGTGACAGTGATGATGACAGAGACAATGATAATTGGCCACCTTACAAAGTGCCAATTATGTGTCTGGCATCGTGGCAACTGAATTACACACATTCATGTAAATTGTATGCCTAATCAAGTTGGCACTGTAAAGGTGATTTCCCCCACATTTTAGTAAAGGGATTGAACTTCTGAGGAGTTAAATAATTTGTTCCTCAAATCAATGAAGCGATAATTAAGAAAATAGCCTGGATTTGAATTTACATACAAGTAGTCATCGATATAACTCAAAATTCACATAACACTGGTTGTGAGAGCCTGAAATTTGGATCGAAGAAGGGTAGAAATCAACCAAAATTATGATATGATATTGCTAAAAGCAGGGTTTCAAAGAAAGAAAATACTTTTACTATCACACAAAAGAAGTGTATTTTATTCAAGAAATGGAGGATAAGTAACAATTGCTCATCTGGCAGAAACCACTGCCCAGGTGACAGACACACACAGAAGACACTGAGAGAATCCTCAGAGGGCGCTCAGGAGGAGAGATACTGCCCTTCCCTCTGAGGCTCTGGGATGCTTTTTCGGATACCTCCCAGAGGGAAGCAGCATAGCAGACTCAGATAGGAAACCTCTGACCGTCAGGAATCCCCACACGCACACTGCAGGCTGAAGGGTGGAAAGCTTCTCCTGTATCCATGATAGGCTTTGAAGAGAAGATGAAGATGGAGCTGTGGAACTAGATGAGCTGATTGTCCTTATCCTTTCCAGAGGCAGATAAAACCTGAAGCTGTTACTTGTCCTTGGGTGGGCACTTCTGCTGGCATTGTTGGGGAGGTGGCACAGGAGTGCATTTCTCAGTGCACTTTATAGGTGGGCAAGGGTCTGTACCCTTGGTAGGTGAGCAAGGATCAGGGCACTTAGTTGGGCATACTGGAGGTAGCTTGCACTGCTCCTTGCACTGCTGCTTGCACTGCTGCTCTTGAGAAGACATCTTTCTGGAGTCTTAATATCTGAAAGAAAGTATATGACCACGTTCACCAGAAGGAATTCCTTCAGAGAGAAGACCCAAAGCTTTGACAACTCAAATAGACAGGATCTCTCCAATCTCAAAATATGGGTGTTAATCTCTTTAATACCTTTTAATGAATTTCTGACTTCTCTCTCGTTCTTTAGCAAATCTATTCATCAGCCCAGAGACAACCTTCTCTTCTCATACAACATTTCCAAAGAAAATATCTTTTTTAAAAGAAACCAGCAGTGTTTTCTCTTTTGGTTTCTTTCCTTTTTTGTTTTATTGAAAACGTCATCTTCAAAAAAGGCCGTCACAAGTTCTAAAATCCTCACCAAGCTCACAAGCAAGTTCTATCACCATTTTTTCTCATGAGGTCCCGACAGCATTACTTATGTGCAAAGTAAAGGGCAATCAGGATGCATGTAAGGGCATCACACCTTCTAAGATTAATGCCTCTGAAATCACAGCAGAGGTCCAAGAGAAAGGCACAGAAAAAGGTAAATACTTTACTCTTTATCCCTTCATGTCAAAATTTCCTTTTAATTTCTTGTTCAATAGAAGAATTCAAATTAGGTGTCAGAAATCTAGTAAATACAATATAACATTGTGCCCAGATTCCAAGTTCCCATCCACTAAGTAACATTATACCCTTGATCATAACTTTGGACCCATCAAATTTGAGGTCTCCAGCATAAACTCAACATTCGGGGGCCCGAGAACAAAGTTGAACTGAAGCATCAGACTCACCAGGTTCTCCAAAGTCAATCGGAACTCGAGTAGCAGGAGGATAGCTGTCGTGCAGTAGAGGCCCTTTTTATTGGGGTTTGCTGCCCCACCCAGGGGGAAGCGGAGCTACCAAAACCGGCCTGGTTCAGTCATTTCCAAACCCAATGCAAATCCATCCATAACTGGCTTGGCAGGGACTCTGAAAACAGGAAATGTCCTGCGCCAGGATCTCCTCACTAGATTATGTTCTCATGACTCACAGAGTCCCTGCCTTAGCTCTCCGTTTCAGCAGTTTATGGCAGTGGGAGGATTTTGAAGCTTCTCTAACTTGCAGACAAACGTTCCGTTTCTTGATTGGGGAAGATGACCCTTTTCTATCTTTCACCTTCCTTGACTTCTAAAACTGCCTGCCTAGTTGCACTTGAACTGGTGGCCATTTTAGTGTGCATACTGGTTTGAGAAAGGCCTGGCTACCTGGTGACACCATTCTCTTTATCTCAAGCCCCTCTTATAATGCATTTCCTCTTGATCCATGGCTTGCTAAGTGAAGTCTCTTCTCCTCTTCTAAAATGGACTGAGGGAAGGTTGCGGATCATCTCCGATGACTTCCCACCGTGATACTTAAATACGTTTAGTAAAGTGGTCAGCTCTAGGGACCCCCTTTCACTGCTTTGCTCCTTCAAATTAAGAACATCCAGCAGTCACATTCTTATGAACTTTGTAAATCTGTTTCACTTCGGCCACAAGGAATTCACTAGGAGCGTAGTTTCGTCTACCATAATTCCAAGCAGCTGGCAGATCAGAACCTAGACTTACAATACAAACCAAGCCTTTTACTCATACCTCCCAAACGTGACATACCACCTGCTCTTACCTAACTTCTCCCAAAGGACCTCTTTGGATTTCTTCAACTTTTGAAGAAAGCTCAGAGGAGTGTTTAAATATGCTGGCTTCCTGTCCCTTTGAAATTTTTGGAAAACCCTATCTAATATGCAATGCCATTCATGTCACTAATTTTATATGTACTTAATAGTTACGAATTATTTAAATACATGTTTTGTTTCACATCAAATCTAGGGGTAAATTCCAGAGAGAGTTGATATCCCTTTGTTAAAAATGCAGTCACTGAAGTTCATTGCCATTCATATACAACTTCTTAATGATTAATAATAAGTTTGTTAAAATTTTAACCTACGTTTTTCACTTTCCATTTTGCTCACTGTGGAACATATGTCAAATAAGCCTATTTCCTGCTCTACTTTCTTCATAGAATTTGTCAGTGTGCTGGAAGGAAGGTTTGGTGGTTGATTTATGGGTCAGCTTCCCTGGCATATGGACCCCGGTTATCTGGTCAAATATTATTCTGGGTGTTTCTGTAAGGATGCTTTTGCATGAGACTATTATTTACATCAGTGACCTGAGTAAAGGCGGTTGCCTTCTATAAGGTGGGAATTCCTCTTCCAATCCATGGACTGCCTCAATATAGCAAGGCTGACCGTCACCGAGGTAAAAGACGATTACCCTGTTGGATGGGCTTCCAGCAGGCTTTCAGCTCTGCAGATTTTGAGTTTGCCAAACTTTGTAATCTCTCAATCTCTCTCAATCTCTCTCTCTCTCTCTCTCTCTCTTTCCCTCTCTCTCTCACTCTCTCTCACTTTCTGTAACATATTTCTGTATGTATATATATATATATTTATATATTGAAATATTTAATTTGAATATTCCATCTGACTTATCATGTACATGATTACCTGTGGGCAATTAAAATAAAACATTTCAAAGTTATTATAAAGTGAAGTTAAAGTAAAAAATACTAATGTGACGTGACACATCTGATGTGGAATTATGACAAATATAATGAACTTTTTAGAAAATAACTGAAGTTCAGGAAACAGTGCCCTAGCATGTTCTCCAAATATCTTATTTCTACCTTTTCAGAGATTCAGCTGTCAACAGTTCTTCTACAGTTCCTCTCTTCTCTCCAAGACCTGAACACTACACTTTTCTCTGCTGTCCCCTTGGGCACTAAAGCTTCTCGTGATGGGCCATGGCTGGTGAAGGGCCGTGTCTGGTTTAGAAATAAAGTTGCAACTCTCACTTTATATTACTGTGGAATGTGGGAACACATGTTTCATGGAATCAGGATGTCCCTCTCACCTAACATGAACACTTCCCTAGAGTGCCGTCGTGTGCTTAAAATTCCTTTATCAGGAAATAAATCCCTTGTACTCCATAAGTAAATATCAGGTTTCAATTGTGTGAAACCAAAAATAGATATAAGATACCACTTAAGACTCACAGCATCACATATAAGTGATTGAGAGTGGGGTTGGGAGTGGAGAGAAGATCAGAGCGCTAAGATCTGAAATCTAGATGAAATATGGACTTAGGGCTCATCTGATATACTTGCTTTCTTCTGCTCTTTCCAAACATGTTTTATGGCTTTGAAGACAGTAATACGAAAAGGTTTTCACTGTTTATTCTCGGTCTTCCTTTTCAACCCTCCAGAACCCTCAACCTGCCATATTACCTTCACTGCCCCATATATACAACATAACTGTCCAAGTTGGTGCTTTGACATGTTGCCCGTACATTTAGTAATAATCCCTTCATATCTTTCATAATTCTACCTGCAGTCTGAAGGAAGAACTGGCCTAGTAACGTGTCTTGGGCAATTAATCAGGAAGCTTCTTAAGAATGTCATTTTATAATAGAAAAGGAGGAAGAAGAGGAGAATGAAGAGGAGAGGAAGAGAAAGAGGAGAAACTTGAGACTTGAGAAGAGTCACCAGATAAGCATGTGCCAGAAGAACAGGACCTAACGTTTCCCTCAAGCTCAGCCACATCTTCACTACTATAAATTATTTAAATATTATAATAAATTGCTATAAAAATGAAATTACAGTATATAATATATAATTGAGAAAACATAAAGTTGTTTAAAAATGAACACATCTAATAAACTGCTAAGAAAAATCACTGCTTCTATTTTGCCCTATTTAGTGTTAGGAGTCTTCTATTTTCATAAACCCACAGACATGCATACATGTCTTTCAGGGTACTGATCTGAGATCTTTTATCTTTTGCAACATAGATGCTTCCAGCCATAAGTTGCTCTCTATGCGCTGCATTACATTTTTCCCTAAAGGTCTTCTATGCTTTATTTGCCTTTTCATTCATCCCATAGTATTTTCTATTTCTTTGTTATTTCTTCTTCGAGCCATTGTTTATTTAGGAATCTGTTTCCAAACTCATAGATGTCACAGAAACAGAGACTAGAATGGTGGTCAGCAGGGGCTGAGGGATTCGGCAAAAGAGGAGATGTTGAGCAATGGGTACAAGACTGCATCATACGATGAAGAAGCTCTAGGAGTCTATGGAACATCATGGTGAGTCTAGTTAATAACACTCGGTCGTGTAGTTGAAACTTGCTCAGAAAATAGACCTTAAGCATTCTCGTCACACAAACACACACACACACACACACACACAAATACACAGACATACACATATTTAAATGGTTAATGTTGAAGTGATTAATGTGTTAATTGACCGATGGTGATAATCACTGCACAAAGTACACATATGTCAAATCATCCCATTATGCACCATAAATATGTCCAATTTAATTTGTTCGTTATACCTCAGAAATACCAGATGGAAAAGATGAAAGAAGAACCATCCTACGAAACAGTAACAAAGTTTGAGAATGTTTGTGTTCCTCCTCCTCCTTGCCTCTCTTAGGCTCTGATACTACTCTCTGAGAGAGCTTCCCTTAACAATTCTTCTCTGCGGGCCTTGTATCCACCTCACAGTGGATAATCCCTTCTCGTCACCTATACTGACCACATCTGAAGTAGGTAGTGTGGAAAGGGGGGAAAGGAGGGCTGGAAAGTCATTACAATTCTTGAAAAATCAGTCTTTTTTGTTTTGGCACGTACTTTATTTAGTTGTCAATTCCCTCAAAAACTTATTAGACACCCGACATAATTCATTCTTCCAATCATTTCTCTGTCCCAGGGACCTCACTCAGGTCCTTTTCTGGAAGTAATTTTCTGGCCTGATTAAATTTCTGCCTTGATCCCTGAACATAATTCAACTACCATGAGGCTCCCTGACACACAGGTGGATAGACTACAACTTCTGTCTCTTTTCTCTCTTGTTACAGTCAACTGAAATTGGACTTCGAGTTCAAAACCACCTCTAATCTCATATCTTACTCTTTAGGGATTACAAGTGTTGAGTTTCCTAATTCAACAAGGTTTTGAATATCTGGTCTGTATTTTTTTCTTTCCATTATTTTTTTTATTTCTGACCTGCCCGCCAGAAATTTTTTTCTCAATGTACATTTATTGAAATTCCCTGGTCAAATCAACAAGTGACCAATATTTGGACTGCATCTCAGAATACCATGGACAACCATTACTGCAAACATTTTGCCATTGAATAAAATGTATCACCACATTTATGGCTTCCAATATCAGACTCCTTGCCAACCACCTCCAGACTCTAAGCCAATGCCATAATTTTAAGATTTGTTACAGAAGCATCCCACCTCAAAGACTAATTTCTGTGTCAGGTCAAATAACACTAGCTAGAGGAGAGACAACTCCCAAATATCAGTGTTGATTTCTCACTCAGGTACTAGTGTGATAAGGGTTGGGCAGTAATCTGGACATATTTTTTTTCTTGCAGTTCTGACATCTTGGACTACTTTACTTCTAGGACCACAAGAAGAGATATGCTTAAAGAACACATCCCTTTTCACAGCTTACTGGACCTGTAAGCTACGCACTTAGAAAACAAGCTGCATAGCAACAGTCATTTTGTAAATCTAGATAAACATTGGAAACCCCAGTGTACCTCACAAATGGGGTCAAATCAGTCAAAAAAGTAATTTCAGATGTGAAAAAATATAATAAGACACTGAGGTTGTTGAGTTTTGCAGTAAGAAGAACGTGTTGTGCACATGGAGAGCAGGCAGCACTTTGCCTGGTAAGGACCGTTTAAACTTCCCTTTATTTGTACTACCCATGAATTCAGAACTACTATAATTTTATGCAGAATATTCCAATAATTTCCCAAAGCTTTTAATGTGTCACATGACATTATAAATATGGTTAAGTTGGAAAAGAAAAGGAACACAGTATATGAAAGTGTAATATACTTTAAGAATCTCCGTATGTGCTGTACTAGGTATGTCTGAGCCTCTTACCTGCTAGAGCAAACATGGTGGTGGCGGTGATGGTGGTGACAGTGATGATGACAGAGACAATGATAATTGGCCACCTTACAAAGTGCCAATTATGTGTCTGGCATCGTGGCAACTGAATTACACACATTCATGTAAATTGTATGCCTAATCACGTTGGCACTGTAAAGGTGATTTTCCCCACATTTTAGTAAAGGGATTGAACTTCTGAGGAGTTAAATAATTTGTTCCTCAAATCAATGAAGCGATAATTAAGAAAATAACCTGGATTTGAATTTACATACAAGTAGTCATCGATATAACTCAAAATTCACATAACACTGGTTGTGAGAGCCTGAAATTTGGATCGAAGAAGGGGAGAAATCAACCAAAATTATGATATGATATTGCTAAAAGCAGGGTTTCAAAGAAAGAAAATACTTTTACTATCACACAAAAGAAGTGTATTTTATTCAAGAAATGGAGGATAAGTAACAATTGCTCATCTGGCAGAAACCACTGCCCAGGTGACAGACACACACAGAAGACACTGAGAGAATCCTCAGAGGGCGCTCAGGAGGAGAGATACTGCTCTTCCCTCTGAGGCTCTGGGATGCTTTTTCGGATACCTCCCAGAGGGAAGCAGCATAGCAGACTCAGATAGGAAACCGCTGACCGTCAGGAATCCCCACACGCGCACTGCAGGCTGATGGGTGGAAAGCTTCTCCTGTATCCATGATAGGCTTTGAAGAGAAGATGAAGATGGAGCTGTGGAACTAGATGAGCTGATTGTCCTTATCCTTTCCAGAGGCAGATAAAACCTGAAGCTGTTACTTGTCCTTGGGTGGGCACTTCTGCTGGCATTGTTGGGGAGGTGGCACAGGAGTGCATTTCTCAGTGCACTTTATAGGTGGGCAAGGGTCTGTACCCTTGGTAGGTGAGCAAGGATCAGGGCACTTAGTTGGGCATACTGGAGGTAGCTTGCACTGCTCCTTGCACTGCTGCTTGCACTGCTGCTCTTGAGAAGACATCTTTCTGGAGTCTTAATATCTGAAAGAAAGTATATGACCACGTTCACCAGAAGGAATTCCTTCAGAGAGAAGACCCAAAGCTTTGACAACTCAAATAGACAGGATCTCTCCAATCTCAAAATATGGGTGTTAATCTCTTTAATACCTTTTAATGAATTTCTGACTTCTCTCTCGTTCTTTAGCAAATCTATTCATCAGCCCAGAGACAACCTTCTCCTTTCTCATACAACATTTCCAAAGAAAATATCTTTATTAAAAGAAACCAGCAGTGTTTTCTCTTTTGGTTTCTTTCCTTTTTTGTTTTATTGAAAACGTCATCTTCAAAAAAGGCCGTCACAAGTTCTAAAATCCTCACCAAGCTCACAAGCAAGTTCTATCACCATTTTTTCTCA
The DNA here is from genome assembly GCF_964270905.1 of Leucopleurus acutus. Lineage (NCBI taxonomy): Eukaryota > Metazoa > Chordata > Mammalia > Artiodactyla > Delphinidae > Leucopleurus > Leucopleurus acutus. Next base: position 82,679,404 of record NC_139143.1, on the reverse strand, counting down.
TGAGGTCCCGACAGCATTACTTATGTGCAAAGCAAAGGGCAATCAGGATGAATGTAAGGGCATCACACCTTCTAAGATTAATGCCTCTGAAATCACAGCAGAGGTCCAAGAGAAAGGCACAGAAAAAGGTAAATACTTTACTCTTTATCCCTTCATGTCAAAATTTCCTTTTAATTTCTTGTTCAATAGAGGAATTCAAACTAGGTGTCAGAAATCTAGTGAATACAATATAACATTGTGCCCAGATTCCAAGTTCCCATCCACTATGTAACATTACACCCTTGATCATAACTTTGGACCCATCAAATTTGCGGTCTCCAGCATAAACTCAACATTCAGGGGCCCGAGAACAAAGTTGAACTGAAGCATCAGACTCACCAGGTTCTCCAAAGTCAATCGGAACTCGAGTAGCAGGAGGATAGCTGTCGTGCAGTAGAGGCCCTTTTTATTGGGGTTTGCTGCCCCACCCAGGGGGAAGCAGAGCTACCAAAACCGGCCTGGTTCAGTCATTTCCGAACCCAATGCAAATCCATCCATAACTGGCTTGGCAGGGACCCTGAAAACAGGAAATGTCCTGCGCCAGGATCTCCTCACTAGATTATGTTCTCATGACTCACAGAGTCCCTGCCTTAGCTCTCTGTTTCAGCAGTTTATGGCAGTGGGAGGATTTTGAAGCTTCTCTAACTTGCAGACAAACGTTCTGTTTCTTGATTGGGGAAGATGACCCTTTTCTATCTTTCACCTTCCTTGACTTCTAAAACTGCCTGCCTAGTTGCACTTGAACTGGTGGCCATTTTAGTGTGCATACTGGTTTGAGAAAGGCCTGGCTACCTGGTGACACCATTCTCTTTATCTCAAGCCCCTCTTATAATGCATTTCCTCTTGATCCATGGCTTGCTAAGTGAAGTCTCTTCTCCTCTTCTAAAATGGACTGAGGGAAGGTTGCGGATCATCTCCGATGACTTCCCACCGTGATACTTAAATACGTTTAGTAAAGTGGTCAGCTCTAGGGACCCCCTTTCACTGCTTTGCTCCTTCAAATTAAGAACATCCAGCAGTCACATTCTTATGAACTTTGTAAATCTGTTTCACTTCCGGCCACAAGGAATTCACTAGGAGCGTAGTTTCGTCTACCATAATTCCAAGCAGCTGGCAGATCAGAACCTAGACTTACAATACAAACCAAGCCTTTTACTCATACCTCCCAAACGTGACATACCACCTGCTCTTACCTAACTTCTCCCAAAGGACCTCTTTGGATTTCTTCAACTTTTGAAGAAAGCTCAGAGGAGTGTTTAAATATGCTGGCTTCCTGTTCCTTTGAAATTTTTGGAAAACCCTATCTAATATGCAATGCCATTCAAGTCACTAATTTTATATGTATTTAATAGTTACAAATTATTTAAATACATGTTTTGTTTCACATCAAGTCTAGGGGTAAATTCCAGAGAAAGTTGATATCCCATTATTAAAAATGCAGTCACTGAAGTTCATTGCCATTCATATACAACTTCTTAATGATTAATAATAAGTTTGTTAAAATTTTAACCTACGTTTTACACTTTCCATTTTGCTCACTGTGGAACATTTGTCAAATAAGCCTATTTCCTGCTCTACTTTCTTCATAGAATTTGTCAGTGTGCTGGAAGGAAAGTTTGGTGGTTAATTTATGGGTCAGCTTCCCTGGCATATGGTCCCCAGTTAACTGGTCAAACATTATTCTGGGTGTTTCTGTAAGGATGCTTTTGCAAGAGAGTATTATTTACATCAGTGGCCTGAGTAAAGGCGGTTGCCTTCTCTAAGCTGGGAATTGCTCTTCCAATCCACTGACCTCCTCAATAGAACAAGGCTGACCGTCACCGAGGTAAAAGACGATTACCCTGTTGGATGGGCTTCCAGCAGGCTTTCAACTCTGCAGATTTTGAGTTTACCAAACTTTGTAATCTCTCTCTCTCTCTCAATCTCTCTCTCTCTCTCTCTTTCTCTCTCTCTCACACTGTCTCTCACTTTCGGTAACACATTTCTCTCTCTCTCTCTCTCTCTCTCTCTCTCTTTCTATATATATATATATATATATATATATATATATATATATATTTATACACTGCAATATTTAATTTGAATATTTCATCTGGCTTATCATGTACAAGATTACGTATGGTCAATTAAATTAAAACATTTCCAAGTTATTATAAAGTGAAGTTAAAGTAAAAAATACTACTGTTACATGACACCTCTGATGTGGAATTATGACAAATATAATGAACTTTTAGAAAATAACTGAAGTTCAGGAACCAGTGCCCTAGCATGTTCTCCAAATACCTTATTTCTACCTTTTCAGAGATTCAGCTGTCAAGAGTTCTTCTACAGTTCCTCTCTTCTCTCCTGGACCTGAGCACCACTCTTTTCTCTGCTGCCCCCTTGGGCACTGAAGCTTCTTGTGATGGGCCGTGGCTGGTGAAGGGCCCTGTCTGGTTTAGAAATAAAGTTGCAACTCTCACTTTATATTACTGTGGAATGTGGGAACACATGTTTCATGGAATCAAGGTGTCCCTCTCACCTGACATGAACACATCCCTAGAGTGCCGTCGTGTGCTTAAAATTCCTTTATCAAGAAATAAATCCCTTGTATTCCATAAGTAAATATCAGGTTTCAATTGTGTGAAACCAAAAATAGATATAAGATACCATTTAAGACTCACAGCATCACATATAAGTGATTGAGAGTGGGGTTGGGAGTGGAGAGAAGATCAGAGCACTAAGGTCTGAAATCTAGATGAAATATGGACTTAGGGCTCATCTGAAATACTTGCTTTCTTCTGCTCTTTCCAAACATGTTTTATGGCTTTGAAGACAGTAATACGAAAAGGTTTTCACTGTTTATTCTCGGTCTTCCTTTTCAACCCTCCAGAACCCTCAACCTGCCATATTACCTTCACTGCCCCATATATACAACATAACTGTCCAAGTTGGTACTCTGACATGTTGCCCATGCATTTAGTAATAATCCGTTCCTATCTTTCATATTCTACCTGCAGTCTGAAGGAAGAACTGGCCTAGTAACGTGTCTTGGGCAATTAATCAGGAAGCTTCTTAGGAATGTCATTTTATAATGGAAAAGGAGGAAGAAGAGGAGAATGAAGAGGAGAGGAAGAGAAAGAGGAGACACTTGAGACTTGAGAAGAGTCACCAGATAAGCATGTGCCAGAAGACCAGGACCTAACCTTTCTCTCAAGTTCAGCCACATCTTCACTAGTATAAACCATTTAAATATTATAATAAATGGCTATAAAAATGAAATTACAGTATATAATATATAATTGGGAAAACATAAAGTTGTTCAAAAATGAACACATCTAATAAACTGCTAAGAAAAATCACTGCTTATATTTTGCTCTATTTAGTGTTAGGTGTTTTCTCTTTTCATAAACCCACAGACATGCATACATGTCTTTCAGGTTACTGATCTGAGATCCTTTATCTTTTGCAACATAGATGCCTCCAGCCATTAGTTGCTCTCTATGCACTGCATCACATTTATCCCTAAAGGTCTTCTACGTTTTATTTGCATTTTCATTCATCCCAAAGTATTTTCTATTTATTTGTTATTTCTTCTTCGAGCCATTGTTTATTTAGGAATGTGTTTCCAAACTCAAAGATGTCACAGAAACAGAGACTAGAATGGTGGTCAGCAGGGGCTGAGGGGTTCGGCAAAAGAGGAGATGTTGGACAATGGGTACAAACCTGCATCATACGATGAAGAAGCTCTGGGAGTCTACGGAACATCATAGTGAGTCTAGTTAATAACACTCAGCTGTGTAGTTGAAACTTGCTCAGAAAATAGACCTTAAGCATTCTCATCACGCACACACACACACACATACACACACACACACATACACACACACAATTACACGGACATAAGCATATTTAAATAGTTAATGGTGAAGTGATTAATGTATTAAGTGACTGATGGTGGTAACCACTGCACAAAGAACACATATGTCAAATCATCTCATGCACCACAAATATGTCCAGTTTAATTTGTGAATAAGACCTCAATAATACCGGATGGAAAAGGTGAAAGAAAAACCATCCTACAAAACCGTAAGAAAGTTTCAGAATCTATGTGTTCCTTGTCCTCCTTGCCTCTCTTAGGCTCAGATACTACTCTCTGAGAGAGCTTCCCTTAACAATTCTTCTCTGCGGGCCTTGTATCCACCTCACAGTGGATAATCCCTTCTCGTCACCTATACTGACCACATCTGAAGTAGGTAGTGTGGAAAGGGGGGAAAGGAGGGCTGGAAAGTCGTTACAATTCTTGAAAAATCAGTCTTTTTTGTTTTGGCACGTACTTTATTTAGTTGTCAATTCCCTCAAAAACTTATTAGACACCCGACATAATTCATTCTTCCAATCATTTCTGTGTCCCACGGACCTCACTCAGGTCCTCTTCTGGAAGTAATTTTCTGGCCTGATTAAATTCCTGCCTTGATCCCTGAACATAATTCAACTACCATGAGGCGCCCTCACACACAGGTGGATAGACTACAACTTCTGTCTCTTTTCTCTCTTGTTACAGTCAACTGAAATTGGACTTCAAGTTCAAAACCACTTCTAATCTCATATCTTACACTTTAGGGCTTACAAGTGTTGAGTTTCCTAATTCATCAAGCTTCTGAATATCTGGGCTATTTTTTTCTTTCCATTTTTTTTATTTCTGACCTGCCAACCAGAAATTATTTTCTGAACATACATTAATTGAAATACCCTGGTCAAATCAACAAGTGACCAATATTTGGTCTGCATCTCAGAATACCATGGACAACCATTACTGCAAACATTTTGCCATTGAATAAAATGTATCACCACATTTATGGCTTCCAATATCAGATTCCTTGCCAACCACCTCCAGACTCTAAGCCAATGCCATAATTTAAAGATTTTTTTATAGAAGCCTCCCACCTCAAAGAGTAAGTTCTGTGTCAGGTCAAATAACACTAGCTAGAGGAGAGACAACTCCCAAATATCAGTGTTGATTTCTCCCTCGTGTAATAGTCTGATAAGCGTTGGGCAGTATTCTGGACATCTTTTTTTTCCTGCGGTTCTGGCATCTTGGACTCCTTTACTTCTAGGACCACAAGAAGAGATACGCTTAAAGAACACATCCCTTTTCATGGCTTACTGGATCTGTAAGCTACACACTTAGAAAACAAGCTGCATAGCAACAGTCATTTTGTAAATCTAGATAAACATTGGAAACCCAAGTGTCCCCCCAAAGTGAGGTCAAATCTGTCAGGAAAGTAATTTCAGACGTGAGAAAATATAATAAGACACTGAGGTTGTTGAGTTTTGCAGTAAGAAGAATGTGTTGTGCACATGGAGAGCAGGCAGCACTTTGCCTGGCAAGGACCCTTTACACTTCCCTTTATTTGTACTACCCATGAATTCAGAACTACTATAATTTTATGCAGAATATCCCAATAATTTCCCAAAGCATTTAATGTGTCACATGATGTTATAAATACGGTTAAGTTGGAAAAGAAAAGGAACACAGAATATGAAAGTGTAATATACTTTAAGAATCTCCGTATGTGCTGTGCTCGGTATGTCTGAGCCTCTTTCCTGCTAGAGCAAACATGGTGATGGTGGTGATGGTGGTGACAGTGATGATGACAGAGATAATGATGCCTTGCCACCTCACAAAGTGCTAATTATGTGCCCGGCATTGTGGCAACTGAATTACACACATTCATGTAAATTTTATGCCTAAGCCAGTTGGCACTGTAAAGGTGATTTTCCCCACATTTTAGTAAAGGGATTGAACTACTGAGGAGTTAAATAATTTGTTCCTCAAATCAATCAAGCAATAATTAAGAAAATACCCTGGATTTGAAATTATATACAAATAATCATCGATATAACTCAAAATTCACATAACACTGGTTGTGAGAGCCTGAAATTTGGATCGAATAAGGATAGAAATCAACCAAAATTACGATATGATATTGCTAAAAGCAGGTTTTCAAAGAAACAAAATACTTTTACCATCACAAAAAAAATTGTATTTTATTCAGGAAATGGAGGATAAGTAACAATTGCTCATCTGGCAGAAACCGCTGCCTAGATGACAGACACACACAGAAGACAGTGGGAGAATCCTCAGAGGGCGCTCAGGAGGAGAGATACTGCTCTTCCCTCTGAGGCTCTGGGATGCTTTTTCGGATACCTCCCAGAGGGAAGCAGCATAGCAGACTCAGATAGGAAACCTCTGACCGTCAGGAATCCCCACACGCACACTGCAGGCTGAAGGGTGGAAAGCTTCTCCTGTATCCATGATAGGCTTTGAAGAGAAGATGAAGGTGGAGCTGTGGAACTAGATGAGCTGATTGTCCTTATCCTTTCCAGAGGCAGATAAAACCTGAAGCTGTTACTTGTTCTTGGGTGGGCACTTCTGCTGGCATTGTTGGGGAGGTGGCACAGGAGTGCATTTCACAGGGCACTTTATAGGTGGGCAAGGGTCTGTACCCTTGGTAGGTGAGCAAGGATCAGGGCACTTAGTTGGGCATACTGGAGGTAGCTTGCACTGCTCCTTGCACTGCTGCTTGCACTGCTGCTCTTGAGAAGACATCTTTCTGGAGTCTTAATATCTGAAAGAAAGTATATGACCACGTTCACCAGAAGGAATTCCTTCAGAGAGAAGACCCAAAGCTTTGACAACTCAAATAGACAGGATCTCTCCAATCTCTAAATATGGGTTTTAATCTCTTTAATACCTATTAATGAATTTCTGACTTCTCTCTCGTTCTTTAGCAAATCTATTCATCAGCCCAGAGACAACCTTCTCCTTTCTCATACAACATTTCCAAACAAAATATCTTTTTTTAAAAGAAACCAGCAGTGTTTTCTCTTTTGGTTTCTTTGTTCTTCTTTTTTTAATGAAAACCTCATCTTTAAAAAAGGCCATCACAAGTTCTAAAATCCTGGGTAAACTCACAAGCAAGTTCTATCACCATTTTTTCTCATGTGGTCCCGACACACTTACTTATGTACAAAGCAAAGGGCAATCAGGATGAATGTAAGGGCATCACACCTTCTAAGAATAACGTCTCTGAAATCACAGCACAGGTCCAAGAGAAAGGCACAGCAAAAGGTAAATACTTTACTCTTTATCCCTTCATGTCAAAATTTCCTTTTAATTTCTTGTTCAATAGAGGAATTCAAACTAGGTGTCAGAAATCTGGTAAATACAATATAACATTGTGCCCAGATTCCAAGTTCCCATCCACTAAGTAACATTATACCCTTGATCATAACTTTGGACCCATCAAATTTGCGGTCTCCAGCATAAACTCAACATTCGGGGGCCCGAGAACAAAGTTGAACTGAAGAATCATACTCACCAGGTTCTCCAAAGTCAATCAGAACTCGAGTAGCAGGAGGATAGCTGTCACTGTCATGCAGCAGAGGCCCTTTTTATTGGTGTTTGCTGCCCCACCCAGGGGAAAGCGGAGCTACCAAAACTGGCCTGGTTCAGTCATTTCCCAACCAAATGCAAATCCATCCATAACTGGCTTGGCAGGGACTCTGAAAACAGGAAATGTCCTGCGCCAGGATCTCCTCACTAGATTATGTTCTCATGACTCACAGAGTCCCTGCCTTAGCTCTCCGTTTCAGTGGTTTATGGCAGTGGGAGGATTTTGAAGCTTCTCTAACTTGCAGACAAACGTTCCGTTTCTTGATTGGGGAAGATGACCCTTTTCTATCTTTCACCTTCCTTGACTTCTAAAACTGCCTGCCTAGTTGCACTTGAACTGGTGGCCATTTTAGTGTGCATACTGGTTTAAGAAAGGCCTGGCTACCTGGTGACACCATTCTCTTTATCTCAAGCCCCTCTTATAATGCATTTCCTCTTGATCCATGGCTTGCTAAGTGAAGTCTCTTCTCCTCTTCTAAAATGGACTGAGGGAAGGTTGAGGATCATCTCCGATGACTTCCCACCGTGATACTTAAATACGTTTAGTAAAGTGGTCACCTCTAGGGACCCCCTTTCACTGCTTTGCTCCTTCAAATTAAGGACATCCAGCAGTCACATTCTTATGAACTTTGTAAATCTGTTTCACTTCCGGCCACAAGGAATTCACTAGGAGCGTAGTTTCGTCTACCATAATTCCAAGCAGCTGGCAGATCAGAACCTAGACTTACAATACAAACCAAGCCTTTTACTCATACCTCCCAAACGTGACATACCACCTGCTCTTACCTAACTTCTCCCAAAGGACCTCTTTGGATTTCTTCAACTTTTGAAGAAAGCTCAGAGGAGTGTTTAAATATTCTGGCTTCCTGTTCCTTTGAAATTTTTGGAAAACCCTATCTAATATGCAATGCCATTCAAGTCACTAATTTTATATGTACTTAATAGTTACGAATTATTTAAATACATGTTTTGTTTCACATCAAGTCTAGGGGTAAATTCCAGAGAAAGTTGATATCCCATTATTAAAAATGCAGTCACTGAAGTTCATTGCCATTCATATACAACTTCTTAATGATTAATAATAAGTTTGTTAAAATTTTAACCTACGTTTTACACTTTCCATTTTGCTCACTGTGGAACATATGTCAAATAAGCCTATTTCCTGCTCTACTTTCTTCATAGAATTTGTCAGTGTGCTGGAAGGAAGGTTTGGTGGTTAATTTATGGGTCAGCTTCCCTGGCATATGGTCCCCAGTTAACTGGTCAAACATTATTCTGGGTGTTTCTGTAAGGATGCTTTTGCATGAGAGTATTATTTACATCAGTGGCCTGAGTAAAGGCGGTTGCCTTCTCTAAGCTGGGAATTGCTCTTCCAATCCACTGACCTCCTCAATAGAACAAGGCTGACCGTCACCGAGGTAAAAGACGATTACCCTGTTGGATGGGCTTCCAGCAGGCTTTCAGCTCTGCAGATTTTGAGTTTACCAAACTTTGTAATCTCTCTCTCTCTCTCAATCTCTCTCTCTCTCTCTCTCTTTCTCTCTCTCTCACACTGTCTCTCACTTTCGGTAACACATTTCTCTCTCTCTCTCTCTCTCTCTCTCTCTCTCTCTCTCTCTCTCTTTCTATATATATATATATATATATATATTTATACACTGCAATATTTAATTTGAATATTTCATCTGGCTTATCATGTACAAGATTACGTATGGTCAATTAAATTAAAACATTTCCAAGTTATTATAAAGTGAAGTTAAAGTAAAAAATACTACTGTTACATGACACCTCTGATGTGGAATTATGACAAATATAATGAACTTTTAGAAAATAACTGAAGTTCAGGAACCAGTGCCCTAACATGTTCTCCAAATATCTTATTTCTACCTTTTCAGAGATTCAGCTGTCAAGAGTTCTTCTACAGTTCCTCTCTTCTCTCCTGGACCTGAGCACCACTCTTTTCTCTGCTGCCCCCTTGGGCACTGAAGCTTCTCGTGATGGGCCGTGGCTGGTGAAGGGCCCTGTCTGGTTTAGAAATAAAGTTGCAACTCTCACTTTATATTACTGTGGAATGTGGGAACACATGTTTCATGGAATCAGGGTGTCCCTCTCACCTGACATGAACACTTCCTTAGAGTGCCGTCGTGTGCTTAAAATTCCTTTATCAGGAAATAAATCCCTTGTATTCCGTAAGTAAATATCAGGTTTCAATTGTGTGAAACCAAAAATAGATATAAGATACCATTTAAGACTCACAGCATCACATATAAGTGATTGAGAGTGGGGTTGGGAGTGGAGAGAAGATCAGAGCACTAAGGTCTGAAATCTAGATGAAATATGGACTTAGGGCTCATCTGAAATACTTGCTTTCTTCTGCTCTTTCCAAACATGTTTTATGGCTTTGAAGACAGTAATATGAAAAGGTTTTCACTGTTTATTCTCAATCTTCCTTTTCAACCCTCCAGTACCCTCAACCTGCCATATTACCTTCACTGCCCCATATATACAACATAACTGTCCAAGTTGGTACTCTGACATGTTGCCCATGCATTTAGTAATAATCCTTTCCTATCATTCATATTCTACCTGCAGTCTGAAGGAAGAACTGGCCTAGTAACGTGTCTTACGCAATTAATCAGGAAGCTTCTTAGGAATGTCATTTTATAATGGAAAAGGAGGAAGAAGAGGAGAATGGAGAGGAGAGGAAGAGAAAGAGGAGACACTTGAGACTTGAGAAGAGTCACCAGATAAGCATGTGCCAGAAGACCAGGACCTAACCTTTCTCTCAAGCTCAGCCACATCTTCACTAGTATAAACCATTTAAATATTATAATAAATGGCTATAAAAATGAAATTACAGTATATAATATATAATTGGGAAAACATAAAGTTGTTCAAAAATGAACACATCTAATAAACTGCTAAGAAAAATCACTGCTTATATTTTGCTCTATTTAGTGTTAGGTGTTTTCTCTTTTCATAAACCCACAGACATGCATACATGTCTTTCAGGTTACTGATCTGAGATCCTTTATCTTTTGCAACATAGATGCCTCCAGCCGTTAGTTGCTCTCTATGCACTGCATCACATTTATCCCTAAAGGTCTCCTATGTTTTATTTGCATTTTCATTCATCCCAAAGTATTTTCTATTTATTTGTTATTTCTTCTTCGAGCCATTGTTTATTTAGGAATGTGTTTCCAAACTCAAAGATGTCACAGAAACAGAGACTAGAATGGTGGTCAGCAGGGGCTGAGGGGTTCGGCAAAAGAGGAGATGTTGGACAATGGGTACAAACCTGCATCATACGATGAAGAAGCTCTGGGAGTCTACGGAACATCATAGTGAGTCTAGTTAATAACACTCAGCTGTGTAGTTGAAACTTGCTCAGAAAATAGACCTTAAGCATTCTCATCACGCACACACACACACACATACACACACACACACATACACACACACAATTACACGGACATAAGCATATTTAAATAGTTAATGGTGAAGTGATTAATGTATTAAGTGACTGATGGTGGTAACCACTGCACAAAGAACACATATGTCAAATCATCTCATTATGCACCACAAATATGTCCAGTTTAATTTGTCAATAAGACCTGAATAATACCGGATGGAAAAGGTGAACGAAAAACCATCCTACAAAACCGTAAGAAAGTTTCAGAATCTTTGTGTTCCTTGTCCTCCTTGCCTCTCTTAGGCTCTGATACTACTCTCTGAGAGAGCTTCCCTTAACAATTCTTCTCTGCGGGCCTTGTATCCACCTCACAGTGGATAATCCCTTCTCGTCACCTATACTGACCACATCTGAAGTAGGTAGTGTGGAAAGTGGGGAAAGGAGGGCTGGAAAGTCGTTACAATTCTTGAAAAATCAGTCTTTTTTGTTTTGGCACGTACTTTATTTAGTTGTCAATTCCCTCAAAAACTTATTAGACACCCGACATAATTCATTCTTCCAATCATTTCTGTGTCCCACGGACCTCACTCAGTTTCTCTTCTGGAAGTAATTTTCTGGCCTGATTAAATTCCTGCCTTGATCCCTGAACATAATTCAACTACCATGAGGCTCCCTGACACACAAGTGGATAGACTACCACTTCTGTCTCTTTTCTCTCTTGTTACAGTCAACTGAAATTGGACTTCAAGTTCAAAACCACTTCTAATCTCATATCTTACACTTTAGGGCTTACAAGTGTTGAGTTTCCTAATTCATCAAGCTTCTGAATATCTGGGCTATTTTTTCTTTCCATTTTTTTTTTATTTCTGACCTGCCAACCAGAAATTTTTTTCTGAACATACATTAATTGAAATACCCTGGTCAAATCAACAAGTGACCAATATTTGGTCTGCATCTCAGAATACCATGGACAACCATTACTGCAAACATTTTGCCATTGAATAAAATGTATCACCACATTTATGGCTTCCAATATCAGATTCCTTGCCAACCACCTCCAGACTCTAAGCCAATGCCATAATTTTAAGATTTTTTTATAGAAGCCTCCCACCTCAAAGAGTAAGTTCTGTGTCAGGTCAAATAACACTAGCTAGAGGAGAGACAACTCCCAAATATCAGTGTTGATTTCTCCCTCGTGTAATAGTCTGATAAGCGTTGGGCAGTAATCTGGACATCTTTTTTTTCCTGCAGTTCTGGCATCTTGGACTCCTTTACTTCTAGGACCACAAGAAGAGATATGCTTAAAGAACACAACCCTTTTCACGGGTTACTGGATCTGTAAGCTATACACTTAGAAAACAAGTTGCATAGCAACAGTCATTTTGTAAATCTAGGTAAACATTGGACACCCAAGTGTCCCCCCAAAGTGGGGTCAAATCGGTCAGGAAAGTAATTTCAGATGTGAGAAAATATAATAAGACACTGAGGTTGTTGAATTTTGCAGTAAGAAGAACGTGTGGTGTACATGGAGAGCAGGCAGCACTTTGCCTGGCAAGGACCCTTTACACTTCCCTTTATTTGTACTACCCATGAATTCAGAACTACTATAATTTTATGCAGAATATCCCAATAATTTCCCAAAGCATTTAATGTGTCACATGATGTTATAAATACGGTTAAGTTGGAAAAGAAAAGGAACACAGAATATGAAAGTGTAATATACTTTAAGAATCTCCGTATGTGCTGTGCTCGGTATGTCCGAGCCTCTTTCCTGCTAGAGCAAACATGGTGATGGTGGTGATGGTGGTGACAGTGATGATGACAGAGATAATGATGCCTTGCCACCTCACAAAGTACTAATTATGTGCCCAGCATTGTGGCAACTGAATTACACACATTCATGTAAATTTTATGCCTAAGCCAGTTGGCACTGTAAAGGTGATTTTCTCCACATTTTAGTAAAGGGATTGAACTTCTGAGGAGTTAAATAATTTGTTCCTCAAATCAATCAAGCAATAATTAAGAAAATACCCTGGATTTGAAATTATATACAAATAATCATCGATATAACTCAAAATTCACATAACATTGGTTGTGAGAGACTGAAATTTGGATCGAAGAAGAATAGAAATCAACCAAAATTACGATATGATATTGCTAAAAGCAGGTTTTCAAAGAAACAAAATACTTTTACCATCACAAAAAAACTTGTATTTTATTCAGGAAATGGAGGATAAGTAACAATTGCTCATCTGGCAGAAACCGCTGCCTAGATGACAGACACACACAGAAGACAGTGGGAGAATCCTCAGAGGGCGCTCAGGAGGAGAGATACTGCTCTTCCCTCTGAGGCTCTGGGATGCTTTTTCGGATACCTCCCAGAGGGAAGCAGCATAGCAGACTCAGATAGGAAACCGCTGACCGTCAGGAATCCCCACACGCACACTGCAGGCTGAAGGGTGGAAAGCTTCTCCTGTATCCATGATAGGCTTTGAAGAGAAGATGAAGATGGAGCTGTGGAACTAGATGAGCTGATTGTCCTTATCCTTTCCAGAGGCAGATAAAACCTGAAGCTGTTACTTGTCCTTGGGTGGGCACTTCTGCTGGCATTGTTGGGGAGGTGGCACAGGAGTGCATTTCTCAGTGCACTTTATAGGTGGGCAAGGGTCTGTACCCTTGGTAGGTGAGCAAGGATCAGGGCACTTAGTTGGGCACACTGGAGGTAGCTTGCACTGCTCCTTGCACTGCTGCTTGCACTGCTGCTCTTGAGAAGACATCTTTCTGGAGTCTTAATATCTGAAAGAAAGTATATGACCACGTTCACCAGAAGGAATTCCTTCAGAGAGAAGACCCAAAGCTTTGGCAACTCAAATAGACAGGATCTCTCCAATCTCAAAATATGGGTGTTAATCTCTTTAATACCTTTTAATGAATTTCTGACTTCTCTCTCGTTCTTTAGCAAATCTATTCATCAGCCCAGAGACAACCTTCTCTTCTCATACAACATTTCCAAAGAAAATATCTTTTTTAAAAGAAACCAGCAGTGTTTTCTCTTTTGGTTTCTTTCCTTTTTTGTTTTATTGAAAACGTCATCTTCAAAAAAGGCCGTCACAAGTTCTAAAATCCTCACCAAGCTCACAAGCAAGTTCTATCACCATTTTTTCTCATGAGGTCCCGACAGCATTACTTATGTGCAAAGTAAAGGGCAATCAGGATGAATGTAAGGGCATCACACCTTCTAAGATTAATACCTCTGAAATCACAGCAGAGGTCCAAGAGAAAGGCACAGAAAAAGGTAAATACTTTACTCTTTATCCCTTCATGTCAAAATTTCCTTTTAATTTCTTGTTCAATAGAGGAATTCAAACTAGGTGTCAGAAATCTGGTAAATACAATATAACATTGTGCCCAGATTCCAAGTTCCCATCCACTAAGTAACATTATACCCTTGATCATAACTTTGGACCCATCAAATTTGCGGTCTCCAGCATAAACTCAACATTCGGGAGCCCGAGAACAAAGTTGAACTGAAGAATCATACTCACCAGGTTCTCCAAAGTCAATCAGAACTCGAGTAGCAGGAGGATAGCTGTCACTGTCATGCAGCAGAGGCCCTTTTTATTGGTGTTTGCTGCCCCACCCAGGGGAAAGCGGAGCTACCAAAACTGGCCTGGTTCAGTCATTTCCCAACCAAATGCAAATCCATCCATAACTGGCTTGGCAGGGACTCTGAAAACAGGAAATGTCCTGCGCCAGGATCTCCTCACTAGATTATGTTCTCATGACTCACAGAGTCCCTGCCTTAGCTCTCCGTTTCAGTGGTTTATGGCAGTGGGAGGATTTTGAAGCTTCTCTAACTTGCAGACAAACGTTCCGTTTCTTGATTGGGGAAGATGACCCTTTTCTATCTTTCACCTTCCTTGACTTCTAAAACTGCCTGCCTAGTTGCACTTGAACTGGTGGCCATTTTAGTGTGCATACTGGTTTAAGAAAGGCCTGGCTACCTGGTGACACCATTCTCTTTATCTCAAGCCCCTCTTATAATGCATTTCCTCTTGATCCATGGCTTGCTAAGTGAAGTCTCTTCTCCTCTTCTAAAATGGACTGAGGGAAGGTTGAGGATCATCTCCGATGACTTCCCACCGTGATACTTAAATACGTTTAGTAAAGTGGTCAGCTCTAGGGACCCCCTTTCACTGCTTTGCTCCTTCAAATTAAGAACATCCAGCAGTCACATTCTTATGAACTTTGTAAATCTGTTTCACTTCCGGCCACAAGGAATTCACTAGGAGCGTAGTTTCGTCTACCATAATTCCAAGCAGCTGGCAGATCAGAACCTAGACTTACAATACAAACCAAGCCTTTTACTCATACCTCCCAAACGTGACATACCACCTGCTCTTACCTAACTTCTCCCAAAGGACCTCTTTGGATTTCTTCAACTTTTGAAGAAAGCTCAGAGGAGTGTTTAAATATTCTGGCTTCCTGTTCCTTTGAAATTTTTGGAAAACCCTATCTAATATGCAATGCCATTCAAGTCACTAATTTTATATGTACTTAATAGTTACGAATTATTTAAATACATGTTTTGTTTCACATCAAGTCTAGGGGTAAATTCCAGAGAAAGTTGATATCCCATTATTAAAAATGCAGTCACTGAAGTTCATTGCCATTCATATACAACTTCTTAATGATTAATAATAAGTTTGTTAAAATTTTAACCTACGTTTTACACTTTCCATTTTGCTCACTGTGGAACATATGTCAAATAAGCCTATTTCCTGCTCTACTTTCTTCATAGAATTTGTCAGTGTGCTGGAAGGAAGGTTTGGTGGTTAATTTATGGGTCAGCTTCCCTGGCATATGGTCCCCAGTTAACTGGTCAAACATTATTCTGGGTGTTTCTGTAAGGATGCTTTTGCATGAGAGTATTATTTACATCAGTGGCCTGAGTAAAGGCGGTTGCCTTCTCTAAGCTGGGAATTGCTCTTCCAATCCACTGACCTCCTCAATAGAACAAGGCTGACCGTCACCGAGGTAAAAGACGATTACCCTGTTGGATGGGCTTCCAGCAGGCTTTCAGCTCTGCAGATTTTGAGTTTACCAAACTTTGTAATCTCTCTCTCTCTCTCAATCTCTCTCTCTCTCTCTCTCTTTCTCTCTCTCTCACACTGTCTCTCACTTTCGGTAACACATTTCTCTCTCTCTCTCTCTCTCTCTCTCTCTCTCTCTCTCTCTCTCTTTCTATATATATATATATATATATATATTTATACACTGCAATATTTAATTTGAATATTTCATCTGGCTTATCATGTACAAGATTACGTATGGTCAATTAAATTAAAACATTTCCAAGTTATTATAAAGTGAAGTTAAAGTAAAAAATACTACTGTTACATGACACCTCTGATGTGGAATTATGACAAATATAATGAACTTTTAGAAAATAACTGAAGTTCAGGAACCAGTGCCCTAACATGTTCTCCAAATATCTTATTTCTACCTTTTCAGAGATTCAGCTGTCAAGAGTTCTTCTACAGTTCCTCTCTTCTCTCCTGGACCTGAGCACCACTCTTTTCTCTGCTGCCCCCTTGGGCACTGAAGCTTCTCGTGATGGGCCGTGGCTGGTGAAGGGCCCTGTCTGGTTTAGAAATAAAGTTGCAACTCTCACTTTATATTACTGTGGAATGTGGGAACACATGTTTCATGGAATCAGGGTGTCCCTCTCACCTGACATGAACACTTCCTTAGAGTGCCGTCGTGTGCTTAAAATTCCTTTATCAGGAAATAAATCCCTTGTATTCCGTAAGTAAATATCAGGTTTCAATTGTGTGAAACCAAAAATAGATATAAGATACCATTTAAGACTCACAGCATCACATATAAGTGATTGAGAGTGGGGTTGGGAGTGGAGAGAAGATCAGAGCACTAAGGTCTGAAATCTAGATGAAATATGGACTTAGGGCTCATCTGAAATACTTGCTTTCTTCTGCTCTTTCCAAACATGTTTTATGGCTTTGAAGACAGTAATATGAAAAGGTTTTCACTGTTTATTCTCAATCTTCCTTTTCAACCCTCCAGTACCCTCAACCTGCCATATTACCTTCACTGCCCCATATATACAACATAACTGTCCAAGTTGGTACTCTGACATGTTGCCCATGCATTTAGTAATAATCCTTTCCTATCATTCATATTCTACCTGCAGTCTGAAGGAAGAACTGGCCTAGTAACGTGTCTTACGCAATTAATCAGGAAGCTTCTTAGGAATGTCATTTTATAATGGAAAAGGAGGAAGAAGAGGAGAATGGAGAGGAGAGGAAGAGAAAGAGGAGACACTTGAGACTTGAGAAGAGTCACCAGATAAGCATGTGCCAGAAGACCAGGACCTAACCTTTCTCTCAAGCTCAGCCACATCTTCACTAGTATAAACCATTTAAATATTATAATAAATGGCTATAAAAATGAAATTACAGTATATAATATATAATTGGGAAAACATAAAGTTGTTCAAAAATGAACACATCTAATAAACTGCTAAGAAAAATCACTGCTTATATTTTGCTCTATTTAGTGTTAGGTGTTTTCTCTTTTCATAAACCCACAGACATGCATACATGTCTTTCAGGTTACTGATCTGAGATCCTTTATCTTTTGCAACATAGATGCCTCCAGCCGTTAGTTGCTCTCTATGCACTGCATCACATTTATCCCTAAAGGTCTCCTATGTTTTATTTGCATTTTCATTCATCCCAAAGTATTTTCTATTTATTTGTTATTTCTTCTTCGAGCCATTGTTTATTTAGGAATGTGTTTCCAAACTCAAAGATGTCACAGAAACAGAGACTAGAATGGTGGTCAGCAGGGGCTGAGGGGTTCGGCAAAAGAGGAGATGTTGGACAATGGGTACAAACCTGCATCATACGATGAAGAAGCTCTGGGAGTCTACGGAACATCATAGTGAGTCTAGTTAATAACACTCAGCTGTGTAGTTGAAACTTGCTCAGAAAATAGACCTTAAGCATTCTCATCACGCACACACACACACACACATACACACACACACACACACACACACACCACAATTACACGGACATAAGCATATTTAAATAGTTAATGGTGAAGTGATTAATGTATTAAGTGACTGATGGTGGTAATCACTGCACAAAGTACACATATGTCAAATCATCTCATGCACCACAAATATGTCCAGTTTAATTTGTGAATAAGACCTCAATAATACCGGATGGAAAAGGTGAAAGAAAAACCATCCTACAAAACCGTAAGAAAGTTTCAGAATCTATGTGTTCCTTGTCCTCCTTGCCTCTCTTAGGCTCAGATACTACTCTCTGAGAGAGCTTCCCTTAACAATTCTTCTCTGCGGGCCTTGTATCCACCTCACAGTGGATAATCCCTTCTCGTCACCTATACTGACCACATCTGAAGTAGGTAGTGTGGAAAGGGGGGAAAGGAGGGCTGGAAAGTCGTTACAATTCTTGAAAAATCAGTCTTTTTTGTTTTGGCACGTACTTTATTTAGTTGTCAATTCCCTCAAAAACTTATTAGACACCCGACATAATTCATTCTTCCAATCATTTCTGTGTCCCATGGACCTCACTCAGGTCCTCTTCTGGAAGTAATTTTCTGGCCTGATTAAATTCCTGCCTTGATCCCTGAACATAATTCAACTACCATGAGGCGCCCTCACACACAGGTGGATAGACTACAACTTCTGTCTCTTTTCTCTCTTGTTACAGTCAACTGAAATTGGACTTCAAGTTCAAAACCACTTCTAATCTCATATCTTACACTTTAGGGCTTACAAGTGTTGAGTTTCCTAATTCATCAAGCTTCTGAATATCTGGGCTATTTTTTTCTTTCCATTTTTTTTATTTCTGACCTGCCAACCGGAAATTATTTTCTGAACATACATTAATTGAAATACCCTGGTCAAATCAACAAGTGGCCAATATTTGGTCTGCATCTCAGAATACCATGGACAACCATTACTGCAAACATTTTGCCATTGAATAAAATGTATCACCACATTTATGGCTTCCAATATCAGATTCCTTGCCAACCACCTCCAGACTCTAAGCCAATGCCATAATTTAAAGATTTTTTTATAGAAGCCTCCCACCTCAAAGAGTAAGTTCTGTGTCAGGTCAAATAACACTAGCTAGAGGAGAGACAACTCCCAAATATCAGTGTTGATTTCTCCCTCGTGTAATAGTCTGATAAGCGTTGGGCAGTATTCTGGACATCTTTTTTTTCCTGCGGTTCTGGCATCTTGGACTCCTTTACTTCTAGGACCACAAGAAGAGATACGCTTAAAGAACACATCCCTTTTCATGGCTTACTGGATCTGTAAGCTACACACTTAGAAAACAAGCTGCATAGCAACAGTCATTTTGTAAATCTAGATAAACATTGGAAACCCAAGTGTCCCCCCAAAGTGAGGTCAAATCGGTCAGGAAAGTAATTTCAGACGTGAGAAAATATAATAAGACACTGAGGTTGTTGAGTTTTGCAGTAAGAAGAATGTGTTGTGCACATGGAGAGCAGGCAGCACTTTGCCTGGCAAGGACCCTTTACACTTCCCTTTATTTGTACTACCCATGAATTCAGAACTACTATAATTTTATGCAGAATATCCCAATAATTTCCCAAAGCATTTAATGTGTCACATGATGTTATAAATACGGTTAAGTTGGAAAAGAAAAGGAACACAGAATATGAAAGTGTAATATACTTTAAGAATCTCCGTATGTGCTGTGCTCGGTATGTCTGAGCCTCTTTCCTGCTAGAGCAAACATGGTGATGGTGGTGATGGTGGTGATAGTGATGATGACAGAGATAATGATGCCTTGCCACCTCACAAAGTGCTAATTATGTGCCCGGCATTGTGGCAACTGAATTACACACATTCATGTAAATTTTATGCCTAAGCCAGTTGGCACTGTAAAGGTGATTTTCCCCACATTTTAGTAAAGGGATTGAACTACTGAGGAGTTAAATAATTTGTTCCTCAAATCAATCAAGCAATAATTAAGAAAATACCCTGGATTTGAAATTATATACAAATAATCATCGATATAACTCAAAATTCACATAACACTGGTTGTGAGAGCCTGAAATTTGGATCGAATAAGGATAGAAATCAACCAAAATTACGATATGATATTGCTAAAAGCAGGTTTTCAAAGAAACAAAATACTTTTACCATCACAAAAAAAATTGTATTTTATTCAGGAAATGGAGGATAAGTAACAATTGCTCATCTGGCAGAAACCGCTGCCTAGATGACAGACACACACAGAAGACAGTGGGAGAATCCTCAGAGGGCGCTCAGGAGGAGAGATACTGCTCTTCCCTCTGAGGCTCTGGGATGCTTTTTCGGATACCTCCCAGAGGGAAGCAGCATAGCAGACTCAGATAGGAAACCTCTGACTGTCAGGAATCCCCACACGCACACTGCAGGCTGAAGGGTGGAAAGCTTCTCCTGTATCCATGATAGGCTTTGAAGAGAAGATGAAGGTGGAGCTGTGGAACTAGATGAGCTGATTGTCCTTATCCTTTCCAGAGGCAGATAAAACCTGAAGCTGTTACTTGTTCTTGGGTGGGCACTTCTGCTGGCATTGCTGGGGAGGTGGCACAGGAGTGCATTTCACAGGGCACTTTATAGGTGGGCAAGGGTCTGTACCCTTGGTAGGTGAGCAAGGATCAGGGCACTTAGTTGGGCACACTGGAGGTAGCTTGCACTGCTCCTTGCACTGCTGCTTGCACTGCTGCTCTTGAGAAGACATCTTTCTGGAGTCTTAATATCTGAAAGAAAGTATATGACCACGTTCACCAGAAGGAATTCCTTCAGAGAGAAGACCCAAAGCTTTGACAACTCAAATAGACAGGATCTCTCCAATCTCTAAATATGGGTTTTAATCTCTTTAATACCTATTAATGAATTTCTGACTTCTCTCTCGTTCTTTAGCAAATCTATTCATCAGCCCAGAGACAACCTTCTCCTTTCTCATACAACATTTCCAAAGAAAATATCTTTTTTTAAAAGAAACCAGCAGTGTTTTCTCTTTTGGTTTCTTTGTTCTTCTTTTTTTAATGAAAACCTCATCTTTAAAAAAGGCCATCACAAGTTCTAAAATCCTGGGTAAACTCACAAGCAAGTTCTATCACCATTTTTTCTCATGTGGTCCCGACACACTTACTTATGTACAAAGCAAAGGGCAATCAGGATGAATGTAAGGGCATCACACCTTCTAAGAATAACGCCTCTGAAATCACAGCACAGGTCCAAGAGAAAGGCACAGCAAAAGGTAAATACTTTACTCTTTATCCCTTCATGTCAAAATTTCCTTTTAATTTCTTGTTCAATAGAGGAATTCAAACTAGGTGTCAGAAATCTGGTGAATACAATATAACATTGTGCCCAGATTCCAAGTTCCCATCCACTAAGTAACATTATACCCTTGATCATAACTTTGGACCCATCAAATTTGCGGTCTCCAGCATAAACTCAACATTCGGGAGCCCGAGAACAAAGTTGAACTGAAGAATCATACTCACCAGGTTCTCCAAAGTCAATCAGAACTCGAGTAGCAGGAGGATAGCTGTCACTGTCATGCAGCAGAGGCCCTTTTTATTGGTGTTTGCTGCCCCACCCAGGGGAAAGCGGAGCTACCAAAACTGGCCTGGTTCAGTCATTTCCCAACCAAATGCAAATCCATCCATAACTGGCTTGGCAGGGACTCTGAAAACAGGAAATGTCCTGCGCCAGGATCTCCTCACTAGATTATGTTCTCATGACTCACAGAGTCCCTGCCTTAGCTCTCCGTTTCAGCGGTTTATGGCAGTGGGAGGATTTTGAAGCTTCTCTAACTTGCAGACAAACGTTCCGTTTCTTGATTGGGGAAGATGACCCTTTTCTATCTTTCACCTTCCTTGACTTCTAAAACTGCCTGCCTAGTTGCACTTGAACTGGTGGCCATTTTAGTGTGCATACTGGTTTAAGAAAGGCCTGGCTACCTGGTGACACCATTCTCTTTATCTCAAGCCCCTATTATAATGCATTTCCTCTTGATCCATGGCTTGCTAAGTGAAGTCTCTTCTCCTCTTCTAAAATGGACTGAGGGAAGGTTGCGGATCATCTCCGATGACTTCCCACCGTGATACTTAAATACGTTTAGTAAAGTGGTCACCTCTAGGGACCCCCTTTCACTGCTTTGCTCCTTCAAATTAAGGACATCCAGCAGTCACATTCTTATGAACTTTGTAAATCTGTTTCACTTCCGGCCACAAGGAATTCACTAGGAGCGTAGTTTCGTCTACCATAATTCCAAGCAGCTGGCAGATCAGAACCTAGACTTACAATACAAACCAAGCCTTTTACTCATACCTCCCAAACGTGACATACCACCTGCTCTTACCTAACTTCTCCCAAAGGACCTCTTTGGATTTCTTCAACTTTTGAAGAAAGCTCAGAGAAGTGTTTAAATATTCTGGCTTCCTGTTCCTTTGAAATTTTTGGAAAACCCTATCTAATATGCAATGCCATTCAAGTCACTAATTTTATATGTACTTAATAGTTACGAATTATTTAAATACATGTTTTGTTTCACATCAAGTCTAGGGGTAAATTCCAGAGAAAGTTGATATCCCATTATTAAAAATGCAGTCACTGAAGTTCATTGCCATTCATATAGAACTTCTTAATGATTAATAATAAGTTTGTTAAAATTTTAACCTACGTTTTACACTTTCCATTTTGCTCACTGTGGAACATATGTCAAATAAGCCTATTTCCTGCTCTACTTTCTTCATAGAATTTGTCAGTGTGCTGGAAGGAAGGTTTGGTGGTTAATTTATGGGTCAGCTTCCCTGGCATATGGTCCCCAGTTAACTGGTCAAACATTATTCTGGGTGTTTCTGTAAGGATGCTTTTGCATGAGACTATTATTTACATCAGTGGCCTGAGTAAAGGCGGTTGCCTTCTCTAAGCTCGGAATTGCTCTTCCAATCCACTGACCTCCTCAATAGAACAAGGCTGACCGTCACCGAGGTAAAAGACGATTACCCTGTTGGATGGGCTTCCAGCAGGCTTTCAGCTCTGCAGATTTTGAGTTTACCAAACTTTGTAATCTCTCTCTCTCTCTCAATCTCTCTCTCTCTCTCTCTCTTTCTCTCTCTCTCACACTGTCTCTCACTTTCGGTAACACATTTCTCTCTCTCTCTCTCTCTCTCTTTCTATATATATATATATATATATATATATTTATACACTGCAATATTTAATTTGAATATTTCATCTGGCTTATCATGTACAAGATTACGTATGGTCAATTAAATTAAAACATTTCCAAGTTATTATAAAGTGAAGTTAAAGTAAAAAATACTACTGTTACATGACACCTCTGATGTGGAATTATGACAAATATAATGAACTTTTAGAAAATAACTGAAGTTCAGGAACCAGTGCCCTAACATGTTCTCCAAATATCTTATTTCTACCTTTTCAGAGATTCAGCTGTCAAGAGTTCTTCTACAGTTCCTCTCTTCTCTCCTGGACCTGAGCACCACTCTTTTCTCTGCTGCCCCCTTGGGCACTGAAGCTTCTCGTGATGGGCCGTGGCTGGTGAAGGGCCCTGTCTGGTTTAGAAATAAAGTTGCAACTCTCACTTTATATTACTGTGGAATGTGGGAACACATGTTTCATGGAATCAGGGTGTCCCTCTCACCTGACATGAACACTTCCTTAGAGTGCCGTCGTGTGCTTAAAATTCCTTTATCAGGAAATAAATCCCTTGTATTCCGTAAGTAAATATCAGGTTTCAATTGTGTGAAACCAAAAATAGATATAAGATATAAGATACCATTTAAGACTCACAGCATCACATATAAGTGATTGAGAGTGGGGTTGGGAGTGGAGAGAAGATCAGAGCACTAAGGTCTGAAATCTAGATGAAATATGGACTTAGGGCTCATCTGAAATACTTGCTTTCTTCTGCTCTTTCCAAACATGTTTTATGGCTTTGAAGACAGTAATACGAAAAGGTTTTCACTGTTTATTCTCGGTCTTCCTTTTCAACCCTCCAGAACCCTCAACCTGCCATATTACCTTCACTGCCCCATATATACAACATAACTGTCCAAGTTGGTACTCTGACATGTTGCCCATGCATTTAGTAATAATCCGTTCCTATCTTTCATATTCTACCTGCAGTCTGAAGGAAGAACTGGCCTAGTAACGTGTCTTGGGCAATTAATCAGGAAGCTTCTTAGGAATGTCATTTTATAATGGAAAAGGAGGAAGAAGAGGAGAATGAAGAGGAGAGGAAGAGAAAGAGGAGACACTTGAGACTTGAGAAGAGTCACCAGATAAGCATGTGCCAGAAGACCAGGACCTAACCTTTCTCTCAAGCTCAGCCACACCTTCACTAGTATAAACCATTTAAATATTATAATAAATGGCTATAAAAATGAAATTACAGTATATAATATATAATTGGGAAAACATAAAGTTGTTCAAAAATGAACACATCTAATAAACTGCTAAGAAAAATCACTGCTTATATTTTGCTCTATTTAGTGTTAGGTGTTTTCTCTTTTCATAAACCCACAGACATGCATACATGTCTTTCAGGTTACTGATCTGAGATCCTTTATCTTTTGCAACATAGATGCCTCCAGCCATTAGTTGCTCTCTATGCACTGCATCACATTTATCCCTAAAGGTCTTCTACGTTTTATTTGCATTTTCATTCATCCCAAAGTATTTTCTATTTATTTGTTATTTCTTCTTCGAGCCATTGTTTATTTAGGAATGTGTTTCCAAACTCAAAAATGTCACAGAAACAGAGACTAGAATGGTGGTCAGCAGGGGCTGAGGGGTTCGGCAAAAGAGGAGATGTTGGACAATGGGTACAAACCTGCATCATACGATGAAGAAGCTCTGGGAGTCTACGGAACATCATAGTGAGTCTAGTTAATAACACTCAGCTGTGTAGTTGAAACTTGCTCAGAAAATAGACCTTAAGCATTCTCATCACGCACACACACACACACATACACACACACACACATACACACACACAATTACACGGACATAAGCATATTTAAATAGTTAATGGTGAAGTGATTAATGTATTAAGTGACTGATGGTGGTAATCACTGCACAAAGTACACATATGTCAAATCATCTCATGCACCACAAATATGTCCAGTTTAATTTGTGAATAAGACCTCAATAATACCGGATGGAAAAGGTGAAAGAAAAACCATCCTACAAAACCGTAAGAAAGTTTCAGAATCTATGTGTTCCTTGTCCTCCTTGCCTCTCTTAGGCTCAGATACTACTCTCTGAGAGAGCTTCCCTTAACAATTCTTCTCTGCGGGCCTTGTATCCACCTCACAGTGGATAATCCCTTCTCGTCACCTATACTGACCACATCTGAAGTAGGTAGTGTGGAAAGTGGGGAAAGGAGGGCTGGAAAGTCGTTACAATTCTTGAAAAATCAGTCTTTTTTGTTTTGGCACGTACTTTATTTAGTTGTCAATTCCCTCAAAAACTTATTAGACACCCGACATAATTCATTCTTCCAATCATTTCTGTGTCCCACGGACCTCACTCAGGTCCTCTTCTGGAAGTAATTTTCTGGCCTGATTAAATTCCTGCCTTGATCCCTGAACATAATTCAACTACCATGAGGCGCCCTCACACACAGGTGGATAGACTACAACTTCTGTCTCTTTTCTCTCTTGTTACAGTCAACTGAAATTGGACTTCAAGTTCAAAACCACTTCTAATCTCATATCTTACACTTTAGGGCTTACAAGTGTTGAGTTTCCTAATTCATCAAGCTTCTGAATATCTGGGCTATTTTTTTCTTTCCATTTTTTTTATTTCTGACCTGCCAACCGGAAATTATTTTCTGAACATACATTAATTGAAATACCCTGGTCAAATCAACAAGTGGCCAATATTTGGTCTGCATCTCAGAATACCATGGACAACCATTACTGCAAACATTTTGCCATTGAATAAAATGTATCACCACATTTATGGCTTCCAATATCAGATTCCTTGCCAACCACCTCCAGACTCTAAGCCAATGCCATAATTTAAAGATTTTTTTATAGAAGCCTCCCACCTCAAAGAGTAAGTTCTGTGTCAGGTCAAATAACACTAGCTAGAGGAGAGACAACTCCCAAATATCAGTGTTGATTTCTCCCTCGTGTAATAGTCTGATAAGCGTTGGGCAGTATTCTGGACATCTTTTTTTTCCTGCGGTTCTGGCATCTTGGACTCCTTTACTTCTAGGACCACAAGAAGAGATACGCTTAAAGAACACATCCCTTTTCATGGCTTACTGGATCTGTAAGCTACACACTTAGAAAACAAGCTGCATAGCAACAGTCATTTTGTAAATCTAGATAAACATTGGAAACCCAAGTGTCCCCCCAAAGTGAGGTCAAATCGGTCAGGAAAGTAATTTCAGACGTGAGAAAATATAATAAGACACTGAGGTTGTTGAGTTTTGCAGTAAGAAGAATGTGTTGTGCACATGGAGAGCAGGCAGCACTTTGCCTGGCAAGGACCCTTTACACTTCCCTTTATTTGTACTACCCATGAATTCAGAACTACTATAATTTTATGCAGAATATCCCAATAATTTCCCAAAGCATTTAATGTGTCACATGATGTTATAAATACGGTTAAGTTGGAAAAGAAAAGGAACACAGAATATGAAAGTGTAATATACTTTAAGAATCTCCGTATGTGCTGTGCTCGGTATGTCTGAGCCTCTTTCCTGCTAGAGCAAACATGGTGATGGTGGTGATGGTGGTGACAGTGATGATGACAGAGATAATGATGCCTTGCCACCTCACAAAGTGCTAATTATGTGCCCGGCATTGTGGCAACTGAATTACACACATTCATGTAAATTTTATGCCTAAGCCAGTTGGCACTGTAAAGGTGATTTTCCCCACATTTTAGTAAAGGGATTGAACTACTGAGGAGTTAAATAATTTGTTCCTCAAATCAATCAAGCAATAATTAAGAAAATACCCTGGATTTGAAATTATATACAAATAATCATCGATATAACTCAAAATTCACATAACACTGGTTGTGAGAGCCTGAAATTTGGATCGAATAAGGATAGAAATCAACCAAAATTACGATATGATATTGCTAAAAGCAGGTTTTCAAAGAAACAAAATACTTTTACCATCACAAAAAAAATTGTATTTTATTCAGGAAATGGAGGATAAGTAACAATTGCTCATCTGGCAGAAACCGCTGCCTAGATGACAGACACACACAGAAGACAGTGGGAGAATCCTCAGAGGGCGCTCAGGAGGAGAGATACTGCTCTTCCCTCTGAGGCTCTGGGATGCTTTTTCGGATACCTCCCAGAGGGAAGCAGCATAGCAGACTCAGATAGGAAACCTCTGACTGTCAGGAATCCCCACACGCACACTGCAGGCTGAAGGGTGGAAAGCTTCTCCTGTATCCATGATAGGCTTTGAAGAGAAGATGAAGGTGGAGCTGTGGAACTAGATGAGCTGATTGTCCTTATCCTTTCCAGAGGCAGATAAAACCTGAAGCTGTTACTTGTTCTTGGGTGGGCACTTCTGCTGGCATTGCTGGGGAGGTGGCACAGGAGTGCATTTCACAGGGCACTTTATAGGTGGGCAAGGGTCTGTACCCTTGGTAGGTGAGCAAGGATCAGGGCACTTAGTTGGGCACACTGGAGGTAGCTTGCACTGCTCCTTGCACTGCTGCTTGCACTGCTGCTCTTGAGAAGACATCTTTCTGGAGTCTTAATATCTGAAAGAAAGTATATGACCACGTTCACCAGAAGGAATTCCTTCAGAGAGAAGACCCAAAGCTTTGACAACTCAAATAGACAGGATCTCTCCAATCTCTAAATATGGGTTTTAATCTCTTTAATACCTATTAATGAATTTCTGACTTCTCTCTCGTTCTTTAGCAAATCTATTCATCAGCCCAGAGACAACCTTCTCCTTTCTCATACAACATTTCCAAAGAAAATATCTTTTTTTAAAAGAAACCAGCAGTGTTTTCTCTTTTGGTTTCTTTGTTCTTCTTTTTTTAATGAAAACCTCATCTTTAAAAAAGGCCATCACAAGTTCTAAAATCCTGGGTAAACTCACAAGCAAGTTCTATCACCATTTTTTCTCATGTGGTCCCGACACACTTACTTATGTACAAAGCAAAGGGCAATCAGGATGAATGTAAGGGCATCACACCTTCTAAGAATAACGCCTCTGAAATCACAGCACAGGTCCAAGAGAAAGGCACAGCAAAAGGTAAATACTTTACTCTTTATCCCTTCATGTCAAAATTTCCTTTTAATTTCTTGTTCAATAGAGGAATTCAAACTAGGTGTCAGAAATCTGGTGAATACAATATAACATTGTGCCCAGATTCCAAGTTCCCATCCACTAAGTAACATTATACCCTTGATCATAACTTTGGACCCATCAAATTTGCGGTCTCCAGCATAAACTCAACATTCGGGAGCCCGAGAACAAAGTTGAACTGAAGAATCATACTCACCAGGTTCTCCAAAGTCAATCAGAACTCGAGTAGCAGGAGGATAGCTGTCACTGTCATGCAGCAGAGGCCCTTTTTATTGGTGTTTGCTGCCCCACCCAGGGGAAAGCGGAGCTACCAAAACTGGCCTGGTTCAGTCATTTCCCAACCAAATGCAAATCCATCCATAACTGGCTTGGCAGGGACTCTGAAAACAGGAAATGTCCTGCGCCAGGATCTCCTCACTAGATTATGTTCTCATGACTCACAGAGTCCCTGCCTTAGCTCTCCGTTTCAGCGGTTTATGGCAGTGGGAGGATTTTGAAGCTTCTCTAACTTGCAGACAAACGTTCCGTTTCTTGATTGGGGAAGATGACCCTTTTCTATCTTTCACCTTCCTTGACTTCTAAAACTGCCTGCCTAGTTGCACTTGAACTGGTGGCCATTTTAGTGTGCATACTGGTTTAAGAAAGGCCTGGCTACCTGGTGACACCATTCTCTTTATCTCAAGCCCCTATTATAATGCATTTCCTCTTGATCCATGGCTTGCTAAGTGAAGTCTCTTCTCCTCTTCTAAAATGGACTGAGGGAAGGTTGCGGATCATCTCCGATGACTTCCCACCGTGATACTTAAATACGTTTAGTAAAGTGGTCACCTCTAGGGACCCCCTTTCACTGCTTTGCTCCTTCAAATTAAGGACATCCAGCAGTCACATTCTTATGAACTTTGTAAATCTGTTTCACTTCCGGCCACAAGGAATTCACTAGGAGCGTAGTTTCGTCTACCATAATTCCAAGCAGCTGGCAGATCAGAACCTAGACTTACAATACAAACCAAGCCTTTTACTCATACCTCCCAAACGTGACATACCACCTGCTCTTACCTAACTTCTCCCAAAGGACCTCTTTGGATTTCTTCAACTTTTGAAGAAAGCTCAGAGGAGTGTTTAAATATGCTGGCTTCCTGTCCCTTTGAAATTTTTGGAAAACCCTATCTAATATGCAATGCCATTCAAGTCACTAATTTTATATGTACTTAATAGTTACGAATTATTTAAATACATGTTTTGTTTCACATCAAGTCTAGGGGTAAATTCCAGAGAAAGTTGATATCCCATTATTAAAAATGCAGTCACTGAAGTTCATTGCCATTCATATACAACTTCTTAATGATTAATAATAAGTTTGTTAAAATTTTAACCTACGTTTTACACTTTCCATTTTGCTCACTGTGGAACATATGTCAAATAAGCCTATTTCCTGCTCTACTTTCTTCATAGAATTTGTCAGTGTGCTGGAAGGAAGGTTTGGTGGTTAATTTATGGGTCAGCTTCCCTGGCATATGGTCCCCAGTTAACTGGTCAAACATTATTCTGGGTGTTTCTGTAAGGATGCTTTTGCATGAGACTATTATTTACATCAGTGGCCTGAGTAAAGGCGGTTGCCTTCTCTAAGCTCGGAATTGCTCTTCCAATCCACTGACCTCCTCAATAGAACAAGGCTGACCGTCACCGAGGTAAAAGACGATTACCCTGTTGGATGGGCTTCCAGCAGGCTTTCAGCTCTGCAGATTTTGAGTTTACCAAACTTTGTAATCTCTCTCTCTCTCTCAATCTCTCTCTCTCTCTCTCTCTTTCTCTCTCTCTCACACTGTCTCTCACTTTCGGTAACACATTTCTCTCTCTCTCTCTCTCTCTCTCTCTCTTTCTATATATATATATATATATATATATATTTATACACTGCAATATTTAATTTGAATATTTCATCTGGCTTATCATGTACAAGATTACGTATGGTCAATTAAATTAAAACATTTCCAAGTTATTATAAAGTGAAGTTAAAGTAAAAAATACTACTGTTACATGACACCTCTGATGTGGAATTATGACAAATATAATGAACTTTTAGAAAATAACTGAAGTTCAGGAACCAGTGCCCTAACATGTTCTCCAAATATCTTATTTCTACCTTTTCAGAGATTCAGCTGTCAAGAGTTCTTCTACAGTTCCTCTCTTCTCTCCTGGACCTGAGCACCACTCTTTTCTCTGCTGCCCCCTTGGGCACTGAAGCTTCTCGTGATGGGCCGTGGCTGGTGAAGGGCCCTGTCTGGTTTAGAAATAAAGTTGCAACTCTCACTTTATATTACTGTGGAATGTGGGAACACATGTTTCATGGAATCAGGGTGTCCCTCTCACCTGACATGAACACTTCCTTAGAGTGCCGTCGTGTGCTTAAAATTCCTTTATCAGGAAATAAATCCCTTGTATTCCGTAAGTAAATATCAGGTTTCAATTGTGTGAAACCAAAAATAGATATAAGATATAAGATACCATTTAAGACTCACAGCATCACATATAAGTGATTGAGAGTGGGGTTGGGAGTGGAGAGAAGATCAGAGCACTAAGGTCTGAAATCTAGATGAAATATGGACTTAGGGCTCATCTGAAATACTTGCTTTCTTCTGCTCTTTCCAAACATGTTTTATGGCTTTGAAGACAGTAATATGAAAAGGTTTTCACTGTTTATTCTCAATCTTCCTTTTCAACCCTCCAGTACCCTCAACCTGCCATATTACCTTCACTGCCCCATATATACAACATAACTGTCCAAGTTGGTACTCTGACATGTTGCCCATGCATTTAGTAATAATCCTTTCCTATCATTCATATTCTACCTGCAGTCTGAAGGAAGAACTGGCCTAGTAACGTGTCTTGGGCAATTAATCAGGAAGCTTCTTAGGAATGTCATTTTATAATGGAAAAGGAGGAAGAAGAGGAGAATGGAGAGGAGAGGAAGAGAAAGAGGAGACACTTGAGACTTGAGAAGAGTCACCAGATAAGCATGTGCCAGAAGACCAGGACCTAACCTTTCTCTCAAGCTCAGCCACATCTTCACTAGTATAAACCATTTAAATATTATAATAAATGGCTATAAAAATGAAATTACAGTATATAATATATAATTGGGAAAACATAAAGTTGTTCAAAAATGAACACATCTAATAAACTGCTAAGAAAAATCACTGCTTATATTTTGCTCTATTTAGTGTTAGGTGTTTTCTCTTTTCATAAACCCACAGACATGCATACATGTCTTTCAGGTTACTGATCTGAGATCCTTTATCTTTTGCAACATAGATGCCTCCAGCCGTTAGTTGCTCTCTATGCACTGCATCACATTTATCCCTAAAGGTCTTCTACGTTTTATTTGCATTTTCATTCATCCCAAAGTATTTTCTATTTATTTGTTATTTCTTCTTCGAGCCATTGTTTATTTAGGAATGTGTTTCCAAACTCAAAGATGTCACAGAAACAGAGACTAGAATGGTGGTCAGCAGGGGCTGAGGGGTTCGGCAAAAGAGGAGATGTTGGACAATGGGTACAAACCTGCATCATACGATGAAGAAGCTCTGGGAGTCTACGGAACATCATAGTGAGTCTAGTTAATAACACTCAGCTGTGTAGTTGAAACTTGCTCAGAAAATAGACCTTAAGCATTCTCATCACGCACACACACACACACATACACACACACACACACACACACACACAATTACACGGACATAAGCATATTTAAATAGTTAATGGTGAAGTGATTAATGTATTAAGTGACTGATGGTGGTAACCACTGCACAAAGAACACATATGTCAAATCATCTCATTATGCACCACAAATATGTCCAGTTTAATTTGTCAATAAGACCTCAATAATACCGGATGGAAAAGGTGAAAGAAAAACCATCCAACAAAACCGTAAGAAAGTTTCAGAATCTATGTGTTCCTTGTCCTCCTTGCCTCTCTTAGGCTCAGATACTACTCTCTGAGAGAGCTTCCCTTAACAATTCTTCTCTGCGGGCCTTGTATCCACCTCACAGTGGATAATCCCTTCTCATCACCTATACTGACCACATCTGAAGTAGGTAGTGTGGAAAGGGGGGAAAGGAGGGCTGGAAAGTCGTTACAATTCTTGAAAAATCAGTCTTTTTTGTTTTGGCACGTACTTTATTTAGTTGTCAATTCCCTCAAAAACTTATTAGATACCCGACATAATTCATTCTTCCAATCATTTCTGTGTCCCACGGACCTCACTCAGGTCCTCTTCTGGAAGTAATTTTCTGGCCTGATTAAATTCCTGCCTTGATCCCTGAACATAATTCAACTACCATGAGGCTCCCTGACACACAAGTGGATAGACTACCACTTCTGTCTCTTTTCTCTCTTGTTACAGTCAACTGAAATTGGACTTCAAGTTCAAAACCACTTCTAATCTCATATCTTACACTTTAGGGCTTACAAGTGTTGAGTTTCGTAATTCATCAAGCTTCTGAATATCTGGGCTATTTTTTCTTTCCATTTTTTTTTTTATTTCTGACCTGCCAACCAGAAATTTTTTTCTGAACATACATTAATTGAAATACCCTGGTCAAATCAACAAGTGGCCAATATTTGGTCTGCATCTCAGAATACCATGGACAACCATTACTGCAAACATTTTGCCATTGAATAAAATGTATCACCACATTTATGGCTTCCAATATCAGATTCCTTGCCAACCACCTCCAGACTCTAAGCCAATGCCATAATTTTAAGATTTTTTTATAGAAGCCTCCCACCTCAAAGAGTAAGTTCTGTGTCAGGTCAAATAACACTAGCTAGAGGAGAGACAACTCCCAAATATCAGTGTTGATTTCTCCCTCGTGTAATAGTCTGATAAGCGTTGGGCAGTAATCTGGACATCTTTTTTTTCCTGCAGTTCTGGCATCTTGGACTCCTTTACTTCTAGGACCACAAGAAGAGATATGCTTAAAGAACACAACCCTTTTCACGGGTTACTGGATCTGTAAGCTATACACTTAGAAAACAAGTTGCATAGCAACAGTCATTTTGTAAATCTAGGTAAACATTGGAAACCCAAGTGTCCCCCCAAAGTGGGGTCAAATCGGTCAGGAAAGTAATTTCAGATGTGAGAAAATATAATAAGACACTGAGGTTGTTGAATTTTGCAGTAAGAAGAACGTGTGGTGTACATGGAGAGCAGGCAGCACTTTGCCTGGCAAGGACCCTTTACACTTCCCTTTATTTGTACTACCCATGAATTCAGAACTACTATAATTTTATGCAGAATATCCCAATAATTTCCCAAAGCATTTAATGTGTCACATGATGTTATAAATACGGTTAAGTTGGAAAAGAAAAGGAACACAGAATATGAAAGTGTAATATACTTTAAGAATCTCCGTATGTGCTGTGCTCGGTATGTCCGAGCCTCTTTCCTGCTAGAGCAAACATGGTGATGGTGGTGATGGTGGTGACAGTGATGATGACAGAGATAATGATGCCTTGCCACCTCACAAAGTACTAATTATGTGCCCAGCATTGTGGCAACTGAATTACACACATTCATGTAAATTTTATGCCTAAGCCAGTTGGCACTGTAAAGGTGATTTTCCCCACATTTTAGTAAAGGGATTGAACTTCTGAGGAGTTAAATAATTTGTTCCTCAAATCAATCAAGCAATAATTAAGAAAATAACCTGGATTTGAAATTATATACAAATAATCATCGATATAACTCAAAATTCACATAACACTGGTTGTGAGAGACTGAAATTTGGATCGAAGAAGAATAGAAATCAACCAAAATTACGATATGATATTGCTAAAAGCAGGTTTTCAAAGAAACAAAATACTTTTACCATCACAAAAAAAATTGTATTTTATTCAGGAAATGGAGGATAAGTAACAATTGCTCATCTGGCAGAAACCGCTGCCTAGA
Source organism: Leucopleurus acutus (assembly GCF_964270905.1). Classification (NCBI taxonomy): domain Eukaryota; kingdom Metazoa; phylum Chordata; class Mammalia; order Artiodactyla; family Delphinidae; genus Leucopleurus; species Leucopleurus acutus. The sequence goes on along the minus strand of NC_139143.1, from coordinate 82,645,162 downwards.
TGACAGACACACACAGAAGACAGTGGGAGAATCCTCAGAGGGCGCTCAGGAGGAGAGATACTGCTCTTCCCTCTGAGGCTCTGGGATGCTTTTTCGGATACCTCCCAGAGGGAAGCAGCATAGCAGACTCAGATAGGAAACCGCTGACCGTCAGGAATCCCCACACGCACACTGCAGGCTGAAGGGTGGAAAGCTTCTCCTGTATCCATGATAGGCTTTGAAGAGAAGATGAAGATGGAGCTGTGGAACTAGATGAGCTGATTGTCCTTATCCTTTCCAGAGGCAGATAAAACCTGAAGCTGTTACTTGTCCTTGGGTGGGCACTTCTGCTGGCATTGTTGGGGAGGTGGCACAGGAGTGCATTTCTCAGTGCACTTTATAGGTGGGCAAGGGTCTGTACCCTTGGTAGGTGAGCAAGGATCAGGGCACTTAGTTGGGCACACTGGAGGTAGCTTGCACTGCTCCTTGCACTGCTGCTTGCACTGCTGCTCTTGAGAAGACATCTTTCTGGAGTCTTAATATCTGAAAGAAAGTATATGACCACGTTCACCAGAAGGAATTCCTTCAGAGAGAAGACCCAAAGCTTTGGCAACTCAAATAGACAGGATCTCTCCAATCTCAAAATATGGGTGTTAATCTCTTTAATACCTTTTAATGAATTTCTGACTTCTCTCTCGTTCTTTAGCAAATCTATTCATCAGCCCAGAGACAACCTTCTCTTCTCATACAACATTTCCAAAGAAAATATCTTTTTTAAAAGAAACCAGCAGTGTTTTCTCTTTTGGTTTCTTTCCTTTTTTGTTTTATTGAAAACGTCATCTTCAAAAAAGGCCGTCACAAGTTCTAAAATCCTCACCAAGCTCACAAGCAAGTTCTATCACCATTTTTTCTCATGAGGTCCCGACAGCATTACTTATGTGCAAAGTAAAGGGCAATCAGGATGAATGTAAGGGCATCACACCTTCTAAGATTAATACCTCTGAAATCACAGCAGAGGTCCAAGAGAAAGGCACAGAAAAAGGTAAATACTTTACTCTTTATCCCTTCATGTCAAAATTTCCTTTTAATTTCTTGTTCAATAGAGGAATTCAAACTAGGTGTCAGAAATCTAGTAAATACAATATAACATTGTGCCCAGATTCCAAGTTCCCATCCACTAAGTAACATTATACCCTTGATCATAACTTTGGACCCATCAAATTTGCGGTCTCCAGCATAAACTCAACATTCGGGGGCCCGAGAACAAAGTTGAACTGAAGAATCATACTCACCAGGTTCTCCAAAGTCAATCAGAACTCGAGTAGCAGGAGGATAGCTGTCACTGTCGTGAAGCAGAGGCCCTTTTTATTGGTGTTTGCTGCCCCACCCAGGGGGAAGCGGAGCTACCAAAACTGGCCTGGTTCAGTCATTTCCCAACCAAATGCAAATCCATCCATAACTGGCTTGGCAGGAACTCTGAAAACAGGAAATGTCCTGCGCCAGGATCTCCTCACTAGATTATGTTCTCATGACTCACAGAGTCCCTGCCTTAGCTCTCCGTTTCAGCAGTTTATGGCAGTGGGAGGATTTTGAAGCTTCTCTAACTTGCAGACAAACGTTCCGTTTCTTGATTGGGGAAGATGACCCTTTTCTATCTTTCACCTTCCTTGACTTCTAAAACTGCCTGCCTAGTTGCACTTGAACTGGTGGCCATTTTAGTGTGCATACTGGTTTGAGAAAGGCCTGGCTACCTGGTGACACCATTCTCTTTATCTCAAGCCCCTCTTATAATGCATTTCCTCTTGATCCATGGCTTGCTAAGTGAAGTCTCTTCTCCTCTTCTAAAATGGACTGAGGGAAGGTTGCGGATCATCTCCGATGACTTCCCACCGTGATACTTAAATACGTTTAGTAAAGTGGTCAGCTCTAGGGACCCCCTTTCACTGCTTTGCTCCTTCAAATTAAGAACATCCAGCAGTCACATTCTTATGAACTTTGTAAATCTGTTTCACTTCCGGCCACAAGGAATTCACTAGGAGCGTAGTTTCGTCTACCATAATTCCAAGCAGCTGGCAGATCAGAACCTAGACTTACAATACAAACCAAGCCTTTTACTCATACCTCCCAAACGTGACATACCACCTGCTCTTACCTAACTTCTCCCAAAGGACCTCTTTGGATTTCTTCAACTTTTGAAGAAAGCTCAGAGGAGTGTTTAAATATGCTGGCTTCCTGTCCCTTTGAAATTTTTGGAAAACCCTATCTAATATGCAATGCCATTCATGTCACTAATTTTATATGTACTTAATAGTTACGAATTATTTAAATACATGTTTTGTTTCACATCAAGTCTAGGGGTAAATTACAGAGAAAGTTGATATCCCATTATTAAAAATGCAGTCACTGAAGTTCATTGCCATTCATATACAACTTCTTAATGATTAATAATAAGTTTGTTAAAATTTTAACCTATGTTTTACATTTTCCATTTTGCTCACTGTGGAACATATGTCAAATAAGCCTATTTTCTGCTCTACTTTCTTCATAGAATTTGTCAGTGTGCTGGAAGGAAGGTTTGGTGGTTAATTTATGGGTCAGCTTCCCTGGCATATGGTCCCCAGTTAACTGGTCAAACATTATTCTGGGTGTTTCTGTAAGGATGCTTTTGCATGAGACTATTATTTACATCAGTGGCCTGAGTAAAGGCGGTTGCCTTCTCTAAGCTCGGAATTGCTCTTCCAATCCACTGACCTCCTCAATAGAACAAGGCTGACCGTTACCGAGGTAAAAGACGATTACCCTGTTGGATGGGCTTCCAGCAGGCTTTCAGCTCTGCAGATTTTGAGTTTACCAAACTTTGTAATCTCTCTCTCTCTCTCAATCTCTCTCTCTCTCTCTCTTTCTCTCTCTCTCACACTGTCTCTCACTTTCAGTAACACATTTCTCTCTCTCTCTCTCTCTCTCTCTCTCTCTCTCTCTCTCTCTCTCTGTCTCTCTTTCTATATATATATATATATATTTATACATTGCAATATTTAATTTGAATATTTCATCTGGCTTATCATGTACAAGATTACGTATGGTCAATTAAATTAAAACATTTCCAAGTTATTATAAAGTGAAGTTAAAGTAAAAAATACTACTGTTACATGACACCTCTGATGTGGAATTATGACAAATATAATGAACTTTTAGAAAATAACTGAAGTTCAGGAACCAGTGCCCTAGCATGTTCTCCAAATACCTTATTTCTACCTTTTCAGAGATTCAGCTGTCAAGAGTTCTTCTACAGTTCCTCTCTTCTCTCCTGGACCTGAGCACCACTCTTTTCTCTGCTGCCCCCTTGGGCACTGAAGCTTCTCGTGATGGGCCGTGGCTGGTGAAGGGCCCTGTCTGGTTTAGAAATAAAGTTGCAACTCTCACTTTATATTACTGTGGAATGTGGGAACACATGTTTCATGGAATCAGGGTGTCCCTCTCACCTGACATGAACACTTCCCTAGAGTGCCGTTGTGTGCTTAAAATTCCTTTATCAGGAAATAAATCCCTTGTATTCCGTAAGTAAATATCAGGTTTCAATTGTGTGAAACCAAAAATAGATATAAGATACCATTTAAGACTCACAGCATCACATATAAGTGATTGAGAGTGGGGTTGGGAGTGGAGAGAAGATCAGAGCACTAAGGTCTGAAATCTAGATGAAATATGGACTTAGGGCTCACCTGAAATATTTGCTTTCTTCTGCTCTTTCCAAACATGTTTTATGGCTTTGAAGACAGTAATATGAAAAGGTTTTCACTGTTTATTCTTGGTCTTCCTTTTCAACCCTCCAGAACCCTCAACCTGCCATATTACCTTCACTGCCCCATATATACAACATAACTGTCCAAGTTGGTACTCTGACATGTTGCCCATGCATTTAGTAATAATCCTTTCCTATCATTCATATTCTACCTGCAGTCTGAAGGAAGAACTGGCCTAGTAACGTGTCTTGGGCAATTAATCAGGAAGTTTCTTAGGAATGTCATTTTATAATGGAAAAGGAGGAAGAAGAGGAGAATGAAGAGGAGAGGAAGAGAAAGAGGAGACACTTGAGACTTGAGAAGAGTCACCAGATAAGCATGTGCCAGAAGACCAGGACCTAACCTTTCTCTCAAGCTCAGCCACATCTTCACTACTATAAACCATTTAAATATTATAATAAATGGCTATAAAAATGAAATTACAGTATATAATATATAACTGGGAAAACATTAAGTTGTTCAAAAATGAACACATCTAATAAACTGCCAAGAAAAATCACTGCTTATATTTTGCTCTATTTAGTGTTAGGTGTTTTCTCTTTTCATAAACCCACAGACATGCATACATGTCTTTCAGGTTACTGATCTGAGATCCTTTATCTTTTGCAACATAGATGCCTCCAGCCATTAGTTGCTCTCTATGCACTGCATCACATTTATCCCTAAAGGTCTCCTATGTTTTATTTGCATTTTCATTCATCCCAAAGTATTTTCAATTTATTTGTTATTTCTTCTTCGAGCCATTGTTTATTTAGGAATGTGTTTCCAAACTCAAAAATGTCACAGAAACAGAGACTAGAATGGTGGTCAGCAGGGGCTGAGGGGTTCGGCAAAAGAGGAGATGTTGGACAATGGGTACAAACCTGCATCATACGATGAAGAAGCTCTGGGAGTCTACGGAACATCATAGTGAGTCTAGTTAATAACACTCAGCTGTGTAGTTGAAACTTGCTCAGAAAATAGACCTTAAGCATTCTCATCACGCACACACACACACACATACACACACACACACATACACACACACAATTACACGGACATAAGCATATTTAAATAGTTAATGGTGAAGTGATTAATGTATTAAGTGACTGATGGTGGTAATCACTGCACAAAGTACACATATGTCAAATCATCTCATTATGCACCACAAATATGTCCAGTTTAATTTGTCAATAAGACCTCAATAATACCAGATGGAAAAGGTGAAAGAAAAACCATCCAACAAAACCGTAAGAAAGTTTCAGAATCTTTGTGTTCCTTGTCCTCCTTGCCTCTCTTAGGCTCTGATACTACTCTCTGAGAGAGCTTCCCTTAACAATTCTTCTCTGCGGGCCTTGTATCCACCTCACAGTGGATAATCCCTTCTCGTCACCTATACTGACCACATCTGAAGTAGGTAGTGTGGAAAGGGGGGAAAGGAGGGCTGGAAAGTCGTTACAATTCTTGAAAAATCAGTCTTTTTTGTTTTGGCACGTACTTTATTTAGTTGTCAATTCCCTCAAAAACTTATTAGATACCCGACATAATTCATTCTTCCAATCATTTCTGTGTCCCACGGACCTCACTCAGGTCCTCTTCTGGAAGTAATTTTCTGGCCTGATTAAATTCCTGCCTTGATCCCTGAACATAATTCAACTACCATGAGGCTCCCTGACGCACAGTTGGATAGACTACAACTTCTGTCTCTTTTCTCTCTTGTTACAGTCAACTGAAATTGGACTTCAAGTTCAAAACCACTTCTAATCTCATATCTTACACTTTAGGGCTTACAAGTGTTGAGTTTCCTAATTCATCAAGCTTCTGAATATCTGGGCTATTCTTTTCTTTCCATATTTTTTTTATTTCTGACCTGCCAACCAGAAATTTTTTTCTGAACATACATTAATTGAAATACCCTGGTCAAATCAACAAGTGGCCAATATTTGGTCTGCATCTCAGAATACCATGGACAACCATTACTGCAAACATTTTGCCATTGAATAAAATGTATCACCACATTTATGGCTTCCAATATCAGATTCCTTGCCAACCACCTCCAGACTCTAAGCCAATGCCATAATTTTAAGATTTTTTTATAGAAGCCTCCCACCTCAAAGACTAATTTCTGTGTCAGGTCAAATAACACTAGCTAGAGGAGAGACAACTCCCAAATATCAGTGTTGATTTCTCCCTCGTGTAATAGTCTGATAAGCGTTGGGCAGTAATCTGGACATCTTTTTTTTCCTGCAGTTCTGGCATCTTGGACTCCTTTACTTCTAGGACCACAAGAAGAGATATGCTTAAAGAACACAACCCTTTTCATGGGTTACTGGATCTGTAAGCTATACACTTAGAAAACAAGTTGCATAGCAACAGTCATTTTGTAAATCTAGGTAAACATTGGAAACCCAAGTGTCCCCCCAAAGTGGGGTCAAATCGGTCAGGAAAGTAATTTCAGACGTGAGAAAATATAATAAGACACTGAGGTTGTTGAGTTTTGCAGTAAGAAGAACATGTTGTGTACATGGAGAGCAGGCAGCACTTTGCCTGGCAAGGACCCTTTACACTTCCCTTTATTTGTACTACCCATGAATTCAGAACTACTATAATTTTATGCAGAATATCCCAATAATTTCCCAAAGCATTTAATGTGTCACATGATGTTATAAATACAGTTAAGTTGGAAAAGAAAAGGAACACAGAATATGAAAGTGTAATATACTTTAAGAATCTCCGTATGTGCTGTGCTCGGTATGTCTGAGCCTCTTTCCTGCTAGAGCAAACATGGTGATGGTGGTGACAGTGATGATGACAGAGATTATGATGCCTTGCCACCTCACAAAGTGCTAATTATGTGCCCAGCATTGTGGCAACTGAATTACACACATTCATGTAAATTTTATGCCTAAGCCAGTTGGCACTGTAAAGGTGATTTTCCCCACATTTTAGTAAAGGGATTGAACTTCTGAGGAGTTAAATAATTTGTTCCTCAAATCAATCAAGCAATAATTAAGAAAATAACCTGGATTTGAAATTATATACAAAAAATCATCGATATAACTCAAAATTCACATAACACTGGTTTTGAGAGCCTGGAATTTGGATCGAAGAAGAATAGAAATCAACCAAAATTACGATATGATATTGCTAAAAGCAGGTTTTCAAAGAAACAAAATACTTTTACCATCACAAAAAAAATTGTATTTTATTCAGGAAATGGAGGATAAGTAACAATTGCTCATCTGGCAGAAACCGCTGCCTAGATGACAGACACACACAGAAGACAGTGGGAGAATCCTCAGAGGTCGCTCAGGAGGAGAGATACTGCCCTTCCCTCTGAGGCTCTGGGATGCTTTTTCGGATACCTCCCAGAGGGAAGCAGCATAGCAGACTCAGATAGGAAACCTCTGACCGTCAGGAATCCCCACACGCACACTGCAGGCTGAAGGGTGGAAAGCTTCTCCTGTATCCATGATAGGCTTTGAAGAGAAGATGAAGATGGAGCTGTGGAACTAGATGAGCTGATTGTCCTTATTCTTTCCAGAGGCAGATAAAACCTGAAGCTGTTACTTGTTCTTGGGTGGGCACTTCTGCTGGCATTGCTCAGGAGGTGGCACAGGAGTGCATTTCTCAGGGCACTTTATAGGTGGGCAAGGGTCTGTACCCTTTTTAGGTGAGCAAGGATCAGGGCACTTTGTTGGGCACACTGGAGGTATCTTGCACTGCTGCTTGCACTGCTGCTCTTGAGAAGACATCTTTCTGGAATCTTAATATCTGAAAGAAAGTATTTGACCGTGTTCACAAGGAGGAATTCCTTCAGAGGGAAGACCCAAATCTTTTATAACTTAAATAAGCAGTATCTCTCCAATCTCTAAGTATGGGTTTTAATCTCTTTAATACCTTTTAATGAATTTCTGACTTCTCTCTCGTTCTTTAGCAAATCTATTCATCAGCCCAGAGACAACCTTCTCTTTCCTCATACATTTCCAAAGGAAATATCTTTGCTTGAAAGAAACAAGAGATGTTTTCTGTTTGTTTATTTTGTTTTGTTATTTTTATGAAAACAACATCTTCAAAACACACCATTACAAGTTTTAAAATGCTGGACAAGCTCACTAGCAATTCCTACCACCATTTTCTCTCATGAGATCCCGACAGGATGATTGTACAGAGCAAAGTGCAATCAGGATGAATGTAAAAGCCTCACACATTCCAAGATATCTGCCTCTGAAATCACAACAGAGGTCCAAGAGATAGGCATAGAAAAAGGTAAATCATTTGCTCTTTATCCCTTCATGTCAAAATTTCCTCTTAATTTCTTTTTCAGTAGAGGAATTCAAGCTAGGTATAAGAAATCTAGTAAATACAATATAACATTGTGCCCAGATTCCAAGTTCCCATCCACTATGTAGCATTATACCCATTATCATAACTTTGGACCCATCAAATTTGCTGTCTGCAGCATAAACTCAACATTCAGGGGCCCGAGAGCAAAGTTGAACTGAAGAATCAGACTCACCAGGTTCTCCAAAGTCAATCAGAACTCGAGTAGCAGGAGGATAGCTGTTGTGCAGCAGAGGACCTTTTTATTGGGGCTTGCTGCCCCACCCAGGGGGAAGCGGAGCTGTCCAAACTGGCCTCGTGCAGTCATTTCCCAACCCAAATGCAAATCCATCCATAACTGGCTTGGCAGGGACTCTGAAAACAGGAAATGTCCTGCGCCAGCATCTCCTCAATGGATTATGTTCTCGTGACTCACAGAGTCCCTGCCTTAGCTCTCCGTTTCAGTGGTATATGGTAGTGGAAGAATTTCGGTGGTTCTCTAACTTGTAGGCAAGTGTTCCCTTTCTTGATTGGGGAAGATGACCCTTTTCTATCTTTCACCTTCTTTGACTTCTAAAACTGTCTTCTTAGTTGCACTTTAACATGTCGCCAATTTGTAGTCCATACTGGTTTGAAAATGGCCTGGCTACATGGTGACACCTTTCTCTTTATCTCAAGTTCTTCTTACAATACATTTCGTCTTGATCCACAGCTTGTTAAGTGAAATCTCTTCTACTCTCCTAAAATGGACTGAGGGAAGTTTGCAGATGATCTCAGATGACTTCCCATCAGGATACTTAGATACGTTTAGTAAAGTGCTGACCTCTAGGGTCCTCCTTTCACTGCTTTGCTCCTTCAAATTAAGAACATCTAACAGTCAGATTCCTATGAACTTTATAAATCTGTTTCACTTCCACCCACAAGGATTTCACTAAAAGCGTAACATCACCTACCATAATTCCAATCAGCTGGCAGATCAGAACCTAGACTTACAATAGAAACCAAGCCTTTTACTCATACCTCCCAAACATGACATAGCACCAGCTGCTTCCTAATTTCTCCCAAAGGACCTCTTCGGATTCTTCAACTTTTGAAGAGAGCTCACAGGAATGTTTAAATTCTCTGGCTTCCTGTCCCTTTGAAATCATTGGAAACCCTCTCTAATATGCAATGCCATTCAAATAACTAGTTTTAAATCTATTTATTATTTATGAATTATTTAAACACATTGATTCTCATCACATCTAGGGGTAAATTCAAGGGATAGTTGAAATCTCTTTATTAATAATTCAGTGTTTCATGTTAATTGCCATACATACACTACTTCTTAATCATTCATAATAATTTTATTATAATTTTATCCTATGTTTAGATTCTTCCATATTGATCACAGCAGAATATAAGTGAAATTAACCAATTTTTGCTCTACTTTCTTCATACAATTTGTCCATGTGCTGGAAAGAATTTTTGAAAATTTTTATGGGTCAACTTGACTGGAACAGCTTTCTCAAATATTTGGTCGGGCTTCCCTGGTGGCGCAGTGGTTGAGAGTCCGCCTGCCGATGCAGGGGACACGGGTTCGTGCCCCAGTCCGGTAAGATCCCACATGCCGCCGAGCGGCTGGGCCCGTGAGCCATGGCCCCTGAACCTGCACGTCCAGAGCCTGTGGTCCACATGGGAGAGGCCACAACAGTGAGAGGCCTGCATACCGGAAAAAAAAAAAATTTGGTCAATCTTTACTCGGGCTTTTTCTCTAAGGATGCTTTTGGATGAGAGTAATATTTAAAACAGTGCCCTGAGTAAAGGAGTTTGCCCTCTGTAAGTGGGTAGGCCTCATATAGTCATGAGGCTGGAAGGCCTCATTCCAGCCTTCCTAATCTCTCTCTATTTATCTCTTTCTCTGTCTCTTCTCTCTCTCTCTCTCTTGCTGTGTGTGTGTGTGTATGTCTCTCTCTCTCTATTCATATATATATGTATATATACATATATATATGTAAATTGAATATTTCTTCTTCCATTTCATGCACTTGATTCCCTATGGCCGATTAAAAATTCAAAAAGTTAGTTTAAAGTGAATTTAAAGTAAAAAATATTAATATTACATGATACTTATGATGTGTAATTATAACAAATATAATGAGTCTTTAGGGAATAACTGAAGTCCAGGAAACAATGCCCTAGTATGTTCTCCAACCCTGGCAAAAGATTTCATTTCTGCCTTTTCAGTCCTGGACCTGAAGTATCCTCTTTCCCCTTGGGCACTGAAACTTTTCTTATGGGTCATGGCTGGTGAGCGGCCCTGTCTCATTTAAGAAAAAATTTTAACACTGGCTTTATGTTGCTGTAGAATGTGGTAACACATTTTTAATAGAATCAGGATGTCCCATCTCACCTGACCCCAACACTCCCCTAGACTGCTGTCATAGGCTTAAAATTCCTTTATCAAGAAAATAAATATTTTTATTCCACCAATAAATATCAGATTTAAATTGTGTGAAACCAAAAATAAATTTAAGATACCATTTAAGACTCAAACCATCACATATAAGTGACTGAGAGTAGGTTTGGGGAGGGGAGAGAGGATCAGAGCACTAAAAGTCTGAAATCTAGGTGAATTACAAACTTAGGGCTGATTTATTTGCTTTCTTTTACTCTTTCCAGATATGTTTTAGGTCTTTAAAAGACAGTAACTTTAAAAATGTATTTTCATGCTCATTTTCTGTCTTCTTCTTCAGCCCTCCAGTCTCCTCAACCTTCCATATTACCCTTTGCTCCCCAACGTGTACTCCTAACTGTCCAATTTTGTACATTTTCATGTCAATGCATTTAGTGATTAGTTCTTTCATATTTTTAAAAATTCTTGCAGTCAGTTGAGCTGACTAGCTGCAAATTAAAAGTTTAAAGTGATGTTGCTAAATGCTCTTCCTTGTCTTGGTCAAATAATCAGGAAACTTTTCAGGACTGTGGTTTTATAGTGGGAAATGAGGAAAAAGAGGAGAATGCGGAGGAGAGGAATAGAAAGAGGAAGCCCTTGAAACCTATGAAACAGTCACCAGCTATGCTCTGGAAAGTGAAGGATCACTGAGTCAACCCAGCATCACATCCCATCAGTTAAACAGGTTGGGTTCCCAGAACTGTTTTGTTCCTGTCAGTAAGGAAAACCTTTTAATCCAGACTACCATTGGCCATGACCATCCAGGGACAGAGCCATGACTAGAGCACATTCAGGAAGGGTGTCTACAAGCAATGTCATCACCAGATGGATCATATAGAGTATTTCAGAGAACAAACAGAAGGAACTTTACTCAACAGATCAGTTACTACTCCCCATAGTTTCACATCACATCCTAGACATAAATCCTTAGAGAAATGTCTGATTTCTGTCATCAAAAAATTTGAGAATTAACTGCTCAAATGTGATTGCAGTGTCAGTTACTCCAGCTTTGCTCATACCTGGGGTCATTCCCGCTGAGGACACATCTCTCAAAAAGGGCACAAATCATTATAGTCAAAGCACCAAAGTCACAGCAAGCCTGGTGCCCCCAACATGTCAGGCAGCAGTCACTTTATTGGTTGCAGTGGTGAACTTGAACACTCAAGACTTCCTCAAGATCAACTACATGAAATGCTGCAATGAGGACTACTGTCTCTATTCTGTAGCTTTCTGGGGGTTTTACTATGAATTATTACTATAAGAAAAATGACAGGAAAGAACATTTTTTAAAATTTTGTCCAATTTTTGCTTCAACATTTTATCTCACATATTACTACTATATGTTATACACCATTGAACAGAATAATCATGAAAATTAAGATTCCACAATAAAATAGGGAAGAAATAAAAATAAGTAAATGAGAATTATGGTAAGATATTCCTGATATTTGTAGGAAAAAAAAGGTAACTGCAAGTACCCTTGAATTTCTGCCTTTTGCTTTTATTTCTGAGTGTCAGGCTCACTCTCCACCAACTTTCCACAATCTTGCTGAATTGGACAAATTACAGTACATTCTTATGGTTGAATTCTTAAGATCATCAAAGAGCATTTTTACAAGTTGTTTTAATATTATCAAATTATAATTTTAAATCATATGTAAAACACGATGAGATTTTGATTAACATACATTCGAGAAAAGACAGGAAATGCATATAATTTGCTAAGAGTGATTTACTGGTGTAATTACAGATAATTTTTACTTTTGTGTTTTTCTTTTCAAAAGATTCTCCAAAGAATATCTACTAATGAGTAAAGAATCTTAAAATGTTACTTTGAAAAGGGAACAAGAGACAAGTCTATCTATTCCTTAATTAGAGGGAAAATATTCTTCCTCCATTCCAGACCAGATGTTTTACAACAACATTTCTGGCCAATCGTCAAAGTTGGGACTGGAGGTGGTAGATGTTTTACTGTTATTCTCTCGATATTTGATCATATCTCAATATAATCCTTCTTGAAGAAAAATCCCAATGATAATCCACCCTCATCCCAGCATTGACACACAAAAGCCACAGGCCCCCGACAGTCATATGCATCTATGCAACAGTTCAATCAAAAATGGAGGATCCTTACGTTTGGTAGTGTATATATGTCCATGCCTCTTAATCGCTTTGTCACCATTTACCCTTCCCCCTCCCCATAGCCTCAAGTCCATTCTCTAGTAAGTCTGTGTCTTTATTCCTGTTTCACCCCTAGGTTTTTCATATATACACTACCAAACGTAAGGGAGTTAGCTAGTGGGAAGCAGCTGCATAGCACAGGGAGATCAGCTCGGTGCTTTGTGACCGCATGGAGGGGTGGGATAGGGAGGGTGGGAGGGAGGGAGACGCAAGCGGGAAGAGATAAGGGAACATATGTATATATATAACTGATTCATTTTGTTGTGAAGCTGAAACTAACATACCATTGTAAAGCAATTATACTCCAATAAAGATGTTTAAAAAAAAATGGACAACCTAAAGAGAGCAAGCTCCAGGTCTCCAGAATAATAAAAAAAAAAAAAAATGGAGGATCATACTTAGCTTAAAAAACTAATGAGGAATGAGTTTGTCCAGATTTCAAAGTCAGACAGATAGAAATCCTAAAATTGGTCAGACTATGATAAATTAGGTAAAAGTGGATGGTAGTAAAAGAGATAGTGATGATAATAACATAGTAGTAATGATAGTACCTACTTTTAAACTGTTATGAGAAATAAATTTTAAGAAGAAACTATATAAAGCACTTAGCACAGGTGACAGAAAGTATACAATTAGTTAAATAATAAATTGTTAATCAAATAAAGACAAAACATCAAGTTCAAGTTGTGTTTGATGGCTGAGGATGTCATTTGCTTCATTTTATTTAGAAGATTTTCAACACCACTCCATGAAAGGTTTTATTTTATTTTTCTATATATCCTTTATCCTTCCTTTGCTTGTTGTTTGTTTTTAATTTTTTTTATTTTTATTGGAGCATAGTTGCTTTACAATATTGTGTTACTTTATACTGTACGACAAAGTGAATCATCTATATGTATACATATATCCTCTATCTTTTGGATTTCCTTTTCATTTAGGTCACCACAGAGCACTGTGCTATACAGTAGGTTCTCATTAGTTATCTATTTTATACATAGATGTTAATCCCAATCTCCCAAGTCATCCCACCACCACCCTTTTCCCCCTTGGTATCCATACATTTGCTCTTTACATCCGTGTCTCTATTTCTGCTTTTGAAATAAGACTGTCTATACAAACGTTTTTCAGGTTCAACATATGTGTGTTAATATACAATATTTGTTTTTCTCTTTCTGACTTACTTCACTCTGTATGACAGTCTCTAGATACATCCATGTCTCTACAAATGACCCAATTTGATTCTTTTTATGACTGAGTAACATTCCATTGTATATATGTACCACATCTTCTTTATCCATTCCTCTGTTGATGGAAATTTAGGTTGCTTCCATGTATTGGTTACTGTAAATAGTACTGCACAGATCATTGGCGTGCATTTTTGAATTATGGTTTTCTCAGGGTATATGCCCACTAGTTGGCTTGCTGGGTGATATGGTAGTTCTATTTTTAGTTTTTTAAGGAATCTCCATATTGTTCTCCATAGTGGCTTTATCAATTTACATTCCCACCAACAATGCAGGAGGGTTCCCTTTTCTCCACACCCTCTCCAACATTTATTATATGTAGACTTTTTGATAATGGCCATTCTGACCAATGTGAGGTGATACCTCACTGTAGCTTTGATTTGCATTTCTCTAATAGTTAGCAATGTTGACCATATTCTCATATGCTTTTTGACCATCTGTATGTCTTCTTTAGAGAAATGTCTATTTAGATCTTCCACCCATTTTTTGATTGGGTTTTTTGTTGTTGTTTTGGGTTTTTTTTATATTGAGCTGTATGAGCTGTTTGTATATTTTGGAGTTTAATCCTTTTTCTGTTTCTTTCTTTGCAAATATTTTCTCTCATCCTGAGGGTTGTTTTTTCATCTTGTTTATGGTTTCCTTTGCTGTGCAAAAGCTTTTACATTTCATTCAGTCCCATTTGTTTATTTTTGGTTTTACTCTCATTACTCTAGGAGGTGGGTCAAAAAGATCTTGCTGCAATTTATGTCAAAGAGTGTTCTGTCTATGCTTTCCTCTAAGAGTTTTATAGTGTCTGGCCTCACATTTAGGTCTTTAATCCATTTTGAGTTTATTTTTGTTTATGTTGTTAGAGAGTGTTCTGAGAAACAAAAGTGGAGTTGAAGGAATGAGTCTCCCTGACTTCAGACTATACTACAAAGCTACAGTAATGAAGACAGTATGGTATTGGCACAAAAACTGAAACGTTGATCAATGGAACAGGATAGAAAGCCCCGAGACAAACCCAGGAACCTATGGTCACCTAATCTATGACAAAGGAGGCCAGAATACACAATGGAGCAAAGACAGCCTCTTCAATAAGTGGTGCTGGGAAATCTGGACAGCTACATGTAAAATAATGAAATTAGAACAGTCCCTAACACCATGCTTCATTTTTAAAAAGAATTTTTATATCAATTCTATTTTAAGTCACTTCCAAAAGTTTTAAGGAGAAAGCTAATAAGAACACCCAACTTGAATTAGGTATAAAGAAATAATAAAATGGACTATCATAGACAGTTATTTTTATGTGGTGAAATGAGAGTTAATCTAAGCAGAAATTTAGAACATAGTATAGAAACAGGACATTATAATTGTTCCTAGGTATTTGGACTCAAGCCTTCCTCTGAATATTGTTAAATACCAAAAAAATCCCAATCCAATAAAATCTAACATGTTAATTTTGTTGGTGGAAAAAATAACATTTATAAATATTTATTATTCTGTATTAAAAATATGATATACTCTCTGGTTCCTTTTACTAACACTATGGTTAGCTGTTTAAGACAATAGGAAAATCTCTGGTTTAAATATCACATTCCTCCTTGTGGCAGTTTACCCAAATGTCAGGCTAAGTCCTTATAAGAAAATGAATAGCCATCAGCACTAACTTTTCAGTTGCAAATAGGGTTTATAAATCCTAGCTTTGTATT
This sequence comes from Leucopleurus acutus, assembly GCF_964270905.1. Classification (NCBI taxonomy): domain Eukaryota; kingdom Metazoa; phylum Chordata; class Mammalia; order Artiodactyla; family Delphinidae; genus Leucopleurus; species Leucopleurus acutus. Next base: position 82,629,528 of record NC_139143.1, on the reverse strand, counting down.
CCCTAAATGTGAGATCAGAATATTTAAAGGAGTGATTTCAAGGGCTGACAAAAATATGAACTGATCCCATGTGGTGTGTGCTAGTGAGAGTAAGAAGAACATGAGGTAAAAAATGAAATGAATCATACACTTCTCATAGCAGTCTTTCCAAGACAGTGAAAGTACATGGGCTGTTAGGTCACTTCACAAAAAGTCATCAAGAAAAATAAAGAAACTTAGGTTAAAATGTGGGAAATTCTGAGGAGAAAAACTGTTTGGACTTTAGCATGGGAGGAGCAGGTGACTGCTTCCTGGACAGACAGGGCTGACAGAGCTGACAGCACAATAAGAGGATTACTTACAGAAAAGATAAGTGAAATATAAAAATTCTTATAGGGGGTGATCGGGAAGATGGTGAAAGGGTAAGGAATGGAGATCACCTTCCAACCCACAGATACACCAGAAATACATCTACACGTGGAACAGCTCCTACAGAACACCTACTGAACGCTGGCAGAAGACCTCAGACCTCCCAAAAGGCAAGAAAGTTCCCACGTACCTGCGCAGGGCAAAAGAATAAACAGAGACAAAAGAATAGGGATGGGACGTGCACCAGTGGGAGGGATCTGTGAAGAAGTAAAGGTTTCCACACACTAGGAACCCCATTCGCGGTCGGAGACTGCGGGAGGTGGAGGGGGAAAGCTTTGGAGTCGCGGAGGAGAGCACAGCAACAGGGGTGCAGAGGGCAAAGCGGAGAGATTCCCGCACAGAGGATTGGTGCCAACCAGCACTCACCAACCCGAGAGGCTTGTCTGCTCACCCGCCGGCACAAGCGGGGCTGGGAGCTGAGGCTCGGGCTTTGGTTGGAGTGCAGGGAGAGGACTGGGGTTGGCGGCATGAACACAGCCTGCACGGGGTTAGTGCGCCATGGCTAGCCAGGAGGGAGTCCGGGGAAAAGTCTGGACCTGCCAAAGAGGCAAGAGACTTTTTCTTCCCTCTGTGTTTCCTGGTGCGTGAGGAGAGGGGATTAAAAGCGCTGCTTAAAGGAGCTCCAGAGATGGGCGCGAACCGCGGTTAAAAGCATGGACCACAAAGACGGGCATGAGACGCTAAGGCTGCTGCTGCCGCCACCAAGAAGCCTGTGTGCAAGCACAGGTCACTATCCACAACCCCCTTCCAGGGAGCCTGTGCAGCCCGCCACTGCCAGGGTCCCGGAATCAGGGACAACTTCCCCGGGAGAACGGACGGCATGCCTCAGGCTGGTGCAAAGTCCCACCGGTCTCTGATGCCACAGGCTTGCCCCTCATCTGTAACCTTCCCTCCCACGGCCTCAGTGAGCCAGAGTCCCCGAAGCAGCTTCTCCTTTAACCCCGTCCTGTCTGAGCGAAGAACAGACACCCTCCAGCGACCTACACGCAGAGGCAGGGCCAAATCCAAAGCTGAGCCCCTGGAGCTCTGCCAACAAAGAAGAGAAAGGGAAATCGCTCCCAGCAGCCTCAGAAAAATCACATTAAAGCTCCATAATCATCTTAATAACCCTGCATCTGTGCAATACCTGAATAGACAATGAATCATCCCAAATTGAGGAGGTGGACTTTGAGAGCAAGATTTATTATTTTTTCCCCTTTTCCTCTTTTTGTGAAGTGTGTATGTGTAGGCTTCTGCGTGAGATTTTGTCTGTATAGCTTTGCCTCCACCATTTGTCCTAGCGTTCTCTCCGTCCGTTTTTGTTTTTTCTCTCTTTAAAAATTTTTTTTCTTAATAATTATTTTTTATTTTAATTATTTTATTTTATTTTATCTTACTTTATATAATTTTATTTTATCTTCCTTCTTTCTTTCCTTCCTTGCCTCCTTCCTTCTTTCCTTCCTTCCTCCATTCCTCCCTCCCTCCTCCCTCCCTCGCCCCCTCCTTCCTTCCTTTCTATCTATCTTTCTTTCTTTCTTTCCATATTTTCTCCCTTTTATTCTGAGCGTGTGGATGAAGGCTTTTGGTGCTGCAGCCAGGAGTCACTGCTGTGCCTCTGACGTGGGAGAGCCAACTTCAGGACACTTCTCCACAAGAGACCTCCCAGCTCCACATAATATCAAATAGTGAAAATCTCCCAGAGATCTCCATCTCAACACCAGCAACCAGCTTCACTCAACGACCAGCAAGATACAGTGCTGGACACCCTATGCCAAAAAACTAGCAAGATAGGAACACAACACCACCCATTAGCAGAGAGGCTGCCTAAAATCATAAAAAGACTAGAGACACCACAAAACACACGCCCAGACGTGGACCTGCACAACACAAAGACAAGATCCAGCCTCATCCACCAGAACACAGGCACTAGTCCCCTCCACCAGGAAGCCTACACAACCCAGTGAGCCAAAGTTAGCCACTGGGGATGGACACCAAAAATAACAGGAACTACGAACCTGCAGCCTGCAAAAAGGAAACCCCAAACACAGTAAGATAAGCAAAAAGAGAAAACACACAGCAGACGAAGCAGCAAGATAAAAACCCATCAGACCTAACAAATGAAGAGGAAATAGGAAGTCTACCTGAAAAAGAATTCAGAATAATGATAGTAAAGATGATCCAAAATCTTGGAAATAGAATAGACAAAAAGCAAAAAACATTTAACAAGGACCTAGAAGAACTAAAGAGGAAACAAGCGATGATGAACAACACAATAAATGAAATGAAAAATACTCTAGATGGGATCAATAGAAGAATAACTGAGGCAGAAGAATGGATAAGTGACCTGGAATATAAAATAGTGGAAATAACTACTGCAGAGCAGAATAAAGAAAAAAGAATGAAAAGAAATGAGCACAGTCTCAGAGACCTCTGGGACAACATTAAACGCACCAACATTCGAATTATAGGGGTCCCAGAAGAAGAAGAGAAAAAGAAAGGGACAGAGAAAATATTTGAAGAGATTATAGTTGAAAACTTCCCTAATATGGGAAAGGAAATAGTTAATCAAGTCCAGGAAGCACAGAGAGTCCCATACAGGATAAATCCAAGGAGAAATACGCCAAAACACATATTAATCAAATTGTCAAAAATTAAATACAAAGAAAACATATTAAAAGCAGTAAGGGAAAAACAACAAATAACACACAAGGGAATCCCCATAAAATTAAGAGCTGATCTTTCAGCAGAAACTATTCAAGCCAGAAGGAAGTGGCAGGACATATTGAAAGTAATGAAGGAGAAAAACCTACAACCAAGATTACTCTACTCAGCAAGCATCTCATTCAGATTTGCTGGAGAAATTAAAACCTTTACAGACAAGCAAAAGCTGAGAGAGTTCAACACCACCAAATGAGCTTTACAACAAATGCTAATGGATCTTCTCTAGGAAGAAACACAAGAGAAGGAAAAGACTTAAAATAACAAACCCAGAACAATTTAGAAAATGGGAATAGGAACATACATATCGATAATAACCTTAAATGTAAATGGACTAAATTCTCCCACCAAAAGACACAGACTGGTTGAATGGACACAAAAACAAGACCCGTATATATGCTGTCTACAAGAGACCCACTTCAGATCTAGAGACACATACAGACTGAAAGTAAGGGAATGGAAAAAGATATTTCATGCAAATGTAAACCAAAAGAAAGCTGGAGTAGCAATTCTCATATCAGACAAAAGAGACTTTAAAATAAAGACTATTAGAAGAGACAAAGAAGGACACTACATAATGATCAAGGGATCAATCCAAGAAGAATATATAACAATTGTAAAGATTTATGCACCCAACATAGAAGCACCTCAAAACATATGGCAAATACTAACAGCCAGAAAGGGGGAAATCGACAGTAACACATTCATAGTAGGGGACTTTAACATCCCACATTCACCAATGGAGCGATCATCCAAAATGAAAATAAATAAGGAAACACAGGCTTTAAATGATACATTAAACAAGATGGACTTAACTGATATTTGTAGGACATTCCATCCAAAAACAACAGAATACAAATTTTTCTAAAGTGCTCATGGAACATTCTCCAGGATACATCATATCTTGGGTCACAAATCAAGCCTTGGTAAATTTAAGAAAATTGAAATTGTATCAAGTATCTTTTCTGACCACAAGGCTATGGGACTAGATATCAATTACAGGAAACGATCTGTAAAAAATACAAACACATGGAGGCTAAAAAATACACTACTTAATAACGAAGTGATCACTGAAGAAATCAAAGAGGAAATAAAAAAATACCTAGAAACAAATGACAATGGAGACAGGGTGATCAAAAACCTATGGGATGCAGCAAAAGCAATTCTAAGAGGGAAGTTTAGAGCAATACAATCTTACCTTAAGAAACAGGAAACATCTCAAATAAACAACCTAACCTTGCACCTAAAGCAATTAGAGAAAGAAGAACAAAAAATCCCCCATAGTTAGCAGAAAGAAAGAAATCATAAAGATCAGATCAGAAATAAATGAAAAAGAAATGAAGGACACGATACCAAAGATCAAAAAAACTAAAAGCTCATTCTTTGACAAGATAAACAAAATTGATAAACCATTAGCCAGACTCATCAAGGAAAAAAGGGAGAACACTCAAATCAATAGAATTAGAAATGAAAACGGAGAAGTAACAACTGACACTGCAGAAATACAAAAGATCATGAGAGATGACTACAAGCAACTCTATGCCAATAAAATGGACAACCTGGAAGAAATGGACAAATTCTTAGAAATGGACAGCCTGCCAAGACTGAATCAGGAAGAAATAGAAAATATGAACAGACCAATCACAAGCACTGAAAATGAAACTGTGATTAAAAATCTTCCAACAAACAAAAGCCCAGGATGAGATAGCTTCAGAGGCGAATTCTATCAAATATTTAGAGAAGAGCTAACACCTGTACTTCTCAAACTCTTCCAAAATATAGCAGAGGGAAGAACACTCCCTAATGCATTCTACGAGGCCACCATCACCCTGATACCAAAACCAGACAAGGATGTCACAAAGAAAGAAAACTACAGGCCAAAAGCACTGATAAGCATAGACACAAAACTCCTCAACAAAATACTAGCAAACAGAATCCAACAGCACATTAAAAGGATCATACACCATGATCAAGTGGGGTTTATTCCAAGAATGCAAGGATTCTTCAATATGCGCAAATCAATAAACGTGATACACCATATTAAATTGAAGGAGAAAAACCATATGATCATCACAACAGATGCAGGGAAAGCTTTCGACAAAATTCAACACTGATTTATGTTAAAAACCTGACAGAAAGTAGGCATAGAGGGAACTTCCTCAACATAATAAAGGCCATATATGACAAACTCACAGCCAAAATTCCCCTCAATGGTTAAAAACTAAAAACCTTTCCACTGACATCAGGAACAAGACAAGGTGGCTCACTCTCACCACTCTTTTTCAACATAGTTTTGGAAGTTTTAGCCACAGTATTCAGAGAAGAAAAAGAAATAAAAGGAATCCAAATCGGAAAAGAAGAAATAAAACTGTCAGTATTTGCAGATGACATGATACTATACACAGAGAATCCTAAATATGCTACCAGAACACTACTAGAGCTAATCAGTGAATTTGGTAAAGTAGCAGGATACAAAATTAATGCACAGAAATCTCCGGCATTCCTATACACTAATGATGAAAAATCTGAAAGTGAAATCAAGAAAACACTCCCATTTACCACTGCAACAAAAAGAATAAAATATCTAGGAATAAACCTACCTAAGGAGACAAAAGACCTGTATGCAGAAAATTGTAAGACACACATGAAAGAAATTAAAGATGATACAAATAGATAAAGAGATATACCATGTTCTTGGATTGGAAGAATCAACATTGTGAAAATGACTCTACTACCCAAAGCAATCTATAGATTCAAAGCAATCCCTATCAAACTACCACTGGCATTTTTCACAGAACTAGAACAAAAAATTTCACAATTTGTATGGACACAAAAGACCCCGAAGAGCCAAAGCAATCTTGAGAACAATAAATGGAGCTGGAAGAATCAGGCTCCCTGACTTTAGACTACACTACAAAGCTACAGTAATCAAGACAGTATGGTACTGGCAAAAAAACAGACATATAGATCTATGGAACAGGATAGAAAGCCCAGAGATAAACCCATGAACATATAGTCACCTTATCTTTGATAAAGGAGGCAGGAATATACAGTGCAGAAAGGACAGCCTCTTCAGTAAGTGGTGCTAGGAAAACTGGACAGGTACATGTAAAAGTATGAGATTAGATCACTCCCCAACACCATACGGAAAAATAAACTCAAAATGAATTAAAGACCTAAAGGTAAGGCCAGAAACTATCAAACTCTTAGAGGAAAACATAGGCAGAACACTCTATGACATAAATCACAGCAAGATCCTTTCTGACCCACCTCCTAAAGTAATGGAAATAAAAACAAAAATAAACAAATGGGACCTAATGAAACTGCAAAGCTTTTGCACAGCAAAGGAAACCATAAGCAAGACCAAAAGACAACCCTCAGAATGGGAGAAAATATTTGCAAATGAAGCAACCGACAAAGGATTAATCTCCAAAATTTACAAGCAGCTCATGCAGCTCAATAACAAGAAAACAAACAACCCAATCCAAATATGGGCAGAAGACCTAAATAGACATTTCTCCAAAGAAGATATACAGACTGCCAACAAACACATGAAAGAATGCTCAACATCATTAATCATTAGAGAAATGCATATCAAAACTACAATGAGATATCATCTCACAGCAGTCAGGATGGCCATCATCAAAAAATCTAGAAACAATAAATGCTGGAGAGGGTGTGGAGAAAAGGGAACACTCTTGCACTGCTGGTGGGAATGTGAATTGGTTCAGCCACTATGGAGAACAGTATGGAGGTTCCTTAAAAAACTACAAATAGAACTACCATATGACCCAGCAATCCCACTACTGGGCATATACCCTGAGAAAACCAAAATTCAAAAAGAGTCATGTACCAAAATGTTCATTGCAGCTCTATTTACAATAGCCCAGAGATGGAAACAACCTAAGTGCCCATCATCGGATGAATGGATAAAGAAGATGTGGCACATATATACAATGGAATATTACTCAGCCATAAAAAGAAACGAAATTGAGCTATTTGTAATGAGGTGGATAGACCTAGAGTCTGTCATACAGAGTGAAGTAAGTCAGAAGGAGAAAGACAAATACCATATGCTAACACATATATATGGAATTTAAGAAAAAAGAAAATGTCATGAAGAACCTAGGGGTAAGGCAGGAATAAAGACGCAGACCTCCTAGAGAACGGACTTGAGGTTATGGGGAGGGGGAAGGGTGAGCTGTGACAGGGCGAGAGAGAGTCATGGACATATACACACTAACAAACGTAGTAAGGTAGATAGCTAGTTGGAAGCAGCCGCATGGCACAGGGATATTGGCTCGATGCTTTGTGACAGCCTGGAGGGGTGGGATAGGGAGGGTGGGAGGGAGGGAGACGCAAGAGGGAAGAGATATGGGAACATATGTATATGTATAACTGATTCACTTTGTTATAAAGCAGAAACTAACACACCATTGTAAAGCAATTGTACCCCAATAAAGATGTTAAAAAAAAAAGATTCCACATATAAGTGATATCATATAAAAAAAAAAAAAAGAAGATGTGGCACATATATACCATGGAATATTACTCAGCCATAAAAAGAAACGAAATTGAGTTATTTGTAATGAGGTGGATAGACCTAGAGTCTGTCATACAGAGCGAAGTAAGTCAGAAAGAAAAAGACAAATACCGTATGCTAACACATATATATGGAATTTAAGAAAAAAAATGTCATGAAGAACCTAGGGGTAAAGCAGGAATAAAGACGCGGACCTCCTAGAGAACGGACTTGAGGTTATGGGGAGGGGGAAGGGTGAGCTGTGACAGGGCGAGAGAGTCATGGGCATATACACACTAACAAACGTAGTAAGGTAGATAGCTAGTGGGAAGCAGCCGCATGGCACAGGGATATTGGCTTGGTGCTTTGTGACAGCCTGGAGGGGTGGGATAGGGAGGGTGGGAGGGAGGGAGACGCAAGAGGGAAGACATATGGGAACATATGTTTATGTATGACTGATTCACTTTGTTATAAAGCAGAAACTAATCACAGCATTGTAAAACAATTATACCCCAATAAAGATGTTAAAAAAAAAACTGAGTCAAGAACTTACAGAGCTAAATATAATTTTACCATATGATCTCGTTATAGCCCTCCTAGAAATTTACCCCACGGCTTTCAAAATATGCCCACACAAAAATCTGCAAAGTAATGTTTATAGCAGCTGTATTTGTAATTTCCAAGAAGTGGCAGCAACCAAGATGCCTTTCAATAGATGAATCAGTTAATAAATTGTGGTGGACCCACGCAATGGAATACTATTCTGTGATAAAAAGGAATTAACTATCTAGGCACACAAAGATTTAGTTGAATATTAAATGAAAATTGCTAAGTAAAGGAAGTCATTCTGAAAGGCTACATACTGTATGATTCTATTTATCTGACTTCTGGAAAAAGCAGAACTACACATCCAAGAAACTCAACAAATCCATGTAAGTTAAATCCAAAGAAACCCACATCATAATCAAACAGTAAAAAGAGAGAATCTTGAAATCAAGAAGAAATGAGTAGACTCTAATGTACAAGGGATCCTCAATAAAACTGTCAGCCAATTTCTCCTCAGAACTTTGGAGACCAAGAGGCAGTGAGATATGATATATTTAAAGTGCTGAAAGAAAAACTCTGTCAACCTAGAATTCTATATCTGACAAAACTGTCCTTTAAAAACAGGGAGAGTATATGCCCAGTAGTGGGATTGCTGGGTCATATGGTAGTTCTAGTTGTAGTTTTTTTAAGGAACCTCCATACTGTTTTCCATAGTGGCTGTATCAACTTACCTTCCCACCAACAGTGCAAGAGGGTTCCCTTTTCTCCACACCCTCTCCAGCACTTATTGTTTGTAGATTTTTTGATGACAGCCATTCTGACCGGTGTGAGATGATATCTCATTGTAGTTTTCATTTGCATTTATCTAATGATTAATGATGTTGAGCATTCTTTCATGTGTTTGTTGGCAATCCATATATCTTCTTTGGAGAAATTTCTATTTAGGTCTTCTTCCCATTTTTGGATTGGATTGTTTGTTATTGAGCTGAATGAGCTGCTTGTAAATTTTGGAGATTAATCCTTTGTCAGTTGCTTCATTTGCAAATATTTTCTCCCATTCTGAGTGTTGTCTTTTGTTCTTGTTTATGGTTCCCTTTGCTGTGCAAAAGCTTTAAAGTTTCATTAGGTTCCATTTGTTTATTTTTGTTTTTATTTTCATTTCTGTAGGAGGTGGTTCAAAAAGGATCTTACTGTGATTTATGTCATAGAGTGTTCTGCCTATGTTTTCCTCTAAGAGTGTGATAGTGTCTGGCCTTACATTTAGGTTTTTAATCTATTATGAGTTTATTTTTGTGTATGGTGTTAGAGAGTGTTCTAATTTCATAATACAAAAAGAGTCATCTACCAAAATGTTCATTCCAGATCTATTATATTAACAAATTCACCAAAATAGCTCGATACAAAATCCAGCTATTTGTAGGATACAAAATCAGTTGTATTTCCATGTTCTAATAATAAACATCTAAAAAGAAAATTAAGATAAGAGTTCTATTTACAAGAGCATCAAAAAGAATAAAATACTTAGGAATAAATTTAATCTAAGATGTGAAATACACATACAGTAAAAACTAAAAAATACTGATAAAAAATTAAAGATGTAAATAATTGGAAAGACATCCCAAATTCATAGATTAAAATACAATACTGTTAAAATAATAGTAATATCCAAAAGCTCTACATTTTCAATGCAATCCTTATTAAAATCCCAAATGTGTATCTTGCAGAAGCAGAAAATCTCATTCTCAAATTCATATGGAACTTAATTGAATCCCAAATTGCTAAATAATTCTTGAAAAAGAAGAGCACATAGGGAGGTCTCATGCTTCCTGACTCAAAACTTTGTACAAATCTACAGTAATCAAAACCCTATAGTGTTTGTTGGTGGGAATGTAAATTGATACAGCCACTATGGAGAACACTATGGAGGTTCCTTTAAAAAATGAAAATAGAACTACCATACGAACTAGCAATCCCACTACTGGGCATATACCCTGAGAAAACCATAATTCAAAAAAGTCATGTACCACAATGTTCATTGCAGCTCTATTTACAATAGGCAGGGCATGGAAGCAACCTAAGTGTCCATCGACAGATGAATGGATAAAGAAGATGTGGCACATATATACAATGGAATATTACTCAGCCATAAAAAGAAACGAAATTGAGTTATTTGTAGTGAGGTGGATGGACCTAGAGTCTGTCATACGGAGCGAAGTGAGTCAGAAAGAGAAAAACAAATACTGTATGCTAACACATATATAAGGAATCTAAAAAAAAAAATAGTCATGAAGAACCTAGGGGCAAGACGGAAATAAAGAGGCAGACCTACTAGGGAATGGACTTGAGTACAAGGGGAGGGGGACGGGTAAGCTGTGACAAAGTGAGAGAGTGACATGGACATATATACACTACGAAACATAAAATAGATAGCTAGTGGGAAGAAGCTGCATAGCACAGGGAGATCAGCTAGGTGGTTTGTGACCACCTAGAGGGGTGGGATATGGAGGGTGGGAGGGAGGGAGACACAAGAGGGAAGAAATATAGGGATATATGTATATGCATAACTGATTCACTTTGTTATAAAGCAGAAACTAACACACCATTGTAAAGCAATTATACTCCAATAAAGATGTTAAAAAAAAAAAAAGACAGACATGGCTGAACAAGGTGACACTGTAAATTTACCTTGGTATTATTTTAATACACTCCAAAACACCAAAAGTTTGGTCATATTTTCTATTCATTAATAAAATCGCATTCCAATTTAATAATGAAACAGGTTATTGTGAAATAAACAATAAAACCATCATAGATTAGGAAAAGAAAAACCTATGGTGCTGACATAAAGGCAGCCATATACATCAATGAAATAAACTAGAGAATCTGGAAGTAAATCTTTCCATATATAGTCACTTGACTTTTGACAAGGATGCCAAGACCATTCAGTGGGGAAAGAGACAGTGTTTTCCACAAATGGTTTTGGGAAATCTTGATATCCCCAAGCAAAAGAATTAATTTGGACCCACACCTTACACCATATGCAAAAATTAACTCAAGATGCATTAAATACTTAAATGTGAGAGACAAAACTGCAAATTCCTTAGTAATGAATATCTACAGAACGTTACATCAAAACATACACACTCTTTTCACATGCACATTGAATGTTCTCCAGGATGGATCACATGCCAGGCCACAAAACAACTCTCAACAAACTTAAGACGATATAAATTATATCAAGCATCTTTGCCAACTACAACAATATGAAACTAGAAATCAATTACAGAAGGAAAAATGGAAGAAACTAAAACACATGGAAACTAAACAACATGCAACTAAAAACCAATAGGGCAACAAACATATCAAAGAGAAAATCAGAAAATTCCTTGAGACAAATGAAAACAAAAACACAACATTCCAAAATCTGTAGGATGCAGCAAAATCAGTTCTAAGGGGAAAGTTTATAGCAATACAGGTCTACTTCAAGAAACAAGAAGAATCTCAAATGAACAAACTAACCCACTATCTAAAAGAATTTTTAAAAAGAACAAACAAAGTTGAAAGGCAGAAGGAAGGAAATAATAAAGATCAGAGGGTAATAAATAAAATAGAGGTCAAAAAATAGAAAATATTGGGCTTCCCTGGTGGCGCAGTGGTTGAGAGTCTGCCTGCCGATGCAGGGGACACAGGTTTGTGCCCCGGTCCGGGAAGATCCCACGTGCCTCGGAGCGACTGGGCCTGTGAGCCATGGCCGCTGAGCCTGCGCATTCAGAGCCTGTGCTCCACAGCGGGAGAGGCCACAACAGTGAGAGGCCCACATACTGCAAAAAAAAAAAAAAAAAAAAAAGAAAGAAAATATTGATGAAACCAAGAGGTTGTTTTTTGAAAATATAAAAATTGTTAAGCTTCTAGTCAAGCTTATTAAGAAAAAACAAGAGAGAGAGGATCCAAATTAATAAAATAAGAAATAAAAGAGTTGATATCCTAGAAATACAAACAATCATAAGAGAATACTGTGAACAGTTATATGCCGACAAATTGGACAACCTAGAAGAAATGGATAAATTCCTAGAAACATACAACCTTCCAAGACTGAATCAGGAAGACATAATTTGAACAGACTAATTACTAGTATTGAAATTCAATCAGTAATCCAAAAACTCCCAGCAAACAAAACAGAATAGTACAGCTTCACAGAGGAATTCTACCAAAAATATAAAGAAGAATTAATACCTATTCTTCTCAAGCTACTCCAAAAATTGAAGAGGAGGGAACATTCCCAAACTCATTCTATGAGGCCACAATATGCCTGATTCCAAAACCAAACAAAGACATTATGAAAAAAAGAAAATTACAGGTCAATATCACTAATGAACATAGATGCAAAATTCCTCAACAAAATATTAACAAAAGGAATTCAGCAATATGTAAAAAGGATCATACTTCCTGATCAAGTGGGATTTATTTCAGGGATGCAAGGATAGTTCAATACTCACAAATCAATCAATGTGATACCCTACATTAACAAACGGAGAGATAAACTCACATGATCATCTCAACAGATGCAGAAAAAGCATTTGACAAAATTCAACACCAATTCATGATAAAGACTCTCAACAAACTAGATATAGAGTGAACATATCTCAACATAATAAGGGCCATTTATGACAAAACTACAGCTAACATCATACTCAGTGGTGAAAAATTAAAAGCTTTTCCTCTAAAATTAGGAAAAAGACAAGATTGCCCACTCTCACCATTTCTATTTAACATAGAATTTGAAGTTTTAGCCATAGCAATCAGACCAAAAAAAAAGAAAAGAAATAAAAGGCATCCAAATTGGAAGGGAAGAAGTAAAACTGTCACTACTTGCAGACAGCATGATAGTATATATATAAATATATATATATATGTGTATATATATATATATATAAAATCATATATATATATATATATATATGACTCAAAAGTCTCCACCAAAAACTATTGGAACAAATAAATGAATTCAGTATAGTTACAGGATTCAAGATTAATATACAGAAATCTGTTGCTTTTCTATACACTAGTAATGGACTATCAGAAAAAGAAAGCAAGAAAACAATCCAGTTTAAAACTGCATCAAAAAGAAGAAAATGCCACAGAATAAACTTAACCAAGGTGGTGAAAGGCCTATACTCTGAAAACTATAACATGTTGATGAAGGAAATTGGTTGATACAAAGAAATGGAAAGATGTCCCATGTTCATGGATTAGAAGAATTAATTTTCTTAAAATGTCCATACTACCCAAAGCAATCTTCAGATTTAATGCTATCCTTATCAAAATACCCTTGACATTTTTCCAGAACTAGAACAAATAATCCTAAAATTTGTATTGAATCACAAAAGACACCAAGTAACCAAAACAATCGAGAAAAAAAACAAAGCTGGAGGTATCATGCTCCCTGGCTACAGACTATACACAAAAGTACAGTATGGTACTGGCACAGAAACAGACATATAGATCAGTGGAGCAGAAAAGAGAGCCTAGAAATAAACCCATGTCCATACAGTCAATTAATCTACCACAAACAAGGCAAAAATAAACAATGAGTAAAATACAGTCCCTTCGATAAGTGGTGTTGGAGAAACTGGACAACTGCGTGTAAAAGAATGAAATTAGAACATTTTATATACAAGAATTCACTCAAATGGATTAAAGACCTAAATGTAAGACTGGACACCATAAAACTCCTAGACGAAAACATACAAAAAACAGTACACTCTTTGACATAGTTTTACAACATTTGGGGAAGATCTGTCTGCTCAGCCAAGAGAAACAGAAGCAAAGAATAAACAAATGTGACCTAATCAAACTTAAAAGCTTTTTCACAGTGAAGGAAACTATCAAAAAAATGAAAAAAAATACCCTACTGAATGGGAGAAGATATTTGCAAATGATATGTCTGATAAGGGGATATATCAAAATACATAAAGGGCTCATACAATTGAATATAAAGAAACACAATGAGAAAAGGTTATTTTAAAAAGTGAGTAGAGGGGGAAAAAGATATCTAGAACATTAAGAATTTTTCACTAATAATTTTTATTCCAGAAGCTTATTTGTGTTATATAGATTTTACTTAGGCTGGATTTTTTAAGTAAAATTAAACTATATTGTAAAAAAAAAACTTACTTTAGAAACAATAATACCTTTATTACCTTTAAAATTATTAAAGAAATCAGAACAGTATTTTAAAATATCCCAACAGGACTCATAAGGGATGTAAGTATTTAGTAGAATATGAATTTGAAACAATTAAGATATACTCTTTTACCCATTGTATCAGTTCCAATTTAAGCAAGATTCATGAAACATTTTATTGTAAGAGTCTGTAAGAGCCTAAAACCCTGGATCAAATGGGAAAAAAGATAAAAGATTCACACACACACACACACACACACACACACACACACACACACACACACACCCCACTACTATCTCCCTCTCCACCATAACAAAAACATTGATCAACTATAGTTACCAAAAGCAAGTTTTAAAAAATAACCAAAAAAGAGAGAAAGAAACTAAATTTACATTTGACCATGAATTATATCCTTTATTCATGATGCTGAAAGGAATATACATTGCTGGAAGATTGGTATCCCACCTATATCATAGGCAGAAGGCACGCAATAGGGTTTGATCTTGCTCCTCTTTCTGAGGTCTCAGGATGCTTGGAATCAGGGGTGGTTCTTGGTCAGAGAGAAGCTTTCTACCACTTCAGAAAAGTCACTTGTCTGTCACATATTATTCCAGGCAGAGCAGGGGCAAAGATGAGTAAGGGTACAAAAAAGACACAATAGTAGGATTTAGAACTCATGAATTACAATGTCACATTTGATCTTATTTCATGGTCCTGAAAGTTTGGGAGCTGAAACTGATGTTGGTGGGCCTTTCTTCTGGCAGGATGAGGATTACGAAACAGAAGGGCCCTTCTCCTGGCACTGCACAGGTGGGTGCTGTATAGGTGGGCATTTGGAGGTGGGCATGGTTCAGGACTCTTGAGGAGAAGACAGGAGGAGGTTCTCAGGGCTGCCATGTCACAGGGAAAGGGTGTGGAATCCAAACAGTCATCAAGAAGGTATTAAGAAATCAAAGCAGATCCTTGAAAATCAAAAGGATAATTACACAATTCTTTACACGAGCTTTGGCTTATATGCCTATAGGAGTGTCCCTCTACAGTCATCTTATTATTTGGGACAGTTGCCTCTTTCTCTGCAACTGATGCAATCAATTTTTCTTTAAGAGTTGCCAATGAGCATACATGAGAAAAAAAAAGTTCTACTGACAAGAGAGAAGTTGTCTTAAGAGAAGAAAATGTCAGCTTCATGTGTCTCCTTGAACGCAGGAACCACCCCAACTTGTTTTTTTTTTTTAACATCTTTATTGGAGTATAATTGCTTTACAATGGTATGTTAGTTTCAGCTTCACAACAAAATGAATCAGTTATATATATACATATATTCCCATATCTCTTCCCGCTTGCGTCTCCCTCCCTCCCACCCTCCCTATCCCACCCCTCCAGGCGGTCACAAAGCACCGAGCTGATCTCCCTGTGCTATGCGGCTGCTTCCCACTAGCTATCTACCTTACGTTTGGTAGTGTATATATGTCCATGCCTCTTTATCGCTTTGTCACCGTTTACCCTTCCCCCTCCCCACAGCCTCAAGTCCATTCTCTAGTAAGTCTGTGTCTTTATTCCTGTTTCACCCCTAGGTTTTTCATGACATTTTTTTTTTAAATTCCATATATATGTGTTAGCATACGGTATTTGTCTCTCTCTTTCTGACTTACTTCACTCTGTATGACAGACTCTAGGTCTATCCACCTCATTACAAATAGCTCAATTTCGTCTCTTTTTATGGCTGAGTAATATTCCATTGTATATATGTGCCACATCTTCTTTATCCATTCATCCGATGATGGACACTTAGGTTGTTTCCATCTCTGAGGAATTGTAAATAGAGCTGCAATGAACATTTTGGAACATGACTCTTTTTGAATTATGGTTTTCTCAGGGTATATGCCCAGTAGTGGGATTGCTGGGTCATATGGTAGTTCTATTTGTAGCTTTTTAAGGAACCTCCATACTGTTCTCCACAGTGGCTGTATCAATTTACATTCCCACCAACAGTGTAAGAGGGTTCCCTTTTCTCCACACCCTCTCCAGCATTTATTGTTTGTAGATTTTTTGATGATGGCCATTCTGACTGGTGTGAGATGATATCTGATTGTAGTTTTGATTTGCATTTCTCTCATGATTAGTGATGTTGAGCATTCTTTCATGTGTTTGTTGGCACTCTGTATATCTTCTTTGGAGAAATGTCTATTTAGGTCTTCTGCCCATTTTTGGATTGGGTTGTTTGTTTTTTTGTTATTAAGCTGCATGAGCTGCTTATAAATTTTGGAAATCAATCCTTTGTCAGTTGCTTCATTTGCAAATATTTTCTCCCATTCTGAGGGTTGTCTTTTGGTCTTCTTTATGGTTTCCTTTGCTGCGCAAAAGCTTTTAAGTTTCATTAGGTCCCATTTGTTTACTCTTGTTTTTATTTCCATTTCTCTAGGAGGTGGGTCAAAAAGGACCTTGCTGTGATTTATGTCATAGAGTGTTCTGCCTATGTTTTCCTCTAAGAGTTTGATAGTTTCTGGCCTTACATTTAGGTCTTTAATCCATTTTGAGCTTATTTTTGTGTACGGTGTTAGGGAGTGATCTAATTTCATACTTTTACAGGTAGCTGTCCAGTTTTCCCAGCACCACTTATTGAATAGGCTGTCCTTTCTCCACTGTACATTTCTGCCTCCTTTGTCAAAGATAAGGTGACCATATGTGCGTGGGTTTATCTCTGGGCTTTCTATCCTGTTCCATTGATCTATCTTTCTGTTTTTGTGCCAGTACCATACCGTCTTGATAACTGTAGCTTTGTAGTATAGTCTGAAGTCTGGGAGCCTGATTCCTCCAGTTCCTTCTTTTGTTCTCAAGATTGCTTTGGCTATTCGGGGTCTTTTGTGTTTCCATACAAATTGCAAAATTTTTTGTTCTAGTTCTGTGAAAAATGCCAGTGGTAGTTTGATAGGGATTGCATTGAATCTATAGATTGCTTTCGGTAGTAGAGTCATTTTCACAATGTTGATTCTTCCAATCCAAGAACATGGTATATCTCTCCATCTATTTGTATCATCTTTAATTTCTTTCATCAGTGTCTTATAATTTTCTGCATACAGATCTTTTGTCTCCTTAGGTAGGTTTATTCTTAGATATTTTATTCTTTTTGTTGCAATGGTAAGTGGGAGTGTTTTCTTGATTTCACTTTCAGATTTTTCATCATTAGTATATAGGAATGCCAGAGATTTCTGTGCATTAATTTTGTATCCTGCCACTTTACCAAATTCATTGATTAGCTCTAGTAGTTTTCTGGTAGCATCTTTAGGGTTCTCTATGTATAGGATCATGTCATCTGCAAACAGTGACAGCTTTACTTCTTCTTTTCCGATTTGGATTCCTTTTATTTCCTTTTCTTCTCTGATTGCTGTGGCTAAAACTTCCAAAACTATGTTGAATAAGAGTGGTGAGAGTGGGCAACCTTGTCTTGTTCCTGATCTTAGTGGAAATGCTTTCAGTTTTTCACCATTGAGGATGATGTTTGCTGTGGGCTTGTCATATATGGCCTTTATTATGTTGAGGAAAGTTCCCTCTATGCCTACTTTCTGCAGGGTTTTTATCATAAATGGGTGTTGAGTTTTGTCAATAGCTTTCTCTGCATCTATTGAGATGATCATATGGTTTTTCTCCTTCAGTTTGTTAATATGGTTTATCACATTGATAGATTTGCGTATATTGAAGAATCCTTGCATTCCTGGAATAAACCCCACTTGATCATGGTGTATGATCTTTTTAATGTGCTGTTGGATTCTGTTTGCTAGTATTTTGTTGAGGATTTTTGCATCTATGTTCATCAGTGATATTGGCCTGTAGTTTTCTTTCTTTGTGACATCCTTGTCTGGTTTTGGTATCAAGGTGATGGTGGCCTCGTAGAAGGAGTTTGGGAGTGTTCCTCCCTCTGCTATATTTTGTAAGAGTTTGAGAAGGATAGGTGTTAGCTCTTCTCTAAATGTTTGATAGAATTCGCCTGTGAAGCCATCTGGTCCTGGGCTTTTCTTTGTTGGAAGATTTTTAATCACAGTTTCAATTTCAGTGCTTGTGATTGGTCTGTTCATATTTTCTATTTCTTCCTGATTCAGTCTTGGCAGGTTGTGCCTTTCTAAGAATTTGTCCATTTCTTCCAGATTGTCCATTTTATTGGCATAGAGTTGCTTGTAGTAATCTCTCATGATCTCTTTTATTTCTGCAGTGTCAGTTGTTACCTCTCCTTTTTCATTTCTAATTCTATTGATTTGGGTCTTCTCCCTTTTTTTCTTGATGAGTCTGGCTAGTGGTTTATCTATTTTGTTTATCTTCTCAAAGAACCAGCTTTTAGTTTTATTGATCTTTGCTATTGTTTCCTTCATTTCTTTTTCATTTATTTCTGATCTGATTTTTATGATTTCTTTCCTTCTGCTAGCTTTGGGGTTTTTTTGTTCTTCTTTCTCTAATTGCTTGAGGTGCAAGGTTAGGTTGTTTATTCGAGATGCTTCCTGCTTCTTAAGGTGGGCTTGTATTGCTATAAACTTCCCCCTTAGAACTGCTTTTGCTGCATCCCACAGGTTTTGGGTCGTTGTGTCTCCATTGTCATTTGTTTCTAGGTATTTTTTTGATTTCCTCTTTGATTTCTTCAGTGATATCTTCATTATTAAGTAGTGTATTGTTTAGCCTCCATGTGTTTCCAACTTGTTTTTTAAATCGTATCTCTAGATACTCCTAAAATGATTATGGGAAAGGGAAGAGTCCTCTGTCTCTCACTCATTTTTATTTCCCATTCATTTATTTTCTCCTGTGATCTTTAATACAATTCTCAAAAAAGGCATGGGGGGTCGGGGGGAGGCAGAAAGAAATGTATCATCCTGCAACTTCCAGTGACCAAATGAATGACATTAAACACAATTTGGGGGCTTCCCTGGTGGTGCAGTGGTTGAGAGTCTGCCTGCCGATGCAGGGGACACGGGTTCATGCGCCGGTCCGGGAAGATCCCACATGCCGCGGAGCGGCTGGGCCCGTGAGCCATGGCTGCTGAGCCTGCGCGTCCGGAGACTGTGCTCTGCAACAGTAGAGGCCACGACAGTGAGAGGCCCACGTACAGAAAAAAAAAAATTGGGGAGCTTCCCTGGTGGTGCAGTGGTTAAGAATCCACCTGCCAATGCAGGGGACACAGCTTCGAGCCCTTATCCAAGAAGATCTCACATACCGCAGAGCAACTAAGCCTGAGTGCCACAACTACTGAAGCCGGCGCGCCTACAGCCCATGCTCTGCAGCAAGAGAAGTCACTGCAATGAGAGGCCTGCACACCGCAACAAAGAGCAGCCCCTGCTCACCACAATTAGAGAAGACCCGTGTGCAGCAACGAAGACCCAACGCAGCCAAAAATAAATAAAATTAAATAAATAAATTTATTTTAAAAAAAACATTTTGCGGGCTTCCCTGGTGGCGCAGTGGTTGAGAGTCCGCCTGCCGATGCAGGGGACACGGGTTCGTGCCCCGGTCCGGGAAGATCCCACATGCCATGGAGCGGCTGGGCCCGTGAGCCATGGCCACTGAGCCGGCGCGTCCGGAGCCTGTGCTCCGCAATGGGAGAGGCCGCAACAGTGAGAGGCCCGCATAACGCAAAAAAAAAAAAAAAAAAAACATTTTGGGCCCCCATATTAAATAAAACACTTTGGGGCACCTGAAGCATATGACCCCTCCACCTCACCCCACCAATCAGACTCTGTAGATTACCCAAAGCTGATCAGGAACTGAGATGGAGGCTATATTGCAGAGAACCCTAATGAAAACGAGAACAGCCCAGGCCTGGGCAGCTCTAAAACTGCGCAGCTCAATTCAATTCACCTGAAATTCTACAAAGGACTTGACATGTACCCTGTTACTGGAAGCATTCTGCACCAAGATCCTCTTCCCTGGGGCACATGCTTAGTGTGGAGTTTACCTTAACTGGAACCCTGCCTTGCCCGGCACTTTTAGGTCCTTGTCCCAATTTGAGGGTAGGGAAGTTCTCTAATTGGCAACTAATGGAGTGTTCGAATGAATGGGGTTAGTACCCATTTCACATCATCTCAGATTACCTGCATCATAAGCCTGGCCACTCTTTTTAGCTCTCCTTGCCCATATAATTGGATACCTGGCCCCATCCTAGACATCTCTCCAAGTCACACTTGTAATATATTCCTCTCCGTTCTACTCCCCTTTAGTCTCAATACTCTTTTAATGATCCCAAAGAATTTATGTGACATTGAAAATATTCTTAAATATTTTTTAATATTAGAGACATATGAATATCCCCCAACAGTGATTACTGGGGCCATATTTTCACAGGCCACATTCCTCTGAATAGAAAACAGACATGCTCTGAGCTTGGCATTGAAGTTTTAGTAAAGCCTGCACCACTGTGGATATTTGAAATTCACCAGGAACTCCAAGGACTTCTGCATTTCGGGTCTCCAATCCGCAGCCTCTGGGTCTGCCCCAGGAATAAATTTTCCTCATAGTTCTCCCCTCATGTTCCATTTTGTTTTCTCCTACAGAATTACTCCCAGGAAATCTCCTTCCACTTCTTCAACTTTTGAAGGGCAAACATACATTTTGACTCCCTGTGCCATCTCTGAATAACTCAGTCTCCAAATTACCTCTTAAGTCAGCCACTCAAAGGACTAATATGTTTATTATTTTAATTAATCTATGTACTTAAATGACAATGTGATTGTCAGGGAAACCAGGCATAAATTCAGGAAAATGTTTATGTCAAATTATTCATAATTTGGTCATTATTACTAACTGCCATTTTATTTAAGAACATTTTAGTTATGAATTATTGTTATTGTGACTTTCAACACTTCCTAGTGATGATATTCCTCAAAGAGACTTATCACCATCTGTTTCTAGTTCCTCTGTTTCATATACTCTGGCAATGTGGCTGAGTGGACAAGAGCCCTGGGGTGAGATCACATTGAGCCTGCCTTTGACACAGCTCAAATCCTAACTACCTCCTGGGTCTGCTTGCTTGCTAAAAGACATTGGACGCTCCTTTAGTGATGCTGCTTCCAGTCTCATCCCTGGAGGCTTTTCTCTCCCCAGAACTGCCTGTGGTACCCCAGTTCCTCAGCTTGCTCCATCTTTACTTTCCTCCAGAAAGATTACTTAGGTCTTTTCCTTTTAGTAATTTTACTGCTTATAATTAGTATAAAGGAAACATTTTTAAATATTTATTTAATAATTCCTTATAGAAACATGAATGCATGCTTTATTAGGAGCAGAACCTGCCTTCCAACAGTTACAGGCTAGTGGAGGGGCCAGGTAGACAACAACCTGGGCCTTCTTGTACAGTGCCCCTGGTGTACCCTGCGAGACCATAGCCAGAAGCCCTTCTCCATGCCTCCCTTCCCACAGCACCCAATAATTTCTACTGTCCCTTACTCTTCCCTGCTCCTCCTCCCATTGCTTCAGCCTGTAAATTTAATCTGGGAAGAACAGGCCTAACCCACCCCTCTTCTGGTACCCCCTTGAAATGTGCATTCCCCTGTCTTTCATTTCTACCACAAACTGCAAGTGTCACCTTAAGAGAAAGGATCAAAGAAGTGAGTGACAGTTTTTTGGAAAGAGAAGAATCTCCTAGGAAGGCAAACCTCCATTTTAATTTAATTTTATTTTTATAATAGCCACCATTTGTAAACACAAATTCCTGTTGCAGCATTTCCCAATGTTTGCAATAGTATGACTTGTTACAGAAGGCAATCCCACATGGCAAACAATGTCTTACATCTCAAGTATAATCTACCTTAATCTATATTTGAAAAGTTCATAAGTTGAATTTCAAACTTATATAATATATAATACTGCCTAAAATTACTATGTTTTAAGGTCTATTGATTTGAAGGTAATTTCAATGAAAACTGTTAAGTATGTAATAATGTTGGTAACATGCAGAAATAGGAAAATCAGTATGGAATTTCGTGAAGTTTGGGAAATACCTCCCTAATATATCCTCAGGTCCTTCCAGAATAACCGAATTTCTGCTTACTCAGAGATTTACCTCCCATAAAAATCCGTGCCACAAAAAGCCCTGGTAGTTTCCTACCTTATCCTGGCTCAGAAATTCACCACTGTTGCTGTTCCATTTTTGACCTGAATGGTTGAGGATCCCTAGCTTGTTTATGAAAGTGCAGAAAGGGGCCCATCTCTATCACTGAATCTCAAGATACCTTCCGCATACCCCATGCCCTATACATCCTAAACTCAGGAAATAAAACAAGGTTCAACATGCACAAAACCTAAGAAAAGTGTAAGGTAATATTTGTTTGCACACAGACACATGTATGACTGACTGTAGATTTAAAAGGGGAGCAGGTACAGCAGAGTACAAGAGGCCTAATGCCTGTAGGACTGGTGTATGTGTTTTCACTTTCCAAACCTAGGCTCTAAGTCCCACAAAGTGAGGAATTTCATGTTTGATATTATACACTTGTTTAATATCTATCTTTTCTTTATATTCCCCACCAATCATATACACAGAGCCTGTACCACAACCTCCAAGCTAAAGCTCCAGGAGGACAGAGCTGAGACCTTGGTTACCTCTTACTAATATATCCAGATGATCGAGAATAGAGTCTGGTAAGTAGTAGACCATGAATAAAGGTTTAGTGAATTGATTCTATTAGCCTATATTTCTCTCCTCAATCTCAAAGGTAACCCTATTTGAACTTACTTGATTTAGTGAGATCATCGAAAATCTTTCCTAGCATGTAGTTTTCCAACGGGAGAAGAAGTATGGGCAGGAGAGGGCAAAGAAAGAACACCTGTGCCCCCTTGCTCTCCAGGCGAGCTCTAGGTAGGGCAGAAACACTGAATCATCTAAGCTCCCACTCAGGGGAGCAGGTACATGACCTCATAGGAAACACAGAGTTTTGTGTGAGGTCACCATTGGTCATGACAACTGGGAATAAGGCCTCCACCCTCAACAACTTAAGAACAGGTATCTGCAAACTGAGT
This sequence comes from Leucopleurus acutus, assembly GCF_964270905.1. Lineage (NCBI taxonomy): Eukaryota > Metazoa > Chordata > Mammalia > Artiodactyla > Delphinidae > Leucopleurus > Leucopleurus acutus. The sequence continues at coordinate 82,606,180 of NC_139143.1, read as the reverse complement.
CATTTCCACTGAGTCCACGATTACTGGGACACACTCTTGGTTACACCAAGGGACTTTCCCTAACAGAAAGTGACTCCTCATTTCCTCATAACACACCCAAAACATAATTTTTTTAACAAAAATGTAGGGCTATATTTTAAAACTCATCTGAGAGTATGAGAGTTAGATTACTAGAAACCACTATGTTCAATCATAGGTCTGTTATTCATACTCTGCCTGGAAAATCTCATCATCATGGTTTTTTGTGGGGTTGTTTTTTTACATCTTTATTGGAGTATAATTGCTTTACAATGGTGTGTTAGTTTCTGCTTTATAACAAAGTGAATCAGTTATACATATACATATGTTCCCATATCTCTTCCCTCTTTCATCTCCCTCCCTCCCACCCTGCCTATCCCACCCCTCCAGGCGGTCACAAAGCACCGAGCTGATCTCCCTGTGCTATGCAGCTGCTTCCCACTAGCTAACTCCCTTACGTTTGGTAGTGTATATATGTTCATGCCTCTCTCTCGCTTTGTCACAGCTTACCCTTCCCCTTCCCCATATCCTCAAGTCCATTCTCTAGTAGGTCTGTGTCTTTATTCCTGTCTTACCCCTAGGTTCTTCATGGCATATTTTTTTCTTAAATTCCGTATATATGTGTTAGCATACAGTATTTGTCTTTCTCTTTCTGACTTACTTCACTCTGTGTGACAGACTCTAGGTCTATCCACTTCATTACAAATAGCTCAATTTCATTTATTTTTATGGCTGAGTAATATTCCATTGTATATATGTGCCACATCTTCTTTATCCATTCATCCAATGATGGACACTTAGGTTGTTTCCATCTCTGGGCTATTGTAAATAGAGCTGCAATGAACATTCTTCTACATGACTCTTTTTGAATTATGGTTTTCTCAGAGTATATGCCCAGCAGTGGGATTGCTGGGTCGTATGATAGTTCTATTTGTAGTTTTTTAAGGAACCTCCATACTGCTCTCCATAGTGGCTGTACCAATTCACATTCCCACCAGCAGTGCAAGAGTGTTCCCTTTTCTCCACACCCTCTCCAGCATTTATTGTTTAGAAAGACAAATACCGTATGCTAACACATATATATGGAATTTAAGAAAAACAAAAATGTCATGAAGAACCTAGGGGTAAGACAGGAATAAAGACACAGACCTACTAGAGAATGGACTTGAGGATATGGGGAGGGGGAAGGGTAAGCTGTGACAAAGCGAGAGAGAGGCATGGACATATATACACTACCAAACTTAAGGTAGATAGCTAGTGGGAAAAAGCCGCATAGCACAGGGAGATCAGCTCAGTGCTTTGTGACCGCCTGGAGGGTTGGGATAGGGAGGGTGGGAGGGAGGGAGATACAAGAGGGAAGAGATATGGGAACATATGTATATGTATAACTGATTCACTTTGTTATAAAGCAGAAACTAACACACCATTGTAAAGCAATTATACTCCAATATAGATTTAAAAAGAAAACCATTTACCTCAGACATAAAAATGGATATTTCCAAAATAAGAAAAAGTCAATCGATCTGTAAGTATAACAAATCTAAGTTTGCATGACCCATATAACATAACTTAAAATATGTAAATAACTGACAGAAATAAATGAAGACATAGATGAATCCACAATCATAGTGGGAAACTCTAACACACCTTTTTCAATAACTGATAAGATAAATAGATATAAATCAGTAAGGATAGAAAGGATTTGAAAAACATAGTTAGCACACTTGACCTAGTTGACAGGTCAAGAACATCACACACAACATTTTAAAAAGGCACATTCTTCCTTTTCTTTTTTCTTTTTTTTCACCATCACCACCCACCTCCACTTTCCCCTTTTGCTGTCCATACGCTTGTTCTCTACATCTGTGGCTCTATTTCTGCTTGCAAACCAGTTCATCTATACCATTTTTCTAGATTCCACACATATGCATTAATATATGATATTTGTTTTTCTCTTTCTGACTGACTTCACTCTGTATGACAGTCTCTAGATTCATCCACGTCTCTACAAATGACCCAGTTTCGTTCCTTATTATGGCTGAGTAATATTCCATTGTATATATGTGCCACATCTTCTTTATCCATTCATCTCTAGATGGGCATATAGATTGCTTCCATGAGCTGGCTATTATAAATAGTGCTGCAATGAACATTGGATGCATGTGTTTTTTGAATTATGGTTTTCTCTGGATATATGCCCAGTGGTGGGATTGTTGTGCCATATGCTAATTCTATTTTAAGTTTTTTAAGACACCTCCATACTGTTCTCCAAAGTGGCTGTATCAATTTACATTCCCACCAACAGTGAAAGAGGGTTCCCTCTTCTCTCCAGGATTCTCTCCAGGATTTGTTGTTTGTAGATTTTTCTGATGATGCCCATTCTAACTGGTATGAAGTGATACCTCATTGTAATTTTGATTTGCATTTCACTGATAATTAGTGATGCTGAGCAGCTTTTCATGTACCTCTTGGCCATCTGTATGTCCTCTTTGGAGAGATGTCTATTGATGTCTTCTGACTGTTTTTTGATTGGGTTGTTTATTTTTTTAATATTGAGCTGCATGAGCTGTTGGTATATTTTGGAGATTAATCCTTTGTCTATTGATTCATTTGCAAATATTTTCTCCCATTCTGAGGGCTGTCTTTTCATCTTGTTTATAGTTTCCTTTGCTGTGCAAAAGCTTTTAAGTTTCATTAGGTCCCATTTGTTTATTTTTGTAATTATTTCCATTATATTAAGAGGTGAGTAAAAAAAGACCTTCCTGTGATTTATGTCATAAAGTGTTCTTCCTGTTTTCCTCTAAGAGTTTTACAGTGTCCAGTCTTAAATTTAGGTCTTTAATCCATTTTTTAACATCTTTATTGGAGTATAAATGCTTTACAATGGTGTGTTAGTTTCTGCTTTATAACAACGTGAATCAGTTATACAGATACATATATATCCCCATATCTCCTCCCTCTTGTGTCTCCCTACCATCACCCCATCCCAACCCTCTAGGTGGTCACAAAGCACCGTGCTGATCTCCCTGTGCTAGGCAGCTGATTCCCACTAGCTCTCTATTTTACATTTGGTAATATTTATGTGTCCATGCCACTCTCTCACTTCATCACAGCTTACCCTTCCCCCTCCCTGTTTCCTCAAGTTCATTCTCTACATCTGCTTCTTTATCCATGTTCTGCCCCTAGGTTCTTCAGAAAGGTTTTTTTTAATTCCATATATATGTGTTAGTATATGGTTTTTGTTTCTCTAATTCTGACTCACTTCACTCCATATGACAGACTCTAGGTCTATCCACCTCACTACAAATAACTCAATTTCGTTTCTTTTTATGGCTGAGTAATATTCCATTGTACATATATGCCACATTTTCTTTATCCATTCATCTGTCAGTGGACACTTAGGTTGCTTCCATGGCATGGCTATTGTATATAGAGCTGCAATGAACATTGTGGTACATGACTGTTTTTTGTTTGTTTGTTTGTGGTATGTGGGCCTCTCACTGCTGTGGTCTCTCCCGTTGCGGAGCACAGGCTTCAGACCCACAGGCTCAGCGGCTATGGCTCACAGGCCCAGCCGCTCCGTGGCATGTGGGATCTTCCCGGACTGGGGCACAAACCCACGTCCCTGCATCGGCAGGGAGACTCTCAACCACAGCGCCACCCGGGAAGCCCACATGACGGTTTTTGAATTATGGTTTTCTCATGGTATATGCCTAGTAGTGGGATTGCTGGGTTGTATGGTAACTCTATGTTTAGTTTTTTAAAGGACCTCCATACTGTTCTCCATAGTGGTTGTATCAACTTACATTCCCACCAACAGTGCAAGAGAGTTCCCTTTTCTCCACACCTTCTCCAGCATTTATTTTTCGTAGATTTTTTCATCATGGCCATTCTGACTGGTGTGAGGTCATACCTCATTGTAGTTTTGATTTGCATTTCTCTAATGATTAGTGATGTTGAGCATTCTTTCATGTTTATTGGCAATCTGTATATCTTCTTTGGCGGAATGTGTGTTTAGGTCTTCTGCCATTTTTGGATTTGGTTTTTGTTTTTTTGATATTGAGCTGCTTGTAAATTTTGGAGGTTAATCCTTTGTCAGTTGCTTCATTTGCAAATATTTTCTCCCATTCTGACGATTGTCTTTTCATCTTGTTTATGGTTACCTTTGCTGTGCAAAAGCTTTGAAGTTTCATTAGGTACCATTTGTTTATTTTTGTTTTTATTTCCATTTCTCTAGGAGGTGGGTCAAAAGGATCTTGCTATGATTTATGTCAAAGAGTTTTCTTCCTATGTTTTCCTCTGAGAGGTTTATAGTGTCCAGTCTTACATTTAGATCTCTAATCCATTTTGAGTTTATTTTTGTGTATGGTGTTAGGGAGTGTTCTAATTTCATTCTTTTACATGTACCTGTCCAGTTTTCCCAGCACCACTTATTGAGGAGGCTTTCTTTTCTCGATTGTATATCCTTGCCTCCTTTGTCATAGATTAGTTGACCATAGGTACATGGGTTTATCTCTGGGCTTTCTATCTTGTTCCATTAATCTATGTTTCTGTTTTTGTGCCAGTACCATATTGTCTTGATTACTGTAGCTTTGTAGTATAGGCTGAAGTCAGAGAGTCTGATTCCTCCAGCTCCATTTTTTTCCCTCACGACTGCTTTGGCTATTCGGGGTCTTTCGTGTCTCCATGTAAATTTTAAGATTTTTTGTTCTAGTTCTGTAAAAAATGCCTTTGGTAATTTGATACTGATTGCATTGAGTCTGTAGATTGCTTTGGGTAGTAGAGTCATTTTCACAATATTGCTTCTTCCAATCCAAGAACCTGGTATTTCTCTGTATCTGTTGGTGTCATCTTTGATTATTTTCATCAATGTTTTATCGTTTTCAGAGTACCGGACCTTTACCTCCTTAGGTAGGTTTATTCCTAGGTATTTTATTCTTTTTGTTGAAGTGGTGAATGGAATAGTTTCCTTAATTTCTCTTTCTGATGTTTTGTTGTTAGTGTATAGGAATGGAAGAAATTTCTGTGTTAATTATGTATCCAGCTACTTTACCAAATACATTGATTAGCTCTAGTAGTTTTCTGGTGGCATTTTTAGGATACTTTATGTGTAGTATCATGGCATCTGCAAACATTGACAGTATTACTTCTTTTCCAATTTCTATTCTTTTGTTTCTTTTTCTTCTCTGATTGCCATGCCTATGACTCCCATAACTATGTTGAATAATCGTGGTGAGAGGGGACATCATTGTCTTGTCCTAATCTTAGAGGAAATGCTTTCAGTTTTTCACCATTGAGAATGATGTTTGCTTTGGGCTTGTCATATATGGCCTTTATTATGTTGAGTTAAGTTCCCTCTATGCCCACTTCAAAGAAAGTTTTTATCATAAATTGGTGTTGAAATTTCTCAAAAGCATTTTCTGCATCTATTGAGATGATCTTATGGTGTTTATTCTTCACTTTTTTAATATGGTGTATCACATTGTTTGATTTGCATATATTGAAGAATCCTTTCATCCCTGGGATAAATCCCACTTGATCATGGTGTATGATCTTTTCAATGTGTTGTTGGATTCTGTTAGCTAGTATTTTATTGATGATTTCTGCATCATATTCATCAGTGATATTGGTCTGTACTTTTCTTTTTTTGTAGTATCTCTGCCTGGTTTTGATATCAGGGTGATGGTGGCCTCATAGAATGACTCTGGGAGTGTTCCTTACTCTGCAAATTTTTGGAAGTGTTTGAGAAGGATGGGTATTAGCTCTTCTCTAAACGTTTGATAGAATTCACCTGTGAAGCCCTCTGGTCCTGGACTTTTGTTTGCTGGAAAATTTTTAATAAAGTTTCAATTTCATTACTTGTGATTTGTCTGTTCATATTTTCTATTTCTTCCTTGTTCACTCTTGGAAGTTTGTACTTTTCTAAGAATTTTTCCATTTCTTCCAGGTTGTCCATTTTATTGGCATAAAGTTGCTTGCAGTAGTCTTTTAAGATGCTTTGTATTTCTGCAGTGTCCGTTGTAACTTCTCTTTTTTAACTCTAATTTTATTGATCCGAGTCTTCTCCCTTTTTTTCTTGACAAGCCTGGCTAAATGTTTATCAATTTTGTTTATCTTCTCAAAAAACCAGCTTTTAGTTTTATTGATCTTTGCTATTGTTTTCTTTGTTTCTATTTCATTTATTTCTGCTCTGATCTTTATGATTTCTTTCCTTCTCCTAACTTCGAGTTTTGTTTGTTCTTCTTTCTCTGTTTCCTTTAGGTGTATAGTTAGATCATTTATTTGAGATTTTTCTTGTTTCTTGAGGTAGCATTGTATTACTATAAACTTCCCTCTTAGAACTGATTTTGCTGCATCCCATAGGTCTTGTATCGTCGTGTTTTCATTGTCATTTGTCTCTAAGCAATTTTTCATTTCCTGTTTGATTTCTTCAGTGATCTCTTGTTTATTTAGTAGTGTATTGTTTAGCCTCCATGTGTTTGTGTTTTTTACATTTCTTCCCCTGTAATTGATTTCTAATCTCATAGTGTTGTGGTCGGAAAAGATGCTTGATATGTTTTCTTAAATTTATCAAGGATTTTCTGGTGGAATGTCCTATAAATATCACTTAAATTTTCAGATGGAATGTCTTATAAATTTTTCAGATGGAATGTCCTATAAATATCACTTAAATCTTTCAGATCTATTGTGTCATTTAAAACTTCTGGTTTCCTTATTAATTTTCTATCTGCATGATCTGTCCATCGGTGTAAGTGAGGTGTTAAAATTCCCCACTATTATTGTGTTACTGTCAATTTCCTCTTTTATAGCTGTTACCAGTTGCCTTATGTATTGAGGTACTCCTATGTTGGGTGCATATATGTTTATAATTCTTATTTCTTCTTCATTGATCGCTTGATCATTATGGTGTCCTTCCTTGTGTCTTCTAACATTCTTTATTTTAAGGTCTATTTTGTCTGATATGAGTATTGCTACTCCAGCTTTCTTTTGATCTCCATTTCCATAGAATATCTTTTTCTACCCCCTAATTTTCCATTTTTATTTTTCCCTAGGTCTGAAGTGGGTCCCTTATAGACAGTATATATATGGGTCTTATTTTTATATCCATTCAGTGAGCCTGTGTCTTTTGGTAAGAGCATTTAATCCATTCACCTTTAAGGTAATTATCGATATGTATGTTTATTACAATTTTCTTAATTGTTTTTGGTTTGTTTTTGTAGGTCCTTTTCTTCTCTTGCATTTCCCACTTAGAGAAGTTCCTTTAGCATTTGTTGTAGAGCTGGTTTTGTGGTGCTGAATTCTCTTAGCTCTTGCTTCTCTGTAAAGCTTTTGATTTCTCCATCGAATATGAATGAGATCCTTGCCGGGTAGAGTATTCTTGGCTATAGTTTCTTCCCTTTCATCATTTTAAGTATATCATGCCACTCCCTTCTGGCTTGCAGAGTTTCTGCTGAGAAATCAGCTGTTAACCTTATGGGAGTTCCCTTGTATGTTATTTGTCATTTTTTTCCTTGTTGCATTCAATAATTTTTCTATGTCTTTAATTTTTGTCAGTTTGATTACTATCTGTCTTGGCATGTTTCTCCCTGGGTTTATCCTGCCTGGGACTCTCTGTGCTTCCTGGAGTTGGGCTATTTCCTTTCCCATGTTAGGAACGTTTTCAACTATAATCATTTCAAATATTTTCTCTCATCCTTTCTTTCTCTCTTCTCCTTCTGGGATCCCTATAATGCAAATGTTGTTGTGTTTAATGTTGTCCCAGAAGTCGCTGAAACTGTCCTCAATTATTTTCATTCTTTTTTCATTATTCTGTCCCATGGCAGTGAATTCCACCATTCTGTCTTCCAGGTCACTTATCTGTTTCTCTGTCTCAGTTATTCTGCTATTGATTCCTTCTACTGCACTTTTCATTTCAATTATTGTATTGTTCATCTCTCTTTGTCTTTAATTCTTCTAAGTGTTTGTTCTTTAATTATTCTAGGTTTTTGTTAAACATTTCTTGCATCTTCTCGATCATTGCCTCCATTCATTTTTCAAGGTCCTGGATCATCTTCACCATCATTTTTCTGAATTCATTTTCTGGAAGGTTGCCTATCTCCACACCATTTAGTTGTTTTTCTGGGGTTTTATATTTTTCCTTTGTCTGGTACATAGTCCTCTGCCTTTTCATTTTGTCTGTCTTTCTGTGAATATGGTTTTCATTCCACAAGCAGCACAATTGTTGTTTTTCTTGTTTCTGCTGTCTGTCCTCTGTTGGATGAAAATATCTAGGCACATTCTTTTAAAATGCATGTGGGGAGGAGCTTCAAGATGGCAGAAAAGTAAGAAGTGGAGATAAACCTCGTCCCCACAAATACATCAGAAACATATCTACATGTGGAACAACTCCTACAGAACACCTACTGAATGCTGGCAGAAGACCAAGACCTCCCAAAAGGCAAAAACTACCCACATACATGGGTAGGGCAAAAAAAAAAAAAAAACAGAGGCAAAGAATAGGGATGGGACCTGCACCAGTGGGAGGGAGCTGTGAAGGAGGAAAGGTTTCCACACACTAGGAAGCCCCTTTGTGGGTGGAGACTGTCGGTGGTGGAGGAAGGAAGCTTTGGATCCATGGAGGAGAGCACAGAAATAGGGGTGTGGAGGGCAAAGTGGAGAGATTCCCGCACAGAAGATCAGTGCCGATGAGCACTCACCAGCCGGAGAGGCTTTTCTGCTCACCTGCCAGGACAGGAGGGGCTGGGAGCTGAGGCTTGCTTGGGCTTCAGAGGTCAGATCCCAGGGAAAGGACTGGAGTTGGCTGTGTGAACAGAGCCCGAAGGGGCTAGTGCACCACAGCTATCCGGGAGGGAGCCCAGAAAAATGTCTGGAGCTGCTGAAGAGACAAGAGACTTTTTCTTGCCTCTTTGTTTTCTGGTGCGTGAGAAGAGGGGATTAAGAGCTCTGCTTAAAGGAGCTCCAGAGACAGGCGCGAGCCGTGGTTACCAGCAAAGACCCCAGAGACAGACATGAGACACTAAGGCTGCTGTTGCACCCACCAAGAAACCTGTGTGCAAGCACAGGTCACTATCAACTCCTCCCCTCCCAGAAGCTTGTGCAGCCTGCCACTGCCAGGGTCCTGTGATCCAGGGAAAACTTCCCAGGGAGAACCCACAGTGCATCTCAGGCTGTGGCAAAGTCACGCCGGCCTCTGCTGCCACAGACTTGGCCCACAGCCGTAACCCTCCCTCCCTCTGGCCTGAGTGAGCCAGAGCCCCAGCATCAGCTGCTCCTTTAACCCCGTCCTGTCTGAGCAAAGAACAGATGACCTCAGGTGGCCTACACGCAGAGGCAGGCAGAATCCAAAGCTGAAACCCAGGAGCTGTGCGAGCAAAGAAGAGAAAGGAAAATTTCTCCCAGCAGCCTCAGGAGCAGGGGATTAAATCTACACAATCAACTTTATGTACCCTGCATCTGTGGAATACTTGAATAGACAATGAATCATTCCAAATTGAGGAAGTGGATTTTGGGAGCGACGAAGTATTTTTTTTTCCCTTTTTCTCTTTTTGTAAGTGTGTATGTGTATGCTTCTGAGTGTGATTTTGTCTGTATAGCTTTGCTTCTACCATTTGTCCTAGGGTTCTGTCTGTCCATATTTTCTTTGTTTTGTTTTTTTTTTTAATTTTGCTAAATAATTATTTTTAATAACTTTTTAATTTATTTTACTTTATCTTCTCTCTTTCTTTTCTCCCTTTTATTTGAGCCATGTGGAGGACAGGCTCATGGTGCTTCACCCTGGCACTAGGCTGTGCCTCTGAGGTGGGTGAGCCACGTTCGAGACACTGGAGCACAAGAGACCTCGCAGCTCCATGTAATATGAAAAGGCAAAAATCACCCAGATATCTCCACCTCAATGCCAAGGCCCAGCTCCACTCAACGACCAGCAAGCTACAGTGCTCAACACCTTATGCCAAACAACCAGCAGAAAAGGAACACAACCCCATCCACTAGTAGAGTGGCTGCCTAAAAACATAATAAGGCCACAGACACCCAAAAACACACCACCAGACCTCGACCTCCCAACCACAAACACAAGTTCCAGCCTCATCCACCAAAACACAGGCACTAGTCCCATCCACCAGAAAGCCTACACAACTCACTGAACCAGCCTTAGCCACTGGAGACAGACACCTAAAACAATGGGAACTACAAACCTGCAGCTTGTGAAAAGGAGACCCCAAACACAGTAAGTTAAGTAAAATGAGAAGACAGAGAAACACACAGCAGATGAAGGAGCAAAGCAAAAACTCACCAGGCCTAAAAAATGAAGGGGAAATAGGCAGTCTACCTGAAAAAGAATTCAGAATAATGATAATAAAGATGATCAACAATCTTGGAAATAGAATGGAAAAAAATACAATAAACGTTTAACTAGGACAGAGAAGAACTAAAGAGCAAACACACAGTGATGAACAACACAATAAATGAAATTAAAAATTCTCTAGATGGGCTCAATAGTGGAATAACTGTGGCAGAAAAAAGGATAAGTGACCTGGGAGGTAAAATAGTGGAAATAACTACTGTAGAGCAGAATAAAGAAAAAGAATGAAAAGAATTGAGGACAGTCTCAGAGACCCCTGAAACATTAAACGTACCAACTAACATTTGAATTAAAGGGATCATAGAAGAAGAGAAAAAGAAAGGGACTGAGAAAATATTTGAAGAGATTATAGTTGAAAACTTCCCTAATATGTGAAAGGAAATAGTTATTCAAGTCCAGGAAGCACAGAGATTCCATACAGGATAAATCCAAGGAGAAACACACCAAGACACATATTAATCAAACTATCAAAAATTAAATACAAAGAAAACATATTAAAAGCAACAAGGGAAAAACAACAAATAACACACAAGGGAATCCCCATAAGGTTAACAGCTGATCTTTCAGCAGAAACTTTGCAAACCAGAAGGGACTGGCAGGACATATTTAAACTGATGAAGGAGAAGAACCTACAACCAAGATGACACTACCCAGCAAGGAACTCTTTCAGATTTGACAGAGAAATTAAAATCTTTACAGACAAGCAAAAGCTGAGAGAATTCCACACCACCATACCAGCTTTACAACAAATGCTAATGGTATTTCTCTAGAAAGGAAACACAAGAGAAGGAAAAGACCTACAAAAACAAACCAAAACAATTAAGAAAATAGTAATAGGAACATACATATCAATGATTACCTCAAAATAATAAAATATCTAGGAATAAACTTACCTAAGGACACAAACACCTGTATACAGAAAATTATAAGACACTGATGAATGAATTTAAAGATGTTACAAATAGTTGTAGAGATTTACCATGTTCTTGGATTGAAAGAATCAACAATGTGAAAATGACTTTACTACCCAAAGCAATCTACAGATTCAATGCAATCCCTATCAAACTACCACTGGCATTTTTCACAGAATTAGAACAAAAAAATTCACAATTTGTATGGAAACACAAAAGACCCCGAATAGCCAAAGCAATCTTGAGAGGGATAAACGGAGCTGGGGAAATCAGGATCCCTGACTTCAGATTACACTACAAAGCTACAGGAATCAATACAGTATGGTACTGGCACAAAAACAAAAATATACATCAATGGAACAGGGTAGAAATCCCAGAGATAAACCCACGCACGTATGGTCAACTTATCTTTGATAAAGGAGGCAAGAACATACAGTGGAGAAAAGACAGCCTCTTCAATAAGTGGTGCTAGGAAAACTGGACAGCTACATATAAAAGAATGAAATTAGAACACTCCCTAACACCATACACAAAAATAAACTAAAATGGATTAAAGACCTAAACGTAAGGCCAGAAACCATCAAACTCTTAGAGGAAAACGTAGGCTGAACACTCTATGACATACATCACAGCAAGATCCTTTTTGACCCACCTACTACAGAAATAGAAATAAAAACAAAAATAAACAAATGGGACCTAATGAAACTTCAAAGCTTTTGCACAGCAAAGGAAACCATAAACAAGACCAAAAGACAACCCTCAGAATGGGAGAAAATATTTGCAAATGAAGCAACTGACAAAGGATTAATCTCCAAAATTTGCAAGCAGCACATGCAGCTCAATATCAAAAAAACAAACAACCCAATCCAAAAATGGGCAGAAAACCTACATAGACATTTCTCTAAAGAAGATATACAGATTGCCAACAAACACATGAACGTTGCTCAACATCACTAAACATTAGACAAATGCATATCAAAACTACAATGAGATATCATCTCACACCAGTCAGAATGGCCATCATCAAAAAATCTACAAACAATAAATACTTCGGAGGATTTGGAGAAAACGGGATCCTCTTACACTGTTGGTGGGAATGTAAATTGATACAGCTACTATGAATAACAGTATGGAGGTTCCTTAAAAAACTAAAAATAGAACTAACATACGACCCACCAATCCCACTACTGGGAATATACCCTGAGAAAACCATAATTCAAAAAGAGTCATGTACCGAAATGTTCATTGCAGCTCTATTTACAATAGCCAGGGCATGGAAGCAATCTAAGTGTCCATTGACAGTTGAATGGATAAAGAAGATGTGGCACATATATACAATGGAATATTACTCAGCCATAAAAAGAAACGAAATTGAGTTATTTGTAGTGAGGTGGATGGACCTAGAGTCTGTCATACGGAGTGAAGTAAGTCAGAAAGAGAAAAACAAATACTGTATGCTAACACATATATATGGAATCTAAAAAAAAAAAAATGGTCATGAAGAACCTAGGGGCAAGACGGGAGGAAAGACCCAACCCTACTAGAGTATGGATTTGAGGATACGGTGAGGGGGAAGGTAAGCTGGGACAAAGTGAGAGAGTGGCATGGACATATGTACACTACCAAACGTAAAATAGATAGCTAGTGGGAAGCAGCTGCATAGCACAGGGATATTAGCTCGGTGCTTTGTGACCACCTAGATGGGTGGGATAGAGAGGGTGGGAGGGAGGGAGATGCAAGTGGGAAGAGATATGGGAACATATGTATTTGTATAACTGATTCACTTTGTTATATAGCAGAAACTAACACACCATTGTAAAGAAATTATACTCCAATAAAGATGTTTAAAAATAAATAATTAATTAAATAAATAAAATGCAAGTGGAACATTTTTTTAATGACCACCTGACTGGCATAAACTAAGTTTCAAAAATGTTAAAGTTTGAATCATTCAGAATTTATATGACCATGTAAAGTAAAGCTAGGCTTTAAAAAATAAAATGTAGCAAGAAAATCCTCAAGTGTTTGAAATTTCAACAATACACTTCTAAATAACCCTTGCATCAAAGAGGAAATCACAATGGAACTGTTTTTTTTTTAATTTTAGTTGAATCACTAAAATTAAAATACATCAAACACATCAAAATTTATTAAATAAGGCTAAGAACTCTTTAGAGAGAAATGTATAGCAATAAGTACATACTTAGATAGACTTTCTGAAGCTGGTAAAAGAACAGCACGGTTAAACCTCAACAGAGAAAAAAGAACGCAAATTCTTTCTTTGAAAAGGCCAGCGTAAATAATAGACTTCTACGGAAACTAATCAGTAAAAGCGGAAGAAAGCACACATTGTTAATATTGGGAATGAAAGTAAAACACACATTAGCAACACAAGAAGAAGATATTTTACAGCTTCTGCGACATCCAGCATGCCACCTGTTTTCTACAATTTATAAAAAGTATTTTTATAAAGTTCCCTTGGGACACAGCCACAGCCATGCCCACTCATTTATGTATTCTCCATGGCTGTTTTCTTGCTAAGAACAATTAAATAGTCTCAACAGAGTCTATATTGCCTTCAAAACATACAATATTACTCCCCAGTCCTTTGTAGAAAGTTTGTTGAAAGTGTTATAAAAAATAACATCTGACGGAAAAAAAAATAATGTTTAAGGCAGGACAAGGAAATGTAAGCATAACATACTCCTGCCCATATTGAACACTCCTTAATGTGCATTTGCATTGTATATTAATCAGATCTCCTCTAAGGTGGCAATGCCTGCACGACCATAAAGATCAATGTAATCAGCTCGGTGCTTTGTGACCACCTAGTGGGGAGGGATACGGAAGGTGGGAGGGAGGGAGATGCAAGAGGGACGAGTTATGGGGATATAGGTATATGTATAACTGATTCACTTTGTTATAAAGCAGAAACTAACACACCATTGTAAAGCAATTATACTCCAATAAAGATGTTAAAACAAATCAATGTATTTTTCCTTATGCTGATCCCAGCAATGTAACTCCTGAGAAGATTAATTTTTCTTTCCTAATTCTGTAAGTGGTCATTGTGACCTACCACTCACCTTGTACATGCAGATCTGGACTATGCATCATTAGTGAACTTTATGTAAAATATCAGTGTGTCATTTTGATGTACAATCCTTTCGTTCAAAAATGGATATGACTGTGTCTTCAACTTCTAAATATAGAACAGTCTTCAGAATTTTCTGAAAGACTCTCTCCTGGGTTACAATCCTCAGATTGGCTAGAATAAATTTCTCTATTTCTCCTTTAAATTGGATATATATATATATATATATATATATATATATATATATATTCAATTTCTATGTAAACATAAAATTTCTTTTCTCTTTTTTCTTTATCTTACCAGATAGCCAGCTTTTTTACTGCTTTTTCAAAGAATGAGTTTTTGCCACTTTGGTTTTTCACAGTTATATATTTATTGTCCATATTATCAATTCCTGATCATATTTGAATTGTGTTCCCTCTTCCTATTTTATGTTTTACTTTTCAAAAATATCTCGAGATAGATATTTAATTTATTACCTTTTCTAACTTCCTAATTTTATAATAAAAGCAATTATGTCCATAAATTTGACTGGAAACATAGCTTTCGCTGTATTTCCCTAATTCATAATGTTGTGTTTTCCTTATTATTCAGTTCTACGGTGCTTTTCCCATTTTTTCTTTTTCTTTAACATCTTTATTGGAGTATTATTGCTTTACAATGTTGTGTTAGTTTCTGTTGTATATCAAAGTGAATCAGCTATATGTATACATACATCCCCATATCTCCTTCCTCTTGCATCTCCCTTTCACCCTCCCTATCCAGCCATTCTAGGTGGATACAAAGCTCCGAGCTGATCTTCCTGTGCTATGTGGCTGCTTCCCACTAGCTATCTATTTTATATTTGGTAGTGTATATATGTCTATGCCACTCTCTGACTTCATCCCAGCTTACCGTTCCCCCTCCTGTGTCCTCAGGACCATTCTCTATGTCTGAGTCTTTATTCCTGTCCTGCCCCTAGGTTCTTCAGACCATTTTTTTCCATAGATTCCATATATAAGTGTTAGCATATGGTATATGTTTTTCTCTTTCTGACTTACTCCACTCCATGTGACAGTCTCAGGTCCATCCACCTCACTACAATAACTCAATTTCGTTTCTTTTTATGGTTGAATAATATTCCATTGTACATATGGACCACATCTTTTTATCCATTCATCTATCAATGGACACTTTGTTGCTTCCAATCCTGGCTATTGTAAATAGAGCTGCAATGAACATTGTGGTATATGACTCTTTTTGAATTATGGTTTTCTCAGAGTATATGTCCAGTACTGGGATTGCTGGGTTGTGTGGTAGTTCTATTTTTAGTTTTCTAAGGAACCTCCATATGGTTCTCCATAGTGGCTGTATCAGTTTACCTTCCCACAAACAGTGCAAAAGTGCTCTCCTTTCTCACACCCTCTCCAGCTTTACAAAGGGCTCTCCTTTCTCACACTCTCTCCAGCATTTATTGTTTGTAGATTTTTTGATGATGGCCATTCTGACTGGTGTTAGTTGATACCTCATTGCAGTTTTGATTTGCATTTCTCTAATGATTAGTGATGTTGAGCATCCTTTCATGTGTTTGTTGGCAATTATATATCTTCTCTGGAGAAATATCAATTTAGATCTTCTGCCCATTTTTGGATTGGGTTATTTGTTTTTTAGATTTGAGCTGAATGAGCAGCTTGTATATTTTGGATATTAATCCTGTGTCAGTCGCTTCATTTGCCAATATTTTCTCCCATTCTGAGGGTTCTCTTTTCATCTTGTTTATGGTTTCCTTTGCTGTGCAAAAGCTTTTAAGTTTCATTAGATCCCATTTGTTTATTCTTGTTTTTATTTCCTGTTCTCTAGGAGGTGGTTAAAAAAGGATCTTGCTGTGATTTATGTCAAAGAGTGTTCTGCCTTTGTTTTCCTCTAAGACTTTTATAGTGTCTGGCCTTACATTTAAGTCTTTACTCCATTTTGTGTTTATTTTTGTGTATGGACTTAGTGAGTCTTCTAATTTCATTCTTTTATATGCAGCTGTCCAGTTTTCCCAGCACCACTTATTAAAGAGGTTCTCTTTTCTCCATTGTATATTCTTGCTTCCTTTATCAAAGATAAGATGACCATATGTGAGTGGGTTTATCTCTGGTATTTCTATCCTGTTCTATTGAACTATATTTCTCTTTTTGTGCCAGTACCTTACTGTCTTGATTACTGTAGCTTTGCAGTATAGTCTGAAGTTAGGGCATCTGATTCCTCTAGCTCCGTTTTTCTTTCTCAAGATTGCTTTGGCTATTCGGGGTCATTAGTCTTCCCATACAAATTGTGCAATTTTTTGTTCTAGTTCTGAGAAAAATGCCATTGCTACTTTGATAGAGATTGCATTGAATCTGTAGTTTGCTTTGGTTAATATAGTCATTTTCACAATGTTGACTCTTCCAATCCAAGAATATGGTGTATCTCTCCATCCGTTTGTATCATCTTTTTTAAATTTCTTTCATCAATTTCTTATAGTTGTCTGCACACAGATCTTTAGTTTGCTTAGGTAGGTTTATTCCTAGGTATTTTACTATCTCTGTTGCAGTTGTAAATGGGACTCATTCCTTAATTTCTTTCAGATTTTTCATCATTAGTGTATAGGGGTGGAAGAGATTTATGTGCATTAATTTTTTATCCTGCTACTTTACCAAATTCATTGATTAGCTCTAGTAGTTTTCTGATAGCATCTTTAGGATCCTCTATATATAGTATCATGTCATCTGCAAACAGTGACAGTTTTACTTCTTCTTTTCTGATTTGGATTCCTTTTATTTCTTTTTCTTCTCTGATTGCTGTGGCTAAAACTTCCAAAACTATGTTGAATAATAGTGCTAAGAATGGGCAACCTTATCTTGTTCCCGATCTTAGTGAAACAGTTTCAGTTTTTCACCATTGAGAACGATGTTGGCTGTGAGTTTGTCATATATGGCCTTTATTATGTTGATGTTAATTCCCTCTATACCTACTTTC
The DNA here is from genome assembly GCF_964270905.1 of Leucopleurus acutus. Classification (NCBI taxonomy): domain Eukaryota; kingdom Metazoa; phylum Chordata; class Mammalia; order Artiodactyla; family Delphinidae; genus Leucopleurus; species Leucopleurus acutus. The sequence goes on along the minus strand of NC_139143.1, from coordinate 82,588,815 downwards.
TGCAGGGTTTTTATCATAAATAGGTGTTGAATTTTGTTGTAAGATTTTCTGCATCTATTGAGATGATCATATGGTGTTCTCCTTCAATTTTTTAATATGGTGTATCACATTGATTGATTAGTGTATCTTCAAGAATCCTTGTATTCCTAGGATAAACCCCACTTGATCATGGTGTATGATTCATTTAATGTTCTGTTCGATTCTGTGTGCTAGCATTTTATTGAGGATTTTTGCATCTATGTTCATCAGTGATATTGGCCTGTAGTTTCCTTTCTTTGTGACATCTTTGTCTGGTTTTGGTATCAGGGTGATGGTGGCCTCGTAGAATGAGTTTGGGGGTGTTTCTCCCTCTGCTATATTTTGGAAGAGTTTGAGAAGGATAGGTGTTAGCTGTTCTCTAAATGTTTGAGAGAATTGGCCTGTCCATCCATCTGATCCTGGGCTTTGGTTTGTTGGAAGATTTTAAATCATAGTTTCAACCTCAGTGCTTGTGATTTGTCTGTTTATATTTCCTGTTTCTTCCTGATTCAGTATCAGAAGGTTGTGCATTTCTAAGAATTTGTCCATTTCTTCCAGATTGTCTATTTTTTTGGCATAGATTTGCTTGCCGTAATCTCTCATGATCTTTTGTATTTCTGCAGTGTCAACTATACTTCTTTTTTCATTTCTAATTCTATTGGTTTGAGTCTTATCCCTATTTCTCTTGGTGAGTCTGACTAATGGTTACCATTTTTGTTTATCTTCTCAATGAACCAACTTCTTTTTATTGATCTTTGCTATCATTTCCTTCATTTCTTTTTCATTTATTTATGATCTGATCTTTGTGATTTCTTTCCTTCTGAGAACTTAGGGGTTCTTTTGTTCTTTCTCTAATTCCTTTAGGTTTAAGGTTAAGTTGTTTATTTGAGATGTTTCTTGTTTCTTGAGCTAGGATTATGTTGCTATAAACTTCCCTCTTAGAAGTGCTTTTGCTGTATCTCATAGGTTTGCGTCATCGTGTTTTCATTGTCATTCGTTTCTAGGTTTTTTTTAATTTCCTCTTTGATTTCTTCAGTGATCTCTTGGTTATTAAGTAGCGTATTGTTTAGCCTCCATGTGCTTGTATTTTTTACAGATTTTTTCCTGTAATTGATATCTAGTCTCATAGTGCTGTTGTTGGAAAAGATACTTGATACTATTTCAATTTTCTTAAATTTACCAAGGCTTGATTTGTGACCCAGGATATGATCTATCCTGCAGAATGTTCCATGGGTGCTTGAGAAGGTTGTGTATTCTGTTGTTTTTGGATGGAATGTCCTATAAATATCAATTAAGTCCATCTTGTTTAATGTATCATTTAAAGCTTGTGTTTCCTTATTTATTTTCATTTTGGATGATCTGTCCATTGGTGAAAGTAGGGTGTTAAAATCCCCTACTATGGTTGTGTTACTGTCAATTTCCCCTTTTATGACTGTTAGCACTTGCCTTATGTATTGATGTGCTCCTATGTTGGGTGCATAATATTTACAATTGTTATATCTTCTTCTTGGATCGATCCCTTGATCATTAGTGTCCTAATAGTCCTAGTAGTGTCCTTCTTTGTCTCTTGTAATAGTCTTTATTTTTAAGTCTATTTTGTCTAATATAAGAATTGCTACTCTAGCTTTCGTTTGATTTCCATTTGTATGGAATATCTTTTTCCATACCCACACTTTCAGTCTGTATGTGTTCCTAGGTCTGAAGTGGGTCTCTTGTATACAGCATATATATGGGTCTTGTTCTTGTATCAATTCAGCCAGTCTGTGTCTTTTGGTTGGAGCATTTAATCCATTTATATTTAAGGTAGTTATCGATATGTGTGCTCCTATTACTTGTTCCGTAATTGTTTTGGGTTTGTTATGGTAGATCTTTTGCTTCTCTTGTGTTTCTTGTCTAGAGGAGTTCCTTTAGCATTTGTTGTAAAGCTGGTTTGGTGGTGATGAATTCTCTTAGCTTTTGCTTGTCTGTAAAGCCCTTATTTTCTCTGTCGAATCTGAATGAGATCCTTGCTGGGTAGAGTATTCTTGGTTGTAGGTTCTTCCCTTTCATCACTTTAAGTATATCATGCCACTCCCTTCTGGCTTGCAGAGTTTCTGCTGAAAGATCAGCTGTCAACCTTATGGGGATTCCCTTGTGTGTTATTTCTTGTTTTTCCCTTGCTGCTTTTAATATTTTTTCTTTGTGTTTAATTTTTGATAGTTTGGTAAATATGTGTGTTGGCGTGTTTCTCCTTGGATTTGTCATTTATGTGACTCTCTATGCTTCCTGGTCCTGATTGACTATTTCCTTTCCCATATTAGGGAAGTTTTCAACTATAATCCTTTGAAATATTTTCTCAGTCCCTTTCGTTTTCTCTTCCTCTTATGAGATCCCTATAATTTGAATGTTGGTGCGTTTAATGTGGTCCCAGAAGTCTCTGAGACTGTCCTCATTTCTTTTCATTCTTTTCTCTTTATTATGCTCTGCAGTAGTTATTTCTACTATTTTATCATCCAGGTCACCCATCCGTTCTTCTGCCTCAGTTATTCTGCTTATGATTCCTTCTGAAGAATTTTTAATTTCATTTATTGTGTTGTTCATCATTGGTTTTTTGCCCTTTAGTTCTTCTAAGTCCTCGTTAAACATTTCTTGTATTTTCTCCATTCTATTTCCAAGATTTTTAACCATGATTACTATTATTTCTCTGAATTCTTTTTCAGATAGACTACCAATTCCCTATTCATTTGTTTGGTCTGGTGAGTTTTTACCTTGCTCCTTCATCTGCTGCCAATTTCTCTGTCTTTTCATTATTCTTAACTTACTTTGTTTGGGGTCTCCTTTTCTCAAGCTGTAGTTTCGTCTTTTCCATTGTTTCTGGTGTCTGCTTACAGTGGGTAAAGTTGGTTCAGTGGGTTGTGTAGGCCTCCTTCTGAAGGGGTCTGTTGCCTGTGTTCTGGTGTATGAGGAGGGATCTTGTGTCTTTGGTGGCCAAACTGCATCAGATGTTGTGTTTTGTGGTGTCTGTGAACTTATTATGATTTTAGGTAGCCTCTCTGCTAATGGGTAAGTTTGTGTTTCTGTCTTCCTATTTGTTTGGCATCGGGTGTCCAGCACTGGAGCTTTCTGGACACACCACTGGTCGTTGAGTGGAGCGGGCTCTTAGCGTTGAGACAGAGATCTCTCTGAGAGCTCTCACTGACTGATATTAAGTGAGACCTGGTGGTCTCTGGTGGTCCAATGTCCTGAACTCAGCTCTCCCACCTCAGAGGCTCAGGCCTGACACCCAGCCGGAGCACCAAGACCCTGTGAGCCACATGGCTCAGAAGAAAAGGGAGGAAAAAAGGAAAGAAAGAAAAAATAAATAAAATAAGGAAATTAAAATTTTAAAATATTTTTATTATTAAAATTAAAAAATAATTAAAAAGAAGAAGAGAGCAGCCAAACCAATAAGCAAATCCACTAATGATAACAAGTACTAAAAACTAAACTAAGGTAACCATATAAATCAGATACTAGTCAGCTGCATACAGCAAACCCCAAGTCTACATTCTTCCAAAGTCCATTGCTTCAATTTTTGGATAATTTGTTGTCTATTCAGGTATTCCACAGATGTAGGGTACTTAAAGATGACTGTGGAGATTTAATCTGATGTTCCTGAGGCTGCACGGAGAAATTTGCCTTTCTCTTCTTTTTTTGCACAACTCCTGGGTTTCATCTTTGGATTTGTCCCTGCCTCTGCATGTAGGTTGCCCTCTGGTGTCTGTTCTTCACCCAGACAGGAGGGGGTTAAAGGAGCAGCTGATTAGAGGGCTCTGGATCACTCACTCCAGGGGGGAGTTAGGGGTACAGAATGCTGGGCAAGCCTGCAGCAGCAGACACCAACATGATACTGCAACAGCATGGGGCATGCCGTGTGTTCTCCCAGGGAGGTTGTCCCTGGATCACGGGACCCTGGCAGAGGCAGGCTGCACAGGCTCCTTGGAGGTCAGGTGTGTTTAGTGACCTGCGTTTGAACACAGGCTCCTTGTTGGCTGCAGCAGCAGCCTTATCATTTCATGCCTGTCTCTGGTGTCTGCGCTTATAACCGTGGCTCGCACTTGTCTCTGGAGCTCATTTAGGCAGTGCTCTGAATCCCCTCTCCTCGCACACCCCGAAACAATGGTCTTTTGCCTCTTAGGCAGGTCCAGACTTTTTCCCAGACTCCTTCCTGGCTACCTGTGGCGCACTAGCCCCCTACAGGCTGTACCCAATGCAGCCTGTGATCTCACCGATCCCAGGTGAGATCCCTGGGATCTCACCACCGAAGCCGGAGACTCAGCTCCCGGCCCCCACTCACACCGAAGGATGAGCAGACAAGCCTCTCAGGCTGGTGAGTGCTGGTCAGCACAGATACTCTGTGAGGGAATCACAGCTTTGCCCTCTGCACCCCTGTTGCTGTTCTCTCCTCTGTGTCTCCGAAACTTCCCCCCTTCCCACCGCCATCTCCACCACTGAAGGGGCTGCTTAGTGTGTGGAAACGTTTCCTCCTTCACAGCTCCCTCCCAGAGATGCAAGTCCTATCCCTGTTCTTTTGTCTCTCTTTTTCTTTTTTCTTTTGCCCTACCGAAGTACGTGGGGATTTTCTTGCCTTTTGGAAGTGTGAGATCTTCTGCCAGCATTCAATAGGTGTTCTGTAGGAGTTCTTCCACATGTAGAAGTATTTTGATGTATTTGTGGGGAGGAGGGTGATCTCCACGTCTTACTCCTCCACGATTTGAAGGTCCTCCTGTTTTTCACATTTTTAAAAAATTACTTACTAATCTGTATTTAAATTTTCAAATAAATGACTTTGCACTTATCTTATTTTTTAACATCCTTATTGGAGTATAATTGCTTTACAATGGTGTGTTACTTTCTGCTTTATAACAAAGTGATTCAGTTATACATATACATATGTTCCCATATCTCTTAGTCTTGCATCTCGCTCCCTCCCACCGTCCCTATCCCACCCCTCTAGGTGGTCACAAACCACTGAGCTGATCTCCTTATACTATGCGGCTGCTTCCCACTAGCTATCTATTTTACGTTTGGTAGTGTATATATGTCCATGCTACTCTCTCACTTTGTCACAGCTTACCATTCCCCCTCCCCATATCCTCAAGTCCATTCTCTAGTAGGTCTGTGTCTTTATTCCCGTCTAACCCCTAGGTTCTTCATGACCTTTTTTTTTTCTTAGATTCCATATATATGTGTTAGCATACAGTATTTGTTTTTCTCTTTCTGACTTATTTCACTCCGTATAACAGACTCTGCATCTATCCACCTCATTACAAATATCTCAATTTCCTTTCATTTTACAGCTGAGTAATATTCCATTGTATATATGTGCCACATCTTCTTTATCCATTCATTCGATGATGGACACTTAGGTTGCTTCCATCTCCGGGCTATTGTAAATAGAGCTGCAATTAACATTCTGCTACATGACTCTTTTTGAATTATGGTTTTCTCAGGGTATATGCCCAGTAGTGGGATTGCTCGGTGGTATGGTAGTTCTATTTTTAGTTTTTTAAGGAACCTCCATACTGTTCTCCATAGTGGCTGTATCAATTTACATTCCCACCAACAGTGCAAGAGTGTTCCCTGTTCTCCATACCTTCCCAGCATTTATTGTTTCTAGATTTTTTTGATGATGGACATTCTGACGGTTGTTAGATGATATCTCATTGTAGTTTTGATTTCCATTTCACTAATAATTACTGATGTGTTTATTGGCAATCTGTATATCTTTTCTGGAGAAATGTCTACTTATGTCTTCTGCCCATTTATAGATTGGGTTGTTTGTTTTTCTGATATCGAACTGCATGAGCTGCTTGTAAATCTTGGAGACTAATCCTTTGTCAGTTGTTTCATTTGCAAATATATTCTCCCATTCTGACGGTTGTCTTTTGGTCTTGTTTATGGTTTCCTTTGCTGTTCAAAAGCTTTTAAGTTTCATTAAGTCCCATTTGTTTATTTTTATTTCCATTTCTCTAGGAGGTGGGTCAAAAGAATCTTGCTGTGATTTATGTCATATAGTGTTCTGTTTATGTTTTCCTCTAAGAGTTTGATAGTGTTTGGCCTTACATTTAGGGATTTAATCCATTTTGAGTTTGTTTTTGTGTATGGTGTTAGGGAGTGTTCTAATTTCATACTTCTACATGTACTTGTCCAGTTTTCCTAGCACCACTTATTGAAGAGGCTGTCTTTTCTCCACTGTAAATTCTTGCCTGTTTTATCAAGGATAAGGTGCGCATATGTGTGTGGCTTTATCTCTGGGCTTTCTATCCTGTTCCATTGACCTATATTACTGTTTTTCTGCCAGTACCATACTGTCTTCATTACTCTAGCTTTGTAGTATACTCTGAAATCAGGTAGCCTGATTCCTCCAGCTCCATTTTTTGCTCTCAAGATAGCTTTGGCTATTCGAGGTCTTTTGTGTTTCCATACAAATTGTGAAATTTTTTCTTCTAATGCTGAGAAAAATGCCAGTGGTAGTTTGATAGGGATTGCATTGAATCTGTAGATTGCTTTGGGTAGTAGAGTCATTTTCACAATGTTGATTCTTCCAATCAAAGAACAAGGTATATCTCTCCATCTATTTGTATCATCTTTAATTTCTTTCATGTGTGTCTTACAATTTTCTGCCTACAGGTCTTTTGTCTCCTTAGGTAGGTTTATTCCTAGATATTTTATTCTTTTTGTTGCAATGGTAAATGGGAGTGTTTTCTTGATTTCACTTTCAGATTTTTCATCATTAGTGTATAGGAATGCCAGAGATTTCTGTGCATTAGTTCTGTATCCTGCTACTTTACCAAATTCATTGATTAGCTCTAGTAGTTTTCTGGTAGCTTCTTTAGGATTCTCTATGTAGAGAATCATGTCATCTCCAAAGAGTGACCATTTTACTTCTTCCTTTCTGATTTGGATTCCTTTTATTTCTTTTTCTTCTCTGATTGCTGTGGCTAAATCTTCCAAAACTATGTTGAATAAGAGGGGTGAGAGTGGGCAACCTTGTCTTGTTCCTGATCTTAGTGGAAATGGTTTCAGTTTTTCACCATTGAGAATGATGTTGACTGTTGGTTTGTCATATATAGCCTTTATTATGTTGAAGAAAGTTCCCTCTATTCATACTTTCTGCAGGGTCTTTATCATAAATCGGTGTTGAATTTTGTCGAAAGCTTTCTCTGCAACTATTGAGATGATCATTGGTTTTTCTCCTTTAGTTTGATAATACGGTGTATCACGTTGATTTATTTTCGTATATTGAAGAATCCTTGCATTCCTGGAATAAACCTCATTTAATCACGGTGTATGATCCTTTTAATGTGCTCTTGGATTCTCTTTGCTAGTATTTGCTTGAAGATTTTTGCATCTATGTTCATCAGTGATATTGGCCTGTAGTTTTCTTTCTTTGTGACATCTTTGTCTGGTTTTGGTATCAGGGTGATGTTGGCCTTGGAAAAAGAGTTAAGGATAGCTCCTCCCTCTGCCATATTTTGGAAGAGTTTGAGAAGGATAGGTGTTAACTCTTCTCTAAATACTTGATATATTTCACCTGTGAAGCCATCTCATCCTGGGCTTTTTTTTTGTTGGAAGATTTTTAATCACAGTGTCAATTTCAGTGCTTGTGATTGTTCTGGTCATATATTCTATTTCTTCCTGGTTCAGTCTCGGGAAGTTGTGCATTTGTAAGAATTTGTCCATTTCTTCCAGGTTGTCCATTTTATTGGCATAGAGTTGCTTGTAGTAATCTCTCATGATCCTTTGTATCACTGCAGTGTCAGTTTTTACTTCTCCTGTTTCATTTCTAATTCTATTGATTTGAGTTTTCTCTCTTTTTTTCTTGATGTGTCTGGCTAATGGTTTATCAATTTTGTTCATCTTCTCAAAGAACCAGCTTTTAGTCTTATTGATCTTTGTTATCATGTCCTTCATTTCTTTTTCATTTATTTCTCATCTGATCTTTATGATTTCTTTCTTTCTGCTAACATTGGCGGTATTTTGTTTTTCTTTCTCTAATTGCTTTAGGTGCAATGTTTGGTTGTTTATTTGAGATGTTTCCTGTTTCTTAACATTGGATTTTATTGCTATAAACTTCCCTCTTAGAACTGCCTTTGCTGCTTCCCATAGGTTTTGGATCGTTGTGTCTCCATTGTCATTTGTTTCTAGGTATAATTTATTTCCTCTTTGATTTCTTCAGTGACCACTTCATTATTAAGTAGTGTATTGTTTAGCCTCCATGTGTTTGTATTTTTTACAGGTCTTCTCCTGTAATTCATATCTAGTCTGATAGCATGGTTGTCGGAAAAGATACTTGATATGATTTCAGTTTTCCTAAATTTACCAAGGCTTGATTTGTGACCCAAGAGATGATCTATCCTGGAGAATCTTCCATGAGCACTTCAGAAAAATGTGTATTGTATTGTTTTTGAATGGAATGTCCTATAAGTGTCAATTAAGTCCATCTTGTTTAATGTATCATTTAAAGTTAGTGTTTCCTTATTTACCTTTATTTTGGATGATCTGTCCATTGGTGAAAGTCGGTTGTTAAAGTCCCCTACTATGATTATGTTACTGTTGATTTCCACATTTATTGCTGTTAGTATTTGCCTTATGTGTTGCAGTGCTCCTATGTTGGATGCATAAATATTTACAATTGTTATATCCTCTTCTTGGATCAATCCCTTGATCATTATGCAGTGTCCTTCTTTGTCTCTTGTAATAGTCTATATTTTAAAGTATATTTTGTCTGATATGAGAATTGCTACTCCAGCTTTCTTTTTATTTCCCTTTGCATAGAATATCTTTTTCCATCCCCTCACTTTCAGTCTGTATGTGTCCCAAGGTCTGAAGTGCATCTCGTGTAGACAGCATATATATGGGTCTTGTTTTTGTATCCATTCTGCCAGTCTGTATCTTTTGGTGGGAGCATTTAATCCGTTTACATTTAGGGTAATTATTGATATGTATGTTCCTATTCCCATTTTCTTAATTGCTTTGTGTTTGTTATTGGAGGTCTTTTCCTTCCCTTGTGTTTCTTGCCTAGAGAAGTTCCTTTAGCATTTGTTGTAAAGCTGGTTTGGTGGTGCTGAACTCTCTCAGGTTTTGCTTGTCTGCAAAGGTTTTCATTTCTCCATCAAATCTGAATGAGACCCTTGCTGGGTAGTGTAATCTTGATTGTAGTTTTATCTCCTTCATCACTTTAAATATGTCTTGCCAGTCCCTTCTGGCTTACAGAGTTTCTGCTGACAGATCAGCTGTTAACCTTATGGGGATTCCCTTGTGTGTTATTTCTTGTTTTTCCCTTGCTGCTTTTAATATATTTTCTTTGTATGTAATTTTTGGTAGTTTGAATAATATGTGTCTATGCATGTTTCTCCTTGGATTTATCCTGTATGGGACTCTCTGTGCTTCCTGGACTTGATTAACTATTTCCTTTCCCATATTAGGGAAGTTTTCAACTATAATCTCTTCAAATATTTTCTCAGTCCCTTTCTTTTTCTCTTCTTCTTCTGGGAACCCTACAATTCGAATGTTGGTGAATTTCATGTTGTTTCAGAGGTCTCTGAGACTGTCCTCAGTTCTTTTCATTCTTTTTTCTTTATTCTGCTCTGCAGTAGTTATTTCCACTATTTTATATTCCAGGTCACTTATCCATTCTTCTGCCTCAGTTATTCCGCTATTGATGCCTTCTAGAGTATTTTTGATTTCATTTATTGTGTTATTCATCATTGCTTGTTTCCTCTTTAGTTCTTCTAGGTCCTTGTTAAATGTTTCTTGCATTTTCTCTACTCTATTTCCAATATTTTGGATCATCTTTACTATCATTATTCTGAATTCTTTTTCAGGTAGACTGCCTATTTCCTCTTCATTTGTTAGGTCTGGTGGGTTTTTATCTTGCTCCTTCATCTGCTGTGTGTTTTTCTGTCCTTTCATTTTGCTTATCTTACTGTGTTTGGGGTCTCCTTTTTGCAGGCTGAAGGTTCATAGTTCCTGTTGTTTTTGGTGTCTGTCCCCAGTTGCTAAGGTTGGTTCAGTGTGTTATGTAGGCTTCCTGGTGGACGGGACTAGTGCCTGTGTTCTGGTGGATGCAGCTGGATCTTGTCTTTCTGGTGTGCAGTTTCATGTCTGGTAGTGTGTTTTGGGGTGTCTGTGGACTTATTATGATTTCAGGCAGCCTCCCTGCTAATGGGTGGAGTTGTGTTCCTGTCTTGCTAGTTGTGTGGCATAGGATGTCCAGCACTGTATCTTGCTGGTCGTTGAGTGAAGCTGGGTGCTGGTGTTGAGATGGAGATCTCTGGGATACTTTTACTGTTTGATATTATGTGGAGCTGGGAGGTCTCTTGTGGACCAGTGTCCTGAAGTTGGCTCTCCTCAGAGAGACAGTGTCCTGAAGTTGGCTCTCACCTCAGAGGCACAGCACTGACTCCTGGCTGGAGTCCCAAGAGCCTTTCATCCACATGGCTCAAAATAAAAGGGAGAAAAAATAGAAAGAGTGAAAGAGTATAACATAAAGTTATTAAAATAAAAATAATTATTAAGAAAAAAAATTTTTAAGTAAAAAAAGAAATGGACAGAACCCTAGGATGAATGGTGAAAGCAAAGCTATACAGACAAAATCTCTCACAGAAGCATACATGTACACACTCACAAAAAGAGAAAAATGGGAGAAAATAATATATCTTGCTCCAAAGTTCACCTCCTCAATTTGGAATGATTCGTTGTCTATTCATGTATCCCACAGATGCAGGGTACATCAATTTAACTGTGGATATTTAATCTGCTGCTCCTCAGGCTGCTGGGAGGGATTTCCCTTTCTCTTCTTTGTTCGCACCGCTCCCAGAGTACAGCTTTGGATTTGGCCCGGCCTCTGCATGTAGATCGCCTGAGGGTGTCTGTTCTTTGCTCAGACAGGACGGGGTTAAAGGAGCAGCTGATTCGGGGGCTCTGGATCACTCAGGCCAGGGAAAGGGAGGGGTACGGATGCGCGGTGAGCCTGAGGCGGCAGAGGCCGGTGTGACATTACAGCAGTCTGAGGCAAGCCGTACATTCTCCCAGGGAAGTTGTCCCTGTATCACGGGACTCTGCCAGTGGCGGGCTGCACAGGCTCCCGGAAGAGGGATGTGGATAGTGTCCTGTGCTCCCACACAGGGTTCTTGGTGGCGGCAGCAGCAGCCTTAGCATCTCATGCCCATCTCTGGGGTCCTCGCTGATAGCCGCGGCTCGTGCCCGTCTCTGGAGCTCCTTTAATCAGTGCTCTTAATCCCTTCTCCTCGCGCACCAGGAAACAAAGAGGGAAGAAAAAGTCTCTTGCGTCTTCAGCAGCTCCAGAATTTTTCCCGGACTCCTTCCCAGCTAGCCGTGGTGCACTATCCCCTTCAGGCTGTGTTCACGCCACCAACACCAGTCCTCTCCCTGTGATCCGACCAAAGGCTGAGCCTCAGCTTCCAGCTCCCGCCCTCCCCGGCGGGTGAGCAGGCAAGTCTCTCGGGATGGTTAGTGCTGGTTGGCACCGATCCTCTGTGTGGGAATCTCTCCACTTTGCCCTCTGAACCCTTGTTGCTGCTCTCTGCTCCACGGCAAAAAGCTTCCCCACTCTGCCACCCGCAGTCTCCGCCCATGAAGGGGCTTCCTAGTGTGTGGAAACCTTTCCTCTTTCACAACTCCCTCCCACTGGTGTAGGTCCCGTCCTTATTCTTTTGTCTCTGTTTTTTCTTTTTTCTTTTGCCCTAACCAGGTACGTGGGGGAGTTTCTTGCCTTTTGGGAGGTCTGAGGTCTTCTGCCAGTGTTCAGTGGGTGTTCTATAGGAGCAGTTCCACATGTAGATGTATTTCTGATGTAACTTTGGGGAGGAAGGTGCTCTCCACATCTTGCTTTTCCGTCATCTTCCTCAACTCCCCCTGCATTTATCTTTTTTACTTTTACTTCTAATTTAATTGTGTTTTGATTAGTGAATCTGCTCTTTATGACATTATTCTTTGAAATTTATTGACACTTGCTTTGTGACCGCATATGTCAGTAGGTTTTCTGAGTACTCCATATTTGTTTGAGAAAAATGTTTATGCTCTAATTTTTGAATGCACAATTTAATACATACCCCCATAGTTTAAAGTTATTAAAAATGTTTCTATTTTTGCTTGTTTCCTTCATCTACCAAAATATTGAAATTCAAATCTCTTGTTAGAGTACTGAATTAATATATTTGACTGATATTACATCATTTTTTGGTTTTTCGTGATTTAGAGCAATTTTTAGGTGTAAAGGTAAATATTCTGTACCAAAATCCTGCATAATGGGCTTTGGGGGGGGTTCCCCAAACCACCAAGCAATTCTTGAACACTAGTTGGGTGTCCTACAATTCAACTTAATTCTGACACAATTATGTGCCGATAGCACCAGATTCCACAGTTTAAGGGCTCAGTCCTTCAAGAATGCCCCACCACCACTTCAGACACCAGTCGAAAGTTCAGGTTGTCACCCATGCTTCCGACCAACTAGTTATGGATCAGAGGTTTTGACTACCCCCTCCTTGGGTTAGATTACTTGGCTAGAGTGGCTCACAGAACCCAAGAAAATAGTTTACATACATTTACTGCTCTACTATAAAAGGATATGAGAGGGCTTCCCTGGTGGCGCAGTGGTTGAGAGTCTGCCTGCCGATGCAGGGGACATGGGTTCGTGCTCCCGTCCGGGAAGATCCCCCATGCAGCTGAGAGACTGGGCCCATGAGCCATGGCCACTGAGCCTGCACGTCTGGAGCCTGTGCTCTGCAGCGGGAGAGGCCACAACAGTGAGAGGCCCGTGCACTGCAAAAATACAAACAAACAAACAAACAAAAAGGATATGATAAAGGATACAAATGAACATCCAAACAGAAGAAACGTACAGGGCAAGTTTTTTGGCAAAGGACATGGAGCTTCCATGCCATCTCTAGGAGTGCCTCTTCTTGTACCTCCAACTGTTCACCTACCTGGAAGACCTCCAAAACCCCAAACTACTGGGCTTTTTATAGTGGCTATATTTTCAGCCCATCTCTCTTCTCAAGAATATTGGAGGCAGGGCTGAAAATTCAAAGCTTCTAATCATGGCTTGGTCTTTTCTAGTAACCAGTCCTCAATCAGGAGCCCACCCAGAGTTGCCTCATTAAAACAAAAAACACTCTTATCACCCAGGAAATTACAAGGATTTCAGAAGCCCTGTGTCAGGACCCAGGGTCAAAGTGTAAGTATCAGAACAAAAGATGGACCTAGTGATTTTCAACATATAAATATCAAATCGACAAATAAATAAATACACACTTATACTTACATAAAAGGAAGGTCATCCTAAACCAGTGATGACAGTGACATCAACGGACGATTAAATTCTGTGCACCTAAGATCCAACTATGGAGAAGTTAGGACAAAGTAGTTTATTCTGTACTTGGCAATCATTGTCCCTCTTTCTCTCCTACCCACATTTCAAAATCTAGTATGTGTCTACACAGGATAAACTTCTAAACACCAACACCTATTTTTTTTGCAGTGGACCAAGGAATATATACTAGATTTCAAAGGAAAGGGAACAGGTACGCTGTGAAAGACCAACTAAGGTTAAGAACTTTTGATGATTTTTTAAATTTCATATCTTAGCTTTTCTTGTGTAGTCTTGAACAATTCAATAATAATAATGATTTCAACTATCATTTGGTGAATGTTAATTATATGACAGGCACTGTGGAAAACATATCACATACATTTTCTCATTAAATAGCCAAGGTGAATCTTTCAATAATACTTTTAATGGAATTATTAGTCCAATTTTGAAGTCGAAGAAACTGAACATCAGAAGGGTTAAGAAACATGCCCAAGTTTACAAAGCAAGTATATAGTAGCAGATGGATATGAAGCAATGCAGAATTCTTTAGTATATGCCACACATCTGTCCCAATTCAAAGATCCTTGCTGTATTATTTGTGAATCAAGTAATCAAACAGTGGGGGTAGAGAGAGAAAGAGAAGGAAGTGGAGAAGGATGAGGAAATAAAGGAAAAGATAAAGGGAAAAAAGAGGGACACAGGAATTCAGAACTACCAAGGCTAAAAAAGGTAGGTTAAAATGAAGAAGGTATATTTGGATTTCATCATGGAACACGTGCTTTACTTAGGAAGCTGAAGGGAAGTCCAAGAGCTCAGGTAATGGAATTGCTGCCCAGGTCACAGACACAAAGAAACACCATAGGCCAGCCAACACTCTAGGGGCAAGATGCACCTGACCTTACTGCCCTTTCTTCAGAGACTCTGAGAAGCTCTAATCACCAAGGTGGTACTTGTCAGCTGTTCCCTCCCTACCAAGTAACAGTATAATGACTGCAAAATGAAAGACTTCTCTCTCTAATAACATTCTAAGCAGACAAAGGCCATGAATTAGTGAAGATGTCATTGTGAAAGGGTTCAAAGAGAGGTGATGAGTCCTGGGACAGAATCATTTTTCATGACATTTCATGATCCTGAAGGCTTTTGAGGTTGCTACTTGCTTGGGGGTGTTCATTTCTGCTTGCAGGGCTGGAATGACTGCACAGGTGGGCATTTCTTCTGGCACAGCTGTGGTGGGCACTGAGAAGGTAGACATGGCTCCAGACACTTAGGAGGTGAGTGTGGCTCAAGAGACAGGTGGACACACAGGAGGTGGTAGGCAGGACTGTTTGCGCTTCTCCTGTCACTGATAGGACATCATTCCTGTGTCTTGGGGAATCAGAAAGAACCATACCTTCATCTCTCCTATCTCCAATAATCTACTTCGATCTTTTAATACCCCACTCTTGTATTTATGTTTATGTTTTCTTTCCTCCCTGTTTATAAATTCTGATCAACAAAATGGAAGATTCTGGCAAGACCCTTCTTTTTCTTTTGCCTGTGTATCAAGAAATTTCCATGATCTGAATAAATAAGAACAACATTATAAGGAATGCAGTAAAAATTTCTCAATTTCTGTCCAAACCTACAGAAAACATCTATCATAATTATGTCTCATGATATCAGTGGTGAAGGTTTCATTAGGTTGATATAGGCACAGAAAGAAATACTCTTCAGGGTCAATTGTCAACAGTAAGATTCCACCTGAAAGGGGCTCCTCTTCTAAGACACATGCTATTAAAACCACAGCAAGAGATATATTTTTTTAAGAGTTGTTGGACAAGGGAGAATTTCGTGTTTCTCACTCTCCTTTAATTTTAAGTTACAATTCTATTTTCTCATTCAGACTTCAAAACAATTCATCAAAATCAAGTCAAAATAATCCAACAGGGACTTTCCTAGAGTTAACCACTGCACTTTCCAGTGGTTAAGACTCCAAGCTTCCACTGCAGGGGGCCTGGGTTCGATCCTTGGTTGGGGACTAAGATCCCACACACCATGCAGTGTGACCGATGATAATAATAATGATAATCAAACAAAATTCTCCAGTCCTCATATTCTATTCAATGATACTTGCTACAACCCAATTAAATTCCGACACCTCTGAGACACATACCCTCTAGAAGGCATAAAGAAATCACACTCACCGGGGGCTTCTGGGAAGGTGGAAGAAGAGTAAGACACGGAGATCACCTTCCTCCCCACAAATACACCAGAAATACATCTACACGTGGAACAACTCCTACAGAACACCTGCTGAATGCTGGCAGAAGACCTCAGACCTCCCAAAAGACAAGAAACTACCCATGTACCTGGGTAGGGCAAAAGAAAAAAGAATAAACACAGACAAAAGGATAGGGACAGGACCTGCACCAGTGGGAGGGAGCTGTGAAGGAGGAAAGGTTTCCACACACTAGGAAGCCCCTTCGCGGGTGGAGAAGGCAGATGGTGGAGAGGGAAAGCTTCGGAGCCACAGAGGACACCACAGCAATAGGGGTGTGGAGGGCAAAGTGGAGAGATTCCCGCACAGAGGATCAGGGCCGACCAGCACTCACCAGCCCGAGAGGCTTGTCTGCTCACCCACCGGGGTGGGTAGGGCTGAGAGTTGAGGCTCGGGCTTCGGTCGGAGCACCGGCAGAGGACTGGGGTTGGCGGCGTGAACACAGCCTGCAGGGGGTTAGTGCGCCACGGCTAGCTGGGAGGGATTCCGAGGAAAAGTCTGGACCTGCCGAAGAAGCAAGAGACTTTTTCTTCCCTCTTTGTTTCCTGGTGCGCGAGGAGAGGGGATTAAGGGTGCTGCTTAAAGGACCTCCAGAAACGGGCACGAGCCGCGGCTACAAGCGTGGACCACAGAGACGGGCATGAGACACTAAGGCTGCTGCTGCCGCCACCAAGAACCCTGTGTGGGAGCACAGGTCACTATTCACACACCTCTTCCGGGGAGTCTGTGCAGCCCGCCACTGCCAGGGTCCCAGGATTCAGGGACAACTCCCCCGGGAGAATGCACGGTGCGCTTCAGGCTGGTGCAAAGTCACGCCGGCCTCTGCCACCGCAGGCTCGCCCTGCGCTCCATGCCTCTCCCTCCCCCCGGCCTGAGTGAGCCAGAGCCCCCGAATCAGCGGCTCCTTTAACCCGTCCTGTCTGAGCGAAGAACAGACGCCCTCCGGTGACCTACACGCAGAGGCGGGGCCAAATCCAAAGCTGAGCCCCTGTGAGCTGTGAGAACAAAGGAGAGAAAGGGAAATCTCTCCCAGCAGCCTCAGAAGAAGCGGATTAAAGCTGCACAATCAACTTGATGTACCCTGCATCTGTGGAATACATGAATAGACAACGAATCATCCCAAATTGAGGAGGTGGACTTTGAGAGCAAGATTTATGATTTTTTCCCCTTTTCCTCTTTCTGTGACTGTGTATGTGTACGCTTCTGTGTGAGATTTTGTCTGTATAGCTTTGCTTCCACCATTTGTCCTAGGGTTCTATCCGTTTGTTATTGTTTTTTAATTTTTTTTCCTAATAATTATTTTTTATTTTAATAACTTTATTTTATTTTACTTTATCTTATTTCTTTCCTTCTTTCCTTCCTTCCCTTCTTTAGACAATGAATCATCCCAAATTGAGGAGGTGGACTTTGAGAGCAAGATTTATAATTTTTTCCCCTTTTCCTCTTTTTGTGAGTGTGTATGCGTATGGTTCTGTATGAGATTTTGTCTGTATAGCTTTGTTTCCACCATTTGTCCTAGGGTTCTATCTGTCCGTTTTTTTTTTTTAATTTTTTTCTCTCAATAATTATTTTTTTATTTTAATAACTTTATTATATTTTACCTTACTTTACTTTATTTTACTTTGTCTTCTTTTTTTATTTTTTCTTCCTTCCCTCCTTCCTTCCTTCCTTCCTCCCTCCCTCTCTCCCTCCTCACCTTCTTTCTTTCTTTCTTTCTTTCTCTCTTTCTTTCTACTTCTACTAATTCTTTCTTTCTACTTTTTCTCCCTTTTATTATGAGCCGTGTGGATGAAAGGCTCTTGGGGCTGCAGCCAGGAGTCAGTGCTGTGCCTCTGAGGTGGGAGAGCCAACTTCAGGACACAAGTCCACAAGAGACCTCCCAGCTCCATATAACATCAAACAGTGAAAGTATCCCAGAGACCTCCATCTCAACACCAGCACCCAGCTTCACTCAACGACCAGCAAGCTACAGTGCTGGACATCCTATGCCACACAACTAGCAAGACAGGAACACAAACCCACCCATTAGCAGCGAGGCTGCCTAAAATCATAATAAGTCCACAGACACCCCAAAACACACCACCAGATGCAGACCTGCCCACCAGAGAAACAAGATCCAGCCTCATCCACCAGAACACAGGCACTAGTCCTCTCCACCAGGAAGCCTACACAACCCACTGAACCAACCTTAGTCACTGGAGACAGACACCAAAAACAACGGGAACTACAAACCTGCAGCCTGCAGAAAGGAGACCACAAACACAGTAAGATAAACAAAATGAGAAAACAGAAAAACACACAGCAGATGAAGGAGCAAGATAAAAACCCACCAGACCTAACAAAAGAAGATGAAATAGGCCGTCTACCTGAAAAAGAATTCAAAATAATGATAGTAAAGATGATCCAAAATCTTAGAAATAGAATAGACAAAATGCAAGAAACATTTAACAAGGATCTAGAAGAACTAAAGATGAAAAAAACAGCGATGAACAACACAATAAATGTAATGAAAAATACTCTAATTGGGATCAAAGCAGAATAACTGAGGCAGAAGAATGGATAAGTGACCTCGAAGATAAAATAGTAGAAATAGCTACTGCAGAGCAGAATAAAGGAAACAGAATGAAAACAACTGAGGACAGTCTCAGAGACTTCTCGGACAACACTAAACGCACCAACATTCGAATTATAGGGGTTCCAGAAGACGAAGAGAAAAAGAAAGAGACTGAGAAAATATTTGAAGAGATTATAGTTGAAAACTTCCCTAATATGGGAAAGGAAATAGTTAGTCAAGTTCAGGAAGCACAGAGAGTCCCATACAGGATAAATCCAAGGAGAAATATGCCAAGACACATATTAATCAAACTGTCAAAAATTAAATACAAAGAAAGTACATTAAAAGCAGTAAGGGAAAAATAACAAATAACATACAAGGGAATCCCCTTAAGGATAATAGCTGATCTGTCAGCAGAAACTCTGCAAGCCAGAAGTGACTGGCAGGACATATTTAAAATGATAAAGAAGAAAAATCTGCAACCAAAATTACTCTACCCAGCAAGGCTCTCATTCAGATTTGATGGAGAAATTAAAACCTTTACAGACAAGCAAAAGCTGTGAGAGTTCAGCACCACCAAAGCAGCTTTACAACAACTGCTAAAGGAACTTCTCCAGACAGGAAACACAAGAGAAGGAAAAGACCTACAATAACGAACCCAAAACAATTTAGAAAATGGGAATAGGAACACACATATCGATAATTACCTTAAATGTAAATGGACAAAATGCTCCCACCAAAAGACACAGATTGGCTGAATGGATGCAAAAACAAGACATATATTTGCTGTCTACAAGAGACTCACTTCAGACCTAGAGACACATACAGACAAAAGTAAGGGGACGGAAAAAGATATTTCATGCATATGGAAACCAAAAGAAAGCTGTTGTAGCAATTCTCATATCAGACAAAATAGACTTTAAAATAAAGACTATTATAAGAGACAAAGAAGGGCACTGCATAATGATCAAGGGATTGATCCAAGAAGAAGATATAAGAATTGTAAATATTTAGGCACCCAATATAGGAGCACCTCAATACATAAGGCAAATACTAACAGCCATAAAAGGGGAAATCGACAGTAACACATTCATAGTAGGGGACTTAAACACCCCACTTTCACCCATGGACAGATCATCCAAATGAAAATAATAAGGAAACACAAGCTTCAAATAATACATTAAACAGGATGGACTTAATTGATATTAATAAGACATTCCATCCAAAAACAACAGAATACATATTTTTCTCAAGTGCTCATGGAACATTCTCCAGGATAGATCATATCTTGGGTCACAAATCAAGCCTTGGTAAATTTAAGAAAATTGAAATGGTATCAAGTATGTTTTCCGACCACAACGCTATGAGACTAGATATCAATTACAGGAAAAGATCTGTAAAAAATACAAACACATGGAGGCTAAATAATACACTACTTAATAACGAAGTGATCACTGAAGAAATCAAAGAGGAAATAAAAAAATACCTAGAAACAAATGACAATGGAGACACGATGACCCAAAATCTATGGGATGCAGCAAAAGCAGTTCTACGAGGGAAGATAATAGCAATACAATCCTACCTTAAGAAACAGCAAACATCTCGAATAAACAACCTAAACTTGCACCTAAAGCAATTAGAAAAGAAGTACCAAAAAAAACCAAAGTTAGCAGAAGGAAAGAAATCATAAAAATCAGATCAGAAATAAAAAAAAGAAATGAAGGAAACAATAACAAAGATCAATAAAACTAAAAGCTTGTTGTTTGAGAAGATAAACAAAATTGATAAACCATTAGCCAGACTCATCAATAAAAAGAGGAAGAAGACTCAAATCAATAGAATTAGAAATGAAAAAGGAGAAGTAACAACTGACTGTGCAGAAATATAAAAGATAATGAGAGATTACTACAAGCAACTCTATGCCAATAAATAGGACAACCTGGAAGAAATGGACAAATTCTTAGAAATTCACAACCTGCCAAGACTGAATCAGGAACAAATAGAAAATATGAACAGACCAATCACAAGCACTAAAATTGAAACTGTGATTAAAAATCTTCCAACAAACAAAAGCCCAGGACCAGATGGCTTCACAGGTGAATTCTATCAAACATTTAGAGAAGAGGTAACACCTATCATTCTCAAACTCTTCCAAAATATAGCAGAGGGAGAAACACTCCCAAACTCATTCTACGAGGCCACCATCACCCTGATATCAAAACCAGACAAGGATGTCACAAAGAAAGAAAACTACAGGCCAATATCACTGATGAACATAGATGCAAAAATCCTCAACAAAATACTAGCAAACAGAATCCAACAGCACATTAAATGGATCATACACCATGATCAAGTGGGTTTCATTCCAGGAATGCAAGGATTCTTCAATATATGTAAATCAACGTGATACACCCTATTAACAAATAGAAGGAGAAAAACAATATGATCATCTCAATAAATGCAGAGAGAGCTTTCGACAAAATTCAACATCCATTTATAATAAAAACCCGGCAGAAAGTATGCATAGAGGGAACTTTCCTCAACATAATAAAGGCCATATATGACAAACCCACAGCCAACATCATCCTCAATGGTGAAAAACTGAAAGAATTTCCAGTAAGATCAGGAACAAGACAAGGTTGCCCACTCTTACCACTCTTATTCAACATAGTTTTGGAAGTTTTAGCCACAGCAATCAGAGAAGAAAAGGAAATGAAGGGAATCCAAATCGGAAAATAAGAAATAAAGCTGTCACTGTTTGCAGATGACATGATACTATATAGAGAGAATCCTAAAGATGCTACCAGAAAACCACTAGAGCTAATCATTGAATTTGGTAAAGTAGCAGGATACAAAATTAATGCACAGAAATCTCTGGCATTCCTATACACTAATGATGAAAAATCTGAAAGAGAAATTAAGAACACACTCCTATTTATCACTGCAACAAAAAGAATAAAATATCTAGGAATAAACCTACCTAAGGAGACAAAAGACCTGTAGGCAGAAATTATAAGACACTGATGAAAGAAATTTAAAATGATACAAATAGATGGAAAGATGTACCATGTTCTTTGATTGGAAGAATGAACATTGTGAAAATGACTTTACTACCCAAAGCAATCTACAGATTCAATGCAATCCCTATTAAACTACCACTGGCATTTTTCTCAGCATTAGAAGAAAAATTTCACAATTTGTATGGAAACACAAAAGACCCCGAATAGCCAAAGCAATATTGAGAACGAAAAACGGAGCTGGAGGAATCAGGCTCCCTGACTTCAGACTATACTCCAAAGCTACAGTAATTAAGACATTATGGTACTGGCACAAAAAACAGAAACATAGATCAATGGAACAGGATAGAAAGCCCATGCACATATGGTCACCTTATCTTTTATAAAGGAGGCAGGAATGTACAGTGGAGAAAGGACAGCCTCTTCAATAAGTGGTGGTAGGAAAACTGGACAGGTGCAAGTAAAAGTATGAGATTAGATCACTCCCTAACACCATACACAAAAATAAACTCAAAATAGATTAAAGACCTAAATGTAAGGCCAGAAACTGTCAAACTCTTAGAGGAAACCATAGGCAGAACACTCTATGACATAAATCACAGCAAGATCCTTTTTGACTCACCTCCTAGAGAAATTGAAATAAAAACAAAAATAAACAAATGGACCTAATGAAACTTCAAAGCTTTTGCACAGCAAAGGAAACCATAAACAAGACCAAAAGACAACCCTCAGAATAGGAGAAAATATTTGCAAATGAAGCAACTGACAAAGGATTAATCTCCAAAATTTATAAGCAGCTCATGCAGCTCAATAACAAAAAAACAAACAACCCTATCCAAAAATGGGCAGAAGACATAAATAGACATTTCTCCAAAGAAGATATACAGACTGCCAACAAACACGTGAATGAGTGCTCAACATCATTAATCATTAGAGAAATGCAAATCAAAACTACAATGAGATATCATCTCACACCAGTCAGAATGGCCATCATCAAAAAATCTAGTAACAATAAATGCTGGAGAGGGTGTGGAGAAAAGGGAACCCTCTTACACTGTTGGTGGGAATGTAAATTGATACAGCCACTGTGGAGAACATTATTGAGGTTCCTTAAAAAACTACAAATAGAACTACCATATGACTCAGCAATCTCACTACTGGGAATATACCCTGAGAAAACCATAATTCAAAAAGAGTCATGTACCAAAATGTTCATTGCAGCTCTATTTACAATTCCTCAGAGATGGAAACAACCTAAATGTCCATCATCTGGTAAATGGATAAAGAAGATGTGGCACATATATACAATGGAATATTACTCAGCCATAAAAAGAAATGAAATTGAGCTATTTGTAATGAGGTGGATAGACCTAGAGTCTGTCATACAGAGTGAAGTAAGTCAGAAAGACAAAGACAAATACCGTATGCTAACACATAGAATTTAACAGATTGGAATTTAAGAAAAAAAAATATCATGAAGAGTCTAGGTGTAAGACAGTAATAAAGACAGACCTACTAGAGAATGGACTTGTGGATATGTGGAGCTGGAAGGGTAAGCTGTGACAAAGCATGAGAGAGGCATGTACATATATACACTACCAAGCGTAAGGTAGATAGCTAGTGGGAATCTGCCTCATAGCACAGGGAGATTAGCTCAGTGCTTTGTGACCGCCTGGAGGGGTGGTGTAAGGAGGGTAGGAGGGAGGAAGACACAAGAGGGAAGAGATATGGGAACATATGTGTATGTATAACTGATTCACTTTGTTATAAAGCAGAAACTAGCACACAATTGTAAAGCAATTATACTCCAATAAAGATGTAAAAAAAATTTTAAAATAAATAAAAAGCATCTAAATAAAAAAATAAATGAAATAAAATTAAATGTTCAAGAAAAAGAAAGAAATCACACTCACCAAGTCTCCAAAGTACGTCTGCAGTCAAGGCCCGGTCGATGGCAGCCACACAGCAGAGAGCCCCATTACAGAGCCAGCTGCCCCACCAGGGAGAATCAGAAGAGCCCAAGATGGGGCTGGTCCAACTGTTTCACAACCAAAATGCAATCCATCTGAAATTCCAAACTGACTTGACATATTCCCTGAATTCTAAGAGTGTTCAACCTTAGTACCCTTATCATTAGGACAAGTATTCAGTGACTCACCTGAGAGCCTCTGTATCTGGAAGGAACAACCACTTGTAGCAGCTGAAAAATTTGGAGTGTACTCTAATTTGCCACCAACTGGCCACTTGAGAGATTTTGGATCCATCCCAGTTCATCTTTTGATGCCTTCCATTCAGCTCTGCATCTGGAAAGAGAGATGCTAAAGCTCATGAAGCCTGTCTACCTGGCTGCCCCCTCAACACTGCTCCCCCTTGTAACCCACTTAGCTTTGGTTTAAAGTCTGCTGGTTTCAAGATTTCTTTAATGATCACAAATGGATTTAGATGAGGTTGAATTTCTTCTGCTTAGCCTGCTGCACAATAATGGGCATAAGGACACCCTGGCAACATTGACCACCAGGACCCTTGTCTCTCTCATAAAAACTGTACCATCTGTACCTCACCCAGGATCTGCTGAAAATTCAAGACATTCTTCCATGAATTAGGTCTGTGAGGGGCTTAGTCTTTGGCTGGCATCATGTAGCAGATTTTCAGCCTATTTCACCCCAAACATGGTACAGTACTAACTTTTCATAGGACTTCTACAAGCTGACTTATTTCCATTTCTCCAAACTTTGAAGGGCAAACAGAGGTCACTTATTACTTCTCACCTCCTCTCATGGTATCTTCAAAAATTTCAGTCTGTTAATCTCATCATTTAGTTATTTCAAAGAACTATTAAATTCATGTATTTTTATTAACTAACCAATGGATTATTTTTAAATGCATTTTGGTTAACACAGAAACCTTTGATAATTGCTGTATATTATTCATTAGGTTATGAAAATTTTTGCATTATTATTAACTACCATTCACTTAAGAACTTCTTAACTATGAATTATTATTTTTTCATAATTATTATTAATGATCACAATTGTCAACATTGTTTCTAGTGATCACATAATTTGAGGGGACTAAATGTCATCTGTGGCAATGTCCATTTCCTCCATAAAATATCGTAGTGGATAAAACAGAAAATAGCAGGCAGATCCTCCAGAGCTGTTAGTTCTGGTCCTAGTCCTATTGCCAAGAATTGAGTATCCTTGGCCATCCATGCCCAGGGTCATCCTCTGAGCAACGGAGATGAAGTTCAGGGGAGACTGCACAGCAGTTTTTATTGACCCTGCTCAAGTCTCCAGGCCCCCTACACATTTTCTTCTTCCCACAGACCCTTCTATTTAGTTTATGTTTCCTTCCCCTTAAATTCCCATTTCTACCTAAACCTTAGGGGTTTCTCTTTTCAAGACTTATTGCAGAGTGAGATTCTGTCCCTTCAGCATTCTTACACTTTGCTGCCAGAACAAAGGCTAAAGCCCTTTCTTTTTAAAAGGTTTAGCTGTTTCTCATCTCTGTATGGATAAAGAAAGTATGAGCCAAAGTCATAAACATTCATTTATTGACTAGTTGACAAGCTTAAATCCCTGCTTTTTCACTCACCTATAGGCTAGTGAGAGAAACAGACCACAGCGCTGGTTACTAGAGTGACTGTCTTTCCCGGGATGACCACTAGCAGACCTCTGCCCTCTGCTTTCATTCTGGAGGGTGTGATTTTCCTGTTTTCATCTCACAACTCCTGCCGACCCCTCCAGCTCAGTGTGCGGTTGCAACTATTGCACAATAATAGGTTCCAACTAATTTCTCCCCAGGCACCAACTTGGAATTTGCTCTTATCAGCCTTTTTATTTTCTTACAGCTTGTATCCCACACTTAAAGAGGCATTTTATGAGGTCAAATTAGTCTGCAATAAGTCTTTGGAATGGACAGAGTCCCGACCAGCCAGTGCAGGCTGATCTAATTGTGGATCTGTGTGCACTAGAAATAGAACACAGAGTAAGAATATATGGAATTTAATAAAGTTTTTGACTGAAAGTGGACATGTTCCCATTTCCGTACATTTAACAATCAATTGGTTTAGCTAGGTTTTTGAGTAGGGTCTGGTATGACTCCACAGATCAATTTGGGAGAAAACTGACACGTTTACAACAGTGAGAACTTTAATTCATTTACATGTTTGTCACTCTTTTTCTCACCATGGAAACCTTACATAAATTTTGTTATATTTTTTCAATGTCCTTCACATATTGTTATATTATAATTGGAATTTTATTTTCTCTGTGTTTTTTCTAACATATAGGAAGATGATTTGTTTTGTTTCCTGATTTTGTATTTAGCACTTTTTTAATTGAAGTATAGTTGATATACAATATTGTTTGTTTCATTGTTAGTTTCAGGTGTACAGCAAAGTGATTCAGTTATACATATATTTTTTCTGATTCTTTCTCATTATAAGTTATTACAAGTTATTGAATATGGTTAGTTATCTATGCTTTAGAGTAAATCCTTGTTGTTTATCTGTTTTATATATAGTGGTGTGTATATGTTAAGCCCATACTCCTAATTTATCCCCCCCTCTCTTTTCCATTTGGTAACCATAAATTTGTTTGCAATGTCTGTGAGTCTGTTTCTGTTCTATAAATAAGTTCATTTATATTATCTTTTAGATTCTACACATAAGTGATATTACATGTGTTTGTCTTTCTCTGTCTGGCTTGCTTCACTCAGTATGATAATCTCTAGGTCCATCCAAGTTGCTGAAAATGGCATTCTTTCTTTCTTTCTATGGCTTTATATATATATATATATATATATATATATATAATCTCACATCTTTATCCATTCATCTGTGGATGAACACTTAGGTTGCTTCCATGTTTTCGCTATTGTAAATAATGCTTCTGTAAACACTGGGATGCATGTATCTTTTTGAATTAGAGTTTTCACCAAATATATGCCCAGGAATGGGATTGCTGGATCAAATGGTAGCTCTATTTTTAGTTTTCTAAGTGACCTCCATACTGTTCTCCTTAGTGGCTGCACCAATTTACATTCACACCAACAGTCTAGGATGGTTCCCTTTTTCCCCACATCCTCTCCAACATTTATTATTTGTAGACTTTTTGATGATGGCCATTCTGACCTGTGTGAAGTGATACCTCATTGTAGTTATGATTTGCATGTCTCTAATAATTAGCGACATTGAGCATCTTTTCATGTGCCTGTTGGTCATCTGTATATCTCTTTGGAGAAATGTCTACTTAGGTGTTCAGCCCATTTTTTGATTGGGTTTTTTGTTTTCTCAATATTGAGTTATATGTGCTGCTTGTATATTTTGTAAATTAACTCCATGTTGGTCTCATCATTTGCAAATATTTTCTCCCAGTCCAGAGGGTTTTTTTCATTTTGTATATGGTTTCCTTTGCTGTGCAAAAGCTTTTAAGTTTAATTGTCTCATTTGTTTATTTTTGTTTTTATTTCTATTGCTTTGGGAGACTGACCTAAGAAAATATTGCTACAATTTATATCAGAGAATGTCTTTCCTATGTTCTCTTCTAGGAGTTTTATGGTGTCGTGTCTTATATTTAAGTCTCTAAGCCATTTTGAGTTTATTTTTGTGTGTGGTGTGAGGGTGTATTCTAACTTCATTGCTTTACATGAGGCTATCTAGCTTTCCTGACACCACTTGCTGAAGAGATTGCCTTTTCTTCATTGTATATTCTTGCCTCCCTTGTCAATGATTATTTGACCATAGGTGTGTGGGTTTACTTCTGGGCTCTTTATTCTGTTCCATTGATCTATATGTCTGTTTTTGTGCCAATACTGAGCTGTTTTGAATATTGTAACTTTGTAGTATTGTCTGAAGTCTGGGAAGGTTATGCCTACAGCTTTGTTCTTTTTCCTCATGACTGCTTTAGGAATTCTGGGTCTTTTGTGGTTCCACATAAATTTTAGGATTATTTGTTCTCATACTGTGAAAACTGCAATGTACAATTTGATAGGGGTATCATTAAATCTGTAGATTACTTTGGGTAATATGGCCATTTGAACAATATTAATTCTTCCAATCCAAGAGCATGGGACACATTTCCAAACTACCTATTGGACATCTATTGAATTTCTTGATCCCACTTAAGATTTTCTGAGAGGTGGGAGAAGAATAAAAAGAAATAAGGTAGGTTTCAGTAGTGGGTTTCAGTTCATGTTGGGCTTTGTAGATCACTGTAGACTCTTGACTGTTACTCTGATTTATGTGAGGGGTTTGACCCAAAGAAATGACATAATCTTTGAGAAATTGACTTAGTGGTGAGCACTTGTTGTTGGAGCAAGAATGAAAGCAGGAAGATGATAAGGAGACAATTGAAATAATCAGATATTCAAGTACTTTCAAGCAGGGTCACAGCAACGGAAAAGGTAAAAGAGGTCACATATAGCAATGGACAATTAGACAATAAAATTTTAAATTGCCGTTTATAATAGCTTCAAAAATAAATACTGGGGGAGACCTTCAAGATGGCGGAGGAGTTAGACGTGGAGATCACCTTCCTCCCAACAAATACATCAGACATACATCTATATGTGGAACAACTCCTACAAAACACCTACTGAATACTGGCAGGGGACTTGCGACTTCCAAAAGGCAAGAAACTCCCCCACGAAACTGGGTAGGGCAAAAGAAAAAACAGAGACAAAAGTATAGGAATGGGACCTGCACCTCGGGGAGGGAGCTGTGAAGGAGGAAGTTTCCACACACTAGGAAGCCCCTTTACTGATGGAGACGGGGTTGGCGGTGGGGAAGCTTCGGAGCCATGGAGGAGAGCACAGCAGCCGGGCTACAGAGAACAAGGCAGAGATATTCTTGCATGGAGGATCACTACCAACCAGCACTCACCAACCTGAGAGGCTTGTCTGCTCACTGGCCAAGACGGGTGGGGGCTGGGAGCTGAGGCTCTGCCTTCGGAGGTCAGATCCCAGGGAGAGGACTGAGGTTGCCTGAATGAACACAGCCTGGAGTGGGCTAGTGCACCACAGTGGGCTGGGAGGGAGTCTGGGGGAAACTCTGGAACTGTCTGAGAGGCAAGAGACCATTGTTTCAGGGTGTGTGAGGAGAGGGGATTCAGAACACCACCTGGGCAAGCTCCAGAGATGGGCACGAGCCAAGCCAAGGTTATTAGCATGGACGCCAGAGATGGGCATGAAATGCTAAGGCTGCTGCTGCCGCCACCAAGAAGCCTGTGTGCAAGCACAGGTAACCATCCACACCACCCCTCCAGGGAGCCTGTGCAGCCCGCCACTGCCAGGGTCGCATGATCCAGGGACAACTTCCCAGGGAGAACCCACAGTGCACCTCAATGCTGTTACAATGTTACACATGCCTCTGCCATCACCGGCTCCCCCTGAATCCCATACCCCTCATTCCCCATGGCCTAAGTGAGTCAGAGCCCTGTAATCAGCTGCTCCTTTAACCCCATCCTGTCAGGGCGGGAACAGACTTCCTCAGGTGATCTACAGACTGAGGTGGGGCTAATCCAAAACTGAACCCCAGGAACTGTGTGAACTGAGAAGAGAAAGGGAAATTTTTTCCAGCAACCTCAGGAGCAGCAGATTAAATCTCCACAATCAACTTCATGTACCCTGCACCTCTGGAATACTGGAACAGACAATGAATCATCCCAAAATTGAGGTGGTGGTCTTAGGGAGCAACTGTAGACTTCGGTTTGCTGTACACCACTGTCTAGCTTCTGACTTTAAGTTTCTCTTAGTTTAGTATTTAGAGTTTATTATCATTGGTAGATTTGTCTTTTGATTTGGTTGCTCTCTTAAAATTTTTATATATATACACATTTTATTTTCATTTTTCTCTTTTTGTGAGTGTATATGAGTATGCTTCTTTTGTGATTTTGTCTTTATAGCTTTGTTTTTAGTATTTATCCTACGGTTCTGTCTGAACTTTTTTTTTTGTATATTTGTCTTAATTTTTAGTATAGTTTTTAGTGCTTGTTATCACTGGTGGATTTGTATTTTGGTTTGGTTGCTCTCTTCTTTCTTTCTTTACCTTTTCTTTTTATCTTTATTTTTAATAATTTTTTTATTTTAAAAAATTTATTTCTTTTTATTTTATATTTTTCTTTCCTTCTTTCTTTCTTTTTTCATCCCTTTTCTCCTGAACTGTATGGCTGAGAGGGTTTTGGCACTCTGGCAAGGTGTCAGGCCTGTGTCTCTGAGGTGGGAGAGCGGAGGTCAGTACATTGGTCCACAAGACACCTCTGAGATCCATGTACTATCAAACAAAAAAAACTCTCCAAGAGATCTCCATCTCAAAGCTAAGACCCAGCTCCACTCAACAGCCAGAAAGCTACAGTGCTGGACACCCTATGCCAAGCAAATAGCAGCACAGGAACACAACCCCACCAATAGCAGAGGGGCTGCCATAAATCATAATAAGGTCACAGACACCCCAAAACACACCACCAAATATGGTCCTGCCCACCAGAAAGACAAGATCCAGCCTCATCCACCAGAACACAGCACCAATCCCCTCCACAAGGAAGCCTACACAACACACTGAACAAACATTACCCACTGGGGGTAGACACCAAAAACAATGGGAACTATGAACCTGCTGCTTGTGAAAGCAAGATGCCAAACACAGTAAGTTAAGCAAAATGAGAAGACAGAGAAACACACAGGAGAAAAAGGAGTAAGGTAAAAAGCCACCAGACCAAACAAATGAAGAGGAAATAGGCAGTCTACCTGACAAAGAATTCAGAGTAATGATAGTAAAGATGATATAAAATCTTGGAAATAGAATGGAGAAAATACAAGAAACAGTTAACAAGGACCTAGAAGAACTAAACAGCAAACAAACAATGATGAACAACACAAAAAATGAAATTTTAAATTCTCTAGAACGAGTCAATAGCACAATAACTAAAGCAGAAGAATGGACAGGTGATCTGGAAGAAAAAATAGTGGAAATAGCTACTGCAGAGCAGAATAAAAAAGAAAGAATGAAAAGAATTGAGGACAGTCTCAGAGACTTATGGAACAACAGTAAATGCAACAACATTCAAATTATAGGGGTCACAGAAGAAGAAGAGAAAAGGAAACAGACTGAGAAAATATTAGAAGAGATTACAGCTGAAAACTTCCCTAATATGGGAAAGGAAATAGTCAATCAAGTCCAGGAAGTGCTGAGAGTCCCATAAAGGAAAAATCCAAGGAGAAACACGCCAAGACACATATTAATCAAACTATCAAAAATTAAACACAAGTCTCAGAGACCTCTGGGACAACATTAAACGCACCAACATTCGAATTATAGAAGAAGAAGAAGAAGAGAAAAAGAAAGGGACTGAGAAAATATTTGAAGAGATTATAGTTGAAAACTTCCCTAACATGGGAAAGGAAATAGTTAATCAAGTCCAGGAAGCACAGAGAGTCCCATACAAGATAAATACAAGGAGAAATACGCCAAGACACATATTAATCAAACTGTAAAAAATTAAATACAAAGAAAGCATATTAAAAGCAGCAAGGGAAAAACAACAAATAACACATAAGGGAATCCCCATAAGGTTAACAGCTGATCTCTCAGCAGAAACCCTACAAGCCAGAAGGGAGAGGCAGGACATACTGAAAGTGATGAAGGAGAAAAACATGCAGCCAAGACTACTCTACCCAGCAAGGATCTCATTCAGATTTGATGGAGAAATTAAAACCTTTACAGACAAGCAAAAGCTGAGAGAGTTCAGCACCACCAAACCAGCTTTACAACAAATGCTAAAGGATCTTTTTTAGGCAAGAAACACAAGAGAAGGAAAAGACCTATAATAACGAACCCAAAACAATTTAGAAAATGGGAATAGGAACATACATATCGATAATTACCTTAAATGTAAATGGACTAAATGCTCCCACCAAAAGACACAGATTAGCTGAATGGATACAAAAACAAGACCCTTATATATGCTGTCTACAAGAGACACACTTCAGACCTAGAGACACATACAGACTGAAAGTAAGGGGATGGAAAAAGATATTCCATGCAAATGGAAACCAAAAGAAAGCTGGAGTAGCAATTCTCATATCAGACAAAATAGACTTTAAAATAAGGACTATTAAAAGACACAAAGAAGGACACTACATAATGATCAAGGGATCGATCCAAGAAGAAGATATAACAATTGTAAATATTTATGCACCCAACATAGGAGCATCTCAATACATAAGGCAAATACTAACAGCCATAAAAGGGGAAATCGACAGTAACACATTCATAGTAGGGGACTTAAACACCCCACTTTCACCCATGGACAGATCATCCAAAATGAAAATAAATAAGGAAACACAAGCTTTAAATGATACATTAAACAAGATGGACTTAATTGATATTTATAGGACACTCCATCCAAAAACAACAGAATACACATTTTTCTCAAGTGCTCATGGAACATTCTCCAGGATAGATCATATCTTAGGTAACAAATCAAGCCTTGGTAAATTTAAGAAAATTGAAATTGTATCAAGTATCTTTTCTGACCACAACGCCATGAGACTAGATATCAATTACAGGAAAAGATCTGTAAAAAATACAAACACATGGAGGCTAAACAATACACTACTTAATAATGAAGTGATCACTGAAGAAATCAAAGAGGAAATAAAAAAATACCTAGAAACAAATGACAATGGAGACACAACGACCCAAAACCTGTGGGATGCAGCAAAAGCAGTTCTAAGGGGGAAGTTTATAACAATACAAGCCCACCTTAAGAAGCAGGAAACATCTCGAATAAACAACCTAACCTTGCACCTCAAGCAATTAGAGAAAGAAGAACAAAAAAACCCCAAAGCTAGCAGAAGGAAAGAAATCATAAAAATCAGATCAGAAATAAATGAAAAAGAAATGAAGGAAACAATAGCAAAGATCAATAAAAGCAAAAGCTGGTTCTTTGAGAAGATAAACAAAATAGATAAACCACTAGCCAGACTCATCAAGAAAAAAAAGGGAGAAGACTCAAATCAATAGAATTAGAAATGAAAAAGGAGAGGTAACAACTGACACTGCAGAGATAAAAGAGATCATGAGAGATTACTACAAGCAACTCTATGCCAATAAAATGGACAATCTGGAAGAAATGGACAAATTCTTAGAAATGCACAACCTTCCAAGACTGAATCAGGAAGAAATAGAAAATATGAACAGACCAATCACAAGCACTGAAATTGAAACTGTGATTAAAAACCTTCCAACAAAGAAAAGCCCAGGACCAGATGGCTTTACAGGTGAATTCTATCAAACATTTAGAGAAGAGCTAACACCTATCCTTCTCAAACTCTTCCAAAATATAGCAGAGGGAGGACCACTCCCAAACTCCTTCTACGAGGCCACCATCACCTTGATACCAAAACCAGACAAGGATGTCACAAAGAAAGAAAACTACAGGCCAATATCACTGATGAACATAGATGCAAAAATCCTCAACAAAATACTAGCAAACAGAATCCAACAGCACATTAAAAGGATCATACACCATAATCAAGTGGGGTTTATTCCAGGAATGCAAGGATTCTTCAATATACGCAAATCTATCAATGTGATAAACCATATTAACAAATTGAAGGAGAAAACCCATATGATCATCTCAATAGATGCAGAGAAAGCTTTTGACAAAATTCAACACCCATTTATGATAAAAACCCTGCAGAAAGTAGGCATAGAGGGAACTTTCCTCAACATAATAAAGGCCATATATGACAAGCCCACAGCAAACATCATCCTCAATGGTGAGAAACTGAAAGCATTTCCACTAAGATCAGGAACAAGACAAGGTTGCCCACTCTCACCACTATTATTCAACATTGTTTTGGAAGTTTTAGCCACAGCAATCAGAGAAGAAAAGGAAATAAAAGGAATCCAAATCGGAAAAGAAGAAGTAAAGCTGTCACTGTTTGCAGATGACATGATCCTATACATAGAGAACCCTAAAGATGCTACCAGAAAACTACTAGAGCTAATCAATGAATTTGGTAAAGTGGCAGGATACAAAATTAATGCACAGAAATCTCTGGCATTCCTATATACTAATGATGAAAAATCTGAAAGTGAAATCAAGAAAACACTCCCATTTACCATTGCAACAAAAAGAATAAAATATCTAGGAATAAACCTACCTAAGGAGACCAAAGACCTGTATGCAGAAAATTATAAGACACTGATGAAAGAAATTAAAGATGATACAAATAGATGGAGAGATATACCATATTCTTGGATTGGAAGAATCAACATTGTGAAAATGACTCTACTACCCAAAGCAATCTATAGATTCAATGCAATCCCTATCAAACTACCACTGGCATTTTTCACAGAACTAGAACAAAAAATTTCACAATTTGTATGGAAACACAAAAGACCCCGAATAGCCAAAGCAATCTTGAGAACGAAAGAAGGAACTGGAGGAATCAGGCTCCCTGACTTCAGACTATACTACAAAGCTACAGTTATCAAGACGGTATGGTACTGGCACAAAAACAGAAAGATAGATCAATGGAACAGGATAGAAAGCCCAGAGATAAACCCATGCACATATGGACACCTTATCTTTGATAAAGGTGGCAGTAATGTACAATGGAGAAAGGACAGCCTCTTCAATAAGTGGTGCTGGGAAAACTGGACAGGTACATGTAAAAGTATGAGATTAGATCACTCCCTAACACCATACACAAAAATAAGCTCAAAATGGATTAAAGACCTAAATGTAAGGCCAGAAACTATCAAACTCTTAGAGGAAAACATAGGCAGAACACTCTATGAAATAAATCACAGCAAGATCCTTTCTGACCCACCTCCTAGAGTAATGGAAATAAAAACAAAAATAAACAAATGGGACCTAATGAAACTTCAAAGCTTTTGCACAGCAAAGGAAACCATAAACAGGACCAAAAGACAACCCTCAGAATGGGAGAAAATATTTGCAAATGAAGCAACCGACAAAGGATTAATCTCCAAAATTTACAAGCAGCTCATGCAGCTCAATAACAAGAAAACAAACAACCCAATCCAAAAATGGGCAGAAGACCTAAATAGACATTTCTCCAAAGAAGATATACAGACTGCCAACAAACACATGAAAGAATGCTCAACATCATTAATCATTAGAGAAATGCAAATCAAAACTACAATGAGATATCATCTCACACCAGTCAGAATGGCCATCATCAAAAAATCTAGAAACAATAAATGCTGGAGAGGGTGTGGAGAAAAGGGAACCCTCTTGCACTGCTGGTGGGAATGTGAATTGGTTCAGCCACTATGGAGAACAGTATGGAGGTTCCTTAAAAAACTACAAATAGAACTACCATATGACCCAGCAATCCCACTACTGGGCATATACCCTGAGAAAACCAAAATTCAAAAAGAGTCATGTACCAAAATGTTCATTGCAGCTCTATTTACAATAGCCCGGAGATGGAAACAACCTAAGTGCCCGTCATCGGATGAATGGATAAAGAAGATGTGGCACATATATACAATGGAATATTACTCAGCCATAAAAAGAAACGAAATTGAGCTATTTGTAATGAGGTGGATAGACCTAGAGTCTGTCATACAGAGTGAAGTAAGTCAGAAAGAAAAAGACAAATACCGTATGCTAACACATATATATGGAATTTAAGAAAAAAAATGTCATGAAGAACATAGGGGTAAAGCAGGAATAAAGACGCAGACCTCCTAGAGAACGGACTTGAGGTTATGGGGAGGGGGAAGGGTGAGCTGTGACAGGGCGAGAGAGAGTCATGGGCATATACACACTAACAAACGTAGTAAGGTAGATAGCTAGTGGGAAGCAGCCGCATGGCACAGGGATATTGGCTCGGTGCTTTGTGACAGCCTGGAGGGGTGGGATAGGGAGGGTGGGAGGGAGGGAGACGCAACAGGGAAGACATATGGGAACATATGTTTATGTATGACTGATTCACTTTGTTATAAAGCAGAAACTAACACACCATTGTAAAGCAATTATACCCCAATAAAGATGTTTAAAAAAAAAATTAAACACAAAGAAAAGGTATTAAAAGCAGCAAGGGAAAAAACAACAAATAACATACAAGGGAATCCCCATAAGGTTAACAGCTGACCTTTCAGCAGAATTGCTACAAGCCAGACAGGAGTGGTAAGATATATTTAAAGTGATGAAAAAGAAAACCTACAACCAAGATTACTCTACCCAGCAAGGATCTCATTCAGATTTGTGGGAGAAATTAAAACCTTTACAGAAAAGCAAAAGCTAAGAGAATTCAGTGCCACAAAACCAGCTTTATAACAAATGCTATGGAACTTCTCTAGGCAGGAAACACAAGAGAAGGAAAAGACCTACAATAACAAACCCAAAATAATTAAGCAAATGGTAATAGAAACATACATATCATTAATTACCATAAAGGAAAAATGGATTAAATGCTCCAACCAAAAGACACAGACTGGCTGAATGGATACAAATATATATATATATATGCTGTCCACAAGAGACCCACTTCAGACCTAAGGACACATACAGACTGAAAGTTAGGGGATGGAAAAATATTTCATGCAAATGGAAATCAAAAGAAGGCTGGAGTAGCAATTCTCATATCAGACAAAATATACTTTAAAATAAAGACTATTACAAGAGACAAAGAAAGACACTACATAATGATCAAGGGATCAAACCAAGAAGATATAACAATTGTAAATAATTATGCACCCAATGAAGGAGCACCTCAATACATAAGACAAATGCTAACAGCCATAAAAGGGGAAATCGACACAAGCACAATAAGAGTAGGGGACGTTAACACCCCACTTTCACCAAAGAACAGATCATCCAAAATGAAAAAAGTAAGGAAACTCAAGCTTTAAATGATACACTAAACAATATGGACTTAATTGATGTTTATAGGATATTCCATCCAAGAAAAAAGAATACACTTTCTTCTCTAGTGCTTATGGAACATTCTCCAGGATAGATCATATTGTGGGTAACAAAGCAAGTCTTGGTAAATTTAGGAAAATTTAAATCATAACAAGTATCTTTTCCGACCACAATGCAATGAGATTAGATATCAATTACAGGAAGAAATCTGTTAAAAAAAATACAAACATGTGGTGGCTAAACAATACACTACTTAACCAAGAGATTGATGAAGAAATCAAAGAGGAAACCAAAAAATACCTAGAAACAAATGACAATGAGAACACAACAACCCAAAACCTATGGGATGCAGTAAAAGCAGTTTTAAGAGGGAAGTTTATAGCAATACAATCCTACCTCAATAAACAAGAAACATCTCAAATAAACAACTAACGTACACCTGAAGCAATTAGAGAAAGAAGAACAAAAGAAACCCCCAAACTGAGAAGAAGGAAAGAAATCATAAAGATCCAAGCAGAAAGAAATGAAAAATAAATGAAAAAAACGAAAACAAACATCAATAACACTAAAAGCTAGTTCCTTGAGAAGAAAAATACAATTGACAAACCATTAGGCAAACTCATAAAGAAAAAAAGGGAGAAGACTCAAATCGATAGAATTAGAAATGAAAAAGGAAAAGTAACACCTGCATTGCAGAAATACAAAGGATCATGAGAGATTACTGCAAGCAACTCTATGCCAATAAAAAGGAAAACCTGGAAGAAATGGATAAATTCTTAGAAAAGCACAATCTTCTGAGGCCGAACCAGGAAGAAATAGAAAATAAAAACAGACAAAATGCAAGAACTGAAATTGAGACTGTCATTAAAAATCTTCCAACAAACAAAAGCTCAGGACCAGACGGCTTCACAGGCGAATTCTATCAAACATTTAGAAAAGAGCTAACACCTATCCTTCTCTAACTCTTCCAAAATATAACAGAGGAAGGAACCCTCCCAAATCATTCTACGAGGCCAACATCACCCTGGTACCAAAACCAGACAAGGATGTCACAAAGAAAGAAAACTACAGGCCAATATTACTGATGAACATAGATGCAAAAATCCTCAACAAAATACTAGCAAACAGAATCCAAGAGCACATTAAAAGGATCATACACCATGTTGAAGTGGGTTTTAGCTCAGGAATGCAAGGATTCTTCGATATATGCAAATCCATCAATGTGATACCACATATTAACAAGTTGAAGGGGAAAAAACATATGATCATTTCAATAGATGCCGAAAAAGCTTTCAACAAAATTCAACAGCTACTTATGACAAAACCCCCCCAGAAAATAGGTATATAGGGAACTTACCTCAAGATAATAAAGGCCACATATGACAAACTCACAGCTAACATCGTTCTCAATGGTGAAACTCTGAAAGCATTTCCACTTAGATCAGCAACAAGACAATGTTGTCCACTCTAACCACTATTGTTCAACATAGTTTTGGAAATTTTAGCCACAGCAAACAGAGAAGAAGAAGAAATAAAAAGATTACAAATCAGAAAAGAAGAACTAAAGCTGTCACTGATGCACATGACATGATATTATACATAGAGAATCCTAAAGAAGCTACCAGAAAACTATTAGAGCTTATCAATGAATTTGGTAAAGTAGCAGGATACAGAATTAATGCACAGTAATTTCTTGCATTCCTATATAGTAATGATGAATATTCTGAAAGAGAATTAAAGAAACACTCCAATTTACCATTACAACAAAAAGAGTAACATACCTAGGAATAAACCTACCTAAGGAGACAAAAACCTGTATGCCAAAATCTATAAGACACTGATGAAAGAAATTAAAGATGATACAAACAGATGGAGATATATATCATGTTCTTGGATTGGAAGATTAACATTATGAAAATGACTATACTACCCAAAGCAACCTACAGATTCAATGAAATCCCGATCAAACAACCAGGGGCATTTTCACAGAACTAGAACAAAAAATTTCACAATTTGTATGGAAACACAAAAGACCCAGAATACCCAAAACAATCTTGAGGAAGAAAAACAAATCTGGAGGAATCATACTCCCTGACTTCAGACTACACTATAAAACTACAGTAATCAAGACATTATGGTACATGCACAAAAACAGAAATATAGATCAATGGAACAGGATAGAAAGCCCAGAGATAAAACCATGCACAAATTATTTTTTAACTTCTTTATTGGAGTATAATTGCTTTACAATGGTTTGTTAGTTTCTGCTTTATAACAAAGTGAATCAGTTATACATATACATATGTTCCCATATCTCTTCCCTCTTGCATATCCCTCTCTCCCACCCTCCCTATCCCACCCCTCTAGATGGTCACAAAGCACCGAGCTAATCTCCCTGTGCTATGAGGCTGCTGCTTCCCACTAGCTATCTATTTTACG
Organism: Leucopleurus acutus; assembly: GCF_964270905.1. NCBI lineage: Eukaryota > Metazoa > Chordata > Mammalia > Artiodactyla > Delphinidae > Leucopleurus > Leucopleurus acutus. Next base: position 82,550,267 of record NC_139143.1, on the reverse strand, counting down.
TTTGGTAGTTTATATATGTCCATACCACTCTCTCACTTTGCTTACCCTTCCCCCTCCCCATACCCTCAAGTCCATTCTCTAGTAGGTCTGTGTCTTTATTCCTGTCTTACCCCTAGGTTCTTCATGACCTTTTTAAAAAAAAAAAACTCTTAGAGGAAAACATAGGCAGAACACTCTATGAAATAAATCACAGCAAGATCCTTTTAGACCCACCTCCTAGAGAAATGGAAATAAAAACAAAAATAAACAAATGGGACCTAATGAAACTTTAAAGCTTTTGCACAGCAAAGGAAACCATAAACAAGACCAAAAGACAACCCTCCAAATGAGAGAATATATTTGCTAATGAAGCAACTGACAAAGGATTAATCTCCAAAATTTACAAGCAGCTCATGCAACTCAATAACAAAAGAAACAAACAACCCAATCCAAAAATGGGCAGAAGACCTAAATAGAGATTTCTCCAAAGAAGATATACGGATTGCCAACAAACACATGACAGAATGCACAGCATCATTAATCACTAGAGAAATGCAAATCAAAACTACAATGAGATATCATCTCACACCAGTTAGTATGGCCATCATCAAAAAATCTAGAAACAATAAAGGCTGGAGAAGATGTGGAGAAAATTGAACCCTCCTGCACTGTTGGTGGGAATGTAAAGTGATACAGCCGCCATGGAGAACAGTATGGAGGTTCCTTAAAAGACTACAAATAGAGCTACCCTACGACCCAGCCATCCCACTACTGGGCATATACCCTGAGAAAACCATAATTCAAAGAGTCATGTACCAAAATGTTCATTGCAGCTCTATTTACAATAGGCAGGACATGGAAGCAACCTTAGTATCCATCAACAGTTGAATGGATAAAGAAGATGTAGCACATATATACAATGGAATATTACTCAGCCATAAAAAATAACGAAATTGAGTTATTTGTAGTAAGGTGGATGGACCTAGAGTCTGTCATACAGAATGAAGTAAGTCAGAAAGAGAAAAACAAATACCATATGCTAACACACATATATGGAATTATTTTTGATAAAGGAGGCAAGAATATACAATGGAGAAAAGACAGCTTCTTCAATAAGTGGTGCTGGGGAAACTGGACAGCTACATGTGAAAGAATGAAATTAGAAAACTCCCTAACTCCATACACAAAAATAAACTCAAAATGGATTAAACACCTAAGTGTAATGTCAGACACTATGAAATCCTTAAAACAAAACCTAGGCAGAACACTCTATGACATAAAGCACAGCACGAAACTTTTTGACTCACCTCCTAGAGAAATGGAAATAAAAGCAAAAATAAATGGGACCTAATGAAATTTAAAATCTTTTTCACTGCAAAGCAAACCATAAACAAGATGAAAAGACAACCCTCAGAATGGGAGAAAATATTTGCCAATGAAGCACCTGACAAAGGATTAATCTCCAAATTTTACAAGCGGCTCATGCAGCTCAATATCAAGAAAACAAACAACCCAATCCAAAAATGGGCAGAGGACCTAAATAGACACTTCTCCAAAGAAGATATACAGATTGCCAACAAACACATGAAAGGATGCTCAGCATCGTTAATCATTAGATAAAAGCAAATCAAAACTACAATGAAGTATCACCTCACACCAGTCAGAATGGCCATCATCAAATAATCTACAAACAACAAATACAGAGAGGGTGTGGAGAAAATGAACACTCTTGCACTCTTGGTGGGAATGTAAATTGATACAGCCACTATGGAGAACAGTTTAGAAGTTCCTTTAAAAACTAAAAGTAGAACGACCATACAACCCAGCAATCCCACTACTGGGCACATACACTGAGAAAACCATAATTCAAAAAGATTCATGTACCACAATATTCAGTGCAGCACTATTTACAATAGCCAGGACATGGAAGCAACCTAAGTGTCCATCAACAGAAGAATGGATAAAGAAGATGTGGCACATATATACAATGGAATTTTACTCGGCCATAGTTAGGTGGATGGACCTAGGGAGTGTCATACACAGTGAAGTAAGTCAGAAAGAGAAGAATAAATACTGTATACTAACACATATATATGTGGAATCTAAAAAAAATGGTTCTGAAGAACCTAGGGGCAGGACAGGAATAAAGACCCAGACGTAGGGAATGGACTGAGGACATGGGGAGAGGGAAGGGTAAGATGGGACGAAGTGAGAGAGTGGCATGGACTTATATATACTACCAAATGTAAAATAGACAGCTAGTGAGAAGCAGCCACATAGCAGAGGGAAATCAGCTCAGTGCTTTGTCACTACCTAAAGGGGTGGGATATAGAGGGTGGGAGGGAAACACAAGATGGAGGAGATATGGGGATATATGTATATGTATAGCTGATTCACTTTGTTATAAAGAAGAAACTAACACACTATTGTAAAGCAATTATGCTCCAGTAAAGTTGTTTAGAAAAAAAAAAGGAAAGACTAAAAAAAAAAGGGTGAAGAAATAATATTTCCCATTAGAGTGATATTTCCATAAGACTCATATGTTTTTTAAAATATTTTATTTAATCTTCATATTAGATTTTTGAGTTAGATATTTTTTTCACTTACTAGCTGAGAAAATGAGTTTCGTGGATTTAAGTAATTTTCCAAAAGTTATGGCTATTAAATGATACTTAAGGTCCTAATAGAATTATCTTTCAAATCTAGTTATTTTATAGATAAATAGATAGGGAGAGAGAGAGGGGGAGAGAGAGAGAGAGAGAGAGATGTGTGTGTATTTTTTTAAAAGGACAGTGAGTTTAGTGTGGTACGCCGAAAGAAACATGAATGTGACATGAATATTGGTTGTGACAGAGGAAATGAAAGAATGAGATGACTCCAAGTGGTTTTTTGAAAGAAAACTCAGTCAGCAAGATCTATTCGCTTGTTAGCTATCAGGAGAAAAAGCTATGGACTAATCAATGCCAATAACACCTTTTTAGTCTGGGTGAATTAGGAAATGGTCAGTCAATTAACAGAACTTTAATAATCAAAGTTTAGGGTTAGTGAGAGGAGAAATACAAAATTACTTGTAGAATGCTGATTTTAAGGTCATTTCAGGACCTCTCAATGGAAATTCACAACAGGAGTTCTGGGGAGATGAGAAGAGAAATAACATTGATGTTATTGATATATTACTGTTAGAAGTTTAAAAATGTGTGTTTGGGAAGTTTTATTGACCATAAATTTATAAGGTGTTATATTGGCTTCAAATCAAAGACAGTTAATGCAGTGGAAAAAAAAGCAGGTTGGAGTCAGGGTTGTGACTACATGTTCTTTTACTTTAAATAATAATAGAAAATACACATGCAGTCCATCTATACTAACTTCAAACACTTGTAATGTATGAATGAATTTGTGTGTAAATATTTTATAATCTAACAAAAGAATAAAATACATTGTTTTTGTCAAAAAATGAATAAATAAATAAATACTGAAAGCTTCAACAAAAGATGTGCAAGACCTTTACACTGATCACTATAAACTTGCTGCTGAGAGAAAATAAATAATTGGCGAAATATCCCTTGTTCATGGATCAAAAGACTCAGTATTGCTGAGTTATCATTTCTTCCCAAATTGATCTATAGATTTAATGTAACTCCAATCAAACTGCCAGTGGGATTTTTAAAGAAATTGACAAGCTAATATAAAATGTACATAACAATGAATACTACTTGGAACAGCCAAGATGATTTTAATAAGGAACATCAAAGTTGGAGAATTAATTTTAGGATTGCATTATAGAGCTACACTAATTAAGACAGTACGCTCTCAGCATAAGAATAGACAAGAGATCAATAGACAATAATAGAAAATCCAGAAATAGACCCACAACATATATGGTCAATTGATTTTCAACAAAAATCCTAAGATAATTCAACGGACAAAAAAAATAATCTTGTCAACAAATGGTACCCTTACAGTTGTATACTGATACAGAAATTAATGAAGCTTTGACCTTTGCCTCACACCATACAAAAATCAATTGAAATGTATCACAGACTAAAATGTAAGATCTAAGACTCTACAATTCCTGGAGGAAAATAGGAGAAAATCTTAGTTACAGTGGGGTAGGCAAATTGTTTTTAAAAATCAGTATCCAGGGGCTTCCCTGGTGGCGCAGTGGTTGAGAGTCCGCCTGCCGATGCAGGGGACATGGGTTTGTGCGCTGGTCCGGGAAGATCCCACATGCCGCGGAGTGGCTGGGCCCGTGAGCCACGGCTGCTGAGCCTGCACGTCCAGAGCCTGTGCTCCGCAACGGGAGAGGTCACAACAGTGAGAGGCCCGTGTACAGCAAAAAAAAAAAAAAAAAAAATCAGTATCCAGGAGTAGTATTGTTGGGTCACATGGTAGTTCTATTTTTAGTTGTTTTTTTTTTAAGGAATCTCCATACTGTTCTCCATAATGGCCGTATCAATTTACATTCCCACCAAGAGTGTAGAAGTGTTCCCTTTTCTCCACACCTTCTCCAGCATTTATTGTTTGTAGATTTTTGATGATGACCATACTCTCCTATGTGAAGTGATAGCTCATTTTAGTTTTGATTTGCACTTCTCTAATAATTAGTGATGTGGAGCATCTTTTCATGTGCCAGCAATCCCACTTCTGGGCATATGCCCAGAGAAAACCATAATACCAAAAGGTAAATTCACTCCAATATTCATTGCAGCAGTATTTACAATAGCCAGGACATGGAAACCACCTAAATGTCCATCAACAGGGGAATGGATAAAGAAAACGTGGTACATATATACAATGGAATATTACTCAGCCATAAAAAGGAACAAAATAATGACATTTGCAGCGACATGGATGGGCCTAGGGATTGTCATACAGAGTGAGGTAAGTCAGAAAGAGAAAGACAAATATTGTATAATATTGCTTATATGTGGAATCTAGAAAAATGATCCAGATGAACCCATTTGCAAAGCAGAAAGATTGACACAGACATAGAGAACAAATGCATGGATAACAAGGGAGTAAAGAGGGGTGGGATGAATTGGGGGATTGGGATTGACATATTTACACTACTATGTATAAAATAGATAACTAATGAGAACCTACTGTATATCACAGGGAACCCTACCCAATGCTCTGTTGTAAATTAAATGAGAAGGAAATCCAAAAAGGAGGATATATATGTATATGTATAGCCAATTTGCTTAGCTGTAAAGCAGAAACTAACACAACATTGTAAAGCAACTATACTCCAATAAAAATTATTTTTAGAAAAACAAAAGTACAAAGAAATATATAGATTTGAGTTGAGAAAATACAGTATCATGTTACATTGCAAATGAACAAATTGATAAGTAAAGATATAAAAGGTTTTGTTCAGTGTTAGGGCAAGAAAATGCTGAAATCAAACTTTGAGCATGGGTCTATCTCCTAATTCATTTCTTTTTATCTTATCATATTGCAGGTATTTACTTAATAAAATGAAATATATGTTTGAAAAAATCAGTATCCAAAATTTATAAAGTCAGTCATAAAAAGACAGACAGCTCAATAGAAACATGGGCAACAGACACTGCACACAGAAAAAAAATGATGCATCCAAATGGCCAATAAAAGTACTTTCAAAGCTTCTAAAAGTCATTAATACTTAATAAACAGTTTATTCAAAACACAAGGATAGATCACTACTCACAATGTACACCAGATGTGTAAAACGTTCAACAGTATGGAAATGATCAACTAATTTAAAGAGATAATATAAACAGCAAATACAGTACACCACTGGTAGGGGGTTTAAATTGGTCCAAGTATTTTGGAAAACAGTTTGGCATTATCTATCAAAGTACAAGATGTATATACTTCTGGGAATATACCCTAGAGAAATGTGTGAACAGGTACACTAGCAGGTATGAAGAAAATGTCACAGTATCCCTAATAGCTCCAAATAGGAAACGACTTAAAGGTCAACCAAGAGTAGAACAAAGAGAGAAAAGAAGTGTTGTATAGCCATACAATGATATTCTAAAATACACCAGTGAATAAACTAAAACTATATAGTGTTAATTGAAAGAGACAAAAAGATGGCATGCAGTATAATTCCTTTTTTATAAAGTTCAAAAACTGAAAAACTTAACTATAGCTTTTAGAGATGCCTCTATACTGGTGGTTAAAAAACATAAAGAAAAACAGGAAAGTGACTATTAGGAGTCAGGATTGTGGTTACTTCTAGTGGAGAAGGTATAGGATGTAATTTAACAAGGAAACTTGTGTCTTTTGAAGGATTGGTAATGTTATTTTTCTTGACTTTGTATTTCTTGACTAACAATAAAAGCGTGATCAGTTTATAATTATCCACTCTCAGTTATACAGCTAAAGTTTATGAACTTTCTAAATGTGTTCATCATGTGCCCCCAAAAAACGAAGGGCTTTTATTTTTTGTTTTTCTTAAAGACAAAAGACAGGGGGAAATCTATCCACTATATTAGGTCAGAGCCCTTTTCAAGAGTATAAAGTCAACCCTCCTAAAAAGAAAATCAATTCTTTTAGCATTGGCTGCACAAGAGTAAACTTTCCTATACATTTTGGTACCTATAAGGTGATGGAAATTAATGGGGTCAACTTCCCTATAAGATGGGAAACTGGACTTCCCTGGTGGCGCAGTGGTTGAGAGTCCGCCTGCCGATGTAGGGGACGCGGGTTCGTGCCCCGGTCCAGGAAGATCCCACATGCCGCGGAGCAGCTGGGCTCGTGAGCTATGGCCACTGAACCTGTGCGTCCGGAGCCTGTGCTCCGCAATGGGAGAGGCCACAACAGTGAGAGGCCCGCGTACCACAAAAAAAAAAAGATGGGAAACTAATAGACTGACATGTCACCTAGTGACCCTCTCAAAATAAATTTTCACCTTGCAAAAGAGTTTTAATTTATTCCTCAGTTCTTTTAACCTTTTTTGAAAATGTCTTTGAAAGGCCATATGTACTTTTAATTAAAAAATAATATATGATAATTGAAAATTACACAGTTATAAGATTTTAGACCTTTGACCCTCTGCATAATATGGCTGTCAAACTGTGAATAAATTATCAAAATCTTTATTACGTCTTCAAGATCCAACCTCTCGGACCTCAATTGGGAATAGTGTCTCCTTGATCACTGTTCTCTCTGCTGTTACTTTGCTCTGCCTTAGCACTTGCCATCCCCTTTCACTGGTACAGTACACCCCAGATATGCTCACCTACCCACAGCTTACTCTTCTGTTCATTCAGGTCTTTGCCCAAAGAGCCACTTTGGAAGAGCTTTTCTAAACAATTTTCTCTAACCCATGTCTAACTATTATTTGTCGTGTGTGTTTGTGTGTGTGTGTAAAATTCCCTCAAGAATTTAGGCGGACAAAGACTTTGGTCACCATCATAATATCCCTAGCACACAAGAGACTAGCTGGCACTTGTTATATAATTAGGAAAAATTTGTGAATAAATTAATTAATTTCTATTAGTCCACTGAGTGGAATACATTCTTTCCTACTTTTTACAGATAAGAAAACTGAGGCTGAGAGAGTTCAATTTTTTTCAGGGTCACACAAGGTATGAGGAGGTAGAAATGAGTTTGAAACCAATAAAAGAATTATTTGATGTATCCAATCCTAAAGGCATGTTTCAGGCAAAACTGAACTCACTGATGGAATAAGTCTAACTCTAATAATTCAATAGGAATGAAAAAGAATGCTCAGAAGAGTAGTTGTAGTTGACAGAAGAGATTAAAAACACTAAATGCAAAAATTAAAAAAGAAGAAGAGAAGAAGAAGAACAAGAAAAAGAACAAGAAGAACAAGAAGGACAAGAACAAGAAGAAGAACAAGAAGAAGAACAAGAAGGAGAAGGAGAAGGAGAAGAAGGAGAAGAAATGTGGGCTCAACCATGAAATGTGCTTTATTGGAGAAGTAAAAGAGTATACACACTAAGTGCTCACAGGGTAGAGATCACAGCCCGATTACAGACAAGCAGATGGCAAAGCAAGATCAGGTGATGATCCTGCTGCTCTTCTTCCAACAACATGGTGTCTTCTTCAGGAACCAGGCCTTTTCTCTGTCAGCTGTCAATCCAGGAGGGAGGTTAAGGAAGAAGCAGTCCATCACCATGACTGAAGGGAGGATGATGGAGTCCTAGGACTAAGAAAAGCTTAGATCTTGTTGTTTCATGGGCCTGATGAAATCTGGTGCTGTTACTTGTACTTGGGTGGACACTTCTGCTGGCAGGGTGTGCATGGATGCACAGGAGGACATTTCTGCTGGCACAGTGGATGTGGCACTGCACAGGTGGGCATGGAGGACAGGGACATGGCTCCAGACAGTTTAGAGGTGGGCAAGGTTCAGGGCACTTATGTGGGCAAGGCTCAGGGCACTTAGGTATGAAAACAGGAGGTGACTGGCAGGGCTGCTTGCACTGATGCTACTTGTAAGTCATCTTTCCTGGGTCTCAAGGAATCTGAAATACAAACAGACAACACTGTCCATAACAGAGACAGTCCTACTGGTAGAACAATTAGCTGGGCACACAACCCTTCCGTCTCCAAGGACTTTCTTTGATCCCTTATAGAGTCTTTATAGTTTTGTGTAACTTCTTCACCATTCTTTTTTAGCACCTTTTGCCCTCAGATCTTCAGTTTTTTCTGGTTAATCTCTCATTCTACCACTTTCTAAAGACAAAATTTCCTATGCAGGTGTTGTGTGAATACAAACACTATCTGGAGAAGAACCCGGAAATAAATTGTAACCAATCCGAAAACAAATCTCTACTTATATCTCCCATGAGGCCCTGGTTGCTGGTCTAACTGACGTGACTGTGGGCTTTTAAGGAGAAATGCAGAGGTCCAAACCCAGCACTCAATGGGATTGAACTCTGAGAGGGATGCATTTGGAACTAATGTAGGGTGGGCTACAGCACAGCATCTCATCTCTCTTACTCTCCTTCAGTTTAAGATCATACCTCTGACTACATTTCTCTCATCACATTCAGGATCACCTACCAAATACCAGTTAAAATTTACCCCTAAAACCTCATTATCTTATTTTCCGCATATGGAGCACTAATTGGTTAAAATAAAGTCACCTACACCTCCAGGTTCAATCTTACCACTCAAGTGCCAAAAAGACCTCTAAGATTTGTACTCACCACAGGCTCCAAAGAAAACCTATCACTGAGTGTCACGAAGATAGCACCACTGAGATGGAGACTCCTTTTATAAGGGCCAGGCAGCCCCACACAGGGAGAACAGCCCAGGACTGACATGATGCACTTATTTCCCAACCCAAATACCATCGGCTGGCAATCTCAAAAATGACTTGCCACACTCATGCTGATATCACAAAACTTCTTTGTCCATGATCTTCCTCACCCTTCACTGAGGAAGTGCACAGTGATTCACTCGAGACCTTGTCTCATATTTCCTGTGCCAGTGTTATGTGCCAATTAGGAAATAGGAGAAAATCTTTGACAGCATGTTGCTCTTCCATAGTCAGAGATGGTGCTTCCCCCACTCCCCAGCTCCCAAGCATCTGGTATGTAAAACTCACTACCTCATTCAATTTCGCCTGCCCAGCACCCAGCTTTGTTTCCCCTGGTGGTAGAGACCAGGGTTTGCTAAACCCACATATTTTAACCCCTACCCGCAGTTTTTCTAAACTCCCCTTTTACCATGTTCTACTGGTCTCTTGGCTTTTCTTGACAATTAAATGACTTAAACAGAGCCACAAAATCTTATCTTGATTTCCTAGTGCTGACAGTCCCATGTTGGGTGTGTTTTCAGATAGCTCCCTAAATGAGCTTGAACAGGACTGCATGATCCCTCAGTTTCCTAGGCCATAAGATTACAGGCTGGGCCCACTTCCTAAAGCTCTACATTTGCATATTTACACACTGATCTGGTCTCTGGGGCCCCCACGACCATGAGTGACTTGTGGTCTACTAGAAACCCAAATTCCTCTCTTCTCATTACCTTCAAAATTGATTCAATGTCTGGGATGTACCCATTTAGAAGTTTTCCACTCATACTCCCAAAATATCTTGTGCTACTTTCCCCTACAAAAGTTAATTCAATGGACTCTATCAGGCCCTTTCTTTTGAAATGACATTTAGTGCATTTTCAGATATTCTTAGTACACTCAGGGAATGAAACTCCAGGAGTCATTGATCCCACCATTCAATTCATGGGTATTTTTCCCTAAATAAATAAAATATGGCTGACAGAGAACCCTGTGATAATTTATTAGTATAATTTGCTGAACCACAGTAACACTTCAGCTAATATTATGCACTACGCCCTCCAGGGGAAAACTTGAGTGCCTTGGCTATGTAGAAATCTATAGGCAACAGTACTGTGTGACATTAAATATTTCCCATCCTCCTTGAAGATCAGTTTACCTACACAGCTGTAAATTAGAGATAAAAAAATACCTGCCTCAAATTTTTGCTACAAAAACTCAACAAAATGCCTAATATAATTTCTTTTGCTTTAAGCTGATGAGTTTATAGTAACTTGTTACAGCAGCAGTAGGAAATGAATACAAAACTGTAACATTCCTTTTCTGTTTAAATCTTTATCATTTCAGAGTATTTAAATAATGTGCAAATTAAGAAATGGGATTATTGAGTCAAAAACAAAACTATCAATATACTTAAAATGTATGGCATTAATTTCCAAAATGTTTTGATCAAATGACACTCCCACCAATATGTGATATTGCCTAATTCACTTTCTTTCTAATAAATTTTCAGTGTGGATCTATCGATCTCATATTTCACTTATAGTTAGCAAGCAAGTTTCAGTCTGACTGTCCTTGATAACTGTTTCACTTCCTATCACATTATGGAAAAATCTGTTACAAGCACTTTAAGACTGCCAGCAGCTCCTATATAGCCTTTAAGTCTCTGTTAGGAACCAGGTATGACAAGAGTTTTGGCTGCATACAAAGATTTCTGGTTATTTTGACTAAGAAAATCTGCACTTTGACACTTCTTCAAGAATCAGGATGTACAGAATAATATTCATGGGTGGTGAGTATAATATTGTGTTTATGAAAAACCCTCCCAACCCTTTCTTAGTTATATCTAAAACATTTGAACTTCCTCTAAAATGAACTGGATGTATGTCTCTGTATATAGATATTCACCCACACAGTAATGGCATATTTCTGTAAAGAGACACAAAGAGATGCCCCTGTAGATGGTATCTGGCTCATTACTAACCCTACAAATTTTTTTTAATCTTTGACATGCACTCTCTCAAATTCACTTGGCTTAAATTAGATTGTTCCATATATGAAGATGCTTATCAGTAATCTGGAGTCTATTTTGTTGGCTAAAGTAGTTTACATTTTAAAAACCTCAAGATAATATCTTGCTGCCAATTTTTCTAAGAAAGGATATTGCAAGGAGTACCTGCTTACAATCAGATAAGCCAAGGAAACATTGCTCTGCTATTATCATGGCTAGACAGTTGAAAGAATAGTGTCTGCCTTGAAAACTTCCCAGTATAAAATGATGTCTGCTGTGCTTTGCAGAGTGAGTTACTCTGGGTTCAGTTAAGCACTTGATAATACATAGTTCAGGAGCGTGAAGGAAACCCAGGCTTTGCCTACAGGTACCCTAGACACACCTCCAAGCAGGGAGTGGCAACCCTTCTTCTAATTGTAAAGAGAAACCCAATTTCAGAGGGGGATTGACATATATACACTAATATGTATAAAACAGATAACTGACCTTCAAGAAGACAGAGGAGTAAGACGTGGAGATCACCTTCCTCCCCACAGATACATCAGAAATACATGTGCGTGTGGAACAACACCTACGGAACACCTACTGAATGCTGGCAGAAGACCTCAGACTTCCGAAAAGGTAAGAAACTCCCCCACATACCTGGGTAAGGCAAAAGGAAAGAGAAAAAAAAAGGAGACAAAAGACTAGAGACAGGACCTGCACTTTGGGGAGGGAGCTGTAAAGGAGGAAAATTTTCCACACGCTAGGAAGCCCCTTCACTGGTGGAGACGGTGACTTGCACGGCAGGGTGGGAAGCTTCAGAGCCATGGAGGAGAGCACAGTGACAGAGGGCAAAGCGGAGAGATTCCCACACAGATGATCAGTGCTGACCAGCACTCACCAGCCTGAGAGGCTTGTCTGCTCACTCTCCTGGGCGGGTGGGGGGTTGGAGCTGAGGCTCTGGCTTCAGAGGTCAGATCCCAGGGAGAGGACTGGGGTTGGCTGCGTGAACACAGCCTGAAGGAGGCTACTGCACCACAGCTAGCCAGGAGGGAGTCCGGTAAAATGTCTGGCTCAGCCTAAGAGGCAAGACACCATTGTTTCATGGTACACGAGGAGGAGCGATTTAGAGCACCGCCTAAATGAGCTCCAGAGACAAGCGTGAGCTGTGGCTATCAGGGCAGAAACCAGAGATGGGCATGAAATGCTAAGGCTGTTGCTGCAACCACCAAGAAGCCTGTGTGCAAGTAAAGGTCACTATCCACACCTCTCATCCCAAGAGCCTGTGCAGCCTGCCTCTGCCTGGGTCCCGTGATCCAGGGACAACTTTCCCGGGAGAAAACATGGTGCACCTCAGGCTGTGGCAATGTTACATTGGTCTCTGCAGCCATAGGCTCGCCCTGCATTCTGTACCCTTCCCTAACCCCGGCCTGAGTGAGCCAGAGCTCCCTAATCAGCTGCTACTTTAACACTGTCCTCTCTGAGTGAAGAAAAGACGCCCTCAGGAGACCTACAGGCAGAGGTGTGGCCAAATCCAAAGCTGAAGCCCAGGAGCTGTGCGAACAAAAAACAGAAAGTGAAATTTCTCCCAGCAGCCTCAGGAAAATAGGATTAAATCTCCACAATCAACTTGAGGTACCCTGCATCTCTGGAATACCTGAATGAACAATGAATCATCCCAAAATTGAGGTGGTGGACGTTGGGAGCAACTGTAAACTTGGAGTTTGCTTTCTGCATCTAATCTGTTTCTGGTTTTATGTTTATCATACTTTAGTATTTAGAGTTTATTATCATTAGTAGATTTTTTATGGATTTCATTGCTCTCTTCCTTTTTTTCTTTTTCTATATAGATTTTTTCCCCTTTTTCTCTTATTGTGAGTGTGTAGGTGTATGCTTCTTAGTGAGATTTTGTCTATCTTTGCTTTTACCATTTGTCCTAAAGTTCTGTCGGTCCGTTTTTCTTCTTTTGTTTTGTTTTAGTTTTCCTAGTATAGTTTTTAGCACTTAGTATCATTGGTGGACTTGTGTTCTGTTTTTGTTGCTCTCTTCTTCCTTTCTATCTTTTTCTCTTTTTATTTTTACAATTTTTTTATTTTAATAACTTTATTTTATTTTATTTTTTCACCCTTTTCTTCTGATCCATGCAGCTGACAAGGTCTTGGTGCTCCAACCAGGTGTCAGGCCTGTGCCTCAGAAGTGAGAGAGACAGCTCAGGACATTTATCCAAGAGACACCTCCAAGCTCCACATAATATCAAATGGCAAAAGCTCTCTCAGAGAACTCTATCTCAACGCTAAAACCCAGCTCCACTCAACGACCAGCAAGCTCCAGTGCTGGACACCCTTTGCCAAACAACTAGCAAGACAGGAACACAAAACCACCCATTATCATACAGGCTGCCTAAAATCATAATAAGGTCAGAGATACACCAAAACACACCACTGGATGCAGTCCTGCTGACAAGAAAGACAAGATCCAGCATCATCCACCAGAACACAAGCACCAGTCTCCTCCACCAGGAAGCCTACACAGCCAACTGAACAAACCTTACCCACTGGAGGCAGACACCAAAAACAGTGGAACTATTACCCTGCAGCCTGCAAAAAGAGACCCCAAATACAATAAGTTAAGCAAAATGAGAAGACAGAGAAATACACATTAGATGAAGGAGTAAGGTAAAAACCCACCAGACCAAACAAATGAGAAGGAAATAGGCAGTCTATGTGAAAAAGAATTCAGAACAATGAGAGTAAAAATGTTCCAAAATCGTGGAAATATAATGGAGAATATACAAAAAACGTTTAAGAAGGAGCTAGAAGAACTAAAGAGCAAATAAACAATGATAAACAACACAATAAATGAAATTTAAAGTTCTCTAGAAGGAATAAATAGCAGAATAACTGAAGCACAAGAATGGATAAGTGACCTGGAAGGTAAAATAGGGGAAATAACTACCACAGACCAGAATAAGGAAAAAAGGAATGAAAAGAATTGAGGACAGTCTCAAACCTCTGGGACAACATTAAATGCACCAACTTTAGAATTATAGGGGTCCCAGAAGAAGAAGAGAAAAAGAAAGGGACTGAGAAAATATTTGAGAGATTATACTTGAAAACTTCCCTAATATGGGGAAGGAAATAGTCAATCAAGTCCAGGAAGCACAGAGAGTCCCATACAGCATAAATCCAAGGAGAAACATGCCAAGACACATATTAATCAAATTCTCAAAAATTAAATACAATAAAATATTAAAAGTATCAAGGGAAAAACAACAAATAACATAAAAGGGAATCCCCATAAGGCTAACAGCTGATCTTTCAGCAGAAACTCTGAAGGTCAGAAGGGAGTGGCAGGACATATATAAAGTGATGAAAGGGAAAAACATACAACCAAGATTACTCTACTCAGCAGGCATCTCATTCAGATTTGATGGAGAAATTAAAATCTTTACAGACAAGCAAAAGCTAAGAGAATTCTGCACCACCATACCAGCTTTACAACAAATGCTAATGGAACTTCTCTAGTTAGGAAACACAAAAGAAGGAAAAGACCTACAATAACAAACCCAAAACAACGAAGAAAATGGTAATAGGAACATACATGTCAATAATTACCTTAAATGTAAATGGAATAAATGATCTCACCAAAAGATATAGACTGGCAGAATAGATACGAACACAAGACCCATATATATGCAGTCTACAAGAGACCCACTTCAGACCTAGGGACACATACAGACTGAAAGAAAGGGGATGGAAAAAGATATTCCATGCAAATGGAAATCAAAAAGCTGGAGTAGCAATTCTCATGTCACACAAAATAAACTGTAAAATAAAGACTATTACAAGACACACAGAAGGACACTTCATAATAATCAAGGGATCGATCCAGGAAGAAGATATAACAATTGTAAATATTTATGCACCCAACAAAGGAGCACCTCAATACATAAGGCAAATGCTAACAGCCATAAACGGGGAAATCGACAGTAACAAAATAATATTAGGCCCCTTTAACACCCCACTTTCATCAATTGACAGATCAACCAAAATGAAAATAAAGAAACACAAGCTTTAAATGATACATTAAACAAAATACACTTAATTGATATTTATAGGACATTCCATCCAAAAACAACAGAATACACATTTTTCTCAAGTGCTCATGGAATGTTCTCCAGGATAGATCATATCTTGGGTCACAAATCAAGTATTGATAAGTTTAAGAAAATTGAAATCGTATCAGGAATATTTTTCTGACCACAATGCTATGATACTAAATATCAGTTACAGGAAAAAAATCTGTAAAAATACAGACAAGTGGAGGCTAAACAATACGCTGCTAAATATCCAAGAGATCACTGAAGAAATCAAAGAGGAAATCAAAAAATACATAGAAACAAATGGCAATGAAAACACAATGACCCAAAATCTATGGGATGCAGCATACCAGTTCTAAGAGGGAAGTATATAGCAAGATAATCCTACCTCAAGTAACAAGAAACATCTCAAATAAACAACCTAACCTTAACCTAAAGGAATTGGAGAAATAAGAATTAAGAAAACTCCAAAGTTAACAGAAGGAAAGAAATCATAAAGATCACAGCAGAAATAAATGAAAAAGAAATGAAGGAAACAATAGCAAAGGTCAATAAAACTGAAAGCTGGTTTTTGAGAAAATAAAGAAAATTGATAAACCATTAGCCAGACTCATCACGAGAAAAAGGGAGAAGACTCAAATCAGTAGAATTAGAAATGAAAAAGGAGAAGTAACACCTACACGGCAGAAATACAAAGGATCATGAGAGATTACTACAAGGAACTATGGGCCAATAAAATGGAAAGCCTGGAAAAAATGGACAAATTCTTAGAAAAGCACAAACTTCCATGACTTATCAAGGAAGAAATAGAAAACATAAACAGATCAATCACCAACATTGAAATTGAAACTGTGATTAAAAATCTTCCAACAAACAAAAGCTCAGGACCACATGGATTCACAGGTGAATTCTATCAAACATTTAGAGGAGAGGTAACACCTATCCTTCTCAAACTCTGCCAAAATATAGCAGAGGGAGAAACACTCCCAAACTCAGTCTACGAGGCCAGCATCACCCTGACACCAAACCAGACAAAGATGTCACAAATAAAGAAAACTACAGCCCAATATCACTGATGAACATAGATGGAGAAAACCTCAATGAACTACTAGCAAACAGAATCCAACAGCACATAAAAAGGGTCATACACCATGATCAAGTGGGTTTTATCTCAGGAATGTATGGATTCTTCAATATACTCAAATCAATCAATGTGATACAACATATTATCAAATTGAAGGAGAAAAACCATATGATCATCTCAATAGATGCAGAAAAAGCTTTTGATAAAATTCAACACCCATTATGATAAAAATCCTTCAGAAAGTAGGCAGAGAGGGAACTTTCCTCAACATAATAAAGGGCACATATAACAATCCCACAGCCAACATCGTTCTCAATGGTGAAAAAATAAAACTATTTCCACTAAGATCAGGAACGAGACAAGGTTGCCCACTCTCACCACAATTATTCAACATAGACTTGGAAGTTTTAGCCACAGCAATCAGAGAAGAAAAAGAAATAAAGGATTTCAAACCAGAAAAGAAGAAGTAAAGCTGTTACCATTTGCAGATGACAGGATACTATACGTAGAGAATCCTAAATATGCTATCAGAAAACTACTAAGGCTAATCAATGAATTTGGTAAAGTAGCAGGATACAAAATTAATGCACAGAAATCTCTTGCATTCCTATACACTGATGATGAAATATCTGAAAGAGAAATTTAGGAAACATTCCCATTTACCACTGCAACAAAATGAATAAAATACCTAGGAATAAACCTACCTAAGGAGCCAAAAGGCCTGCATGCAGGAAACTATAAGACAGTGATGAAAGAAATTAAAGATGATACAAACAGATGGAGAGATATACCATGTTCTTGGATTGGAAAAATCAACTTGTGAAAATTACTATACTACCCAAAGCAGTCAACAGATTCAATGCAATCTCTATCAAATTACCAATGGTATTTTTCACAGAACTAGAACAAAATATTTGACAATATTTTTGGAAACATAAAAGACCCCGTATAGCCAAAGCAATACTGAGAAAGAAAAACGGAGCTGGAGGAATCAGCCCCCCTGATTTCAGACTATACTACAAAGCTGCAGTAATCAGCACAGTATGGACTGGCACAAAACAGAAATAAATATCAATGGAACATGATAGAAAGCCCACAGATAAACCCACACACATACAGTCACCTTATCTTTGATAAAGGAGGCAAGAATATACAATGGAGAAAAGACAGCTTCTTCAATAAGTGGTGCTGGGAAACCTGGACAGCTACATGTAAAAGAATTAAATTAGAAAACTCCCTAACACCATACACAAAAATAAATTCAAAATGGATTAAAGACCTAAATGTAAGCCTGACACTAAAAAACTCTTCAAGGAAACCATAGGCAGAACACTCTATGATAAAAATCACTGCAAAATTTTTTTTGACCCACCTTCTAGAGAAATGGAAATAAAAACATATAAACAAATGGGACCTTATGAAATAGAAAAGCTTTTGCAAAGCAAAGAAACCATTAAAGAAATGAAAAGACCACCCTCAGAATGAGAGGAAATATTTGCCAATAAAGCAACTGACAAAGGACTAATCTCCAAAATTTACAAGCAGCTCAGTATCAAAAAAACAAACAACCCACTCCAAAAATGGGCAAAAGACCTAAATAGACATTTCTCCAAAGAAGATATACAGATTGCCAACAAACACATCAAAGGATGCTCAACATCACTAATCATTACAGAAATGCAAATCAAAACTACAATAAGGTATCACCTCACATCGGTCAGAATGGCCATCATCAAAAAATCTACAAATAGTAAATCCTGGAGAGGGTGTGGAGAAAAGGGAACCCTCATGCACTCTTGGTGGGAATGTGAATTGATATAACCACTATGGAGAACAGTATGGAGGTTCCTTAAAAAACTAAAAATAGAACTACCATACGACCCAGCAATCCCACTACTGGGCATATACCCTGAGAAAACCATAATTCAAAAAGAGTCATGTACCAAAATGTTCATTGCAGCTCTATTTACAATAGCCAGTACATGGAAGCAACCTAAGTGTCCATCAACAGGTGAATGGATAAAGAAGATGTGGCACATATATGCAATGGAATATTACTCAGCCATAAAAGGAAATGAAACTGAGTTATTTGTAGTGTGATGGATGGACTTAGAGCCTGTCATACAGAGTGAAGTCAGAAAGTGAAAAACAAATACCGTATGCTAACACATATAAATGGAATCTAAGAAGAAATAAAAAAGGTAATGAAGTACCTAGGAGTAAGACGGGAATAAAGGCACACACAGACCTACTAGTGCATGGACTTGAGGATGTGGGGAGGGGGAAGGGTAAGCTGTGACAAAGTGAGAGAGTGGCATGGACATATATGCACTACCAAACATAAACTAAATAGCTAGTGGGAAGCAGCCACATAGCACAGGGAGATCAGCTAGGTGGTTTGTGACCACCTAGAGGGGTGGGATAGGGAGGGTGGGAGGGAGGGAGATGCAAGAGGGAAGAGATATGGGAACATATGTATATGTATAACTGATTCACTTTGTTATAAGGCAGAAACTACACACCATTGTAAAGCAATTTTACTCCAATAAAGATGTTAAAAAGAAAAAAGAGTCATGTACCACAGTGTTCATTGCAGCTCTATTTACAATAGCCAAGACATGGAAACATCCTAAGTGTCCATCGACAGATGAGTGGATAAAGAAGATGTGGCACATATATACAATGGAATATTACTCAGTCATAAAAAGAAATGAAATTGCTCTATCTACCCCCTGAGAAATCATTGAATGTGGCCCACCCTACACTGGTGTGCTCTTGAAAGACGCAGCTCTCTGAAGCTGAAGCCAACCTTGAAGATGATGATGGCTCCCAAGAGCTGGAACAGAAAATCATTTTTTTAATGGAAATCTGGGCAGCATGTCTTTTTTTCACCCCTCTCATCTCCTAGTAGATAAAGATGTTTGTGATTAAATTATGATAAAGATTTCACAGTTTTATGAACCAGATAATCAGATAATGCTTGATTGAGTAATCCTTTTGCTCCATCTGGCATTAACTGGGACTACTTGGTGGTATTCACCTGGTAGCTGATCTGCTCTGGAAGGTTCAAGATAGATTCATCCACATTCACCCTGCCTGATGCCTTGACAGGGACAATGTAAGGCTAGACTCAGTTCCGCTCTTCTCCTTCCCCAGGTAATTTCAAGGTCTCTTCAGGAGAGTGGCCAGATTCTTGCACTATGTCTCAAGACATCAAAAGAAAGAAGAGGGAAATTGACCTAGTGTCACTTCTGCAATAAAAAAGCAGTCATACGACTGCCCATTTTCAAGAACCCATATTCCCCTCACCACACACACATAACTCTCAATAGAGAAATATTAAATAAACTATGCCCATCTTTAATATCACAGCTCTTCACCCTACAACCCCAAACCTTACTGTCTCCACATTTCTGGACCCTGTCTCCCATAATCAGATTTTTGGCTTCCACACACCTTTCAACCCAGTCCCTTACAAACCCTTGATCTATGCAAAACACACATTCCTGATCCTTGTCTTCACCAAACCTCATAACTCTGCCCTCTACATAACCCTCTCCCCATTGCTTTCCCAACAATTCCAGACTCTACACTTCCTGAAACCCAAATTTTGCCATCCATACATTCCTGAGCCCTACCCTCCCAAAGACCTGTACCAGTTATCAATTTACTGTCTCTCTTCTCCAAAGCCAGCCTTCTTTGCCTGTACTGTGATAAGGGATCTGGGCTTTATAAATATTCCTCTTTTTCCAGTTGTTAGGTGTTAAGCTTTGTCAGTAGAAGGCACTGGAGGGACATTAGAAGAGGGTTTTTCTCTTTCTGGTTCTGGTGTATCTCACTTGCAAAGTGGAAAAAGAGGAATAATAATTTGATACTACAATCTATCCATCTCTTAAGGCCAAAAACAGTATGTGTCATGGATTTCAGACTTTTTTTACTCCCTACCATATAATCAACAACAAGTCCATAGGTTCTACCTCCATTACTGGGGTTTTCCTTTTTTTTTCTTTTCTTTTTTTTTTTTTTTTTTTTTTACAGACTATTGTCTTAACTAAAATCTTACATAGAACTGCAACATACAAAAGAGTAAACTTGGGCTACTCTGTTTGAAATTCATAGAAGGGAGATGTAGACCTGTTCTATTAGCCTGTGAATATCTCTGAAAAATCCTACGTTCTTTAGAACATGGATTGGAAGCAAATACTCTGAAATATGACTCTATTTTGTCTACTTTCCTCCATTTTCACTGTCAAAACCCTAAGGCAAGCCACCATCATCTCTAACTTGAACTAATGAAATAGCCTCCAGAGTAGTTCTGCAGCTTCCATGTCTGCCTCCAAATAATTTAATCTTTATTCAGAATCCATGATAATCTCTTTAAATGTAATTTAGAGGATACCATTTCAATGATTTAAAAGGCTCTACATAATCTGTCCCTACCTCTTCTTCCATCTCTTGTCTTCCCCCAACCCATACATACCACTCATTATATTCCACCACACTGCCTCATTTCTACTTCTCCAATAGAACAAGCTCTTTCTCTTTGCATTGCCTTCTGCCTGGAACATTCTTCCCTGAATGATGCTTCTCATCACTCAGGTCTTGGCTCACATGTATCATTAAGGAGATTATTAAGCACAAGTAACAGAAACACATTTCACATTGACTTAATTAATTAAAATTTAATTTCATAGTATTCTTAGTAGAATGGAGTGGCTTACGGCAAACAACACTCTCACCAGGAACAAATAGAAAAATTTGTTATAATTTTAAAGCCAGTTGTTTAAAGAATTCAGAGAGTTCCTAGAGAAATGAAGACTAGAGAGACTAATATCATAAAGAGGAGAAAATCTTAGAAAGAAGAGCTGACTTTTGCAGCTGCTGCTTTTTCTCTGGGAGCATTTACAAGTTCTGACAAAAAACAAGAGACTGATATTCTGAGCTTTCCCAGACATTCAGCTTTTGAGAGACAGAGAAGCTTTTGATCATCTCACTGGGATAGTGTGACACATGACTGATTGTTCAGAAAATATTTGGCAAAATCTAAAGCTGCATGAGGTGAGGTGATAAAAAGTTAAGTATTCAAGGGAATGTTAAGAGTAATAATATGAAAATTTGCATTATACTCTAATAAGCTAAATATTCATTATCTACAGTAACACTAAAAGAATATAAAACTAAGAAATTAATCAAAGGAAAATAAAATATAAAGAAATATTAATTCAAAAAAGGGCAAGAGAAAATGAACATAAAACATGTAGTAAGATGGTAGATATTAGTAATTAATTAAATGTTATTAGGCTAAGTACACCAATATTACACCAAGATTGTCACACTGGATTTCTTTAAACTATATGTTGTTATAAGAGACACACCAAATTAAAAGGAGCAGAAAAGTTGAATGTAAAAGTACGGAAAAGATAGAGTTTGTAAGAAATAGCCATAAGAAACCTGGTGTAGCTATACTAATACCAAACAGAGTAAAATTTAAGTAAAATTTAAGTCAAGAAGCCTTTCTAAAGATAAAAAATGGCATTTCGTAAGAATGAAATGATCAATGCAACAAGAAGGTTTAGTAATTCTAAATCTGGATGTATCTCAAAACATGGTTTCAAAATGCATAAAGAAAATATTGACAGAACAAAAATAGAGGCAAATCAAAATCACATTCCAGTTCCAAAAGTTAATACAACAAGCAGACAAAAAAATCAATAAGGAAAGAGAATTTCTCCCTATTGCAATTAATAAACTTGACCTTATTGTAATATATAGAATATCATACCAAATAAAATATACCTATGGAATATTTACCAAAACAGATCACATGCTTGTCATAATATGTCTCAACAAATCTTAAAGGATTAAAATTATACAGAATGTATGCTTCAACTACATTGGAATAAAGCTGTAAATTTATAACAGATGGGTAATTAGAAAATCACAAACTAATTAGAAATTAAATAATATAATTCAAAATAACCCATGGGTCATATCAAATTCCTATGAGAATTATAAAATATTTTAAGTGAATTATAATAAAAATGTGACATATCAACACTCATTTGATGCAGTGCTATTGAGAGAGAAATTTAGAGTCCCAAGTACATATAATAGAAAAGAAAAAAACTGAAAATCAATTATTTAAACTTCCATCTCAAGAAACTAGAAATAGAACAAATTTAACTTAAAGAAAGTAGAAGAAAATAATAAAGAATAGAAATAAGCAAAATATAAAACAAACAGAAAAATGAACAAAGCCAAAAGATGGTTTTAAAATGTATTAGTAACAATAATTTCCTAGACAACTGGCCAAGAAATAAAAGGAGAAAAATAAATAACCAATATTAGGAATGGAAAAAGTGGTATCACTACAGATCCTAGAGGCATTCAAAAAATAATAATAGAACATTATGAATAACTTTAAGCAAATAAATTTTAAAATTGAATTAGACAAACCATAAAAATACAACTTACAAGAACTAATACAAAAATAAATTTAAAAGCTGAATAGTTCCATAAAGTAGATGAATCAGCTATTAAAAACTTTTCCACAAAGAATACTGACCCAGTAGTCTTCACTGTGAATTCTTCCAAAATTTTTCATTTAGAAGTTGTATTATAAAAAAATGTATCATAATTTAGAAAAGTATATGAATACATATAGGAGAAAAGTATATGCATCCTTTTTTTAAAATAACAAAGTGAGCACCCATATATCCACCACACAGGTTGAGAACTAGAATTTGACTAGTATCTTAGAGTTCCAAATTTTTAAGGAAGTAATGAGACCAATTCTATGCAAATTCTTCCAGAGAATGAAAAACAGTGGGACAGTTTTCAATTCAGGAAGCAAGTAATCATAATTGTTTTAAATACATAACTGTCTTGATTAATATTAAAAGTTTTTGATAAAATTCAGCTTTTATTTCTGATAAATATGCTTCACAAATTAGGAATAAAAGGTTCTTCCCTAATCTAACAGAGTGTCTGCAAAAATATCTACAGGAAACATCATACTTAATAGTGAAATATTGAAAGTTCCCCTCTGAGATCAGGAATGAGATCAAGGAGCCCATTATTATCATTTTTACTCAGCCTTCCTGGAGTTCTTGACAATGCAACAAGGTGAAAAAAAGAAAGGAGGCATAAATATTTGAAATTGCATATCAGAAAAACTAGATTTGTGGGGGGGAGTTGTTTTGTTCGATTTACTGTGACTGTTGCTTGCTTATACATAGGATGAAGGAAAAAATATATTTAAGGAAATCTTTTCAGAGAAGAACAGGAAATGTTGAAAATTCTGTCAATTAACTATTTGTATATTTGTATAAAACTATATGTTTTGAAATTTCCTATATTATTTCATTATTTACAAACTTGTACTGACTACCAACCATTTGCCTGATCTTGGGGTTGGTGCTGAAAATAAAGGAACAGTGTCTGTCCCTGGGGACTTCAGTGTCTAATATTAGGAAGAAAACAATACGGCAAAGTAGACTATACCAAAGGAAGAGTAACTCATTAAATACCCTTTTTCCTTCAACTATCCCTTTTATGAAATCTTTTTCAAAATATTCACCGTTCTGATGAAAGGTGATGTGTAGGGAAAAAAATAATTTGGCAACCCCTCTCACTTGCCTGCGGTTTGCTTTTGGAGGAGTTCCTTCACGGCTCTGAAGCTAGGTTTTCTAACACAAACAAAAAGAATGCAAAATAAACAAGAGATAGTTGAGTTGAAAGAGAACAAAGTTAACACACATGAAATGTCAGCATTTCTGGGGCCATTGTGGAGCCTTCTCTTGCTCATTGGTCTAGTGTGGGCCACTGATTGCAGTCTCAAGACACCAGACATCCTATTATTTGGCAAGCAGGTTTTAACTTTGCAGTATGGGATTGCATCAGCACTCCTGGCTAGAGGACTTCAAGGCTGAAAAGATCAGGGATTCTCATCTATAGTAAAAGGAACTTTACTTCAAAATTGGGAAGATGTGATGTCTGAACATTTTTGTCTCCTGTATCTTATAGGTTTACTTAGATCCAAGAAAGACATCCTTTCAGCAGCAGTAACAAAGTAAGGTCCCCAGATACATGAGCCTTGTCCACACCCAAGGACCCTGAATTCTGCACCCACCTCACAGCCAGCTGAAGCATGCCCCACATCAGGAGGAATGCCCACCTTAGCAGAAGTGACATCCTCAGTAGTAATTGCAAAGCAAACCAAAGTGCAGTTGATCATTTTTCTTGGGAGCATCTCCCATAAGTAACAGAATTAACATACTTTCAAGATCTTTCCTGAAAGAGAGCTGCCTTTATCTTATCTGCAATGGTCAAGACAGTGTCAGTTCTTCCAGCTTCTGGATAGGAAAGATCTTCAGGACATAGGTTTAATTCCCTTCTCTTCCCAATTGAATTCTCTTCCCATTTGAACAAAATTGTCCTGAAGTGTGGACAACTCAATAAAAGGCTATGCATATTAAGTCCCTTCCCCCACCTTCATAGAGGGCTAAATCCATCCTTTGCATACTCTCCACTTCCTCGACCAGCTGGTCCAGAGACAACCCAGCTGGCTCCTTCTCTGCTTTCTCCAATAAAACTTTGTTCCCTAAGAGGGCCATCCTCCCGTTCACTTGGCATCCATCCCCAGCATGGTTTCTTGTGGGAGAGTGGAATTTGAGACAAGGAAGGGTAGAAACTAATGCAAAGAGGAGTGAGTGCCCAGCCAGGGAAGAGAGATGAAGAAGTGACAAAGGAGGGACCATAGGAGACTCTGGAGATCCAGACAGTTAAAAAGAAGGAGGGGCTTCCCTGGCGGTCCAGTGAGCAAGATTCTGCAGGGGGCACGGTTTCAATCCCTGGTCAGGGAACTAAGATCCCACATGCCTGTGCAGCACAGCCATAAATAAATAATTAATTAAATATACAAACAAGCAAATAAACAAATAATTTTTTTTAAAGAAAAGAAGACAGAGAAGGAGGAAGTGGAGGAGGAAGAGGACTTGTGGAGATAGAATTGAAACTTTGATGGAAGCACTTCTTCTGACTGCAAGGTAGGGCAGGGCTCAAGTCTTGAGTGGACAGATTCGAGGATGTGGAGAGAAGTATGGCAAGTCACTTTGTATTGCTGCTGCTACTACTGATAAAGCATCTTCCCCCAGGATTAAGAAACCTGCAAGAAATTATGAATACCTTTTCTATTTCAATTAATGCTTTCTCATTTAAACTGTATTACTATAAAGTTTAAGCTTGAATGTAAAGGGCACTCTGTCCTCTCACCTCCTTTTTCAGTCTCAGGGACTAAAACCTCTCTGTCATGACCATTAGCCTCCTAGGAACTACCACATTCTGGGAATAACAACGATATGATTTTTGGAGCACTTTCTCTGAGCCGAGTCTTTACTTGTGTTAAATAATTTAATCTTCACAGTCACTAACAACTGGTCCTTTAAATGATTTATGGCTCGGTATTAAATAATTTAAGATCAATTACACAAGTAGAAAATGTAGACTCAAGATATGAATCAAGTCATGTGGACTGGGAGTGCATTGCCTTTATAATAAATGCAATTATCTCAGAGATTAAGTAACTTGCCCCTGGTTATGCATCTAGTAAATAATATAGAGTCTGTCTGACTCCAACTCTGTCAACACTGTCTCCATGGGAGGAGAGAAAGGACATCAGACTGGGTCATATGTGGAAATGCAGAGGCAACAGAATTGCTTAACCTGAATAAGAGAAGGTTTTGATGGGAAAGACAAGAGAGATTGATGCCTAAAGGCACTGTAGGAGGATGCACAAGTTGTTAATGAGGTTCAAGTGGTAGACATAGGGAGAGTGAGTAGAAGTTATATGAGGCAGGTTTCAGTTTGGTACAAGACAGACATTTCTCAAAGCAGATCTTCTCCCAGGAGAGTGGCTTCCTTAAAAAGTAGTTACAGCTTGTCACTAGAGGTGTTTTAGCAGAGGTTAGAAGTCCTGAGTCTGAGATGTTCCAGAGGGCTCCTTTCCTGGACCTGGGAGTGCCTGGACTTCTCTCCTTAGCTTCTAGAAGTGTTTATGCCTTGGATCTTTCCCACTGGGGCCACTCTCTCACCTGCTCATGGCTTCCTCAGGAAATTTCACAACACCTTCCTCACCATACACACACACACACACACACACACACACACACACACACACACACACACAGGAAAGATTCAATCAGTAATTCAGAGATGTGTACATTTTTTATTTTGCTATATTTTGATTTTTAGCAGGTAGGTTCAGAAATTCATCTATATGATGACCCTGTGAAATAGTTTCTTTGGACTATTATAGAAGTATGCATTACTCTTATTTGTTGATAAATGTTTGTCATAACCCTGATGTAAGCCAAATATGAACAGAAGCTTTGATCAGGCCTGTTTTTCTTGTTCAATCATACTTCTGAGAACTTCAATTTCATGATGTCATTTCAGGGAACAATTTCATACTGTGTAATTAATAACGTCTAGTTTTATATCATCTCAGCCAGTTCACTCTGGCTGACTAAGATTATTAAAGAGTTTATTAAAAGGCTATTAAAAGGCTATTGGGTGGAACTGCTGGGAGAGCTAAAGAACCAGGTTTGAAGCTAAGTATCGAGGAACTATGCCCAAAACCACACCACAGAACTGGCCTGGTGAGGAAGCTGCTGCCACCACCGCCTCCACTCCACCAATGCAACATTTGTGCCAGGAGCACACCCTTGCATCCTCAGCCAACAGCAAAAGAGAGCCACCACCCTTGCCAGCAAAATGTATTCTACAAGGAGACCCTCTTCCCACTGCTTCTTTCTGGAGCAATTCTGATTGGTAGAGCCCAAGCTGTAAAAGACACTGTGAGACTGATTTTCTGGGTTCTACTTTGGGAAGAAAGGATGCATAAGTCTATAAAATAGCCCATACATAGTAAGGTGTTCAAAGGGTATTGGAAAATGAGGAGGGAAATTACATATATTTGCCACAAGCTCAAATTAATACTGAATTTATATCCAGGCCAGTTGAGATGAAAACTGGCAACATTAGTCACATATTTGAAATATCTGTCGGGGGTTCAGTTTTGCTAGCTGTAAATGACCTGGATGCTCATTTAAAATCAAAAATGGAACACTAAACATCTCAGGGAGGCTGCACCCAAGTAGGGCAGACTTAACTGTATTTATCAGTTGTGTTATAATTTTGACTACATAGGCGTTATCACAGGTACCAGACTCAAGGAATTATTAGAATAATTGGAGCTAATATTGTGAGCTTAACAGTTCCACCTGATAGTGCCTCTATTTCTTCCATTTATCTTTCTCCATCCCACTCATGCTACCTTCATCCAAGTACCATCAGTTCTCACCTGGCCTAATTGTAAGAGCCTCTCAACTGGTCTTCTTCAACCCCTGATGCCCTATAAGCCATTCACCACACTGCAGCCAAACTACAAGTGAGACTATGTTATTTGCTTAATACCCATCAGTGGCTTCCTGTTACACTTAAAAACATAACTGACCTCCTTAACATTGGGCCATAAGGCTATGATGGTTTGGCTATCCCCACATATCTAATCCCATGAAGCATGGGTCACAACGTGCTCCCCTGGCTTGGCTTATGAGCTCTGGTCACACTGGCCTTTCTGCTCCTTATATGTTCCACGTTCCTTCCCTCCCACCCAAAACACATGCCAGTCTCTCAGCCAGGAGCTATCTTTCCCTAGTTGATTTTCATGTACTGTAGAGTGTTCAGGCTAACTCTGATTGATTATTCTACACAAGGTTAGTTCCTCCTGTTTTATCCTCTTATAACCCTGAACTGCTCTTTCATGACATATATAGAATTATTAAAGAATTATTCATGTAACCATTTGTTTAATGTCCACTGACCTTGATGGATTTAAGTTTCATGTATTACTCACTGCTATATGCCCAACACCAAACAGTTTCCAGGACAAATGAGGTCCTCAATAAAAGTTCACAGAATGACTCTTCTCCTCTTCCCTTCCCTCTGGAAACTAAGATTTGGCCAAGCATGAGATGAGAGCTGATAATGTCTCAGAAAGAATAGGGCACTGTCAAGCAGGTTACTGGGTTCCAGTATTCACTGTGTGACCCTAGACACATTATTTTATATTTCTAGACCTCAGTTCAGCAGTGGGAACACAGAAAACAAACTTTAAATTCTTGCTTGAACTTCCTCTATGCTCTATTAGTTTATTGCCCACACATACATTTATCCATCTATCAATGTGTGCTTATCAGTCTTAATTATCCACCAGCCCCATACTTGACCAGACAGAATCACTCCATCCATTGTTCTGTCCAAGCTGTTCTTGTCCTCAGAAGATCCCAGTGCCATGAAGAGGACTGACTTGGGACTTCTCAGCCTACATGTAGCTGGGGTCTGGAGCAAATATCAAGTCTTTTCCCAGCAGTTCTAATTCATGTCAGTTCCTGAAAACTAACTCCTGACTTTCAAAGAAAATTCCACAGTTTGGCAGCTGTATGGATACTAACATTTTCCTTTCACCTGGAAGAGCAACCATGAAGAAGAAATAACATACCCTTGTCTGTATGAGTATAATAAAGACTACTTTTATCAGAACTTCTGGAGCTTTCCAAGAAAGCACTTGTCGATGGCCAAGAAAGCTGATTCAGATTTTATACAACAAGGTTTTGTAGCCACTGAGAGTAAAAGTGAAAGAGTAAAGCAGGGGTGAAGTGAGAGTAGCATCGACATATATACACTACCAACTGTAAAATAGATAGCTAGTGGGAAGCAGCAGCATAGCATAGGGAGATCAGCTCAGTGCTTTGCGACAACCTAGAGGGGTGGGATAAGGAGGGTGGGAGGGAGGTTCAAGAGGAGGGGGTATGGGGATACATGTATACATATGGCTGATTCACTTTGTTGTACAACAGAAACTAACACAGCATTGTGAAGCAATTATACTCCAATAAAAATGTATAAAAAGAAACATGTAAATCAGAAAAAAAATAATACATCTTTTTATTATGCCTAATGTGGATAATATAACTCAAGTATGTAGACTTCTAGGAGAATAATTTTAGAACTTAGGTGATGAGTTAAGTGGATAGATACCATGATCCTATCATAACAGTTCCTGTAATATCTGAGCACAGGAGGATATAGAGTATTTCCAATACCCCTTTCTACTTAATTCCCTCCCAAAGGCATCCACAGTTCAGATTCCTATCACCAAGGGTGAGTTTTGCTTATTCTAGAACATCATACATACGGAATCATACAGAACTCACTCTGCTGTATTTGACTTTTTTTGCCAAACATAATGTTTTGATATCCATCATGCTGTTGCTTTTATCAATAGTTTTTAAAGGTTTTCTTTTATTGCTAGGGTATTCCGCTGTGTGAATTATCTACAATTTATTCATCCACTTATATGCTGATAAACATTTGGATTGTTTCAATTTGGAGCTACTCAAAAAAAGTTACTATGAATATTTATGTATTTATGGATATATGTTTTTATTTCTCTTAAATAAATATTTAGAAATGAAGCTTCTTGGTCATAACAGAGATGTATGTTTAACATTATAAGAAACTGCCAGATTGTTTTCTAAACTGGTTGTGCCATTTCGCACTCTCACCAGCATTGTATGAGAGTTCCAAGTGTTCCACATCCTTGCCACACTTGTTTAAGTCACTTACTTTAATCTTAGCCATTTTCATGATCTGAAATGGTATCTCATGGGTATCTCTTCACTTCCCTGATTAGTAATGTTGTTAAGCATTTTTTCACATGTTTTTTTGGTCATTTACACATTTTACTTGACCATAAATGTTGGGTCTATTTCTGGATTCTTTTTTTCTTTTTTTTTTTTTTTTTGCGGTACATGGGCCTCTCACTGTTGTGGCCTCTCCCATTGCGGAGCACAGGCTCCGGATGCGCAGGCTCAGCGGCCATGGCTCACGGGCCCAGCCGCTCCACAGCATGTGGGATCTTCCCAGACAGGGGCACGAACCCATGTCCCCTGCAGTGGCAGGTGGACTCTCAACCACTGCGCTACCAGGGAAGCCCTATTTCTGGATTCTTTATACTGTTCCATTGATCTGTATGTCTATCATATACCAAAGCCACACATTCTTGATGGATGAATATCTTAGACTTCAAGTCTAAGTCTTGAAATCAGATAGTGTGGGACCCACAATTTTGTTCTTTTCCCAGATTATTTGGATTAGTCTAGATTCTTTCCATTTCCATATAAATTTGGCCTGTTAATTTCTCCCCAAAAAAGCCAGCCAGGATTTTTATTGGGATTACAAGGAATCAATAGATTAATTTAAGAGGGCTGATATATTTTAAGTAGTGTGTTATCCAATGTATGAATTCTGTATATCAGTTCATTTATTTATATCTTCTTGAATTTTTCTCTGGATTGTTTTATAAAAGTTTTCAGTATAGAAGTCTTGTACATTGTTGTTAAATATAGTTCTAATACTTTATGATTTCTATGCTGTTGTTAATTTATTTTTTATTTTATTTATAATTGTTTGGTGATGGTATACAGAAATATAATTGATTTTTATATATTGGCCTTATATTCTGTGGCATTGCTAAAGTCACTTAATTCCAATATATATTTGTGTAACTTCCTTAGAAATCTGTTATCTGTTAATAAAGACATGTCATCTGTTAATAAAGACATATCATCAGTCATCTGTTAATAAAGATATATTTGCTTCATTTTTTCCAATCCATGCTTTTATTTTTTTAATTTTTCTTACCCTATTGCACTAGCTAGAACCTCCAGTAAATGTGAAATAGAAGTAATGAGTTGAGATATACTTGCCTTGCTCCTGATATTAGGGGGAAAATATTTCACAATTAGCACAATGTTAGCTGTAGGTTTTTCATAGGTGAATTTCATCAAACAGAGATAATTCCATTCAATTACTATTCCGCAGAAACTTTTATCATGAATATGTGTTGAATTCTGTCAAATGCTTTCTCTACATCTTTTGAAATGATAGTGTGATTCTTCTCCTCTATTCAGTTAATTTTGGTGAATTGCATTGACTTATTTTTAGAATAATTAAATAAATCTTGCATTCTTGTGATAAATCCGCTTAATATATTGCAGGACTTAATTTACTAATATTTTGTTAAAGATTTTTGCTTCTGTGTTCATGATGGATACTGGTCCGTAATTTTACTTTTTGGAATGTTCTTGTCAAATTTCGTTATCAGAGCTATATTATCCCTGACTAGACTTGGCAAGTATTCATTCCCTCTTCCTCTGTTTTCTGAAAGAGATTATGTATGATTAATATTTTTTCTCCCTTAAGTGTTTTTGATACAGTTCACTAGTTAACCAATTTGACCACAGAATTTTCTAAATATGGAGGCTTTAAATTATGAGTTAAATGTCTCTAATAATTATAGGGGCTGTATTACTCAAGGTTCAACCGGAGAAACAGAACCAGTAGAAGATATACATTAAGAGATATATTGCAAGGACTTGTCAGCTGAGCAAGTCAAAAATCCATAGGGCGGACTGCCAGGAATGGCAGACTGAAACTATCTGTCATGGGCTGAAGTTACTGTAGATGCATAGGATTGCTTCAGGCATGCTTCAGTTCTACTCTTAAGGTCTTTCAACTATTGAATCAGACCAACCCAGATTATCTAGTATATTCTCCCTTACTCATAGTCATTTGATTATGAACATTAATCGCATCTATCTTTATGCAACACCTAGAACAGTGTTAGAATAACTAGGGATTGTAGCCTAGCCAAGCTGACACATCAAAAGATAATTACAGAGCTATCCAAATTTTCTTTACATGTTAGTTCTTGTTACTTGAATTTCAATGAGTTTGTACTTTTCATATAAGTTGTAGAACTTATTGTTATGAAGTTGTTTAAAACATCTGCTCATTATCTTTTTTATGTAACATTGTCACATCTATCATTTATGGAATATTTTCTATCCACTCAATATATACAACAATGTCACCATGTATGAAAAGATGCTCAAGCCACAAACTAAATAATAATTTTTAAATAATAATAAATTTTAAACCCTAGGATTCATCTCTGATTTCTCGTGTCCTCCCCTCGCACATATAATTTCTCCCCAAAATTCTGTACTAAGAATAGAATCACTTCTCATCTTCTCATTATCTCCAGTGCTCTTATCCTGGTTGGAGTCAGTATTATCCTTCCTCTGAACCACTGCAAAAGTCACCTATCTTGTCTCTTTCTTCCAAATTTTCGTCACAATCCCTTATCAGAAAAACTGCAGAAATCATATCAAGACATTAATATTATTCACTGTCTTTACTGAAATTATCAAATATCTTCCCATGTCAGAATAAAATCCAAAGTGCTTACCGTCCTAAAAACATTCTAAGTTCCTACAACAAATGCTAAAGGAAATTCTCTAGGTAAGATACACAACAGAAGGAAAAGACCTACAATAACAAACCTGAAACAATTAAGAAAATGGGAATAGGAACATACATATCAATAATTACCTTAAATGTAAATGGATTAAATGCTCCCACCAAAAGACACAGACTGGCTGAATGGATACAAAAACAAGACCCATATATATGCTATCTACAAGAGACACACTTCACACCTAGGGACACATACAGACTGAAAGTGAGGGGTTGGAAAAAGGTATTCCATGCAAACGGAAATGAAAAGAAAGCTGGGGTAGCATTTCTCATATCAGACAAAATTGACTTTAAAATAAAGACTATTACAAGAGACAAAGAAGGACACTACATAATAATCAAGGGATCGATCCAAGAAGAAGATATAACAATTGTAAATAGTTATGCACCCAACATAGGAGCACCTCAATACATAAGGCAAATACTAACAGCCATAAAAGGCAAAATCGACAGTGACATAATCATAGTAGGGGACTTTAACATCCCACTTTCACCAATGGACAGATCATCAAAAATGAGAATAAATAAGGAAACACAAGCTTTAAATGATACATTAAACAAGATGGACTTAATTGATATTTATAGGTCATTCCATCCAAAAACAACAAAATACACATTTTCCTCAAGTGTTCATGGAACATTCTCCAGGATACATCATATCTTGGGTTACAAATCAAGGCTTGGTAAATTTAAAAAAATTGAAATCGTATCAAGTACCTTTTCTGACCACAACGCTATGAGACTAGATATCAATTACAGGAAAAGATATGTAAAAAATATAAACACATGGAGGCTAAACAATACACTATTTAATAACAAACAGATCACTGAAGAAATAAAAAAGGAAATCAAAAAATACCTAAAAACAAATGACAATGACAACACGACGACCCAAAACCTATGGGATGCAGCAAAAGCAGTTCTAAGAGGGAAGTTTATAGCAATAAAACCCTACCTTAAGAAACAGGAAACATCTCAAGTAAACAATGTAACATTGCACCTAAAGCAATTAGAGAAAGAAGAACACAAAAACCCCAAAGTTAGCAGAATGAAAGAAATCATAAAGATCAGATCAGAAATAAATGAAAAAGAAATGAAGGAAACAATAGCAAAGATCAATAAAACTAAAAGCTGGTTCTTTGAGAAAATAAAGAAAATTGATAACCCATTAGCCACACTCATCAAGAAGAAAAGGGAGAAGACTCAAATCTATAGAATTAGAAATGAAAAAGGAGAAGTAACAACTGACACTGCAGAAATACAAAGGATCATGAGAGATTACTACAAGTACTTCTAAGCCAATAAAATGGACAATCTGGAAGAAATGGACACATTCTTAGAAATGCACAACCTGCCAAGACTAAACCAGGAAGAAATAGAAAATATGAACAGACCAATCACAAGCACTGAAATTAAAACTGTGATTAAAAGTCTTCCAACAAACAAAAGCCGAGGACCAGATGGCTTCACAGGCGAATTCTATCAAACATTGAGAGAAGAGCTAACACCTATGCCTCTCAAACTCTTCCAAAATATAGCAGAGGGAGGAACACTCCCAAATCATTCTACGAGGCCAACATCACCCTGATATCAAAACCAGACAAGGATGTCACAAAGAAAGAAAACTACAGGCCAATATCACTGATGAACATAGATGCAAAAATCCTCAACAAAATACTAGCAAACAGAATCCAACAGCACATTAAAAGGATCATACACCATTATCAAGTGGAGTTTATTCAAGGAATGCAAGGACTCTTCAATATACACAAATCAAACAGCGTGATACACCATATTAACAAATTGAAGGAGAAAAAACATATGATCATCTCAATAGATGCAGAGAAAGCTTTCGACAAAATTCAACACCCATTTATGATAAAAACCCTGCAGAAAGTAGGCATACAGGGAACTTTCCTCAACATAATAAAGGACATTTATGACAAACCCACAGTCAACATGATCCTCAAAGGTGAAAAAATGAAACCATTTCCACTAAGATCAGGAAGGAGACATGGTTGCCCATTCTCACCACTCTCATTCTATATAGTTTTGGAAGTTTTAGCCACAGCAATCAGAGAAGAAAAGGAAATAAAAGGAATCCAAATCGGAAAGGAAGAAGTAAAGCTGTCACTCTTTGCAGATGACATGATACTAAACATAGAGAATCCTAAAGATGCTACCAGAAAAATACTAGAGCTAATCAATGAATTTGGTAAAGTAATAGGATACAAAATCAATGCACAGAATTCTCTGGCATACCTATACATTAATGATGAAAAATCTGAAAGTGAAATTAAGAAAACACTCCCACTTACCATTGCAACAAATAGAATAAAATATCTAGGAATAAACCTGCCTAAGTAAACAAAAGACCTGTATGCAGAAAATTATAAGACACAGATGAAAGAAATTAAAAATGATACAAATAGATGGAGAGATATACCATGTTCTTGGATTGGAAGAATCAACACTGTGAAAATGACTCTACTACCCAAAGCAATCTACAGATTCAATGCAATCCCTATCACACTACCACTGGCATTTTTCACAGAACTAGAACAAAAAATTTCACAATTTGCATGGAAACACAAAAGACCCCGAATAGACAAAGCAACCTTGAGAACAAAAAACGGAGGTGGAGCAATCAGGCTCCCTGACTTCAGACTATACTACAAAGCTGGAATAATCAAGACAGTATGGTACTGGCACAAAAACAGAAATATAGATCAATGGAACAGGATAGAAAGCCCAGAGATAAACCCACGCACATATGGTCACCTTATCTTTGATAAAGGAGGCAAGAATATACAGTGGAGAAAAGACAGCCTCTTCAATAAGTGGTGCTGGGAAAACTGGACAAGTACATGTAAAAGTATGAAATTAGGACAGTCCCTAACACCATACACAGAAATAAACTCAAAATGGATTAAAGACCTAAATGTAAGGCCAGACACTATAAAACTCTTCGAGGAAATCATAGGCAGAATACTCTATGACATAAATCACAGTGAGATCCTTTTAACCCACCTCCTAGAGAAATGGAAATATAAACATAAATAAACAGATGGCACACCATGAAACTGTAAAGCTTTTGCACAAAAAAGACAACCATAAACAAGACCAAAAGACAACCCTCAGAATGGGAGAAAGTATTTGCAAATGAAGCAACTGACAAAGGATTAATCTCCAAAATTTACAAGCAGCTCATGCAGCTCAATAACAAAAAAATGAACAATCCAATCCAAAAATGGGCAGAAGACCTAAATAGACATTTCTCCAAAGAAGATATACAGATTCCCAACAAACACATGAAAGAATGCTCAACATCATTAATCATTAGAGAAATGCAAATCAAAACTACAATGAGATAATCATCTCACACCAGTCAGAATGGCCTTCATCAAAAAAATCTAGAAATAGTAAATGTTGGAGAGGGTGTGGAGAAAAGGGAACACTCTTGCACTGTTGGTGGGAATGTAAATTGATACAGCCACTATGGAGAACAGCATGGAGCTTCCTTAAAAAACTAAAAATAGAACTACCATATGACCCAGCAATCCCACTACTGGGCATATACCCTGAGAAAACCATAATTCAAAAAGAGTCATGTACCAAAATGTTCATTGCAGCTCTATTTACAATAGCCAGGACATGGAAGCAACCTAAGTGTCCATCGACAGATGAATGGATAAAGAAGATGTGGTACATATGTACAATGGAATATTATTCAGCCATAAAAAGAAACGATATTGAGTTATTTGTAGTGAGGTGGATGGACCTAGAGTCTGTCATACAGAGTGAAGTAAGTCAGAAAGCAAAAAACAAGGCTTCCCTGGTGGCACAGTGGTTGAGAATCTGCCTGCTAATGCAGGGGACAGGGATTCAAACAATGCTCTGGGAAGATCCCACATGCTGCGGAGCAACTAGCCCCGTGAGCCACAACTACTGAGCCTGCGCGTCTGAAGCCTTTGCTCCACAACAAGAGAGGCTGCAATAGTGAGAGGCCCTCGCACAGCGATGAAGAGTGGCACCCACTTGCCACAACTAGAGAAAGCCCTCGCACAGGAATGAAGACCCAACACAGCCAAAAGTAGATGTATAAATAAATAAATAAATAAGCGTAAAACAAAGACCGTATGCTAACACATATATGCAGAACCAAAAAAAGAAAAATGTCATGAAGAACCTAGGTGTAAGACGGGAAGAAAGACACAGACCTACTAGAGAATGGACTTGAGGATATGGGGAGGGGGAATGGTAAGCTGTGACAAAGTGAGAGAGTGGCATGGACATATGTACATTACCAAATATAAAATAGATAGCAAGTGGGAAGCAGCCGCATAGCACAGGGAGATCAGCTCGGTGGTTTGTGACCACCTAGAGGGGTGGGATAGGGAGGGTGGGAGGGAGGGAGATGCATGAGCGTAGAGGTATGGGAACATATGTATATGTATAACTGATTCGCTTTGTTGTGGAGCAGAAACTGACACACCGTTGTAGGGCAATTATACTCCAATAAAGATCTAAAAACAAAACAAAAAGGACAATAAATTTTCACTAGCTGAAACCATATAACCAATCTACAGATGAAGAAATAGCATGTTGCCAACATTCCAGTGACCCATCATTTTGTGTCTCCTCCCAGACACTACCCACCCCTAAATAGCACCACTATCCTGACATCTAACACCACAGATCAGATTTTCGTATTTTGAAATTCATAAAAAGGAAATCATACAGGAGAAATTCTTTATTGCCTGGATTTTTCCTTCAAAATTGTGCTTATAAGATTCATTCATTTCCTAGTGTGTAATTGTGGATCGTAGTTGTAGTTCATTCTCATTTTATAGTCTTTCTTTCTCGGAATATACCACTATTTATGTATCCACTTTACTGTTGGCAGGCATTTTAGCAGTTTTCAATTTAAAAAATTTTTAATGGTGCTACTGTGAACATTTGCATTCATATATTTTTGTTACTATATGTATATACCTCTGTTGGGTACATACCTAGGAGTATAATGACTGGATCAGAGGATAGAAAGTTCTGTTCTAGTGGATGCTGCTAATTTTTCCAAATTTTTAATACAACTTTTATTACCATCAGAAGTATATAAAAGTTTTAACTGTTCCACACACTAAGCAATCTTGGTGTTGTCTTTTTCACATTAGCCATTTCAGTGGTGATGTGGAGATAATACATTATGGTTTCAATTTTCATTTCTCTTGTGACTGTTGAGATTGAGCACTTTATTATATGTTTATTGGAAATTTAGAAATACCCTTCCGTAAACTACCTGTTAAATTTGTTTGGACATTTTTCTATTTTTGTTTCTTGTTTTCTTGTTGATCTGTAGGAGTGTGTGTGTGAGTGTGTGTGTTCTGGACACAAGTCCTTTGTGAGATATATGTATTGCAAATAGCTTCTCCATCTCTGTGGCTTGCACTTTTATAATCATAGTGGTGTCTTTTAACAACCAGAAGTTCTTAATTTTAATGAAATCTAATTGATCATTTACCCCTTATAATTATGTTTTTTAGTCACTGTTTGAGGAGTTCTTGCTATTGTCAGGATCATGAAGATATTCGCTCCCTTTTTTTAAGTTCTTTCATTTTACCATTAAAATGTAGATCTATAATCCACCCAGAACTAATTTTTTTTTAAATATAAGGTAGGGGTCTGGGACTTCCCTGGTGGCGCAGTGGTTAAGAATACGCCTGCCAATGCAGGGGACATGGGTTCGATCCCTGGTCAGGGAAGATCCCACATGCCGCGGAGTAACTAAGCCCTCGAGCCACAACTACTGAGCCCATGCACCACAACTACTGAAGCCCGCACGCCTACACCCCATGCTCCACAACAAGAGAAGCCACCGTAATGAGAAGCCTGCCCATCACGACAAAGAATAGCCCCCTTTCGCCGCAACTAGAGAAAGCCTGCATGCAGCAATGAAGACCAAACACAGCCAAAAATAAATAAAGTATAAATTTTTAAAAAAGATATAAGGTAGAGGTCAAGATATATTCACCCAAACTCCACTGCAGGAGCAAGTACATTTGAAGAAAATGCATTTATTCCTATATCCCTCTGCCTCACCACAAACTAAATCCTTCCAGAGGTAATAGAAATGTTTTCGGTTTTTTGTTTTCTTTTGTTTTGGTTTTTTTTTTTTTTTTTGCGGTATGCTGGCCTTTCACTGTTGTGGCCTCTCCCTTTGTGGAGCACAGGCTCCGGACGCGCAGGCTCCGCGGCCATGCCTCACCAGCCCAGCCACACCGCGGCATGAGGGATCTTCCCGGACCGGGGCACGAACCCGTGTCCCCTGCATCAGCAGGCGGACTCTCAACCACTGTGCCACCAGGGAAGCCTAATAGAAATGTTTTTATTCACCCCAAAGCTACCAAACTAGAGTTTTGAGTGCAAAGAGGGTATATGGCGAGTGTTTTCAAGAACTGAGTGAGACATCGTGACATCAGGAAAAGGTGGGGAAAACCCTCTGGTTTCTTCCTGCTAGGCTGAGCCCAGGGTAAAAGGACCCCGCTCCAAGCTTCTTCAAGCCACTTGAGTCCCAGAGGCTGAGAACAGCCCAGAGAGGCAGGTGAGAGAAAGGAAGCCCCAAGGAGGCCATCGATAAGTCCTCGTAGGAGAGAATAAGAAGGCTGAGTAGAGTTATGGTTGAGGTGGAATACAGAAAAAGAAAGACAGATGATCAGAAACAGCAATTGGAACAGATAAATAAAACAGACCAGAAACACCAGGTGCGAGAGACCTCAAGCAGGGAGAAGTGAGACAGAGTGCTATGCAGAAAGTCGGGGACTGAATCAGGTGTCAGTAAACTACAGCCCACCTGTTTTTGTAAACAACATTTTGTTGGAACACACTCATGCCCATCTGTTTACATATTGCCTATGCCTGCTTTTAGTTTTAATATTTTTTATCAAAGTGTAGTTGATTTACAATGCTGTGTTAATTTCTGCTGTACAGCAAAGTGATTCAGTTATACATATGTATACATTCTTTTTCTTATATTCTTTTCCATTATGGTTTCTCATAGTATATTGAATACATTTTTCTGCATTATACAGTTGGACCTTGTTGTTTATCCATTCTACATGTAATAGCTTACATCTGCTAACCCCAACCTCTCACTCCACCCCTTCCCCAACCCCCTCCCCCTTGGCAACCACCAGTCTATTCTCTATGTCCCTGATTCTGTTTCTGTTATATAGATAGGTTCACTTGTGTCATGACTGGCCACGTCTCTGTTCTCTTGCTGGAGCTGACAGAAAGACAGAGAGGGACAATGCAGGGCCTGAGGAAAGAAGCAGAGACTGAGTGGGAGTCGTTGGGACGTCTAGAGAGTCACCGAGCAGCAGACCTGTGGGGTCGCTGAACCAGAGACAACACAATAACTCAGGTAAGGAAACACGAAGGAAGTTCTCCTTGGGGTTTAGCCTCAGCTTGCTGGTGGGGTTATTTTTTCTATCGTTTAACTACCTTGCTCAATCGACCTCTGTATTTTCACTCAATAAACATTGATTAGAGCCAATAAAGTGTCTGGAACTGATAAAACTTGGAGAAAAAGAGGAGACTGAGGTTTTCTGAAGAAGCCTTCTCAGTGGTCTGCTAGGTGGGCACAGATGCATGCCACGTGGAGCATTAGCTTGCATCTGACAAGGCCGTACTTCAGAGCAGGGGGCACGCTGGGGTGATGTATGGAACACACAGAAGGTGAACAGCAAAGTACAGTGGAGGATGACTCCTTGATTTCTTACCTGGACTCCATCCCTGGGTTCCTACGTGACACAGGCAAGAGCTTCCTTAGGAGCAAATCATATTCAGTGATTATGGAACTTGGAGTCTAATCATAGTCCGTGAATATCCCAAATTTCATTTTCAGACCAACAACACAGTAGAGTCTCTCTTACTGCCATGAAGGTAAAATCAGGTCATAGCCCA
Organism: Leucopleurus acutus; assembly: GCF_964270905.1. Lineage (NCBI taxonomy): Eukaryota > Metazoa > Chordata > Mammalia > Artiodactyla > Delphinidae > Leucopleurus > Leucopleurus acutus. The sequence continues at coordinate 82,509,454 of NC_139143.1, read as the reverse complement.
CTGAAAAATATACCTGAAGGGTAAGAAATTTTAAAAACCAAGAGTAGGAGTAGAAGAGAGGAAAAAACTAATTTTTGCCTACAGTAGGATTGGAAAAGGTTGTGGGACTTCCCCAATCTCTACCCATTTCCCTTTCTCCTAGTGGACTGTAGGTTCCAGTGTTGTAGGTTCCATTCACTCTCCTAAGTGGTTGATTTCAGATTCTGAAATAGGCCAAAGACAAATTCTGGTTCTTCTTCTAAACATTATTATTAATCTCTTCTCCTGAGCCTAAATTTTTCTCAGGCTACCTCTGCTTTGTAGGTACACTGTGTTTTCTCCACAATTTCAAAAGATTGGAGTCTTTTTTAAAAAATCTTCATTTGAGTATAATTGCTTTACAATGGTGTGTTAGTTTCTGCTTTATAACATAGTGAATCAGTTAAACATATACATATGTTCCCATATCTCTTCCCTCTTGCATCTCCCTCCCTCCCACCCTCCCTATCCCACCCCTCTAGGTGGTCACAAACCACCGAGCTGATCTCCCTGTGCTATGCGGCTGCTTCCCACTTGCTATCTATTTTACATTTGGTAGTGTATATGTGTCCATGCCACTCTCTCACTTTGTCACAGCTTACCATTCCCCCTCCCCATATTCTCAAGTCCATTCTCTAGTAGGTCTGTGTCTTTCTTCCCGTCTTACCCCTAGGTTCTTCATGACGTTTTTTGTTTGTTTGCTTTTCTCTTAGATTCCATATATATGTGTTAGCATACAGTATTTGTCTTTCTCTTTCTGACTTACTTCACTCTGTATGACAGACTCTAGGTCCATCCACCTCATTACAAATATCTCAATTTCATTTCCTTTTATGGCTGAGTAATATTCCATTGTATATATGTGCCACATCTTCTTTATCCATTCATCTGTTGATGGACACTTAGGTGGCTTCCATGTCCTGGCTATTGTAAATAGAGCTGCAATGAACATTCTGCTACATGACTCTTTTTGAATTATCGTTTTCTCGGGGTATGTGCCCAGTAGTGCGATTGCTGGGTGGTATGACAGTTCTATTTTAAGTTTTTAAAGGAACCTCCATACTGTTCTCCATATTGGATGTATCAATTTACATTCCCACCAACAGTGCAAGAGTGTTCCCTTTTCTCCACACCCTCTCCAGCACTTATTGTTTCTAGATTTTTTGATGATGGCCATTCTGACAGGTGTGAGATGATATCTCATTGTAGTTATGATATGCATTTCTCTAATGATTAATGATGTTGAGCATCCTTTCACGTGTTTGTTGGCAATCTGTATATCTTCTTTGGAGAAATGTTTATTTAGGTCTTCTGCCCATTTTTGGATTGGGTTGTTTGTTTTTTTGATATTGAGCTGCATGAGCTGATTGTATATTTTGGAGATTAATCCTTTGTCAGTTGCTTCATTTGCAAATACTTTCTCCCATTCTGAGGGTGCTCTTTTGGTCTTGTTTATGGTTTCCTTTGCGTGCAAAAGCATTTAAGTTTGATTAGGTCCCATTTCTTTATTTTTGTTTTTATTTCTATTTCTCTAGGAGGTGGGTCAAAAAGGATCTTGCTGTGATTTATGTCATAGTGTGTTCTGCCTAAGTTTTCCTCTAAGAGTTTGGTAGTGTCTGGCATTACATTTAGGTCTGTAATCCACTTTGAGGGTTTTTTTTTGTGTATAGTGTTAGGGACTGTTCTAATTTCATACTTTTACATGTACCTGTCCAGTTTTCCCAGCACCATTTATTGAAGAGGCTGTCTTTTCTCCACTGATTATTCTTGCCTCCTTTATCAAAGATAAGGTGTCCATATGTGCATGGATTTATCATGTGCATGGATTTATCTCTGAGTTTCCTATCCTGTTCCATTGATCTATATTTCTGTTTTTGTGCCAGTTCCATAATTCCTTGATTACTGTAGCTTTGTAGTATAGTCTGAAGACAGGGAACCTGATTCCTCCAGCTCCATTTTTTGTTCTTAAGATTGCTTTGGCTACTGGGGGTATTTTGTGTTTCCATACAAATTGAGAAATTTTTTGTTCTACTTCTGTGAAAATGCCAGTGACAGTTTGACAGGGATTGCTTTGAATCTGTAAATTGCTTTGGGTAGTAGAGTCATAATCACAATGTTGAGTCTTCCAATCCAAGAACACAGTAAATCTCTCAATGTGTTTGTATCATCTTTAATTTCTTTCATCACTGTCTTATAAGTTTCTACATACAGGTCTTTGTTTCCTTAGGTAAGTTTATCCTAGATATTTTATTCTTTTCATTGCAATGGTAAATGCGGGTGTTTTCTTAATTTCACTTTCAGATTTTTCATCATTAGTGTGTAAGAATACCACATTTCTCTGCATTAATTTTGTATCCTGCTACTTTACCAAATTCATTGATTAGCTCTAGTAGTTTTCTGGTAGCATCTTTAGGATTCTCTATGTATATTATCATGTCATCTGCAAACAGTGACAGCTTTACTTCTTTTCTGATTTGGATTCCTTTTATTTCTTTTTCTTCTCTGATTGCTGTGGCTAAAACTTCCAAAACTATGTTAAATAATAGTGGTAAGAGTGGGCAACATTGTCTTTTTCCTGATCTTAGTGGAAATGCTTTCAGTTTTTCACCATTGAGGACGATGTTGGCTGTGGGTTTGTCATATATGGCCTTTATTATGTTGAGGAAAGTTCCCTCTACGCCTACTTTCTGCAGGGTTTTTATCATAAATGGGTGTTGAATTTTGTCAAAAGATTTCTCTGCATCTATTGAGATGATCATATGGTTTTACTCCTTCTATCTGTTAATATGGTGTATCACCTTGATTGATTTGCGTATATGAAGACTCCTTGCATTCCTGTAATAAACCCCACTTGATCATGGTGTATGATCCTTTTAATGTGCTCTTGGATTCTGTTTGCTAGTATTTTGTTGAGGATTTTTGCATCTATGTTCATCAGTAATATTGGCCTGTAGTTTTCTTTCTTTGTGACATCCTTGTCTGGTTTTGGTACCAGGGTGATGTTGGCCTCGTAGAATGATTTGGGAGGGTTCCTCCCTCTGCTATATTTTGGAAGAGTTAGAGAAGGATAGGTGTTATCTCTTCTAAATGTTTGATAGAATTCACCTGTGAAGCCATCTGGCCGTGGGTTTTTGTTTGTTGGGAGATTTTTAATCACAGTTTCAATTTCAGAGCTTGTGATTGGTCTGCTCATATTTTCTATTTCTACCTGGTTCAGTCTCTCAATGTTGTGCATTTCTAAGAATGTGTTCATTACTTCCAGGTTATCCATTTTATTGGCATAGAGTGGCTTGTAGTAATCTCTCATGATCCTTTGTATTTCTGCCGTGTCAGTTTTTACTTCTCCTTTTTCATTTCTAATTCTATTGATTTGAGTCTTCTCCCTTTTTTTCTTGATGAGTCTAGCTAATGTTTCATCAATTTTATCTTCTCAAAGAACCAGCTTTTAGTTTTTTTGACCTTTGCTATTGTTTCCTTCAGTTCTTTTTCACTTACTTCTGATGTGAACTTTTTGATTTCTTTCCTTCTGCTAATTGCTTTAGGGGTAAGGTTAGGTTGTTTATTTGAGATGTTTCTTGTTTCTTAACGTAGGATTTTATTGGTATAAACTTCCCCTGTAGAACTGCTTTTGCTACATCCAATAGGTTATCAGTCGTCGTGTATTCATTCTTATTTGTTTCTAGGTATTTTTTTATTTCCTCTTTGATTTCTTCAGTGACCTCTTGATTATTAAATAGTGCATTGTTTAGCCTCCATGTGCGTGTATTTTTTACATAATTTTTCCTGTAATTGATACCTAGTCTCATACCGTTGTGGTCAGAAAACGTACTTGATACAATTTCAGTTTTCTTAAATTTACCAAGGCTTGATTTGTGACCCAAGATATGATGTATCCTGGAGAATGCTCCATGACACTTGAGGAAAATGTGTATTCTGTAGTTTTGGGATGATTTGTCTTATAAATATCAATTAAGTCCATCTTGTTGAATGTATCATTTAAAGCTTGTGTTTTCTTATTTATTTTCATTTTGGATGATCTGTCCATTGGTGAAAGTCAGTGTTAACGTCCCCTATGATTATGTTACCGTCGATTTCCCCTTTTGTGGCTGTTAGTATTTGCCTTATGCATTGCGGTGCTCCTATGTTGGGTGCATAAATATTTACAATTGTTATATCTTCTTCTAGCATTGATCCCTTGATCATTATGTAGTTTCCTTCTTTGTCTCTTGTAATAGTCTTTATTTTAATGTCAATTTTTTCTGATATGAGAATTGCTACCCCAGCTTTCTTTTGATTTTCATTTGCATGAAATATCTTTTTCCAACCCCTCACTTTCAGTCTGTATGTGTCCCTAGGTCTGAAGTGGGTCTCTTGTAGAAAGCATAAACACCGGTTTTGTTTTTGTATCCATTCAGCCAGTCTTTTGGTTGGAGCATTTAATCCATTTACATTTAAGGTAATTATCGATATGTATATTCCTATTCCCATTTTCTAAATTGTTTTAGGTTTGTTATTGTAGGTCTTTCCTTCTGTTGTGTATCTTGCCTAGAGAACTTCCTTTAGCATTTGTTGTAAAGCTGGTTTCATGGTGCTGAATTCTCTTAGCTTTGGCTTGTCTGTAAAGGTTTTAATTTCTCCATCAAATCTGAATGAGATCCTTGCTGGGGAGAGTAATCTTGGTTGTAGGTTTTTCTCCTTCATCACTTTAAATATGTTCTGCCCCTCCCTTCTGGCTTGCAGAGTTTCTGCTGAAAAAGCAGCTGTTAACCTTATGGGGATTCCCTTGTTTGTTATTTGTTGTTTTTCCCTTACAGCTTTTAATATGTTTTCTTTGTATTTAATTTTTGATAGTTTGATTAATATGTGTCTTGGCGTGTTTCTCCTTGGATTTATCCTCTATGGGACTCTCTGTGCTTCCTGGACTTGATTAACTATTTCCTTTCCCATATTAGGGAAGTTCTCAACTATAATATCTTCAAATATTTTCTCAGTCCCTTTCTTTTTCTCTTCTTCTTCTTGGACCCCTATAATTCAAATGTTGGTGCGTTTAGTGTTGTCCCAGAAGTCTCTGAGACTGTCCTCAATTCTTTTCATTCTTTTTTCTTTATTCTGCTCTTCAGTAGTTATTTCCACTATTTTATCTTCCAGGTCACTTATCCGTTCTTTTGCCTCAGTTATTTAACTATTGATCCCTTCTAGAGAATTTTAAATTTCATGTATTTTGTTGTTCATCATTGTTTGTTTGCTCTTTAGTTCTTCTAGGTCCTTGTTAAACGTTTCTTGTATTTTCTCTATTCTATTTCCAAGACTTTGGATCACCTTTACTATCATTATTCTGAATTCTTTTTCAGGTAGACTGCCTATTTCCTCTTCATTTATTAGTTCTGGTGGGTTTTTACCTGGATTCTTCATTTGCTGTGCTTTTTTCTGTCTTCTCATTTTGCTTAACTTACTGTGTTTGGGGTCTCCTTTTTGCAGGCTGCAGGTTCGTAGTTACCGTTGTTTTTGGTGTCTGTCCCCAGTGGCTAAAGTTTGTTCAGTGGGTTGCGTAGGCTTGCTGTTGGAGGGGACTAGTTCCTGTGTTCTGGTGGTTGATGCTGGATCTTGTCTTTCTGGTGGGCAGGTCCACATCTGGTGGTGTGTTTTCGGGTGTCTGCGGCCTTATTATGATTTTAGGCAGCCTCTCTGGTAATGGATGTGGCTGTGTTCCTGTCTTGCTAGTTGTTTGGCATAGGGTGTCCAGCACTGTAGCTTGCTGGTCGTTGAATGGAGTCTTGGCATTGAGATGGAGATCTCTGGCAGATTTTCGCCATTTGATATTACATGGAGCTTCGAGGTCTCTTGTGGACCAGTATCCTGAAGTTGGCTCTCCCACCTCAGAGACACAGCCCTGATGCCTGGTTGCAGCACCAAGAGCCTTTCATCCACATGGCTCAAATTAAAAGGGAGAAAAATTAGAAAGAAAGAAGATAAAAGAAAATAAAAGTTATTAAAATTAAAAATAATTATTAAGAAAAAAATTTCTTAAGTGAAAAAGAAAAAAACAGATGTACAGATCCCTAGGACAAATGGTAAAAGTAAAGCTATACAGACAAAATCACACACAGAAGCATACACATACACACTCACAAAAATAGAAAAAGGGGGCAAAAATTATACCTTTGCTTCCAAAGTCCACCTCCTCAATTTGGGATGGTACGTTGTCTATTCACGTATTCCACAGATGCAGGGTACATCAAGTTGATTGTGGAGATTTAATCCGCTTCTCCTGAGGCCACTGGGAGAAATTTCCCTTTCTCTTCTTTGTTCGTACAGCTCTGGGGGTTCAGCTTTGGATTTGGACCCGCCTCTGCATGTAGGTCGCCTGAGGTTGTCTGTTCTTTGCTCAGACTGGACGGGGTTAAAGGAGCAGCTGATTCGGGGGCTCTGGCTCACTCAGGCCAGGAGTAGGGAGGGGTACGGATGCGGGGCAAGCCTGCGGCAGCAGAGGTCAGCATGACGTTGCAGCAGCCTGAGGCGCACCGTGCGTTCTCCCGGGGAAGTTGTCCCTGGATCCCGGGACCCTGGCAGTGGCGGGCTGCACAGGCTCCCAGGAGGGGAGGTGGGGATAGTGACCTGTGTTCGCACACAGGCTTCTTGGTGGCTGCAGCAGCAGCCTTAGTGTCCCATGCCCATCTGTGGGGTCAGCGCTGATAGCCACGGCTCACGCCCGTCTCTGGAGATCCCTTAAGTGGCACTCTTAATCCCCTCTCCTCACGCACCAGGAAACAAAGAGGCAGGAAAAAGTCTCTTGCCTCTTCGGCAGCTCCAGACTTTTTACCGGACTTCCTCCCGGCTAGCTGTGGTGCACTAACCCCTTCAGGCTGTGTTCCCACAACCAACACCAGTCCTCTCCCTGTGCTCCAACCAAACCCCAAGCCTCAGCTCCCCACCCCACCCGCCCCGGCGGGCGAGGAGACAAGCCTCTTGGGCTGGTGAGTGGCTGTTGGCACCATTCTTCTGTGAGGGAATCTCTCCGCTTTGCCCTCCGCACCCCTGTTGCTGCGCTCTCCTCCGTGTCTCTGAAGCTTCCCCTTCTGCCGCCCACAGTCTCCGCCCGCGAAGGGGCTTCCTAGTGTGTGGAAACCTTTCCTCCTTCACAGCTCCCTCCCAGAGGTGCAGGTCCCATCCCTATTCTTTTGTCTCTGTTTTTTCTTTTTTGTTTTGCTGTACCCAGGTTCTTGGGGAGTTTCTTGCCTATTGGGAGGTCTGAGGTCTTCTGCCAGCATTCAATAGGTGTTCTATAGGAGCTGTTCCACATGTGGATGTATTTCTGATGTATTTGTGGAGAGGAAGGTGATATCCGCGTCTTACTCTTCTGCCATCTTGAAGCTCCTCCAGTATTTGTTTTACTCTTTCTGACTTACTGCACTCTGTGTGACAGACTCTAGGTCCATCCACCTCACTACAAATAACTCAATTTCGTTTCTTTTTATGGCTGAGTAATATTCCATTGTATATATGTGCCACATCTTCTTTATCCATTCATCTGTTGGACACTTAGGTTCGAGTCTTTTTTAAAATATTAGCAGGCAGGGACTTCCCTTGTGGCTCAGCAGTTAAGAATCTGCCTGCCAATGCGGGTGACGTGGGTTAGATCCCTGGTCTAGGAAGATCCCACATGCCACAGAGCAACAAAGCCTGTGCGCCACAACTACTGAAGTCCATGCACCTAGAGCCCATGCTCCACAATAAGAGAAGCCACACAGTGAGAAGCCCATGTACCACAAGGAAGAGTAGCCCTCACTCGTCGCAACTAAAGAAAGCCTGTGTGCAACAACAGAGACCTAATGGAGAAATAAATAAATAAATAAAATTTATTAAAAATAATATTAGCAGGCAGAATATCTTAAATAAATTTTAGCTAAAACTATTGGCCTGTAAGTAAAGACCTCCATTCATTCACTTCCTTGCCCAAACCATGGAGGTGTTTCACCAACTGGGGACTAGTAATATCAAAAGATCAGAGACTCCTGGGCTATGCTTAGGTAAGGAGCACAAGGTGAGTGCCTTTTTTTGAAGAAGACTAAGATGAGATTTACGTTTCTTTATGTTGAGTTATTGGGCATAAGAAACCTTCTCCTGGCCCCCTGTCCAATCTCAGAATCCTTCATGGTGAAGTGAAAAAAAGGATGCATTGTCCATCCATGAAGATAGTTGGAGAATGGAAGACTGACTAAACTTCTATGAGAGGATCAACACATAAGACAGTTTGAGAAAGAGACAGAATCCCCTCTCAATCATCCCTGGAGGATTTCTGTGACCCACCCACCCCTACCCAGTTGGGCTTCCTATGCATGTTAATCATTAGCCTTTGAGTAAAACATGATCCTCCATCACGTGAGTGGACCTCACCCTACCAGCTGAAAGCCTGAATAGAAAAAAAAAAAGACTGACCTCTCCCAAGGGAATTCTATGACAAGGCTGCCTGTGTGCTCAAACTGCAAATCTTCCTGGGTCTCCAGGCTGCCTGCCTGTTCTGCAGATTTTGGACGTGCCGGCCTCCATGATCACACGAGCCAATTTCTTAAAAATATATATATTTGCATCCTGTCTGTTCTATTTCTCTGGACATTCCTACCTAATACATTTGTTCAAAATACAAGGTGGAGAGGCAGATGTTTGTCAAGGGGTTTAAAGGGAACCTTGGTCATGGCACAAAAGTAGAGAGTTGAAGAAACTGAATGATGTGGCCCAACCTCCCAGACCCTGCCCCCATTATGGCCCTTCACCTTCGGTTTTCACAGTCAGTTGACTGCTCTGTTGAAGCATGAGGAGAAGATGGTGAACTGACAAGCACATGAAACATCTGTCTCATACTGAGCTCTCTTTCCTGCAGAGAAGGAAATGCCATTACATACCGGGTAGTGACAAAGTAGGATTTTCTGTACAAAGAAGGAGTTTGGCAAGTGCTTCAGGAACTGGGGAACTACACCTGGAGCCAGGAAGGCAGGAGGGTATTCCAGGTATTGTACCAGCTTAGGCTTAATCCACAGTAAAAGGGGTGGGGCTGGAGTCTCCTCAGGTGGATTTATCCTCACAGGTCAGGTTCACTTGGATTTGCAGGTGAGTGAATGGCTCTGCTGGATGTGAAGAACATTACATGCTGGCCCAGGCTCCCTCTGGGGTTGCAGACAGGGGATGACCAAGAGTGACGCCCTCAGGGCAGAGAGAGGGGTTTATCGCGGAAAGAAACTCCTACAGTCCTTACTTAGTAGCTGCTGCAAGTGCAGGGTCCTGTGATGTGGCAGATGTGTCAGAACATCTGATGGGAAGGTTGCCTCTGAGGGTGGATGGTAGAGCTGTGGTGATTTCATTGAGAAAGTGCCAGTAAAAACAAAACTACCTCCTCCTTCTTACAGATTCTTTTCAAATAAGAACGATGTCTTAGCAGCAGTGGCAACAATGCAAAGTCCCCTGCCAGCCCCCTCCCCAGGTTCCTGAGCCCTGCCTTCCCAAGATGTCCCCTCCACCTCCCAGCCAGCAGAAGTGTCCCCCTGTGAAGTGCACTTCCTGCCAGTAGGAATATCTGCCAAAGCAGAAGTGACACCTCTGAAGCCACCCTCCACCACCTGATCATGAAGACACTGCATCCCTTGCCCAGTGCCATCCCCTCACCTCCAGCAACATCAGGGAACACAAACAGCTGAGAAGATGCTGCCTCTCTTCAGACTCAAGGAGAAAGATATAATCATAGTGTATTGGGTTTTCCTCTCCAAATTCACTCCTCCCAGCTCTTCTCCCAGGAGACTGCATGGTGTAGACAGAAGTTCCATGTTCTCAAACTTTTCCCCACCCTCATCCAACAGATGTGCTGCCCTGTGCAGCATTCCCCATGCCAGCAGGAATACACACCAAAGCCACCCTCCCCAAACGGATCATGAAGTAGCTGGATTATCTTCCCTATCACCATGGATTCTATTTTTATCCAAAAACATGAACTACATTCAGCCCCAAAAGAGTCTACTTCCCCCAAACTCAAGGTGGATCATGAAACTCCACAGTTAATCCAAACAGACAGCCAAGGGTGGTCGGATGTGACATATTCTCCGGGAGCTCCTTGGAACCTGCGCAGGCATGTGGTTCTCTAGTACTATAACCTTAGCTGGCAAAACAAGGCCATTCTCCCACCACTATGCCCTCTACCCACAATGCTCTTGGTCTATCCCTGATAACTTTCACCTCTGGAGGCCAACTTTTCTTCTGATTTCAGAAAGAAAAACAGGATTCTCCTAAATGATCTTAAAGTCATATGAGAATCCACTCTCCTCTCCATGCCACAAAGAAGTAGTTGAAGCCAACTGCCTTCCCCACTGTGCCCTCCCCCATCTCTTATTGCTAGTTAGACCCTTCCCAGGACTGACACTAGCTCCGCAGCCCCCATTCCTACTGACTCATGACCAGTCTTTCTGTCTAATCCATTAAAAATATTGTCACTGAAGAAGTCAGAAAGCCAAAAACAGTACCACATGATATCACTTCTATGTGGAATCTAAAATATGACACAAATGAACCTATCTATGAAACAGAAACAGAAAATCAGGGACGTAGAATAGACTGGTAGTTGCCAAGGGGAAGTGGGGTAGGAGAGGGTAGGGTTGAGAGTTTGGGATCAACAGATACAAACTGGTGTATATAGAATGGATAAATAACGAGGTCCTACTGTATAGCACAGGGAACTATATTCAATATCCTGTGATAAACCATAATGGAAAAGAACAGGAAAAAGAATGTATATATATGTATAACTGAGTCACTTTCCTGTACAGCAGTAATTAACACAATATTGTAATTCAACTGTACTTCAATTTAAAAAATAAATTTAAAAAAAAACAATTTTTTTTTACATATTATCACTGAAGCATCTTGATTTTTGCTCAGTTAATGCCCAGACCACCATGGGTGTAGACAAGTAAGTCTGGGGGTCCAGATTCTTCACTGAAGCCTCCAGAAGGAACACAGCCCTGTCAACACCTTGATTTTAGACTTCTGACCTCTAAAACTCTAAGAGAATAAAATCTTATTGTTTCAAACCAAGTTTGTGATAATCTGTTATACCAAATAGGAAACCAAAAAGACCTCATTCCCTCTGCTTAAAATTCCCAAAGAAGACATGAGGTGGGAGGACTAGGCAGGAGAAGGGGCATAAAGGGCACTTAGTCCATCTACCCTGGAGCCCCTGGACTGGGCCCAGTAGCATGCTGGAAATGATACCCAGGAAAGCTGACTGTTCAATATTCAGAAACTTAGCAAGCCAGTTGTTAAAACATTGGTAGCTTGAAATTGTTCATAGTGGAAGGATTTTGAAAAACAGCAAATGTTACATACAAATCAGGGCTTTCCCACCCCTCCCTTCAGCAGGTTTACCAGACACCATTGGTTAGACCCAGCCTGGGAGACCGACAAATTCAGCAGTTCTTTGACATGAACGGTCTATGGAGAGGGCCAGGTGTCAGGGAAATGTTAGTGCCCTCTATGGACTGAGAACTTCAGTCTTACAACTGGAAGGAACTAAATCATGCCAATGACAGGGTGAGCTTGGAAGAGGACCCCAAGCTCCAGAAAGGCACACAGGAGCCAACACATTGGTGACAGCCTTGTGAGACCCTGAGCAGAGGGCCCAGCTAAGCCATGCCCAGACCCTGAACTCATGGAAACAATGAGATAATAAACACCTATTGTTTAAGCTGCTAAATTGTGTGACTTGTTATGCAGCAACACAAAACTAATACAGATTCCATAAACAGTTCCTTACCCTCCCAAATATTCTCTTCTTCAGGTTAGCCATCCCTAGTAACTCTGTTTTTTAAACATTTTTTGCATGGCCCAATTTCCTGGTTCTGCCCCATCTTCATCTCTTTCATTTTGAGTCCAGAATAACAATATTCCTCTTCCTGTAAGGAGTCCACAAAAAAAAAGTGGACCTGACAGGACAAACACAATGATAAGCACCTCCAAGGATGAACACAGGATCCACACTCTGAATTGGATTTTTGGTAGTTGTGACTATGGTGGTTCCTGTGTTTGTGGCCAAATCCAATGGAAAGATGGTAATCACAGAGGGTAAAGAAACATGTGAGCAGACAAGGTGCCACCCTCTTCCTCTCTGGATGCTTGGGCTTAGTCTCCTTCATGGATATTGTTTAAATGGTGAGTTCCTAGCCTACAAATGAAGGACTCCTCTTTCTTGCAGGGTTGCCTTAGAACTGAAAGAGAGGTCTTATCACTGTAGCAACAAAGGAAAGCCCTCCACCCACCCTTTTCCCAGGTCCCTGAGCCCAGCCCACCCTCCCCAGCCAGCATGGATGCCCCAAGTGCAGTGCCCACAGAGCCAGCAGGAATGCCCACTGAGGAAGATATGGTAGCATCTGAAGACAACACCCTCCAAATCCAGATGAGGCTCACCTCCTGCATCTCTTTCCCCAACTCCATACCAGAAGCACCCCATGACCCCACAAAATTCCAACACTCATGAGCTCCAAACCTGCACAGTCCACTGGCTTTCCACTGGTGGTTGAGTGACTCTTCCCAGATCCTTCCTAGGAAACAACAGGGATTAAACAAAAGTACTCTCGGCATCATCCCAGGAGCCAGATGTGCACTTCCTTCCTCTCCTCCTGTCCTCTCATCAGGAAGGACTGGCTCTCCCCACTGCTGTCCCAACCCGTGCTGCCTCCTGGTGGTAGAAGAAGATCATTAAGAAAATGAGTTCTATGTTTCCTCCATTTTATTAAAAAATATGAAGAACTTGTAAAGCAAATCTGGTTCAGGAATTGACAAGAACTGTCTTAAATCATCTGAAAATCCCCCCAGATTTTCCTGACTTTGCAGTCCCACATTTAGTGAAGGAAACTCATCCTCAGTCTTTTATTCCATGCCCAGAGATTGAACCTGCAGGGGGCACTCACAGCACACAGAAGAGTTTTCTCTTCATCTCTCCATTAAAACATCTGTCCCAGTGAGACCCAAGTTATCCCCACTTGCAGGGAGCTGGGAAGACGATAGAGCCACGGGAGCACACAGGAAACAGAAGCTGGTTGGAGGGCCTTAGGAAGAGCCCTGAGGAGAATTCAGGTCACAGTGGAGGGAGCTGGAGGTTTCCCTCAAGAGAATTACTCCCACCTACCCACTATTTCACAGCCCACATGCCTTCCAATTCTACCCAATCCCGTGTCCTCCCATTACTCCTGAAGAAGGTCTCACCAGGCAGGGGATTTTTGTGTGTATTGGGGGGTTGGGGGGAGGTTCAGGGCAAGGGAGACACCAGCTGCAGGGAAGAGATGATTGAGACTTAAGGCTGGAGCCTGATATGTGAGCATCTCTGCGTGGACCCCTCAACAAGATGGGGGTTTGTCCTGGAGCAATCTGGATGGTCTGGGATATCCAGCGCATAAGGCCCTATGGTGCCTACCTCCTGGGGTCTCTGGGACAGATACAGCTATATTGATCTTGGAAGCCGACATTTAGAGACAGATCTCCTCATTACAATCTCCACCCACATGAAGCTGGATCTTCCTCCTCTGACAGAGAGTTCACTTCAGTCTTAACTCCCCTGCTAGATTTTGTGTTGTATGTCCTTTCATTTATTCTCCAAACATTCATTGAGTGTCTATTATATACCAGCCCTGAGCCAGCAGTAAAATAAAAAGAATAACAAGACAGCCCTTCCATGAAGCAGGGCATTCTGTGAGTCAGGAGACAGAAATATACATAGCCATTATCTCCCAGCAGAACAGGTGAGGGCCTCAAGCTTTTGGGAGTGCACTGGGGAAGTCACTATACTCTCATGACTATAGTGGGGGGTGGGGGAGGACAGGGAGGTCTGCATGGAAGGTAAGGTTTTCAAGATGAGTCCAGAGGTGACAAAAAAATAAATATTAACCAGACAAGAAGGGGGAGGACATTCCAGTTTGAGAGAAGAGCAGTGGCAAAACTATCGAAATAATGTAACTGCATCTCTTCACCGACAATAAGCATTGTTTACTGAGTGACTAAGATTTGCTGGGCCTTGCACTAGGGGTACAGATATAAAAATAAGTGGTTGGGCTTCCCTGGTGGCGCAGTAGTTGAGAGTCCGCCTGCCGGTGCAGGGGACACGGGTTCGTGCCCTGGTCCAGGGGTGTCCCACAAGCCGCGGAGCAGCTGGGCCCGTGAGCCATGGCCGCTGGGCCTGTGCGTCCGGAGCCTGTGCGTCTGGAGCCTGTGCTCCGCAGCAGGAGAGGCCACAGCGGTGAGAGGCTCGCGTACCACAAAGAAATAAAAAAATAAAATAAATAAATAAGTGGTTCCTGAACTCTGGACTAGCCCATCATTTGAGGGGAATTGGGAAATAAATAATTACAAAATACAGAGGGAATTCCCTGGCAGTCCAGTGGTTAGAACTCCACACTTCCACTGCCAAGTGGAAGGTTCAATCCCTGGTCACAGAACTAAGATCCCACAAGCCATGCAGCACAGCCAAAAAATAAATGAATAAATAACTACAAAATAGAGGGATAAAATCTCATCATGAGCTTGGCTCAGGCAACTAACAGCCTGGGAGAGTCAGGTAAATCACACTCTGTGAGTTCAAGGTTGGAGGAGGGCAGAGGGAGGAGATGACTGGAAGAGAAAAAGCACAGAGTCAGAAAGGTCCAACACATTTGGGGAACCGCAAGCAGTTTAGCTCCATAATCTATGGTAAGTATAAAAGACTGAGCTGAAAGAATCTTGCAGAGACAACTGACAATCTGGGACCTCATCTTGAATTCAGTTGTAAAATTAGACTTCGGTTTTATAAAATTCACTGTGACAGTGCTGTAGAGTATGAATTTGAGGTGGGCACTCTGGGAGACCTGTGACAATGACAACCTCGGTGAAGGCAACAGCAGTGACTGTGAGGGTGATGGGGGACTGACTCGAGAGAGATATTCACTGGGGCTCCCAAACACTGGCCTGGGTCAGGAACCTGTGGTTTTGGAAATAGAACTGGCAGATCCCAGTGGCACATTTTGTGTAAGGTTGAGTGGGAGGCAAGAGGCTGGGATGACCCCAAGTTTCTGGCTTAGAGGTCTTGGTGAATAGGGATGCTATTCACAGAGTTGGAGCACACAAGAAGAGCATGTTAGAAAAGATGCAGAAGGTGATGAATTCTGATTTTATGACAGCAGTTGGAAGCACCACAGTACATCCAATGGATGTTAACATTTGGACCTGGAGAAGAGGGAAGACTGAGGTTTTGGAATTCTTTGAGGTAGAGGTGGTAGTTATAGCAATGGTGGGAAATGAGATCAACAGCAAATATGTAAAGTGAAAGGAGTCAGGTGACATTGAAAGGATTCAGCAGAGGAAGAACAGGTTGTGGAGGAGGGTAGAAGAGGCCAGAGAAATGGGACACCATCCAGGTAATAGAGGAATCCAAGGGGAGAGGGGTAAAAAGGAGGACAACAGTATCAAATACTGCAGTAAAGACAAACTGGATAAGTACCGAACTGTGTCCACGAGGACATCATGGAACTTCCCTCACCTAATTCATAATGAAGAAGCAAAACTACATAAACATCAGGAGAAAATCACCAATGGTAATTGATGCACAGTGAAAGGGGAGGATTGTGAGTGTTTCACACGGGCCACAGAGGAAGAGCTGGATATCCAGGCTGTGGAAAATCCCATACAAGAGGGCTACCTGCAGGTAAAATCCCATCAGAGATAATCTGGAGAACTGCCCAATGCCCAGGTGCTGCAGGAGCAGGTCGCTGGTATGTTTGCCAATATTGAAGGATGCTGCAATCAAAACCCCAACAAGGTGAGGGTCAGAAGGGGCTGAAGAACATATTCAAGTTTCCCACCACAGAAAAGTTCAGCTTTAACCACCTGCCAAACCTAGAGAGCCCCTATGTCAGTGCAGAACAGTATCAGTCAGGTAAGAACCTTCCTCTCCCTCCTCTCTTCTCCCTTTGCAGGCCCTCCCCCCAAAACCAGAGGCAGTCAGGTGAGTGAGGAAGAGGAGACACTCCAAATAGCACATAAAGAAGATGCTCTCCTTTCTGGTCCCAAGTGGGAAACAGAAGGAAATATAATATTCTAGGAAACACACCTTCTGATTACTGAAATAAGATTGTTTATGAAAACAGGAACTAGAGAACTCCTTTTTTTTTTAACATCTTCATTGGAGTATAATTGATTTACATTGTTGCGTTAGTTGCTGCTGTACAACAAAGTGAATCAGCTATATGTATACATATATCACCATAACCCCTCCCTCTTGTGCCTCCCTCCCACCCTCCCTATCCCACCCCTCTAGGTGGTCACAAAGCACTGAGCTGATCTCCCTGTGCTATGTGACTGCTTCCCACTAGCCATCTATTTTACATTTGGTAGTGTATATATGTCCATGCCACTCTCTCACTTCATCCCAGCTTGCCCTTCCCCTTCCAGTGTCTTCAAGTCCTTTCTCTAGTAGGTCTGTGTCTTTATTCCTGTCCTGCCCCTATGTTCTTCAGAACCCTTTTTTCTTTTTTTACATTCCATATATATGTGTTAGCATACGGTATTTGTTTTTCTCTTTCTGACTTACTTCACTCTGTATGATAGGCTCTAGGTCCATCCACCTCACTACAAATAACTCAATTACATTTCTTTTTCTGGCTGAGTAATATTCCATTGTATATATGTCTCACATCTTCTTTATCCATTCATTTCTTAATGGGCATTTAGGTTGCTTGCATGTCCTGACCATTGTAAATAGTGCTGCAATGAACATTGTGGTACATGACTCTTTTTGAATTATGGTTTTGTCAGGGCATATGCCCAGTAGTGGTATTGCTGGGTCGTATGGTAGTTCTATTTTTAGATTTTTAAGGAACCTCCATACTGTTCTCCTTAGTGGCTGTATCAATTCACATTCCCACCAACAGTGCAAGAGAGTTCCCTTTTCTCCACACCCTCTCCAGCATTTATTGTTTCTAGATTTTTGATGATGGCCATCCTGACCCGTGTGAGGTGATACCTTACTGTAGTTTTGTTTTGCATTTCTGTAATGATTAGTGATGTTAAGCATCCTTTCATGTGTTTGCTGGCAATCTGTATATCTTCTTTGGAGAAATGTCTATTTAGGTCTTCTGCCCATCTTTGGATTGGGTTGTTTGGGGTTTTTTTGATATTGACCGGCATGAGCTCCTTGTATTTTTTGGAGATTAATTTAATCCTTTGTCCGTTGCTTCATTTGCAAATATTTCCCCCATTCTGAGGGTTGTCTTTTCATCTTGCTTATGGTTTCCCTTGCTGTTCAAAAGCTTTCAAGTTTCATTAGGTCCCATTTGTTTATTTTTGGGTTTTTTTCCCCTTACTCTAGGAGGTGGGTCTAAAAGGATCCTGCTGTGATTTATGTCATAGAGTGTTCTGCCTATGTTTTCCTCTAAGAGTTTTTTGGGACTGGCCTTACATTTAGGTCTTAACTCATTTTGAATTTATTTTTGTGTATGGTGTTAGGGAGTGTTCTAATTTCAATCTTTTACATGTAGCTGTTCACTTTGCCCAGCACCACTTATTGAAGAGACTGTCTTTTCTCCATTGGATATTCTTGCCTCCTTTATCAAAGATAAGGTGACCGTGTGTGTGGGGGTTTATCTCTGGGCTTTCTATCCTGTTCCATTGATCTATATTTCTGTTTTTGTGTCAGTACCATACTGTCTTGATTACTATAGCTTTGTAGTATAGTCTGAAGACAGGGAGACTGATTCCTCCAGATCCGATTTTCTTTCTCAAGATTGCTTTAGCTATTCGGGGTCTTTTGTGCTTCCATAAAAATTGTGCAATTTTTTGTTCTACTTCTGTGAAAACTGCCATTGGTAATTTGATAGAGATTGCATTGAATCTGTAGATTGCTTTGGGTGATAGAGTCATTTTCACAATATTGATTCTTCCAATCCAAGAACCTGGTATTTCTCTCTACTGTTGGAGTCATCTTTGATTATTTTCATCAATGTTTTATCGTTTTCAGAGTACAGGACTTTTACCGCCTTAGGCAAGTTTATTCCTAGGTATTTTATTCTTTTAGTTGCAGTGGTAAATGGGAATGTGTCCTTAATTTCTCTTTCAGGTTTTTCAGCATTAGTGTATAGGAATGCAAGAGATTTCTGTGCATTAATTTTGTATCCTGCAACTTTACCAAATTCATTGATTAGCTCTAGTAGTTTTCTGGTAGCATCTTTAGAATTCTCTATGTATATTATCATGTCATCTGCAAACAGTGACAGTTTTACTTCTTTTCTGATTTGGATTCCTTTTATTTCTTTTTCTTCTCTGATTGCTGTGGCTAAAACTTCCAAAACTATGTTGAATAATAGTTGTGAGAGTGGGCAACCTTGTCTTGTTTCTGATCTCAGTGGAAATGGTTTCAGTTTTTCACCATTGAGAATGATGTTGGCTGTGAGTTTGTCATATATGGCGCTTATTATGTTGAGGTAAGTTCCATCTGTGCCCACTTTCTGGGGCGTTTTTATCATAAATGGCTGTTGAATTTTGTCAAAAGTTTTTTCTGCATCTATTGAGATGATCATATGGTTTTTCTCCTTCAGTCTGTTGATATGGTTTCTCACATTTATTGATTTGCGTGTATTGAAGAATCCTTGCATTCCTGGGATAAACTCCACTTGATCATGGTGTATGATTCTTTTAATGTGCTGTGGGATTCTGTTTGCTAGTATTTTGTTGAGGATTTTTGCATGCTTATCAGTGATATTGGTCTATAGTTTTCTTTCTTTGTGACATCCTTGTCTGGTTTTGGTATCAGGGTGATGGTGGCCTCGTAGAATGAGTTTGAGAGTGTTCCTCCCTCTGCTATGTTTTGGAAGAGTTTGAGAAGGATAAGTGTTAGCTCTTCTCTAAATGTTTGTTAGAATTCGCCTGTGAAGCCATCTGGTCCTGGGCTTTTGTTTGTTGGAAGACTTTTAATCACAGTTTCAATTTCAGTGCTTGTGTTTGGTCTGTTTATATTTCCTATTTCTTCCTAGTTCTGTCTCAGAAGGCTGTGCTTTTCTAAGAGTGTGTCCATTTCTTCCAGGTTGTCCATTTTATTGGCATATCGTTGCTTGTAATAATCTCTTATGATCTCTTGTATTTCCGCGGTGTCAGTTGTTACGTCTCCTTTTTCATTTCTAATTATGTTGATCTGGGTCATCTCCCTTTTTTTCTTGATGAGTGTGGCTAATGGTCTATCAATTGTGTTTATCTTCTCAAAGAACCAGCTTTTAGTTTTACTGATCTTTGCTATTGTTTCCTTCATTTCTTTTTCATTTATTTCTGATCTGATCTTTATGATTTCTTTCGTTCTGCTAACTTCAGCGGTTTTTTTTGTTCTTCTTTCTCTAATTGCTTTAGGTATAAGGTTAGGTTGTTTATTTGAGGTGTTTCTTGTTTCTTGAGGTAGGATTGTGTTGCTATAAACTTCCCTCTTAGAACTGCTTTTGCTTCATCCCATATGTTTTGGGCCATCCTGTTTTCATTGTTATTTGTTTCTAGGTATTTCTTGATTTCCTCTTTGATATCTTCAGTTATCTCTCCGTTATTTAGTAGTGTATTGTTTAGCCTCCATGTGTTTCTATATTTTACAGGGTTTTTTTCCTGTAATTGATATCTAGTCTCATAGTGTTGTGGTCAGAAAAGATATTTGATAGGATTTCAATTTTCTTAAATTTACCAAGACTTGTTTTATGACCCAGGATATGATCTATCCTGGAGAATGTTCCATGAGAACCCTAGTAGAAAGTGTATTCTGTTGTTTTTGGATGGAATGTCCTATAAATATCAATTAAGTCCATTTTGTTAAATGTGTCATTTAAAGCTTGTGTTTTCTTATTTATTTTCATTTTGGTTATTCTGCCCATTGGTGAAAGTGGGTTGTTAAAATTCCCTACTATTATTGTGTTTGTAACGAATTCCCCTTTTATGGCTGTTAACATTAGCCTTATGTATTGAGGTGCTCCTAAGTTGAGTGCATAAATATTTACAATTGTTATATCTTCTTCTTGGAAGAACTCCTTATTGTCTAAGCAGGATCCTAAAAGTCAATGGCATCTGCTAGAGATTACATCCCAAGAGGAAGGAAAGAGCCAGCCCCACAAAGAGTGTTTGAAGAGGCACCAATGGAAGGAATAGAGTTTTTTTCTGACTTTTTCCTATGAGTCCTGCTTATTCAACAAGAATCACACAGAGAGACAGAAAAAGACAGGGGAAAAAAATGACTTCACCTAAAAAGCAGAGAACGGGAATGCGAGTGAGGTTAAAATTTCTGACACATAGAATTCCCTGGCCTGGTAAAATATACAGAACTACAGGACCTGCAGTTTCACAAGGAGAAACCACTGAATGGTTCACTGAATTTTTGGGCCATAGTGAATGCTTAAAATACTTTCTTTTTTCAATAACATTTATGTCAACTCTCCTTACTCAAAAATGAAATCATCCATTAACAGCTAGTATTGAAATATCTAATCTTCCTGGATTAGACCACCAGGAACTTTGGCTGGAAGGCACGCAAAAATGATATGGAGAAGTGGGATTTCAGGGCCAAGATAAGGAGGTAAAAGAGATAGGTCGAAGACAGAGGCAGAGAGAGATCCTACAAGTCAAGAGAAGACAAAGACAGGAAAGCAATGAAAAATAATAACTCATATGTATAGTGAACATTTATTGGGGGCTGTTCAAACATAGAATCTCATTCAGTCTTCACAACAACCTACAAGTACGGTGAGACAGGAGGATGGATGGAAGTGTAGGCTTTGCACTTAGAAACATCCCTGGCATCTTATAAGCACTCAATATAAATTACATATTATCTTAAAATGGGTGCTATTATTATCACATTTTACTGTTGAAGGAATTGAAACTTAGAAAGTTTAAGTCAGGTACTAGGGGTCATTTGGTAAGTAAGGATAAAGGCAGGACTTGAACCCGGAGATCTGACTCCAGAGTCCTCTCTCTCAACCTGGGAACCGTGACACCCACTCCTCTCCCCTTCCAGTGTCTCTTCTTCTGAGACCCAGCCACTCAAGCAGCCTGTTCTGTGTTTCATCTCAGTCGTGTCTTGCTGCCAGCTAGCTGCCAACCAAATCCTAAGCCAAACATAAGTGGATAGCTGTTACTAAATGTAACCCTTTAAAGAAGGGTTTTAAAGATGCTGTCCTGTTGACAGTCCAATGAGTGGTAGACTTTCACTTAGTGTGAATTTCTTAAGGGAGAAATAGGAGAGGGGAGAAAGGAGAGAGAGACAGATGAAAACAGCCAGACAACAGTCAGTAGAAATCACTACATCCTTTGACATCACTGTCACAAATGACTACCTTCTCCATAACCAGATTGCTAACTTCTGTCCAGAGCAGAACAGCAGGTGGATCTGGGACTCCTGAAATGAGTGTAAGAACTGCTTTTCAACAGCTTTGAAGAGATAGTGCTCTTGAATAAAATGACGGAAGGAAGAAAATGAGAGGATTGGGCTGCACCAAGACAATGGATCTAACATCAATTATCCCAGGGACAGGGGGGTCAGTTCTGGTTACCGTCACATTTAGGTTCATTTGGGTTTTATGACATTCTTTATCCACTGTGAATACCAAATAAACCCTGCATTGGGATACCCCATCCTCCCCATTACCTTTTCTCTTCTCTCCCCCAGTCCTCTCTCTCTGGACCAGCTCACTCTCATCCACTCATAAACATGTGTTGGGCTGAAGTGAACTCAGGATCTCAGGTCTGCCCAGCAGCACAAGGATCCATCTTTCTAATAACCATTAAAGATGCTTCACTGAAAACACAAAATTCTCAGACTCAAAATCCTCTTCTTCTAACACAAACCTGTTCTGTTTCCTCAGTGCCCATTAACAATAGCACCTGGGAGTCCTCTGAGTTCTTAATTTTCTTCTTAACTTTCCACTAACCAGATACCATAAATTTGCTTCTCTGATGATGCTTCTCTCATTGGTACCCTCTTTCTCCCACCGCCACTGCCTTCTTCAGACTTGGATATTTTTATAATTTCTTTGAACAGCTTAGTTCAACTTACACTCCATCACTCCATCCTTCAAACCATCCTGCACTTTTTTTTAACATCTTTATTGGAGTATAATTGCTTTACAATGGTGTGTTACTTTCTGCTTTATAACAAAGTGAATCAGTTATACATATACATATGTTCTCATATCTCTTCCCTCTTGCGTCTCCCTCCCTCCCACCCTCCCTATTCCACCCCTCTAGGTGGTCACAAACCACCGAGCTGATCTCCCTGTGCTATGCAGCTGCTTCCCACTAGCTATCTATTTTACGTTTGGTAGTGTATATATGTCCATGTCACTCTCTCACTTTGTCACAACACCTTAGACATGATCATATCACAATTTTAACCAAAAGTCACTCATGATTCAGCAGTGAATGACTGCCAAGATGAATATCTTGGACCAGAGTTCAAGGCACCATGTGTCTCTGAGGCCCAATTGACTTTCCACTCCTATTACCACCTCAGACACACCCCTATTGCAACCACAAAGACCCACTGGCCAGGTCTTTGAAAAAACAAGGAAGGAACTTTCACAGAGGCAGACCTTTCTACTCTAAGACAAAATCTGGGGTTAGCCCAACAGGTCAGGACTGGTCAGGAGCATCAAACTCAATTTCTTAGGAATAAGCAGCATCTACCTTAGATATCAAGGGTTGGCCACACCCTGATTGAAAAAAACAATCACAGAATCCAACAAACAGTGAATTTTAGGCAGAGTCATTGAAAAAAAGAGCTAAAATAATCCTTTGATTTGAGCCAGGGAGTGTGGAGTGGTAAAAAGAGGTTTCAGCATCTCATGTTAAAAACATAGTGGGGCGACTTCCCTGGTGGCACAGTGGTTAAGAATCCGCCTGCCAACGCAAGGAACACAGGTTCGAGACCTGGTCCAGGAAGATGCCACATGCCACGGAGCAAATAAGCCTGTGTGCCACAACAGTAGCTGCGGAACCTGTGTACCTAGAGCTCATGCCCTGCAACAAGAGAAGCCACTGCAATGAGAAACCCGCGCACTGCTACAAACAGTAGCCCCCGCTCGCCGAAACTAGGGAAAACCTGCACATAGCAACAAAGGCCCAACACAGCCAAAAATTAATTAATTAACTAATTCATTAATTGATTAATTTTAAAAAACATAGTGGGGACAGGAGCATCAAAATGGCTGTGATCAATCAGGGGAGCTCTCCTAGAAAGACGAAGAACAGGCAAGTTCAAAGGAGTTAAAATTTGGGAGACTGGGGGAGGAAAGAGAGATCAGGTATAAACAGAGCTTTTCTGCTCCTAGCAACAATGAGCCTCCCTATCCTTAGAGTTTAGTTCCCTTCATGGTAGCCTGATTTCACCAGCATGAATTTTGAGGGACCTGGGAGGGGACAGGACAGCAAAGGAGGTATTAATCATAGCCTATTCTTCTGTTCAAGGGCTTGAGTTGAGCTGGAAGCTCTGGAGTCACACAATAATTGCGATTTGATGATGCAGTGATGAGGTCACAAGTGGGGCTCCCCCTTTCCCCCACTCTGTCTTCCTCAGAGCTGGGCAGAAGAACCAGAGGGGAAAATCCACCTTCCCGGGCACAGCCATAAATAACATCCACCTCACTCAACTACTTGTCAAGTTCAATACCAACACAAAGGGGTGAGTTGCATGTGGACAACTGGAAATGCCCCCTCTTTTACCTCTTCTTTCTGGGGGATGACCCACAGCACCCCAGGCATTGAGCAGGGTTGAAATGATGGCTATATTTGGGTGAAAGTTTCCTCTCATTTTCAGTAGCAGGATCTAGCTACACCTCATTTGAAAGAGTAATTCTTAACCATTTTGGAGTTCAATGTAATGATCTGTCTCTCCAGAGAGCCATACTGACTTTAAAACAAAATTAGATTTAAAATTTTTATTTTTATATTGTTAAAGGAAATCAAAGATGTGCCAATTAGATCCAACTTGCAAGTATTGTCAGAGACTGAAAAGTCCTGTCCATATCCAGAAGTCAAACAGTCTATAGAGGAAGACCTAGCTCAGGGCAAAACTCAACAGAGGGGAAAAGGATTTACTCCCTAAAATCATAGTTTGTGGCTCCAACATTCATATTTTCAGAGAAACTAGAATTTCCCAGTTTATCTCCTCTTCTCTTAACTTCTTTCCTTACCCTAATCACCAGGGGGAGGAGTTCCTAGAGTGGTCCATGGGAGCCCAGCCGTGGTAGGAATTCAACTCTTTTCCATGCTCAGTCCTCAAGTGACAAAAGCAGTTCTCAAGGTTTTGAGGGCTTAGGCAAGACATAGAATTGGAAGAAGTGTCATAGGTCCCCAAGCCCACTAACATATCCTCCCATTCCATCTCCAGAGGGATAGGGAGGTGCCCTTACAGGAGTTCTTTAAAACTGTTGTCGTGCCATGGATGCATTTAGAAGTCTGATCAAGCTTAAGGACTCTTCAGAATAATGTTTTAAAATGAATGAAATAAAATGCATGGGGTTACAGAAGATACCAATTATATTAATAAATATATGGTTAAATATGGTTGGGTTGTGGGGGGCAGTCCAAGGACCCTAAGGTTAAGAGCTCCTGCTAGGGGCTATGGAATGGAGACAAGAATAAGTGAAAAGAAATCATAGCAATGGTGGAGAGATCAAGAAATGTTGTCACCAATGCACTGCAAGGACAAGAGGACAGGCCTTAGATGAGAATTTATTCTAGAGCCTGAACACATCCCAGGAAAGGCTTTCTTAAGAACAAGAATGGGCAGGGCAGGAGGTGTGTGTGAGAAGGCTGTACTGGTCCTCTCCCACCTTGCAATGTGGTCTCTCACACATAACCTGTCACGTATTTCTTTGCAGGTTTCAGAAAATCAAGAAGGAATGTCGAGTGATGATAAAAACAAACCTAGTGAACCCAAGAATGAGCCCAAGCAATGTGATCCCAGGTGTGAACAAAGGTGTGAGACTAAATGCCAGCCCAGCTGTTTAAAGAAGCTGCTGCAACGGTGCTCTGAAAAGTGCCCACAGGAAAAGTGCCCAGCACCACCAAAGTGTCCCATGTCCCCCATGCCCCCCACTCTGCCCTCCACCATGCCCCTGCCCAGCTCCCTGTCCTCCCAAGACATGTTCCTGTCTTCCTAAATGCCCACAGCCCTGCCCACCCCCAGAGTGAGGCACCAAGGGCACTACCCAGCCCACTACATCCACCATCTCCACCATATTCACCACTATGGGGCTGAGAGCTGAAGCCATGAACTGACAAGTAAATGCGTTCCTCTGCTGTGCAGGACTTTCTTCTCCTGGTTTCTTGGTAGTTTTTGGTTTGTTTCTTGTTTTCCAGCATTATACCACCAAGAAGCAACCCCCTGAGTGTGAGGCTAGGACCCTGGCCCTCCACACTCAACAACCTTGGAAGATGGCCAGGTCTCTAACCCCACCTGCTGCATAGAGGGACGTGGCATCTTCTGAGAGGTGCACCCAGGGAATGCATTCCTGCTAGAGCACAGCCTGAGAGAGCAATAAACATGGCTATTGAAGTGGCTAACCCCGGGAACCCAATGAGCACAAGGGGGGAAGAGTGTGTGAGGGGAAACAGGAATGACGCTGGGGAAAGTTCCACAAAGACTCGGAAAGAATTCTACCCTTGGCTATTAGTCCCATTGCATAATGCTTGGGCAGAACACTCTGAAAATAGGCTTCATGGGTTTAAACTCTAGCTCTGCTCCCCCAAATTTTGTGACCTTAAGCCAGTTGGTTACCTTCCCTGAGCCCTAGTTTCCTTCTCTCTGTAAAAGGAATGAGGATACTAATAGTATTGGTGTTACCTGGTGGTTGTGTGGCTTAAGGAGTTAACAAATGCCAAGTGCCTGGTTTGCTGGGACACAGTGAGGGGAGCACGCTGTACCTGCCCAGGTGTGACACAACACACCTGAACTTGACTGCCTTGTGCTTCACTTCCTCATCAGGCTGTAAATCTCCTGAGTGCAATAATCAGGTTCTAACTCATACCAGTAAGCACAGCTAAACATTCTTCTAAAAAATAAGAAATAAAAGAGGAGTTTGTGGATTACACCAATGTCAGTTGGCTGACTTTGATCCTGGAGTATAGTTATGCAACATGTCACCATGTCACCCTTGAGAGAATTCCAGTGAAGGGGACATGGGATCTCTATTTTTGCAACTTTCTGTGAATCTATATACAATTTCCAAAGAAATAATTAAGTACAAAAAAATAGAAAAGGATAAATCTGGGAGGACCTCAACTAGGAATGAACCAGAAAAGTTTTCACAGCTGATATGTTAGTGTACAAGTAGCTACAGGGAGTACACATCAAAGTGGATTAATTCACAAGTTATCAGTTCATATTGCTGGGAAGGATATTAGGATGAAGAGGGGGCATGTAGAATTGAAAAAGAACTATAAGAACGAGGACTTCAGGGTCTGAGAGCATGGATTCACTGCCACTGTTTCAATCTTTCTCATCCCCACCAGTCTCCACTCCTCTTCAGGATGGGTATCCTCACCTCTTAGACCTCTCCATGTGGTAAGGTCCTTGGCCAAGTGGACCCACATTGTTGATGGCTTGGGTATGAGGTATTCCTGTTATTTCAGGAAAGAAACCTGATTGGTTCTTTCCAAAAACGCAGGCTATCATCACAGCTCACAACATCCAAGCAGAAGTAGGTTTAGTATTCTTTGCTGTCACAAAGGTAATGAAAGAGGTCAGGTCATGTTATAAGTGGGAGTGATTCTACCAACCTGCTTCCTTACCTGCTGTTCTGTGATTTAGAACTTGAAACATCCAGAACTGCATCCTGTTCACTCATTCGCAGGTAATATTTTATGTGCTTCCTTAAGATTGGATTGTGAAAGAGACTGAAAAGGATCATAAATCTTCACGGCTGAGTTTCTTTTAATTGAAATATAATTTACTTATTCTGAAATGGACAGATCTTAAACCTCAATCAGGATACGAAAAATAACAATCACTTCAGAAGGTGCCCTTGTGCCTTGGCCAATGAATCCATATCAAAAAGCTGTGTGGCTGACAGGGTCTTGGTGCTCTGGCTGCGTGTCACGCCTGAGCCTCTGAGGTGGGAGAGTCGACTTCAGGACGTTGGTCCACCAGAGACCCCCCCGGCCCCTCATAATATCAATCGGCGAGAGCTCTCCCAGATATCTCCATCTCAACACTAAGACCCACCTCCACACAACAACCAGCAAGCTCCAGTGATGGACACGCCAGGCAAAACAACTAGCAAGACAGGAACACAGCCCCACCCATTAGCAGAGAGGCTTCCTAAAATAATAATAAGTTCACAGACATCATAAAACACACCACCAGACGTGGCACTGCCCACCAGAAGGACAACAGCCTCATCCATCTGAACAGAGGCACCAGTCCCCTCCACCAGGAAGC
Organism: Leucopleurus acutus; assembly: GCF_964270905.1. Lineage (NCBI taxonomy): Eukaryota > Metazoa > Chordata > Mammalia > Artiodactyla > Delphinidae > Leucopleurus > Leucopleurus acutus. Next base: position 82,481,973 of record NC_139143.1, on the reverse strand, counting down.
CTACACAACCCACTGAGCCAACCTTAGCCACTGCAGGAAAACACGAAAAACAATAGGAACGAAGAACCTGAAGCCTGCAAAAAGGAGACCCGAAACACAGTAAGTTATGCAAAATGAGAATACAGAGAAACACACAGCACATGAAGGAGCAAGGTCAAACGCACCAGAACAAACAAATGAAGAAGAAATGGGCAGTCTACCTGAAAAAGAATTCAGAGTAATAATAGCAAAGATGATCCAAAATCTTGGAAACAGAATAGAGAAAATACAAGAAATGTTTAACAAGGACCTAGAAGAACTGGAGAGCAAAAAAACAAAGAAGAACAACACAATAAATGAAATTAAAAATTCTCAGGAAGGAATCAATAGCAGAATACTGAGGCAGAAGAGTGGATAACTAACCTGGAAAATATAATAGTGGAAATAACTAGCACAGAGCAGAATAAAGAAAAAAGAATGGAGGACATTCTTAGAGACCTCTGGGACAACATTAAACACACCAATATTCGAACTATAGGGGTCCCAGAAGAAGAAGAGAAAAAGAAAGGGTCTGAAAAATATTAAACAGATTATAGTTGAAAACTTCCCTAATATGGAAAAGGAAATTGTCAATCAAGTCCAAGAAGTGCAGAGTCACATACTGCATAACCCCAAGGAGAAACAAACCAAGACACATATTTACCAAACTATTAAAAATTAAATACAAAGAAAAAATATTAAAAGCAGCAAGGAAAACGCAACAAATAACATACAAGGGAATCCCCATAAGATTAACAGCTGATCTTTCAGCAGAAACTCTGAAAGCCAGAAGGGAGGGGCAGGACATATTTAAAGTGATGAAAGAGAAAAACCTACAACCAAGATTACTCTACCCAGCAAAGATCTCATCCCGATTCAACAGAGAAATTAAAAGCTTTACCGACAAGCAAAGCTAAGAGAATTCATGACCACCAAACGAGGTTTACAACAAACAATAAAGAAACTTCTCTAGGCAGGCAAAACAAGAGAAAGAAAAGACCTACAATGACAAAACAATTAAGAAAATGGTATTAGGAATATACATATCAATAATTACCTTAAATGTAAATGGATTAAATGCTCCAACCAGCGCAGAGAGAGGACTGGGCTTGGGGGCGTGAACACAGCCTGAAGGGGATAGTGCACAACGGCTAGCCGGGAGGGAGTCCGGGAAAAGGTCTGGAGCTGCCGAAGAGACAAGAGACTTTTTCTTCCCTCTTTGTTTCCTGGTGCGTGAGGAGAGGGGATTAAGAGCGCTGCTTAAAGGAGCTCCAGAGATGGGCGTGAGCCACGGCTAAAAGTGCGGACCCCAGAGACGGGCAGGAGACGCTAAGGCTGCTGCTGCCGCCACCAAGAAAACTGTGTGCGTGCACAGGTCACTATCCACACCTCCCTTCCGGGGAGCTTGTGCAGCCCGCCACTGCCACGTTCCCGGGATCCAGGGACAACTTCCCTGGGAGAACACACGGCGAGCCTCAGGCTGGTGCAACATCACACTGGCCTCTGCCGCTGCAGGCTCGCCCTGCACTCCATGCCCCTCCCTTCCCCCTGGCCTGAGTGAGCCAGAGCCCCCGAATCAGCGGCTCCTTTAACCCCGTCCTGTCTGAGCAAAAAACACACGCCCTCTGGCGACCTACACGCAGAGGTGGGGCCAAATCCAAAGCTGAGCCCCTGGGAGCTGTGAGAACAAAGAAGAGAAAGGGAAATCTCTCCCAGCAGCCTCAGAAGCAGAGGATTAAAGCTCCACAATCAACTTGATGTACCCTGCATCTGTGGAATACATGAATAGACAACGAATCATCCCAAATTGAGGAGGTGGACTTTGAGAGCAAGATTTATGATTTTTTTCCCCTTTTCCTCTTTTTGTGAGTGTGTATGTGTATGCTTCTGTGTGAGATTTTGTCTGTATAGCTTTGCTTCCACCATTTGTCCTAGGGTTCTATCAGTCTGTTTTTTTTTAATTTTTTTTCTTAATAATTATTTTTTATTTTAATAACTTTATTTTATTTACTTTATCTTCTTTCTTTCTTTCTTTCTTTCTATCTTTCTTTCTTTCTTTCTTTCTTTCTTTCTTTCTTTCTTTCTTTCTTTCTTTCTTTCTTTCTTTCTTTCTTTCCTTCCCTCCTTTAGACGACAAATCATCCCAAATTGAGGAAGTGGAATTTGAGAGCAAGATTTATGATTTTTTCCCCTTGTCCTCTTTCTGTGAGTGTGTATGTGTATGCTTCTGTATGAGATGTTGTCTGTATAGCTTTGCTTCCACCATTTGTCCTAAGGTTCTATCCATCCGTTTTTTGTTTTGTTTTGTTTTGTTTTTTTCTGAATAATTATTTTTTAATTTAATAACTTTATTATATTTTACTTTATTTATACTTTACCTTCTTTCTTTTTTCCTTCCTTCCCTCCTTCCTTCCTTCCTTCCTCCCACCATCCTTCCCTCCCTCCCTCCCACCTTTCTTTCTTTCTTTCCTTCTTTCCTTCTTTTCTTCTTTCTTTCTTTCTTTCTTCCTTCTTTCCTTCCTTCCTTCCTTGCTCCCTTCCTTTCTTTCTTTCCTTCTTTCTTTCTTTCTTCCTACTTCTACCAATTCTTTCTCTCTACTTTTTCTCCCTTTTATTTGAAGCCGTGTGGATGAAAGGCTCTTGGTGCTTCAGCCAGGAGTCAGTGTTGTGCCTCTGAGGTGGGAGAGCCAACTTCAGGACACTGGTCAACAAGAGACCTCCCAGGTCCATATAATATCAAATGGTGAAAATCTCCCAGAGATCTCCATCTCAACACCAGCACCCGGCTTCACTCAACGACCAGCAAGATACAGTGCTGCACATCCTATGCCAAACAACTGGCAAGACAGGAACACAACTCCACCCATTAGCAGAGAGGTTGCCTAAAATCATAATAAGTCCACAGAAACCCTAAAACAAACCACAAGACGTGGACCTGCCCACCAGAGAAAAAAGATCCAGCCTCATCCAACAGGACACAGGCACTAATCCCTTCCACCAGGAATCCTACACAACCCACTGAACCAACCTTAGTCACTGGGGACAGACACCAAAAACAACGGGAACTATGAACCTGCAGCCTGCAAAAATACCTAAAACACAGTAAGATAAGCAAAATGAGAAGACAGAAAAACACACAGCAGATGAAGGACCAAGATAAAAACCCACCAGACCTAACAAATGAAGAGAAAATAGGCAGTCTACCTGAAAAAGAATTCAGAATAATGATAGTAAAGATCATCCAAAATCATGGAAATAGAATAGACAAAATGCAAGAAACATTTAACAAGGACCTAGAAAAACTAAACAGGAAAGAAACAATGATGAACAACACAATAAATGAAATGAAAAATACCCTAGATGGGATCAATGGCAGAATAACTGAGGCAGAAGAACAGATAAGTGACCTGGAAGATAAAATAGTGGAAATAACTACTGCAGAGCAGAATAAAGAAAAAAGAATAAAAAGAAAATGAGCACAGTCTCAGAGACCTCTGGGACAACACTAAACACACCAACATTCGAATTATAGGGGTTCCAGAAGAAGAAGGGGAAATGAAAAGGACTGAGGAAATATTTGAAGAGATTATAGTTGAAAACTTCCCTAATATGGGAAAGGAAATAGTTAATCAAGTCCAGGAAGCACAGAGAGTCCCATACAGGATAAACCCAAGGAGAACTACGCCAAGACACATATTAATCAAACTGTCAAAAATTAAATACAAAGAAAACATATTAAAAGCAGCAAGGGAAAAACAACAAATAACACACACGGGAATCCCCATAAGGTTAACAGCTGATCTTTCAGCAGAAACTCTGCAAGCCAGAAGGGAGTGGCAGGACATATTAAAAGTGATGAAGGAGAAAAACCTGCAACCAAGATTACTCTACCCAGCAAGGATCTCATTCAGATTTGATGGAGAAATTAAAACCTTTACAGACAAGCAAAAGCTGACAGTGTTCAGCACCACCAAACCAGCATTTCAACAAATGCTAAAGGAACTTCTCTAGGCAAGAAACACAAGAGAAGGAAAATACCTACAATAACAAAGCCAAAACAATTTAGGAAATGGGAATACGAACATATATATCAATAATTACCTTAAATGTAAATGGACTAAATTCTCCCACCAAAAGACACAGATTGGTTGAGAGATACAAAAACAAGACCCATATATATGCTGTCTACAAGAGACCCACTTCAGACCTAGGGACACATACAGACTGAAAGTAAGGGGATGGAAAAAGATATTCCATGCAAATGGAAATCAAAAGAACGCTGGAGTAGCAATTCTCATATCAGACAAAATAGACTTTAAAATAAAGACTATTACAAGAGACAAAGAAGGACACTACATAATGATCAAGGGATTGATCCAAGAGGAAGATATAACAATGGTAAATATTTATGCACCCAACATAGGAGCACCTAAATACATAAGGTAAATACTAACACCCATAAAAGGGGAAATTGACAGTAACACATTCATAGTAGGGGACTTTAACACCCCACTTTCACCAATGGACAGATCATCCAAAATGAAAGTAAATAAGGAAACACAAGCTTTAAATGATACACTAAACAAGATGGACTTAATTCATATTTTTAAGACACTCCATCCAAAAACAACAGAATACACATTTTTCTCAAGTGCTCATGGAACATTCTCCAGGATAGATCATATCTTGGGTCACAAATCAAGCCTTAGTAAATTTAAGAAAATTGAGATTGTATCAAGTATCTTTTCTGACCACAATGCTATGAGACTAGATATCAATTACAGGAAAAGATCTGTAAAAAATACAAACGTGTAAAGCAATTATACCCCAATAAAGATGTTAAAAAAAAACACATGGAGGCTAAACAATACATACATAATAACGAAGTGATCACTGAAGAAATCAAAGAGGAAATTTTAAAATACCTAGAAACAAATGACAATGGAGACACGACGAACCTAAACCTATGGGATGCAGCAAAAGCAGTTCTAAGAGGGAAGATTATAACAATAAAAGCCCACCTTAAGAAACAGGAAACATCTAGAATAAATAACCTAACCTTGTACTTAAAGCAATTAGAGAAAGAAGAACAAAAAATACGCCAAAGTTAGCAGAAGGAAAGAAACCATAAAAATCAGATCAGAAATAAATGAAAAAGAAATGAAGGACACGATAGCAAAGATCAATAAAACTAAAAGCTGGTTCTTTGAGAAGATAAACAAAACAGATAAACTATTAGCCAGACTCATCAAGAAAAAAAGGGAGAAGACTCAAATCAATAGAATTAGAAAAGAAAAAGGAGAAGTAACAATTGACACTGCAGAAATACAAAAGATCATGAGAGATTACTACAAGCAACACTATGGCAATAAAATGGACAACCTGGAAGAAATGGACAAATTCTTAGAAATGCACAACATGCCAAGAATGAATCAGGAAGAAATAGAAAATATGAACAGACCAATCACAAACACTGAAATTGAAACTGTGATTTAAAATCTTCCAACAAACAAAAGCCCAGGACCAGATGGCTTCACAGGCGAACTGTATCAAACATTTAGAGAAGAGCTAACACCTATCCTTCTCAAACTCTTCCAAAATATAGCAGAGGGAGTAACACTCCCAAATTCATTCTACAAGGCCACCATCACCTTGATACCAAAACCAGAAAAGGATGTCACAAAGAAAGAAAACTACAGGCCAATATCACTGATGAACATAGTTGCAAAAATCCGCAACAAAATACCAGCAAACAGAATCCAACAGCACATTAAAAGGATCACCATGACCTAGTGGGGTTTATCCCAAGAATGCAAGGATTCTTCAATACCTGAAAATCAATCAATGCAAGAAACCATATTAACAAATTGAAGAAGAAAAGCCATATGATCATCTCAATAGATGCAGAAAAAGCTTTTGACAAAATTCAAAAGAAAATTGATAAATATCCCTCCAGAAAATAGGCATAGAGGGAACTTACCTCAACATAATAAACGCCATATATTACAAACCGACAGCCAACATCATTCTCAATGGTGCAAAACTGAAACCATTTCCACTAAGTTCAGGAAGAAGAAAAGGTTGCCCACTCTCACCACTCTTATTCAACATAGTTTTGGAAGTTTTAGCCACAGCAATCAGAGAAGAAAAAGAAATAAAAGGAATCCAAATCAGAAAAGAAGAAGTAAAACTGTCACTGTTTGCAGATGACATGATACTATATATAGAGAATCCTAAAGATGCTACCAGAAAACTACTAGAGCTACTCAATGAATTTGGTAAAGTAGCAGGAAACAAAATTAATGTACAGAAATCTCTTGCATTCCTATACACTAATGATGAAAAATCTGAAAGAGAAATTAAGGAAACACTCCCATTTACCATTGCAACAAAAAGAATAAAATACCTAGGAATAAACATACCTAAGGAGAGAGAAGACCTTTATGCAGAAAACTATAAGACACTGATGAAAGAAATTAAAGATGATACAAACAGTTGGAGAGATACACAAAGTTTTGGATTGGAAGAATCAATATTGTGAAAATGAGTCTACTACCTAAAGGAATCTACATATTCAATGCAATCCCTATCAAACTACCAATGGCATTTTTCACAGAAATAGGACAAAAAATTTCACAATTTGTATGGAAACACAAAAGACCCCGAATAGCCAAAGCAATCTTCAGAAAGAAAAACAGATCTGGAGGAATCAGGCTCCCTGTCTTCAGACTATGCTACAAAGCTACAGTAATCAAGACAGTATGGTACTGGCACAAAAACAGAAATATAGATCAATGGAACAGGATAGAAAGCCCACAGATAAACCCATGCACATGTGGTCACTTTATATTTGATAAAGGAGGCAAGGATATACAGTGGAGAAAGGACAGCGTCTTCAATAAGTGGTGCTGGGAAAACTGGACAGCTATATGTAAAAGAATGAAATTAGAACACTCCCAACAACATACATAATAATAAACTCAAAATGGATTAAAGACTTAATATAAAGCCAGACACTATACAACTCTTAGAGGATAACATAGGCAGAACACTCTATGACATAAACCACAGCAAGATTCTTTTTGACCCACATCCTAGGAAAATGGAAATAAAAACAAAAATAAACAAAAGGGGCCTAATGAAACTTCAAATCTTTTACACAGCAAAAGAAACCATAAAAAAGACCAAAAGACAACTCTCAGAATGGGAGAAAAAATTTGCCAATGAAGCAACTGACAAAAGATTAATCTCCAAAACATACAAGCAGCTCATGTAGCTCAATATCAAAAAACCAAGTAACCCAATCCAAAAATGGGCAGAAGACTTAAATAGACATTTCTCCAAAGAAAATATACCGATTGCCAAGAAACACATGAAAGGATACTCAACATCACTAATCATTAGAGAAATGTAAATCAAAACTACAATGATGTATCACTTCACACCAGTCAGAATGGCCATCATCAAAAAATCTACAAACAATAAATGCTGGAAAGGGTGGGGAGAAAAGGGAACCCTCTTGCACTGTTCTTGGGAATGTGAATTGATACAGCCACTATGGAAAACAGTATGGAGGTTCCTTTAAAAACTAAACATAGAAATACCATACGGAAAGAAATTAAAGATGATACAAATAGATGGAGAGATATACCATGTTCTTGGATTGGAAGAATCAACATTGTGAAAATGACTCTACTACCCAAAGCAATCTATAGATTCAATGCAATCCCTATCAAACTACCACTGGCATTTTTCTCAGAACTAGAACAAAAAATTTTGCAATTTGTATGGAAACACAAAAGACCCCGAATAGCCAAAGCAATCTTGAGAACGAAAGAAGGAACTGGAGGAATCAGGCTCCCTGACTTCAGACTATACTACAAAGCTACAGTTATCAAGACGGTATGGTACTGGCACAAAAGCAGAAAGATAGATCAATGGAACAGGATAGAAAGCCCAGAGATAAACCCATGCACATATGGACACCGTATCTTTGATAAAGGTGGCAGTAATGTACAGTGGAGAAAGGACAGCCTCTTCAATAAGTTGTGCTGGGAAAACTGGACAGGTACATGTAAAAGTATGAGATTAGATCACTCCCTAACACCATACACAAAAATAAGCTCAAAATGGATTAAAGACCTAAATGTAAGGCCAAAAACTATCAAACTCTTAGACGAAAACATAGGCAGAACACTCTATGACATAAATCACAGCAAGATCCTTTCTGACCCACCTCCTAGAGTAATGGAAATAAAAACAAAAATAAACAAATGGGACCTAATGAAACTTCAAAGCTTTTGCACAGCAAAGGAAACCATAAACAAGACCAAAAGACAACCCTCAGAATGGGAGAAAATATTTGCAAATGAAGCAACCGACAAAGGATTAATCTCCAAAATTTACAAGCAGCTCATGCAGCTCAATAACAAGAAAACAAACAACCCAATCCAAAAATGGGCAGAAGACCTAAATAGACATTTCTCCAAAGAAGATATACAGACTGCCAACAAACACATGAAAGAATGCTCAACATCATTAATCATTAGAGAAATGCAAATCAAAACTACAATGAGATATCATCTCACACCAGCCAGAATGGCCATCATCAATAAATCTAGAAACAATAAATGCTGGAGAGGGTGTGGAGAAAAGGGAACCCTCTTGCACTGCTGGTGGGAATGTGAATTGGTTCAGCCACTATGGAGAACAGTATGGAGGTTCCTTAAAAAACTACAAATAGAACTACCATATGACCCAGCAATCCCACTACTGGGCATATACCCTGAGAAAACCAAAATTCAAAAAGAGTCATGTACCAAAATGTTCATTGCAGCTCTATTTACAACAGCCCAGAGATGGAAACAACCTAAGTGCCCATCATCGGATGAATGGATAAAGATGTGGCACATATATACAATGGAATATTACTCAGTCATAAAAAGAAACGAAATTGAGCTATTTGTAATGAAGTGGATAGACCTAGAGTCTGTCATACAGAGTGAAGTAAGTCAGAAAGAAAAAGACAAATACCGTATGCTAACACATATATATGGAATTTAAGAAAAAAAAATGTCATGAAGAACTTAGGGGTAAAGCAGGAATAAAGACGCAGACCTCCTATAGAACGGACTTGAGGTTATGGGGAGGGGGAAGGGTGAGCTGTGACAGGATGAGAGAGAGTCATGGGCATATACACACTAACAAACGTAGTAAGGTAGATAGCTAGTGGGAAGCAGCCGCATGGCACAGGGCTATTGGCTCGGTGCTTTGTGACAGCCTGGAGATGTGGGATGGGGAGGGTGGGAGGGAGGGAGATGCAGGAGGGAAGACATATGGGAACATGTGTTTATGTGTGACTGATTCACTTTGTTATAAAGCAGAAACTAACACACCATTGTAAAGCAATTATACCCCAATAAAGATGTTAAAAAAAATAAAAATAATAATAAAATAAAAAAAAGAAATACCATACGACCCAGGAATCCCACTACTGGACATATACCCAGAGAAAACCATAATTCCAAAAGAGTCATGTACCACAATGTTCACTGTAGCTCTATTTACAATAGCCAGGACATGGAAGCAACCTAAGTGTCCATCCATAGATGAATGGATAAAGGAGATGTGGCACATATATAGTGAGGTGGATTGAGGTAGAGACTGTCATACAGAGTGAAGTAAGTCAGAAAGAGAAAAACAAATACTGTAAGCTAACGCATGTATATGGAATCTAAGAATAAAAATGGTTCTGAAGACCCTAGGGGCAGGATAGGAATAAAGACACAGACGTAGAGAATGGGCTTGAGGCCACAGGGAGGGCAAAGGGTAAGCTCAGACGAAGTGAGAGCGTGGCATGGACATATACACTACCAAATGTAAAATAGCTAGTGGGAAGCAGCTGCATCACACAGGGAAATCAGCACAGTGCTTTGTGACCACCTAGAGGGGTGGGATTGGGAGAGTGGGAGGGAGACACAAAAGGGAGGGGATATGGGGATATATGTATACGTATAGCTGATTCACTTTGTTTTACAGCAGAAACTAACACACCATTTTAAAGCAATTATACTCCAATAAAGATGTTAAAAAATAAGAAAGAAGGCATATCTGAGATACTCCCTTTGGAATCATGGCCCATAAACAGCTTTCCATCCTTCTGAGTCTGGAAAAATTGTTCAGAACAGCAGAAGGTACAATAACTACAGATAGTTCAAACTGTGCCCAGGAAAAGACACCTGGGACCCCCACCAAACCAAGGTCATACAATATCCTGGTTGCAGAAGAACTTTTAGGGCACAAGAGCTAGACAAGGCCTTTTAGGGTGCAACTCCCTAATTTTTCAGATGTGAAAACTACTAGTTGCTTTCTCTGACATGTGAGCCTTGGGGTCTCAGGGTCTCCTGGAAAGAAATGGAGCACACTACAAGGTCCTGCAGAGAGGTGCCTCCTGGTCCCAACTGAATGTATGGCATAGACAACTATGTTTAACCAAAAATTTCTGTGAATAATAATAATAAAGGAAATTTTTCAACATTCTAGTCATTTTAGGACAATGGAGTATGGGTAACCAGTGAAGTATTTTTATTTTCCAAATTTTTACTAGTAGTCTTTTATCTCTTTTGTAATGGGGAAAAAATGATATAATCATGAATACTTCCGAGACCCTCTAAGTCCTTTCATTTGCTCAATGAACAAAAAAACAGAAAAGAAGGAAGAATGTCTTCCTCCACCTGAGCACGTGCATGTATAAAAGAAGGCACTCCTACTTGGGTGCCTGCCTCCAAGGGATAGGATCACAGTCCCACAGCCAGGCAGCTCCATCGCGGTGTTGGTCAGGGGCTGGTGCTCTCCCAGGGGGCTCCGAGGACTCGGCACAGACTGGGTGGAGGGCAGTTCTGAGAAGAAGAAACCATCCATTTGCCAATTTAGTTCTCTTTTCTCCTATGTAAATGAAACCAAAGATAGACATCTCTTAATGGCTACTTTCCCAGCAAAAAAAAACTGGATCAAATGCAATGTGCGGGAAGACAGCTAGAATGTGATGAGTGTGCCAGCTCCCTGCAGAATGCCATAATTACTCTCAAGCCCCAGCGGCGGTCACCCACCTCCTTCTGGGGTAGTTGACTGCTGCTGGTGCTTGGGAGTAACACCTGAAGGGTGGCACCATGAGAATCTGTGCAGTGCCAGGCTGATGGCTCACAGATAATGTGAGGGGCCAGGACCAAGCCTTCCACTTTTATGGGAAAGCAGTTCTCAGGGTCCATTAGGATGGCGGCAAGAGGGGACTCTTGCATCACACATTCCCAAGAACCAGGGAGCATACAGCCAGCCTTCAAAACACTTCTAAGTCCTCCCCAACAAAGCCAGCTGGGGGTGACTGGTAAGGTGAGCCAGTGTTATGAAAGGGTGGGCACAGAACACAGGGATGTTTAGCTTTGAAGCTCTCAAACTGGAAGGAAACTTAGAGATCATGCTCACAAATCCCCCACCACCACATAGATGGGACTGGGGAGATGGCAGGAAGTAACCAGTTACCAAAACTGTGCTATTTTCCGATCCTGCTTTCACATTACCAAATATTCCAGCCAGGGGCAGGAGCACAGGCTCATCCTGGGAGGCTTTATTGATGATGACAAGTCATAACTGCTTCTACTTTACAGCTGTTGATGCTCAGCAAAGAGATCAGTAAATAGAGAAAGTCATTTGCCAAACACAGGGATTCTAAGATACAAACTGATGGTAAAATACATACTGGGGTATTTTCAGCTGCACCCATCTTCCAGGTGCAGGAAACCTCACATGTCTCACCTCGAGAGCTCCATGTTCTCTCCCAAGCTCAGAGAAAATTCTGCTCAGACTGAGGCTTCATGGGTTTTTCCACCAGACATGCTCTCATCCTCTCTCACCTCACCACTCGGAACCTCCTCACTGGCTTCTGAAGCCTCAAGCTCCCCTTCCTCTAGCCCTTCCTCCAGCAGAAGCCAGCAAGGAAGTCTTGCCCAAACTCAAATCTAAGCATGTCACTCTCTTGCCTAAAACCCTTAAAGGCTCCTCTGCCTAAAGAACATCTAGAATGACTTAACCTGTCATGTAAAATTCCTCAGGATCTGGCCCCGCCTCTCCTCTAGGTTTATCTCACCAATCCTCTACCTCCTTCTAGAACTTTGAAGCCCAACAACAGGTAATTGTGCATATTTCCTAGCCCACAGCATAGAGCTGCTGGCCTTCGTGACTTTACACTTGTTTCTCCTCCATCATCCTTCCTTCTTCCCCTGAATCCTCCTCTGACAGATCCACTTCGACAAGTTGTCGTCTCTGAGGCCAACTCAGGGGTCACCTGCTCCAAGAAGCTGCCCCCACCTTCCACCCGCAGGCTGGTTAAAGGCCCCTTTCTGTGGTCTTAGAGCCTTTCTCTCCTGTGATACTTACCACGCCATGATCTGGTTATCCATTTACACTGGACTGCGAGCTTTTTGAGAACAGAGATGGCCTGGCACACACATCAGACATTCAATAATAATAAATGAGTGAGTCCTCAGTGGCTTTGGAGGCACCTTTCCAAAGAGGAGGGGATTGCTCTGGGCTGAGCCCCTGTCCACTGTGCTCCTTACTCTCACTCAATGGAGTCATTCCCAGAATCCAGAGGTGGGGAGTGGGGAAGAGGCTGAATGTGGGTGGCCTGGGACTGAGAGAAAGGCACCTGGTCTTGGTCACTTTCCCTCAGGCACAAGATGCAGACCCTGCCAGCCCTACCCCTGGCCTCACCTGGGAAGGCAAAATGGTCAAAGGAAAAGGCTTATCATCCCACAGACATGGATTCAAAATGAGCTCTACACTCCCAGCTGTGTAGACCAGACAAGATGTTTCACCTCAGGGGAAGAAGGGGTCACAGTTTCTTCACATGAAGAATGAGAAAAAATGTCCTTCCAAAGTTTGGAGAGCAGTAACTAAGTGAAATTACATATGTAAAGCCCCCCACAGGGGAAATTGAACTTAGAAAGCCAGGATGCAAGAGCACTCAAGAACCTAGGCCAGCACCTGGAGTCATCACCCGTCACCTACTGTGACAAGAGCTTCTTGCCATCTGCTGTGTGAGGCAGTGGGTCTGAGGGAGAAAGGGAGAGTTATAGAGAAGGAAGACAAATATCTTCGAAGGCAAGATTTTGAAGGCCGTTTCTCCAGCTAGGCCCCAGGAGACCACGAATTATGATAGGAGCCAGAAGTTGACTTTGGGGTGTGGCATTTAATAGGCTCTCAGTGCGCAGGTGAGGAAATGAAGCTCCAGGGAGGGAAACAACTTAACATTTAAGCAACAATGGCACAGTGAGTTGGTTGTTAGAAGAGTTCAGGATTTCTAACCCAAATTTAGGCCAAGATGACCCAGGACCCAGACTCAAAAGGTAAAAGGATTGAAGACCAACATCAAGCCCAAACAATTTAGGAACATCGTTTCTCCCCATTTTCTGTGTCAGTGGTCTTTAACCTGGGGGCCGTGAACCGCCTGAAGGTGAAGACATGTACCTATGAATATTTCCTCATCACCCCAAAAATGTTAAGAACTGCTGACCCTGTATCTTTGTTGCCTCCTTGAAGTTTATAAAGAATCCCGAATACAGTATTTTCCTAAATGTTTTTACATGGACCAGCCTCTAGTTCAGACACGAGGTCACCATGTGACCTTGATGAAGACCCTTAGCACTCTTGCCCCTGTTTCCTTATCTTAAAAAATGCAGTCAATAAATGATTCCACACCTCTTGTTTAAAGCACATGCTGGGCTAAAACAAGCAGGTGGAATCCAGCGGCTTCTCATGTCCCCTCTGGGCCTGTGGCCTGTGATTCAGAGCCATTCCCACAACCTCTGATTCAAACTCTCTGCGTGGGTGACACTGGAGGAAAGGAAGTAAAAGGAGACGTGGGCTCTGCCCCAGGAACCCACAAGCTCCAAAAGCTCTCCAGAGGTACCTACTCCCCAGGAAACGAGACGGGCCACATTCTTCACCATTCAGCTTTATCAGAGCCATTGTCCTGTAATATGCTGACTGGGCCAGCCGAGTGAATCAGAGGAGTCTGTCTGGGAACTTTTATGATCTGAACAAAGGAGATAGGTTTTTTTGGGGGGGGGGGTTGTTTTTTTGTTTTTTGCGGTATGCGAGTCTCTCACTGTTGTGGCCTCTCCCGTTGCGGAGCACAGGCTCCGGACGTGCAGGCTCAGCGGCCATGGCTCACAGGCCCAGCCGCTCCACGGCATGTGGGATCTTCCCGGACCGGGGCACGAACCCGTGTCCCCTGCATTGGCAGGCGGACTCTCAACCCCTGCGCCACCAGGGAAGCCCTGGAGATAGTTATTTGATGGGAATGGGGGGGACAAAGCAATGTCCTGCACACACCTGACTCTCTTCTGCTGACCCTGTGTAATTACACCCTGGTTCCCAATAATGACAGCTGTAGAAATCTAAAATCTTAAATTTCAGGTGGTATTCAATCAGATTGTCCCAAATCTCTCTGGAGGGCTGGGGATGGTTAGAGAAATTATTGAGTCACCTTATCTTAAGATGTGGGGTGGAATAATCTCCCCAAAGCTGTCCCAGCCCAGGCCCAGATACTGGTTGATTTTTGAGGGCTCAGACCCCAAATACTCCATCTCTGCACCAAGGAAAAGACAGGTCACCTTAGGTCACTCAGCCACCTGGCTAGGTCACTGCCACATGCAGAAGATGGAAAACTGGGTCTTCCTGTGGGTGGATTATAACCTAATCAAGGAAGAAGAGCCCACAACACACATATGTGTGCACACACTTCAAAGTCATGTAGATACCAGGCTAATTATTCATGATCACATGTATAGTATCACCAAATGTCAGAGCTGGAATGGACTCAACTGATTCCTAGTCTAACTTTCCCATTTTAATGATGATGAATGTGAGGCCAAAGAGGGTCAGGGACTTGTCTGAAGTCACACATCTTGTTAGGGACAGAGCCGGGTCTCTTGGGTCTCTGTGCAGTACTCTGTCTACTGCATCACAATGCATAGAAAAGTACAAGTCAGAAGCTGAGTGCTGGGGGGACAGAGGAAAGGAGATAGAACAAGGAGAACTGAGGCGAATCAGGAAGGCTTCGTGAAGGAGATGAGTCCTGAACAGATTCAGATTGCACTAACATTCTGTAAGTAGCTTGATGGCCCTAAGTGTTGGTGCATATGTTTTCTAACTTATTCCTCACAAGAAGTCTGTGAAATAGTGTTATCCCTTTTCCACAAGAGGAAATTGAGGCTCTGAGAGGCTAAAGAGCTTATCCAATATTACACATACCCTATGTAATAGAGTCAACCCTAGGTCAGTGGGATCCTGAGTCCATTCTTTCTCCATGCATTACCGAAAGCTACTCTTTGGCTGATACACTTAAATAAAGGAGGATTAACCTGGGAACTTAATTCTTCATTTGAGATCTCCCTCCTCCAGAGTCCCCAAGAAATTCAGACATTGGGAAGGTATATTAATTTTCCGTTGCTGCTGTAACAAGTTACCACAACATTAGTGGGTTAAAATATCAGAAATTGGTGGGGGGGGGATGAATTGGGAGATTGGGATTGACACATATACACTAATATGTATAAAATAGATAACTAATAAGAGCCTGCTGTATAGCACAGGGAACTCTACTTCACTTCGCTGTACAGTAAAATTAACCCAACATTGTAAAACAGCTATACCCCAATAAAAAAATTTTTTTAACATCAGAAATTCAGTATCATCCAGTCTGGAAGTCATAAGTCTAACACAGTTCTCTCTGGGCCAAAATCAAAATGCTAGCAGGGCTACATTTCTTTCTGGAGGCTCTAGGGGAGGATCTGTTTCCTTGCCTTTTCCAGCCTCTAGATGTTGTCCACATTTCTGGCCTGTGGTCTCCTTCCATATTCAAAACATGCAATGGCCAAGTCTTTCTCACAGCACATCACATCACTCTGACACTGACCCTTCTGCCTCTTCACATTGAAAGACCCTTGTGATCGCACTGGACCCACTTCAGTGTAATCAGCAGTGTCAGGCAGAAAGTCCTTTGAGAGGAGTGGAACTCTGGGCTTTTCTTAACTGCCTTCACCACCCTCCATGAGACCGTGACCTGGTTTCTCCATTGTTCTGCACTTCTATTTGGTCTCCTTCTCCTTAGGCTCAGCCAAAAACATAGAAATCCATGTGGCATGAGCAAGGTCTTCTCAGGCATCCTGCTGCAGAAACCTTGGAGATCTCAACCAAGCAAGTCTCCTCTCCTAATCTCTCACCCACCCCTTTTCTGAGTCAGCCTCAGCCTCTATTCTCATCTCAACAGGCTCCTAACAAGGATTCCTTCCTCCAGGCTTCCTGGAAGTTCCCTGTCCACCCTCCTGGGCAGTAATTCCTACTGTCCAGTAAAACACAGCACAGACATCTGTTCCCCCAGAGCCTTCCAGGACCTTCCACTCAAGGCTAATGAAGGGGCCTTCTTCTGGAATGTGGGGACTTACCTCCACCCATATTTCCCATGAGACTGTGAGCCCCTTGAAAGCAGGGCCAAGAATGACTGAAAGAATGAATGAATAAACTCAATGACAGAGAATTCTTTGCCTCCTAGGACTTTGGGGAGGGGGTGGTTGCTTTGTCTCTTATCATTCCACACAAAAGATTAAGGCCATGAAGAGGGAAAGGAGAAATGGAAGCAAGAGATGATAAAAGAGGAGAAGGAAAAGGAGCAGGAGAGTCCCCATTCAACACCTGATCATCCAGTTCCCAGATTCCCCAAATGACCTATCTCTTCAGTTACTCTCATGGATCTTCCAAATCCCTCTCCTCATCCCACATATCCTCACTCCCACCACAGCCTCCCAAAGGTCACGTCCCTCCCAGGAACATCAGCACCACTCCCCTGGCCAGCCTCTGATCCCTCTCCATCCAGGCATTTATCTCTCACCAGGACACTGAGGGGGACCACGCTGGCGCTACATCAATCCTCCATGCACCAGTCCTAAAGGAAAAAATATCACCTGGTCTCCCACAGCTCACCTTTGAAAACATTTTCAGGAGCAAGCATCCAAAAACTATATAAATCTTTGAAGGATTTCCTGATTTTAGCCAAATACCTCTTTTAGGAAATGACCTAAACCTACCTATTCAAGCTTTAAAGTCCCTGGAATTTGTTCAACTTTAGCTAACAAGAACAATTCACCACGTTATGATCTAGGGGCTTCTTTTATAATGAATGTTTTCCCATTTTTCCATTATATGAAATTTCCTCTACACCCCGTTGTCACCCACATTTACATTCTTCATTCTTTACTTAATGAATTTACTCCATCAATAATCATTTATCTTCCACTTACTCTATCTATGGCACAGACCCTACCATCTAGGAACCGACAACCCAGTACAGTAATAACATCTTGTACATAAATAACTGGTATTCTCAATAATGATAGTAAATATCATATAAATAGCACAAACAATAGATTCTATGGGAGTTCAGAAAGAGACAAATGTGTTTCTAGTTTAGAGTAATCAGGAAAGCCTCCTTGGAAGACAACAGATTTTAATGGAGCCTTGAAAAATGCTTAAGATTTCTACAGGCCTGGAAAGGGAGGACAAACAAGTTTGAAGTGACAACCCAAACTGGATGTGTTTGCTTTGAAACTTTTCCTTTCACCCTCCTGGCTTTTTTTTTTTTTTTTTTACATCTTTATTGGAGTATTATTGCTTTACAATGGTGTGTTAGTTTCTGCTTTATAACAAAGTGAATCAGTTATACACATATACATATGTTCCCATATCTCTTCCCTCTGCGTCTCCCTCCCTCCCACCCTCCCTATCCCACCCCTCCAGGAGGTCACAAAGCACTGAGCTGATCTCCCTGTGCTATGCGGCTGCTTCCCACTAGCTATCTACCTTACGTTTGGTAGTGTATATATGTCCATTTGTCACAGCTTTGTCACAGCTTACCCTTCCCCCACCCCATATCCTCAAGTCCATTCTCTAGTAGGTCTGTGTCTTTATTCCTGTCTTACCCCTAGGTTCTTCATGACATTTTTTTTCTTAAATTCCATATATGTGTTAGCATACAGTATTTGTCTCTCTCTTTCTGACTTACTTCACGCTGTATGACAGACTCTAGGTATATCCACCTTATTACAAATAACTCAATTTCGTTTCTTTTTATGGCTGAGTAATATTCCATTGTATATATGTGCCACATCTTCTTTATCCATTCATCTGATGATGGACACTTAGGTTGTTTCCATCTCCAGGCTATTGTAAATAGAGCTGCAATGAACATTTTGGTACATGACTCCTTTTGAATTATGGTTTTCTCAGGGTATATGCCCAGTAGTGGGATTGCTGGGTTATATGGTAGCTCTATTTGTAGTTTTTTAAGGAACCTCCATACTGTTCTCCACAGTGGTTGTATCAATTTACATTCCCATCAGCAGTACAAGAGGGTTCCCTTTTCTCCACACCCTCTCCAGCATTTATTGTTTCTAGATTTTTTGATGATGGCCATTCTGACTGGTGTGAGATATCTCATTGTACTTTTGATTTGCATTTCTCTAATGATTAATGATGTTGAGCATTCTTTCATGTGTTTGTTGGCAGTCTGTATATCTTCTTTGGAGAAATGTCTATTTAGGTCTTCTGCCCATTTTTGGATTGGGTTGTTTGATTTTTTGTTATTAAGTTGCCTGAGCTGCTTATAAATTTAGGAGATTAATCCTTTGTCAGTTGCTTCATTTGCAAATATTTTCTCCCATTCTGAGGGTTGTCTTTTGGTCTTGTTTATGGTTACCTTTGCTGTGCAAAAGCTTTGAAGTTTCATTAGGTCCCATTTGTTTATTTTTGTTTTTATTTCCATTTCTCTAGGAGGTGGGTCAAAAAGGATCTTGTTGTGATTTATGTCATAGAGTGTTCTGCCTATGTTTTCCTATAAGAATTTGATAGCTTCTGGCCTTACATTTAGGTCTTTAATCCATTTTGAGCTTATTTTTGTGTATGGTGTTAGGGAGTGATCTAATGTCAAACTTTTACATGTAGCTGTCCAGTTTTCCCAGCACCATTTATTGAAGAGGCTGTCCTTTCTCCACTGTATATTCCTGCCTCCTTTATCAAAGATAAGGTGACCATATGTGCGTGGGTTTATCTCTGGGTTTTCTATCCTGTTCCATTAATCTATATTTCTGTTTTTGTGCCAGTACCATACTCTCTTGATTACTGTAGCTTTGTAGTATAGTCTGAAGTCAGGGAGCCTGATTCCTCCAGCTCCATTTTTTGTTCTCAAGATTGCTTTGGCTATTCGGGGTCTTTTGTGTTTCCATACAAATTGTGAAAATTTTTGTTCTAGTTCTGTGAAAAATGCCAGTGGTAGTTTGATAGAGTTTACATTGAATCTGTAGATTGCTTTGGGTAGTAGAGTCATTTTCACAGTGTTGATTCTTCCAATCCAAGAACATGGTATTTCTCTCCATTTTTATTCTCTTTAATTTCTTTCATCTGTGTCTTATAATTTCTGCATACAGGTCTTTTGTCTCCTTAGGTAGGTTTATTCCTAGATATTTTATTCTTTTTGTTGCAATAGTAAATGGGAGTGTTTTCTTGATTTCACTTTCAGATTTTTTATCATTAGTGTATAGGAATGCCAGAGATTTCTGTGCATTAATATTGTATCCTGCTACTTTACCAAATTCATTGATTAGCTCTAGTAGTTTTCTGGTAGCATGTTTAGGATTCTCTATGTATAATATCATGTCATTTGCCAACAGTGAAAGCTTTATTTCTTCTTTTCCAATTTGGATTCCTTTTATTTCCTTTTCTTCTCTGATTGCTGTGGCTAAAACTTCCAAAACTATGTTGAATAAGAGTGGTGAGAGTGGGCAACCTTGTCTTGTTCCTGATCTTAGTGGAAATGATTTCAGTTTTTCACCATTGAGGATGATGTTGGCTGTGGGTTTGTCATATATGGCCTTTATTATGTTGAGGAAAGTTCTCTCTGTGCCTACTTTCTGTAGGGTTTTTATCATAAATGGGTGTTGAATTTTGTTGAAAGCTTTCTCTGCATCTATTGAGATGATCATATATTTTTTCTCTTTCAATTTGTTAATATGGTGTATCACGTTGATTGATTTGTGTATATTGAAGAATCCTTGCATTCCTGGAATAAACCCCACATGGTGTATGATCCATTTAATGTGCTGTTGGATTCTGTTTGCTAGTATTTTGTTGAGGATTTTTGCATCTATGTTCATCAGTGATATTGGCCTGTTGTTTTCTTTCTTTGTGACATCCTTGTCTGGTTTTGGTATCAGGGTGATGGTGGCCTCGTAGAATGAGTTTGGGGGTGTTCCTCCCTCTGCTATATTTTGGAAGAGTTTGAGAAGGAAAGATGTTAGCTCTTCTCTAAATGTTTGATAGAATTCACCTGTGAAGCCATCCAGTCCTGGGCTTTTGTTTGTTGGAAGATTTTTAATCACAGTGTGTTTGTGATTGGTCTGTTCATATTTTCTATTTCTTCCTGATTCAATCTCGGCAGGTTGTGCATTTCTAAGAATTTGTCCATTTCTTCCAGGTTGTCCATCTTCTCCTGGTTTTTATTGACCTGAGTTCTAAATAAGGTTTTTCCAGAAGGCAAGGAGACAGGTTAACCTTGTTCCGTCCTGTTTTTTTGGTCACTTAGAAGTGTCATAAATCAAGGTTGAGAAGGTGAAGATTATCTGCCTTCTCCCTCCTTTCTCTTCCCCTCCAGACTACTTTACAACCCAAGAGTAACAAATGACTCCAATTTCTCTCAAGACCTCCATTCAGGAAAATCACTCTCTCTCCAGGATGCTATAGGTCTTTTGTTTGCTTGGGTCCTATGAGTGAGATTTTGAAGAAGCATCCAGTGGAAATGCCTGGGCCCTTGACCCAGACAGACCCCAAGCTTTAGGCATAAATTCTCCCCATGGGTGAAGACAAGATGAGCAAAGTGGACCTTATCTCTCACCACATCCTGAGCCAGTTTGGGTAGACAAGGAACCCAGTCCTAGTTTTGAGACAGAAATAACGTTTTATGAATGTTCTTTTGTGGCTGCCTTTAAGAAGAGAGATATGGAGTGATAACTAGAGACTTCTGGGAAGATGGCGGAAGAGTAAGACGCAGAGATCACCTTCCTCCCCACAGATACACCAGAAATACATCTACACATGGAACAACTCCTACAGAACACCCAATGAACGCTGGCAAAAGACCTCAGACCTCCCAAAAGGCAAGAAACCCACCACGCACCTGGGTAGGGCAAAAGAAAAAAGAATAAACAGAGGCAAAAGGATAGGGACGGGTCCTGCACCAGCGGGAGGGAGCTGTGAAGCAAGAAAAGTGTCCACACACCAGGAAGCCCCTTCGCGGGCAGAGACTGCGGGTGGCGGAGCAGGGAGCTTCAGAGCCGCGGAGCAGAGCACAGCAACAGGGGTGCGGAGGGCAAAGCAGAGAGATTCCAGCACAGAGGATCAGGGCCGACTGGCACTCACCAGCCAAGAGGCTTTTCTGCTCAACCGCCGGGCCGGGTGGGGCTGGGAGCTGAGGCTCGGGCTTCAATCGGAGCGCTGGGAGAGGACTGGTGTTGGCGGCGTGAACACAGCCTGCAGGGCGTTAGTGCACCGCGGCTAGCCGGGAGGGAGTCCGGGGAAAAGTCTGGACCTTCCGAAGAGGCAAGAGACTTTTTCTTCCCTCTTTATTTCCTGGTGCGCAAGGAGAGGGGATTAAGAACGCTGCTTAAAGGAGCTCCAGAGACAGGCATGAGCCGCGGCTAAAGGTGCGGACCCCAGAGACAGACATGAGACGCTAAGGCCGCTGCTGCCACCACCAAGAAGCCTGTGTGCGAACACAGGTCACTATCCACACCCCCCTTCCAGGGAGCCTGTGCAGCCCGCCACTGCCAGCGTCCCGGGATCCAGGGACAACTCCCCTGGGAGAACGCATGGCGCGCATCAGGCTGGCACAACGTCACTCCAGCCTCTGCCGCCGCAGGCTCTCCCTGCACTCCGTGACGCTCCCTACCCCCGGCCTGAGGGAGCCAGAGCCCCCGAATCAGCGGCTCCTTTAACCCCGTCCTATCTGAGCAAAGAACAGACGCCCTCCGGCGACCTACACGCAGAGGCGGGGCCAAATCCAAAGCTGAGCCCCGGGAGCTGTGCGAACAAAGAAGAGAAAGGGAAATCTCTCCCAGCAGCCACAGAAGCAGCGGATTAAAGCTGCACAATCAACTTGACGTACCTGCATCTGTGGAATACATGAATAGACAAAGAGTCATCCCAACTTGAGGACGTGGACTTTGAGAGGAAGATTTATTATTCTTTCCCCTTTTCCTTTTTTTGTGTGTATGTGTATGCTTCTGTGTGAGATTTTGTCTGTATAGCTTTGCTTCCACCATTTGTCTGAGGGTTCTATCCGTCCTGTTTTTTTTTTCTTAATAATTACTTTTTATTTTAATAACCGTATTTTATTTACTTTATCTTCGTTCTTTCTTTCCTTCCTTCCCGCCTTTAGACAACGAATCATCCCAAATTGAGGAGGTGGACTTTGAGAGCAAGATTTATGATTTTTTCCTCTTTTCCTCTTTTTCTGAGTGTGTATGTGTATGCTTCTGTGTGAGGTTTTGTCTGTATAGCTTTGCTTCCACCATTTGTTCCGGGTTCTATCCATCCATTTTTGGGGGTTTTTTTCCTCTTAATAATTATTTATTTTAATAACTTCATTATATTTTATCTAACTTTATTTTATTTTACTTTGTCTTCTTTCTTTTTTTCTTTCCTTCCCTCCTTCCTTCCTTGCTCCCTCCCTCCCTCCCTCCTTCCTTTCTTTCTTTCTACTTCTACTAATTCTTTCTTTCTACTTTTTCTCCCTTTTCTTCTGATCCGTGGGGTTGAAAGGCTCTTGGTGCTGCAGCCAGGAGCTAGTGCTGTGCCTCTGAGGTGGGAGAGCCAACTCCAGGACACTGGTCAACAAGAGGCCTCCCAGCTGCACATAATATCAAACAGTGAACATCTCCCAGAGATCTCCATCTCAACGCCAGCACCCAGCTTCACTCAACGACCAGTAAGCTACAGTGCTGGACATCCTATGCCAAACAACTAGCAAGACAGGAACACAACCCCACCCACTAGCAGAGAGGCTGCCCAAAATCATAATAGGTCTATAGACACCCCAAAACACACCACCAGACGTGGACCTGCCCACCAGAAAGACAAGATCCAGCCTCATCCACCAGAACACAGGCACTAGTTCCCTCAACCAGGAAGCCTACACAACCCACTGAACCAACCTTAGCCACTGGGGACAGACACCAAAAACAACAGGAACTACGAACCTTCAGCCTGCAAAAAGGAGACCCCAAACACAGTAAGATAAGCAAAATGAGAAGACAGAAAAACACACAGCAGATGAAGGAGCAAGATAAAAACCCACCAGACCTAACAAATGAAGAGGAAATAGGCAGTCTACCTGAAAAAGAATTCAGAATAATGATAGTAAAGATCATCCAAAATCTTGGAAATAGAATAAACAAAATGCAAGAAACATTTAACAAGGACATAAAAGAACTAAAGACGAAACAAACAATGATGAACAACACAATAAATGAAATGAAAAGTACTCTAGATGGGATGAATAGCAGAATAACTGAGGCAGAAGAACGGATAAGTGATCTGGAAGATAAAATAGTGGAAATAACTAATGCAGAGCAGAATAAAGAAAAAAGAATGAAAAGAAATGAGCACAGTGTCAGAGACCTCTGGGACAACATTAAACGCACCAACATTCGATTATAGGGGATCCAGAAGAAGGAGAGGGAAAGAAAGGGACTGAGAAAATATTTGAAGAGATTATAGTTGAAAACTTCCCTAATATGGGAAAGGAAATAGTTAATCAAGTCCAGGAAGCACAGAGAGTCCCATACAGGATAAATCCAAGGAGAAATATGCCAAGACACATGTTAATCAAACTGTCAAAAATTAAATACAAAGAAAACATATTAAAAGCAGCAAGGGGAAAACAACAAATAACACACACAGGAATCCCCATAAGGTTAACAGCTGATCTTTCAGCAGAAGCTCTGCAAGCCATAAGGGAGTGGCAGGACATATTGAAACTGATGAAGGAGAAAAACCTGCAACCAAGATTACTCTACCCAGCAAGGATCTCATTCAGATTTGATGGAGAAATTAAAACCTTTACAGACAAGCAAAAGCTGAGAGAGTTCAGCACCACCAAACCAGCTCTACAACAACTGCTAAAGGAACTTCTCTAGGCAAGAAACACAAGAGAAGGAAAAGACCTACAATACCAAACCGAAAACAATTAAGAAAATGGGAATGGGAACATACATATCGATAATTACCTTAAATGTAAATGGACTAACTGCTCCCACCAAAAGACACAGATTGGCTGAATGGATACAAAAACAAGACACATATATTTGCTGCATACAAGAGACCCATGTCAGACCTAGGGACACATACAGACTGAAAGTAAGGGGATGGAAAAATGTATTTCATGCAAATGGACACCAAAGGAAAGCTGGAGTAGCAATTCTCATATCAGACAAAATAGACTTTAAAATAAAGACTATTACAAGAGACAAAGAAGGACACTACATAATGATCAAGGGATTGATCCAAGAGGAAGATA
Source organism: Leucopleurus acutus (assembly GCF_964270905.1). NCBI lineage: Eukaryota > Metazoa > Chordata > Mammalia > Artiodactyla > Delphinidae > Leucopleurus > Leucopleurus acutus. Next base: position 82,457,273 of record NC_139143.1, on the reverse strand, counting down.
TAGCAATGGTAAATATTTATGCACCCAACATAGGAGCACCTAAATACATAAGGTAAATACTAACACCCATAAAAGGGGAAATTGACAGTAACACATTCATAGTAGGGGACTTTAACACCCCACTTTCACCAATGGACAGATCATCCAAAATGAAAGTAAATAAGGAAACACAAGCTTTAAATGATACACTAAACAAGATGGACTTAATTGATATTTATAGGACATTCCATCCAAAAGCAACAGAATACACATTTTTCTCAAGTGCTCATGGAACATTCTCCAGGATAGATCATATCTTGGGTCACAAACCAAGCCTTGGTAAAATTTAAGAAAATTGAAATTGTATCAAGTATCTTTTCTGACCACAATGCTATGAGACTAGATATCAATTACAGGAAAAGATCTGTAAAAAATACAAACACATGAAGGCTAAACAATACACTACTTAATAACGAAGTGATCACTGAAGAAATCAAAGAGGAAATAAAAATATACCTAGAAACAAATGACAATGGAGACAAGACGACTCAAAATCTATGAGATGCAGGAAAAGCAGTTCTAAGAGGGAAGTCTATAGCAATACAATCCTACCTTAAAAAAAGGAAACATCTTGAATAAACAACCTAACCTTGCACCTAAAGCAATTAGAGAAAGAAGAACACAAAAACCCCAAAGTTAGCAGAAGGAAAGAAATCATAAAAATCAGATCAGAAATAAATGAAAAAGAAATGAAGGACATGATAGCAAAGATCAATAAAACTAAAAGCTGGTTCTTTGAAAGGATAAACAAAATTGATAAACCATTAGACAGACTCATCAAGAAAAAAAGGGAGAAGACTCAAATCAATAGAATTAGAAATGAAAAAAGAGAAGGAAAAACTGACACTGCAGAAATACAAAAGATCATGAGACAGTACAACAAGCAATTCTATGGCAATAAAATGGACAACCTGGAAAAAATGGACAAATTCTTAGAAAGGCACAACCTGCCAAGACTGAATCAGGAAGAAATAGAAAATATGAACAGACCAATCACAAGCACTGAAATTGAAACTGTGATTAAAAATCTTCCAACAAACAAAAGCCCAGGACCAGATGGCTTCACAGGCGAATTCTATCAAACATTTAGAGAAGAGCTATCACCTATCCTTCTCAAACTCTTCCAAAATATAGCAGAGGGAGGAACACTCCCCAGCTCATTCTACAAGGCCACCATCACCCTGATACCAAAACCAGACAAGGATGTCACAAAGAAAGAAAACTACAGGCCAGTATCACTGATGAACATAGATGCAAAAATCCTCAACAAAATACTAGCAAACAGAATCCAACAGCACATTAAAGGGATCATACACCATGATCAAGTGGGGTTTATTCCAGGAATGCAAGGATTCTTCAATATATGCAAATCAATCAACGTGATACACCCTATTAACAAATTGAAGGAGAAAAACCATATGATCATCTCAATAGATGCAGAGAAAGCTTTTGACAAAATTCAACACCATTTATGATAAAAACCCTGCAGAAAGTAGGCATAGAGGGAACTTTCCTCAACATAATAAACGCCATATATGACAAAACTACAGCCAACATCGTCCTCAATGGTGAAAAACTGAAAGCATTTCCACTAAGATCAGGAACAAGACAAGGTTGCCCACTCTCACCACTCTTATTCAACATAGTTTTGGAAGTTTTAGCCACAGCAATCAGAGAAGAAAAGGAAATAAAAGGAATCCCAATCGGAAAGGAAGAAGTAAAGCTGTCACTATTTGCAGATGACATGACACTATACATAGAGAATCCTAAACATGCTACCAGAAAACTACTAGAGCTAATCAATGAATTTGGTAAGTAGCAGGATACAAAATTAATGCACAGAAATCTCTGGCATTCCTCTCCACTAAGGATGAAAAATCTGAAAGTGAAATCAAGAAAACACTCCCATTTACTATTGCAACAAAAAGAATAAAATATCTAGGAATAAACCTACCTAAGGAGACAAAAGACCTGTATGCAGAAAATTATAAGACACTGATGAAAGAAATTAAAGATGATACAAATAGATGGAGAGATATACCATGTTCTTGGATTGGAAGAATCAACATTGTGAAAATGACTCTACTACCCAAAGCAATCTACAGATTCAATGCAATCCCTATCACACTACCACTGGCATTTTTCACAGAACTAGAACAAAAAATTTCACAATTTGTATGGAAACACAAAAGACCCCGAATAGCCAAAGCAATATTGAGAACGAAAAATGGAGCTGGAGGAATCAGGCTTCCTGACTTCAGACTATACTACAAAGCTACAGTAATCAAGACAGTATGGTACTGCCACAGAAACAGAAATATAGATCGATGGAACAGGACAGAAAGCCCAGAGATAAACCCACACACATACGGTCACCTTATCTTTGATAAAGGAGGCAGGATTGTACAGTGGAGAACGGACAGCCTCTTCAATAAGTTGTGCTGGGAAAACTGGACAACTACTTGTAAAAGTGTGAGATTAGATCACTCCCTAACACCATACGCAAAAATAAGCTCAAAATGGATTAAAGACCTAAATGTAAGGCCAGAAACTATCAAACTCTTAGAGGACAGCATAGGCAGGACACTCTATAACATAAATCACAGCAAGGTCCTTTTTGACCCACCTCCTAGAGTAATGGAAATAAAAGCAAAAATAAACAAATGGGACCTAACGAAACTTAAAAGCTTTTGTGCAACAAAGGAAACCATAAACAAGACCAAAAAAGCACCCTCAGAATGGGAGAAAATATTTGCAAATGAAGCAACTGACAAAGGATTAATCTCCAATATTTATAAGCAGCTCAGGCAGCTTAATAACAAAAAAACAAACAACCCAATCCAAAAATGGGCAGAAGACCTAAATAGACATTTCTCCAAAGAAGATATACAGACTGCCAACAAACACATGAAAGAATGCTCAACATCACCAATCATTAGAGAAATGCAAATCAAAACTACAATGAGATATCATCTCACACCAGTCAGAATGACCATCATCAAAAAATCTAGAAACAATAAATGCTGGAGAGGATGTGGAGAAAAGGGAACCCTCTTACACTGTTGGTGGGAATGTAAATTGTTACAGCCACTGTGGAGAACAGTATGGAGGTTCCTTAAAAAACTACAAATAGAACTACGATATGACCCAGCAATCCCACTACTGGGCATATACCCTGAGAAAACCATAATTCAAAAGGAATCATATACCAAAATGTTCATTGCAGCTCTATTTACAATAGCCTGGAGATGGAAACAACCTAAGTGTCCATCATCGGATGAATGGATAAAGAAGATGTGGCACATATATACAATGGAATATTACTCGGCCATAAAAAGAAGCGAAATTGAGCTATTTTTAATGAGGTGGATATACCTAGAGTCTGTCATACAGAGTGAAGTAAGTCAGAAAGAGAGAGACAAATACCGTATGCTAACACATATATATGGAATTTAAGAAAAAAAATGTCAGGAAGAACCTAGGGGTGAAACAGGAATAAAGACACAGACTTACTAGAGAATGGACTTGAGGATATGGGGAGGGGGAAGGGTAAACTGTGACAAAGCGAGAGAGAGGCATGGACATATATACACTACCAAACATAAGGTAGATAGCTAGTGGGAAGCAGCCGTATAGCACAGGGAGATCAGCTCGGTGCTTTGTGACCACCTGGAGGGGTGGGATAGGGAGGGTGGGAAGGAGGGAGACGCAAACAGGAAGAGATATGGGAACATATGTATATATATAACTGATTCATTTTGTTGTGAAGCTGAAACTAACAAAGCATTGCAAAGCAATTATACTCAATAAAAATAAAATTAAAATTAAAAAATAAATAAAAAAAGAAGAGAGATATGACAGAAGCCCCTCCCTGCTGAGGCCTGGTGAGGACCCAGAGGTCAAAATGGAGGCTGATTAACAGGCATCCCAAGCAGTCACTCAATCCATGGGCAATTTCAGAGGAAGCTTGTTATGGTGACTCCACAATTAAGACCTCAGCCCACGTGGCCAGTCTGTCTTGCAGGAGGCTGGACCAAGCACTATATAAAAGTCCCTACCAGGCTAGCCCCCTCATCCACATCCTTTGTTGAGGGTTGTTGAAGATCAGGTAAGTGGGGACGTCTGTGCCCTCTCTCTCCCTTTCTGCTCTGTGTCGGGGAAGCTACTATTCTCTTCCTCTACTGGGCTGTAGTTTATTCTGATTTTTGAAGTGGTTTGCCATTTCTTGGGCTTCTCAAACCATTCTGTGTATTCTACCTAGTCTCCTGCATCTAATTTTCAAAAAGATTAGTCAAATAGGAGAGAATGAAAAGACCCATGGAAGGATTGGGTTTAGGAGTTTGGGCCTATAGATATTGACAAAATCTCTGAGAATATCCCCCTAGGAGACGGGTGTCAGAGAGAGCTGAAGTAGGGATAGAAAAGAGAAAGGAATAAAAATCAGCAGAGAAATGAGTTCTTGGTGTTAATAATCATTTGCTCCCCGTTCCCCTCTAACAATCCTTCATCCCGCCAATTCCCAGCCTGTTACTGTTAATGCAAATAATTTCAAAGCTTGTGTTTGTTTCAGGTCCTGCAAATCACCCTAGGATGTCCTTTAATAAACAACAGTGCAAACAGCCATGCGTGCCTCCTCCAAGTCTTCAAAAGACCCAAGGGCATTGCCAGGCAAAGGCTGAGGAGGTGTGCCTCCCCCCATGCCAGCACCCTTGCCAAAAGAAGTGCCCAGTGCAAGCTCAAGAGGTGCATCTTCGTCAGTGCCAGGAGTTAAACCAAGAAAACTTCTTACAGCAAGGCCAAGACCCATGCCTACCTCTATGTCAAGACCAAAGCCCACCTCAGTGTGTGGAGACATGCCAGGAGATATCTCAGACAAAACGTGTGGAGGTTTGCCCACAGAAAGTCCAGGAGAAGTGCTTACCCCCTGGCAAGGGAAAGTAGCTGCTCATAATGCCATTTGGGGGTCAAGAAGATGATCCCAGCCCAACTCCAACCCCTGTCATGGTGACCTTCTCCTATAGGTACGTCTACGTGCACCCTGCTCTTGCCTCCTGGCTTCTTCAGTATTCCAGGACTTGGTCTGTGTCTCTGAAGACAGTTCTTTCTGTATTTCCTCAACCTCTGTGAATAAATGTTGTCAAAAATCTATTAGAATGTCTCTGCTGTAGGAATATGATGTGGTTATCAGGGGCGACCAAAGAAGCCTAGTTCAGCTCCTTTGGGGCAAAAATTCACCCAGCCCTGGGCGTGTAACAGCCAAGGATGCCTCCATCCTTCTTTCAGAGTGCCAACCTCTCACTTGAGCCTCAAAACAAACTGAATTTTGGTGGTCTTTGTGTGGATCACCACCACCATGGCTGTGGAGAAGGAGTTGGTGATGTTGCAAAAATCAAAAACTGGGTAATTTTGTCTCTGCATCCCCAAAAAAGAACATAAAATGATTAGATGTTGGAATGTTGGCTGTGCTTTCAAAAAGGAAACTAAATGAAATTGATTCCAAACAGCCAATAAGGAAAGATGAGATGAAATGTTTGGAGTCCTGATGGTTGATCTTTTTGGTTCATTGCTGACCTGCTTTAGGCCCTTTATTTCCACCATGTATACTCTTTAGAGATGTGATTTGTGACTGTGTGGTGCAGGCTGGTCTGTTCTCCAGCTTCTTTGCTTTCTTCTCCCTGGTGAAGGTAAAATGCAGAATAAAGCTGATCCTAAAACTGATGCCTGACTTGATGCGTGCTTATTCCTCTCCACCAACCAACCACCTGCTGTGCTTGTGATGGCTATTTTTTCCTTTTTTGATAATCTGGAATAGGAATAAAAAACAGCCCTCCAGGGCTTCCCTGGTGGCAGAGTGGTTAACAATCCACCTGCCAATGCAGGGGAGACAGGTTCAAGCCCTGGTCCCGGAAGATCCCAAATGCTGCAGAGCAACTAAGCCTGCGTGCCACAACTACTAAGCCTGCGCTCCAGAGCCCTTGAGCCACCTCTTGAAGCCCGGGCACCTAGAGGCCATATTGTGCAACAAGAGAAGCTACCACAACGAGAAGCCCACACACCGGAACAAAGAGTAGCCCCGCTCACCGCAAGTAGAGAAAGCTCGCGCACAGCAGCAAAGACCCATTGCAGCCATAATTAATTAATTAATTGTTTTTAAAAAAAAAAGAAACAACCCTCTAAGGTACATAGAACAGCCATGCTCAAAGAAGCCTCCTTAAGGGGCACCTGGACCATCCCACCCGCATCCACGATATATCATAGGCTCAGCTATGCCCACATTTTACACCTGAGAAAATCCACCTGGGGCTGGGGCCTCAAAACTTCAGGTCCAGGATTCTTTCCACTACAGCATCTTTCCTCTCTGATCCTTGTTTTCCAGACAAAAGGGCTAAAATGGGTAGGAGGGGAGTTACATGGAAGAGCCATGATACCCACAAGCATAGCATCCCTGTCAGAGGGAAGACCTAGGTGTGCATCTGAGATGAACACAAACTCTGCCCTACCATCTGGCCAGATTTCAGAAAAGTCAGGCATCCTGGGTCACCTCCCTGCACCCTGTCACTGCCCAGTTGTGGAGGATACACAAGGCTGTGGGCTTTGAGGTTGCATGAAAGGGCCGAGTAGACTCCAGACTTACAGGAGAGAACCAATGGCGGTTTCTCAGCTGTGCCCTGAGGTCTGACCTGGGCCCTGAGGCTTGAGTCAAGGGCCAGCCTCCTGAGGGGCAAAGAGGTTCCTTCTTCATCCCCCGGGTCCCCCTTTCTCCTCAGTCTGTATGGCTGTGCCCCCATGGATGGCCAGGACAGCCCGTCCCTGAAGGGGAGCCCAAGGTCTCAGCTGTTTGGCTGAACTGAGGTCTTTCCAGCACTGGGACCACCCCGGTGTCTCAATCTTGGAGATTTTCTAAGGCAAGAAAGAGCTGGAAGATGACTTGGGGGAGATTTCAAGCGGCAACATGGAGCCCTCAGGCACTCACTGAGTCTGCAGGTGGCAAGTGCCAGGCCCTGAGGTCTACGCACATTCTCTAAGGGAATCCTGGCAGTAGCCTCAGGGGGTGTATATTGCCCCTTTGTTAAGGAACTGGTCTGGCCTCACAAAGCTAGTAAGTAGTGAAGTCAAGATTCTAAGCAGAGTTTCTCTTGACTCCACAACAGACTCCTATTTGCATGAGGAAAGTGCCCATGGCACACAGATGAAGTTTCTAGAAGCTGTCTTCTTCTCATTCATTCATTCATGAACCTAAGAAGCACTCACTGATCACCTACCAGGTGCCAGGTGCTGAAGATCCAAGCAGGCAGCATCCCTGTGCAGAGCTAGAGAGCTGTCTTTCCACGGGCCACACACACCAAAGGACACTTTCCAAAACCTCCTGCACATATCAAGTCCCTGAACATCTCCAGGGGTCTGAATCAGTTCTCTTGCCTGCTTGGAACAAGTTTTCTCTTCCATTTTCCAATTTTGGAATAAGCCAGCTGCTCCCCAGGGCCCCAGCCTGCAAAGAGACTCCAGAGAGCCTTCCCAGTAGGAAAGCTTCTGACTGGGCTGAGGATGTTCTGGGACATTTTTCCAGCCTGGCTCAAGCCCAAGGAACGTCTTTGATCTCTGGCATTAAAAGTGTGCACAGGGCTTCCCTGGTGGCGCAGTGGTTGAGAGTCCGCCTGCTGATGCAGGGGACGCGGGTTCGTGCCCTGGTCCAGGAAGATCCCACATGCCGCGGAGCGGCTGGGCCCGTGAGCCATGGCCACTGAGCCTGCGCGTCCAGAGCCTGTGCTCCGCAACGGGAGAGGCCACAACAGTGAGAGGCCCGTGTACCACAAAAAAGAAAAACAAAAAAAAGTGTGCACATATTGGAGTCCAAGATCAGACACTCAGATGCTGAGCAGAAGCACGGGGCAGACAAGCAGGGGGAGTCCAGCCATATCCAAAAGAGGATAACCCGCTGATTACAGGGGAGGCCTCAACAGATGGAGGGAGACAAACCTGCAGATTGCAGATAGGGGAGCAGACGTCAGGGAGCCAGCAGGCCTTCATCAAGCTCTGTCATAGGAACCACCGCACCGTGCTCATGCTCACAGAGCTCTGACCCAGCCCTTCCTGCGCTGCTGCTGCTCCTGGAGCTGGGGCCCTAGTGACACAGACCTGGGCCATGGGGACAGCCAGGACCAAGCCCACAGCACCTAGACTCCCTCAGCTATTTGCATCTGAGCTGAAGCCTTTCAGAAGCGGGGGGGGGGAGCGTATTACCAGGGAGAGTCGCAGATGCTAGGAGTCCTTGTGGACAATTGTTAAAGAAAACCACAAACAGATGCCATCGTTTTCATATATCCCTCCACCAAACACCCACAGCCACATAACCAAAACTAAAACTGTCCTGATTCCCCCAAATTGTTGGCTTCTGACCATAAGCAAACTTAAGCTTTCCTCATGTTAGCATGATTTAATAGCTTCCCAGCCAATCAGTTACAAAAGAGTAATTTTGTGTAGCACCGTTAGCCAAAAAGGGATGCAGGTTTCTAGTGGCCAATCACGGTAGAGATCAATGTACTTCCTCACTTTCAAAACAGAGCTCTAGGGACTTCCCTGGTGGTCCAGTGGTTAAGACTTTGCTCCCCAGTGCAGTGGGTGTGGGTTTGATCCCTGGTCAGGGAGCTAAAATCCCATATGCTTCAGGGCCAAACAACCAAAACATAAAACAGAAGCAATATTGTAACAAATTCAATAAAGACTCTAAAAATGGTCCACATCAAAAAAAGAAAGAAAAAAAAGAAACCAAGCTATGACCCTCTTTTTCTCAGCTTCTTGCCACTTTCTGCTAGAAGTCTTCCAGTTCTGCAAACTGTCCTTTTGTTCGTACCATAAACTTTTAAATTTTCTCTAACTTGATTTGACTTCAACTTTTGACCCAGTTAACTCAATATGTGACAAGTGTGGGACCCATGGGCTCTGTGTGCTGAGAGAAGAAGATGCAAACTGACAAGAGCATAAGGGAGGGTGGTGGGATTCATCCACTCCTTCGGTAGCTGTTTGTGGAGAACCACTCTGCACAGGCCCCGTGTCAGGCTCCAGAGGCCCCAGGGGAGGGGGATGCGTGATGGAACCGTGACCTGAGGACTTTCACTGTAGCAACTATTGAAATCTATTTAGTCTAGAGAAGAAATTGGCCGAAGGAGCAGGATAGCCTTGCTCAAGTATTTTAAGTGCTTTTGTGAGGGAGGAAATGGATTTCTGTGAGTTTGCAAAGGATGGAGTTGGAAGAGAAATAGGCTGAAATTACAAATTTGGGTTCAGTTTAAGAAAATTCATATGATGAGATCTGTTTGCTGGTGACAGGAGCTGCTTTTGGACTTGTCATGCTTCTATGAACTGGAGGTGTACAACTAGGGGGTGATGATACCAGTGTGACAGCTAAGCTTCCCTCTGCTTGTCTAGCACTGAGACTCACCTCACTCATCTAATTCTCTTGGGCAGAGTTGGGACTAGGGCCAGAGGAGCCTAGTGGGACAGGGAGATTCAGAAGACCTGACCCTGAGGTCAGGAGACAGAGGAAATTACTCTGACCTCTAATATATTCCCCAGAGGCCCTTCGGGGGTCCAAACTCCTGGAGACCAGCAGAGGGACCATGGCTTGAGGCTAAAGGAAAGGAGGAGGACAGGTAAGTGATGAGAAGTGGCTCCCCCAAATTTAGGACTTTTCTAAGTATGTGTTTTGGGCCAAACACTTCAGCCCTGAGTGGCACCTTACAGTAATTCCTCACTAACTTCCAAATCCAATCTTCTCAGCCAGGGTTTAGCACATCTCTTTCCCCTTTATTCCTTACTACCTCGCCTTCTGGACCTCCCTTCTCTCCTGAGCCAGTGTGGTCCATCTGTTCCACGCTCATGTGCACCTGACAACCATTGTAGCCTCCTTACCACCTGCACCTGCCCGTCTCCAATCCAGGATCCTCCTCCTGCTTGTGTCTTCCGACCCATGTGTTTCAAACTCACTTCCTCCAGGAAACCTTCCATGATGTCAGGCCCACTTCCTAAGTGTAGAGGGAGACCCCTGCAGCACTTCAGCCTGGGCGCCATGCACCCACACTGGTCCCTAGGGGTCTGTGGTCCCTTACAGCTGCCTTGTGTGTGAGAGGCCTGTGTCTCCTGTCAGCACGAAAGCCCCAGATGATGGCCCATGGGCCTGGCTGTGCTCTTTGGCTGTCTTCATAGGACCAACCACATTAAGTTTTAGACACTCTCAGAGTCAGCCAACCAGCATGTCCTCTGAGGCAGAGATGAAGGAGGCTTCTCTTATTGTTAGGGTGACAAAACTCATCCTGGCTGGCCTGGAACTGAAGGGGTTCCCAGGATGCCTGGCTTTGGTGTTAACATTGGGATAGTCCCCCACGAACCAAGACGATATGATCACCCTAACCAGGTACCTGCATGTATAAGACACGATGCTTGATGGTACGGGAATACAGAGGGAGAGCAGATGAGACTCTCCACACTGGAGAAATTTGCAGCCCAAGGTTGGAATAGGAAGACCTCTCCGGAAAACTGCAAGCCCAGAAGGCTTAGTGCCTGCGGCCTGGTGCCCCTCTCTAGCCCCATTCTGCGTGTGTGTGTGTGTGTGTGTGTGTGTGTGTGTGTGTGTTGGCTGGAGGACATTAGATCAACTGGCAGGTGCTCAGATCAGCCCTGTATAAGCACGAACTGGCAGGTCCTGGCTTAGAGAGGTAGTATAGTGGGGGATATCCCCACGTCTTCCCTCTCCATCCCCACTACCATCATTAGCCCCAGGACATCTCAGCCAATGGGCACCAGGTCTGGACTCACCCACCCCTGCTCTCTCTTCTCTCCCACAGACACTGGCCTCACACCTGGAAATGGCTAGAAGAAGAGGCAGGTGGGCTGGCAGAGCTATCTAACCTGAAGACCCCCATCTCTCCTCCTCTCCAACAGTCTCAACCACTGGCCAGCCTTTAAAAGCCCTGGGGACCCCTTTTCTCTTCCCAACAGCACCACCTACTGGCCATGGAAGCGCTGGGCCTGAGTCAGAGATGGCCGCACACACTGGGGCCCAGCCAAAGCCAGGTGCTTGCAAAGGCAAGAGCACAGAGATGTAGCATCTAACAGAGTGGGAGGAAGGCTAAATGTGCAAGACAGAGTTAAATAATGTATGGGGTGGGGGCAACGTGCATGGGGGTTCAGGACGTAAGCTCAGGAATCCGACTGCCGGAATTCAAATCTGGACCCCACCGTTTCTTTCCTTTAAAGAAAATCTGAGAGCCTTGTATGGGCCAGCACTGTTCCAAGCACTGGAGATACAGTGATGAATGAGATACATAAAGATCTGCCTCCCAGAGCTTAGATGAATGCAGGAAGACAGACGAAAAGCAACTAAACAAATGCATAAATAAGAAAATGTAGAGAATAAAACAAGGTGATGAGACACTGTCTGGTGAGGAAGTCTGTTTAGTCAGGTAGTCTGGAAAAGCCTATCTTAGCACATGAGGTCTGAATGGAAAAGTGAATGATCTGAAGGGTCTGGCCATGTGGAGGCTGGGAGCAGATGCAGCTCTCTCTGTGCTAACACAGAGAGAGAGATGCATCTGCAACAGAGCTGGACAGGTCAGCAGCCTCTGGAGTCTCCTCCTGGACACTGCCCTTGAAGGCGGACACTGACCAACTTTTACTCTATCCAAATGAATGTGAGCAGAAGGGTGAGGCCTCTTGTCACGAGAGCCGTGAGTGAGAAATGGGGGAGTTTCATACAAAGATGGCAAGACTTAGAGGGCACATGACAGCTGTCTTCAGACCTTTCAAATGTGATCCCAGAGGAAAGAGCATGGGTCCGTGAGTTCAGGGTACAGAAAGGCAGATTTCTGTTCATATCAGGAATTAAATAGCCCAGCAATGAAAAGGATTTCACATGCAGTAGTGAGTTCACCGTCGCTGAAAGTATGCAAGAAGAGGCCAATGACTACCCAAGAAGTTATAGGAAGTTTGGACTCGATATTTTATTAGTCCTTTAAGTCTCACTTAGTCTTGCACTTAAATTCCTAACAGGTTGCTCTGAATGTAGTGAAAACAGCCTTTGCCAGCCTGTCACTGAAAAGACATCTGCCCCAGGACCCCAGGACCAGGAACACACCACATCAGGGCAGAAAACTGAGTGCTGGTTGCATAACAAGTTTCTCACACCCAGGGCCAACCCTGCGGAAAGGAGAAGGGGAAGTCTTCATGTCCCCTCTCCATTTGCGCCCACTCCCTTTCCCCTGGTCTCAGCACCAGAAGACAGGGACTTCCTCCCGCACAGCAGTCTGAGAAAAAAGTAGTCCAGGCTATTAGAGAAAATATCCCACTCTTCCCAAGTCTTGAAACTCTTTACGGTGCACTACCTTTTAATACAAAATATTTGAGCATGACCAATGAGCACATGATAAAGGCATGTTCTCCTCATTATTCATCAGAGAAGTACAAATTAAAACCTCTAACAGCACACCCGCTGGAAGAGCTAAAATTAAAAAGACAGAATGTGCAGTGTTGGAGAGGTTGCGGGAGTGCAAATTGGTGCAGCCACTTTGGAAAACTCTTTGGCAGCAATTACTGAAGCTGAATATCAGGAAAGCCAATGACGGAGGAACTCCTCTCCTAGGCATATACCCGGCACGTGGTCACTAAAAGTCAGATATTAGAATGTTCATTCAAGTATTATTCATAATAGCCAGATATCAGAAACTACACAAATGTCCATCAAGGAATAAACTAATTGTGGTACCGTCACATAATGTGATAGCGTACGGTGATGCGTACGAATGATGTACAGCTACACACATCAACATAGATGATTCTCACAAGTAAAAATTAAGTGAGGGAGAAAGGAAACACACACAAAGTATTAGGATGAACCACATGAAATTGTCTTTATGAAGATCAAAAACTGCTGAATATTGACCATTTCATATGGCTTAACATAAAGCATGCTGTATGGTTCCATTTATATCATTTACATAATGTGCAAAAACCAGCAAAGCAAATCTGTTGTAGAGATCAGGATAGCTGTTACAGGAGTCGGGGGTGGATGGTAATAAATGGAAGGGAGCAGAAGGGAGACCGTGGTAATATCACTGGTAATACTCTGTTTCTTGATATGGCAGCTGCTTACCTTGGTGTGTTCAGTTTGTGAAAATTCATTGAGCGGTGCACTCATGATATTTACACTTTTCTAGATACTTTCATGAAAGCATACTTTAATGAAAAGTTTAAAGTTTTATTTGAGCTCGTCATATAATACATATATGTTATTTATAAGCAATCAATATGCACCATCATCCTAACATTATATAAGTTAGAAAACAAACGTAAAATGTAGATGATTTTAAAGGATGAGACAAATATAGAGAAAAGTTCAAATAGTTTTTCATGGTCCCAGTGGATGATTTTACACAGCCTTGGTAGACAAGCACTCCACCTGGAAATTTTTTTATCATGGAGCCCTGGGTTACTTAGTAGCTGCACGACCTTGGGCAAATCTCCCAGTCTCAGTTTCTATATCTGTAAAATTGAAATGACAATCACTCACCCACACTTCTCCTAGATGGCTATCCTCAGGATCAAATGAGATATTTGTGAAAGCACCTTGTAACTGGTAAAATACGAGGGGTTATTAAGATTATTACTGTAATACTGTGATTTATAATAAAAAATATAGTTTTGGTCTTCATCCTCATTTCTGGCACAGAGCTCTTAAAACCCTTGGAATTTCCTAAGAAAACCATAGAGCTGTCTTTTGTTATATTAATGAGGTGACTTTGGGGCCCTACCTAAGGACAGGGGCCGGTTATCAACCAAGTGATTGGAGGGTTGAAACTTTCAGTTCACCCCCTGACCTCTGGGGAGGGGAGAAGGCCTAAAGCTTGAACCAATCACCAATGGCTGATGTTTTAATCAATCATGCCTATATAATGACGTCTCCATAAAAACCCAAAAGGAGTGGGTTCAGAGAACTTCCAGGTTTGGTGAACACATGGAGATTAGGGGAGAGTGGCACTCCCCGTGAGGACATGGAAGCTCTGGGCCCTTTCCCCATACCTTGCCCTATGCATCTCTGCATCTGTCCATCGGGCTGTTCCTGAGTTACATCCTTTCATAATAAACTGGTAATCTAGTGAGTAAAATGTTTCTTTGAATTCTGAGAGCTGCTCTAGCAAATTAATGGAACCCAAGGAGGGAGTTGCACAGGGAAACTGATTTCTCTAGCCAGTCGCTCAGAAGCACAGGTAACAATCTGGACTAGTGACTGCCATTTGCAGTTGGGGTGGGGGTGGGCAAGGGCAAAGGTGCAATCTTGTACAACTGAGCTCTTAACCTGTGGAATCTGACGTCATCTCCAGGTAGATAGTGTCAGAATTGAGTTGAATTATTAGGACACCCAGCTGGTATCTGGAATTGCTTGTTAGTGTGGGAGAACCCACACACACACACATTGGAATTGGGTCCCGGAATCAACCTTTAATTACAATTAGCATAGAGTCGCTATTAGCATAGATTTCCATGCTAATGAAGGGGGCCAATCCTACAATAAATAGCTTTGAATTTTGTTAGAAGTAGCTCAAGATTTCAGGAAGAGCATTCCCCATCACTAGAATTGCAAAACTACCTGCCAGGAATGTTGGAGTCATTCCTGTACCAGGTAGAGAGTAGAGTAATAATAATAATAATAATGGCAAATACTCTGTGGCAGATATTTTCTAAGCACTTCATGTATATTAACCATTATAATCCTTATAACAACCAAAAGAAGTAGGCCATCTTTTTTTTAGTTTATTTTCTTGAAGTATAGTTTACATTGTTGTACAATGTTGTGTTAATTTCTGCTGTACAGCAAAGTGATTCAGTTACATGCAAATATACATTCTTTTTCTTTTATTATTTTCCATTATGGTTTATCACAAGATATTGAATATAGTTCCCTGTGCTATACAGTAGGACCTGGTAGTTCATCAATTCTATATATAATAGCAGTAGGCCATCTTATTATCATTATTTTATAGACAAGAAACTGAGGTTCAAAGAAGTGAAGTAAGTTAGCGTCTCACAGATAATAACTAAGAAAGTTGAGTTTTAAATCCAGGTTGTCTGGCTCCAGAGTCTGCATTATACTTAAAATAGATGTTCTCCATAATACCTTCCAAAGTTAATGGTAACATGCATAATATCTTCCCATTCAGTAAAACTCAATATGATATCAAATAAACTTCTTTCATTAATCTATTATTCAACGATTATTTTTGAACACAAATTACATGTCAGGCATTATACTGGGTATTGGGTCTGCAAGACAATGATGAGTCCCAGACCCCTACCAATAGGTTATCTTGGCTCAGGGACCTTGTGGCCAGGGTGAATATGTACACGCATGTGTGTATCCTTGTTAATATGAATGACCACATATCCCACCAGACCTCAAGCTGTAAAAATGATGTTAAGGTTTTATTCAAAGTGCAATGGGAAGACCCCAAAGGGTTTTAAGCAGAGAATAAACATTTGATTTGATTCAAGGCCTTAAAAGATGACTCCATCTGGCCAGGACCTTCAAGATGGTGGAGGAGTAAGTCCTGGAGATCACCTTCTTCCACACAAATACATCAAAAATACATCTACATGTGGAAAAACTCCTATTGAACACCTACTGAATGCTGCAGAAGACCTCACAATTCCCAAAAAGCAAGAAACTCCCCACATACCTGGA
Source organism: Leucopleurus acutus (assembly GCF_964270905.1). Taxonomy (NCBI): domain Eukaryota; kingdom Metazoa; phylum Chordata; class Mammalia; order Artiodactyla; family Delphinidae; genus Leucopleurus; species Leucopleurus acutus. Next base: position 82,441,504 of record NC_139143.1, on the reverse strand, counting down.
GAGGGCAAAAGAAAAAAGAAAAACACAGATAAAAGAGTAGGGACAGGACCTGCACCTCTGGGAGGGAGCTGTGAAGGAGGAAAAGTTTCCACACACTAGGAAGCTCCTTCACTGGCGGAGACCAGGGGTGGCCGGGGGGGGGGGGGGAAGCTTCAGAGCCACAGAGGAGAGTGCAGCAACAGGGGTGCAGAGGGCGAAGCGGAGAGATTCCCACACAGAGGACTGGTGCCGACCAGCACTCACCAGCCTGAGATGCTTGTCTGCTCACCCGCCAGGGCGGGTGGGGCTGGGAGCTGAGGCTTGGTCGTAGGAGGTCAGATTCCAGGGAGAGGACTGGGGGTGGCTATGTGAACACAGCCTGCAGGGGGCTAGTGTGCCAAAGCTAGCCGGCAGGGAGTCCAGGAAAAAGTCTGGAACTGCCTAAGAGGCAAGAGACCATTGTTTCGGGGTTCATGAGGAGAGGGGATTCAGAGCATTGCCTAAACGAGCTTCAGAGATGGGTGTGAGCCGCAACTATCAGTGCGAACACCAGAAACGGGCATGGAACACTAAGGCTGCTGCTGCAGCCACCAAGAATCCTGTGTGCAAGCACAGGTCACTATCCACACATCCCCTCCTGGGAACCTGTGCAGCCTGTTACTCCCAGGGTCCCATGATGCAGGGACAACTTCCCTGGGAGAACACACGGTGTGCCCACAGGCTGTTGCAATGTCTCACTGGCTTCTGCCACTGCAGGCTCACCTGCATTCAGTACCCCTCCCTCTCCCCAGCCTGAGTGAGCCACAGCCCCCTAATCAGCAGCTCCTTTAACCCTCTCCTGTCTGGGTGAAGGACAGACGTAAGAGAGTGACCTACATGCAGAGGTGGGACCAAATCCAAAACTGAACCCCAAGAGCTGTGCAAAAAAAGAAGAGAAAGGGAAATTTCTCCATGTAGCCTCAGGAGCAGTGGATTAAATCTCCACAACCAACTTGTTGTACCCTGCATCTGTGGAATACCTGAAGAGACAACGAATCATCCCAAAATCGAGGCGGTGGACTTTGGGAGCAACTGTAGACTTGGGGTTTGCTGTATGTGATTGACTAGTATCTTATTTATATGCTTATCTTACTTTAGTTTTTAGCACTTGTTATCATGGTGGATTTGTTTATTGGTTTGGTTGCTATCTTCTTTTTTTTTCTTACTTTTTGATTTTAATAATATATTTTTAAATTTTTTATTTTAATAACTTTATATTTCTTTCTTTCTTTTCTGCCTTTTCTTCTGAGTCATGTGACTGACAGGGTCTTGGTGCTCCACAGCCAGGTGTCAGGCCTGAGCCTCTGAGGTGGGAGAGCCGAGTTCAGGATATTGGACCACCAGAGACCTCCTGGCCCCACATAATATCAATTGGTCAGAGCTCTCCCAGAGATCTCCATCTCAACGTTAAAACCCAGCTCCAATCAACACCCAGCAAGCTCCAGTGATGGACACACCATGTCAAACAACTAGCAAGACAGGAACACAACCCCACCCATTAGCAGAGAGGCTGCCTAAAATCATAATAAGACCACAGACACCCCAAAACACACCACCAGATGCAGTCCCACCCACCGAAAGACAAGATCCAATCTCATCCACCAGAACACAGGCACCAGTCCCCTCCACCAGGAAGCCTACACAACCCACTGAATCAACATTACCCACTGGGGGAGACACAAAAAACAATGGGAACTACAAACTTGCAGCCTGCAAAAAGGCAACCCCAAACACAGTAAGTTAAGCAAAATGAGAAGACAGAAAAATACATAGCAGATGAAGGAGCAAGGTAAAAACCCACCAGACCGAAAAAATGAAGAGGAAATAAGCATTCTACCTGAAAAGGAATTCAGAGTAATGATAGTAAAGATGATCCAAAATCTTGGAAATAGAAGGGAGAAAATACAAGAAACTTTTAATAAGGACCTAGAAGAACTAAAGAGCAAGCAAACAATGATGAACAGCACAATAAATGAAATTTAAAATTCTCAGGAAGGAATCATTAACAGAATAACTGAGACAGAAGAACAGAAAAGTGACCTGGAAGATAAAATAGTGGAAATAACTACCACAGAGCAAAATAAAGAAAAAAAAAATGAAAAGAATTGAGGAGGGTCTCAGAGATTTCTGAGACCACATTAAACACAACAACATTCAAATTATAGGGGTCTCAGAAGAGGAAGAGAAAAAGAAAGAACTGAGAAAATATTTCAAAGGATTATACTTGAAAACTTCCCTAATATGGGAAAGGAAATAGTCAATCAAGTCCAGGAAGCATAGAGAGTCAAATACATGAAAATTCCAAGAAGAAACACGCCAAGACACATATTTACCAAACTATCAAAAATTAAACAAAAAAAAAAAAATTAAAAGCAGCAAGGGAAAAATAACAAGCAAGGGAATCCCCATAGATTAACAGCTGATCTTTCAACAGGAACTCTGCAAGCCAGAAGGGACTGGCAGGACATATTTAAAGTGATGAAAGGGAAAAACCTACAACCAAGATTTCTCTACTCAGCAAGGATCTCATTCAGATTCGATAGAGAAAATAAGGGCTTTACAGACACGCAAAAGCTAAGAGAATTCATCACCACCAAACCAGCTCTACAACAAATGCTAAAGGAACATCTCTAGGCAGGAAACACAAGAGACAGAAAAGACCTACAATAACAAACCCAATACAATTAAGAAAATGGGAATAGGAATATATATATCAATAATTATCTTAAATGTAAATTGATCAAACACTCCAACCAAAAGACATAGACTGGCTGAATGGATACAAAAACAAGTCCCATATATATGCTGTCTACAAGAGACACACTTCAGACCTAGAGACACATACAGACTGAAAGTGAGGGGATGGAAAAAGTTATTCCTTGCAAATGGAAATCAAAAGAAAGCTGGAGTAGCAATTCTCATATTAGACAAAATAGACTTTAAAATAAGACTATTACAAGAGACAAAGAAGGACACTACATAATGATCAAGGGATCAATCCAAGAAGATATAACAATTGTAATTATTGATGCACCCAACATAGGAGCACTTCAATACATAAGGCAAATGCTAACAGCCATTAAGGGGAAATAGACAGTAACACAATCAGAGTAGGGCACTTTAACACCCCACTTTCACCAATGGACAGATCAACCAAAATGAAAATAAATAAGGAAACACAAGTTTTAAATGGTACATTAAACATGATGGACTTAATTGCTATTTATAGGACATTCCATCCAAAAACAACAGAATACACTTTTTTCTTAAGTGTTCATGGAACATTCTTCCGGATAGACCATAACTTGGGTCACAAATCAAGCCTTGGTAAATTTAAGAAAATTGAAATTGTATCAAGTATCTTTTCCGACAACAATGCTGTAAGACTAGATATCAATTAAAAGAAAAAAACCGTAAAATATACAAACACATGGAGGCTAAACAATACACTACTAAATAACCAAGAGATCACTGAAGAAATCAAAGAGCAAATCAAAAAATGCCTAGAAACAAATGACAATGAAAACAAGATCACCCAAAACCTATGAGATGTAGCGAAAGCAGTTCTAAGAGGGAAGTTTATGGCAATACAATCCTACCTCAAGGAACAAGAAACAGTTCAAATAAACAATCTAACGTTGCACCTAAAGGAACTAGAGAAAGCAGAACAAACAAAACCCAAAGATAGCAGTAGGAAAGAAATCACAAAGATCAGAGAAGAAATAAATGAAATAGAAACAAAGAAAACAATAGCAAATATCAATAAAACTAAAAGGTGGTTCTTTGAGACGATAAACAAAATTGATAAACCATTAGCCAGACTCATCATAAAAAAAGGGAGAAGACTCAAATCAACAGAATTACAAACGAATAAAGAGAAGGAACAACCGACACTGAAGAACTACAAAAGATCATGAAAGATCACTGAAAGTAATATATGCCAATAAAATGGAAAACCTGGAAGAAATGGACAAGTTCTTAGAAAAGAACAAACTTCTGAGACTGAACCAGGAAGAAATAGAAAATATAAACAGACCAATCACAAGCACTGAAATTGAAACTGTGATTAAAAATCTTCTAACAAACAAAAGCCCAGAACCAGGTGGATTCACAGGTGAATTCTATCAAACTTTTAGAGAAGAGCTAACACCTATCCTTCTCAAACTCTTCCAAAATATAGCAGAGGGAGGAACACCCCCAAACTCATTCTATGAGGCCACCATCACCCTGATTCCAAAATCAGACAAAGATGTCACAAAAAAAAGACAACTACAGGCCAATATCACTGATGAACAAACATGCAAAAATCCTCAACAAAATACTAGCAAACAGAATCCAAGAGCCCATTAAAAGGATCATACACCATGATCAAGTGGGGTTTATCCCAGGAATGCAAGGATTCTTCAATACACGCAAATCAATCAATGTGAGAAACCATAGTAACAAATTGAAGGAGAAAAACCATATGATCATCTCAATAGATGCAGAAAAAGCTTTTGACAAAATTCAACGCCCATTTATGATAAAAACCCTGCAGAAAGTAGGCATAGAGGGAACTTTCCTCAACATAATAAACGTCATATATGACAAACCACCAGACAACATCATTCTCAATGGTGCAAAACTGAAACCATTTCCACTAAGATCAGGAACAAGACAAGGTTGCCCACTCTCACCACTCTTATTCAACATAGTTTTGGAAGTTTTAGCCATAGCAATCAGAGAAGAAAAAGAAATAAAAGGAATCCAAATCAGAAAAGAAGAAGTAAAACTGTCACTGTTTGCAGATGACATGATACTATACATATAGAATCCTAAAGATGCTACCAGAAAACTACTAGAGATAATCAATGAATTTGGTAAAGTAGCAGGATACAAAATTAATGCACAGAAATCTCTTACATTCCTGTACACTAATGCTGAAAAATCTGAAAGAGAAATTAAGGAAACACTCCCATTTACCATTGCAACAAAAAGAATAAAATACCTAGGAATAAACCTACCTAAGGAGACAAAAGGCCTGTATACAGAAAACTATAAAACACTGATGAAAGAAATTAATGATGACACAAACAGATGGAGAGATATACCATGTGCTTGGATGGGAAGAATCAACATTGTGAAAATGACTCTACTAACCAAAGCAATCTACAGATTCAATGCAATCCCCATCAAACAACAAATGGCATTTTTTACAGAACTAACACAAAAAATTGCACAATTTGTATGTAACACAAAAGACCCCGAATAGCTAAAGCAATCTTGAGAAAAAAAAACGGAGCTGAAGGAATCAGGTTCCCTGACCTCAGACTATACTACAAAGCTACAGTAATCAAGACAGTATGGTACTGGCACAAAAACAGAAATATAGATCAATGGAACAGGATAGAAACCCCAGAGATAAACCCACGTACATATGGTCACCTTATCTTTGATAAAGGAGGCAAGAATATACAGTGGAGAAAAGACAGCCTCTTCAATAAGTGATGCTGGGCACACTGGACAGCTACATGTAAAAAAATGAAATTAAAACACTCCCTAACACTATACAAAAAAATAAGTTCAAAATGAATTAAGACCTAAATGTATAAGTTCAAAATGAATTAAGACCTAAATGTAAGGCCAGACACTATAAAACTCTTAGTGGAAAACATAGGCAGAACACTCTATGACATAAATCACAGCAAGATCCTTTTTGACCCACCTCCTCGAGAAATGGAAATAAAAACAAAATTGAACAAATGGGACCTAATGAAACTACAAAGCTTTTGCACAGCAAAGGAAACCATGAACAAGGTGAAAAGACAACCTTCAGAATGGGAGAAAATATTTGCAAAAGAAGTGACGGACATAGGATTAATCTCCAAAATACACAAGCAGCTCATGTAGCTCAATATCAGAAAAACAAACAACCCAATCCAAAAATGGGCAGAAGACCTAAATAGACATTTCTCCAAAGAAGATATGCAGATTTCCAGCAAACACATGAAAGGATGCTCAACATCACTAATCATTAGAGAAATGCAAATCAAAACTACAATGAGGTATCACCTCACACCAGTCAGAATGGCCATCATCAAAAAATCTACAGACAATAAATGCTGGAGAGGGTGTGGAGAAAAGGGAACCCTCTTGCATTGTTGGTGGGAATGTAAATTGATACAGCCACTATGGAAAACAGTATGGAGGTTCCTTAAAAAACTAAAAATAGAACTACCATACAACCCAGCAATCGCACTACTGGGCATATACCTTAGAAAACCATAATTCAAAAAGAGTCATGTACCACAATGTTCATTGCAGCTCTATTTACAATAGCCAGGAGATGGAAGCATCCTAAGTGTCCATCGATGGATGAATGGATAAAGAAGATGTGGCACATATATACAATGGAATATTACTCAGCCATAAAAAGAAATGAAATTGAGTTATTTGTAGTGAGGTGGATGGACCTAAAGTCTGTCATACAGAGTGAAGTCAGAAGGAGAAAAACAAATACCATATGCTAACATATATATATGGAATCTAATTTTTTTAAAAAATGGTTCTGAACAACCTAGGAGCAGGACAGGAATAAAGACGCAGACGTAGAGAATGCACTTGAGGACACAGGGTGTGGGAAGGGTAAACTGGGACGAAGTGAGAGAGTAGCATGGACTTACATATACTACCAAACGTAAAATAGATAGCTAGTGGGAAGCAGCCGCATAGCACAGGGAGATCAGCTCCATGCTTTGTGACCACCTAGAGGGGTGGGATAGGAAGGGCGGGAAGGAGACACAAGAGGGAGGATATATGGAGATATATGTATAAGTATAGCTGATTCATTTTGTTATACAGCAGCAACTAACACAACAATGTAAACAATTATACTCCAATAAAGATGTTTAAAAAAAAAAGATGACACTATCTGCAAAGCTGATAAAGGATGGATGACAGCGCAAGCATGAAAGGCCCTGTTACTGTTATTACGGGTAAAGATGATAGATGGCAGCAGTGGAGACAGAAGAGGATGCATCTGAGAAGTGCCTGGTAGGAAATTTTAACAGGTGGATTCTATGTATGGAGTAAAGGAGAGAAAAAAAATAGAGAAACACTCCCGTGTTTCAGGCTTGGTGGATGGTGGAGCCTTACAGAGAGATAAAAACTAATAGATAATTGGATATTTAAGTCTGGAGCTCAGAGATGTTTCGGCCAGAAATACACATTTGAGAGTCATCATTACGTAGAAGGTAATGTGGGAATAAAGTAGTGGGAATAGCTGCGATCACCCAAGGAGAAGAGAAGCAGCCCCACAGAGCAGGGGACACTGCAGGGTCTCAAGGTTGGCAGTGGAGGAGAGGAGCTGGTCAGCCAGCTGATCAGGAGCATCCAGGGAAGGAAGGTGAGGTCTGGAGAGACTGGAGGAGAGAGGAGCCCAAGAAAGCAAGGAGAATCAGTTGGGTCAAACAACACTAATAGGTCAGGGAACACAGAGGTCGCTGGTGCCTTGACAAGAGTAGTCTGGGTGATGGCACAGAAGCCAGAATAGAATAGGGGAGGGGACTGAGGAACAAAGGGCGGTTCGGAGTCAGGGATGGTCTTAGTGGACTGTTTTTCAAGATGTTTGGCTGTGAACATGAACAGAGAAATGGGGTGATAGCTGGAGGGAAACAAGGAGCCAAGGAAACTTTTGATGTTTCTTTTTTCTTAGGATAAAGGACACTAAGAAATGATCCGGTGGAGAGGGGAAGATTGAAGATAGAAAAGGAAGGAGAAACTGAGGACTGGAGGACTTAAAAAGCAGGCCTGGGCAGCCGCACTGTTTTAAGTCTCAGCTCACATGCTAATTCTTCAGAAAGGTCATTCATGGCCTCCCAAGCACATACACACATGCACCCTCATCATCACCATCACCATCATCATCATCATTCTCTTTTCTATGTATTGAGTTCATTTTCTTCTTAGGTCTTGCCTGAAATAATATTATTTTTTGCATGTTTATTATCTGACTTTTCCCACTAGAATATGAGCTCCAAGAGTGCATGAATTTCTCCATCTTCTTCACGATTCTATCCCTACCATCAGAGCAGTGGCTGGTCCACAGCGTGTATTAATAAGCGTGTGTGAATCGAAGGACCCGCGTGGAGGGACAGTTCTTTAGGAGGAGGGGCACCTGCTCAGCTTTGACCGGAGGGAGGATGAGGAAGACAGGCGCAAAGGCAGGCAGGCTGGTTGCTTTGGTGGAGGGGAGACAAGGAAGCTCTCAGCTGAAGGCTTCTATTTTCTTAAGCGCAAGTTGAGGTCCAAAGTCCTGGGCTGGGGGTAGGGGCAGGGAGTGTAGGAGTTGAGGAGAGAGAACGGATGAAAGACTCATCCAGCACAGCGTGGCGGCGGGTCTGGCTGGCGACTGCTGCGGCGGCGGGCTGGAGGCGAGTGCCCCGTGTGCACGTGTGGAGAAGCGGCGGCAGCAGCGCGGCGGCGGGAAGTACCCCCGCCCTCTCTGGAGACGCAGGGCCGCGCGGCCTCCGTCACCCGCTCAGCTCCCTGCCCTAAGCGAGGAAGCCGGCTTGCGGGGTGGAGCTGCCCGAGCTGAGGGCGCGGAGAGCTCAGGGCGGCGACGACAACGGCGTTGCTATCGGTGGTAACAACGGCCTCAGCAGGCGGGGAAGATGAAAGGGAGCCGGATCGAGCAGAGAGACGTGACACCACATGATATTAAACAGTTGAAGAGATTAAACCAGGTCATCTTTCCAGTCAGCTCCAATGACAAGTTCTATAAGAATGCGCTGGAGGTTGGCGAGCTAGCAAAACTTGCCTATTTCAATGGTATTGCAGTAGGTGCAGTATGCTGTAGGGTGGATCATTCACAGAATCAGAAGGGACTTTACATCGTGACACTAAGATGTCTGGCACCGTACTGAAGGCTAGGAATAGGAACTAAAATGTTACATCATGTCTTAAACATCTGTGAAAAAGATGGCACTTTTGACAACATCTATCTACATGTCCAGATCAGCAATGAGTCTGCAATTGACTTCTACAGAAAGTTTGGCTTTGAGATTATTGAGACAAAGAAGAACTACTGTAAGAGGATAGAGCCCGCTGATGCTCACGTGCTGCAGAAAAACCTCAAAGTCCCTTCTGGCCAGAACACAGATGTGCAAAAGACAGACAACTGAACAAATTACAGATGAACTTTCTTGCACTTGCTTGTCACCAAATAAAAGAGAGGCCCATTGATTTCCCCACCTCCTTTCTTTTAAAGCTTTCCCCCTTCCTTGTTCTTGTGTTTCCTCCTTTCAAAACTTCCTTCCCTTTCCTCTAAAAATTTTAAACTTTTAAGGACTTATTAATCATGTTTGGATTGTTTTAGTTTTCTTATTTTTGTGAGGTGGTTTGATTGTAGGAAGGAGAAGGTATAGATCTGTTTAGTTTCACAGTTAAGATATATGGTCCCAAAAAACTTGAGTGTCAATTTCAATTTTTTTTAATGTCCTGCTTTCACATTGAAGGGCAGGGTCTACAAAATATTGTATATTTCAAAGGACAAGAAGCAGCAGCAGCAATATCTTGTTCTCCAACTCATAGACAAGTTTAGTGTTTTTGTGGTACTTTGGGGATTTCAAGATTTTGTGGATACTAATCCCTGTACATTGCCTTCACTCCACCTTTTGTCCTTCTGAGTATTATCTCAAGAGTTAGACCATTGTTATCCTTGTAAGAAATACTAAGCTTATTTTGTTCTGTTAAGCAGTTATTTCTTCCTTCCTTGCTGGTGGCTGACGGTGGGTGGGACTGTCTGAGTAGATAGTATTATACTTTGGTCTCAGCATTTGAGTTAAACTGCTTTTCGCTAATGAGTGGGCTGGTTGTTAGCAGGTTTATTTTTCCTGCTGTTGACTGTTAGAAGTGTCATTAACTTTTAGAGTGTGGGCTGGTGAGATTAAATTTTTTTAATATCCCAGCTAGAGATATGGCCTTTAACTGACCTAAAGAGGTTTGTTGTGATTTGCTTTTTTTTTCTCCTGTCCTTTTTCTTTGGTAAACCCACAATAGTTAGTCAAACCTTAAAAATGGAGTTGATGTCCTTATAGGTCAATGCCCCTAAATAAACCTGAAGCAGGTGTTGTCTCTTGGACATATTAAAAAATACCTAAAAGGAAGCTTAGATGGACTTGTGGCACAACAAATGCATTTAATGTCAGCTAATGCAGACTGTTAGAAGTGTGGCCACTGAGCATTTGATTTTAGAGGAAAGAATATCTAGACAGTATTTTTGAGAATGACATAGCTGTGCTATTGCTTATCCGTTGGAGAACATCCCAGATTTGCTTACATTCTGTGCCTGTGATATTGAGTTTAAGGATTTGGGGATGGGGGAATTATTAAACATATTGCTTCTATTCTTAGAAAAAGTAGAAGTCTAGAAGTGTTAATAACATAAATGTCACTGTGACCTCCTCTACTGACAGGACTGGTTTATTCCAGATCGTTTCCTGGCACATAGAGAGTGGCTTTGACGGGTTGATAACTTTTTGTAAGATAGAAGACATCTGAAATTTTCATGTTTTCCTCCATAATCCCATCTCCAATATTTAAAATATTCTACACTGCCAATACCAGTGGCCCAAGAAATGTTTTCATTAGACTTTAAAACAATGCACAGGGCTTGAATTTTCTGTCATTTGACTTTAAAAGGAAGGTTGATTCATAATATTTATCCTCTTATGTAAATTCTGGCATAAAAGCTCCATCTCTTCAAATATGTTGAATGATAAAACTATTTTATACAATGTTTATGCACATTTTATAATCTTAAATTCTTATTTGAGAATGTAAAAATACAAGGTACAATAGACTTCAACAGTCTTAGTTGAGTGCCAAGAATAATACAGAAAAGGAAGAGAGCTGATAAATGAGTTTATAGGGTTATAATCTTAAGATAGTAAACATGTAGAAAGACCGTGCTGGTTTCTTGGGCATCAGTTTCTTAAGCAGTCCAAATCTAAGCTTAGAAGAAAAGTTTAGCATTAAGCACCTTTACCTTCATGGATAAGCTTCAGCTTGCTCTTGCCAAGAGTTGAGTTCTTGAGTTACAAAAAGCATAATTAGTTTGAAAATTCAGCCTTTTTGTAAACTTCACATATCAAAATAGATTTTGATATATAAATGAGTTTTGTGAGATGACACTGCCTGTATTTCTATAACCATTTCACCTGGACTATCTAATCAGTCCTATGAATGTATCCCTGAATGTGGTTAATGAAAACCGAATAGCTCCCTCATGACAATTAAGTATATATTATTTATGGAGGAAAAAATATTAAATTTTGAATTGAGTGTGTAGGCTCCCTATCATTTTAGTGTTTCTTTTTCCACACTAGTCACTGACTTTAACCTAAATTGTAAGTGTTTGTAGAGGGTGAATTGTCCTACATCAAACTTACATGAAATAATTCCATCCACTTATGGAAGAGGAGGATGTAGAAGAGGTAGAAGCTGGGCACTAGATCATGTGCCTATGAGTCAGTAAAGACTGAAATAATGTCTCATGTTCAGTTGGTTATTTTCATAAAAATTATTGTTGAGGTAAAACAATTCTATTAACTGGAAGATCACAGGATATATCCATCATATTTTTCAGGACAGATAGCTTTTTTCTGTGGGGCAAATAGGTAAAAATTATATTGTATGGTAATTGCATTTAGGTTCTAAAGAAAAGAATCTGCAGAGAAATCTATGCAATATATAATTTGTCCAGATTAGTTTTCATTTGAGAAAGAAGTTCAGAAATATCCCCAAAGCAGTTTACTCATCAACTGAAAGTCCTCCAAAAATAGAACTATTGGGAAACCATGACATATGGAGTGGAAAAGGAAAGCTCCTTCAGTTTTTTGGAGGGAATAACTTTAAAAATACTTAAATAGCTGAGTTTACTTGGTGCAGTTAAGATTTAAACTTGCTGATTTTAACATTGCTGTTGCATCTGAAATAAACTTACATGATGTTCTGATAAAACAAAACAAAAACAAAAAGACTCATCCAATAAGCAGTGACTGAGAGCCCTAACTGTTCCAAACTAGACTGTGCGTATGTTCTTCCCTTTGCTGGGTTGGTCGTTTCACTGCTTGTCTTCCAGGCAAATGCCTTCACGTCTTAGCCCGAGTGTCACATCCTCTGTGGGGCTGTCCTGACAGAGCTGCTTCTCCTGACAGCCTGAGCTCTGCTTACCCACTTTGTGTCCCCAGTTCACCTGTTCACACACATGCCATCCCTTGGAGGTAACCCCATTGGATGCAGTGTATTTCTTGGTATGGTTGTCTCGCCCATTGGACTATGTGCCTCCAGAGAGCAGGGCCTGTTATTTTCTCCCCTGAATCCCAAAGGTCAACATGGAGCCCCACACAGTTGTACTAAATATAGGGCCTCTGGATTCGATTGGATTGATTTGCAATTCAGAGAAAACCCCAGACCAGAGCTCCCCTGGGACCTCAGAGGCCTCAATGAAGGATGTCTGGCTGCAGGTGTCAGGTGTGGGCAGGCTAGTGGGCAGAAGCAGGGCTGGGCAGCTTCTTCCCCAAACAAGGAACAAACCAACACTTAAGCCTAGGTTTCCATTTATAGGGCTTCCAGGGGTGGACTTGGCACTCGCATGAACGCTGCACCCCAGTTACAGAGGCAGCCCCGCCTGGGCCTTTAACACCACAGAGGCTGAAGCAGGTCCAAATGGCATCCATGCTTCAGGCCATGGTCAGATACCAGGTGGGGCTGCACCATAGAGTCCAACTAGCCCAAACTCGCCTCTCTGCCTCCACTGTGTCCTCCTGAAAGAGGGAGTACCTCCCCCTCTTTACCCTCACAAACACAGGAGGTTTACACCCTGCACCCCCACACACAGACACACCCTCCACACCACACAACATAAATGTGCACACACGTACATGCATACAAAATACACACACATACAGACACACACACACGGAGAGACTCCCAACTCCCTGAGCCAATGCAGATGACTCTGGGTGCTGGGACCATGTCTGTCCCTGGCCGTTTGCCTTCTGCCTGAAGCACAGGCCCTGTTGGCCACAGAGGCAGAAGAAAAGTGACCGTTCTGCCATCTGATAATGTACCTCTGCCACTTGTGTCCATAACAGGGTCCTTCGCCTGAGGCCTGAGTGGCCATAGATTTCATCTAGTGTTGGAGAAATATCCCCTCTGATGACTGAGCCCTGACTGTCAGAGACCTGTAGTTTGAAGACAGGACACAGCAAACCTCGGGGAGACCCCAGCCCTACCCTCTGGACCCTCCAGAGGGATTGGAGAGACATGGTCCTGGCCTTCAGGCCACCCCCAGTTTGAGGGGCAAGGAAAAGACTCTGGCCTCAGAAGACACCCACATGCTAATGTTCCTACAAAGTTTGAGAAGACCCATCTCACGCACCTTCATCTTCACCCTTTCTAAACTTTGGTCTTTAAGAAGATATGGTATAGAAAACTAAAAAACAAAACAAAAAAAACCCTGAATAACTTCTTTATCACATTTAAAGAGCCCTGTTCAAAATATGGTAAATGTTTTTCCATCCATATATTCAGTACTCAACTGAGGTCTAGCCCAGACTGGGGTTGCAACATTGATTCTGACACTCCCAGTCCTTATATCACTGCAGTTTAATATATCTATCATTAACACCATCACCCACATTTTAAATCTGACCCAATTTTAAGTGTAAGAATTTTTGTGTCAGAGGTGGAGCAGTGGTCAGGAACCAGGGATGGTGCCAAGCTTCCCGGAATGTGAGCTGCCTGTGTTCACACACCCCTGGCAAAGCATTCATCAGGGCCACCACACTTCTGCTCTCTACCCTGGCCCTCAGCTCTCCAGACCCCAGGTGACACTCCTGAGACCACATCCTCTTGAGTGATGACACCGCTCAGTGGAGCTGACTCACAGAATGAGGTTCCCCAAGTGAATTTGAAAGAAGACGACAGTTGTGCAAGGTGTGTTTGACAGGCTCTGAGGAGGGGTCGGATGTGAGGCAGCAAGAAGGAGGACCAGCTGATAATTATCACTGCTCCTACTAGAATCTCCAGGTGACAAAGCCACCTTGGTGCCCACAGCCCCACATGTTGCTAAAGCCCAAAGTTGGTGGGTGTCATTGACTATTCCACCCACAGTCTCAAGTAGTATAAAAGGATCACTCTATTTCAGCTTCATCTAAAATCAAATCGTCCATCTCGTCTGCCTGCCCTCTGGGTTCCAGCTCTGGGGTAGGTTGGTACAAGAGTTAGGGATATAAAGCCTGTTCAGCCCCCTTATCTGTGAAAGGAAGGGATTGTACCAGATGCCCTTTCAGGTCCCTTCTACCCTGGACATCCTGCGGCTCTGAGCAGGAGTCAGGAGGGACCCTGGAGTGGGAAATCAGCCATACATATATGAAACGGTGGGGGAATCCAGCCAGAGCACCCAGGTCCCAAGAGCACAAGGTCCCAAGAGAGATGGGTCCAATCTCCAGCTCCACACTATAGATTAGTGGTACATCCCTGGTATAAAGAATGCTTGGCAGGACTTCCCTGTTGGTCTAGTGGTTAAGAATCCTCCTTCCAATGCAGAAGAGCCGGGTTCGATTCCTGCTCGGGGAACTAAGATCCCACATGTCCCAGGGCAACTAAGCCCGAGCCCACAAGACACAACTAGAGACCGCACATGCTGCAACGAAGATCCGGCGTGCCTCAACTAGGATCCGACGCAGACAAATAAATAAATTTTTTTAACATCTTTATTGGAGTATAATTGCTTTACAATGGTGTGTTAGTTTCTGCTTTACAACAAAGTGATTCAGTTATACATATACATACATTCCCATATCTCCTCCCTCTTGTGTCTCCCTCCCTCCAACCCTCCCTATCCCACCCCTCTAGGTGGTCAAAAACCACTGAGCTGACCTCCCTCTGCTATACGGCTGCTTCCCACTAGCTATCTATTTTACATTTGGTAGTATATATATGTCCATGCTACTCTCTCACTTTGTCACAGCTTACCCTTCCCCCTCCCCATATCCTCAAGTCCATGCTTTAGTAGGTCTGTGTCTTTATTCCCGTCTTACCCCTAGGTTCTTCATGACCATTTTTTTTTTGCTTAGATTCCATATATATCTCTTACCATATGGTATTTGTTTTTCTTTCTGACTTACTTGACTCTGTATGACAGACTCCACGTCCATCCACCTCACTACAAATAACTCAATTTCGTTTCTTTTTATGGCTGAGTAATATTCCATTGTATATATATGCCAATCTTCTTTATCCATTCATCTGTTGATGGACACTTAGGTTGATTCCATGTCCTGGCTATTGTAAATAGAGCTGCCATGAACATTTTGGTACATGACTCTTTTTGAATTATGGTTTTCTCAGGGTATATGCCCAGCAGTGGGATTGCTGGGTCATATGGTAGTTCTATTTGTAGTTTTTTAAGGAACCTCCATACTGTTCTGCATAGTGGCTGTACCAATTCACATTCCCACCAGCAGTGCAAGAGTGTTCCCTTTTCTCCACACCCTCTCCAGCATTTATTGTTTGTAGATTTTTTTGATGATGGCCATTCTGACCAGTGTGAGATAATATCTCATTGTAGTTTTGATTTGCATTTCTGTAATGATTAGTGATGTTGAGCATCCTTTGATGAGTTTGTTGGCAATCTGTATATCTTCTTTGGAGAAATGTCTATTTAGGTCTTCTGCCCATTTTTGGATTGGGTTGTTTGTGTTTTTGTAATTGAGATGCATGAGCTGCTTGTAAATTTTGGAAATTAATCCTTTGTCAGTTGCTTCATTTGCAAATATTTTCTCCCATTCTGAGGGTTGTCTTTTGTCTTGTTTATGGTTTCCTTTGCTGTGCAAAAGCTTTGAAGTTTCATTAGGTCCCATTTGTTTATTTTTGTTTTTATTTCAATTTCTCTAGGAGGTGAGTCAAAAAGGATCTTGCTGTGATTTATGTCATAGAGTGTTCTGCCTATGGTTTCCTCTAAGAGTTCGACAGTTTCTGGCCTTACATTTAGGTCTTTAATCCATTTTGAGCTTATTTTTGTGTATGGTGTTAGGGAGTGTTCTAATCTCATACTTTTACATGTACCTGTCCAGTTTTCCCAGCACCACTTATGGAAGAGGCAGTCTTTACTCCACTGTATATTCTTGCCTCTTTTATAAAAGATAAGGTGACCATATGTGTGTGGGTTTATCTCTGGGCTTTCTATCCTGTTCCATTGATCTATGTTTCTGTTTTTCTGCCATTACCATACTGTCTTGATTACTGTAGCTCTGTAGTATAGTCAGAAGTCAGGGAGCCTGATTCCTCTAACTCCATTTTTCATTCTCAAGATTGCTTTGGCTATTCGGGGTCTTTTGTGTTTCCACACAAGTTGTGAAATTTTTTGTTCTACTTCTGTGAAAAATGCCGGTGGTAGTTTGATAGGGATTGCATTGAATCTGTAGATTGCTTTGGGTAGTAAAGTCATTTTCACAATGTTGATTCTTCCAATCCAAGAACATGGTATACCTCTCCATCTATTTGTAGCATCTTTAGTTTCATTCATCAGTGTCTTATAGTTTTCTCCATACAGGCCTTTGTCTCCTTAGGTAGGTTTATTCCTAGATATTTTATTCTTTTTATTGCAATGGTAAAAGGGAGTGTTTTCTTAATTTCACTTTCAGATTTTTCATTAGTGTAACGGATTGCCAGAGATTTCTGTGCATTAATTTTGTATCCTGCTACTTTACCAAATTCATTGAGTAGCTGTAGTAGTTTTCTGCTAGCATCTTTAGGATTCTCTATGTATAGTATCATGTCATCTGCAAACAGTGACAGCTTTACTTCTTCTTTTCTGATTTGGATTCCTTTTATTTCTTTTTCTTCTCTGATTGCTGTGGCTAAAACTCTGTTGAATAAGAGTGGTGAGAGTGGGCAACCTTGTCTTGTTCCTGATCTCCATGGAAATAGTTTCAGTTTTTCACCATTGAGGACGATGTTAGCTGTGGGTTTGTCATATATGGCCTTTAGTATGTTGATGAAAGTTCCCTCTATGCTTACTTTCTTTCAGGTTTTTATCATAAATGTGTGTTGAATTTTGTCGAAAGCTTTATCTGCATCTATTGAGATGATCATATGGTTTTTCTCACTCAATTTTTTAATATGGTGTATCACGTTGATTGATTTATGAATATTGAAGAATCCTTGCATTCCTGGAATAAACCCCACTTGATCGTGGTGTATGATCCCTTTAATGTGCTCTTTGATTCTGTTTGCTAGTATTTTGTTGAGGATTTTTACATCTATGTTCATCAGTGATATTGGCCTATAGTTTTCTTTCTTTGTGACATCTTTGTCTGGTTTTGGTATCAGAGTGATGGTGGCTTCGTAGAATGAGTTTGGGAGTGCTCCTCCCTCTGCTATATTTTGGAAGAGTTTGAGAAGGATAGGTGTTAGCTCTTCTCTAAATGTTTGATTGAATTCACCAGTGAAGCCATCTGGTCCTGGGCTTCTGTTTGTTGGAAGACTTTTAATCACAGCTTCTATTTCAGTGCTTGTAATTGGTCTCTTCATATTTTCTATTTCTTCCTGTTTCAGTTTCAGCAGGTTGTGCATTTCTAAGAATTTGTCCATTTCTTCCAGGTTGTCCATTTTATTGGCATAGAGTGGCTTGTAGTAATCCCTCATGAACGTTTGTATATCTGCAGTGTCAGTTGTTACTTCTCCTTTTTCATTTCTAATTCTATTGATTTGAGTCTTCTCCCTTTATTTCTTGATGAGTGTGGCTAATATTTTTATATGAGATTCTGATATGAGAATTGCTACTCCAGCTTTCCTTTGATTTCCATTTGCATGGAATTTTGTTTACCTTCTCAAAGAACCAGCTTTTAGTTTTATTGATCTTTGCTATCGTTTCCTTCATTTCTTTTTCATTTAGTTCTGATCTGATTTTTATGATTTCTTTCCTTCTGCTAACTTTGGGATTTTTTGTTCTTCTTTCGCTAATTGCTTTAGGTGCAAGGTTAGGTTGTTTATTTGAGATGTTTCCTGTTTCTTAAGATAGGATTGTATTCCTATAAACTTCCCTCTTAGAACCGCTTTTGCTGCATCCCATCGGTTTTGGGTGGTCGTGTCTCCATTGTCATTTTTTTCTAGGTATTTTTAAATTTCCTCTTTGATTTCTTCAGTGATCACTTCGTTATTAAGTAGTGTATTGTTTAGCCTTCATGTGTTTGTATTTTTTACAGATCTTTTCCTGTAATTGATATATAGTCTCATAGCGTTGTGATCAGAAAAGATACTTGATACGAATTTATTTTCTTAAATTTACCAAGGCTTGATTTGTGACCCAAGATATTATCTATCCTGGAGAATGTTCCATGAGCACTTGAGGAAAATGTGTATTCTGTTGTTTTTGGATGGAGTGTCCTATAAATATCAATTAAGTCCATCTTGTTTAATGTATCATTTAAAGCTTGTGTTTCCTTGTTTATTTTCATTTCAGATGATATGTCCATGGGTGAAAGTTGGGTGTTAAAGTCCCCTACTATGAATGTGTTACTGTCGATTTCCCCTTTTATGGCTGTTAGTATTTGCCTTATGTATTGAGGTGCTCCTATGTTGGGTGCACAAATATTTACAATTATTATATCTTCTTCTTGGATCGATCCCTTGATCATTATGTAGTATCCTTCTTTGTCTCTTGCAATAGTCTTTATTGTAAAGTCTATTTTGTCTGATATGAGAATTGCTACTCCAGCTTTCCTTTGGTTTCCATTTGCATGGAATATCTTTCTCCATCCACTCACTTTCAGTCAGTGTGTGTGTCCCTAGGTCTGAAGTGGGTCTCTTGTAGACAGCAAATATATGGGTTTTGTTTCTGTATCCATTCAGCTAATCTGTGTCTTTTGGTGGGAGCATTTAAGCTACTTACATTTAAGGTAATTATTGGTATGTATGTTCCTATTCCTATTTTCGTAATTGTTTTGGGTATGTTATTGTCGGTCTTTTCCTTCTCTTGTGTTTCTTGCCTAGAGAACTTCCTTTAGCATTGTTGTAAAGCTGGTTTGTGGTTCTCAACTCTCTCAACTTTTGCTTCTCTGTAAAGGTTTTAATTTCACCATCAAATCTGAATGAGATCCTTGCTGGGGAGAGTAATCTTGGTTGTAGGTTTTTCTCCTTCATCACTTTAAATATGTCCAACTACTCCTTTCTGGCTTGCAGAGTTTCTGCTGAAAGATCAGCTTTAACATTATGGAGATTCCATTGTTTGTTATTTGTTGTTTTTCCCTTGCTGCTTTTAATATGTTTTCTTTGTATTTAATTTTTGATAGTTTTATTAATATGTGTCTTGGTGTGTTTCTCCTTGGATTTATCCTGTCTGGGACTCTCTGTGCTTCCTGGACTTGATTAATTATTTCCTTTCCCATATTATGGAAGTTTTCAACTATAATCTCTTCAAATATTTTCTCTGTCCCTTTCTTTTTCTCTTCTTCTTCTGGGACCCCTATAATTCGAATGTTGGTGCGTTTAATGTTGTCCCAGAGGTCTCTGAGACTGTGCTCATTTCTTTTCATTCTTTTTTCTTTTTTCTGCTCTGCAGTAGTTATTTCCACTATTTTATCTCCAGGTCACTTATCCGTTCTTCTGCCTTAGTTATTCTGCTATTGATCCCTTCTAGAGTATTTTTAATTTCATTTATTGTGTTGTTCATCATTGCTTGTTTCCTCTTTAGTTCTTCTAGGTCCTTGTTAAATGTTTCTTGCATCTTCTCTATTCTATTTCCAATATTTTGGATCATCTTTACTATCATTATTCTGAATTTTTTTTCAGGTAGACTGCCTATTTCCTCTTCATTTGTTAGGTCTGGTGGGTTTTTTTCTTGCTCCTTCATCTGTTGTGTTTTTTTCTGTCTTCTCTTATCTTACTGTGTTTGTGCTCTCCTTTTTGCAGGCTGCAGGTTTGTAGTTCCCGTTATTTTTGGTGTCTGTCCCCAGTGGCTAAAGTTGGTTCAGTGGGTTGTATAGGCTTCCTGGTGGGGGGGACTAGTGCCTGTGTTCTAGTGGATGAGGCTGGATCTTGTCTTTCTCGTGGGCGGGTCCTCATCTCGTGGTGTGTTTTGGAGTGTCTGTGGCCTTGTTATGATTTTAGGGAGCCACTCTGCTAATGGGTGAGGTTGTATTCCTGTCTTGCTAGTTGTTTGGAATAGGGTGTGCAGCACTGTAGCTTGCTGGTCGTTGAGTGAAGCTGGGTGTTGGTGTTGAGATGGAGATCTCTGGGAGATTTTCGCTGTTTGATATTACATGGAGCTGGGAGGTCTCTTGTGGACCAGTGTCCTGAAGTTGACTCTCCCACCTCAGAGGCACAGCACTGACTCCTGGCTGGAGCACCAAGGGCCTTTCATCCACACAGCTCAGAATAAAAGGGCGAAAAAGTAGAAAGAAAGAAAGAAAGAAAGAAAGAAAGAAAGAAAGAAAGAAAGAAAGAAAGAAAGAAAGAAAGAAAGAAAGAAAGAAAGAAAGAAAGAAAGAAAGAAAGAAAGAGAGAAAGAGAGAAAGAGAGAAAGAAAGAAAGAAAGAAAGAAAGAAAGAAAGAAAGAAAGAAAGAAAGAAAGGAAAAAATAAAATAAAAAGTTATTTAAATTAAAAATGAAAAATAATTATTTAGTAAAAAATATTTTTTAAGTAAACAAAAAAAACGGATGGACATAACCCTAGGACAAATGGTGAAAGCAAAGCTATACAGACAAAATCTCACACAGAAGCATCCACATACACACTCACAAAAAGAGGAAAAGGGGATAAAATTATATATCTTGCTCCCAAAGTCCACCTCCTCAATTTGGGATAATTCGTTGTCTTTTCAGGTATTCCACAGATGCAGGGTACATAAAGTTGATTGTGGAGATTTAATCCACTGCTCCTGAGGCTGCTGGGAGAAATTTCCCTTTCTCTTCTTTGTTCGCACAGCTCCCGGGGCTCAGCTTTGTATTTGGCCCCGCCTCTGCGTGTAGGTCGCCTGAGGGAGCCTGTTCTTCACTCAGACAGGATGGGGTTAAAGGATCAGCTGATTCGGGGGCTCTGGCTCACTGAGGCCAGGGAGAGGGAGGACTATGGATGCGGGGTGAGCCAGTAGAGGCCGGCGTGATGTTGCACCAGCCTGAGGCACGCCGTGCGTGCGTTCTCCCGGGGAAGTTGTCCCTCGATCACGGGACCCTGGCAGTGGCGGGCTGCACAGGCTCCAGGGAGGGGAGGTGTGGATAGTGACCTGTGCTCGCACACAGGCTTCTTGATGCCCGTCTCTGGGGTCTGCGCCATTAGCCGCGGCTCGCGCCCGTCTCTGGAGCTCGTTTAAGCAGCGCTCTTAATCCCCTCTCCTCGCGCACCAGGAAACAAAGAGGGAAGAAAAAGTCTCTTGCCTCTTCGGCAGTTCCAGACCTTTTCCCGGACTCCCTCCCGGCTAGCCGTGGTGCACTAACCCCTTCAGGCTCTGTTCACGCCGCCAACCCCAGTCCTCTCCCTGGGATCAGACCTCCGAAGCCCGAGCCTCAGCCCCCGCCCGCACCGGCAGGTGAGCAGACAAGCCTCTCGGGCTGGTGAGTGCCGGTCAGCACCGATCCTCTGTGCGGGAATCTCCCTGCTTTGCCCTCCGCATCCCTGTTGCTGTGCTGTCCTCCACGGCTCCGAATCTTCCCCCTTCCGCTCCCTGCAGTCTCTGCCCGTGAAGGGGCTTCCTAGTGTGGAAACCTTTCCACCTTCACAGCTCCCTCCCACTGGGGCAGGTCCCATCCCTATTCTTTTGTCTCTGCTTTTTCTTTTTTCTTTTGCCCTACCCAGGTACGTGGGGAGTTTCTTGACTTTTGGGTGGTCTGAGGTCTTCTGCCAGCGTTCAGGGGGTGTTCTATAGGAGCAGTTCCACGTGTAGATGTATTTCTGATGTATCTGTGGGGAACAAGGTGATCTCCGCATCTTACTCTTCCACCATCTTCCTTCTACCCACTTCTTTATAAAATTTTTAAAAGTTACACTCCATTTACAGTTATTACAAAATACTGACTATATTCCCCATGTTGTACAATATACCCTTGCAGCCTGTCTTACACCTCCTGTAACTCTAAAACTATTCTAAAATTAAAAGTTTGTTTTAAAACATGTTGTTTAATCAGAAGTAACTTCTATGTTTCTAGGTAAGAAAATGCAAAAGCAGTAAAAATATCAATGCTCCCCAAATAAATTTATAAAATTAATGCAATTCTAATCAAAACTAATATTCTTAGAAATGACAAAAATATTCCAGAGTATTTTTATAGAAATAATCAGATAATAGCCAAGAAAATATTTCTCAAAAATTAGTGAAAGTAGGCTTGTATCAACAGATATTAAACTATTTTATAAAGCTATAAAAAATTAAAATACAAGCATAGGAAAAGACATACAGATTAATGGAACAGAGAAGACAGTCAATAATACATAATTTAGTCTATAATAATTAACTGATAAATAATTAAACAAAAAGTGGAAATGTTAATTATTAAAATTCCAAATTAATTTCATTTTAATTCAAAAGTGAAATAAATAAATAAATATTTTTTTTAAAAGTTAAAAGTAAAAAATCATTAAAAATTTGAAAATTGGGAAAATATAAGTAATATATTTCAGGGTAAGCTTTTCAGTGTGAAAGTAGAGGCAAGGACAATAAGGAAAAATACAACTTTTGTGTCCACAAATAGAAATGAAATTAAATAACACAAGAAAAACTGGGAAGAAATACATTTACAACATACATGACCAGCAAAAGATTAATATCCTTAATATATTAAATCCATAAGAAAAAGATGAGCAAATCACACAAAACAGGAATAAAATCAGGAACAGGAAATTCACTCATAAATAAATTAATGGCAATAAAGCCATCAAAAAAAATTCTCAACACGGGTAAACAAAGAAGTAAAATTAAAGAAACAAGTTTCCCTACCAGGCTGACAAACAATGAAACAATAAGAGGAATGATAACACCCAGTGTTGACAAAGGTGTGTGGAAATGAACACTTTCATACAATGCTCATGGGAGTTAAACTTGGGACACTTTCAGGAGGACAAGTTGGCAATGATTAATAACAGTAATAATAGCCAAGAGTTCTGTGCTCACTGTGGGCCAGGCCATGATCTAAGGGCTTACCATGTATTGCACCACATGCATCTCCTAGCAACTCAATAAAGGAGGTACTGTTATTATCCACATTCACCAGGAAGGAAACTGTGTCTTGTGAGATCCTCTAAGGCCATTCAGCTAGCAGGCGGCAGAGCTGAGACTCAATCCTAAGTGGTCTGACTCCCGAGCCTGTATCCTCACCTGTGATGGATGTGCTGTTACCCAGGGATCCTGCTTCTAGGAATTCACCTTAAGAAAACAATTGGCAATGTTTCCACACTTATATGTTCAAGGATGTTTATTGCAACAATTTTATTTGAAAAAGGGGGAAAGGCAAAAATGTAAATTATCAGCAGTAGAAAACTGATTAAATAAATTCACATCTATCTATACAATAGGATATTTATTTTTTTAGTCATTAAAACACACTGTGGAAAAATAATGACATATTATTGTTAGGTGAAAAGAAGTAGGCTTTAAAATAACCAATATGCAGTTATATACTCTAAAGTAATGACAATGTAATGTAGGCCATAGATGAGTAAGCATGCATTGCTTTTGTAATAACAAGTTGTATACTTTGTTCCTTGCTTTAAAATGATAAAGAAAAACTGTTTCTTTTGAGTCCCATCTTTGATGTGTCTTCCTTCCTTCATTCTGATTTCTATTTCACAAAACTTGTAACACAGGTACCCCTTGCCCTGGGTTGGAGAACAGTATATTAAGAAACAAATGAACAAAATACAATACAATAAATGATTCTTGACTGAGGCCTTTGAAGGACCAGGAGATGACAGGTCACAAACACAAATTAGTGAATTCAGAGTTAATTCATGAAGCCTCTCCAGCTTCCTCCATGTGCTTGTGCTTCTCAGACCTTCAAGCACAAGTCCAGGGAACAGGGATTCAGGACCAAGTGGACGGGAGCAGTCCCTGGCCCCACGCCAGGACGAGCACATGGCCTTTTTCTGCTGAGCATCCTCCTGGCCCCAGGCAGACACGGTGGAAGAAGCTGGAAGATGCAGGGGTGGGGGTCGCCTCATAGCTTGCGAAAGTTGGGCAACAAGTACAGTGCTATGTCTGACCCCTAGAACCTGCAGGCCAAGACCACGAGGAGCCCAGCTGAAGTGGTGTGGTGGAGCAGTCACAAGTGACAGGTCTCCTAAGCTTTCTGATCCACAGTGTTATCCAGTTTTCACAGTGTGCTGAGCCTTTATTCCCGCCAGGATGTCCCCTAGAGGTTTGTGGCACTTTTTGGTCTATCAAACACATTCATGTCCACTCTTTCCATCCTGGGAGCAGCCTGCCTGGTGCCACTGTAATCAAGTCCTTGTGGTCACATTCTCTGCTGTCTCCCCAGCATCCAGAACAGCACCTGTCTGTGTCCGCTGAATGGCAATGGATACAGCATCAAACGGATATTAATGGCAATGTGCATCACATTCTTATCTGTTAGATGGAGGCATCAATACCCACTCTTCTGGGTTATTGTGGAGATAAAATCAGGTCCTGCTTGTAAAACCCTTGTCGAGATGGCTGACACATTGTATGAGGAAAATGAAAGTATCTGAAGAACCAAAGAAATTAAGTGTGGAAGGCATCCCCCTTTCCTCAATTCAGAGGTGGAGTAGCCTGCCAAGTTCCCAAGACCCAAGGTTTCCACATGCGCAGGAAACCTTGCAGGAGGTGGTGAGGCTGTACCCCAGTTCACCAGTGCACCCTCCACCCATTCATTATTACAGCTGAGCTGTTAAGAAATCCCTTTTTCTTGTTGTGGAAACTTTGCAGAAGAAAGGCAGCACCTGAGGGGCCGTTTTGCCAAACTGACCTGCTGAGCTTTGTTGGCAGAGTCAGCATGTCCTGGGAGAAGTTTTTGCAGAAGGGGTGATGGAGTTATGCCGATCTAGCCTTTCCCTTGTGATGAAAGCCACAAGCCCCTCTTCCACCTGCAAACTCTGGAGGTCTCACCTGCTACCTCGGCCCTGGGGAGAAGGGGAACCGCCTAGAGGCTATGCAGGATTTCTGGGTCTCCCCACACTCTTCCTCCTTAGCAGGATATCTGGTCATCGCCTCGGACACCAAATGGGGCCCCATGGGGCCATTTTACCAGAGAACTAGTCATCCCTGGGCGTAACTGCCCTCCACAGCTACATAAAGTGACGCTCCATAGGAGAACGCGGCATAACAGACTGCTCTCACTTCTCCTGGCCTCTGATGACAGCCAGGGAGCCCTGGATGGTGCAGGGCTTCAAATGAACACTCTAGCACTCACACGCTTGTGTGGTTTGAAGCAACTTCCTCAGCCTTGCTGAGCCTTCATTTACTCAGCTGCCCCATGGTCGTAACAACAATGCCAAAATCACAAGTTAACTTAAAGATTAAATAAGGGCTTCCCTGATGGCGCAGTGGTTAAGAATCCACCTGCTAGTGCAGGGGACATGGGTTCAAGCCCTGGTCTGGGAAGATCCCACCTGCCGCGGAGGAGCTAAGCCTGTGCACCACAACTACTGAGCCTGCGCTCTAGAGCCCACGAGCCACAGCTACTGAAGCCCACACACTCTAGGGCCCATGCTCCACAACAAGAAAAGCAACTGCAATGAGAAGCCCGCGCACAGCAATGAAGGGTAGCCCCTGCTCGCTGCAACTGGAGAAAGCCCGCGCACAGTAATGAAGACCCAACACAGCCCAATAAGTAAATAAATAAAATTATTTTTTAAAAAAAGATTAAATGGAAGAACTCTGTGACAACTGGTCAGGGCAAAGGTTTTCAACGATTTATTTGTTTGTTCCACGTGACAAGGGAGCCAGTCAAACGCGGTCATCATGGCAAGGTCCACCTTCTAACATTTTCCGGGGCCACTGCCAGCCCCTGCCTGGAACTGTTCCCTCTGTGCTTTCTCTCCAGCAAGCCCGCTCCCACCTCCAGGCAACTCAGCTTTTCCTCTGGATGCCAATATTTGAAGAAATAACTTCTCTAACAAAATTAAGATAAAAATCAATTCTCCTCGACATGGCTTTCAGCCCCCTCCGTGATGCAACCCAGCGGTGCCTCACCCTCCACTCCGCACATGCGCCATCGCGCCGTCGTTCCAAACCCAAGATGACTTACACTTGCCCTGCTGTCTTACACCCACACCTTCGCACATGCCCTTCCCTCTGTCTTGAATTCCTCCTCTACCCTTTTGTCCCTCTGACATATTCTGAAGGATCCGAGCTCTAGGAAGACCCCACCACTCTATGAGCCTCTAGTGCAGCCTCTAGAGGGTGTCCTTGTGTATCACCCCGTACTGCAATCATTCATCTACGCATCTGTCTTCCGTGCTTCCATGCAAGCTCCTGGAGGGGCTGTGTCTCCTACATCTCTGTATCTCCGTATTCTACCCCAGAGTAAATGTTCAATGAGAGAGTGAATGCCATTTCCTTCTTGGTCCAGCACAATTTTCTGGGTCAGAAGGAAAGTCCTTTTCTAGTCCACCTCCACTCTGACATCTCAAACCAGCTGACCTCTCCTCAAGTCCCAGGTACAGTGTTCCCCTCATTCATCTCTTTCCTGGGCATCCAGTATAAGTCAACTCCCTATCCACCAGCAATGAGATATTATATGTACCCACATTTGCATTTAACTATATTTGCATTTGTCTTCTTTGTGGGCAAACACAGAGCAGAGGGTGTTAATTTCAGCAGGTGCCCTCCAAGGGTAAGTATGTGGTCTGTGGCTATAGAGTAGAATCAGAGAGATTGATCAGCCAAGGCTTGAAACCACAATTTCCTATTATTTTGTTAAGACAAATGAAAGAAATGCCTCAGAGATGAGCTCCATCACAATCTGAGGACAGTAAGGGTAACAGTAAATAATAATTCTGGAGGCTTAATAATATACCAATCAACCCTAGAAAAATGCTAACACTTACTGAATGTTTTCTATGTGCTGAGCAGAATACTAAGACGTTTACATGGACTAAGGACTCAACATTCATACCTGTATAAAGGATCTACCACTTATAGTTGTGCAACCCAGAGTAATGGCATTGCTTCTTTTTGCCTCCATTTCCTCAGGGGTAAAATAGGGATAGTCAGGGTACCTGCATCATAATGATTAAATGAGTTATTATACGTAAATATTTAGTATGCCTCCCAAAAATGTGACCCCACCCCACCCCCAAAGTTAATCTGAACCTGAGGTTATTAGTCCTAACCACTGGGGTCTATCACTTCAGAGCTGCAGTGTGGCTCAGGCTGCCAAAGGGAGGAGAATTAAACCAACAGGTGGGAGGAACAGGAGGCAGCTATCTACTCATTATAATTATGTTTTTCTAATAAAGCCTTTAAAATGACAAATGCACACAACAGGGAGGAGATATGGGGATATATGTATATGTATAGCTGATTCACTTTGTTATAAAGAAGAAACTAACACACAATTGTAAAGCAATTAAACTCCAATAAAGATGTTAAAAATAAAATAAAATAAGTGCAGCAATTTGACTTCTTCTCTACCTTTGAGATACTATCATTCATGTGTATAAGTAGGCATATATGAAAACACGCATAGAAGCCATGTTTGCAATCATGAAAATTGGAGTAATCTCTACTATGTCCATCCATTTAGGAATGGTTAAATAGACTGTGGCAGATCCAACCTATAAATTACTAAGGAATACCAGCAAGCAATAATATGACTTTATACCTGTCAACAGTATGGTTGAGGCACTGTTCTAAGTGCTTACATAAATTAACTCATTTAATCCTCACAAGAACTGTATGGCTATAGGTATGCTATCGTCCCAATTAACAAAGGGGGAAACTGGAGACTAAGGGAGTTTAATAATTTAGATCATGCAAATAGCAAGTGACAAAGCTGTGAACTGAAGCCAGGCAGTCTGGCTCCAGAGTTCATCCTCTTAACAATTGCACTAATCTATTGTTGAGTGGGGGAAAAAAAGTAAGGGGCAGAAAGACACATAAGACGCATGGTATTCATGTAAAATGTACATATACTACTATATTGTTTCTAAATATGTACATAATGGCAAGAAAATGATCTACCAAAAAAATCATACCAAATTATAACACTGGTTGCCTGTGAAAAGGCAACATGGATTTAGGAACAAGGATTGGGAAGGACGACCAGGAAGAATATCACCCTGATCTAAAATGTCTTAAATTTTTAAAAGATAATGTATTTCAGTATTGTGGAATAATCAGAAACTTATAAAAATAGCCAGAAGAAACCAGATGCTTCAGGATTAAATGACCTCTCAAATACTAAAACAATTGAAGATATATACCTTAGACTGCCACTCTTAAGGGATTCTATAGCAGGGATCCAAACATCAGTGAGTGACTGGTTGTCACCTTAGGTAAGTAAACTCAACATGCTCCAAATTACTCAACAAATTCCAGATTTTATCATCAAACTTCTCACCCCTCTTGTCTCCCCTAGGTCCATGAAAAACATTGCTTACATTTACCTAAATGTCATTATAATTCCTTTAATTCTGTCCATTTTTCCAACTCTAGCTTCTTTGCCCCTACTAAGAACTTTATTCTTCTGTAGCCTTTTAATCCTTTGAAGATGGCTCTTCAGCAAGCCCTAAGTCTTTTCTTCTCCGTGCTTGTCGTGGTGCTGGTGAGAATGAGAAGCAGTAGTGATGGTGGTGGCAATGGTGGTAAGAAGAGAATGGATTGTGGTAGCAGTGGTGGTGGTAACGATGGTGCTGGAGGTGCTGGTGGTGATGACAGTGGTAGTAGTGCTAAAGGTGGTAGATGTGATCATGGTGATGGCAGTGGAGGTGGTGACAGTGGGGATGATGAAGGTGATAGAAGTGGCAGAGGTGGTAGTGATGGTGAGAATTAGCGGAGATGGCAGTGGTCGTGCTTAAAATTGTGGTGGTGTTCATGGTAGTGGTGAAGGTGATAGAAGTGATGGAGCTGGTGGAGGTGGTAGTGGTGATGGTGAGAATGAGCAGAGGTTGCAGTGGTAGTAGTGGGGTAATGATGATGCTATTGTAGCAGATGATAACATATAGTATTTGGCATTTGATGTAGTATTGAAAGGAATGGTGGCAGTGGGGCTGGAGATCATGAAACTAGGGGTGTTGAACTGAAACTAGGCACATTGCAAAAAGCAACTCTAGATATAGGGCTGCTTACCTGTCTACTAAGACCAAAGTCCCTCCCCCACTTCTGCTGCTGCCTTTGGGCAGGATAAGCAGAGGGAAGGGTACATGAGCCAGAATGAGAGGAGCAAATAGGATGATACTTCCCAGGCAGGGTGGTCTCTAGGACTTTCCTCACCTCTCCACAGCCACAGCAGTTTGTTCTGGATCTCAGCTTCCCATGTCTATTCCATTTTGTGCTTGTCCATTATGGCAATTTCCTGGGTGCTTCTGAGAGAAAGAAGAATGGGAAGAGAATAATGTAAGTCTGACAAGGGTGGCCCTTAGAGTCTCTCTTAGCCCACCCTGGGCAAACCTTGGCCAGACCTGTGAGAGCCTAGTCCTTCTAGTTGTCATTTCCCATGTGGAGAAGTCAACAAGAAGCAGTGTGAGCCCACGTTCCAGAGGTGGTGGCCACGCCTCACTAGCCACCCCTGTCCAACGCCCCCACAGACACTGAGCCCTGCAGAGGGACACTCGGCCTGTTCTGCCACAGATAGCAAGGTGAGCAATTAGGCTTGGAAATCAGAAACAATATATTTTAAAGGAAAACAAATCACTGTGCCTATAACAGCCTGTCCAAACAGAGCAACCACAACAGCCATGGCATCTCTGGAACTCACTGGCATTGCTGAGACTCATTCCAGCAAAGAAAACAATTAAGTTGGACTTGAACCAGGTTAATTCCATCTGAAGCAACTTAATTGTCTCACATTTCATTCATTAGGGGTTTAGGCATAACGAACAGCAATTTGTGTCACCCTGCTCTCGCTGGTGCCTTCCTCTGGATTTAATTGGGTTTCCAGGATCTGACACTTCTGAGCAAGGCTTGGGATGAAGTGTGGCATCAATATCTCTTGTCTGTAGCCAAGTCTTAAGTGGTGATGATAATGATGCTGATGGTAGTGGTGCCACTAAGGGCTCCCAACCAGAGCTGGATGACCTACTCACCAGGACAAACTCATCTTCCAATGAATGATAACATCCTCCTAGGGCCACAAATTCCAAGCATCTCCTAAAATTATTACTCTTTCTTTTCATTCTTCCTCTTAGTCTCTCAAAAGTCTGATTATCTGCTCCCTATTAGGTACAATCACCTTGGTTATGATGTTTCCCCTTATTTTGTTTAACCCACCTTTACAGGGCACCACTACATGACAGACACTGGAGTAAGTACTGAAGGTTCAGTACTACCCTCAAGGAGTTCTTAGTCCAGCAAGGGAGACAGACATTAACACAGAATGTAAACACAATATGGAAAGTGATTTTTAAAATAATAATAATAAGTTCAGAATATTTCAGGGGTTCAGAAAGAGGGCACATAGCATTAGAAGAGGCTTCATGGAATGGGTAATATCTGACTTGGCTAAGAATCTCTTTTCCAACCAACCCAAAGCAAGGATGGCTTGAGGTCCCAAAGCCTGGACATCCCCTGCTGAAGGGAGCCACAATAGTCCCCCCATTCTATCATGGAAGCTTAATAAGTCAGCTTGAATTCCAGCTTCTAAGGGTCCTTGTTATGTGGGTTCCTTGGAGATCTCGGCCTGGAAGGGGATCTGTGTATGTGTGTTTTGTCCCTGTTTAGAGTAATATGTGACAACTGGACAGCTCTCAGAAAATATTAGCTGATGTTAATGTTGATACAGAATTGTATCACACAGGATGGTAGAGTCTGAAAAGCCTGGGCTTTGAAGTCAGACAGACCTGCCTATAATCCTGGCTCAGTTACTTTTGAGTGTGTGACCTTGGGCACATTATGTTTTACATTATGTGTTAATGTCTGTCTCCCTTGCTGGACTAAGAACTCCTTGAGAGTAGAACTGAAACTTACTCATCATTGAACCTCCCGTACTTAGCCCAGTGTCTGTCATGTAGTGGTGCTCCTTATACTTCACTTTAGTCATCTGTAGAATGTGGATAATAGTCCCCGGGGTGTGGTGAGGTTTAAATTAAGAAACACTAGAGTATTCAGCATAGTGTTTGTCACACAGTATGAGCTCAACAAACAGTAGTTGCTATGACTGGAAATAATAGTGTTAAGTACTGAATGAGTGACTCAGAGAAGAACATGGGAGAGAAATGGACAAAGGGACAGGCTAGTCAGACCTCCAACCCAACTTCAACCGTAGGGAAGGCAAACCCACTGGAGAAAATCTGTCCCTGAAAGCTTTCCCCTGTTCACTTTTCCACTCTCATCCCCTCAATGACACCTGACATTTCACTGTAAGAGCTTCAACCTTTCTACTATAATTCTGACCCTAATAAACTGCATGCCACCGATGAAGACCCACTTTGAACTACTATCAAATGTCTACACTCTGATTTAAATGAATTGTACAATCTTTCCTTGAATTCAGCATTTAATTAAACACCTACCATTTTCCAATAGCTTTTCCAAATAGTAGATCTTGTTTAATCCCCACAACACCCTCAAAACATAGGCAGATCAAACCCATTTTCACACAAGGACATAGGCTCAGAAAGGTTCAGTCACAATACATGTGGTCCCACGGCAGGCGAGTGATGAAACCGGTCTGCTGCCTCACATATCCTCACGGTCCCCAGAGTCTCCTCACAACCCAGGGATCATCTTCAAGAATGAGTTGGAGGCAGAAAGGAAGAGGCTGGAGCACTAACAGTAGGACTAGAGGCTCAGAGGACATGCAGCCTACTTCACGGTGTGTCTCTGGCTTGCCTCCATGACAGCCCCTCCTGAGTCTGCATCTCCCTCAGGTCCAGGGATCTGCTTCAGCAGGGAGAGAGGTGGACCTGCCCTCACACTTATGAC
This sequence comes from Leucopleurus acutus, assembly GCF_964270905.1. Taxonomy (NCBI): domain Eukaryota; kingdom Metazoa; phylum Chordata; class Mammalia; order Artiodactyla; family Delphinidae; genus Leucopleurus; species Leucopleurus acutus. The sequence goes on along the minus strand of NC_139143.1, from coordinate 82,409,383 downwards.
CCTTCCCCCTGCCCTTAACTGAACATGGGGTCAGATCTCCTACAGCACAGTCTGTATAACCCAGGAGGATGTTTGGAACCCCCCAAATGGAGATAGCAGGGCCCATGTTAAAATCTAGGTTTTATGAAACCTTAATCATTCACAGACCTCCTTCATAGATTTTCCCTTATCCATGCATCATCTGTATTATTAATAATTTTCTCCAGGTCAACTCACTGTTTACTTAGCCAAATTTATTTGAAAAGGTGTATGACCACATAGCACTTTCTTTTTCCTCATCCTAAGCAATAATATCCATAAAAGTCATAAATTGGAGGTGTTTGTTCTAATACATATTAAAAGTAGTGCATAGCTATAAACAGTTCTGGAAAATATGTCAAATGTTATGATAATATCACCTTTGCATTCTATTCAAGGCATGAAGAGATGATTAAAATAAAATTTTACTTTGACAATCTATCCAAATTAGCAAATGAGTGAAAACATTAAGCTCATTAAGATCTTTTTGAAAGTCAGAAGTAACATTTGAATAGTATTTTCTTTACTCTCTTTGCAAATTATCACCCAGTTATATATTTACACCTGTATAATAAATATTTTCTACCTCTTTCCACAGTCTTCAAATATAAACAGGTCATTTTTTATTTTTAAAGGGAGGGATGGGGAGAAGTACCTCTTCTCTTTTGCTCTTCCTTCTCAAGTGTTCAAACGAGTGGTTTATATTCCCAGATTGCATTTCCTATTCCTTTCTCACAATTAAAAATGTTCATTCTCATATTTCCTGGAGGAAGATAATTCAAAGTGGAATGTAGCATTGACTTCAGGGACACTGAAATTCAGAAACTGGAGATATATGTCTGGTTGTGAATGAAAGAATCCCCTATAGATTTATATAAAATACTAGGTATTATATAAAGATTTAAAGAAAAAAAATTTAATTTAAAAAATAAAAATGCACAGGGAACTCTACTCAATACTCTGTAATGACCTATATGGGAAAAGAATCTAAAAAAAAAGAGTGGATATATGTATATGTATAACAGATTCACTTTGCGTACACCTGAAAATAACACAGCATTGTAAATCAACTATACTCCAATAAAAATTTTTTTAGTTTTTTTTAAAATTTAAAAATAAAAATGCTCATTCATTGCCCAGGGTTGGAATTTGGTTTTCTCATATGCTAACCCAATAATTGTGAGGTTGATATTATTTTATACCTTGTTTTAAGGTAAGGTCAAGTGACTTGTCCCAAATTCCAAGACTAGTAAGGAAAGAACTCAGGATCCAAACACACAGCCTAGCACAAACTTCAATATTTTCCTAACAGGAAAAAAAGTAGTGCATAGCTATTAAAATAAGGAGGGTATGTGATTCACCAGTAGCAAACACACCTCACTTTATATAACTCTTCTGTAATCTACATAGGATACAGTGGGGATTATGAGGAGTAAATTTTCCTAATGAACCATAGAGAACAATTAAATACATGAATAATTTAATCAGATATGAATAATTAGTAGGTTAATATGTAGTAATCATGTTGATAATGAAATCACATCAATAATTCAAAAGCCTGTTCTGACATCCACTTTAAAACTTCTTTTTTTCTTAATTTATTTATTTTATTTATTTTTGGCTGCATTGGGTCTTCGTTGCTGCGTGCAGGCTTTCTCTAGTTGCAGTGAGTGGGGGCTGCTCTTTGTTGCAGTGAGCGGGGCTTCTCATTGCAGTGGCTTCTCTTGTTGCAGAGCACAGGCTCTAGGCGCGCAGGCTCAGTAGTTGTGGCTCACAGGCTGTAGAGCACAGGCTCAGCAGCCATGGTGCACGGGCTTAGTTTCTCTGTGGCATGTGGGATCTTCCCATACCAGGACTCGAACCCATGTCCCCTGCATTGACAGGCGGATTCTTAACCACTGCGCCACCAGGGAAGCCCTAAAACTTCTAAAACTATATAATCTCAATTCTCTCCATCTTTGTGGGCCAAACAGGCCTCATAATTTCTTGGACTTGCCAGAATTAGATCAGAGAACCCAAACTTGTGTAGGGAGAGAAAGACATTCTGACCAGACTCAAACCAGCATTGTTATAAATCCTGAAACAATCCTTCGGTCCCTTCTCTCTCTCCTTCCCTCCATTCTCTATTTCATTCTTTCTTTTTTTTCTTCTCTTTTCAATAAACACTGACTCAGGGCCTGATGTGTCCATGGGCTCCAGGTTTACTAAGAGCTACAGTGCCATCCCTACCCTCCAGGAGCAGTCTTGTTGGGGAGGTGAAAATAGGATGAAGACTTAATACTCTCCCCACCCAGGCTAAAGAAACTACTATCCAGGCCACTGACAATCCCAGGAGTAGGCAGATGGGGAGCAGTTCATTCATTCATCCATCCATTCTACACACATTCCTTGTGGGCTGTGCCAGGTATTGTGCTGAATGCTTGAGGTACAGGACAGTGAACAAGACCTGACACCCCCTCCACCCTCATTCTAGTGGGAGACAGGATGACCATCCTGCAAGTGAAGTGCTCTCTCCATCAGACTGGGGTGCTGGGGAAGTTTTCCTAGAGGGGTGATGTCTGACAGAGTGTTGAAAGGAAAATAAAAGTTTGACAAATGGAGGAAAGAGGGCATTCAGAGATGCAGGGGAAAGCACAGGAAAAAACAAAAAGGCATTAAACACAGCCTGGCTCAGCAGGGGAGGATATCATTGAGTTTCTCTACAGCAAAATGCCTCTCTAGGGCAATAGTCAGAAGTGGGCAGAAACTGACCCACAAAAGGCCCTTTGAACTAAGAAATCTGGACTTCATCCTGATGTGGGGACACTGAAGATTTTTAGGAGAAGAATGACATAATAGGGCAAATCCACTGCCATGGCTAAAGACACAGGTGATGAATGATATCAGTCCGTTCCACACACAATACAGTTGTTGTGGACACCAAGGACTGGCTGACAAGTGAGGGTCGAGAGCAATCCCAGTGCCAGGGAGGAGTGCCCACAATCCTGTCTGCCTTCCCAGGAGAGAAGGAGCAGGTTCTCCAAGAAAGAGTCGGTCATGAGGAGAGGAGACAGGACACATGTACCCATACACGGACTTATATACACACATCACATGCATAAACACACATACACATATGTACACCCATCCCATGTATACACATACATATACATGTGAAGGCAGTGCCAGAGCCAAAGCCTAAATCTGGAGAAACCTATCTAAAGTTTAACCTGTTTTCCAATCCTAACTCAAAACTTACCTGTTTAAGAAAATGGGAATAGGAACATACATATTGATAATAAATGTAAATGGATTAAATGCTCCCACCAAAAGACAGACTGCCTGAATGGATAAAAAAACAAGACTTATATATACGCTGTCTACAAGAGACCCACTTCAGACCTAGAGACACATACAGACTGAAAGTGAGGGGTTGGAAAAAGACATTCCATGCAAATGGAAATCAAAAGAAAGCTGCAGTAGCAATTCTCATATCAGACAAAAGAGACTTTAAAATAAAGATTATTAGAAGAGACAAAAATGGACACTACATAATGATCAAGGGATCAATCCAACAAGAAGATATAACAATTGTAAATATTTATGCACCCAACATAGGAGCACCTTAATACATAAAGAAAATACTAACAGCCATAAAAGGGGAAATCGACAGTAACATATTCATAGTAGGGGACTTTAACACCCCACTTTCACCAATGGACATATCATCCAAAATGAAAATAAATAAGGAAACACAAGCTTTAAATGATACATTCAACAAGATGGACTTAATTGATATTTATAGGCCATTCCATCCAAAAACAACAGAATAAAAATTTTCCTCAAGTGCTCATGGAACATTCTCCAGGATAGATAATATCTTGGGTCGCAAATCAAGCCTTGGTAAATTTAAGAAAACTGAAATTGTACCAAGCATCTTATCCGACGCTATGAGACTAGATATCAATTACAGGAAAAGATCTGTAAAAAATACAAACACATGGAGGTGAAACAATACACTACTTAATAATGAAGTGATCACTGAAGAAATCAAAGAGGAAATCAAAAAATACCTAGAAACAAATAAAAATAGAGAAACGACGACCCAAAACCTATGGGATGCAGCAAAAGCAGTTCTAAGAATGAAGTTTATAGCAATAAAATCCTACCTTAAGAAACAGGAAACATCTCAAATAAACAACCTAACTCTGCACCTAAAGCAATTAGAGAAAGAAGAACAAAAAAACCCCAAAGTTAGCAGAAGGAAAGAAATTATAAAGATCAGATTAGAAATAAATGAAAAAGAAATGAAGGAAACGATAGTAAAGATCAATAAAACTAAAAGCTGGTTCTTTGAGAAGATAAACAAAATTGATAAACCATTAGCCAGACTCAGCAATAAAAAAAGGGAGAAGACTCAAATCAATAGAATTAGAAATGAAAAAGGAGAAGGAACAACTGACACTGCAGAAATACAAAGGATCATGAGAGATTACTACAAGCAACTATATACCAATAAAATAGACAACCTGGAAGAAATGGACAAATTCTTAGAAATGCACAACCTGCCGAGACTGAACCAGGAAGAAATAGAAAATATGAACAGACCAATCACAAGCACTGAAATTGAAACTGTGATTAAAAATCTTCCAACAAACAAAAGCCCAGGACCAGATGGCTTCACAGGCGAATTCTATCAAACATTTAGAGAAGAGCTAACACCTATCCTTCTCAAACTCTTCCAAAATATAGCAGAGGGAGAAACACTCCCAAACTCATTCTATGAGGCCACCATCACCCTGATACCAAAACCAGACAAGGATGTCACAAAGAAAGAAAACTACAGGCCAATATCACTGATGAACAAAAATCACTGATGCAAAAATCCTCAACAGAATGTTAGCAAACAGAATCCAACAGCACATTAAGAGGATCATACACCATGATCAAGTGGGGTTTATTCCAGGAATGCAAGGATTCTTCAATATATGCAAATCAATCAAGGTGATAAACCATATTAACAAATTGAAGGAGAAAAATCATATGATCATCTCAACAGATGCAGAGAAATCTTTTGACAAAATTCAACACACATTTATGATAAAAACCCTGCAGAAAGTAGGCACAGAGGGAACTTTCCTCAATAAAATAAAGGCCATATATGACAAACCCACAGCCAACATCATCCTTAATGGTGAAAAACTTAAACCATTTCCACTAAGATCAGGAATAAGACAAGGTTGCCCACTCTCACCACTCTTATTCAACATAGTTTTGGAAGTTTTAGCCACAGCAATCAGAGAAGAAAAGGAAATAAAATGAATCCAAACTGGAAGAGAAGTAAAGCAGTCACTGTTTGCAGATGACATGATACTATATATAGAGAATCCTAAAGATGCTACCAGAAAACTACTAGAGCTAATCAATGAATTTGGTAAAGTAGTAGGATACAAAATTAATGCACAGAAATCTCCGGCATTCCTATACACTAATGATGAAAAATCTGAAAGTGAAATCAAGAAAACACTCCCATTTACCATTGCATCAAAAAGAATAAAATATCTAGGAATAAACCTACCTAAGGAGACAAAAGACCTGTATGCAGAAAATTATAAAACACTGATGAAAGAAATTAAAGATGATACAAATAGATGGGGAGATATACCATGTTCTTGGATTGGAAGAATCAACATTGTGAAAATGACTCTACTACCCAAAGCAATCTACAGATTCAATGCAATCCCTATCAAACTACCACTGGCATTTTTCACAGAACTAGAACAAAAAATTTCACAATTTGTATGGAAACACAAAAGACCCTGAATAGCCAAAGCAATCTTGAGAATGAAAAACGGAGCTGGAGGAATCAGGCTCCCTGACTTCAGACTATACTACAAAGTTACAGTAATCAAGACAGTATGGTACTGACACAAAAACAGAGATATAGATCAATGGAACAGGATAGAAAGCCCAGAGATAAACCCATGCACATATGGTCACCTTATCTTTGATAAAGGAGGCAGGAATGTGCAGTGGAGAAAGGACATCCTCTTCAAAAATGGTGCTGAGACAACTGGACAGGTACATGTAAAGGTATGAGATTAGAACACTCCCTAACACCATACACAAAAATAAGCTCAAAATGGATTAAAGACCTAAATGTAAGGCCATAAACTATCAAACTCTTAGAGTAAAACTTAGGCAGAACGCTCTAAGACATAAATCACAAGATACTTTTTGACCTACCTCCTAGAGAAATGGAAATAAAAACAAAAATAAACAAGTGGGACCTAATGAAACTTCAAAGCTTTTGCACAGCAAAGGAAACCATAAACAAGACCAAAAGACAACCCTCAAAATGGGAGAAAATATTTGCAAATGAAGCAACTGACAAAGGATTAATCTCCAAAATTTACAAGCAGCTCATGCAACTCAATAACAAAAAAAACAAACAACCCAATTCAAAATGGGCAAAAGACCTAAATAGACATTTCTCCAAAGAAGATATACAGACTGCCAACAAACACATGAAAGAATGCTCAACATCAGTAATCCTTAGAGAAATGCAAGACAGGAATAAAGACACAGACCTACTAGAGAATGGACTTGAGGATATGGGGAGGGGGAAGGGTAAGCTGTGACAAAGCGAGAGAGTGGCATGGACATATATACATTACCAAACGTAAAATACATAGCTCGTGGGAAGCAGCCGCATAGCACGGGGAGATCAGCTCGGTGCTTTGTGACCACCTAGAGGGTGGGATAGGGAGGGTGCTAGGGAGGGAGACGCAAGGGGGAAGGGATATGGGAACATATGTGTGTGTGTTACTGATTCACTTTGTTATAAAGCAGAACCTAGTACACCATTTTAAAGCAATCATACTCCAATAAAGATGTAAAAAAAAAAATACTTACCTCTTTCAAGAAGAATTTTCCAGCCACTTCTTTTCTCCGCGATCCCTTGACCCTCAGTCACTCGGCTCCCATTACACTCTAGCATCCTGAGTGACTTCTTTTCCAAATACCCAACTAAACTGTGTACTCCTTCTCTGCCCCTCCTGCAAACCCTCTCACACACAAATTAGAAGATGTTGCTTCCAACCACACATTCCCAAGGGAGTGGTGGCCCAGCAGCCTGTGAAGATAAGATGGCATTGAAGGAGACAAGATGAAAACATCTGGAGGAAAACAATGATACTGTGGAGTTAGACAGAATCTAGGGGAACTGAGGCACTAGATCCTGCACAATGAGAGTCAGGGGAGATGAGAAGTAAAGGTTGACGGGGGTGTCCTCACATAACAAAACTTTCTCCTCCGCTACTGTGCAGCCATCCTGCATATAAAGTCCCAGTCAGCAGTCCATCAGGGAGACAACCAAGACCCAAAGACATTCAGTAATGAGGTCTCGAGGGTACAGAGGTTCCAGCACAGCTGGAAGGTCTAAGTGGTAAGACTTGGAATGGGCAGCGGAGCACAGTGACTAAGACTAGTGGTTAATAGACCATGGAGGGACAAGGGGGTATGTGCATGATAACAAAGTCATATGGAAAAATCAGCACCCAAACCTGAGAATTTATATGAAAGAGAAGGATAAATGAAAAGAAAAAAGAGCAAGATAAAATACTCACCAAAACTTTAACACCAGTTATATTTGAATACTGGAATTATAGGTGACTGTTTTTCTTTGCTTTGTTTTTCAAATTATTTGTAGTGAGGCTACTTTTTTTTTCTTTGCATTTTACAGCATAATGACTCACTAGAGGGTAGTAAGGCCAGTTCCACCACCAGGGGATTCACTGCCAAGGATAGTTCAGGAGCCAATTAATCCCTCCTCTAAGACTCAAATGGGTAGATGTCAATTGCAAGAGGATCTAAATCAACACAGGCTGTTCACATGCCCTTCTTAATTCCGAGCAATTATATCCACCCTGGGTAATGATAAGCTGCAAAGATTACTCATAACACAGGCCAACTTTCCTCACCCTGCCCTCCTGCTGTACCCCTCCCTCTTCCTCCACAGTCAGCTCAGGTGGAGAAACGCTCTTGGGTGGAGAAGTTCCCAAAATGCCTCTGATTTGAGCCTGAGGCTGGCACCCAGGGAGATATGAGAGTTTCTATGCTCTTTTCCAAGAGGCCCATGATTCTTGTCATTCCATCTAGTTTTTTCCCTATCACTGCCTCTGACGCCCCTCATGTTTCCCTCCTCTCTGTCCAGAGAGGGGCCCTGGGAATGGAGCGTGGGCAGAGTGGGGAGGGGGGACAAAAGGAAACCAGGACAGGAGTAAGTCAGATAGACCTTATCGGTGAAGAAACAGAGGTCTGTGGGGACCGTGCCTTGCCCAAACTCACAGGTCATTGGTGGTTGGTCCAAGTTTAGAGCACAGGTCCTCCCTGACCCCAAGTCCTCAGAAAAGATTCTGATCCCTACCCTTCAGAACAGATCAGAGACTGGCAAACCTCACAGCTCTCCTGGAGCTGCTTCAGACCCAGCCAAAAAGCTACCACTGGACCATAGGTGGTCAAGATCTCTGGAAGTCACGATCCAAGGCATATTCTGAAAACTAAGAAACAAGAAACAATGGGGGAATCAGGGACCTTGGATGGAAGACGGGGTATGGCAAGGGAGAAGAGTTTGCCATGGCCAATTTAGATAAACTACTTTCCATGGAAAAATACATCAAGTTATATATGCCCTGGGATCACCTTCTTGGCTGATCAACAAATATTTATCAAATATTCAGGCTGAGGCCCAGCCCTGAGTTAGATGGGGATTTGGAGGTTTAAGAGGATCCCATCTTGCCTGGATGGTGCTCGTAGGCCAGAAGGAAAGGCCCTGGGAACCTACACAGATGTGAACAATAGTTGCAGAGTCTCTCACCTTGGGATTCTCTGAGCACATGGATGGAACTAAACAAAGAAGTCACTAGAGACCCACCAACAAAACTGTGATCATTTCCACTCTTTAGGCAGTGGGAAAGTTTGTCCCAAGTCATCCACCTAATTTCAACAGTTTCAGCCATGAAATAAAGAGTGTTGTTGGAAGAATGAGTAAAATTTAAGAGTAACCAACAAGTCTGAAGAACAAGGTTTACTGGCCAAGACAGAGACTGGATCCAGATTCTGATCTTCAGTAGTAAACCCTATGAATAGTTTGTGGGTAAGAGAGAAGTCACACCCAAAACCCACTGCAGCCCAGGCAATTCCTGAAAGTAGCACGTAAGTACCAAATAGGATTCAAAACCAAAGTGAAGAAAGCACTGACCTTGCCTTGCTTTTCAATAACCCCCAGGAAAGAAGTGCATTGGCGCAGTCACCTAAAGCAGCACACGCCTGAAAAACTGCAGTTAAAGCTTTAGGCAAAAGAGCCTACAAGCCTATGGATTTGAAATGCTTTTGCTTTTTTCTCTGTGTCGTATTGACTTCCAGATTCCTTTTGACTTGGGATTCTGTTAAAACAACCTGGATTATCCACCCACAGATATCAGTGGAGAGGGTGGTCAAGGAGCCAGCATTCTGGAACCTCCAACTACCACCATGCATAAAAGTCCTGAGAGGGATCAAGGGTCATTGTCTATCTCAGAGCAGGCCTGGGGCCCACAAATGCTGCTCACTGCTCCTCCCTGCTATAAAGTTTATGTGTGAGCCGAGGAAGTAGGCCCTGAGCCCTCAGGCTACAAAGCAGCTGCCCACCTGTGAAAGGACCTCATGACATCAGCAGTTAACTTCTAGGCCCAGAAGCTAAAATGCCCAGGCCCAGCAGCTTCCTTGAGCATGTCTACTCAGCTCTGAAATACTTTTACTGTTGTTTTAATGACTCTCTGGTCTCACTGCCAACACCTGGAGGTACTCTTGTCAGGAGAAAGCAGAAACTCACAACCTGGATCTGTAGTAGGAGTACTGAGCTGGGAGGCCAGAGACCCAGGTTCTAGTCTTGGCCCTGCTGTGTGCCCTTGAGAAGTAGGTTAGCCTCTCTGGACTTTGGGCTTGTCATCTACCTCTACAAATGACAGAAGCTGATTGGATGATCTCTACTGTCCTCCCATCTCCTGCCATCCACCAATGCATACAAGCGTCCCTGAGGAGCTGGAAGCACCGTTGCTGAGAGCAGCCTCTGTCCCCTGCCTCCCAGAGGGCAGAAACCTGAGCCTGACTGGGGGAGTCATCCCTTAATTCTGCCCATATTGATCCAAAAAGAAGAGGTATGTAGTGCTTGGAAAGAACACAAGATTTAGAATCAAAAGAACTGAGTCCAAATCCTGGCTTTGGGAATTTGAGCAATTGTGTTGGCCTCTGTGAGCTGCTTCCTCATCTGGGAAATGAAAATAACATATCCCCGAGCACACAGGACCGTTGTGAGAAATAAACAAGACATGTAAATGACAGTGGTCTATAAATCCGAGTCTGTCCAGACAAGAAGTCCCTAGGAGCACAGCTCACCCAGCAAGCAGCTATAAGCTCTTCGGGAATGCGGAACAACTCATCTGTGGTCCTCCCCCTTCCTGCAAGGATGAGCTCCAGGAGCACACAAAAGAGACTCATCTCAAGAGTCAACATGTCCTGAGAAGGCCCCAGGGGACTATAAACTCTTTAAACCGTAAGATGCAGACTAAAGAACTAAAGGGGACCCTGGTCTCAAGGTTTGTCTGTTGTAACTTGATAAAGGGGACAAGGCTACTGGTTGTGTCATTAGCAGGCTGTAACAGTACAATCATTCCTTAAGGCCTTGGAAAGGGAAACTGGCGAGAAAGATGGAGCCGGTGGTTGGGATGAACCCAGGGAAGCTTCCTGGAGAAGGAATTCCAGCAGCTGGGAGCCACCGTAGAGCTGTCCTTCTCCCAGACCTCTAAGTAACAACCAGAGACTGCTGACCCAGGAGAGCTGGAGAGAGAAGGTAAATGGCAGCCCAAGGGGTTCCCGGGGCTCTGAGATACCTCCTGGGTCGCTACCCTAAGAGAAAACTTTTCCCATTGAATATAAACAACACCAAGGGCTTGCAAGCTCTATACCTGCCCTGCCAATGTTCACAAACCCCTGCCCTGTGTCCATTTTATTCTTTACAAACCATCCATTGCCCTTTTTCCCTCAGTTAGGTAGGCTGTCAGTACTCAGTCATGAGAATGCATGTGTGAAACTTTAGGTACTTAAAAACTGTGACGAACGGGTTTCTATCAGATCGGGGGCTCCCTCAGCTCAAGAGCTGTGATCTCCCCTCACACTGGGGACTGCCTGGGGACAGAGACCAGGTCCTGCCTCCTACAGGGCTGTTAGTCAATGGGACTCAAGAATTCCCTTCAATTTTCCATCAAGATTTACTGCATACCTACTAATGCCAAGTTGTGAAAGATTTGCTTTATGGGCCATCCCCTCTGAGGATGCAGGTATAGGCAGGAATTATGACCTAATTTGTGAGGCTGCTGAACTCCGACAAGCTAGCAAGCACACATGCAAGTTTAAGAATGTAAAGGCTAAAAGTCTTAGAAATCTGACATGCCAAGGCTTGCAAAACTCCAAATACCTAAGTGTCATAATTCTAAAAACTTCCATCATTTCCTCATTGATATGATAATACGTGATCATCAACCTCTGTCCACACAGATATCCCCCTACTTCTGGACTAGAGGGATAAAATGGAGAACTAGGTCCACATACTCACACCTCAGGCAAGGCTAACTCAGAGCCACAAGATCGAGCACTGCTGTCAATACCATGTTGCATCAGCCTCTTCTATATGTTAACAAAGTAGATGCACTAGCTAGAAGATTTTCCTTATTAAATGTCATATAGGGTGGCAGAGGTAGGCATGGAGTACCCCTCCCCCAAATCTACCAAGGAGATCCACATACAGCTCTGAAAACTCTCCTCCATAATCCTTAGCATACTTCCCAGTACACTGGTGTTGGCTGGATTAATGAATAAAGCATTAGGATATTAAGTCTGATAAAAAGAAAGAATATATCATATCTTTCTTATAAGAACATGAGTCCTCCAAACCAATATGGGCAATTTCAAGATTATTAGCTCTTTAGAGTCACCTGCCCTTGAGGTTCCCAAACTTTGGAATTTCATGGAGAAGTAACACATCTCCCTCAAAAAGAATGTGATAACCAAATTATACGATAGCCAAATTCTCATTTTGACAAGTAAGGACATGAAAGAAACAACTACAACATCTTGTCAGCATCACTTTTAAAAGAAATGAAGTTTTAACACACACCAAAAAAAGGTAGGAGGGCTGTGACTTCAGAATTAGACTTTCTTTCTCATGAATACTCTGCTGGCATCCTTTTACTTACATTTTCCTAAGGACAAGGGTACACACAGTAATGGGACAACATTAGTGTGGGATTAGTGTGGGAACCATGGTCCACATCTTCTCCACTTCTCCAGTGAACCCAGCTAAATAAAACTGTTCTTTGTTATACCCATAACAATAAACTAGTTGGAGCCTGTTTTCCTCCAAAATCTCCATGGTGCCTCAGCTTCAAGTTGAAACATGCTGGCTCCTCCCTCCTGGTTATTCTCTCAGGAGGGGAGCACCTTCATGCTGTCCAAACTAAAACTGTCCAAACTGAAACTAGTGCCACAAGTGTCTGAAGGCCACAGTCTAATCAGATCATTTGGATCATTAAAACTCCACCATAATTAACCGTCAATTTATTATTATTTACTATTATGTATGCCATTTCAATACATAGCTGTGTGGAACTAACTTCAAATGTAGTATCTGAAACAATAGCAGTTGAGTTCCAGTGATGAAAGAAGAGGGCAAAATGCTGCTCTTCAAGAAATGCAAATCAAAACTACAATGAGATATCATCTCACACCAGTCAGACTGGTCATCATCAAAAAATCTAGAAACAATAAATGCTGGAGAGGGTGTGGAGAAAAGGGAACCCTCTTGCATTGTTGGTGGGAATGTGAATTGGTTCAGCGACTATGGAGAACAGTATGGAGGTTCCTTAAAAAACTAAAAATAGAACTACCATACCACCAAGCAATCCCACTACTGGGCATATACCCTGAGAAAACCATAATTCAAAAAGAGTCATGTACCAAAATGTTCATTGCAGCTCTATTTACAATAGCCAGGACACGGAAGCAACCTAAGTGTCCATCAACAGATGAATGGATAAAGAAGATGTGGTACATATATACAATGGAATATTACTCAGCCATAAAAAGAAATGAAATTGAGTTCTTTGTAGTGAGGTGGATGGACCTAGAGTCTGTCATACAGAGTGAAGTAAGTCAGAAAGAGAAAAACAAATACCGTATGCTAACACATATATATGGAATCTAAGAAAAAAAAGGTTATGAAGTACGTAGGGGTAAGACGGGAATAAAGACACAGACCTACTAAAGCATGGACTTGAGGACATGGGGAGGGGGAAGGGTAAGCTGTGACAAAGCGAGAGAGAGGCATGGACATATATACACTACCAAATGTAAAATAGATAGCTAGTGGGAAGCAGCCGCATAGCACAGGGAGATCAGCTCGGTGGTTTGTGACCACCTAGAGGGGTGGGATAGGGAGGGTGGGAGGGAGGGAGATGCAAGAGGGAAGAGATATGGGCACATATGTATATATATAACTGATTCACTTTGTTATAAAGCAGAAACTAACACACCATTGTAAAGCAATTGTACTCCAATAAAGATGTTTAAAAAAAATGCTCCTCTTCATACACAGAGTTTGAAGCTACTTGTCCAGGGTCAACTAGAAATTTTTGAGTTATTTTTCTAGATAAGAGCTTGCCTCAAGCCATCTGTGGACTCCCTCATGGCTTTGGTGAAACAGGTATTACCATTCCATTACTATTTGATAGACAAGGTAAATGAGCATCAGAAACGTTGTTCATTCAACAATCAGCAAATGCTTACCAAGTGCCTCCTGTGTGCAGGCACTGGGTAAGGTGCTATGACTTTGCCCAAGGTGACACAGGTGACACAGCTAGCAAGTAGCATAGGGAGCATCCAAACCCAGTCACCTAATCTCAAGTCCATTCCATTCCAAGGCTGCCTCTTAGGCTGAGGTCAGTGTTACTGCACAAGACAACAGGACCCCAGAGACAAAGGGCTATGGTGGGAAGGACCACATGGTTGATCTCTTTAGCTTGTTCCTCCACAAAGGAAGTCAGTAGTGAGGATCAGTATTTTTAGACATTCACTGCCTTCAGGAATAAATCAAAGTAGGTACCAGTGTCCCATTATTTATGGCACTGTCCATGGTGTGCAACACAGAACTGGGTACTGGGGGCTCACACACTCTCTTGGGAGCAACAGGAACACCCCAGTGAAGCACACATGAAATCCTGGGGGAGAAAATTTTTGGAAAGGAGAAACAGGATCTCTCTAACGTTCTGAGAAGCTCCAGAACTCTACTCAATACTCTCTAAAGACCTATATGGGAAAAGAATCTAAAACAGAGGCGATATATATATTTGTGTAACAGATTCACTTTGCTGTACACCTGAAACTAACACAACATTGTAAATCAACTATACTCTAATAAAAATTTTTTTAATCAATAAATAAAATTCTAAGAAGTTCCAAGCAATAGGATCAGAAGCCAAACAGTGGGATTTGAAAAGTCCTACTCCTTGGGCCAAAGACTAAGATCTCCAGTGTGACTCTCTTAGGCTGCCTGAAAAGTCTGAGACTTATTCCTCAAGCACAGCCCTCTGGTTATGGCATGCACCCCATGCCATTGGTTTTGGAAACAAAGTCCGCCATCCACTCTGGCTGGCCGTCCCCGCTGGCCAGCCTGCCTCACAGTTGCAACAGAGAAGGGGCCAGTCACACATGAGGCTTCCCATCTCAAGAATGCCAAAATCTTCATGAATGTGTCACCCTGTGACTGCAATCACAGGGAGGTGGGGTGACAGCCATAGATCACGTAAATGAGGCCAAACATGAGAGGCTGGTCCAGATCAATAGATGAGTCAGGACTCAAGAGTATAAAACCTCAGGAGCTCCAGTTCTCCTCACATAGCCAGCATCTCCTCTCCTCACTCACTCTTCCTGGTGCTTTGGGTAAGTGTGGGTTCTACTGGCTCTCATCTTCCCAGCTGGTCTTGCTCAGGCCTGCATGGGCTATGTGGACCAGGGGACAGGTAGGCAAGTCCTCTTTCCTCTTTGGGACCTACAGGACCTCTGCCTTTCCAACTGCATTCATGTTTAGAGGGGCTTCAGACAGGAAAGAGAGCTGAGCTGCTGCCGTGCAGATGGTGTCTCTGATCTTCTGGCCAGAATGTAAATACCACAAAAACAAGATTATCTCCTGTCTCTCTGGCACCCTTGTAAGGGACATGCCCTGTGCCCAGCACAGAGGTGCATTCTGCAGAGATTATTCCAGGCAGCCTGTGAATGGGCTGGATGGGACTTGTGAACTTGTAAGGACTACAGGCTGAATGTATTCTCAGAGAACAGGAAGAATGATTTAGAGAATGCTGCAGAGGGGGAAGGTTTTAGGAGTCATAGGAACCCAATGCCTGTTTTACACAAGATGTTCTGAGAGGGAAATGACTTGTGAGATGCTGGGACACAGTTTCCTCCTAGTTAGGGTTCCCTCAACCAAGCTTGGGTGTAAGCAAAGCCGATATCTTCTGGTCAGAGATGCTGGTCCAAAGGACCATGGGGGTCCTTCATCTGTTTCCAGACAGGACCATGGGGGAGCCTGCCTTTTCTGATAACTGGTCAGAGATCATGGCTGAGGTCAGTGGAACAGACCAAGAGTTTGAACTAATTCTCTTTTGCAAGGAATGGGGTACAACAGCCCTCTGACATTCAGACAAACCTCCCTCTGTTGTGCCAGGGATAGATAAAATCCCCCACCCTAGGTGGAGGTTTGTGGTAATTTTATATTTGCACTCAGAGAATCAGTGTTGGGATCAGAGGAGAACTGAGAAGTGAAATACTCAAACCATCTCATCTTACAGGAAGTGAGGAAACAGGCAACGTGTGGGTCATTCGCCCCAAGATCACACAGTAGAGGGCAGAAGCAGAGCTGGGAGAGAAAGAGAAATGGGCACCACTAAGTGGGCTATTTAAAACTTGGTAAAGACTTTCGCAGGGGAAACACAACTTTTTTCTAAAAGCACTAATCCTAGGAGTCCCAGCTGAGCGCTCTTCCCCATATCCAGTCAGAGAGAGCTCAAGCCTGGCCCAGGCAGCCCTGCTCAGAAGACGACGGGCGTTGCCGTAGATGCAGCTGCCTCTGCCGCAGCATCCTCTTGCAGCTGGTCCAGTGATGCTCTCTGCTTTCCTTCCAGGTTTCCGTTCCTCCTTAGACAAACATGTCTCACCAGACAAAGCAGCCCACCCCCCAACCCCCAGTGGGCAGCGGGAAAACCTCTGGCGGCGGCGGCAAATCCGGCGACGGCGGCTGCGGTGGTTCCGACGGCGGCTCCGGTGGTTCCGATGGCGGCTCCGGTAAAGGCGTCAAGTCCTCCGGGGGCTGTGGCAGCTCCGGCGGCGGAGACCACTCTGCTGGTGGCGGCTCCAGCTGCGGCGGGGGCTCCTCCGGGAGCGACGGCTCTGGAGGCTGCAGAGGAGGTTCCGGTGGGAAGAACTCCAGCGGCGGCGGTTCCTCCGACCAGAAGGTCCAGGGCCAGAGCCACGGAGGCGTCTCTAGTGGTGCCTCTTCCGGGGACGGCTCCTCCGGGTGCGGCTCCGGGGGTAGCCAGGGCGTCCCTGTCTGCCATCAGACCCAGCAGAAGCAGACGCCTACCTGGCCATGCAAATAAGGCCCCCTGGACGCCACGGAGACGAAGGAGCTGGAGGTGTTCTCCGTGGGCGCCGATGGGCTTAGCGCTCTCATGATATTGCACTGATGTTTCTCAACCCCTCACGTCTTCATCCTCCCAAACGAAGCCATTGAGCTCTGGGGCTGCATCTTGTTCTGCAGTTTTCCCTCCTTTGTTTCTGTGCAACTACCTCCCAACCCCACTGCCTCCTCAGTCAATAAATTTGCAATTCATGAGAATTTCTGCGTTTCCAGACATCTTTGTGGCTTCCAAGTTCGTTCATTCCATTCCATTCCATTCCTCTCTTTTCCTCCATCCACTCATCCACAGGGACATTCATTAAACAAATATATTTATTCTATTGGCAGAGAGTGGGTGGATAGGTGGGAGTCATCAGGGGAGGGAGGAATGGCTGGCAACCAAGGACCAAAAATATAAATTCTCTGAGTTATGGCTTAAAATCGTGAGGTGATCCCAAAACACAAAGATCCTGGGAGGAGACTTCAATAAACAGCCCCAGGTGGGTTGAGTAGCCACCTTGGGTCTACTCCTTGAGCTCAGTGCTTTTTTAAGACAGGGCTGCCCTGTACCTAAGGCAACTAGAGAAAGAAGAACAAACAAAACCCAAAGTTATTAGAAGGAAATAAATCATAAAGATCATAGCAGAAATAAATGAAACTTGAAAAAAATAGAAAATATCAATGAAACTAAAAAGCTGCTTCTTTGAAAAGATAAACAAAATTGATAAACCTTTAACCAGATTTACCAAGAAAAAAAGAGAGAGGGCCCAAATCAATAAAATCAGAAATGAAAAGGAGAAGTTACAACCGACACCACAGAAATACAAAGGATCATAAGAGACTACTACAAGCAACTATATACCAATAAAATGGACAACCTAAAGGAAATGGACAAATTCATTAAAAAGTACAATCTCCCAAGACTGAACCAGGAAGAAACAGAAAATATCAACAAACCAGCTACCAGTACTGAAATTGAATCAGTAATTTTAAAACTCCCAACAAACAAAAGTCCAGGACCAGATGGCTTCACAGGTGGATCGAAGAGTTAACACCTATCCTTCTGAAACTGTTCCAAAAAATTGTAGAGGAAGGAATACTTCTGAACTCATTCTATGAGGCCACCATCAGCCTAATACCAAAACCAGACAAAGATGGGCTTCCCTGGTGGCGCAGTGGTTGAGAGTGTGCCTGTCGATGCAGGGGACACAAGTTCTTGTCCTGGTCTGGGAGGATCCCACATGCCGCAGAGCGGCTGGGCCCGTGAGCCATGGCCACTGATCCTGTGAGTCCAGAGCCTGTGCTCCGCAACGGGAGAGGCCACAACAGTGAGAGGCCCACGTACCGCAAAAAAAAAAAAAAAAAACAAAGATTTCACCAAAAAAAGAGACAATTACAGGTCAGTATCACTGATGAACATAGATACAAAAATCCTCAACAAAATACTAGCAAACTGACTCCAACAATACATTAAAAGGATCATACACTATGATCAAGTGGGATTTATCCCAGGGATGCAAGTATTTTTTAATATCTATAAATCAAACAGTGTGATACAGCACATTAACAAATTGAAGAATAAAAACCATATGATCATCTCAACAGATGCAAAAGCAACAGAAACTAACACACCATTGTAAAGCAATTATACTCCAATAAACATGTTTTAAAAAACTGCAAAAAAAGCTTTTGATAAAATTCAATATCCATTTATGATAAAAACTCTCCAGTAAGTAAGATAGAGGGAACATACCTCAACATAATAAAGGTCGTCTATGACAAACCACAGCTAACATCATACTCAATTGTGAAAAGCTGAAAACATTTCCTCCAAGATCAGGAGCAAGACAAGGATGCCCCCCTCACCACTTTTATTCAACATAATTTTGGAAGTCCTACCCACAGCAATCAGAAAAGAGAAAGAAATGAAATGAATCCAAATTGGAAAAGAAGTAGTAAAATTGTCACTGTTCGCAGATGGCATGATGCTATACATAGAAAATCCTAAAGATGCCACCAGAAAACTACTAGACCTCATCAATGGATTTGGGAAAGTTGCAGTTGCACCAAAATATGGTACTGACACAAAAACAGACATATAGATCAATGGAATAGGATAGAAAGCCCAGAAATAAACCCACGCACTTATGGTCAATTAATCTACAACAAAGGAGGGAAGAATATCCAATAAAGAGACAGTTTCTTCAACAAGTGGTGCTGGGAAAACCAGACAGCTACACGTAAAAGAATGAAATTAGAACACTCTCTAACACCATATACAAAGATAAACCCAAAATGGATTAAAGACCTAAATGTAAGACCAGATACTCTAAAACTCCTAGGAAAATGTAGGCAGAACCCTCTTTGACATAAATCACAGCAATATTATTTTAGATCCATCTCCTAGAGTAATGGAAATAAAAACAGAAGTAAACAAATGGGACCTAATTAAAATTAAAAACTTTTGCACAGCAAAGGAAACCATAAACAAAATGAAAAATAAAAGAAATCCTATGGACTGGGAGAAAATATTTGCAAACTATGCAACCAACAAGGGCTTAATTTCCAAAATATACAAATAGCTCATACAACTCAATATCAAAAAAAACAAACAACCCAATCAAAAAATGGGCAGAAGACCTAAACAGACATTTCTGCAAAGAAGACATACAGATGGCCAAGAGGCATATGAAAATATGCTCAACATCACTAATTACTAGAGAAATGCAAATCAAAACTAAAATGAGATATCATATCACACCAATCAGAATGGCCATGATCAAAAATTCTACAAATAATAAATGTGGAGAGGGTGTGGAGAAAAAGGAACTTTCCTACACTGTAGGTGGGAATGTAAATTGGTACAGCCACTATGGAGAACAGTATGGAGGTTCCTTAAAAAACTAAAAACAAAGTCACCATATGATCCAGTGATCCCATTCCTGGACATATATCTGGAGAAAACTATAATTTGAAAAGATACATGCACCCCAGTGTTCACAGCAGCACTATTTACTATAGCTAAGACTTGGAAGCAACCTAAGTGTCCATCAACAGATGAATGGGTAAAGAAGATGTATATATACACAATGGAATATTACTCAACTATAAAGAAGAATGAAATAATGCCATTTACAGCAACATGGATGGACCAAGAGATTATCATACTAAGTGAAGTAAGCTAGGCAGAGAAAGACAAATATCGTATGGTATTGCTTATATGTGGAATCTTTTAAAATGATACAAATGAACTTATTTACAAACTAGAAATAGACTCACAGACGTAGAAAACAAACTTATGGTTACCAAAGGGGAAAGGGGGGGAGGGATAAATTAGGAGTTTGAGATTAAAATATACACACTAGTATATATGGAGTGGATAACCAATCAAGGACCTACTGTATAGCATAGGGAACTATATTCAATACCTTTTAATAACCTATAATGGAGAAGAATCTTAAACAGAATATGTATATGTATATATATGTATATGTATAACTGAATCACTTTGCTGTACACCTACAACCAACACAACATTGTAAATCAACTATATTTCAATAAAAAATTTTTTTAAAAAGGACTGCCCTGGAAAGATGTGCTCTCTCATAGTCCACAGCCTAGTCTGCAAG
The DNA here is from genome assembly GCF_964270905.1 of Leucopleurus acutus. Taxonomy (NCBI): domain Eukaryota; kingdom Metazoa; phylum Chordata; class Mammalia; order Artiodactyla; family Delphinidae; genus Leucopleurus; species Leucopleurus acutus. The sequence goes on along the minus strand of NC_139143.1, from coordinate 82,388,992 downwards.
TTCTAAAATCAGGTGCTGCACATTAGAAGCAGCTGATGCTAACCAGACTCACAGAAGAAGGAATAGTCCTATCAGATAGTTATGAGCCTCTACATTGTGTAAGACCCTTTTCTAAGTACCTGCAGGGACAGGAGGAAGTAAAGGAGCTATTTTCTGCTCTCTTGAAGGAGCTTCACCCAACTTGGGAAAATACAGCATAAGTGTATGAGATGTTAAACACCAGCACCAGAGAGTTCATGAGGAAACACAGGTAGCATTCCAATTAACAAGGAAGAAGCTACAGTTGCTCTGTTAATTGCATAGCCCTCAAAAGAGATGTACAACATCAGCCTGGTCAGGAACTCTGTGGGCCCCGTTTCATAACCTAATTCTACCAGCTCTAGGTAAATGTTAACATTGATTTACTCAAAGCAAAACACCTCCTATCTCAAAAAACCACAGTACTCTCCCTATCCAGTCACTGCTGGAGACAAAAACACAAAGTATTCCTCCCCAATTTTTCCATTTGTAGAGTCACCACACCTTCATCACTTTACAGCAGTAACTTACAGAAATCAAAACAGCAGCCTTAAAGATCTTATAGTCCATGCACTGTATTATTTTTATATTTTTTAAATGAAAGTAGGACTTTTAGTTTTGTACCAGATAGAGTAGATGCATTTCATTCTATTGCCCCTGCTTAGTATAACTAAAATATCTGGGCATAATATATAACACAAATATAAGCAGAGTCTGGAACTGTGGAGAGAAGAAGGCAGACTAGCTAGAGTTCTCAGAACTTGAGGATTGACACTGTGGTAAGTTATCTGGGTTTTCTTTTTGCCTTCTATATAGTCCAGGTTGAACTCTACAAAGTCTGCAGCCAAGAAATACCAACAGATACAGGCAGAAAGTAGCCCCAAGAATACCTGCTTTCTCCATTCAAAGGACTGAAAAAGAGGTGACCTGGCAAGGCAGAAATTTTTTGGACAATATCCATCCTACTTTAGCCAGCCATCTGAGAAAAAAAGATTGGGAATATTAGACTTCCACCTGTACCCAGTGGAGAGTAAACACCACCACCACCCACACCTCACTGGTGCAGTATTAGCAGAGGGAGGCCTGCTATAATAGAAGATTTGAATAAGATCCAGAGTCTTATAACACAATGCCAAAAATGTCTAGCACACAATCAAAAATTACTCATCAAAAACCAGGAAAGTCTCAACTTGAACAGGGAAAGATACTATCGATACTAACACTGAAATGATACTAATTGGGGGATTATCTGAAAGGGATTTTTAAAGATAATATTACAAAAACAAATTACAAACACACTTGAAACAAATGAAAAAAATACAAAGCTGTGCCAAAGAAATAGAAGATACAAAAAAGAATCAAGTAAACATCTTTAGAACTAAAAAATGTAGTAGCCAATTGTAGAATTGAATTTTAGAATTGAAAAATATAAGTCTCACTGGATAGGCTCAACAGCAAAATGGAGATGACAGAGTAAAAGAATAAGTGATTTTTCCCCTGAGTGTAATATGTTCCTTTTCTTTGACTGGTTTTTAAATGTATTATTTTCATCCTTGGTTTTCAGTAGTTTTGACTAAAATAGGCTGAATATCATCTCCTTTGTATTTGTCCTGAATGGCATTCTCTGAGTTTCTTTTACCCGTGGTTTGATGTGTTTCATTAAGTTTTTAATATTTTTAACATTATCCCCTCAAAGATTTATTCTTCCCTTTCTCCCTTGTCTCTTTTCCTTTCTTTCTGGGACTCTACACATTTGTTGGCTGATTTGATATTGTCCACAAGTCTTAAACACTTTGTTCTGTTTTATTCATTCTATCTTCCTCTTCTATTTCAGTTTGAGTAATTTCTATTTACCTTTCTTTAAGTTCCCTGATTCTTCTGCTAAATTCAGTCTTCTGTAAAGCTGATCTACTGAATTTTTCATTTCAATATGGTCCTTTATATTTTAGAATGCCCGTTTGTTTCTTTTGTAAGGAACCCATTTTACTACTGAGATTTCACATCTGATTACCTATTTTGACCACTTTTTCCTATCTACTTTTTATCATACAGCTAACTGTTTTAAAGTCTGCTAACTCCACCCTCTGGTCATCTCTTGATCTGCTTTTTTGGGGGGTGGCGGATGAGAATACCTGTAGTAATGTTGAGAATTTTGGTTCTACTTTCTTTCTCTAAAAGACTGTTGATTTTTGTTCTGGCAGGCAATTACATTACTAGCAGATCACCTTAATTTTATATGCAGTTTTCCTTGCATTATAGTGGTTTTTTTACGGGGAAAATATATACATTTTTGTTTTCTTTTTAAGAATTGTTAAATATTTCATGTATTCAACAGGTATTATTGTATAGTTACAATCTAAAAATAATAATAAAATTAATACCTCAATTATTTAATATACTCAACACACATCTGAAGAAATAGATAATTACCAGTAATGTGGAAGCCTATTGGGTGCCTCTCCCCAGTAACAGCTTCCAATCCCACTTCACCCTAAATTTAATAAAATCATTTCCTTAACTGTTAACTGTATGTGTAATATATACCTAAATCATATGTTTCATTTTGAGCACATTTTTATATTTATATAAGTAGATTTGTACTTTATGTTATCTTCTATGACATGCTTGTTTCACTCAACATTAAGTTTGGGGGATTTTTAGTTATTTTTTTAATTTTTGAATTTTATTTTATTTATTTTTTTATACAGCAGGTTCTTATTAGTCATCCATTATATATACATCAGTGTATACATGTCAATCCCAATCTCCCAATTCATCCCACCACCACCCCCAGCCCTGCAACTTTCCCCCCTTGGTGTCCATACGTTTCTTCTCTACATCTGTGTCTCACTACCTGCCTTTCAAACCAGTTCATCTGTACCATTTTTCTAGGTTCCACATATATGCGTTAATATACGATATTTCTTTTTCTCTTTCTGACTTACTTCAGTCTGTATGACAGACTCTAGATCCATCCACATCTCTACAAATGACCCAATTTTGTTCCTATCCATGGCTAGTAATATTCCATTGTATATATGTACCACATCTTCTTTATCCATTCATCTGTAGATGGCCATTTAGGTTGCTTCCATGACCTGGCTATTTATTGTAAATAGTGCTGCAATAAACATTGGGGTGTATGTGTCTTTTTGAATTATGGTTTTCTCTGGGTATATGCTCAGTAGTGGGATTGCTGGATCATATGGTAATTCTAATTTTTAGTTTTTTAAGGAACCTCCATACTGTTCTCCATAGTGGCTGTATCAATTTACATTCCCACCAACAGTGCATGAGAGTTCCCTTTGCTCCACATCCTCTCCAGCATTTGCTGTTTGTAGATTTTCTGATGATGCCCATTCTAACTGGTGTGAGGTGATACCTCATTGTAGTTTTGATTTGCATTTCTCTAATAATTAATGATGTTGAGCAGGTTTTCATGTGCTTCCTGGCGATCTGTATGTCTTCTTTGGAGAAATATCTATTTAGGTCTTCTGCCCATTTTTGGACTGGGTTGTTTGTTTTTTTAATACTGAGCTGCATGAGCTGTTTATATATTTTGGAGATTAATCCTTTGATTAGTTTGAAAATATTTTCTCCCATTCTGAGGAATGTCTTTTCATCTTGATTGTACTTTGCAAAAGCTTTTAATTTCTATTAGGTCCATTTTTAATTTTTATTTCCTGTACTCTAGGAGGTGGATTAAAGAGGATCTTGCTGTGATTTATGTCAAAGGGTGTTCTTGCTATGTTTTCCTCAGAGAGTTTTATAGTGTCCAGTCTTACATTTAGGTTGCTAATCCATTTTGAGTTTATTTTTGTGTATGGTGTTAGGGAGTGTTCTAATTTCATTCTTTTACATGTAGCTGTCCAGTTTTCCCAGCACCACTTATTGAAGAGACTGTCTTTTCTCCATTGTATATCCTTGCCTCCTTTGTCATAGATTAGTTGACCATAGGTGCCTGGGTTTATCTCTGGGCTTTCTATCCTGTTCCATTGATCTATATTTCTGTTTTTGTGCCAGTACCATACTGTCTTGATTACTGTAGCTTTGTAGTATAGTCTGAAGTCATGGCGCCTGATTCCTTCAGCTCCGTTTTTCTTTCTCAATATTGCTTTGGCTATTCGGGGTCTTTTGTGTCTCCATACAAATTGTGCAACTTTTTTTCTAGTTCTGTGAAAAATGTCATTGGTAGTTTGATAGGGATTGCATTGAATCTGTAGATTGCTTTGGGTGATGTAGTCATTTTCACAATGTTGATTCTTCCAATCCAAGAACATGGTATATTTCTCCATCTGTTTGTGTCATCTTTAATTTCTTTGATCAGTGTCTTATAGTTTTCTGCATACAGGTCTTTTGTCTACATAGGTATGTTTATTCCTAGGTATTTTATTCTTTTTGTTGCAATGGTAAATGGGAGTGTTTCCTTAATTTCTCTTTCAAATTTTTCATCATTAGTGTACAGGAATGCCGGAGATTTCTGTGCATTAATTTTGTATCCTGCAACTTTACCAAATTCATTGATCAGCTCTTGTAGTTTTCTGGTGGCATCTTTAGGATTCTCTATGTATAATGTCATGTCATCTGCAAACAGTGACAGTTTTACTTCTTCTTCTCCAATTTGTATTCCTTTTATTTCTTTTCTTCTCTGATTGCCATAGCTAGGACTTCCAAAACTATATTGAATAATAGTGGTAAGAGTGGACAAACTTGTCTTGTCCCTGATTGTAGAGGAAATGCTTTCAGTTTTTCACCATTGAGAATGATATTTGCTATGAGTTTGTGTTATATGGCCTTTATTATGCTGAGGTAGGTTCCCTCTATGCCCACTTTCTGGAGAGTTTTTATCACAAATCGGTGTTGAATTTTGTCAGAAGGTTTTTCTGCATCTATTGATATGATCATATGGTTTTTATTCTTCAATTTGTTAATATAGTGTATCACGCTGATTGATTTGTGTATATTGAAGAATCCTTGCATCCCTGGGATAAATCCCACTTGATCATGGCGTATGATCCTATTAATGTGTTGTTGAATTCTGTTTGCTAGCATTTTGTTGAGGATTTTTGCATCCATATTCATCAGTGTTATTGGTCTGTAATTTTCTTTTTTTGTAGTATCATTGTCTGGTTTTGGTGTCAGGGTGATAGTGGCCTCATAGAATGACTTTGGGAGTGTTCCTTCCTCTGCAATTTTTTGGAAGCGTTTGAGAAGGATGGGTGTTAGCTCTTCTCTAAATGTTTGATAGAATTCACCTGTGAATTCACCTGTGAACAAAAGTCCTGGACGTTTGTTTGTTGGAAGATTTGTAATCACAGTTTCAACTTCATTACTTGTGATTTGCCTGTTAATATTTTCTATTTCTTCCTGGATCTGTCTTGGAAGGTTATACCTTTCTAAGTATTTGTCCATTTCTTCTAGATTGTCCATTTTATTGGCATAGAGTTACTTGTACTAGTCTGTTATGATGCTTTGTATTTCTGTGGTGTCCATTGTAACTTCTCCTTTTTCATTCTAATTTTATTCATTTGAGTCCTCTCCCTGTTTTCCTTGATGAGTCTGGCTAAAGATTTATCAATTTTGTTTATCTTCTCAAAGAACCAGCTTTTAGCTTTATTGATCTTTGCTATTGTTTTCTTTGTTTCTATTTCATTTATTTCTGCTCTGATCTTTAGGATTTCTCCCCTACTGCTAACTTTGGGTTTTGTTTGTTCTTCTTTCTGTAGTTCCTTTAGGTGTAAGTTTAGATTGTTTATTTGAGCTGTTTCTTGTTCCTTGAGGTAGGATTGTATAGCTATAAACATTCCTCTTAGAACGGCTTTTGCTGCATCCCATAGGTTTTGGATTGTCATGTTTTCATTGTCATTTGTCTCCAGATATTTTTTGATTTCCTCTTTGATTTCCTCAGTGATCTCTTTGTTATTTAATAACGTATTGTTTAGCCTCCATGTGTTTGTGTTTTTTACGTTTTTTTCCCTGTAATTCATTTCTAATCTCAGAGTGTTGTGGTCAGAAAAGACGCTTGATATGATTTCAGTTTTCTTAAATTTACTGAGTCTTGATTTGTGACCCAAGATGTGATCTATTCTGGAGAATGTTCCATGCACATTTGAGAAGAAAGTGTAATCTGCTGTTTTTGGATGGAATGTCCTATAAATATCAATTAAATCTATCTGTTCTATTGTGTCACTTAAAGCTTGTGTTTCCCTATTAATTTCCTGTTTGGACGATCTGTCCATTGGTGTAAGTGAGGTGTTAAAGTCCCCCACTATTATTGTGTTACTGTCAATTTCCTCTTTCATAGCTGTTAGCAGTTGCCTTATGTATTTTGGTGCTCCTCTGTTGGGTGCATATATATTTATAATTGTTATATCTTCTTCTTGGATGATCCCTTGATTGTTATGTAGTGTCCTTCCTTGTCTCTTGTAACATTCTTTATTTTAAAGTCTATTTTATTTGATATGAGTATTGCTACTCCAGCTTTCTTTTGATTTCCATTTGCATGGGATATCTTTTTCCATCCCCTCACTTTCAGTCTGCATGTGTCCCTAGGTCTGAAGTGGGTCTCTTTTACATAGCATATGTATGTGACTTGTTTTTTGTTTTTTTTTTTAACATCTTTATTGGAGTATAATTGCTTTACAATGGTATGTTAGTTTCAGCTTCACAACAAAATGAATCAGTTATATATATACATATATTCCCATATCTCTTCCGCTTGCGTCTCCCTCCTTCCCACCCTCCCTATCCCACCCCTCCAGGCGGTCACAAAGCACCGAGCTGATCTCCCTGTGCTATGCGGCTGCTTCCCACTAGCTATCTACCTTACGTTTGGTAGTGTATATATGTCCATGCCTCTTTATCGCTTTGTCACCGTTTACCCTTCCCCCTCCCCATAGCCTCAAGTCCATTCTCTAGTAAGTCTGTGTCTTTATTCCTGTTTCACCCCTAGGTTTTTCATGACATTTTTTTTTAAATTCCATATATATGTGTTAGCATACGGTATTTGTCTCTCTCTTTCTGACTTACTTCACTCTGTATGACAGACTCTAGGTCTATCCACCTCATTACAAATAGCTCAATTTCGTCTCTTTTTATGGCTGAGTAATATTCCATTGTATATATGTGCCACATCTTCTTTATCCATTCATCCGATGATGGACACTTAGGTTGTTTCCATCTCTGGGCTATTGTAAATAGAGCTGCAATGAACATTTTGGTACATGACACTTTTTGAATTATGGTTTTCTCAGGGTATATGCCCAGTAGTGGGATTGCTGGGTCATATGGTAGTTCTATTTGTAGCTTTTTAAGGAACCTCCATACTGTTCTCCACAGTGGCTGTATCAATTTACATTCCCACCAACAGTGTAAGAGGGTTCCCTTTTCTCCACACCCTCTCCAGCATTTATTGTTTCTAGATTTTTTGATGATGGCCATTCTGACTGGTGTGAGATGATATCTCATTGTAGTTTTGATTTGCATTTCTCTCATGATTAGTGATGTTGAGCATTCTTTCATGTGTTTGTTGGCACTCTGTATATCTTCTTTGGAGAAATGTCTATTTAGGTCTTCTGCCCATTTTTGGATTGGGTTGTTTGTTTTTTTGTTATTAAGCTGCATGAGCTGCTTATAAATTTTGGAGATCAATCCTTTGTCAGTTGCTTCATTTGCAAATATTTTCTCCCATTCTGAGGGTTGTCTTTTGGTCTTCTTTATGGTTTCCTTTGCTGCGCAAAAGCTTTTAAGTTTCATTAGGTCCCATTTGTTTACTCTTGTTTTTATTTCCATTTCTCTAGGAGGTGGGTCAAAAAGGACCTTGCTGTGATTTATGTCATAGAGTGTTCTGCCTATGTTTTCCTCTAAGAGTTTGATAGTTTCTGGCCTTACATTTAGGTCTTTAATCCATTTTGAGCTTATTTTTGTGTACGGTGTTAGGGAGTGATCTAATTTCATACTTTTACATGTAGCTGTCCAGTTTTCCCAGCACCACTTATTGAATAGGCTGTCCTTTCTCCACTGTACATTTCTGCCTCCTTTGTCAAAGATAAGGTGACCATATGTGCGTTGGTTTATCTCTGGGCTTTCTATCCTGTTCCATTGATCTATCTTTCTGTTTTTGTGCCAGTACCATACCGTCTTGATAACTGTAGCTTTGTAGTATAGTCTGAAGTCTGGGAGCCTGATTCCTCCAGTTCCTTCTTTCGTTCTCAAGATTGCTTTGGCTATTCGGGGTCTTTTGTGTTTCCATACAAATTGCAAAATTTTTTGTTCTAGTTCTGTGAAAAATGCCAGTGGTAGTTTGATAGGGATTGCATTGAATCTATAGATTGCTTTCGGTAGTAGAGTCATTTTCACAATGTTGATTCTTCCAATCCAAGAACATGGTATATCTCTCCATCTATTTGTATCATCTTTAATTTCTTTCATCAGTGTCTTATAATTTTCTGCATACAGATCTTTTGTCTCCTTAGGTAGGTTTATTCCTAGATATTTTATTCTTTTTGTTGCAATGGTAAATGGGAGTGTTTTCTTGATTTTGTGACTTGTTTTTGTATCCATTCATCAAGCCTGTGTCCTTTGGTTAGAGCATTTAATCCATTCACGTTTAAGGTAATTATCAATATGTATATTCCTATAACCATTTTCTTAATTGTTTTGGGTTTGTTTCTGTAGGTCATTTTCTTCTCTTGTGTTTCCCACTTAGAGAAGTTCCTTTAGCATTTGTTGTAGAGCTGGTTTGGTGGTGCTGAATTCTCTTAGCTTTTGCTTGTCTGTAAAGCTTTTGATTTCTCCATCGAATCTGAATGAGATCCTTGCCGGGTAGAGTAATCTTGGTTTTAAGATCTTCCCTTTCATCACTTTAAGTATATCATACCACTCCCTTCTGGCTTGTAGAGTTTCTGCTGAGAAATCAGCTGTTAACCTTATGGGAGTTCCCTTGTATGTTATTTGTCATTTTTCCCTTGCTGCTTTCAATAATTTTTCTTTGTCTTTAATTTTTCCCAGTTTGATTACTATATGTCTCGTCGTGTTCTCCTTTGGTTTATGCTGTATGAGACTCTCTGTGCTTTCTGGACTTGGGTGGCTATTTCTTTTCCCATGTTCCAGAAGTTTTTGACTATAATCTCTTCAAATATTTTCTTGAGTCCTTTCTCTCTCTCTTCTCCTTCTGGGACCCCTATAATGCGAATGTTGTTGTATTTAATGCTGTCCCAGAGGTCTCTTTTGCTGTCTTCATTTCTTTTCATTCTTTTTTCTTTATTCTGTTCTGCAGCAGTGAATTCCACCATTCTGTCTTCCAGGTCACTTATCCGTTCTTCTGCCTCAGTTATTCTGCTATTAATTCCTTCTAGTGTATTTTTCACTTCAGTTATTTTATTGTTCATCTCTGTTTGTTTCTTCCATAATTCTTCTAGGTCTTTGTTATACATTTCTTGCAACTTCTCGATCTTTGCCTCCATTCTTTTTCCAAGGTCCTGGATCATCTTCACTATCATCATTCTGAATTCTTTTTCTGGATGATTGCCTATCTCCACTTCATTTAGTTGTTTTTCTGGGGTTTTATCTTGTTCCTTCATCTGGTACAATGTCCTCTGCCTTTTCATTTTGTCTATTCTCCTGTGAATGTGGTTTTTGTTTCACAAGCTGCAGGATTGTAGTTTTCTTGCTTCTGCTCTGTGCCCTTTTGGTGGATGAGGCTATTATCTAAAAGGCTTGTGCAAGTTTCCTGATCGGAGGAACTGGTGATGGGTAGAGCTGGCTGTTGCTCTGGTGGGCAGAGCTCAGTAAAACTTTAATCCACTTGACTGCTGTTCCGTGGGGCTGGGTTCCCTCCCTGTTGATTGTTTGGCCTGAGGCGACCCAACACTGGGGCCTACCTGGGCTCTTTGGTGGGGCTAATGGAGGACGCTGGGAGGGCTCACACCAAGGAGTACTTCCCAGAACTTCTGCTGTCAGTGTCCCTGTCCTCACGGTGAGGCAGAGCCACCCCCCACCTCTGCGGGAGACCCTCCAACACTAGTAGGTAAGTCTGGTTCAGTCTCCTATGGGGTCACTGCTCCTTCCCCTGGGTCCCGATGCGCACATTACTTTGTGTGTGCCCTCCAAGAGTGGAGTCTCTGTTTCTCCCAGTCCTGTCGAAGTCCTGCAATCAAATCCTGCTTGCCTTCAAAGTCTGATTCTCTAGGAATTCCTCCTCCAATGGCCGGACCCCGAGGTTTGGAAGCCTGACGTGGGACTCAGAACCTTCACTCCAGTGGGTGGACTTCTGTGGTATGTGTTCTCCAGTTTGTGAGTCACCAACCCAGTAGTTATGGGATTTGATTTTTATTGTGATTGTGCCCCTCTTACCATCTCATTTTTGCTTCTCCTTTGTCTTTGGATGTGGGATATCTTTTTTGGTGAGTTCCAGTGTCTTCCTGTCGATGATTGTTCAGCAGTTAGTTGTGATTCCAGTGTTCTTGCAAGAGGGAGTGAGAGCACGTCCTTCTACTCTGCATCTTGAACAAATCTCCTCAACATTAAGTTTTTGAGGTTCATCAATTTTGAAGCATAAAATTAATTTTCACTGCTGTATAGTATTCCACATGTGACTATCACACAGTACATTTATTCATTGTACTGTTGATGATATTGAATTATTTTCAAGTTTTACAGTGCTACTGTAATATTCTAATACATATTTATTTGTTACATATGTAAGAGTTTCTGTAGAATTAGCAGAATTACCAGGTTTTAGACTATGTATATCTTCAACTTTACTCTTACCAATGCCACTTGTTCTTCAAAGTGGTTGTTACAATTTATATCTCCACTAGAACTACATAAGAGTTCCTGTTCCTCCACATCCTAACCAGTACTTGATATTGTCAGACACTTTAATTTTTACTAATTTATGCATATCTTATGGTTTTAACTTGAACTTCAGGTTTATTCTTCTGTTAGTTTTTAGACATCTCAAATTATATAGTTAGCTCAATTATCAGCATGATCACTAAGAAGACCAAGCTTTTTCATATATTTATTGGCCAGTCATATTTTCTCTATTACAGAATGTCTTTTCATATATTTTGCCCATTTTTCTACTAGGTTGACTGTCTTTCTCTAGTTGAATCATAAGAGTTCTCGATATTCATGGACAGGAATTTGCATTCCTGGAGTGAAATTCAAGTTATTGCATATCATTTTGTGCATTTCTAGATTTGGGTTACTAATAATTTTCTTTAGGATTTTGCATCTGAATACATAGAGATTGGCTTGCAATTTTTCTAATTTTATTCATTTGAATAAAATTACTACTGCCCATCTGTAGTTTTGGTGTCAAGAATAACCTAGCTTTAGGTTTCCCTAATGGCGCAGTGGTTGAGAGTCCACCTGCCAATGCAGGGGACACGGGTTCGTACCCCAGTCCAGGAAGATCCCACATGCCGCAGAGTGGCTAGGCCCGTGAGCCATGGCCACTGAGCCTGCGCATCCGGAGCCTATTCTCTGCAACAGGAGAGACCACAACAGTGAGAGGCCTGCATACCACAAAAAAAAAAAAAGAATAACCTAGTTTTACAAAATGTATTGACATATGAGGACTTCTTTTAATACAGTGTAAGAATTTTTATCATCTAGAAAAATCTATACCTGGAACACTAGTAAAACATGCTAATTCTACCCCACACATCTCTTCTGAAGCAATGACCTCTGACTCCATCTATTTTGCCCCCACTCTCTGCTGAAAGGAAAATCTAACTTAACTGATTATGGTTAAAAGTGAGTCATACACACACATTCACACAGCTAAAGGTTAACCTTTCAGGTCATTTTCTTTTCTGGGTCTATCTATTATGAATGCTTTTACTTTTTTAGCTACTCTTCCCTTCGTCTCTTTCCCTGTATCCAGAGCTCTGATTTCATACACATAACAGTGAAATAACAATGACAAAATTTACACAACACTTTCACAGCTACATCCTATTTGACTCTTCACTCCTGTGATGTAGGTAAAGTGGAAACTATTGTCATTTTATAAATGAGGAAACTGAGGTTCAGAGTAGTAAAACTCATTTATGTAAGGTCACTCCTCAAAGCTGAATTTGGACCTAAAGCACTGAGTTGGATGATTTGAAATCCAAATCCCAATGCAAATTCAAGCAAAAGCTGTGTGTCCTCATACAACTTGTTCAGAGTCATCTCTGAACCTAAATTTCTTAGTTTTACAAAAGAGATGAACTAGATAAGCACCTCTAAATCTTTGTGTGCACATAAAATGTGCCTGAAGTGATCATAATAAATGCAGATTTTCAAGCTTCACCTCTCAAAGAGTCTGGAGTGGAACCTAGGAATTTGCATTTTAATGATTACCCAAAGTATTGCTGATGCATGTTGACCTAAAACAAATAGCAAGCCAGTTATTTCTCCAGCAAAAATTCGTTTATTCAGGATCAGCAAAGAATTGCAGTTTGGAGTCTGCACACCACATGCATGTCCCCACACAGCAAGAAGAGGAGAATGCTTTTATAGAGGGGAAAATGAAGTTAGGAGGGCTATAGCAAAAATGAATCCATTGGAGGAATTGAGAGTTCAAAGTATAGTGGCTTTTCATTGGCTGATCTATGACAGTCTCTCATTGGCTGAGTTCTTCCCAGGCAAGAAGAGGAAGTCTTTCTTTTTCCAGTTGGGCTCTGCTGTTGTTGTAGAGCATAGGAGCTCCCCCTTCTGGTCTCATAACTTTATTTTAACTGAAGTTTCTCTTTATTAATTCTCACATGCAGATGGTCCAAAGTGCGTTCTTTGAAAAACACTGAGTTAGATTTTATCTGAGTGTCTCCAGCTCTGACAGTGACTTGTTCTAAGATTTGACCATCACAGAGCAGGGATGTTGGTTGATCTAGTGTTTTGTGTTCTTTGTGGCCAGGTGGTGAGACACAGCAAAAATCATTTTGGATGTGGTGTGAGAGAATTGCACTTAGTCTCCCTAAGGCTCCTTTTTCAATCACAAAATGCAGATAATCACTCTTATGTACAGGAAAATGTGAAATTGAAATGAAATAATGTAGGTACAAGTGCCCAGCCCATTGTTGGTGCTCATAAAATATTAATTTATCAAGAGAATTTAAAGGTGTGTTTTGACTTCCATTGTGAACTATCCTTTTTTTTAATCCCAACTCTTCAGCTTCTCATGGAAGGCCATCCACATCTTCTACCTGCTTGCCCCATCTCCCATTATTCCCTCTCACACCCTTTTCTCTGATCATATCAAATGCTGCCCATTCCATGAAACTTGATGTTTTCTTTGATGATTTCCTATGGGCCCTTCTCATCCTTCACCTAGTTACTTCCTTTTCTCCTAGGATGACTTTCTCAATCTCCCAACCTCTCATCTGTGTTATCTTAGAGCCCCATATACCTCCATGGTAGCACTTACCAGGTTGCATTGTTTGACCACTGATATGTTTGTTTTATTCACCTGCCACATATTAATATTGGGTTATCACTTAGAATAACCCTGACTGACAGGACAGAGGAGAGTCTACACTGACCCGCATCAGACTTGCCATGAGTGACAAGTCAATCTTTGTTGTATTAGGACACTGCAATTTGGAGGGCTGTGATAGCTAGCAAAGCCTATCTTGACTAATTCAATTTACAACAAACAGCATAGAGGAAAATGTCCAAACACGTATGGGGGAAAAGTTAAAATTCATACAAAGAACAGAGGAGAGTTAATATCTGACACCAGTTCTGATGTGTGAGTTTTCCAACATCACCAAGCAATTCTCTGACACCAGCTGGGTGTCCTAACGATTCAACTCAACTCTGACACTATCTACCTGGAAATAGTGTCAGATTCCACAGGTTAAGTGTTCAGTGCTATAAGACTGCCCCACCACCACCACTTCAGATGCCAATCACAAGTCCAGGTTGTCACCTGTGCTGTAGATTGGAGGTTCCAACGACTTCCTGTTGGATTGAATTAATTTCCTAGAGTGGCTCACAGAAATCAGAGGAACATTTTACTTGCTAGATTACAGGTTTCTTATAAAAAGATGTAACTCAGAATAGCCAGATGGAAGAGATGCACAGGGCAAGGTATGAGGAAAGGGTGCAGAGCTCCCATGCTCTCTACAGTGTGCCACTCTCCCGAATCCCCACATGTTCACCAACCCAGAAGCTCCCCAAACCCAGTCCTTTTAGGGTTTTTTCTTTGTTTTTATTGGAATATAGTTGATTTACAATGTTGTGTTAGTTTCAGGTGTACAGCAAAATGATTCAGTTATACATATACATATATTCATTCTTTTTCAGATTCTTTACCCATGTAGGTTATTACAAAATATTGAGTACAGTACCCTGTGCTATACAATAGGTCCTTGTAGGTTATCTAGTTTATATATAGTAGTGTGCATATGTTAATCCCAAACTTCTCATTGATCCCTCCCACACTTTCCCCTTTGATAACCATAAATTTGTTTTTGAAATCTGTGAGTCTTGTTTCTGTTTTGTAAATAAGTTCATTTGTATAATTTTTAATTAGATTCCATGTATGAGTGATATCATATGATATCTGTTTGACTTACTTCACTTAGTATGATAATCCCTAGGTTCATCCATGTTGCTACAAATGGCATTATTCATTCTTTTTTATGGCTGAGTAATATTCCATGTGTATACGTACCACATCTTCTTTATCCATTCCTCTGTCAATGGACATTCAGGTTACTTCCATGTCTTGGCTATTATAAACAGTGCTGCAATGAACACTGGGGTGCATGTATCTTTTCAAATTATGACTTTCTCCAGATATATACCCAGGAATGGGATTGCTGGATCATATGGTAGTTCGATTTTTAGAACTATCGTATGTGTAATGGAGGCTTCGTTACACAGGCTTGATTGATTGAACATTGACCATTGGTGATTGATGAACTCAATTTCCAGCCCCTCTCCCCTCCCTAGAGATGGGGGTGGTACTGAAAGTTTTAACCCTCTAATCACATGGTTGGCTCCACTGGCAACCAACCCCCATCCTTAGGTAATTTCCCCTCATTAACATAACAAAAAAACATTTTTATAGCTCTCATCACAGGAAATTCCAAGGGTTTTAGGATCTCTGTGTAAGGATCGGAGATGAACAAATATGTATTTCTTATAAATCACAGTGTTACAGGATATAACTTTATACTAATGGGCATCTGAACAGCTATGGACTTAATTGAGTCCCGCTCCTCAAATTCATATGTTGAAGCCCTAACTCCCAAAGTAATGGTATTTGGAGATGGGGCCTTTGGGAGATAATTTGGTTTAGATGAGGTCATGAGGATGGAGCCTTCATGATGGGATTAGTGCCCTTATAAGAGGAGACGTGCTCTCTCTCCCTACCAAGTGAGGACACAGCACAAAGGCAGCTGTCTGAAAACCAGGAAGAGAGCTATCCCCAGAACCTGACCATGGTGGTACCCTGATCTCAAACTTCAAGCCTCCAAAACTGTGAGAAAATAAACATCTGTTGGCTAAGCCACCCAGTCGATGGTATTTTGTTATGGCAGCCCAAAGTGACTAAGACATGGACTTTGTGACTACTTAGTAGATAACTAGCATATAGTTGATAAATGAATAAATAAAAGCCTTCCCTAAATTCTGCAGCTATACCCAGGAGAAGCAACACCAGAGAGTTCCCTTCAAAGCTGTTCCCTCTGCTCCTGAAGAAAGCATTTGGAGGTAGTGAGTTCCTTGTCACTGGGAATTTCAAATGTGGCCAGTTATTTGGTGGACTGGGCAGGTAAATAGGAGATAGAATTAAGTATGTGGAAATATATTTGTTTATTTATTTATTTATTTATTTATTTATAAAATTGTCAGATCTACCAAAAAGCCAGTGTGATGTGCCAGAAAGAGCTCAAGATGTGCAGTAAAATAACTGGATTTGGGGACCAAGGGTTTGAAAGGCTGTGTGACCTTGGAGAGACCACTCAAACTATCTGAGCCTCTGTAAAATGGGGGCAATAAAGTCCACCTCACATGGCCACTGTGGAGCTTACAGCTCTAAATCTCTGTCTAGATGGAAGGATATCGTGGTGGCTGCCTTATGATCTCAGCCAACCTAAGAGTTCCTGACAACGTTCCAGTGTTCCTGCATGCCACACAAGAACACAGGCAGACTCGCCGGCCCCCTGCTGGTGAACAGCTGGCACTGCACATTATCTCCGTCATTTGGAGCCTCTCCAACCCCAAGGTTTGAGGGTTCCTTTCCACTCTAGCAAGCGTTTGCCTCATTCAGTCTCGGGGCTGTACAGGTAGCCTCGTGGGTTATTAGCATTCTCTGACAAAGGCTCACTGGGTGTCATAGTTGCCACAGAAAAAAAGGGGTAGAGTGTCCCTAAGACTAGAGGACGTTAAGCTAGAGGAAAGCGCACTGGCTTTGAAGTCAGACATGCTTGAGTTTGCAGACCCTACCCTGTGCCCTTTCTAGCTGAGACACCTTTCTAGCTGAGACACCTCCTCGTTGGCACTTACTGAGAGCCACTTGGTTGTCCCCTTTCTTTTTTTTTTCTTTTTTTTTTTTTTTTTTTTTTTGCAGTACGCAGGCCTCTCACTGTTGTGGCCTCTCCCGTTGCGGAGCACAGGCTCCGGACGCGCAGGCTCAGCGTCCATGGCTCACGGGCCTAGCCGCTCCGCGGCATGTGGGATCTTCCCGGACCGGGGCACGAACCCGTGTCCCCTGCATTGGCAGGTGGACTCTCAACCACTGCACCACCAGGGAAGCCCTCGGTTGTCCCCTTTCTGAGGCCACTTGATCTTTTAAGAAAACACCAAAATATTAAGAGAAATAAAAATGTGTTAGCTGAGACCAGCAATTTCCTTTTACTAAAAAGGTTGTCACTCCATCACTGTAGAAAACAGAACAAATTTCCCACAGCAACCATCTTACAGGTACAGATGAAGAAACTGAGGCTTAGAGAGATTAGTTAATCTATCCAAAAGCACTAGGTTTATTTTTATTTCTATTGTTTTGTTGTTTATTTTAACTGTGGTCATCATCTTAAACTCAAGGAAAAACCCATTACGTAGAGGAGGAATGTGTAGGTGCAGGAATAGGGAATGGAGGGAGAAACCAGGAAGTCATTTCCCATGGAGGAAGGCAATTCTATTCCAGGGAACCCCCAAGAGAAACTCCCAGGTCCCTTGCTGGGGGCTAACTCAGCCTGAGCCCCCACCCTCTAAGTATCAGCTGAGCAATTTTAATCTGAGGGCATCCCCGTGCCCTTATCCATGAGGACATTCAGCTCTCACTTTCCCGTTCACTCACACAAGCTATTTAGCAGCTATGACATTCAGGAACCCAGCTAGGTGCTAAAGACACAAAAATGAACGGCATACAGGTCTTAGCCCTTTCGGAGTTCAAGTTCCAGTGGGGAGACAACCATGTAGACCAACAATATTAGTTCATTAATCATGCCACAAACGTTTATTGATCCCTTAGGAGTTGAGGGTACATCACAAAATATGACACTGTATTCTGTCCTCAAAAGCTCACAACCTCACAGGTGATATAGAGAAATAAGCCAAAATCCAACACAACATGAAAATCAAGAGGCCCCAGGGTCTCAAATCTTGGATGAAGGACAGGGAATCTCTGTCTTGGATGACTGAGGAGGGATGAACAGAAGATGTGATGTTTGTGCTGCGTTTTTAAGAGCCATTATTTTAAGAGGAGCGAGGGGATGAACCCCCAAGGAGACAGAACAGCACATTCACATTCTCACTGACCTGGGAGTGGGTCTGGTAAGTTCAGGGAACAGGTGTGTTGGCTGAGTCAGGAGAGAACCAAGGAAACAAAGAAGGGAGTGGATGCAGACTAGGAGAGCTGAATGTGCAGAGTGAAGGGTCTGGTGTGCCAAAACATGTTTCGATTTTATCCTACGGATAAAAGGAACCAGCAAGGCCTAACAGGTCAGACATGTTTTTTGTTCGTTTGCTTTCCTTTTGTTTTTAAGAAAGATTACACCATCAGCAGTATGAGAAATGAATAGCCAATAATGTGACTCATGAAGTGCTTGGGGGAGAAATGAGGACATTAACTCAGGCCTTGGCATGGGAAAGGAAGGAAGAGATTAGAGTCAGGAGACATTTCTGAGCTCAAAACCGTAAGACTTGCAGCTAACTGCTTGTAAATAATAGTTCATAGTTATTGAGGACTATTATGCTCTTGGATGATATTAGGCACTTCATCTGCATTATCTCATTCAGTCCTCACAAGAGCCTCAGAAGTTATGCGTTTGTGTATTCTATTTTTCAGATCTGTAAACAGAGGCTTAGATTTGGCCCCAGCTCTGTCCCAAGTATAAGCATTGAGCCAGTAACAATACTGCCTCCCACACTTGGTGTGGATGAAGCAGAGGGGGAAAGAGTGACATGGAGTTTTCCAGCTTGGGAAATACTTTTGGGGAAAGAACTTACATTTGCTGCTGGACATGGGAGCCCTGGGATGGCCATCACACAGCCATTACACGTGTGCATCTGGAGCTCAGAAAAGGATCTTGGCTGGACCCACAGAATTAAGCATTCTCAATAGATAAGAGGTTAAAACTATGACAGTGGATGAGATAATCTGTGGAGTAGCAGAGGGAAAAGACAAGAGGGACAGGGACGGAGCTTTGGGGAATGTCAATATTCCAAGGAGCTGGAGGAAAGGAACCTGTGGAGGAGGGTGATAAGAGGTAGCCAACGGCAAGAGGAAACCCAGGACAAGCATGTTCCCTCAGTGTGGCTCCTATCTATTTGGGTTTTCTCTGCCAAGGAAAGCTTGGTATAATCAAGCGAACAAAAAACACATGTGGCCTGTCAGCCCTTTGATGTTCCCTGTCAGCCCTTTGATGTTCTCTGTCACCCCCAAGATAAAATTTCAGTGAAAACATTGAAATTACACCATTCTAGAGTTGATCTCTCAGAAATGCCACCTTTTATACTTCCCCTTGCATAAGAGCTTTGATTTCCGTACTCAGGACAGACCCCTGCAAATGACAAAAAAAAAAAATTCTCCCCTGGTGCCACATTGAGCAGCTGGTGTAGAATGCTGTCAACATGTGTTTCAAAGTCCACAGAAATAAAATGGTCTATGTTCTCAAATGGCAGGATTGTCTATGTAGAAAATCCCAAAGAATTGACAAAAACAAAACAAAAAACAAACAAAAAACCCTCCTGGAACTAGAAGTGTAGAAAAGTCACAGGATACAAGGTTATAAGGTTAATATACAAAAGGATACAAGGTTAATATACAAAAGGATACAAGGTTAATATACAAAAGTCAATTGCTTTCCTCTACACCAGAAATGAACAGTTGGAATTTGAAATACACAATTTACAATAGCAGCAAAACCAATAAAATATTTAGGTATAAATCTAACTACATAGATATAGGATGAATATGCAGAAAACTACCCAACTCTGATGAAATAAATTAAAAAAATGATCTTAATAAATGGAAAGATATTCTGTGTTCATAGATTAGAAGACTCAGTATTGTTAAGATAGCCATTCTTTCCAATTTGATCTATAGATTTAATGCAATCCCAAACAAATTTCAGCAAGATATTTTGGATATATTGCCAAACTGGTTCTAAAGTTTATACAGAAAGGAAACACACCCAGAATAGCCAACACAATAGTGAAGGAGATGACTGAAGCTGGAAGACTTACACTACCTAATTTCAAGACTTGTTATAAAACTACAGCAATCAAGACTGTGTGGTATTGGCAAAAGAATAGATACATAGATCAATAGAACAAAATAGAGAGCCCAGAAATAGACCCACACAGATATAGTCAACTTATCTTTATTATTATTATTATTATTTTTTTTTTTTTTTTTTTTGCGTTACGCGGGCCTCTCACCGCTGTGGCCTCTCCCGTTGCGGAGCACAGGCTCCGGGCGCGCAGGCTCAGCGGCCATGGCTCACGGGCCCAGTTGTTCCGCAGCATGTGGGATCTTCCCGGACCGGGGCACGAACCCGCTTCCCCTGCCTCGGCAGGCGGACTCCCAACCACTGCACCACCAGGGAAGCCCCAACTTATCTTTAACAAAGGAATAAAGACAATTCAATGAACAAGAGATAGTCTTTTTAAGAAATTGTGCTGGCCAAATGCTGAAGCAAGGTTGAGTAAGATTTATCCAGGTTTTGATAATTAGGAGAGCATGGTTGATTTATAAAACAGTGAGGTCAGAGAATAAGTGATTAAGAGGTGACAATATAATGACCAACTCCTGTTTAACCTGCTTAACATCTTATTATTTCATAACCTCCTAAGCCTAACAATGGTGATGATTCTTAACACTAATTCAAATCCAAGATCTGAGACTTTTTTAAAAATTGATAATGCTGAATCTTAATAATGATTTATACATACTGACATCAGTTTCCAAGTGTTGCTCATAGAGCTTTATGCATATTAACTTCTTCATTCCTCCCAACAGAGTTATTACTAACACTACCAGATAAGTGAACTGAGGAACAGAGGCATTATGTAACTTACCTAATATCAGAAAGATAGTAAGCAGACAAGCCAGGAAAGTCAAACCTTCTGATTCCAGAACCTTGTGAATTTAAGCACTAAACTGTTGGGTTTTTTTATTTGCTTTTCCTGATTTTATTGTTGACTAGTTCACAAAATTATTTCCAACAAAATAAATGATGAAAAATTGAGTGCAAAAAAAGAAAAAGAAAGAAAGAAATTGTGCTGGAACCATTAGATAGTCTATATGCAAGAAAAGAAAAAAACAGAACCTAGACACAGACTTCACACCTTTCACAAAAATAACTCTAAATGAATCCTAGACCTAAATGGAAAATGGAAAACTGTAAACCTTCTAGAAGAAAATATAGGAGAAAAATCTATGTGACCTTGAGTTTGGCAATTTATTTAGACACAACATCAAAAGTACAATTCATGAAAGAAAAATTGATAAATTAGACTTCATTAAAATTAAAAATTTCTACTCTGTGAAAGACAATGATAAGAGAATGAAAAGACAAGCCACAGACTGGGAGAAAACATTTGCAAAACATATATCTAATAAAGGACTTGTATCCAAAATATGTAAAGAACTCTTAAAACTCAACAAGAAAACAAACAATCCAATTTTAAAATGGACAAAATACCTAAAAAGACTTTGCACAAAAAAAGAGATACAGATGACAAATAAGCATATGAAAAGATGCTATCATTTGTCATTAGGGAATGGCAAGCTAAAATTAGAGCGAGATACCACTACACACCTATTGGAATGTCTAGAATCCAAAAAACTAAGCTAGTGAGGATGTGGAGCAACAGGAATTTTCACTCATTGCTGAACGCATTGGGAACACAAAATGATATAGTTCTTTTGGAAGATAGTTTGGCAGTTTCTTACAGAGTTAAACATAGTCTTACCATTTTATCTAGCAATCATGCATCTAGGGATCTATCCAAATTGACTTGAAAACATATTCACACAAAAATTTGCATGGAAGTATTTACAGCAGCTTTGTTCATAATCAGCAAAAACTGGAAGCAACCAAGATGTCCTTCAATAGGTAAACAGTTAAACAATCTGTGGTATGTCTGTACAATGGAATATTATTCAGCAATTAAAAAGAAACAAGCTATCAAGCCAGGAGAAGACATGGCTGACTTTAAATGTATATTAATAAGGGAAAGAAGACAGTCTGAAAGGGCTATATACTGTATGCTTCCAATTATATGACATTCTGAAAAAGACAAAACTATACAGACAGTAAAAAGATCAATGGTTGCCAGGGGTTCAGGGCTTCTTTGGCGGGGGGGGGGGGGGGGGCGGTGTTGAGTAGGTGAACCACAAAGGATTTTTAGGGAAGTGAAACTACTCTGCATGACATTGCAATTATGAAACTTGACTGTGCACTTGGCAAAACCCATTGAACCATACAGCACAAAGAATGATCCTAAATGCATGCAAACATTTTTTAAATCATTTAGGAGGTAGGCACAGTTCCAAGACAGAACACAGGATGTATTTTCTTTCATCTAACTGTATTACAAATGTATGAAACAAGCTCACTGGAGGTAGAGTGTGCTGGAGGTGCAGGGGGAGGCTAGCGAGGCTGGAGCACAGCGAGAGAGGGGAGAAATAGTAGGAGATACGGTCAGAGGCAAAACGAGGAGCAAGATTGAGTAGGACCTTTCAGGCCAGAGTAAGGACTTTGGCTCTTACTCTGAGTGACATGGGAGAGAAACCATCAGAGGGTTCTGAGTAGAAGAAAGACATGATCTGACTTGGTTGGATCTTAACAGTTTCTCTCTAGCTCCTGTGTTGAGAATAGGAGCCTGTCCTCCTCCAGGCCTGGGGGACGGCAGAATCAGGGAGTCCAATTAGGAGGCCATCGTAGCATTTCAAGTGATAGATGATGATGCATGGAACCAGCATGGTAGCCAGGGAGGTGCTGAGAAGCAGCTGAATTCTGAATATATTTTGAAGGGAGAGCCAGCCGGGTGAGGGGAATGAGAGAAAAAAAGGAGTCAGTAATGGCCCCAGGGATTTTGGGCCTGGGCAACTAGAAGCATGGCATCCACTTGCTGAGCTGGGGAAGACAGCAGTGTGAGCAGTTTCAGAGGACCGACCAGGAGCTCAGATTTACACATCAAAGTTGTCAATGCTACTAGATAGCCAAGTGGAGATACGACCAGAGTTAGAATTTTAACCTAGTGTTAAGGAAAGGTGTTTTGGCCATAAATATTAATTTGAAAGGTAAAGGTGATGAGTTAAAAGAAAGATCCCAAAAGACCATGAACAGAAGGAAATTAAAGGAAGAAGCAAAGAGCTGGACCTTAACAGAAGAGGGGACTCATCACCTTCTGAGGCTGATGTGAAGAAAGAAAAAATATGAAGAACTGCATGTGGGAATATGGTTGCAGGAACATTTGCAAGGTCACAGGATGTTGAGAGAGGTCTTGATGGATGGGCCCCAATTTTCTCTGCTGAGAGTAAGAGGGTTGGGATGGAAGCTTGAGGAAGGAAGTGAAATGTGAGAATATTTGTGAGAACAGTGGGAGCAGGAGCTGACCAAGAGCAAATAGGAGACTTGTCTCAAGGCAGCACTGGAAACCCCTCTGGGAGGCGGGGCGGGCCTCCTCTCGGATCTCCAAGTCTCAGGAGAGGCTGCCTTGCCACTCTACATGCTGATGTGCCAAGAGTGGTTTTATTGCCAGAAGTACCAGGACTCCAACACCCAACACACCCCTGCAGCCAGTGCCCCAACATGTTTGCATCTCCAGGCATTCTCCCTTCCTTCCTGTACCTGCACCAGCTAGGCACCCCGCCTCCTCACCCAGCAGGTCCAGGTATTCAGCTCTGGCAAAGGTGCTCCAACCCCACACCCACCTGTGACTCCCCAGCCCCCAGTCCCAGCCAGGGAGCCAGCTCACCTGCACCACCTACTGGCCCAACCAGGGTGGGACTCCAGCTCCCTTCTGCTGCTGTTCCTTCACCCACCCTCCACCCCAAGAGCCACAGGACTCAGAGCCCTTACTGGGACCCTCAGACCCCAAGGCATCTCAGATGTGGAAAACGCCCAGGTCACCTGATTCAACCCCACAGTTGCAGAAAAGATACTGAGGACATTCATTCATTCCACAAATATTTATTGGGCTACTATTATGTGCTAGTGTACCAACATCATCCCAGGAGCTGGGGGTACACTGGGGAGGTCTAGTGAGGAAGACAGGTATAAAATAACAGCAGAATTAAAGATACAGTTCCAAATCGTGAAGTGCTGGAAAGGGGCAAGTTTATGAATGAGTGTATAGCTGTGGGGGAGGAGGGGTGGGGGTGGGTTCATCTCTGAACACATAACATTTAGACTGGGAACTGAAGGATGAATAGAACTTGACAAGGCAAAGAAATGGAGGTGGCGGAGGAGGACATTTCAGACAGAGTTAAGCCCTGAGGTCCACAGCCCATGACCACCTCATGTCAGTTCCCTGGTGACTCTCCCTCATCTCATTCCCACCCATCTACAGATGAAGACCTCCCTAAGGAGGGGCAATATTAGTTGCCTTTAGCTTACTCAGCATGAAAATATGTGGGTATTTTATATTTCAATTTATGTGTAACATTGTAAGTTCTCCCTCTCTTTTTCCTTTAAATACCAATACAGAAAATTTCATTATTACCTAAACTTGACAGAATAGAAAACCAAAAGGGTTAAACAAGCATCCCTGGCTTCATAGGAACTAGAATCTAAACTAAGATTCCGTGTGGTTTTAAGCAGCAACACACCTTTAACATCCTCAAACACCAGAAGTGTATGGATCGTGAAGCTCCATCCACCCTCCACAAGCCGTGCATCCATCAGAAAAGTCCTTATACAAGTTCTATTTGGCTTACTATATAAATACAATGCTATCTCCACGTGCCAGCTTCAGTAACAGGCCAGCATACCAAAGCTAACTTGAAGGGCTAAGGGGCCATGGTACCAGAAGATGCACACTCACAGTGTGGACCACATCATGTGCACATAAAAGCATTAAGAGAGGGAAGATAATTAAGAACAGAGTTAAGATCCACCAGGGGGCAGACAGCAGAAGCAAGAAGAGCTACAATCCTGCAGCCCATAGAAGGAAAACCACATTCACAGAAAGATAGACAAAATGAAAAGGCAGAGGACATTGTACCAGATGAAGGAACAAGATAAAACCCCAGAAAAACAACTAAATGAAGTGGAGATAGGAAATCTTCCAGAAAAAGAATTCAGAATAATGATAGTGAAGATGATCCAGGACCTCAGAAAAAGAATGGAGGCAAAGATTGAGAAGATGTAAGAAATGTTTAACAAACACCTAGAAGAAATAAAGAACAAACAGAGATGAACAATACAATAACTGAAATGAAAAATACACTAGAAGGAATCAATAGCAGAATAACTGAGGCAGAAGAATGGATAAGTGACCTGGAAGACAGAATGGTGGAATTCACTGCCATGGAACAGAATGAAGAAAAAAGAATGAAAAGAAATAAAGACAGCCTAAGAGACCTCTGGGACAACATTAAATGCAACAACATTAGCATTATAGGGGCCCCAGAAGGAGAAGAGAGAGAGAAAGGACCCAAGAAAATATTTGAAGAGATTATAGTCAAAAACTTCCCTAACATGGGAAAGAAAATGGCCACCCAAGTCCAGGCGGTGCAGAGAATCCCAGACAGGATAAACCCAAGGAGAAACTTGCTGAGATACATGGTAATCAAACTGACAAAAATTAAAGACAAAGAAAAATTATTGAAAGCAACAAGGAAAAAACAACAAATACCATACAAGGGAACTCCAATAATGTTAACAATTGATTTCTCAGCAGAAAATCTACAAGCCAGAAGGGAATGGCATGACATATTTAAAGTGATGAAAGGGAAGAATCTACAACTAAGATTACTCTACCTGGCAAGGATCTCATTCAGATTCGATGGAGAAATCAAAAGCTTTATAGACAAGCAAAAGCTAAGAGAATTCAGCACCACCAAACCAGCTCTAAAACAAATGCTAAAGGAACTTCTCTAAGTGGGAAACACAAGAGGAGAAAAGGACGTACAAAAACAAACCCATAACAATTAAGAAAATGGTAATAGGAACATACATATTGATAATTACCTTAAACATGAATGGATTAAATGCTCCAACTAAAAGACATGGGCTTGTTGAATGGATACAAAAAAAACCCTATATATATGTTGCCTACAATAGACCCACTTCAGACCTAAGGACACATACAGACTGAAAGTGAGGGGATGGAAAAAGATATCCCATGCAAACGGAAATCAAAAGAAAGCTGGAGTAGCAATACTCATATCAGATAAAATAGACTTTAAAATAAAGAATGTTACAAGAGACAAGGAAAGACACTACATAATGATCAAGGGATCAATCCAAGAAGAAGATATAACAATTATACATATATATGCACCCAACATAGGAGCACCTCAGTATATAAGGCAACTGCTAACAGCCATAAAAGAGGAAATTGTCAGTAACACAATAATAGTGGGAGACTTCAACACCTCACTTACACCAATGGACAGATCATCCAAACAGAAAATTAATAAGGAAATGCAAGCTTTAAATGACACAATAGACCAGATAGATTTAATCGATATTTATAGGTCATTCCATCCAAAAACAGCAGATTACACTTTCTCCTCAAGTGCACACAGAACATTCTCCAGGATAGATCACATCTTGGGTCACAAATCAAGCCTCAGTAAATTTAAGAAAATTGAAATCACATCAAGCATCTTTTCTGACCACAATGCTATGAGATTAGAAATCAATTACAGCAGAATAAAACGTAAAACACACAAACACCTGCAGGCTAAACAACACATTACTAAATAACCAAGAGATCACTGAAGAAATCAAAGAGGAAATCAGAAAATACCTAGAGACAAATGACAACGAAACATGACAATCCAAAACCTATGGGATGCAGCAAAAGCAGTTCTAAGAGGGAAGTTTATAGCAAACAAGCCTACCTCAAAAAACAAGAAAATCTCAAATAAACAATCTAACCTCACTCCTAAAAGAACTAGAGAAAGAAGAACAAACAAAACCCAAAGTAAGCAGAAGGAAAGAAATCATAAAGATCATTGCAGAAATAAATGAAATAGAAACAAAGAAAACAATAGCAAAGATCAATAAAACCAAAAGCTGCTTCTTTGAGAAGATAAACAAAATTGATAAACCATTAGCCAGACTCATCAAAAAAAGAGGGAGAGGACTCAAATCAATAAAATGAGAAATGAAAAAGGAGAAGTCACAACGGACACTGCAGAAATACAAAGCATCCTAAGAGACTACAAGCAACTCTATGCCAATAAAATGGACAACCTGGAAGAAATGGACAAGTTCTCAGAAAGGTATAACCTTCCAAGACTGAACAAGGAAGAAATAGAAAATATGAACAGACCAATCACAAGTAATGAAATTGAAACTGTGATTAAAAATCTTCCAACAAACAAAAGCCCAGGACCAGATGGCTTCACAGGCCAACATTATCAAACATTTAGAGAAGAGCTAACATCCATCCTTCTCAAACTCTTCCAAAACTTTGCAGAGGTAGGAACACTCCCAAACTCATTCTATGAGGCCACCATAACCCTGATACCAAAACCAGACAAAGATGTCACAAAGAAATAAAACTACAGCTCAATATCACTGATGAATATTGATGCAAAAATTCTCAACAAAATACTAGCAAACAGAATCCAACAGCACATTAAAAGAATCATACACCATGATTAAGTGGGGTTTATCCTGGGAATACAAGGATTCTTCAATATACACAAATCAATCAATGTGATACACCATATTAACAAACTGAAGAATAAAAACCATATGATCATCTCAATAGATGCAGAAAAAGCTTTCGACAAAATTCAACACCCATTTATGATAAAAACCCTGCAGAAAGTAGGCATAGAGGGAACTTACCTCAACATAATAAAGGCCATATATGACAAACCCATAGCCAACATCGTCCTCAATGGTGAAAAACTGAAACCGTTTCCACTAAGATCAGGAACAAGACAAGGTTGCCCACTCTCACCACTATTATTCAACATTGTTTTGGAAGTTTTAGCTACAGCAATCAGAGAAGAAATAGAAATAAAAGGAATCCAAATCAGAAAAGAAGTAAAGCTGTCACTGTTTGCAGATGACATGATACTATACATAGAGAATCCCAAAGATGCTACCAGAAAACTACTAGAGCTAATCAATGAATTTGGTAAAGTTTCAGGATACAAAATTAATGCCCAGAAAGCTCTTGCATTCCTATACACTAATGATGCAAAATCTGAAAGTGAAATTAAGGAAACACTCCCATTTACCATTGCAACAAAAAGAATAAAATACCTAGGAATAAACCTACCTAAGGAGACAAAAGACCTGTATGCAGAAAACTATACGACACTGATGAAAGAAATTAAAGATGATACAAACAGATGGAGAGATATACCATGTTCTTGGATTGGAAGAATCAATATTGTGAAAATGACTATACTACCCAAAGCGATCTACAGATTCAGTGCAATCCCTATCAAATTACAAATGGCATTTTTTACAGAACCAGAACAAAAACTCTTAAAATTTGTATGGAGACAAAATAGACTCCGAATAGCCAAAGTAGTCTTGAGGGGAAAAAATTGAGCTGGAGGAATCAGACTCCCTGACTTCAGACTATACTACAAAGCTACAGTAATTGAAACAGTATGGTACTGGCACAAAAAACAGAAATATAGATCAATGGAACAGGATAGAAAGCCCAGACATAAATCCATGCACCTACGGTCAACTAATCTATGAAAAACGAGGCAAGGATATACAATGGAGAAAAGACATTCTCTTCAATAAGTGGTCCTGAGAAAACTGGACAGCTACATGTCAAAGAATGAAATTAGAACACTCCCTAACACCATACACAAAAATAAACTCAAAATGGGTTGGAGACCTAAATGTAAGACCGGACACTATAAAACTCTTAGAGGAAAACCTATGAAGAATACTCTTTGACATAAATCACAGCAAGATCTTCTTTGATCCATCTCCTAAAGAAATGGAAATAAAAACAAAAATAAACAAATGGGACCTAATGAAACTTAAAAGCTTTTGCAAGCAAAGGAAACTACAAACAAGACAAAAAGACAACCCTCAGAATGGGAGAAAATATTTGCAAACGAATCAATGGACAAAGGATTAATCTCCAAAATATATAACCAGCTCATGTAGCTCAATATTAAGAAAACAAACCCAATCCAAAAATGGGCAACAGACCTAAATAGACATTTCTCCAAAGAAGACATACAGATGGCCAAGAAGCACATGAAAACCTGCTCAACATCACTAATTATTAGAGAAATGCAAATCAAAACTACAATGAGGTATCACCTCACACCAGTTAGAATGGGCATGATCAGAAAATCTACAAACAACAAATGCTGGAGAGGGTGTGGAGAAAAGGGAACCCTCTTGCACTGTTGGTGGGAATGCAAATTGATACAGCCACTATGGAGAACAGTATGGAGGCTCCTTAAAAAACTAAAAATAGAATTATCATATGACCCAGCAATCCCAGTACTGGGCATATACCCTGAGAAAACCATAAATCAAAAAGACACATCCAACCCAATGTTCATTGCAGTACTATTTACAATAGCCAGGTCATGGAAGCAACCTAAGTGCTCATCAACAGATGAATGGATAAATAAGTTGTGGTACATACATACAGTGGAATATTACTCAGCCATGAAAAGGAACAAAATTGGGTCATTTGCAGAGAAGTGGATGGATCTAGAGTCTGCCATACAGAGTGAAGTAAGTCAGAAAGAGAAAAACAAATATCGTATATTAATGCATATATGTGGAACCTAGAAAAATGGTACAGATGAACCGGTTTGAAAGGCAGGTAGTGAGACACAGATGTAGAGAACAAACGTATGGACACCAAGTGGGGAAAGTGGTGGGGGGTGGTGATGGTGGTGTGATGAATTGGGAGATTGGGATTGATATATATACACTAATATGTATAAAATGGATAACTAATAAGAACCTGCTGTATAAAAAATAAATTAAATTAAATTTTTAAAAAAAGGAACCAAAAGAGAACATGTTTTTTATTTCACTCTATATATTTAAATAGATAAAGTATTGTTGTCCCT
This sequence comes from Leucopleurus acutus, assembly GCF_964270905.1. Classification (NCBI taxonomy): domain Eukaryota; kingdom Metazoa; phylum Chordata; class Mammalia; order Artiodactyla; family Delphinidae; genus Leucopleurus; species Leucopleurus acutus. The sequence goes on along the minus strand of NC_139143.1, from coordinate 82,359,267 downwards.
ACTGTAGAGAGGAGGCAAAAGAGGTCCAGAAAGTAAAGATTCCTGTGTCTATAAATGGAGTTAACAATACCAGAGGTATTGCAGGATTTTAACATCAGAGACAGCAAGTTTGGGGTTGGGCCAGATGGGGGTAGTGGTAAACAGGGTCTGTGTCTCTGGCTGGTTGGAAGGGATTGCATTAAAAAGGCACAGTCCTTCAATGGCCTCCCATAATGGTCTCACACTCTTGCTTTATCACTGTTGTTTTAAGTCTTCTTTTCAGAGTCTTCCCAACCACTCGTGGAGAACACACCCACGGGAGGTAACCAACCCTGCTATGCTCTGAAGGATGCTCAGTCCAGGGATTTCCCTGGCAGTCCAGTGGTTATGATTCCACGTTTCCACTACAGGAGATGTGGGTTCAATCCCTGGTCAGGGAACTAAGATCCCACATGCCATGTGGTGTGGCCAAAAATAAAAAAATTAAAAATGAAGGATGCTCAGTCCAGAAACTTGCACAAATAAAAATATGATGTCTTATGTAAAGCACCTGGCACAAAGGAAGAGCTCAGTAAATATTGGCTCCCTCCCCGAGCCTTCCTTCCTACAGCCCTGAAGAAAAGGAGGGTCAAGTTTCCACCAATCCCACTTACTGATATCCAATGTCACAGAAGTTCTGTGTGTCCATATGATAGGACTGTATATCTCAGACACAGATCCGGCAGTCCATGGATATGTTGCAGGTCGCCCCAACGGTGTGGATGATGATGACATATTTGGCCGGAAGGTTCATTGTAGGGCAGTGTGTCTTCCTGACTTTCCAAGCTGACCTTGTGATGATATTGGGGCAAGCTGTGGTGAGGGGAAAAACCAAGGCAATGGGAATTCACCTGGGCCCACATGTGGACAATCTCACAACTGCAGGCTGGTTACTCCTCAATTTCCCTAACCTCTGACACCCACTGGCACATCCTAACATGTGGGATTCTGTGAGATTCTGGGAAGGTCCTGATAGCAATTGTCTGGGCCAGGTGGCTGGAGCAAGGGGCAGAGGCAAATTCGGCAGGTTCTGATAACAACTATGGAAACCAGCATGTGAACAGAAGAGAAAGGACTGTTGATCATACAGAGGCATTGCCATTTTATTCAAAAAATAAAGTATACCTACATGCTCAAATATGCATTGCAACTAAATGCAGGTGTGTGTACCATATGCAGAAATCAGCTGACTCTCTGAACTTATCACACACATATGGAAATAATTTGAAATATCTAAAGAACTCTACAAATGTCAGAGTTATCATTATTGAAGATAGCACCTGTCTGAAAGCAAGAAAAACTTCATTTAGAGATTTACAACTAAGAAAGCTTAACAAAAAGTATCCTTGAGGGCTTCCCTGGTGGCACAGTGGTTGAGAGTCCGCCTGCCGATGCTAGGGGATATGGGTTCGTGCCCCGGTCCGGGAGGATCCCACATGCTGCGGAGCAGCTGGGCCCGTGAGCCATGGCCGCTGAGCCTGCGCGTCCGGAGCCTGTGCTCCGCAACGGGAGAGGCCACAACAGTGAGAGGCCCGTGTACCGCAAAAAAAAAAAAAAGTATCCTGAGTCCAAGAAAAGGTCCACTCTAGCAGAGAGTGTTAAACTTCTGAAAGTGCTTATAATTGTACTGGTTTTAGGTTGCTGCTTGTTCATTCCAAAATAGTGCATAATTTTCATTACCCCACTTCTTGGAATATTCATACTCATGTCAGTGTAATCTGTGAATTCAAGTTTTTCTCAGTGCTGTGGTCATATTGAAATTTGGCTTGTTTTTGCATTTAGAAATGTGTCTGTGTATGTGTGTACATGTGTGTATGACAGAGATTGTGTATGTCTATGTGTATTCATGTAATATACACAAATATGTATATATGTTTACCCCACCCCATTTTCATGCTCTATTCTTCTCCATAGTCCTCATGCCATTTGACATCATACATATTTGACTTTTTGACGTCTTCATTTTCTATCTTTCTCCACTGAAATGTGCAGTTTTCTCTGTTTTGTTCACTGCTGCATCCTCAGTACCTGGAAGAGTGGCTGGTATTCCATAAATATTTGCTAATTGAGTGAAAATGTGTGTACATATATATTTATGTCAAGTATGGTTCCATGGCCATATGGTTCTAGTGGAAAGGAGAGGAGGCCAGCAAGGGGCCCTCTCAGAATTTTCCGGCTCTCAGCATGAGATGTTCTTGGTCCAAGAAACCAATGAACACCAGTAAGAAAAAGCATTCCCTGCTGTAGTTGGGTGGTAACTGGGAGGAGGGTGAGGCAGGACTGAGGAGCTTTACCTTTCCTGGGCATCAGTGGCTGTTGAGGGACCAAGCAGCTGTCTTCTTTCAAGAGAAGTGGCTGAATATACCTGAGTGATATGTGACCCTTCTTTATGGCATAGAAGATCAGATCCTCTGCGGCTGATAAGGCAGCAGGGCTGGGCCTGCTGCCTGAAAGAGGATGACATGGAGCACAGAACTGTCAGCAAGAAGCTCCAACATGGTCTAGACCTGGAGGGAAGACAAGATGACCACCTGAGCCTGAATAATTCATGGGTGGGAAGAGCAGAAACTGGCCCAGTAGCCAGCACAGAGGAGCTGAAAGGCAAGGAAGTACTTGCACACAGCTCTTAGAAACTAAGTTGGTGACCTCTTGCAAGTGCCAAACTAAACTTTATCCTCTCCATCTCTAGGTGGAATCACTGGGAGACAGTGAAAGCTACTTGCAGAGGGAGGCCCACTTGACCAAGTCAGGAATGCCCCAGCATGGTGAAAAGGGTGACAGTATTTACCTAGTAGCCTCTACAATCAGACACGTGGCCAAGTGCTCTTTACATCCATTAACTCATGTAATCCTCACAGAAAACCTCTGAGATAAATGCTATTACTAGCCCCAGTTGGCAGATAAGGGTCCTGGCAAGTGCCGGTTATTTATCTATTGGCTCTTAATTCCATTCCTGCTCTGTGCTCTCCTTTGTTCTGCAGGGGGCTGGAAACCTGCAAACTACATTTCCCAGACTTGCTTGCTGGCCACTGCTTGGGTTCTACCAATGGGAGATGCTGGAGGAAGAGAGAAGCCATGTTTTCCTGCCTCTGAAGCCCCAGCCTCAGGGTCAACTTCAGACTCCAGAAGTGATGGCAATAACTGTGAACTCAAGCAGTGTCAGTGGTGGCTTCAGCAGTCTCACAGGGGTGCAGACCAGAGAGGAGAACGAGAACCAAAAAATGCATGTCATAGAATCCAAAGGAGAAAAGAACTTCAAGAGAGGGGCCATCATCAAAGAGGACAATATGATGGAGGCTGAAAAGACAAGAGTGTTGAAACAACGGAGCAGAGGAAGAGAGTGTAGACAACTCCCTGGCAGAGGGACAGAGAGGATGACCATCACCTAGCTTATTGCCAAAGAAAGCGAGGCCCAAGGAGACGCTGTTGTAGCCCTGGGCGTGCAGGCCTTGGCTGTTCCAGCCGACACCTTTGTACACCCTGCCATTGTCCCCAACCAGGAAGCTGCCAGGCAAGGAAACATGATTTAATGGCAAATTCCTGTAACAGGAAACTTCACACCCATCCTCAGAAGGGAAAAGTGTTCTAGAGGCTCAAAAATACTATGCTTCAATGACATGACGGTGGGAGGGAGGGTGATAACGCATTTCAGACTTCCAAGAGATGTGAGAATATATTTTAAATTTTGTTTTGACTTAGTTTACATGTGTTTCCCAGAACCTCATTTTAAAATACTCATTTGGTTCAAAGTGGAATTCACATGTGTGACTCTCAAGAACCTGAGAACATTTGTTCGACATTTTTCAAGGGCATGAGAATTCATTCGTCATGTTTTTAAATTATAGGACCAAGCACCTGAACATTGAAAACAATCAACCTGAATTCAGGGATTCCTTTATGTTAACTTTTTCTTCAGTTTCTCCTTAGGAATTCCTAAGCTCTTCTTTATCACAGAAATTTGTTTAGGATGTTCCTTTTCTCAGTTTATATTTTGAAGCCAATATATCTATTTTTGTTTGTTTGTTTTACCTCCTCCTTTCTTTCTTCCTCGTTATAAATTTCTCATCATCCACTTTCCAGTTACAGTCTTCAAAACTGATGTTTTCACAACTCTTGCCATATTCAGCTCTTAATAGGTCATGAATTTCCACAGCAAGCTGAGCACAGAAAGAACACTTCCCTGAAGTCACCAGAGACCCAGAATGGAGTAGGGCTGACCTCCCACCCTGTGCTGACATTGGTCTGAGGACCAGGTTGGGGCCTCAGGGTGTCCGCCATGTCCCTGGCTTTGCTGGAGTACTTTCAACAGGCTGCTCTGTTCCTGCAGCCTTTGGTCAGTTCAATGTGAAAATAGCCCCTATGGCTACAGCAGCTGCAAGGTACAAACTGGAGACTCTTACACTGTCACTGCAAAAACCTGACTTCGAGATGCAGTGGCTGAAGTAGACAACACAGCAGTGACAATGGGGGGGCGGTGGGGGCACTAGCGGTAGGGACAGCAGCTGAGCGGTAGGGACAGCAGCATCCATAGAGGGTGGACGGGAAGACCCCCCACCCTGGCCCTCAGGGGCTCTGGTGGCTAAAACAGGGGCCTCAAGCTGCTTTTACTTATTTGCAGCTAAAAATAAATCAAGAAGAAAATGTGGGTTATCCTTTCCAAAGTGGATAATTCAGAAAGCATTTATGTTTGTCTTTAGAATTCAGCGGGGAGAGCACCATTCCCTCTCTCTCTCTGTCTTCTTCTACAAATACATATATATTCTGATTCTTGAGGGGAAGAGAGGAGGTTGTGGGCCTCCACTCCACAGATAATCCTCAGACGGGGTACTCAATACACAACGGAAGCATCTCCTTGCCTCACACATTTGCTTTTAACACGGGGCCCTCCTCCTTGCATCCCCAGTGGGATATCTCCTATGGGATCCCAGTCGCACTATGAGGTGGCCCTTCAGGGTACCTGGTACCTCTCGGGGTAAAAGCCCTGTCTGTGTGCAGAAGTGGAACAAGGCAGGACTAGGAGGCAGTCTGGGAATAGTTCTGGGTCCATGCTCCCTCGCTGAGTGACTTTGAGCAAATTCTCTAACTTCTCCAGACCACAGCATCCTCGCCTGTGACACAGGGGTGGTAATATTTCTCCTGCCCATTCCTCAGAGTGACTGGGAGAGCCTACTTGAGTAATACTTGCAAAGACCTTTGTAAACTGACATATTCTTCTAGCTCCAAGGGGGCGAGTGTACTTATTACAAGACCTCTCTTGCTTCTTTCCGGGAGCTCCCAGAGGCTAAGACCACAACGACATACATGGCTCAGAGCTGTCTTCCTCATGACCCCTGGGGGATTTTCGATTTTGTTTGTTTAGCATTTTTTAATTCATTAGAAAAGCAACATGAATGGGAAATTAAGAAAAACAGAGAAGGGGGAGCAGGAGGCCCCCCCCAAAGGGATAACTCGAATGTGGGCTCCGGGGACCCCACCAGCCTCTTACATGTAGGCCACATCACACCAGCCTGTGTTGTAGACTGAACGGGACTGCAGGCCCCGCAGCTTCCAGCTGCACATATTCTGCTCCTGGCATTCTACCTCCGTAAGCTGGTCCATGATGACACAGGCCACAGGCCGGGTCAGCTGGGCCCTGCGGGTCAGGAATCTCAACCCCGACTCCTTGCGGGAGACAACGGTGGATGCACCTGGTGGGGGGTTCGGGGGGGAACCACAGGCTGGCATGCTAAGGTCCTGCCCGTGTCCGCCGCAGGCTGTCCAGGCCACCCTGGGTCCTCTGTGATGGGAGAGGCCCCAGGAGGAGGCCTGCATCACCACAGCCACCCCTTCCCATCTCCATATCCTGTTTAGGGTAAAACGAATCCCCATGCAGACTCCACACTCAGGCTGGGAAGTCAAGTGGCCTTGTTCTCCAAACACTTCCTCCTTATACTTCCCTGGAGGACTTTGCCCATCCTCACCTCTTCTCTGCCTGCAGAAAGCAGTCCCAGCAGCACCCCCCGCCCAACCCCGGGGTTCTGAGCCTACTTCTCATGAAGCACGTCAGCATGGATGCCTCGGGATGCGTGGTGCCCACTGGCATTTGCCCCGGTGTCTGACTTGCCTTTCATCGGCTGTCCCCTCAGAACATGACTCTCTGAGGAAAGCTCCGCCACTCTCCTCAAACCACTCTCCTCACTCTCCCCGGCAAAGCCCACAGGAAGCCCCATGAACACTGAGTACGGGTCTCCCTCCTTCAGATGAAAATACACTGTGGGCAGGGCCGTGAGAGCCCCACAGAGGACCCAGGACCTCCCCAGCTCTCCCTCACTATCCTTACTTGGGGGCTCCCAGGAGCTGTCTGAGGGATGCAGTGTTTCCACCCTGAGAGCTGGGGACTGGGACCCTTGTCTTTTCTCCCTGGGTTTTGTCTCTTTCCTAGAACCCAGCTTTGCCTAAGGACTCAGGACAATCCAGGGGAATAGTTGGGGTTCCACCCCACCCAGCCCAGCCATAGTGACGTCCTGAGAAATACTTCTGGCCCCCTAAGAAGCCCAAGGCCACCCCCAAACGGCCTCACCACTGCGACCCTTGAGAATGAGCTGTGAGATGCCAACAAACAGGTCCAGAAGCTTCTCTGACAGCCCTCTGGCTTGGGTTTCATTCCAAGACAACTGTGGGGAATCCCCTGGGAAGGAACACTGCACTTGGTGCTGATCCTCGGAGAACACCTGGACCAGCTCTTAGGCAGAGGCTCCACATCCCCCCGTCCCCCCCAGCCAACAGCCTCTGGGCCTCCCCAAGTCACCTGACTTCCTCTAGGAAACAAAGAAGAGGAAAACCACGGATGCATCTGGCCTCACTCCACCTCTGCCTCTCGCATCTGCCCCAATGAGACCTTTACTCTCCCCATCCTCCCCAAGCCTCCCTCCATTTCAGACTCAGTGCAGTCTCTCCTGCCTCCTCATCTGAGCAGCTCTGCCTTTCCTAGTTCACTGGTATACAAATTAATAGATCAGAGTGTCATGTACCAAGATGGCCATCATCACGTTAACACGTATTCATATATTAAGCACGTAGTGATCCAGACAAGGTTCTTGAAATACAGAAATTTACAGATCGTTGTGACTGCCCTCACAAACTAGATTTTTTTAGATAGGATTAATGGAGGATTAATCATCACGAACATGCCGCATCCCCCTCTGCCTATTCGGTACCAGAGGTCATGGAGGCAATAGCCACTAGAACCAGCAATGTCACCCACATCACCTCTCACAGGCTGGCTCTGTAATGTACAAAGCATTTTCAAGGGCACTATCAGCTTTGTGGCTTAAAACAACTTTGTGAGATAAGCAAAGCAAATCAACTACTTCCTCTATACAGATGAGAAACTGAGATTCAGAGAGGTTATTTGTCTAAGACGATATGGGTCTTAAGCTGTGGACTTGCATTCCAACCCAGGCTGTCTGACCCCAGAGCTGTGTTGATAGCCACTAGACTCTGCAGCCACCCCAAAATTGTCGGATGACCTTGGGCAAGCCACTGCCACAATGTGGCTTGTTTCTCTGTCTTTAGGATGAGGTTGCTAAGGGTCTCCACCATGGGTCTGAGATTCTGTCCTGTGAAATCATCAGGAGCAAATACTTGACGATGACACTGAAGCCAAGGTGCGCTGGGCAGGCTGGAGAGGCTGCTAAGGATGGAAGCCCATCTCAGCAGGGCGTGGGGGCACCTGAGCCAGGCTCTGAAGGGGAACATAGCTAGTGGGGAGGAGTGAGGACCCTGGAGAGGATGATTTCCAAATGAAACCAGGCTGGGGCTGATGCCAAAAGCACTTGTGACCCAGTGAAAGAAACTCACCCCAGGCCCCGAGATCCAGAGCAGAGATGAGAAGAAGCCACAGTAGCATCCTCCTGTGGAAGTAGGTCACCAACAGGGAGAGTATAGACCACAGCCCTGGGAGAGACACCGACAGTTAGTCCGACCGTCCTCACCCTTCAAAGAGGGCTCCCACCCCATTACATGGCCCCCGTCTGCCTCCCCGCCAAACCTGTGCACCTCCTGGGGCCAGCACCTGGCGAGGCTTCTCAGGGTCCCCAGCACAGGGTTGACCCTCGGCAGGTGCTCAGTAAAGGTGAGGGTGCTAACACCTCTGTCCAGCCACCACCCTCACCAGCCTCCTATTACCCTGAGAGCTCTTGGTCCCTCCTAGGAGCCCGGTGCCTCATCTAAGGCCTTCCAGCATAGATAATAACAATTTCTGAAATCCCTGAGTAGCTATTATGAATAAACTATGTGTAGATGTTTTCACATCTAGTGCTGCAATTTTATATTTAATCCTTATAAAATTCCCATAAGATATTTGTAACCCCATTTTTATAGGTGAGAACACTGAGGCTCAGAGGAGCAAACTACAATAGGGGGAGGGGTGGGCTTCATCCCCAGCGCTATCTGAGTCAGACGTGTGTTAAGTCATCCAGTTCGGTCCTCCATCCTGCAAAGATCCCTGACAGATGCTCAGCTAACTTCTTCTTGAGTGAGAATAGTAATAAATAATAGCAGCTACCATTTACTGTCACATCCTATTTTCCAAGTATTTGCTGAGGACTTCATAGTTATTCCATTAAGTATCTTCACAATGATCTATGAGACCTGAACTTATCATCAGGAAACTGGACTTCAGAGAGTTTAAGTCACTTGCCCAAAGTTACCCAATTAGAAGGGGCAGATCTGTCTGACTCCAGAGACTCTGCCTGGAACTTCTCCACAATCAGCTTGAGTTTCTGATGGTGGAGATTCTCAACAAGGATCCAAGAGGTTAAACTCTGGGATTATTGTGGTCCTTTCCAGCTGCAGGAATATTTTCTGCTGTGTCAGGCAGAAATGAGTAGTTTACTTGGGCTCAATCCAAATGAATTATCAATTCTGTGAGATGTCAACCAAAACATCAACTTTTCTCCCAATTATCCTACTGAGAAACTATAGAGAGAGATTTGAGATAAAATGGGGCAGATCACTGACCTCCAGAGATTTTATATTATAATCAATAGTTCCCAGATGGAAAATGTGTAGAACCCCAGTTTAAGATGAGCATATAGGAGCTTCCTGGATCAGGACAAGAAATCTCTTGGCCGTTAGCACCCAGGAATCCAGTCATTCGAGAAAACTGTGTCCTGATGACAAACCAGCCAGCCACAGAGGAGGGCAGGCACCTGATGAACATGTGGGAAAGTGTTGAGCCTCTCTCATTGGCCAAATGAGAGGCAAGGATTAACTTGCCCAAGTTGGAAGCCCTGTCGGCTGGCCTCCCAGGAAAGAAGCTGGCCTCTTGCAAAGCTACCTAGAAACCAGCAATCAGTTCTGGTCAATAGGAGGTTTATACCCTGGTCGCTTGGCCATGGTGCTTCCCCAACCATGAATGATAACGAGGCGAGTGCAGTCCCAAGCTTGTCACATCATAAGCTGAAATTGCAAGGCTTGAGCCCAACCCCTCATTTTACTAGGGCAGGGACTGGTGGGGTCTCCCACCCCCACCTCCAACTGCATACACCGAGCTGGCAGGACAGGCTGCAGCCACAGTTCGGCCACCGTGGCTCACATTGCTATGCATCCTCTGTACTTAAAATGAAGATGAAATATTAGGACAGGAGACAAGTGAGACATAATACATAGGGATTCCAGGTTAGACAGAAAGGGAAGAAATTGGGTAGAGGTAACCCCAGGACCCAGAGCCTTGGCAAGAAACATCCAGGTGTGGTAGAACCAAACCCATTTAGAACAATTTAGGATAGAGAAAGTTTTCTTACTTGGAGGAAGAATTCAAGAGTGGAGATCAGGGAAACTTTCTCCACTATGTGAACTTTTTAACCTGATAGAGTCCAGTCCCTCCAATAAGTGAGGGCTTCTCAAGAAGACACACACACACACACACACACACACACACACTCAGAAATACCTGTGGGTCCCTCGCTGTCCCAGCCCCACAGGTCAGGCTGCAGCTGGCTCACCCCTCATTGGCGGGCAGTGCCTTCCTTTCAGGCTTGGCCTCTGGCCCTGCCCTCCTTCTCCAGCTGCTGCCTCCTCGGCCTTCTCTCTCTCTAGCACTAGAGGGCACTCCCTCCCTGGGAATGGAGACTGGGCCCTGGCTTTCCAGAGAGAAGAGGAAGGCCTGGATCCCTAACCAAATGGGGAGAAGAGGAGGAGGGCAGAGCTCTGAGGCTCTGAGGAGCTCTGTCCACCAACCACAGAATCGAGAGGGACTCGGTGAGACCAGACAGGTGCTGACAGCAGGGGACCCGCCCTGTGAAGAAGCCCCGGTACTTCCTCCCTGGGAAAGGGCATAGCTGCCCAAGGCTCCCTGAGCTCCTTCCTCATCCCCAGTCCCCAGGAAACCCGGCAAAGCCAGGGGTTTTGCCTGTGGGACCTGAGGATCACCTCTGGGAACGTCCTGCCCGTGGGGACAGATGTGCTCCAGGAGTTTGGAGGCTGTGGATGGAGGTCGTTCACCAACAGCCCCCCACCCCACTCCTTTCCACTGGCCTCACCAGCAGGGGCAGGATCGGAGCAGAGAAGTAGAAAAGTAAATCCCAGGAGGCCACACACACTGTGTCCTCATCACTAGAACTTACTCCCACCCTGTGGCCAGGGGGCCCATTCACTCACTGCCCCTACCTCAGCAGCAAACTGTCACCCACCCAGGAAGCCCCCCACAAACCGAGACTCTCCAGTCCCTCACCCACTCTCCACTCATCCCCTGACATGCTCCACAGTCTGCAGCTCTGATCTCCAGAGCCCTTGAATCTTCACAGAGGAAACTCCACATGACCCTTTGCACAAGTACAATAGGACATTGTGTCTCCACAGGGACCTGCAGGGGCTCCCACCTCCCAGTGGGTGGGGTAGCCTCCTGAGACCCTAAACGGACCCTTCTGAGGGAACACCCCCAAATCTGCACGGGTTGCCCTTAGTGGAGCTGCAGAGTCACCCTGAGGCCGGGGGTCCACAGAAAACCTCCCTCAAAGGGCTGCACTGGTTTCACCTGCTGTTCTCACCTGTTGACCCACCCAGGCCCAGGGCTGAGTCTCCCCCAAGGAGAGGACTCCACTTCCCACCACCCCTCCTTCCAACCTCTGGCCTTGGTTGGCAGTGAGGGGGGCTGGGTGGGGTCTGAGCACCTATGGATCAAGCCAGGAATAGCCTGCCAGGGTCGGGACCTCCACGGTTCAGCCCTGGTCTCAACCCAGGCCTGGGTTAGCCTGGGACCTTGGGGCCTGCCATGACCTTCTGACATGAGGGAACCCACTGCCAACACAGGATCCCCAAGTGTGGACTCCCTTCTATTTCAAAGCCCAGTCCAGCTGCTCACTCCTGCCAACCACTCACCCTATTCTCCCCCCACCCATTCACTTTCATCCTAATCAGCACTATATGGTCACAGTCAACATCTCCACAGAAAGTCACAGGACAACAAACAGATCGGTGGGTATTTCACGCTCACTCGTTTCTTCATTTATTCGTGCACTCCTGCATTTATTAGTTCAACATATTGCTCCATCCTGGGACCACAGAGGTGAGTCAGGCCACATCCCTGGCTCGGGGATCCTCAGCAGAGTGCAGGACAAAGACCTGAAAGTCAAGAACTTCGGGCAGAGCAGAGGTCATGGCCTTCAGCACACGCCATGCTTCATTGTTAATGTTCTCATTTTCCTTTAAAATTAGTTCACGAGGGAGATTGTGAAAGATGGCGGAAGAGTAAGACGCGGAGATCACCTTCCTCCCCACAGATACATCAGAAATACATCTACACGTGGAACAACTCCTACAGAACACCCACTGAACACTGGCAGAAGACCTCAGACCTCCCAAAAGGCAAGAAACTCCCCACGTACCTGAGTAGGGCAAAAGAAAAAACAGAGACAAAAGAATAGGGACGGCACCTGCACCAGTGGGAGGGGGCTGTGAAGGAGGAAAGGTTTCCACACACTAGAAGCCCCTTTGCGGGCAGAGACTGCGGGTGGCGGAGGGGGGAAGCTTCAGAGCCGCGGAGGAGAGCGGAGCCACTGGGGTGCGGAGGGCAAAGCGGAGAGATTCCGGCACAGAGGATTGGTGCTGACCAGCACTCACCAGCCCGAGAGGCTTGTCTGCTCACCTGCCGGGGCGGACGGGGGCTGGGAGCTGAGGCTCGGGCTTCGGAGGTCTGATCTCAGGGAGAGGACTGGGATTGGCGGCGTGAACACAGCCTGGAGGGGTTAGTGCACCACGGCTAGCCGGGAGGGAGTCCGGGGAAAAGTCTGGACCTGCCGAAGAGGCAAGAGACTTTTCTTCCCTCTTTGTTTCCTGGTGCACGAGGAGAGGGGATTAAGAGCGCTGCTTAAAGGAGCTCCAGAGACGGGCGCGAGCCGCGGCTAAAACACGGACACCAGAGACGGGCATGAGACGCTAAGGCTGCTGCTGCGCCACCAAGAAGCCTGTGTGCGAGCACAGGTCACTATCCACACCTCCTTTCTGGGGAGCCTGTGCAGCCCGCCACTGCCAGGGTCCCGGGATCCAGGGACAACTGCCCCAGGAGAACGCACGGCGCCTCAGGCTGGTGCAATATCACAATGGCCTCTGACGCCGCAGGCTTCACCGCATCAGTACCCGTCCCTCCCCCCGGCCTGAGTGAGCCAGAGCCCCAAAATCACCTGCTCCTTTAACCCCGTCCTGTCTGAGCGAAGAACAGACGCCCTCCGGCGACCAACATGCAGAGGCGGGGACAAATCCAAAGCTGAGCCCCGGAAGCTGTGCAAACGAAGAAGAGAAAGAGAAATTTCTCCCAGCATCCTCAGGAGCAGCGGATTAAATCTCCACAATCAACTTGATGTACCCTGCATCTGTGGAATACCTGAATAGACAATGAATCATCCCAAATTGAGGAGGTGGACTTTGAGAGCAAGATTTATGATTTTTTGCCCTTTTCCTTTTTGTGAGTGTGTATGTGTTTGCTTCTGTGAGAGATTTTGTCTATATAGCTTTGCTTTCACCATTTCTCCTACGGTTCTGTCCGTCCGTTTTGTTTGCTTGTTTGTTTTACATTAAAAAAAATTTTTTTCTTAATAATTATTTTTTAATAACTTTATTTTATTTTATTTTATTTTATCCTCTTTCTTTCTTTCTTTCTACTTTTTCTCCCTTTTATTCTGAGCTGTGTGGATGAAAGGCTCTTGGTGTTGCAGCTAAGAGTCAGTGCTATGCCTCTGAGGTGGGAGAGCCAACTTCAGGACACGGGTCCACAAGAGACCTCCCAGCTTCGAAAATATCAAATGGCGAAAATCTCCCAGAGATCTCCATCTCAACACCAACACCCAACTTCACTCAATGACCAGCAAGCTACAGTGCTGGACACCTTATGCCAAACAACTAGCAAGACAAAAACACAACCCCACCCATTAGCAGAGAGGCTGCCTAAAATCATAATGAGGCCACAGACAACCCAAAAAACACCACCAGACATGGTCCTGCCCACCAGAAAGACAAGATTCAGCCTCATACAGCAGAACACAGGCACTAGTCCCCTCCACCAGGATGCCTACACAACCCACCGAACCAAATTTAGCCACTGGGGACAGACACCAAAAACAACGGGAACTACGAACCTGCAGCCTGCAAAAAGGAGACCCCAAACACAGTAAGATAAGCAAAATGAGAAGACAGAAAAACACACAGCAGATGAAGGAGCAAGATAAAAACCCACCAGACCCAACAAATGAAGAGGAAATAGGCAGTCTACCTGAAAAAGAATTCAGAATAATGATAGTAAAGATGATCCAAAATATTGGAAATAGAATGGACAAAATGCAAGAAACATTTAACAAGGACCAAGAAGAACTAAAGATGAAACAAGCAACGATGAACAACACAATAAATGAAATTAAAAATACTCTAGAAGGGATCAATAGCAGAATAACTGAGGCAGAAGAACGGATAAGTGACCTGGAAGATAAAATAATGGAAATAACTACTGCAGAGAAGAATAAAGAAAAAGGAATGAAAAGAACTGAGGACAGTCTCAGAGACCTCTGGAACAACATTAAACGTACCAACATTCGAATTATAGGGGTCCCAGAAGAAGAACAGAAAAGGAAACGGACTGAGAAAATATTTGAAGAGATTATAGTTGAAAACTTCCCTAAAAGGGGAAAGGAAATAGTTAAGCAAGTCCAGGAAGCACAGAGAGTCCCGTAAGGATAATCCAAGGAAAAACACACCAAGACACATACTAATCAAACTGTCAGAAATTAAATACAAAGAAAACATATTAAAAGCAGCAAGGAAAAATCAACAAATAACACACAAGGGAATCCCCATAAGGTTAACAGCTGATTTTTCAGCAGAAACTCTGCAAGTCAGAAGGGAGTGGCAGGACATATTTAAAGTGATGAAGGAGAATACCTACAATCAATATTACTCTACCCAGCAAGGATCTCATTCAGATTTGATGGAGAAATGAAAACCTTTACAGACAAGCAAAAGCTGAGAGAGTTCAGCACCACCAAAGCAGCTTTACAACAAATGCTAAAGGAACTTCTCTAGGCAAGAAACACAATAGGAGGAAAAGACCTATAATAACAAACCCCAAACAATTTAGAAAATGGGAAGAGGAACATGCATATCTATAATTACCTTACATATAAGTGGATTAAATGCTCCCACCAAAAGACACAGACTGGCTGAATGGATACAAAAATAAAACCCATATATATGCTGTCTACAAGAGACGCACTTCAGACCTTGGGACACATACAGACTGAAAGTGAGGGGATGCAAAAAGATATTCCATGCAAATGGAAACCAAAAGAAAGCTGGAGTAGCAATTCTCACATCAGACAAAATAGACTTTAAAATAAAGACTACTACAAGAGAAAAAGACACTACATAATGATCAAGGGATCGATCCAACAAGAAGATATAACAATTGTAAATATTTATGCACCCAACGTAGGAGCAACTTAATACATAAGGCAAATACTAACATCCATAAAAGGGGAAATCGACAGTAACACATTCATACTAGGAGATTTTAACACCCCACTTTCACCAATGGACAGATCATCCATAATGAAAATAAATAAGGAAACACAAGCTTTAAATGATACATTAAACAAGATGGACTTAATTGATATTTATAGAACACTCCATCCAAAAACAACAGAATACACATTTTTCTCAAGTGCTCATGGAACATTCTCCAGGATAGGTCATATCTTGGGTCACAAACAAAGCCTTGGTAAATTTAACAAAATTGAAATTGTATCAAGTATCTTTTCCAACCACAACGCTATGAGACTAGATATCAATTACAGGAAAAGATCTGTAAAAAATACAAACACATGGAGGTTAAACAATACACTCCTTAATAACGAAGTGATCACTGAAGAAATCAAAGAGGAAATCAAAAAATACCTAGAAACAAATAAAAATGGAGACACAATGACCCAAAACCTATGGGATGCAGCAAAAGCAGTTCTAAGAATGAAGTTTATAGCAATACATTCCTACTTTAAGAAACAGGAAACATCTCGAATAAACAACCTAACCTTGCACCTAAAGCAATTAGAGAAAGAAGAACAAAAATTCCCCAAAGTTATCAGAAGGAAAGAAATCATAAAGATCAGATCAGAACTAAATGAAAAAGAAATGAAGGAAACGATAGCAAAGATCAGTAAAATTAAAAGCTGGTTTTTTGAGAAGATAAACAAAATTGATAAACCATTAGCCAGACTCATCAGGAAAAAAAGGGACAAGACTCAAATCAATAGAATTAGAAATGAAAAAGGAGAAGTAATAACTGGCACTGAAGAAATACAAAAGATCATGAGAGATTACTACAAGCAACTCTATGCCAATAAAATGGACAATCTGGAAGAAATGGACAAGTTCTTACAAATGCACAACCTGCCAAGACTGAATCAGGAAGAAATAGAAAATATGAACAGACCAATCACAAGCACTGAAGTTGAAACTGTGATTAAAAATCTTCCAACAAGCAAAAGCCCAGGACCAGATGGCTTCACAGGCTAATTCTATCAAACATTTAGAGAAGCGCTAACACCTATCCTTCTCAAACTCTTACAAAATATAGCAGAGGGAGGAACACTCCCAAATTCCTTCACCTTGATACCAAAACCAGACAAGGATGTGACAAAGAAAGAAAACTACAGGCCAATATCACTGATGAACATAGATGCAAAAATCCTCAACAAAATACTAGCAAACAGAATCCATCGGCACATTAAAAGGATCATACACCATGATCAAGTGGGGTTTATTCCAGGAATGCAAGGATTCTTCAAATATGCAAATCAATCAATGTGATACACCATATTAACAAATTGAAGGAGAAAAACCATATGATCATCTCAATAGATGCAGAAAAAGCTTTTGACAAAATTCAACACCCGTTTATGATAAAAACCCTGCAGAAAGTAGGCATAGAGGGAACTTTCCTCAACATAATAAACGCCATATATGACAAAACCACAGCCAACATCATCCTCAATGGTGAAAAACTGAAAGCATTTCCACTAAGATCAGGAACAAGACAAGGTTGCCCACTCTCACCACTCTTATTCAACATAGTTTTGGAAGCTTTAGCCACAGCAATCAGAGAAGAAAAGGAAATAAAAGGAATCCAAATCGGAAAGGAAGAAGTAAAGCTGTCACTGTTTGCAGATGACATGATACTATACATAGAGAATCCTAAAGCTGCTACCAGAAAACTACTAGAGAAAATCAATGAATTTGGTAAAGTTGCAGGATACAAAATTAATGCACAGAAATCTCTGGCATTCTTATACACTAATGATGAAAAATCTGAAAGTGAAATCAAGAAAACACTCCCATTTACCATTGCAACAAAAAGAATAAAATATCTAGGAATAAACCTACCTAAGGCGACAAAAGACCTGTATGCAGAAAATTATAAGACATTGATGAAAGAAATTAAAGGTGATACAAATAGATGGAGAGATATACCATGTTCTTGGATTGGAAGAATCAACATTGTGAAAATGACTCTACTACCCAAAGCAATCTACAGATTCAATGCAATCCCTATCAAACTACCACTGGCATTTTTCACAGAACTAGAACAAGAATTTTCACAATTTTTATGGAAACACAAAAGACCCCGAATAGCCAAAGCAATCTTGAGAAAGAATAACAGAGCTGGAGGAATCAGATGCCCTGACTTCAGACTATACTACAAAACTATAGTAATCAAGACAGTATGGTCCTGGCACAAGAACAGAAATATAGATCAATGGAATAGGATAGAAAGCCCAGAGATAAACCTATGCACATATGGTCACCTTATCTTTGATAAAGGAGGCAGGAATGTACAGTGGAGAAAGGACATCCTCTTCAATAAATGGTGCTGGGAAAACTGGACAGGTACATGTAAAAGTATGAGATTAGATCACTCCCTAACACCATACACAAAAATAAGCTCAAAATGGATTAAAGACCTAGTTGTAAGGCCAGCAACTATCAAACTCTTAGAGGAAAACATAGGCAGAACACTCTATGACATAAATCACAACAAGATCCTTTTTGACACACCTCCTACAGAAATGGAAATAAAAACAAAATTAAAGAAATGGGACCTATTGAAACTTCAAAGCTTTTGCACAGCAAAGGAAACCATAAACAAGACCAAAAGACAACCCTCAGAATGGGAGAAAATATTTGCAAATGAAGCAACTGACAAAGGATTAATTTCCAATATTTATACGCAGCTCATGCAGCTCAATAACAAAAAAACAAACAATCCAATCCAAAAATGGGCAGAAGACCTAAATAGACATTTCTCCAAAGAAGATATACAGATTGCCAACAAACACATGAAGGTTGCTCAACATCACTAAACATTAGAGAAATGCATATCAAAACTACAATGAGATATCATCTCACACCAGTCAGAATGGCCATCATCAAAAAATCTAGAAATAATAAATGCTGGGGAGGGTGCGGAGAAAAGGGAACACCCTTGCATTGCTGGTGGGAATGTGAATTGGTACAACCACTATGGAGAACAGTATGGAGGTTCATTAAGAAACTACAAATAGAACTACCATATGACCCAGCAATCCCACTACTGGGCATATACCCTGAGAAAACCATAATTCAAAAAGAGTCATGTACCAAAATGTTTATTGCAGCTCTATTTACAATAGCCAGCAGATGGAAGTAAACTAAGTGTCCATCATCGGATGAATGGATAAACAAGATGTGGCACATATATACAATGGAATATTACTCAGCCATAAAAAGAAACAAAATAGAGTTATTTGTAGTGAGGTGGATGGACCTAGAGTCTGTCATACAGAGTGAAGTAAGTCAGAAAGAGAATGACAAATACCGTATGCTAACATATACATATGGAATCTAAGAAAAAAAAAGTCATGAAGAATCTAGGGATAAGACGGGAATAAAGACACAGACCTACTAGGGAATGGACTTGAGGATATGGGGAGGGGGATGGGTAAGCTTTGACAAAGTGAGAGAGTAGCATGGACATATATACTCTACCAAACGTAAAATAGATAACTAGTGGGAAGCAGCCGCATAGCACAGGGAGATCAGCTCAGTGCTTTGTGACCACCTAGAGGGGTGGGATAGGGAGGGTGGGAGGGAGGGAGATGCAAGAGGGAAGAGATATGAGGACATATGTATATGTATAACTGATTCACTTTGTTATAAAGCAGAAACTAACACCATTGTAAAGCAATTATACTCCAATAAAGATGTAAAAAGAAAAAATTAGTTGACGAATCTTATAAGCAGGAGTTTTCACATAAAATTTCAGATTCCCTGGACCTTCGAGAGGTCCATTAACACCTGATGCACTTTCCCACGTGGCCGCCTTCCCCTGAGGCTGAGTACCAGCTGCCCCTTCAAGTTAGGAATGCTCTCATTTGCCACAGTCCTCACCACTCCCTAGTGTCCCCAACCCTGAGGCCCCATGTCGGTTGTCACGAGTCACGCTACTGATGGTGCTCTTGGTGTTGTCCAGCCCACACCGCTTCACCACTTTACTCCAGGTCCCTAGTTCCTGCAAGCTTGTGTCTTGAGATCCTTGGTCCAGAGTGAAATGTGCCCTGGTAGAGGCAGCAAAGGGCGCTGTGGACACACACAGGAGAGGCGCCCTGGGCACCTGCTGGGATGGACGGATGCAGGCTGCTGTCTGTGCTTCCTCCATGAGCCCGAACAATGGAGGGCAGGCCCCTCGCCCTCCTAAGAGCACTCATCACAGGGCCAGGCAGGGCCATCCTTGTTGGACTACCCAACAAGGGGAGACAGAGTGGGTTGGCCACCTCAGGTGTCCTCAGCCCACCACCAGACACTGGCTATTGCAGGTGGGAAGGCACAACCTCAGCGAGGACAGGGGGAGAGAGGGGTGCCAGAGGAGAGGCAGCTTGCTAGCTTGCTCAGGGAGGGCAGGGCTGTGGTGTGGAGAGGAAGTGGCCTAACCAACCAGCTTCCTCCCAAACCAGCTCCAGGTCAGGGCTTGGAATTTCACAAAAAGGCAAAAAGGGCTTTGTGAACATTTCTTGTCCCGGCCCAGCCCCCTTCCTGGCAGTGACACAGCCTAGCTCAGGGTTACCACACTGCTTACCTGTGAAGCAATCTTCCCGAAAGAAGGCTGAGTTTCTCAGCCAGAGGTCTATAAATGCTGGGCCCCCATCTTTCTGTCAGACCCCTCTGTGTGACTCCTGGGCTTGGGTAAGTGAGCTGCCAGTTTCCCCGGGGCCGGAGCCTGCCTGCTGACTCTTTACTCCCCTCACCCATCTTCATTTCAAACCTCCTCCTGGAAGCCCTCCTCGATTGACTGCTCACTTTAAAGCCTCCTTCCCGTTTTCTTAGGTCATGTTCTGCTGCAGCCTCCTGTCCTCAAAGGCTCTCCTTTTTGGCACTCCCTAGATAGTCTATAAACCATTCCTACCATGTGTGGAACAGGGTCATCTCCCAGTTCTGTTGCAGCCCCTGCTTTCCTTTTATTCTGTTTCCCCCCTTCATTCCTGCGTGCGGCCAGTAGGAGGTGTCAAGGAAGCTTGATGGTCTTTTCTTCTAAGCACCAGAACTCTTGCTTCTCCTTTGCTCAAACAGAGTGCAGGAAGATGGCTGACCAACTGTCGCAGCTGGAAAGCAGCATAGAAACCATCATCAATATCTTCCACCAGTACTCTATACGGCTGCAGCCCCCGGACACCCTGAACAAGAAAGAATTCAAACAGCTGGTGAAAAAAGAGCTGCCAAACTTCCTCAAGGTAGGGCTGGACCCCTGTCAGAACTGACCCACACAGTCTGGGCTAAGGATGGAGAATAGGGGTGCAGTCTGCAATGGTCAAGGAAAAAGTTCTTGCCCCTTCAACCTAGCCTCCAGAGGCAGTGGGCTCCGTGTTTGGAACAGGATTTGGACACTGTCACTAGAGGTGGTCCGTGTTAGGTGGCACCAACAGACTGAGCATGTGCAGTGTGCCAGGTCCCATCCTGGGCAGGGCGTGTAGTGGCCCACCGGGACCCACTGTCCTGACGGGAGAGACACGCAACAGACGTGTTGACCAATCAAGAACACGGATAGATCCACAGCCAATAAGTACCTGAAAGAAAAACAGAGAGAGCACTGTGGGTGATGTGGGCTGGGTACGGGGAGAGGAGACTAGTTAAATGGACATGAAGGGCCCCTCTAAGGAGATGACCTTTGAGCTGAGACCTGAATTTTGGTGGGGGGAAGCAAGTGAAGACTACCCTTGGCAGGAAGCCAATGAGATTGTAAGCCTCAGATGGACTTGGAGTGGAAGACCCCAGAGGGCTTTTCTAATCCAAATGCTCTCTGGTAAGAAACAAATGAACAGCATGTGGGAAAGGACCCAGCCCAGCACCAGTGTGTATAAAGCACTCAGTAACATGTTAGTTCATTTCCCTGATCTGAAAATGATTAGGCAGCTCTAAGAAAAGGAGGATTCGTTCCACAGGATCTTTTTGTTTTCTTTACAAATTTGGTGACTTTGGGGACACAGAAGACTGGACTAAGAAGGGTGGGACATCTAGGTCCCAGACTCAGTTCCATTCCTGGAGCGAGATGTTCTGGGATAGGTGGCCAGCCCTGCCTGGAGCCCCTCCCCACCTTGGAAAGGTGGAGAATCACAGCTGTCGGAGGTACTGGGGTTGCTGACAGCTCCCTGAAATTGCAGACCTCAGCAAGCAGGACGCTCGGTCAGGGTAGACAAGAGAGGATACAGCCAAGAGGTTGTGTGGGCAATGTTTTCCTTTGTGAGACCCCTATCCCACCCCATCCACCACGCCCCACATCCAGAGCAGATAGGCCAGGATAGGAAGCTGGGCCCCCTCCTACGGGCTGCTCAGGAGCGAGGGATCTGCCAGGGTGATGCCAAAGGTGCAAAAAAGCAGATCACGCTGAAGCGTTGCAGAGTGGGAAGGGCGTGGGAGAGGAGCTGGGCACCTGCAGTTTCCCAGGAGGAGCCTCAGCGGGGGTGCCCCAGCCAGTGGGAGGCGGGGCTGGAACCCAGTGGGGCCTGGACCCTTCACCTCCCCTCAGGCCCCCTTGCACACTTATCACACCACACTGCTCTCTGTCCCCATCTCGTCTCCCTCAGGTGCTTCCCCGCCATGCAGGCTGAAATGAGTGTCACTAAGTAGTAACCTGGAGAGGGAGTGGGGAGGCGGGAAGAGGAGGGCGTGACATGGATAGGAGTAGAGGGAACGGGACAAGACCGGAATGTGCGTGTCCACCCTTCTGCTCCCAAGCCTTGTCAATCTGCACAAGCTAATTACCGTTTGTACGACTGTTTCCTCAAGTCTTCCTCAAGGAAGATTCCAAGTCTCCCTATCATTGTTATAAGGACCAAATGAGGAGACATCTCTGTACGTATGAACGTGTGTGACCTCAGGCAAGTCACTCGACCTCAGTTCCTCTCCTGTAAAATGGAGAGAATTGTGGTGGCCAGGAATCAGAAAGTGTCCAGCAGATGCTCAAACTTAGGCCCAGGAGCCTGGTGTCACTCTGCCTTTGCCATCGGGTCACTTGCTGTGCTCCCCGTCCTTAGCCCTGACCACACCCAGCCCTGACTGCCCTGTGTCTCCCACCGGCAGAAGGAGACAAAGGATGACAAAGCCATAAACGAGATCATGGAGGACCTGGACACGGATGTAGACAAGGAGCTGAACTTCCACGAGTTCTCCGTGCTGGTGGGCAAGCTGACGGAAGCCTCCCACGAGGAGATGCACAAGACGGCGCCCCCAGGAGTAGGCCACAGGCACGGGCCAGGCTTCGGGGCAGGTGGTTCAGGCCACGGCCACAGCCATGACAATCACGGCCACAGCCATGGCAATCACGGCCACAGCCACTAATCAGGTCAGGCCACCAGCCCCTGCCCACCTAGGGCCACGGGGCTGCCTTAGCTGCAGGGCAGGGAGATGGGGGTGAAATATAAAGTCTTCCTCCAAGCCAGTGTTCTGTGTGCTTCTTTCCCTACCCCCTTCCCAGCCTGACCTTCCTGGAGGTCTGGGGGTTTGACAGCCCTGTGGCTTAACTGGGCCTCAATGTCTGCATTCAGTAACGACAAAACAAGAAGCAACAAAAATGTGGGTCTCTTCTGGGCCCTTTGGATTCACCTCCCTGACCGTCTCCTCACCTCTGACTCTAGGCCCCCCTGCTTAGGTCCCCGTCACCCTTCCCCAGCTCAGGACCTCTCTGTCCAGACAGTCAAAGTGGCCCTTGTCACCATAAAAAGCAAAAGGGGAGTTTCCCTTCCCCTCAACCTTCCAGCCACCCCCCAATCCTGCCCCCACCCCCTCTTCACCTAGTGCTCTCCACACGGCCATCTCTCTCCTACCAGAACCTTAGTCCTCTAGACAGAACGTGTCTGTGGAGGAACACTGAAGTCCAGGACAGATGGGGTGTGTTACCCACAAATGGAGTTCTGAATCTACGGGGGCATTGGGTGTCTCTCAGCAGACCTAGGGTCCTCCGGGGATACGGGGGTAGGTAAGCACACGGATGGGAAGCAGGGGTCTGGCCCCGGGTGGACAGGAGTGTGAGAAGGGTACCTGCCTGCCCGTTGGAAGAAACAAGATCCAGCCCTGGCTCTGCAGCTACAGAGCCTAACCACTGAGGGGCGGAGGTTGGACACAGGGTCCAGAGAGCCTCTCAGGCCTGAGGACTCTTATCCTAAGCCTCGAGGGCAAGCTGACCTCCCTGAGATGGCCGGGGTTCCTCCAGGCCCCAGTGGGTGGATGAGACCTCAGGCCAGCAGAAACCCTGGCTCCTCTGCAAACTCGCGGCTGGCCTGGCTCCCAGCTTCCCTGCAGCTGCTGCCTCTGGTCCTCACCTCAGCAGCCTCCAGACCACTCACTTCAGAGACATCCAAGGGACTCCAGGCCTTAGAGCAACGCCGTAAAGTCCCCCTACTGGGTCATTACCGGGCTGGGGTGGGCCTTCCAAACTCCAGAGCCCAAATCAGGGTCGTCTGCTCTGCCCTGTGCTTTCAGCAGAGAGAAAACTCTGATAGGATTAGGATTGGGGGTGCTGGGAAAAGACGAACAGCATCCATCCCCCAGGTTACAAGTGAAGAAAGTGAGGCATAGAGTCGAGAAGGGACCAGTTCAAGGTCATACAGTGGTGATTGCTGAAGATATTGCAGAGAGCCTTGAATCCATCTTCCCTGCAGCCTAGATCTCACAGCTCCTTCCCCAGTGCTGAGCATGAAGCCAGGAGCGGTGGTCAGACTCCAGCTCCTCCCAGGCCACTTGGCTGTAGCCTGGCCCCTGGCCTGCCTGCTGTGGACCGTGTAGGCCCTGTTCTAAGAGCCTTTGCTGTGGCGACAGGGATTTCCGGGCTCCCACTTGAGGGTATGAGGGTGCTTCCAGGAACCACTCCAGGCTGTGAGCTTGGGGAGAAGTGTTCAGAAGCCCCCAGGGGGCCCCTGGGGGATCCCATAGGTGGGGAGACTCATCTCCTGACAGCCCTGCTAACCCACCCTCACGTCCCTGCTGTGCAGCTTTGGTGCAGGAGAAAGAGAGCTGGCCCAGCAGTTGGGAGGCCTGGGTTCTACCAGTGGCCTGGCCAGGACTAGATACCTCAGGTAGGGTAGGCTCCCCCCAACCCCTCTGCCCACCAGTGCTTATCACAATGTGTCATAAATATGTCTATGACTCTGCTTCCTCACTAGACTGTGAACTCCACGAGGTCAAGTCCATGGCATCTGTCTTATTCTCTGCTTTATTCCGAGCACCTAGAGAGGTGGCTGATACACGGTAGGTTCTCAACAAATACTGACTGTATAGATGTTCTAAAATTCCCCACATGCTCCAGGCTCCCTTCTTGGGGGCAGGTGTAGAGAAAGGAGGGAGAGGAGGTGGGATTAAAACCAGCAAAATGTCCCCACAACCAGTCGCCAAAGCTTCAATAAAATGCCTCAATCACTGGGAAAAAAAAAAAAAAAACAGAAGGCTCTAACTATGGAAAACAGTATGGAGGTTCCTTAAAAAACTAAAAATAGAACTACCATATGACCCAGCAATCCCACTACTGGACATATACCTTGAGAAAACCATAATTCAAAAAGAGACATGCACCACAATGTTCATCGCAGCACTATTTACAATAGCCAGGACATGGAACCAACCTAAATGTCCATCTACAGACGAATGGATAAAGAAGATGTGGCACATATATACAATGCAATATACTCAGCCATAAAAAGAAATGAAATTGAGTTATTTGTAGTGAGGTGGATGGACCTAGAGTCTGTCATACATAGTGCAGTAAGATAGGAAGAGAAAAACAAATACTTTATGCTAACACATATATATGGAATCTAAAAAAAAAAAAGTTACTGATGAACCTAGTTGTAGGGCAGGAATAAAGAGGTAGACATAGAGAATGGACTTGAGGACATGGAGAGGGAGGGCGAAGCTGAGGCGAAGTGAGTAGCATCGACGTATATACACGACCGAATGTAAAATATTTGGCTGGTGGGAGGCAGCAGCATAGCACAGGGAGATCAGCTCGGTACTTTGCATTGACCTAGGAGGTGGGATAGGGAGGATGGGAGGGAGACTCAAGAGGGACGGAATATGGGGACATGTGTATGCATATGGCTGATTCACTTTATTGTGCAACAGAAACTAACATGGTATTGTGAAGCAATTATACTCCAATAAAAATGTATTTTAAAAAATCCAGGGCTTCCCTGGTGGAGCAGTGGTTGAGAGTCCGCCTGCCAATGCAGGGGACGCGGGTTCGTGCCCCGGTCCGGGAAGATCCCACGTGCCGTGGAGCGGCTGGGCCCGTGAGCCATGGCCGCTGAGCCTGCGCGTCCGGAGCCTGTGCTCCGCAACGGGAGAGGCCACAACAGTGAGAGGCCCGCGCACGGAAAAAAAAAAAAAAATCCAGAAGGTTCTGGATATCATCATGGCATCTCAAACTGGAAGGGCAGCAAGGGGATGGGACTCTGGAGCCCAGCCCCCTCCTCAACTTTATTCAGTCTTACCAGTTCTGCCTTCATCTGCTGCACACTAGAAGCTTCCATTTGAATAAAGCGATTTGTCTTGAAAAAAGTTTGAACATTATTTGTTTAACCCAACCTGCCTCACCCTCATGCTTGAGTGATTCTCCCCAGCATCCCTGCCATGCGGTTGGCCCAGCTCTGCCTGAACTCCTCCAGGTAAGGGAGCATCCTCCTTTGGTGCTGACACTTAGAAAGTCCTTCATTACACGGAGCCAAAATCTGTCTCCTCACACCTGCCAAGCATTAACCCTGGTTTCCTCCCACACCACTGGGGATGCAGAATAAATCTAACCTCCTCCACGCACGCAGCTACCCATCCACTTCTTCAAAATCACATCCAGGCTTTCTACAGCCTCTACACAGTTGTACCAGGAATGCTCTCCCCACCCTGAGATCTCTAGTGAGTCCCTTAGGGCCCATGAAGGCCTAGAACCTATGTCACCACCTCCATGAAGATTCCCCTGACCACCCACCTTCCTCAAGCCCATGGGGGCTTCCTCCTCCAGGCCCGTAGAACTCTCCGGTACGTCTGCCTTTGCACTTGCAATAGGGAACTGTAACCCCTTATCTGCAAATCTGGCAGTGGCCCTGGATGCAGGGACAATGGCTGATTTGTCCCATGTCCCCAGGTACCAACGTGGAAAAAGCTCTCAGTGAGCATTTCAAATGGGCAAGGGGAGGTAGGGTGGTCCTAGGACCCTGTGGAGCTGGAGGGTGAAGCTGGAACTTGCATGAGGAGAGGGTAAGGTGGGGACTGCTTTGGGCATGAAGGCTGTGCCCTTGGTCTGGCGATCTGGAGGCCAGGAGATGGTGGAGCCACTGGGCATCAGGATGGCAGGGGACAGAGCTTCATTGATCCCAAGTGTTCCCCCTTTTGCCTATCTCTCTGCTAGCTTGGTCTGAGAGGAGGAGACTGTTCTAGGCCCCGCGGGAAGGTCTACAGCAATCCACTTTCACAAAGCCCTGTAGGATTTTCTTAAAAAAGAGCTGATCAAGGTGACTTAGCCCTTCCATCCCATTAGTCCCCTTCACCCCCAAAAAGACTGGTTTTATTGAGTAGAGAAGAGCTGGATTCTTCCCTCAGGTAAAGAATAAGAGTGTCAGGGTGAAGGTTAAGATTCCCACTCCAAGTGAAAATTGCTGACTACCTCTAGGATTAATGAGTCCTTTCAAGGAACAAAAGCTTTGGGGGTTCCCCAGCATAACAGTGATTAAAGAACAGAGAAAGCCTGTTGTCAGATGCCTGTCCCTCAGTTCCTATAAGAGGGAGTTGCCCTCCTTGGCAGTGGAACCTGAACTTCTGTGTACCTTTCTGGGCATGGTGAAGAAGTACAGTGGCAGCTGCTGGATGCTGCCCAGAGGCTTAACAACGCTCAGAACATGTTCTGGGGCCTCGGTGGTATGAAATGCTTCCAGAACTGGCCACAGAGATGAATTCTTATAGCATCTACTCATTTGTCTTCTCATTCACTCATCAGGCGTTAACACCAGACTTGCTGTATGTCGGGCTCTGTATAATGCTCTGAGGGGCCCCCATGATAAATATGGCTTCATTCTGTCATTAAGGAACTCCCAGGACTGCAGGGCAGACAAGATAGCTCCTCAAATGATTCCGATATAAAAAAATGAAAGGCCAGAAAGGGATAAAGTACTGTGGGGCTTAGAGATAGGAGGGCTGTCCTTCAGCTGGGCGGTCTCCCTGCGGGGGATGAGTTAAGTCTGGTGGCCACAGGCATCCCGGGAAAAACGTGCAGATGCTTCAGGAGGAGGAGAGCACGTGTGCAAAGGCCTGGACGTGGTCAGATGTGGGGTTTGAGCAACAATGAGGACCCCTGGGGGTGGAAGAGGGGGAGGTGGGAGATGCAGAGGAGAGGGGGACAGACACTAGGCCACAGAGCTACAATTTCATCTGGAGAACGGAGGGCAGAAACAGTGGAGGTTTGGGGAGGGAAATTATATAATCATACTTGTATTTTAGAAAAGTCTGTCTGTGGTGTGTGGGATGATTTGGGGTGGAAATGAGACAGGTTAGGAGGCTGCTGCGATAGTCCAAGTGAGGCTAAGAGAGCCCGAGGTGGTACTTCTCAGAGAATATGATGCCTTCAGCCAGGGTCTCAAACTACCCAGGCCCCAAGTCAGCAAGGCAGGCATGCCCCACAACCCCTAGAGGAAGAGAATTGTGTGCTGTTTCCCAAAACCTTGCCGGAAAGAAATACCTCAGCTTTCACCAGCCGGCTGAGGCAATCTTACACAAGCCTGACACAAGCCCTTCTGTGAAGTACACTCCAGAATCCAACCTCAACACCCTGCCCCCTCCCAGGAATTGCTGAAAACATGGTTTAGAAAGCCCAGTGTCATAGATTTTGACACTCCAATTACCAAAGTGACAACAGAACTGAAACAATTTGTTGCTCAAGTCCTGTTGCCTCTTGGGACTCAGGCCTGAAACAATTCCTCTACCCCAAGACTCAGGTCATCCTCCTGGCCAAACTGGACCCCCAACCCCTGTCCTCAGAGGTCCCCACTGCACACACAAGACAGGGAAAGTGGACACCAGGGGACGGCTGGCCTCCTGTGAGCGTCCCAGGGTTTCCCTTTTCTCTGCGAACTCTCCCACTTTTGCCCATGTACCCAGAATTGTCACATGTATGGTGAGATTGTACAGTGAGGGGGGGACTGTTGCCAAGACCTGAGGCGAGGGGTGAAGAGGAGGGTGATCCCCGGACGGGTGCATCAAGGTGGCAGGATTCCGGCTTGGGGCACGGGGCAACCCAGCTCACTTCCGTCCATCCCCCTCCTCTCTTCTCCCTCTCCCTCTTGGTTTGTCCCTCTCTTTCTCTATCTTCCCTTCCTACATTCTCTCTGAGTCTCTCCCTCACTTGCTGCTTTCTGCCCTCCTGGTCTCAGGACTGAGGTGCAGTCCCAAGGTGCTTGGGTGCTGCCAGGGAGGGGAATGCCTTTGAGATGTAACTCAGGGTCACATCTCACCAGGGATGATGCCTCCAAAACAAAAGATGCTCAGCTTTCAAGATGCCCATTAGCAATGGAAGGAGAAAAGCACAAAGGGAAACAGTTGAAGGGCTTGAGAGCATTGAGCCTGGAAAAGAGAAGCGGGAGCATGTCCTCTCCACAGCAAGGTCTCCAAAGCCTTCTGTGATGGGGCATATTTGCTGCCAGTTCCCCCCACCCTCCATCACAAGCATCTCACTTTTTAGCTGTTGGTCCCTTCAGTTAGCAAACAGTAACTCAATTCTACTAAACCAACATTCATCAGTTATTCATTCATTAAAGGACCCCGGTAGGCAGGACACTGTCACAAGCCTGTAAAACACAGCAGGTCCCTGTTCGGCTGGAGCTTATGCTTAGGGAGACTCAGGCAAGAAACAAATGGCGGAAGAAAGAATAGATCATTCCAGGTGGGTATGAGCTCCACTGCAAGAGGAAGACGTGCTAGAACAACTACTAGCTGGGCTGGGGAACCAGACAGGGCTTCCCTGGGGAGGTGACAATGGAAATGAGACCTGGGTGACAAAAAGCACTGGAGAAAGTCTGGAGGGTCTTCGTCAGGTAGTGACACATGAATTATGTTTGGCCATCACGCTGGCTGTTGTGTGGATGAGGGGTTGGGGACCAGGTTGGAGGCTGTTGCAGGGATTTATTGAGCCCAGTCTTTGTGTCAAACACTCTGCTAGGTCCCCTGCCCTCAAGGAGCCTTCAACCTAATGGGGGCAACAGACACGTAAATAGCTATTTTCAATATTACATTGTGGCCAAAAGAAAAGCAACGGTAATAAGGACCAGACGCCCCGGGAGCACAGAGGAGGTGCTTTTCTTCTGTCTTCTTGGGCAAGTGCAGGCCTGCCTGCGGGGGAGGGAGGATTAAGGAAACATTCCTCAGGCTAATGCTGAAAGGGCGAGGGTTCTGCTTGCCTGGGGCTGGGTTAGGTAATGAGAGAAATCAGAGAAGCATAGGAAGTCAGGGCCTTGCCCTTCACAGCCTGCTTTGCTTCCTTTTAACTTTGAAGACTTTTATATTGACCAAGTTAAATGAAGAGTCCTAGCCATTCTTGCACCAGGGGGTCCCTGTAACCATCCCATTGAATCTAGATCCTTCTCCTGACTTCCAAAGCCCCAATATGCAAGTTGGCTTGACTCACAATGTGCAACAGCCTACCGGCCTGCGACATCCTCCCAAAGGGCATGGGTGCACACAGAGCACCTGAGAGAGCGCTTGGGGTCCCTTATCACATACTAACACTCTTGCCCAGAGGGCTCTGTCAGACTCATCATCCCCAAAGCAGCCTGTCGGCAGGACAGGAAGGTAAGTCCTAGAGTCCCCAAGTTGAAAGCCACTCTGGATAAGAGGTGGAAATATGGGAGGGGGTGTGAGCAGGAGAGCTCCCTGGAGGTTGTGCCATTTTGATTGGGCCTTGGTGGGTGAGCAGGAGTTCCAGAGCCAAAGAAGGGCCCGGTAGCTTGGTAACTACAACAGAGTATCAGGCACTTTTTTTTTTTTTTTCCGGTACGCGGGCCTCTCACTGTTGTGGCCTCTCCCGTTGCGGAGCACAGGCTCCGGACGCGCAGGCTCAGCGGCCATGGCTCACGGGCCCAGCCGCTCCGCGGCATGTGGGATCTTCCCGGACCGGGGCACGAACCCGCGTCCCCTGCATCGGCAGGCGGACTCTCAACCACTGCGCCACCAGGGAAGCCCCAGACACTTTTTAAATGTTTGTGAATGAAGGGAAAAGAGGGCACTTCAGACAAAGAGAACAGTAGGACAGCAGGTGCAAAATCCAAGAAGTCTGACAGTCCATGGGGAAACTGGAGAACGTTCTGGAATGGCTGGAGACTAGGGCTTATGACGGTGGACAGGAGGTCAATGGCGAGATGCTGGAGAGGACACGTCCAATCTCTGTGGTCCTGTGGTTCTAACTGTCCTCGTATCTGTTTGCTTGTTTCGTGATACCTGCCATCGTCCGGGGACCAGGCTCTGCATTTTGACGAAGGGACCAGAGATCACCTGGTCCAAACATCGCACTTTAAAGATGAGAGACCAGCTCAGAGAAGCAAGGTCATTTGCTCAAACTCACAGAGCCAAGAAGCAGTTGAGCCGGGAGGCTAACCTAGTACATTTTATTCCAGGTTGAAGGCTCTTTTCATCAGCCTTGGGTGCCTCTCCGACTGATGGATTTTGACCACGTTTGGGGACTCTTAACATTTTTCTAAATATGATTGAAGTTCAATTTGTGGTTCAGTTGGCTATTTTGAAACAAAATCATGGCTGTGATTGTTTTCACAATAGCAAATGTGCTCGCTTTTGTTCTTATTGGTTGGTTGGGTGGGTGGGTGGGTGGCTGGCTGGCTGGCTGGCTGGCTGGTTGGTTGGTTGGTTGGTTAGTTGATTGGCTGGTTGGATGGATGGTTGGCTGGATGGCTGTTTGGTGGCTGGTTGGTTGGTTGGTTGGTTGCTGGTTTGTTGGTTGGTTGGTTGGTTGGTTGGTTGCTGGTTTTTACCAGATGCTAACATTACCATATACATCAGAGTGGCCACAGATACACATGAATGCATTAAGCAAGGGCACAGTTTGTTGCTCTGGCCTTTCGTTTAAAGGCCTTTAGAGAAAGACAGCACCTAACGGCCCTTAGTTACTTGTATAATACTGGTCAACTTTACCCAAGTTACCCCTAAAATGTAACCTAAATCTGTGCTTTGGTTTAAAATAACCTTTACCTGTTGTGGCTGCAGCAGAGAGAAGATAGCTGACCAACTGTAACTAAAACCTCCTATATAAATTAGTATTTTACTATTAATGTTAATACCTAGTGAGTGCTTACTCAGCATCAGATGCTGTGCTAAGTGCTTTACACGTGTTGCTAGGTTATCTAATCCTCACCTCAACTCTGGGAAAGGTGCTGCTTTTATTCCCATTTTATTGATGGGGCAACTGAGGCTTAGATATTTTAAGTAACTTGCTCAAGGTCTCACAATTAGTAAGTGGTAAAACTAGGATCTGAATCCAGAAATATAACTTTAATCTTCATACTTGGGCCACTACCCTTTCAGTGACCAAATATAACTTCATTCTCATCCTTCTATATCCTACTCAAAGTTCTCCATCCCATCCAAGTATCTCAGAACATTAAAATTGGATGACACCTGAGTGTTCACCTAGTCTAAACTCTTCAAATGAATTCACCGAATTCCTTTGAATTCTTCAAAAATGAGGACAGAGAT
The DNA here is from genome assembly GCF_964270905.1 of Leucopleurus acutus. NCBI lineage: Eukaryota > Metazoa > Chordata > Mammalia > Artiodactyla > Delphinidae > Leucopleurus > Leucopleurus acutus. Next base: position 82,327,464 of record NC_139143.1, on the reverse strand, counting down.
CCAGAGAGGCAAACTGTTTTTCCCAAGATCACTCAGCGAGTGAGGGCTTTCCCTGAATGGTCCCCCTTTCTCATTTAGTGATGGAAGACTTCCAGGCTTGGGCCATTCCAAGACCGCCTTCTCTGGGTCCTGAATTCCTTCATCTTTGACCAATCCCACTCCACCCTCATCTTCAGCCTCTCCCCCTGCCCCATCCCCAGGAGAGGGTCTCCATAGGCTCCTGCTTCCTCGCATACTTTCCACACTTCCCACCTGCCTCAACTTTGCCTCAGATCCACATCTCATGACATAGTAGTTTCCTCTGCTGGGCAGCCCAGCAGACCTCCAGCCCTGGGGCTTCTGTGGCCAGGACTCGTCACTTTCTGGCCTCAGTCCTGAATCCCAGCTTCCTGTGCACCATCTCTCCCCAGGTTTGCACCAAATAAACCAAAATACAAACCCACCTCTGCCCCAATATAAAGCTTCTCTTCTCACTTTTCCTCATATCAGTCATACCTGGGCTCCAGCAAGTTACCTCACCTTTTAAAAATGTCGTCGTACACTCTGCCCTCCTGGCCTGTCCCTCCTGCTGAGGAGGGGGCAGGGGAGCAGCCGCTGGTGTGTCTGCCAGAGGCCAAGGCTGTGCCCTGGCTGCTGCGACTGTGGTGTCCTAGCCTGCTTAGGCTGCGAGAACGAATGCCATAGGCTGGATAGCTTAAACAACAGACATTATTCTCCCAGTTCTAGAGGCTGGACACCTGGGATCAGGCTGCCAACGATGGTTGGGGGCCTGGGGAGGGCTCTCTTCCTGGCTTGTAGACTTGCTATGTGCTCATGGAGAGAGAGAGAAATCTCTCTCTATTCTTCTTCTTATGAAGGCACTAATCCCATCACAAGGGTCCCACCCTCATGGCCTAATCTAATTACCTCCCAAAGGCCCCATCTCCAATTACCATCACACTGGGGGTTAGGGCTTCAACAAGTGAATTTGGGAGGGCACACAAACATTCAGCCCATAACATACGGGTATTCTGACATCTTGACAAAATTGACCTCTTAACCTCTGGACTAAAGGGACACCCCATCTATCCCAGACCTGATTCAGCACCAGACAGGGGTTGGTGGGCAGGGAGGTCCCCAGTGACTTCTGCCCATTCAGACTGAATGCACTTTTCACCAGGGAATAGTGACCCAACACTTGCCCCCTAGGGAGATTATTCCTGTCCTCAGAGACCATGCTCCCTCCTGTTTCCCTCTGGACCATTTACAGGGAATCAAATCAATAGCCTATTGATTTCCATACATTCATCCTTGTAAGAGATATTTCTGAAACACCTACTGCATGCCAGGCACAGTGCTGCTGCTAGAGACCCAGTGCCTACTCTCACACACACCCATCCATTGAGGAGATGGACATGGAACAAATAAGCACATTAGTGGATACAGAATCACAGCAGGAAAGAAGAGCACAGAAGGAGAGCAGCTTAGTCCTAGGGGAACATTTCGCAAAGAACCTGGACTAGACCAGCATGGGGAGGGAGTCTGGCCCAAGAAGTCTTCCCTCCCCTTATCCTGTGCTGGACAGAGCTCATGCTCTCCCCCTCGTCCTGTCACTCTTCTTCACACACCCTTTCAAAGTTCAGCCCCAAGTTTCATGGCCCATACAGGAAACTTCTGTCACTCTTCTTCACACACCCTTTCAAAGTTCAGCCCCAAGTTTCATGGCCCATACAGGAAACATAAGTGAAATCAATCATCTCACTCTCTTGCTCAAAACCCCCTGTGGCTCCTTAGCACACTTGGCACAAAGTCCAAGGCCCTCCCCACAGGCTGTAAGCCCCTGCTCCCTGCTCCCTGTTTCCTGAAGGCTCTGGTCTCCCACCAGCCCCACCTCAGATCTGCATCCGCCACTGTGCTGGTCTTTGAGCAGGTTAGACACATGCCCGTCTCAGGTCCTCAGCCTCTCTCTGCAGGAACTCTTGACCCACAGACAACCGCAAGCTGCTCTCCTTCCTTTCTTTTAGATTTCTGCTCAAACACATCCCTCAATTATCATATTTACAGTATCCCTGTCCTTCCCTCTGCCCCTTATTTCCTTGCTTTAGCTTTCTTCATATCACATATCATTACCTACCAGTGTATCATATGATATATCTTTATGCTAATACCTAGTGGTTTGTCTGTTGGTTCATTTTCTATCCCCTCCCCAGTAGAACACAAGCCCCAAGAGGACAGGGACTTCACGTCTTTGGTCTATGGCTATTATAGATGCTCATTAAATATTTGTTAAATAAATGAATAAATGAACAAATAGGGGACATTTAATAAATTATTGGTGAACAAATGAACAGAGCAGGGGTTCTCAGAGGTCTAAATGGGGACTGTCGGAACAGCAGGGGTGAGGAGGGATCAAGTTTTGTGAAAGAAAAAAAGTACACAGACACTGTTATGAACTGTTCAAAGGTACTTTTATTAACTCTCGCTTCCTTCAGGCAAGGCAAACTTCGGTGAGGAGAAGAGAAAGTCTTCTTGGGGACATTGCTGGGAAGGGCCCATCAGAGCTTCTACTCTTTGTGGATAGCATCATGGGCAGTCTTCAGCACCCTGGACACCAGGACTACGAATTCCTCAAAGGTGACCTGTCCATCTTTATCAGCATCCAGCTCTTGGAATACTTTGTCAATGGAAGGTTGGTCTTTGGTGTTCTTGGAGAAGGGGAAGCAGGGACAGTGAGCTCTCCTTTATCCAGGCCTCAAATCCCTCAGAACTCAGCTTAGGGAGGCCCGGGAACACCAACTGATTAGCCAAAACTATGTGGGAGAATCCAATTGAGAAAACAGAAGACAGAGAGAAGCAGCTATCTTGGGCCATCCTAGAATCAAGTCTTAACCTGGAAGATGCTGTGTAGCTCAGCAATCCAATCCCGCCCTGCCCTGCCTCTCTCCACTCTACAGAGACAGGAAGGAGCAGAGCCTAAGGTGATGGTGGGAGTTATTCAGAGAGGGAGGCAAAGCCCCTGTCCCACAGCTGGTGGGGGGTGGGGGGAGACATCCTTGGAAGCTCAAACTGGGAAGAACCCACCCCTTGTCCCACCATCATCCTTCAGGCCTTGCCACTGCCCTCAGTGCAGGGGGTCGGGCAACTTTTCCAAGAGAGGAGCATCACGTACCTTGAGGGCATTTGGAAGTTCCTTTGTGATCAGCTTCTTCAGCTCACTCTTGTTGAGGGTGTCATAATGCCCCAGCCGAATGGAGTACTGGTGGAAGATGTTGATGATTCCCTCCAGGTGGTCTTCCAGCTTCGTCATCTCCCTAACTTCGCATTCACCTTCAAAGAGACAAGGGAGGTCTTGTCAAGGGGCAGTTCCTCCCCCACCCCACAGCACTTCCACTCTCTCCTCTCTTTCCGTATCAAAGGTTTAGACAAGGGATGACTACCCCTGGGTCTACTCTGCGTTCTCTCTGCTCTGTGTTTGATCCACGGTGAATGTTCTCATTTGCAGATAGGATGGGGAGAGAAGGACATAGAATACCGCCTAAAGTCTAAAAGAATCAGCCTTAACTGTCGTGGTGTTCCATGTCCCCCCGTCTCCTGGGGACTACAGTCCAGAGGGTGTTAATCACTCAAGCTCACCTGGGAAGGGTGCTGTGGTTGGCCAGGCTGTTCCCTTTCCCCCAAGTGTTGGTACTTAAGGGCCCTTACAGATGCCAGCCACCCCACCCACCTTGGCCATCCCCAAGTTCTGAGACTGGGTCTTCCTAGCACAGCAAAAGCTGGCATCCTTGGGCCCAAAATGCAGTCAGCCCAGAGCGGCTCCAGCAGGCAGGGGGTTGTAGCTTCCAACAGCCTGCCAAGTGGCCCCCTGAAGGCCCAGCCAAGGAAAGGACACTTACCCCTCAATGCACAGAAGTGTGGAGGCAGCAGCACTGGTGAGGAGCCCTGAGCCAGGGAGGTTTTTATAAGGCAGGTGTCACCTTTGACCTCGAGTGAAGAAACTTCTCTCATTCACCATGGGGCATGTTTCTCTGTTGCTCAAGAGAAGCTTCAAACATGCAGCACTGACTGCAAAATGGGCAGCTCAGATTGCAAGAGAACAAGTTTCACTGCAGGCATGGCTCCTACCCGGAAAGGGAAGGGCTGGGGAGAGGCATTTGCTGAGTGTCTATGCAACAAAAGTGATAGTGATAATAAAAACAACCAAAGTAGACATGTAATCTGGGAAAGGAAAAAGGACATTGGTTTAAAACTAAAGAAATCTGAATATAAAGTATGGAACTTAGTTGATAATAACGTGTCAAGAGCAGCTGATTAATTGTAACAAATGTACCACACTATGTAAGATGTTAATAATAGGGGAGACTGTGTGCAGGAATACTGGAACTCTCTATATTATTTTCTCAATTTTTCCATAAATCTAAAAATGTTCTGAACTAAAGTCTAAGTGTTTGTTTGTTGGCCGCGCAGTGCAGCTTCCGGGATCTTAGTTTCCTGACCAGGGACTGAACCCAGTCCACAGCAGTGAAAGCACCTAGTCCTAACCACTGGACCACCAGGGAATTCCCTAAGTGTTTTTAAAAGTGACCATGTATTGGGCACTCACATCATGCCAGACACTGCCTTACACAAACCCTCACCTAATTCTCCAAACAGCCTTCACTCCAACAGCGCTAACGGTTTCCCCATTTTGCAGATGAAGAAAATGAGTTAAGGTTAAGGAACTTTTCTAAGTGCCAAATCCAAAATTGTCTACTTTCAAAACCTTTGCCATTTTGTAATTTTTCCCTAAAATGAGAATAGTTTTTTGTTATCAAAAATAATACATGCTTGGGGCTTCCCTGGTGGCGCAGTGGTTAAGAATCCACCTGCCAATGCAGGGGACACGAGTTCGAGCCCTGGTCCGGGAAGATCTCACATGCCGTGGAGCAACAAAGCCCGTGCGCCACAACAACTGAGCCTGCGCTCTAGAGCCCACAAGCCACAACTGTTGAGCCCACGTGCCACAACTACTGAAGCCTGTGTGCCTAGGGCCCATGCTCCGCAACAAGAGAAGCCACCACAATGAGAAGAAGCCCGCGCATCACAACGAAGAGTAGCCCCCGCTGGCCGCAACTAGAGAAAGCCCACGCGCAGCAAAGAAGACCCAATACAGCCATAAATAAAATAAATAAATAAATTTATTTTTAAAATAATAGTAATACTACATGCTCATACTTTTTGTAGAAAACCTAATTTTTGGTAATTGACACAATCTTATATCAGACCCTGACCTTTTTCTTCCAGTTTGTGTCCTAATGCCATGAATTCTTGATTAGCCTTTTTAAAAATTCTTTCTTCCACGCTCCCCCACACCCTCCAACTCACTGTGTGAGACTCGGGGACAGAGCAGCACAAATTCCGTGGCCGCTGTCCCGGAGTTTGCAATCTAATGGGTTCAGACACCTTCCTGAATCGTAGGAAGAGTTCACCACACGTAATGGGGGTGGGGGGTTGGGGGGCACTAGTCAGGCCGAGACTAGCGACCTGGATTCCACACTGGCAGGGGGACTTGGGAGAACCAGGGCTGCCTGGCAGGCCACAGTGGGAAGGGTGCCAGGGACCAGCCTGTGCCCTTGGGCAAGGCTTTGACCTCTATGAGCCTGTTTCTTCATTTGTGTGGTCACCTCACCGGACTCCTTTAGTTCCCAGATTTGTTATGAGGCTCAGCTGACAGAATATATGAGAAAAGCCTTGAAAACAGTAAAGTGCTATCTTTAAGTTGGTTTTTCTTTTGCCCTTACCCACCCAGCATGGATGTGTGGATCACTTAGCCCAGCCAGCATGAACATGAGCCCAGAGCCAGCCCTCCAGGGCCTGGCCACTGAATACTGGGGGTCTCCTAGCAGAACAAAGAGACCTGCCTCTTCTGTGTCTTGAAGAGCGTCCACTGGTGGAGGAGCCTACACTCCAGCTTTCCCTCTGAGCACCAGTCCCTACACCTGTGCCCGTCCAGAAAGGACTTCCAGAAGTCAAGGGAGTTCACACAGAAGGCTCCTGACACAGTTCCTGGCACAGGGAATAATATCACTTGTCTTACCTTCCTCCTTCCTCCCACCTGACCTCACTGAAAAGGTAGGATTGGGCCCAACAGGAAAGGCCAAGCCCAAGTGATGTTCCCTCCTGCTGCTGGCCTTGGTGCTCCCAAGGGTATTCCAGAGACTGGTGGCCTCCTGGTTATTCCTTGGGCTGGTCCTACCTCCCCATCAATAGGAACTCCTTGAGGCCAAGACTGTGTAGGAAGCTGATGCTCATGGCAGCCAAGAAGGATGAAGAGTATGGGAAACTCTTTTGTTGATAGTTTGATATAGATGATACTGCAATGGTAGATGCATGTCATTTTACATTTGTCAAAACCCATAGAATGTACAATGCAAAGAGTGAACAGTAACATGAACTATGGATTTTGGTTAACAATAATGCATTAATGTTCGCTCATCGATTGTAGCAAACATACCACACCGATACAAGATGTCAGTAACAAGGGAGCTGGGGGAGTGAGGGCTACGGGAGTATTTGAGAACTCGCTGGACTTTCTGCTCAATTTTTCTGTAAACCTAAAACTGCCCCTGAAAAATAAAGTTTATTAATTAAGAAAAATACTACTGCCTCTGAAGTCATTATGCACAAAAAGTAATAGCATACTACACAACAGGAAACAAACTTTTCAAGTAAATTTTGAGCCAAATTGATAGAGATTTACTTTCACAACTTCCTCTATAAAGTTGGTCAAAATACCTTGACAATGGTGGGGAACCTAGCACATTAGAAAAAATTTTAACTAGCAAAAATGTGAATTCATTCTAACTCTTCTAACCTCAACAAGAAATAAACACATGCTCTAAAGTAGAAGATAGACAGAGCTTCAGGAGGAATACACTGGATGTGATCATGTAAACACCCCGAAAATGTATATCAAGATAACTAAATTTTCATAATGCAAAAAACAATGAATTAAACTGGTAAATCTGAGTAAAGAGTATATGGGAATTGCCTGCACTGTACTTGCAATTTTTCTATAAGTTTGGACTTATCAAACTAAATTACATCAAATTGAAATGATACCAAAATTTTAAATTACCCAAAAAGTACTCATGGCAACCGAAATGACTCTGTTAGTCACATCAAGAAGTGGGGAGGGGCACACGTAGAGCATAAAATGGGGCAGGGTGACCAGAAGGGGCAGAATGGCAACCCACCGAGCTGGGTTTACCCTCCAAGTTAGCCCAGAGCCTGGCTCTGGGTAGAGACAATAAATATGAGTGCCTTACCCTTATAGAGGCACCTTCTCTGAAAAATCCTTCTCCAGGAGGGAAATAAACTCCCAGGTAAGCAAAGAGAGGGAAAAAGAGGGTGACATTGCTTTAAAGGATGGGAGGCGCTGGGTCTAAAGGGATACCATCCCCAGAGATGTGAAGAGAGCCTCAGATCCACTCTTACTTCTGAGCAATGATGAGAAGAGGAGTGTGGGTTTCTTCACCTGGCAAACACTTCCTGGCCCTTCATATCTGGTAGTCACTGCTGGCCAGGCACTGGGGAAAGCAACCATGAACAGGACAGACATGGTACTGACCTCACTGAGCTTACAGTCTTGGGAGGACATAGACGGGAAAGGCTCTCTGGTAAGGCGGGGACAGAGCTAAAAAGGCCAGGAAAGGAGAGGCGTTGCTTCTTCTTGTTTGAACAAAATTAATCATCAGCTTTATCCTCAGTTTTGGCAAGCAGAATGTCAAAAATCTTTTATGTCTAAGGGGGGAGGAAAACCTCTCCCTCAGTTATTCTGGGGTGCAAAGCTAGTCACTGGACCAGCTTTCAAAAAGTATCCCAGGGTTTTCAGGAAGTGAGACAGCAATCCCTCTATGCCTTCCCCCACTTTCCCGTCACAGCCTCCAAATTTGGAAGTTAGAAAAAGCTGTCAAGTTGGGCTATGATGACCATGATCAAAGTGCCATGGTAGGAAGAGGTTATCAAGACCTCTGAAATAAAATCTTTGGAAGTCTAGCCTGGTGACCTCCATTCAGTACCACAGACTCCCCTGCATGCTTTGTGGTAACCCAGTTACCATAGCAACATATACAGAAAGGAGGAGGGTCCAGGCCCCATATGGAGCACCACTGAGGCGTGGATGAGGACCTGCACCACCCCAGCAGCAGTGGCTAGCAGTTTGCCCCTAAAACTGCACAGCCCAGGCTTCAATGACCACACCTTACAAGCACAAGAAGCTACTGCTTTTGGGGGACAAGTGAGTGAGACCCCAGCTCCCTGCCCCTTTGGCTTGTGGAGGCAGAACAGATCCCAGCAATGGGTTAAGAAAGCCCCTGGGGTGTTTGAGAAATTCAGGGATGGGGAGGCCACAAGAGGAGAAACTGGACAGGTAGGAGCATGAGCAAATGGCAGGAAAATAAGATGCTTGTAATGGTGTGTTTATCCGCAACTGAACAAATCATGTCACGATTCAAATTGAAGTTTCATCCAGATTACTCAGCATCATGGACTAATTTGCCCTTCAGAATTAGACAACTGGGGGGGGTGATGAATTGGGAGATTGGGATTGACATATATACACTAATATGTATAAAATGGATAACTAATAAGAACCTGCTGTATATAAAAGTAAATAAAATAAGATTCAAAAAATTAAAAAATAAAGAATTAGACAACTGATGTTGAGACCAGGCTGTGATTATGTTAGGAAATTGGGTGTGGCAGAGACTGTCCAAGGTCACTGTTTCCTTTCTTTTTACTTTTTCAGGTGAAATTAACTGGTTTTTTAACAGCTTTATTGAGGCATAATTGATGTACAAAAACTGCACATATTTAATGCGTAAAACTTAATGAGTTTGGACATATGCAAACACCTATGATACCGTCACCACAATCGAAGTCATAAGCACATCCATCACCTCCAAAATTTTCTTTGAGTACCTTTAGTTTTGTTTTTGGTTTCTGTGGTAAGAACACTTAGAGTGACATTACCTGCTTAACAAACATTTTCGTGCACGATACCACATCATTAACCGCAGTCACTGTGTTGTACAGCAGGTCTGTAGGTCTTTTTCATCTTGCAGGACTGTAAATTTATGTCATTGAACAATAATAGTCATGCTGCCTTTGAGGATGCCACTCGAAGGGGTGAGACTGATTAAAGAACTCCAAAAGGATGCTTCTTTTTGTTTGTTTTCTTTCCCTCCCTTACTACTGCATTCCATATCGTTTTCAGACATACAAAAGACTACACATAGCATATGTCCATTATAAGACAAAATAAAACAACAAACATCTGTAAATCTACAGGAGGTCTTAGTCCCCTGGACAGAAACCAGGTGATTGGCAAAATATTCCAGAAAGCAGAGAAGAAAGAAATTAAAGAATTCCTTGTTTGCTAAAAAATGTAATTCTCTGAGAGGCCCCAGACAAGCCAGCAGAGTAGTCAGGTGTGCTTCAAGAATGATTTGTTACTAGCCAAGACATGGAAGCAACCTAAATGTCCATGGACAGATGAATGGATAAAGAAGATGTGGTATGTATACACAATGGAATACTACTCAGTCATAAAAAAGAATGAAATAATGCCATTTGCAGCAACATGGATGAAACTAGAGATTTTCATACCAAGTGAAGTAAGTTAGAAAGAGAAAGACAAATGTCACATGATATCACTTATATGTGGAATCAAAAATATGACACAGGGGGCAGAGTCAAGATGGCGGACTAGGAGGACACAGAATTCGGGTCTCTGCACAACTAGGACACCTACCAGGCACCGGTGGGGGACCATGGACACCTAAGGGGATGGGAGGAACCCCCAGTGACCGGGTAGGACATGGGGCAAGGGGGGGAGTGAGGGGAGAGGAAAAGTGGAGGCAGGATGGGACTGATGTCCCTGAGGGGTGGCTGGAGGAGGGGAAGAGATCCCACGTCCAAAGGGGGAAATTGGGGGACCATTGGGAGGGCAGAGGATCAAAAGGGAGTGTGACCAGGTTTCCCCTGCCCACTTGGGCCCCTGGGAGTCTGCTGAGATCCCAGGCCTGATGCTCTGTCCACCAAGGCCCCCTCCAGCCTCATGGGTCCTGAGGGAGAGGGAGGGAAGGGGGAGCAAAAGTAAAGCGCAGACCTACAGGACTGGCACCCCTGAGGGGTGGCTGGGGGAGGGGAAGAGTGTTCCTAAACCCAGTGGGATCCACCCACGGTTAGGGGTCCAGTGGGGACAGGGGAGACCCTGGGGGAGACCCGGGGAGGGGGGCACAGAGGAACGGAAGGGAATGGGGCCAGTGCTTTCCCTGTCCACTTAGGGACCTGGGGAGCCCGTTGGGCTCCCAGGCCTAATCCTCTGCCCTCGGAGGCTCCCTGCTGCCATGCAGAGCCCAAGCCCCGCCCCTACAGTCCCACCAGGGCCCTACCTCTACACTCGGAGACTCCCTCTGAGACCCCCTCCAACCACACTGGGCCTAAACCCCATCCACATGCCCTCAACCAGGCCCTTACCTCCAAACTCCGGAACTCCACAATCCAGAGGCCCTCCTTTCCATGTGCTGCCTTTCCCCTTCCCCTGCAGGTCCTAAGCAGAGGCCCCGCCCACCCGATGCTTGAAAATCACCTGCCTAGTCCCCGCCCCCAGAGCCTTTTCTGGCTAAGTGGGTCCTGAGCCTAGGCCCCGCCCCACACTCAAACATCACCCCCCCCACCCCCCCAGGTCCCACCCATCCTAAACCCCACCCCTGCCTAAGTACCACTCCTGCCTAAACTCTGCCCCCATAGCCAAGGCTTTTTTTTTTTTTTCCGTTTTTCCTCTTTCAGCTTGGGGCTCTGTTTTACCTTGTTGATTCATTGTTGTTAATTCGTTTATATTTTTATTTGTCCTAATAAATCTTTTATTTTTCTAATTTTGTTTTATTCCTTATACTTTGTTATTGTTCTGCTCATTTTGGCTTGTCCCCCCCTTTTTTTTTTCTTTATTCTGTTGTGGTTTTATTTTTACCTTGTTACAGTTGTTTCAATTATATTTTTATTTTTCCTAATATATTTTTTACCTATTTTTATTTTGTTTTTTATCCTTTGTTATTGTATTACTCCTTTTTTTTTTCTTTTTTTTGCCATGCCATACAGCTTGCGGGATCTCGGTTCCCAGGCCAGAGGTTGGGCCCAAGCTCCTGTGGTGGGAGCTCTGAGTCCAAACCACTGGATTAACAGAGAACCTCAGATCCCAGGGAATATTAATCAAAGTGAGGCCTCCCAGAGGTCCTCATCTCAGCACCAAGACCCGGCTCTATCCAACTGCCTACAAACTCCAGTGCTGGATGCCTCAGGCCAAACAATGATTAAGACAGAAATACAGCCCCACCCATTAAAAAAAATGAAATGACAAAAAAGTATGTTACAGACAAAAGAGAAAGGTAAAAACCTACAAGAGCAAATAAATGAAGACAAAATAGGCAACCTACCTGAAAAAAATTCAGAGTAATGATAGTAAAGTTGATCCAAAATCTCGGAAATAGAATGGAGAATATACAAGAAACATTCAACTAGGATCTAGAAGAACTAAGGAGCAAACAAACAATGATGAACAACACAATAACTGAAATTAAAAATACTCTAGAAGGAATCAATAGCAGGATAAGTGAGGCAGAAGAACGGATAAGTGAGCTGGAAGATAAAATAGTGGAAATAACTGCCAGGGAGCAGAATAAAGAAAAAAGAATGAAAAGAATTGAGGACAGAATCAGAGACCTCTGGGACAACATTAAATGCACCAACATTTGAATTATAGGGGTCCCAGAAGAAGACAAAAAGAAATGGTCTGAGAAAATATTTGAAGAGATTATAGATGAAAACTTCCCTAACATGGGAAAAGAAATAGTCAACCAACTCCAGGAAGCACAGAGAGTCCCATAGAGGATAAACCCAAAGAGAAACATGCCAAGACACATATTAATCAAACCATCAAAAATTAAATACAAAGAAAAAATATTAAAGCAGCAAGGGAAAAGCAACAAATAACATACAAGAAAATCCCCGTAAGGTTAACAGCTGATCATTCAGCAGAAACTCTACAAGCCAGAAGGTAGTGGCAGGACATATTTAAAGTGATGAAAGGGAAAAACCGGCAATCAAGGTTACTCTACCCAACAAGGAGCACATTCAGCTCATTTCATGGAGAATTCAAAAGCTTTACAGACAAGCAAAAGCTACAAGAATTCAGCACCACCAAACCAGCTTTACAACAAATGCTAAAGGAACTTCTCTAAGCGGGAAACACAAGAGAAGAAAAAGATCCACAAAAACAAACACAAATCATTTAAGAAAATCGTAATAAGAAGATACATATCAATAATCCCCTTGAATGTAAATGAATTAAAGGCTCCAACCAAAAGACAGAGACTGGCTGAATGGATACAAAAACAAGACCCTTATATATGCTGTCTACAAGAGGCCCACTTCAGACCTAGGGACACATATAGACTGAAAGTGAGGGGGTGGAAAAATATATTCCATGCAAATGGAAATCACAAGAAAGCTGGAGTAGCAACACTCATATCAGATAAAATAGACTTTAAAATAAAGACTGTTACAAGACACAAGGAAGGACATTATATAATGATCAAGGGATCGATCCAAGAAGAAAACATAACAATTTTAAATATTTATGCACCCAACATAGGATCACCTCAATACATAAGGCAAATGTTAACAGCCATAAAAGGAGAAATCGACAGTAACACAATAATAGTGGGGGACTTTAACAACCCACTTTCACCAATAGACAGATCATTGAGACAGAAAATAAATAAGGAAACACAAGCTTTAAATGACACAATAGACCAGATAGACTCAATTGATATCTTTAGGACATTCCACCTGAAAGCGGAAGAATACACTTTCTTCTCAAGTGCACATGGAACGTTCTCTAGAATAGATCACATTTTGGGTCACAAATCAAATCTTGGAAAATTTAAGAATATTGAAATCATATCAAGTATCCTTTCCAACCACAACATTATGAGATTAGAAATCAATTACAGGAAAAAAAACAGTAAAAAACACAAATACATGGAGGCTAAACAGTGCACTGCTAAATAACCAAGAGATCACTGAAGAAAGCAAAGAGGAAATCAAAGAATACCTAGAAACAAATGACAACAAAAACACGATGATCCAAAACCTATGGGATGCATCAAAAGCAGTTCTAAGAGGGAAGTTCATAACAATTCAAGCTCACCTCAAGAAACAAGAAAAATCTCAAATAAACAATCTAACCTTACACCTAAAGCAACTAGAAAAAGAAAAACAAAGAAAACGCAAGATTAGTATAAAGAAATGAATCATGAAGATCACAGCAGAAATAAATAAAATAGAAACAAGAAAACAATAGCAAAGATCAATAAAACTAAAAGCTGGTTTTCTGAGAAGATAAACAAAACTGAATAACCTTTAACCAGACTCATCAAGAAAAAAAGGGAGAGGATGCAAATCAATAAATTTAGAAATGAAAAAGGAGAGATTACAACTGACACCGCAGAAATACAAATGCTCATAAGAGACTACTACAAGCAACTATATGCCAATAAAATGGACAACCTGAAAGAAACGGACAAATTCTTGGAAAAGCACAACCTTCCAAGACTGAACCAGGAAGAAATAGAAAATATGAACAAACCAGTCACAAGTAATGAAATTTAAAATATTCAATATTTTGGAAAAAATATTTGATTTGATTAAAAATCTTCCAACAAACAAAAATCCAGGACCAGATGGCTTCACAGGTGAATTCTATCAAACATTTAGAGAAGAGTTAACACGTGTCCTTCTCAAACTCTTCCAAAATATAGCAGAGGGAGGAACACTCCCAAACTCATTCTATGAGGCCACCATCACCCTGATACCAAAACCAGACAAAGATGTCACAAAAGAAGAAAATTATAGACCAATATCACTAATGAACATAGACACAAAAATCCTCAACAAAATACTAGCAAACAGAATCCAACAACACATTAAAAGGATCATACACCATGATCAAGTGGGATTTATCTCAGGGATGCAAGGATTCTTCAATATACACAAAACAATCAATATGATACACCATATTAACAAATTAAAGAATAAAAACCATATGATCATCTCAATAGATACACAAAAAGCTTTTGACAAAATTCAACACCCACTGATAATAAAAACCCTCCAGAAAGTGGGCACAGAGCGAACCTACCTCAACATAATAAAAGCCATATATGACAAACTCACAGCAAAAATCATTCTCAATGGTGAAAACTGAAAGCATTTCCTCTAAGATCAGGAACAAGACAAGGCTGTCTACTCTCACCACTATTATTCAACATAGTTTTAGAAGCCTTAGCCACAGCAATCAGAGAAGAAAAAGAAATAAAGGAATACAAATTGGAAAAGAAGAAGTAAAACTGTCACTGTTTGCAGATAACATGATACTGTACAGAGAAAATCCTAAAGATGCCAACAGAAAACTACCAGAACTAATCAATGAATTTGGTAAAGTTACAAGATACAAAATTAATGCACAGAAATCTCTTGCATACTTATATACTAACAGGAAAAGATCAGAAAGAGAAATTAAGAAACAATTCCATTTACCATCACAACAAAAAGAATACCTAGGAATAAACCCTACCTAAGGAGGCAAAAGACTTTTACTCACAAAACTATAAAACACGGATGAAAGAAATCAAAATTAACATAAACAGATGGAGAGGTATACCATGTTCTTGGATTAGAAGAAACAATATTGTGAAAATGACTATACTACCTAAAGCAATCTACAGGTTCAATGCAATCCCTATCAAATTACCGATGGCATTTTTCACAGAACTAGAAAAAGAAATTTTACAATTTGTATGGAAACACAAAAGACCCCAAATAGCCAAAGCAATCTTGAGAAAGGAAAATGGAGCTGGAGGAATCAGACTCCGTGACTTCAGACTATACTACAAAGCTACAGTAATCAAGACAGTATGGTACTGGCACAAAAACAGAAAAATAGATCAATGGAACAAGATAGAAAACCCAGAGATAAACGCACGCACATAGGGTCACCTTATCTTTGATAAAGGAGGCAAGAATATACAATGGAGAAAAAACAGCCTCTTCAATAAGTGGTGCTGAGAAAAATGGACAACTACTTGTAAAAGAATGAAATTAGAACACACCCTAACACCATACACAAAAATAAACTCAAAATGGATTAGCTACCTAAATGTAAGGCCAGACACTATCAAACTCTTAGAGGAAAACATAGGCAGAACACTCTATGACATAAATCACAGCAAGATCCTTTTTGACCCACCCACCTCCTAGTGTAAGGGAAATAAAAACAAAAATAAACAAATGGGACCTAATGAAATTTAAAAGCTTTTGCACAGCAAAGGAAACCATAAACAAGACCAAAAGACAACCCTCAGAATTGGAGGAAATATTTGCAAGTGAAGCACCTGACAAAGGATTAATCTCCAAAATATACAAGCAACTCATGCAGCTTAATATCACAAAAACAAAAAACCCAGTGCAAAAATGGGCAGAAGACCTAAATAGACATTTCTCCATAGTAGACATACAGATGGCCAACAAATGCATGAAAAGACACTCAACATCATTAATCATTAGAGAAATGCACATCAAAACTACAATAAGGTATCACCTCACACTGGTCAAGATGGCCATCATCAAAAAATCTACAAATAATAAATGCTGGAGAGGGTGTGGAGAAACGGGAACCCTACTTCACCATTGGTGGGAATATAAATTGATACAGCCAATATGGAGAACAGTATGGAGGTTCCTTAAAAAACTAAAAAGACAACTAACTACCATATGACCCAGAAATGCCACTACTGGGCATAAACCCTGAGAAAACGATAATTCAGAAAGAGGCATGTGGAGACTCACTTGAAAAATGGCGGAAGAGTAAGACGCAGAGATCACCTTCCTCACCACAGATACACCAGAAATACACCTACACGTGAACAACTCCTACAGAACACCTAATGAACGCTGGCAGAAGACCTCAGACCTCCCAAAAGGCAAGAAAGTCCCCACGTACCTGGGTGCGGCAAAAGAAAAAAGAATAAACAGAGACAAAAGGATAAGAATAAACAGAGACACCAGTGGGAGGGAGCTATGAAGGAGGAAAGGTTTCCACGCACTAGGAAGCCCCTTCGCGGGCGGAGACTGCGGGTGGCGGAGGGGGAAAGCTTCGAAGCCACGGAGGAGAGCGCAGCAACAGGGGTGCGGGGGGCAAAGCGAACAGATTCCCGCACAGGGATTGGTGCAGACCAGCACTCACCAGCCCGAGAGACTTGTCTGCTCACCCGCCGGGGCGGGCGGGGCTGGGAGCTGAGGCTCGGGCTTCGGTCCGAGTGCCGGGAGAGGACTGGGGCTGGCGGTGTGAACACAGCCTGCAGGGGGTTGGTGCACCATGGCTAGGTGGGAGGGAGTCCGGGGAAAAGTCTGCAGCTGCCAAAGAGGCAAGAGACTTTTTCTTCCCTCTTTGTTTCCTGGTGCGGGAAGACAGGGGATTAAGAGCACTGCTTAAACTGATTCATTTTGTTGTAAAGCAGAAACTAACACACCATTGTGAAGCAATTATACTCCAATAAAGATGTTAAAAAAATAAAGGAGCTCCAGACACGGGCGTGAGCCGCGTCTAACAGCGCAGACCCAGGAGACGGGCATGAGACACTAAGGCTGCTGCTGCCGCCACCAAGAACCCTGTGTGTGAGCACAGGTCACTATCCACACCCCTCTTCCGGGGAGCCTGTGTAGCCCGCCACTGCCAGGGTCCCGAAATGCAGGGACAACTTCCACGGGAGAACGCACGGCGCGCCTCAGGCTGGTGTATCTTCCCGCTGGCCTCTGCCGCGGCAGTCTCACCCGTATCATCCCCCTCCCTCCCCCTGGCCTGAGTGAGCCAGAGCCCCCAAATCAGCGGCTCCTTTAACCCCGTCCTGTCTGAGCAAAGAACAAACGCCCTCCAGCGACCTACACACAGAGGCGGGGCCAAATCCAAAGCTGAGCCCCGGGAGCTGTGCGAACAAAGAGAAAGGGAAATGTCTCCCAGCAGCCTCAGAGAATGTGGATTAAAGCTCCACAATCAACTTGATGTACCCTGCATCTGTGGAATACCTGAATAGACAATGAATCATCCCAAATTGAGGAGGTGGACTTTGAGAGCAAGATTTATGATTTTTTCGCCTTTTCCCCTTTTTGTGAGTGTCTCTGTGTATGCTTCTGTGTGAGATTTTCTCTGTATAGCCTTGCTTTCACCATTTGTCCAAGTGTTCTATCCGTCCATTTTTTTGTTTGTTTTGTTTTGTTTTTACTTTTTTAAAAAATTTATTCTTAATAATTATTTTTTATTTTAATAACTTTATTATATTTTATCTTACTTTATTTTATTCTTTTTATCCTCTTTCTTTCTTTCTTTCTAATTTTTCTCCCTTTTATTCTGAGTCATGGGGATGAAAGGCCCTTGATGCTGCAGCCAGGGGTCAGTGCTGTGCCTCTGAGGTGGGAGAGCCAACTTCAGGACACTGGTCCACAAGAGACCTCCCAGCTCCATGTAATATCAAATGGCAAAAATCTCCCAGAGATCTCCATCTCAACACCGAGACCCAGCTTCACTCAACGACCAGCAAGCGACAGTGCTGGACACACTATGCCAAACAACTAGCAAGACAAGAACACAACCCCACCCATTAGCAGAGGGGCTGCCTAAAATCATAATAAGGCCACAAACACCCCAAAACACACCACCAGATGTGGACCTGCACACCACAAAGACAAGATCCAGCCTCATCCACTGGAACAAGGGCACTAGTCCCCTCCACCAGGAAGCCTACACAACCCACTGAACCAAATTTAGCCACTGGGGACAGACACCAAAAACAACGGGAACTACGAACCCACAGCCTGCAAAAAGGAGACCACAAATACAGTAAGATAAGCAAAATGAGAAGACAGAAAAACACACAGCAGATGAAGGAGCAAGATAAAAACCCACCAGACCTAACAAATGAAGGGGAAATAGGCAGTCTACCCGAAAAAGAATTCAGAATAATGATAGTAAAGATGATCCAAAATCTTGGAAATAGAGTAGACAAAATGCAAGAAACATTTAACAGGGACCTAGAATAACTGAAGATGAAACAAGCAAAGATGAACAACAAAATAAATGTAATTAAAAATACTTTAAAAGTGATCAATAGCAGAATAACAGAAGCAGAAGAACGGATAAGTGACCTGGAAGATAAAATAGTGGAAATAACTACTGCAGAGCAGAATAAAGAAAAAAGAATGAAAAGAACTGAGGACAGTCTCAGAGACCTCTGGGACAACATTAAATGCACCAACATTGGAATTATAGGGGTTCCAGAAGAAGAAGAGAAAAAGAAACGACTGAGAAAATATTTGAAGAGGTTATAGTTGAAAACTTCCCTAATATGTGAAAGGAAATAGTTAATCAAGTCCAGGAAGCCCAGAGAGCCCCATACAAGATAAATCCAAGGACAAACATGCCAAGACACAAACTTATCAAACTGTCAGAAATTAAATACAAAGAAAACATATTAAAAGCAGCAAGGGAAAAATAACAAATAACACACAAGGGAATTCCCATAAGGTTAACAGCCAATCTTTCAGCAGAAACTCTGCAAGCCAGAAGGGAGTGGCAGGACATATTTAAAATGATGAAGGAGAAAAACCTACAACCAAGATTACTCTACTCAGCAAGCATCTCATTCAGATTTGATGGAGAAATTATAACCTTTACAGACAAGCAAAAGCTGAGAGAGTTCAGCACCACCAAACCAGCTTTACAACAAATGCGAATGGATCTTCTCTAGACAAGAAACACAAGAAAAGGAAAAAACCTACAATAACAAACCCAAAACAATTAAGAAAATGGGAACAGAAACATACATATTGATAATTACCTTAAATGTAAATGGACTAAATGCTCCCACCAAAAGACACAGATTGGCTGAATGGATACAAAAGCAAGACCCATATATATGCTGTCTACAAGAGACCCACTTCAGACCTAAAGACACATACAGACTGAAAGTGAGGGGATGCAAAAAGATATTCCATGCAAATAGAAACTAAAAGAAAGCTGGAGTAGCAATTCTCATATCAGACAAAATAGACTTTAAAATAAAGACTATCACAAGAGACAAGGACACTACATAATGATCAAGGGATCAATCCAAGAAGAAGATATAACAATTGTAAATACTTATGCACCCAAAATAGGAGCACCTCAGTACATAAGGCAAATACTAACAGCCATAAAAGGGGAAATTGACGGTAACACATTCATACTAGGGGACGTTAACACCCCACTTTCACCAATGGACAGATCATCCAAAATTAAAATAAATAAGGAAACACAAGTTTTAAATGATACATTAAACAAGATGTACTTAATTGATATTTATAAGACATTCCATCAAAAAACAACAGAATACACATTTTTCTCAAGTGCTCACGGAATATTCTCCAGGATAGATCATATCTTGGGTCACAAATCAAGCCTTGGTAAAATTAAGAAAATTGAAATTGTATCAAGTATCTTTTCTGACCACAATGCTATGAGACTAGATATCAATTACAGGAAAAGATCTGTAAAAAGTACAAGCACATACACATGGAGGCTAAACAATACACTACTTAATAATGAAGAGATCACTGAAGAAATCAAAGAGGAAATTAAAAAATACCTAGAAACAAATGACAATGGAGACACGATGACCCAAAACCTACGGGATGCAGCAAAAGCAGTTCTAAGAGTGAAGTTTATAGCAATACATTCCTACCTTAAGAAACAGGAAACATCTCAAATAAACAACCTAACTTTGCACCTGATGCAATTAGAGAAAGAAGAACAGAAAAACACCAAATTATCAGAAGGAAAGAAAGTGTAAAGATCAGATCGGAAATAAATGAAAAAGAAATGAAGAAAACGATAGCAAAGATCAATAAAACTAAAAGCTTGTTCTTTGAGAAGATAAACAAAATTGATAAACCATTAGCCAGACTCATCAGGAAAAAAAGGGACAAGACTCAAATCAATAGAATTAGAAATGAAAAAGGTGAAGTAACAACTGACACTGCAGAAATACAAAAGATCATGAGAGATTACTACAAGCAATTCTATGCCAATAAAATGGACAACCTGGAAGAAATGGACAAATTCTTAAAATGCACAACCTGCCAGGACTGAATCAGGAAGAAATAGAAAATATGAACAGACCAATCACAAGCACTGAAATTGAAACTGTGATTAAAAATCTTCCAACAAACAAAAGCCCAAGACCAGATGGCTTCACACGCGAATTCTATCAAACATTTAGAGAAGAGCTAACACCTATCCTTCTCAAACTCTTCCAAAATAAGGCAGAGGGAGGAACACTCCCAAACTCATTCCACGAGGCCACCATCACCCTGATACCAAAACTAGACAAGGATGTGACAAAGAAAGAAAACTACAGGCCAATATCACTGATGAACATAGATGCAAAAATCCTCAACAAAATACTAGCAAACAGAATCCAACAGCACATTAAGAGGATCACACACCATGATCAAGTGGGGTTTATTCCAAGAATGCAAGGATTCTTCAATATATGCAAATCAATCAATGTGATACACCATATGAACAAACTGAAGGAGAAAAACCATATGGTCATCTCAATAGATGCAGAAAAGCTTTCGACAAAATTCAACACCCATTTATGATAAAAACTCTGCAGAAAGTAGGCATAGAGGGAACTTTCCTCAACATAATAAAGGCCATATATGACAAACCCACAGCCAACATCGTCCTCAATGGTGGAAAACTGAAAGCATTTCCATTCAGATCAGGAACAAGACAAGGTTGCCCACAGTCACTACTCTTTATTCAACATAGTTTTGGAAGTTTTAGCCACATCTACCAGAGAAGAAAAGGAAATGAAAGGAATCCAAATTGGAAAAGAAAAAGTAAAGCTGTCACTGTTTGCAGATGACATGATACTGTACATAGAGGATCCTAAAGCTGCTACCAGAAAACTACTAGAGCTAACCAATGAAGTTGATAAAGTAGCAGGATACAAAATTAATGCACAGAAATCTCTGGCATTCCTATACACTAATGATGAACAATCTGAAAGTGAAATCAAGAAAACACTCCCATTTACCATTACATCAAAAAGAATAAAATATCTACGAATAAACCTACCTAAGGACACAAAAGACCTGTAGGCAGAAAATTATAAGACACTGATGAAAGAAATTAAAGATGATACAAATAGATGGGGAGATATACCATGTTCTTGGATTGGAAGAATCAACATTGTGAAAATGACTCTACAACCCAAAGCAATCTACAGATTCAATGCAATCCCTATAAAACTACCACTGGCATTTTTCACAGAACTAGAACACAAAACTTCACAATTTGTATGGAAACACAAAAGACCCTGAATAGTCACAGCAATCTTGAGAATGAAAAACGGAGCTGGAGGAATCAGGCTCCCTGACTTCAGACTATACTACAAAGCTACAGTAATCAAGACAGTATGGTACTGGCACAAAAACAGAAAGATAGATCAATGGAACAGGATCGAAAGCCCAGAGATAAGCCCACGCACATATGGTCACCTTATCTTTGATAAAGGAGTCAGGAACGTACAGTGGAGAAAGGACAGCCTCTTCAATAAGTGGTGCTGGGAAAACTGGACAGGTACATTTAAAAGTATGAAATTAGAATAGTCCCAAACGCCATACACAAAAATAAGTTCAAATGTATTAAAGACCTAAATGTAAGGCCAGAAACTATCAAACTCTTAGAGGAAAACGTAGGCAGAACACTATGACATAAATCACAACAAGATCCTTTTTGACCCACCTCCTACAGAAATGGAAATAAAAACAAAAATAAACAAATGGGACCTAATGAAACTTAAAAGCTTTTGCACAACAAAGGAAACCATAATCAAGACCAAAAGACAACCCTCAGAATGGAAGAAAATATTTGCAAATGAAGCAACTGACAAAGGATTAATCTCCAAAATTTACAAGCAGCACATGCAGCTCAATAACAAAAAATCAAACAACCCAATCCAAAAATGGGCAGAAGACCTAAATAGACACTTCTCCAAAGAAGATATACAGACTGCCAACAAAAACATGAAAGAATGCTCAACATCATTAATCATTAGAAAAATGCAAATCAAAACTGCAATGAGATATCATCTCACACCGGTCAGAATGGCCATCATCAAAAAATCTAGAAACAGTAAATGCTGGAGAGGATGTGGAGAAATAGGAAAACTCCTGCACTGCTGGTGGGAATGTGAATTGGTACAGCCACTATGGAGAACAGTATGGAAGTTCCTTAATAAACTACAAATGGGACTACCATATGACCCAGCAATCCCACTACTGGGCATATACCCTGAGAAAACCATAATTCAAAAAGAGTCATGTACCAAGATGTTCATTGCAGCTCTATTTACAATAGCCAGGAGACTGAAACCACCTAAGTGTCCATCATTGGATGAATGGATAAAGAAGATGTGGCACATATATACAATGGAATATTACTCAACCATAAAAAGAAACGAAATTGAGTTATTTGTCATGAGGTGGATGGACATAGAGTCTGTCATACAGAGTGAATTAAGTCAGAAAGAGAAAGACAAATACCATATGCTAACGCATACATATGGAATCTAAGAAAAAAGAATGTCATGAAGAGCCTAGGGGTAAGACAGGATTAAAGACACAGACCTACTAAAGAATGGACTTGAGGATATGGGGAGGGGGTAGGGTAAGCTGTGACAAAGTGAGAGAGTGGCATCGAGATATATACACTACCAAACGTAAAATAGATAGCTAGTGGGAAGCAGCCACATAGCACAGGGAGATCAGCTCGGTGCTTTGTGACCACCTAGAGGGGTGGGATAGGGAGGGTGGGAGGGAGGGAGACGCAAGAGGGAAGAGATATGGGAACATATGTATATGTATAACTGATTCACTTTGTTATAAAGCAGAAACTAACACACTATTGTAAAGCAATTATACTCCAATAAAGATGTAAAAAAAAAAAAAAGAGACATGTGGACTTCCCTGGTGGTACAGTGGTTAAGAATCCGTCTGCCAATGCAGGGGACACAGGTTCGAGCCCTGGTCCAGGAAGATCCCACATGCCACGGAGCAACTAAGCCCACACGCCACAACTACCGAGCCTGCACTCTAGAACCCACGTGCCACAGCTACTGAGCCCACATGCCACAATACTGAAGCCCGCGTGCCTAGAGCCCATGCTCCATAACAAGAGAAGCCACTGCAATGAGAAGCCTGCGCACCACAATGAAGAGTAGCCCCCGCTTGCTGCAACTAGAGAAAGCCCGTGTGCAGCAATGAAGATCAATGCAGCCAAAAATAAATAAATAAAAATAAAGTTTTTTTAAAAAAAAGCTTTAAAATAAAAAGAGAGAGAGACATGTACCACAATGTTCATTGCAGCACTATTTACAATAGCCAGGACATGGAAGCAACCTAAATGTCCATTAACAGATGATTGGATAAAGAAGATGTGGTACATATATACAATGGAATATTATTCAGCCATAAAAGGGAACGAAATTGAGTTATTTGTAGTGCAGTGGATGGACCTAGAATCTGTCATACATTGCGAAGTAAGTCAGAAAAAGAAAAACAAATACTGTATGCTAACGCATATATATGGAATTTTAAAAAGTGATACTGATGAACCTAGTGGCCGGGCAGGAATAAAGACGCAGAGGTAGAGAACAGACTTGAGGGCATGCGGGGGAAGTGGAAGCTGGGATGAAGTGAAAGAGTAACATTGACATATATACACCACCAAATATAAAATGGATGGCTAGTGGGAAGGTGCTACATAGCACAGGGAGATCAGCTTGGTGCTCTGTGATGACCTAGAGGGATGGGATAGGGATGGTGGGAGGGAGGCTCAAAAGAGGGAGGGGATATGGGGATATATGTATACATAGAGTTGATTCACATTGTTGTACTGCAGAAACCAGCACAACATTGTAAAGCATTGATACTCCAATAAAGATGTGGGGGAGGGGAGAAAGAAAATATGACACAAATGAACCTACCTACAAAACAGAAACAGACTCACAGACAGAGAGAACAGACTTGTGGGGTTGCCAAGGGGGAGGAGAGTGGGGGAGGGATGGACTGGAAGTTTGTGATTAGCAGATACAAACTATTACACAAAGAAGGAATAAACAACAAGGTCCCACTGTATAGCACAGGGAACTATACTCAATACCGTGAGATAAACCATAGTGAAAAAGAATATAAAAAAGAATGTATATATATATATCTATACGTGAATCAGTTTATTGTACAGCAGAAATTAACGTGACATTTTAAATCAACTCTACCTCAATTAAAATTTTTAAAAATTTAAATAAAATAAAAAGTCTTTTAATAAAAAAAGAATAATTTGTTACTACAAAAAAAATCAGTAATTTTAAATAAGGCAAGTGCTTCCCCTTAGGAAAAAAAAAAAAGGAATGATTTGTTAGCTTCTCTACCTCAGACTAAATTTCTTAAGACACTGAGACTCTTCCTGGAAGAAAGCTGGCCCACAGTGCTTGGATCAGAGGGTTCTGGGAATGAGGCCGCCCCAAGGCTCTGACCCAACCCCAGGGCAGTTGGTGGAGGCAGTCAGGTACAAAGAGGGAGTGTGGTTGATGGGAGTTGACATTACAGCCTCAGGGAAGCATCATTCCAGACAGGACTGGGAACCTGGCTGAAAATTTTAAGAGAAAAGGAGACATGAAGGAGGTCATGAAACCCCTCAAGATCCATATGGGCTTCACATAGAGAAAGCCTCTGCCACTGTGGTGGAGAAGCAGAGGCCACACAATGTGTACTTGCAGCTGTGATGAATTATGTGGCCCCAGCGGGATTTCCTAGAAACCTGGGAAGGCGACTGATGTTGCTAGGTCCTGTGCTCCAGAAGCTGCTGGAGAAGGTGCCAGGGCCCAAGGGTGCACCAGGCAGACTCGACCAGGCTGAGTCATGGGGATGGGGGCCACCCATCACAAAGGTCTCTGTGCTGAGCGCCTCCAGCCTGACTGGTGTCCCTGAGGCTAGTTCCAGAAGGTGGTGGAGGGGAGTAGGCTGTGATCCATAGCAAGAGGAAAAAGAGAGACAGACACATCTCATTTGAGAAAGCAGCTTAGGGCCCCATACAGGCCAAGCCACCTGGCTGGGACTTTTGAGTTCCACTCATGGCAAGACTCAATGTGAATTTCTAAAGCTCTGAAGGTCTGAGAAGGGGCTATTTCTGAGACAACCTCTAAAGGCCTTGAAAAAAATGAAAATGGCCATCCTCTCACCTACCTGTGGGAAAGATGCCCATTTTCTGCTGACCTAACCCCACTCGGTGAATCTGTCTATAGCATTCCAGAGGCTAAGGTAACGTACACAGGAGATAGCTCCTGAGGAGCTCCCCACCCCACAGGATTCAGCTCAGTTAATACGAGGGCCTCTTCCTTCCCCCGGGGAAGAAACACTAGAGGAAGGTGGTAAAAACTCAGGTCAGGGAAAGGTGGCCATCCAAAAGAAAGTCAGTAGAGATCTCTGCTCCCCCAGCTGCACCCCACCGCAGAGAACAGGAGAGGAAGGAGAGAGGGTTTCCTTGGCAGGGAGCGAGAGCCGCCCTTTCCCAGCCTGGGGAGCCCCAGAACTGGAGAAGTCCACCACCCTGCAGGTGAGAATGGCATGAGTGATTGATCAGCCACTAGTGTCCAAATCCAGATGGATTAAAGCCTGAAACAGGAGCTGTTTACCTGTTTTCAGAATAGGGAATGCAGAGAGCTATCTTGAAGCAGTTCTGTTTTGCTCTGCGGGGCAGTGGTATTGAGTTGCCTGCCCTCTGACCCCCGGTATGCAGTTAGTCAGCATCACTGCTGGCTGATCTGGGGAAGAGAAATCTCCTGGAAATGTGAGGCAGGAGAAATGAATTGGCCCCATCCAGATCCATAGGCAGGAAAAGTTTCCTGAAGTCAAATTACCACGAGGAAAAGGGGAGACCATGCCAGTGACAAAGGAGACCCAGGGATAATAAGAGTGATGGAAATTCTTCCAAGCCCAGCCTTCCTGTGTGCTTTGGGTGACAATGCCTGGGCATCAAAGTAGGAAGTAAAAAGAAGAGAACTTGTTTCCCAGCACAGAGCACCACAGAGCCTGGCCTTTATAGAGGGCATCCCATCAGCTTTCTAGAGAAGCATCATCTACAGCATTGTGCAGACTGGCCTTCAACATCAGCTCCTATAGCAAAGAGAAGGAACCACAAAAGAGACTGCTGCTGTTCATGAGAGCAGAATTGATCCCCACACCCTCACTGGCCTGAGTGAGCCCTAGCCTCAAGAAGGAGATACCAGGCTTCCTCTTAATAGGGGATGTGGAAGCCTGAACAGCTAACTGGGAAAATAAAAAACACGTGACTGTAATTGATCAAATCATACCTATTGCATTTGGGCATTCCTTGGAAGACTCCCGTCTGCCTCATGGATCAATTGATTTCCCTGGAATTGGAGCCAGCTGCTTTATGAGACAGTAGCTATAACTGTGTTGAAAGTTTGGTTTATGGGGACGGATGTGATGTTGACTATCAAATGTCAGTGCTGGGATGGGCTGAGTTTGAAGGATTCCTACAGGATAACCTTGGACAGTACAGAGTGGTTGGCAGAATATTCTGGAGTAAAAAGAAGGCAAATAAATAAAGCATTTTTTGAAATTAGTGAAAAGGTAATTCTCTGTGAGACCCAGAATAGATAATAGAAAAGGAGTGCATCAGAAATGACTTTTTGAAGTCCCTACCTCAGGCTGTAAATTTCCAAATTTCTGAACTGTTTCCTAGAGGAGGGCACTCTTAGTATCTGATGTCTCCAGAGTGCTACAGTATGGCACCTTCTATTCTGCTCCAAGCCTGGGTGTTCCAGATGCAGGCTGTGGAAAAGACCATTCATCCTACAGAGGGAACTAAGAAACACCAAGTCAGTAATGTTACCAGTAATGTTTTCCAGTAATGACATTAATAGCCTCAGGGGAAGAATTAAGTTCAACTTGGATGGACATATTCCTGAAAAAATAGTAGCAGTTATCCAGAAGAAGAAATAAGGGAGGCAATGAAATGCAGAAACAAGAGTGCCCTGCAGGGTATTAGTTTACTTCACATGGTCAATGCCTCCAGATCTCCCATTACTTCACATTTAGTTTTCCTTGTCTTATAACACTGGCTAGGGCCTCCAATACAAATATTAAATAGAAGTGGTAATGGAGTCATCCTTGTGTTCTTCCTGTCATTAAAGATGAATGTCTGTGGAAGCAACCGAAATGTCCATCAACAGTTGAATGGATAAAGAAGATGTGGGGCGGAGGAGCTTCAACATGGCGGAAGAGTAAGACGCGGAGATCACCTACCTCCCCACAAATACATCAGAAATACGTCTGCATGTGGAACAACTCCTACAGAACATCTACTAAACCCTGGCAGAAGACCTCAGACCTCCCAAAAGGCAAGAAACTCCCCCACGTACCTGGGTAGAGCAAAAAAAAAAAAAAAGAAAAAAAAAGAGACAAAAGAATAGGGACAGAACCTGCACCAGTGGGAGGGAGCTGTGAAGGAGGAAATGTTTCCACACACTAGGAAGCCCCTTTGCGGGCGGAGACTGCGGGTGGCGGAGGGGGAAACCTTCGGAGCCGCGGAGGAGAGCACAGCAACTGGGGTGCGGAGGGCAAAGCAGAGAGATTCCCGCACAGAGGATCAATGCTGACCAGCTCTCATCAGCCCGAGAGGCTTGTCTGCTCACCCGCCGGGGCGGGTAGGGCTGGGAGCTGAGGCTGGGGCTTCGGTCGGAGCGCAGGGAGAAGACTGGGGTTGGCGGTGTGAACACAGCCTGAAGGGGGCTAGTACACCGCAGCTAGCCGGGAGGGAGTCCGGGAAAAGTCTGGAGCTGCCAAAGAGGCAAGAGACTTTTTCTTCCCTCTTTGTTTCCTGGTGCGCGAGGAGAGAGGTTTAGAGCGCTGCTTAAAGGAACTCCAGAGACGGGCGCGATCCATGGCTAACAGCACGGACCCCAGAGATGGGCATGAGACGCTAAGGCTGCTGCTGCAGCCACTAAGAAGCCTGTGTGCAAGCACAGGTCACTCTCTGCACCGCCCCTCCCGGGAGCCTGTGCAGCCCGCCACTGCCAGGGTCCGGTGGCCCAGGGACAACTTCCCCGGGAGAACGCACGCACGGCGCTCCTCAGGCTGCTGCAACATCACGCTGGCCTCTGCCGCCCAGGCTCACATCACATCCGTACCCCTCCCGCCCCCCGGCCTGAGTGAGCCGGAGCCCCCGAATCACCTGTTCCTTTAACCCTGTCCTGTCTGAGCGAAGAACAGGCGCCCTCAGGCGACCTACACGCAGAGGCGGGGCCAAATCCAAAGCTAAACCCCAGGAGCCGTGCGAACAAAGAAGAGAAAGAGAAATTTCTCCCAGCAGCCTCAGGAGCAATGAATTAAAAGTCCACAATCAACTTCATGTACTCTGCATCTATGGAATACCTGAATAGACAACGAATCATCCCATATTGAGGAGATGGACTTTGGGATCAATGATATATATATATTTTTAGCTTTTTATCTTTTTGCGAGTGTGTATGTGTATGCTTCTGTGTGAGATTTTGTCTGTATAGCTTTGCTTTTACCATTTGTCCTAGGGTTCTGTCTGTCCGTGTTTTTTTTTTTTTGGTTTTTCTTTTCTTTTTTTTTTTTTTACTTAAAAAAATGTTTTTCTTAAAAATTATTTTTAAGTTTTATTTTAATCACTTTATTTTATTTTAATTTATTTTATTTTATCTTCTTCTTTCTTTCTTTTTTCTCTACCTTGTATTCTGAGCCATGTGGAGGACAGGCTGTCAGTGCTCCAGCCAGGTGTCAGGACTCTACCACTGAGGTAAGAGAGCCAAGTTCAGGACACTGGTCCACAACAGACCTCCCAGCTCCACGTAATATCAAACAGCGAAAATCTACCAGAGATCTCCATCTCAATGCCAAGACCCAGCTCCACTCAACAACCAGCAAGCCAGAGTGCAGGACACCCTATGCCAAAGAACTAGCAAGACAGGAACACAACCCCACCCATTAGCAGAGAGGCTGCCTAAAATCATAATAAGGCCACAGACACCACAAAACACACCACTAGATGTGGACCTGCCCACCAGAAACACAAGATCCAGCTTCATCCACCACAACACAGGCACTAGTCCCCTCCACCAGGAAGCCTACACAAGCCACTGAACCAAGCTTAGCCACTGGGGACAGACACCAAAAACAATGGAAACTATGTATTTGCAGCCTGAGAAAAAGAGACCCCCAACACAGTAAGTTAAGCAAAATGAGAAGACAGAGAAACACACAGCAGATTAATGAGCAAGGCAAAAATCCACCAGACCTAACAAATGAAGAGGAAATAGGCAGTCTACCTGAAAAAGAATTCAGAATAATGATAGTAAAGATGATCCAAGACCTAGGAAATAGAAAGGAGAAAATACAAGAAACGTTTAACAAGGACCTAGAAGAACTAAAGAGCAAACAAACAGTGATGAACAACACAATAAATGAAATGAAAAATACTCTAGAAGGGATCAATAGCAGAATAACTGAGGCGAAAAATGGATAAGTGACCTGGAAGATAAAATAGTGGAAATAACTACTGCAGAACAGAATAAAGAAAAAAGAATAAAAGGAATTGAGGACAGTCTCAAAGACCTCTAGAAAAACATTAAACACACCAATATTCGAATTATATGGGTCCCAGAAGAAGAGAAAAACAAAGGGACTGAGAAAATATTTGAAGAGATTATAGTTGAAAACTTCCCTAATATGGGAAAGGAAATAGTTAATCAAGTCCAAGAAGCACAGAGAGTCCCATACAGGATAAATCCAAGGAGAAACACACCAAGACACATATTAATCAAACTATCAAAAATTAAATACAAAGAAAACATATTAAAAGCAGCAAGGGAAAAACAACAAATAACACACAAGGGAATCCCCATAAGGTTAACAGCTGATCTTTCAGCAGAAACTCTGCAAGCCAGAAGTGACTGGCAGGATATATTTAAAGTGATGAAGGAGAAAAATTTACAACCAAGATAACTCTATGCAGCAAAGATCTCATTCAGATTTGACGGAGAAATTAAAAGCTTTTCAGACAAGCAAAAGTTAAGAGAATTCAGCACCACCAAACCAGCTTTAAAACAAATGCTAATGGAACTTCTCTAGGCAGGAAACACAAGAGAAGGAAAAGACCTACAATAATAAACCCAAAACAATTAAGAAAATGGTAATAGGAACATACATATCGATAATTACCTTAAAT
Organism: Leucopleurus acutus; assembly: GCF_964270905.1. NCBI lineage: Eukaryota > Metazoa > Chordata > Mammalia > Artiodactyla > Delphinidae > Leucopleurus > Leucopleurus acutus. The sequence goes on along the minus strand of NC_139143.1, from coordinate 82,297,010 downwards.
GTAAATGGATTAAATTCTCCAACCAAAAGACGGACACTGGCTGAATGGATACAAAAACAAGACCCGTATATATGCTGTCTACAAGAGACTCACTTCAGACCTATGGACACATACAGACTGAAAGTGAGGGGATGCAAAAAGCTATTCCATGCAAATGGAAATCAAAAGAAATGTGGGATAGCAATTCTCATATCAGACAAAATAGACTTTAAAACAAAGACTATTACAAGAGACAAAGAAGGACACTACATAATGATCAAGGGATCAATCCAAGAAGAAGATATAACAACTGTAAATATTTATACACCCAACATAGGAGCACATCAATACGTAAGGCAAATACTAACAGCCATAAAAGGGGAAATCGACAGTAGCACAATCATAGTAGGGGACTTTAACACCCAACTTTCACCAATGGACAGATCACCCAAAATTAAAATAAATAAGAAAACACAAGCTTTAATTGATACATTAAACAAGATGGACTTAATTGATAATTATAAAACATTCCATCCAAAAACAACAGAATACACATTTTTCTCAAGTGCTCATGGAACATTCTCCAGGATAGATCATATCTTGGGTCACAAATCAAGCCTTGGAGAATTTAAGAAAATTGAAATTGTATCAAGTATCTTTGCTGACCACAACGCTATGAGAAGAGGTATCAATTACAGGAAAAAATCTGTAAGAAATACAAACATGTGGAGGCTAAACAACATACTACTTAATAACCAAGAGATCACTGAAGTAATCAAAAAATACCTAGAAAATACAATGACCCAGAACCTATGGGATGCAGCAAAAGCAGTTCTAAGAGGGAAGTTTATACCAATACAATCCTACCTTAAGAAACAAGAAACATCTCAAATAAACAACCTAACCTTACACCTACACCAATTCAAGAAAGAAGAACAAAAAGAACCCAAAGTTAGCAGAAGGAAAGAAATCATAAAGATCAGATCAGAACTAAATGAAAAAGAAATGAAGGAAATGATAGCAAAGATCAATAAAACTAAACGCTGGTTCTTTGAGAAGATAAACAAAATTGATAAACCATTAGCCAGACTTATCAAGAAAAAACAGGGAGAAGATTCAATCAATAGAATTAGAAATGAAAAAGGAGAAGGAACAACTGACACTGCAGAAATACAAAGGATCATGAGAGATTACTACAAGCAACTATATGCCAATAAAATAGACAACCTAGAAGAAATGGACAAATTCTTAGAAATGCACAACATTCCAAGACTGAACCAGGAAGAAATAGAAAATATGAACAGACCAATCACAAGCACTGAAATTGAAACTGTGATTAAAAATCTTCCAACAAACAAAAGCCCAGGACCAGATGGCTTCACAGGCAAATTCTATCAAACATTTAGAGAAGAGCTAACACCTATCCTTCTCAAACTCTTCCAAAATATAGCAGAGGGAGGAACACCCTCAAACTCATTCTACGAGGCCACCATCACTCTGATATCAAAATCAGACAAAGATGTCACAAAAAACGAAAACTATAGGCCAATATCACTGATGGACATACATGCAAAAATCCTCAACAAAATACTAGCAAACAGAATCCATTGGCACATTAAGAGGATCATACTCTATGACCAAGTGGGGTTTATCCCAGGAATGCAAGGATTCTTCAATATATGCAAATCAATCAACGTGATACACCATATTAACAAATTGAAGGAGAACAAACATATGATCATCTCAATAGATGCAGAGAAGGCTTTCGACAAAATTCAACACCCAATTATGATTAAAAACTCTGCAGAAAGTAGGCATAGAAGGAACTTTCCTCAACATAATAAAGGCCATATATGACAAACCCACAGCCAACATCACTCTCAATGGTGAAATACTGAAATCATTTCCACTAAGATCAGGAACAAGACAAGGTTGCCCACTCTCACCACTCTTATTCAACATAGTTTTGGAAGTTTTAGCCACAACAATCAGAGAAGAAAAGGAAATAAAAGGAATCCAAATCGGAAAAGAAGAGATAAAGCTGTCACTGTTTGCAGATGACATGATACTATACATAGAGAATCCTAAAGCTGCTACCAGAAAACTACTAGAGCTAATCAATGAATTTGATAAAGTAGCAGGATACAAAATTAATGCACAGAAATCTCTGGCATTCCTATACACTAATGATGAACAATCTGAAAGTGAAATCAAGAAAACACTCCCATTTACCATTGCATCAAAAAGAATAAAATATCTAGGAATAAACCTACCTAAGGAGACAAAAGACCTGTATGCAGAAAATTATAAGACACTGATGAAAGAAATTAAGGATGATACAAATAGATGGAAAGATATACCATGTTCTTGGATTGGAAGAATCAACATTGTGAAAATGACTCTACTACCCAAAGCAATCTACAGATTCAATGCAATCCCTATCAAACTACCACTGGCATTTTTCACAGAACTAGAACAAGAATTTTCACAATTTTTATGGAAACACAAAAGACCCCGAATAGCCAACGCAATCTTGAGAAAGAATAACAGAGCTGGAGGAATCAGATGCCCTGACTTCAGACTATACTACAAAGCTAGAGTAATCAAGACAGTATGGTACTGGCACAAGAACAGAAAAATAGATCAATGGAACAGGATAGAAAGCCCAGAGATAAACCCACGCACATATGGTCACCTTATGTTTGATAAAGGAGGCAGGAATATACAGTGGAGAAAACACAGCCTCTTCAATAAGTGATGCTGGGAAAACTGGACAGCTACATGTAAAAGAATGAAATTAGAACACTCCCTAACACCATACACAAAAATAAACTCAAAGCGGATTAAAGACCTAAATGTAAGGCCAGAAACTGTCAATCTCTTAGAGGAAAACATAGGCAGAACACTCTATGACATAAATCACAGAAAGATCCTTTTTGACCCACCTCCTAGGGAAATGGAAATAAAAACAAAAATAAACAAATGGGACCTAATGAAACTTCAAGGCTTTTGCACAGCAAAGGAAACCACAAACAAGACAAAAAGACAACCTTCAGAATGGGAGAAAGTATTTGCAAATGAAGCAACTGACAAAGGATTAATCTCCAAAACATACAAACAGCTCATGCAGCTCAATATCAAAAAAACAAACAACCCAATCCAAAAATGGGCGGAAGACCTAAATAGACATTTCTCCAAAAAAGATATACGAATTGCCAACAAACACAAGGAAGAATGCTCAGCATCACTAAACATTAGAGAAATGCAAATCTAAACTACAATGAGATATCATCTCACACCAGTCAGAATAGCCATCATCAAAAAGTCTACAGAAAATAAATGCTGGAGAGGGTGTGGAGAAAAGGGAACCCTCTTGCACTGTTGGTGGGAATGTAAATTGATACAGCCACTATGGAGAACAGTATGGAGGTTCCTTAAAAAACTAAAAATAGAACCACCATACGACCCAGCAATCCCACTATGGGGTATATACCCTGAGAATACCATAATTCAAGAAGAGTCATGTACCACAATATTCATTGCAGCTCTATTTACAATAGCCAGGACATGGAAGCAACCTAAGTGTCCATCAACAGATGAATGGATAAAGAAGAAGTGGCACGTATATAAAATGGAATATACTCAGTCATAAAAAGGAATTAAACTGAGTTATTTGTAGTGAGGTGGATGTACCTAGAGACTTTCATACAGAGTGAAGTAAGTTAGAAAGAGAAAAACAAATACTGTATGCTAACACATATATATGGAATCTTAAAAAAGGAAAATTAGTCAGAAGAACCTAGGGGTAAGACGGGAATAAATATGCAGACCTACTAGAGAATGGACTTGAGTATACGGGCAGGGGGAAGGGTAAGCTGGGACAAAGTGAGAGAGTGGCATGGACATATATACACTACCAAATGTAAAATAGATAGCTAGTGGGAAGCAGCTGCATAGCACAGGGAGATCAGCTTGGTGGTTTGTGACCACCTAGAGAGGTAGGATAGGGAGGGTGGGAGGGAAGGAGATTCAAGAAGGAAGAGATATGGGGACATATGTAAATGTATAACTGATTGACTTTGTTATAAAGCAGAAAGTAACACACAATTGTAAAGCAAGTATACTCCAATAAAGGTGTTTAAAAAAAAAAGCATATTCAAAAAAAATTTTTTTAAATGTGGTACATATATATGATGGAATATCACTCAGCCATAAAAAAGAATGAAATAGTACCATTTGCATCAACATGGAGGGACCAAAAGATTATCATACTAAGTGAAGTGAGCCAGACAAAGACAAATGTCATATGATATTGTTTATATGTGGAATCTAAAAACAAATGATACAAATGAATTTATTTATAAAACAGAAAAAGACCCACAGACAGAAAACAAACTTTTGGTTTACCAAAGTGGAAATGGGGGAGAGGGATAAGTTGGAGGTTTGGGATTAACATATACACACTACTACATATGGAGTAGATGATCAACGAGGACCTAGTGTATAGAACAGGGAACTATGCTCAATATTTTGTAATAACCTATGGGGGAAAGGAATCTGAAAAAGAATCGATATATATGTATATATAACTGATCACTGTGCTGTACACCTGAAATTAACACAACGTAAATCAACTATACTTCAAAAAAAAGAGGTAAATTTCTCCATTAAGTATGACATTTATGATTGGTTCTTAATAGATACACATTATCATGGAGGGTTCTAGGACCAAAGCAGGAAAGAAATCTGGAGCATCCTATCTGGGTTAGATATTTTGCTCTAGAAAACACAGGGGAGAAAAAATGTGCCATAGCAAAACAAGATGCTGAGCAAGTTGAGCTGGATGGAGCCCTTGCTGGGCTAGGTTGATGAAGAGCCTCTGGCTTTGGCTGTAAGACAGTCCCATGCTTTCTGCTGCTAATGAGGCCTATTCAGGAGGAAGAAGAGGAGGTTTCTGTCCAAAGAAAGAGGAATGGGTACAGATCATTTGAATGGGTACAGATCATAAAAGTCTATGCCCTGATCTTAGCAGCCAGTTCAGACTGTGATTTTGCAAATGAGAATTATTCACATGAGAATTTCCACCACTCCTAAGACTGGAAGGAAGCTCCCCAACCCAGAAGGAGGCACAAACCCTAAGAGCTTACAGACCTCAAAATGTCAATCCTCTGTTCTACAGTCATTGTCTGGAGGATTGCTCATACCAGGAAAAAAAAAAAAAAAACACAGTAATTCAGCCCCAAGGCAGGGTGAGCTCCTGGGCAGAAGAAAGAGGCCCAAGAGAGAAGTTCATTCTGGCACCTGGGGCCCTGCTCTTCACCCCTGGATGGCAGAGACCCTTCAGGGGGTCCTCACCCTTCTGGTCCTCAAAGAGACCAGAAAGGCCAGCAGAGGAAGGGCGGGCCCTCTGCACTCACAGGTTGGAAATCAGCTAGAAGAAAGTGCTTTCATGTCTGAACCAGGGTTTCTCACCTGGAGACAACCACGGATCTAATCCTAGCTCTGACATTTGCCAGATTAATAATTCTGTCAAGTTTCTTAACTTCTCGGAATCTCCTCATATGCAAAATGGAAATAATAATTACGTGTCTTATAAGATTGTTACAGGATAAGCTATCACAAAGTCTAGTGCTTAAAAGCAAAATTATCAACAAATATAGTGGACCCATGTCAAAATTCTTGTTTGAATTCATTAATGAGAGAATCAGCAAAGAAGGTTTTTAAAGCTGGTTTGAAGAATATTTGAGAATACATAAAGACATTCAGGAAAGGAATGCCTAAGTAAGATTCTTAATTTAAAATATGACTCTTTTAACTTTCAATAGGGTGATAAAAATTAAAACAGGGGTTTAACATCTCTACCAGGCTATAAAATCATATTACCCCATCAAGCAGATGTAAACTGCCTACTTCTTTATCCACCGTGACTTGTTAATCAAATATACTGTGCCAACCATGTTACATTCCCCAAGAGTGTCAGACGATGGAAGGTTAACAAGTAGCAAGGACTTGCTTCTATTCAGGCAGACTCTAGCATGAGATCAAAGATTTAAGCAATCACCAGTTTGTCTTTCTCTAGGTTTGAGATGATTTTTTTCCTTTCACACCAACAACTAGAAGGAGCCCAGTAAGCGTTAGCAGCTTTCCCTCCCCTCCTCAGCCCCTATGAAATTAGGGTGAATTCCCTAGGTCAGGAGGCCAGAAGATAGGCTGGTATCTGGACCCGACCAGAATCATTCTGGCTCCCAAGTGGAGGGATGTACGGGGAAGTCTTTTCCACTGGAATAAGCTCTGTGTTCAGCTGCTAGACACCAGTTGCCCAATTCCAGATATTCCCCACGCTCTTTAAGACTTTTGTCACAATTGTGAGACACTTGGCTGAAGTCAGGAGTCTTGGGTGGAGAAGTGGGATTTCAGACAGGTCATGCTCTAAGGCCCCGGAAGTCTCAGTGGCCAGATCTACCTCAGTTGGTGAGCCAACGTCTCCTTTGTGGGCTCAAACATTGCATGAGGCTTCCTGCTACACCTTGTTCTTCTTTTGTAGCTGGGGAAACAGGAAACCAGATTATCTTGCGCTGTGCTACAAGCCCGTCTGACTCTGCCCAGTAGGTCCTGTAATGGCACAGCCTTGCTTGTAAATTACCATCTGCAAGTCTGCCTACTCCATGGACCTTCCAAGGATGGCCTCCCTCACCTCCACCTCATTCTCCAGGTGGCCAGTGCCAGCTGGGCCACCTCCCATGTCCAACCATGAGCCTGGGTATCAAACATTTGATAGCTCCAGGTCAATGCAATTCTTCACAACCAGTGGCCCATCACTTATGGTGAAACTCCAAAGGGCACTCTGGGCTAACTTCTGCATGGTCCTCTGAGAGGACTCAGAGAAAGCAGACTCATTGGACTTTCAACTAATGGCAAACGGTTAATAATGGTAAATCTCCCCCAAAGGATCCATTAACAGCAAGTCTAACAACGCATTTTCATGGAGAGAGAAAGGCACTGAGATATGTTGCCCCTCCCCCTCACTCGGATACACACACACACACACACACACACACCACCACCACCACCACCACCACGACTACCACCACTACCACCACCACCACCAATGTGGATAACTGAGAGGCAGAATCAGGTTGCTCTCTCCTTTTGTGCATTCACCCATTATATTCCCTAAATATTGAGCGAAGCCTGGGATGCTGCTTGATGAACGCTACCAACCCTTCCCATCTTTTTTTGCCTGGGCCACATTTGGGCCAGCAGCTCAACTTGAAAGGTGCTTCTGAGAACTGCATGAGAGTTTCCTCAATGCAGAGAGTGGGTTCACACTCCTGAATTAGGTGGAAGCACTTGCTTGGGGGAATAGATAAAGTGATCCGTCAGGCAAGATGAAAAGGAAGTAATTTTGTCCCTAGCCTTCCCACGCTTGCCCAGAAGGAGCCCATCTCCATATCTGATGACTAGACGCCCTCCCATCCCATTTTATGTCCCAATCTTAGTTCTCTGCTGGCTGCCAAATATTTTCACTAATATGTTAGCTGAAAATAAAATTGGTTGGTAATTAAAGCCTTGGTCAGTGAATAAGGGTTTAAGCTGTTACTTTTCCCTGTTCATTTGCATTTCTATATAAGTAAAGTCTACTACAAAGGAAAAGCCCTGTGATCTGGGGTGAGTAATCTTCAGCATTGGGATCCAGTTCATCTGAGTGGCATTTTGTTGGGTGGGAGAGGGACTTGGTCCTCCTGAAATGGGGGGGAATTGGCCACCTCCTCTTCTCCTCCTGGGCACGAAGCACTTCTGCCTTCTCCAAAGATGCCCTCCTTCTCCCACCCCCACCCCTCAGGGTCGGGTTCCTCTTCAGCCCAGTCTCCTGGGGTCAGAGGCATACAATCATCCCAGAGAGGGTTGAAGGACCACTACTGTTTATGCAGAGGCTCAGTGCCTCACGCATACAGTGGGACCCCAAGCCAGCTTCCGTCTCCCGGGACATAGTGCACCCCCAGCTTCACAGAGCAGGAGCATTGTGAAGGGGTAGGGGCAGCAGCAAAGAAATTGATTTAGGCCTTAGCAGCACACGTCCCCACCAAGTCCAGCCACACACAAAACAACAGTAGAAATACTCCACCTTTCATTACTAAAATCCAGCAGCCATGACAAGTGTTCTTAACCTTTTAGGGGTCTTTGACCCTTTTTTAATAGTGAAAGAAGGGCTTCCCTGGTGGCGCAGTGGTTAAGAATCTGCCTACCAATGCAGGGGACACGGGTTCAAGCCCTGGTCCAGGAAGATCCCACATGCAGCAGAGCAACTAAGCCCATGCGCTACAACTACTGAGCCTGCACTCTAGAGCCCGCAAACCACAACTACTGAGCCCACGTGCCACAGCTACTGAAGCCCACTCGCCTGCAGCCCGTGCTCTGCAACAAGAGAAGCCACAACAAAGAGAAGCCTGCGCACCACAACGAAGAGTAGTCCCCATCACCACAACTAGAGAAAGCCCGCGCACAGCAACGAAGACCCAATGCAGCCATAAATAAATAAATATTTTTTAAAAAATAGTGAAAGACTCAGAGGAATGAGTTTATACATATACACTCAAAATGATGCATTCAACTTTGATTCCATTCCAGAGATATACTGTAGACCAAGTTAAAACCCCTGGTGTAGAGATTCTGGTGACAGCTCCCAACCCCCTTCCCCATTACTAACACCACCGCCCCATCACCTAAGTGGGGACAACAGAAAATGTCCCAAGGCACAACATGGAAACTCAACTTGGGAGTTGGGTTCTGGTGAGAGGTTCCCATTCATCTTCTGGCCCTCCCAATTCCCCAGACCCTTGGAAATCCGGAGTAATGATGGGGAGATTATTTTAGATAAGTCACTGATTACCAAAGCATTCAACCCAAAGGGAAGCATTTGAGTACCCTATTCTTTGAGTTGATCTTTATTAATGTATTAGCCTATCTGCCCATTCCTTTATTATTTAATCAAGTTAGGAGGAGGTTGGGAATGGAGAGAGAAGGAAAGCTTCCAAAATCTCTTAAGGAGAAATTACAAGTGTAGAGCCAGGGGGCTTATTAGTGTTACTTCGTTAGAACTCTAAGCATCCACCTAAATTCACACCACACATAGAATCAATCTCTCTCTCTCATACACACACAGACACACTTCTACATAGTTATCTCCCTGATTTCCTAAAAGTTACATCTAAGATAATTAGCTGGAAATTACAACTTAGAGAACACTATGAGCTTTCCTTACGTCACCCTGTTCCCATATCACCCATTTGGGAACAAGTAGGAAAATCAACAGCTATAGTGTGTTGGACTCTGTAGAATCCTTAAGTCAATGGAACCCATGACTCAGGACCGTGGGGCTGGAAGAGCCTTGGGAATCATTTAGGGAGAACACGGGGAAGAAAGGAGACAAGCAGTAAGCACACAGGGCTCGTGAGAGATGGGGAGTGGAGGCAACAGAGGTTTGTTTTCCTTCCTTGGGTTTTCCAACCCTCCCTCCAACCCCCAGGAGCCTCATTCCACAAGAGAAAAGCAAGAAACCAAGAGAGGCCTGAGGTATCAATTACTTTATTACTCTGAGGGGACAAGTCCAGGGGACCAGACCCAGGGCTCTATAGCTCTGTTATTCTTTGTGAATGTCTTCATGGGCTGCCAGGCCCACCTTTATTACCAGTGAGAGGAACTCCTGGAAGTTAAGTGCACCATCCTCATTGATGTCCAACTCTTTGAACCAGGTGCCTACATCCTTTTTCTGTGAAGATTGGAGAGAAAGAAGCCAGGGTGTAAAGATCTCAGGGAACCTGAGGCATGGCTGTCTGCACAGGGCAACGCCAGGGACCAGTGACCCAGGGCATCATCAGAGCCAAGCAGAGAACCCCGACCACACCCAGCCCCTCCTCACCGTCATAAACTTAGGACACTCTGTCTCTAACAATTTCTTCAAGTCATCCCTATAGATGGCGTGGTAATTCCCTTTCACCAGGGAGTACTTGTGGTAGACCTCAATGAGGGAGTTCATGGCAGTCTCCAGGTCCGTCAGCATAGTGCCCAAGGATTTGCCCTACCTGGAAGACAGAGCACACGGGCAACCCCGACATGGGGAGGGTGCCTAGGGGGACACTCTGAAGGCTCATACTCCAAGGGATGGCTCTGCCCTGGATGGTGCCATCCAGATAACTAAACCCAGCATAGGGCTACGGCTATGATGGGAAGTGGGGGACGACGTGGATGAGGATGTGGAAGGAAGCAGGGTATATATACACACACACACAGTTACTGCCAGCTCTCCCCATGCCCCCAGCCGCTTCCCAGGAAGGGCCCAGCTTGGCAATCAAACGTGCCCTCACCCAAAAATACTAGAGCACCCAGCTCCTTCTTCAGCCCTGGCTCACGCTTCTCTTCCGGGAGCCCTGGACTCAGTCCAGACCTCCCCAAGCTTTCTCTCCCCTCTTCACAGAAGGCTGCTGCACTCCTCAGCCCTCCCCAGGGGAAGCCCAAAGTGTGGGACAGACTGGGGCAGTTCCACTTACCAGGCCTCCCCAAAACAGAGTTGACAAAAGATGTGCAGGGCTGAGTGTCGGCTCCCTTTTATAGCAACGAGGCTTGGCCAGCTGCCCAGGACCTCAGACCACTCAGAGGCAGCTGCTCCCTTCGAGGATTGCTACAGCCTCTGGTTTCCCAACAAGGTGAGTGGGGCAATCACTGCACAGAATGAAAAGTTCTGATGCGGAGCTTGGAGCGGTGTGGGGGGAGCACAGGAAAGGTAGAAGGAGGAAGGTTTTTGCCAGGCAGGGATGCACAGCAGGAGAAATCAGGAAGACGGCATGGTGAGGACTCCTCTTGTAAGCTGCTAGCAACCCCTGGCTTGGCCAACCAGGATGCCCACTTCTGAGTCCTTCCCACGGTTGCTGTGGCTATTCCCGTGGCTAGTGGCCAGTCTGTGCATCTCGGAAATGGAACTGAAGTTGAGTGCATCATTTTGAGTGCATGAGTATAAGCTCATTCCTCCATAGCTTTCATCACATTCTCAAAAGGGTCCAAGGGCCCCTAAAAGGTTAAGAACACTTGTCATGGCTGCTGGATTTTAGTAATGAAAGGTGGAGTATTTCTACTGTTGTTTTGTGTGTGGCTGGACTTGGTGGGGACGTGTGCTGCTAAGGCCTAAATCAATTTCTCTGCTGCTGCCCCTACCCCTTCACAACGCTCCTGCTCTGTGAAGCTGGGGGTGCACTGTGCCCCAGGAGACGGATGCTGGCTTGGGGTCCCTCTGTATGCATGAGGCACTGAGCCTCTGCATGAACAGCAGGGACCCTTCAACCCTCTCTGGGATGGTTGTATGCCTCTGACCCCAGGAACCTGGGCTGAAGAGGAACCAGACCATGAGGGGTGGGGGTGGGAGAAGGAGGGCATCTTTGGAGAAGGCAGAAGTGCTTCGTGCCCAGGAGGAGAAGAGGAGGTGGCCAATTCCCCCCCGTATTTCGGGAGGACCAAGTCCCTCTCCCACCCAACAAAATGCCACTCAGATGAACTGGTTTCCAACACTGAAGATTTGTGGTGCATTTCTCTTGCTACAATGCCCTTCAGACTCACATAACCTATTAATATACTCAGAACATGCCTATCAGGAAGGCGGGGCAGAGCCCACTCAGTCTACACACACAGAAGTCAAGCCCCCAGGAAGGTGAAGTGGTTCCTCCAGAGTTTCCCAGTGCAGATGTGTCAAAGGCCAGACCGGATCCCAGAGCATCAGGCTCCCAGAGTGTGATCTGACAAGAACATGACTCTGCTGAGAAAACTCCTCCCCTCTCTCCTTCCTTCATGCATTCAACAACTATTTACCCTGTGCTGCCCCAAGGCCTAGGCCATCACCGCCTCCTAGGGGAAGTAGATAGGATTAGCCTCTCTCTCCATGCTTCTACAGCCCTTTGGGCTCCATTTTGTCATTAACTTTATAGCTGTGTGACCTAGGGCTAATTACTTACCCTCTCTGTTCTTTAGTTACATCAATTATTAAGTAGAGATTAAAAATAGAGTCTACCCTCAGCCTACAGAATAGGAGAGAATATTTGCAAATCATATATCTGAGAAGGGATTAATATCCAGAATACAGAAAGCTTACAACTCAACTCCAAAAAAAACAAACAACCCAACTGAAAACTGGGCAAATGTCTTGAATAGACATTTCTCCAAAGGAGATATACAAATGACCCATAATCACAGGAAAAGATGCTCCACCTCACTAATCATTAGAGAAGGCAAATCAAAACCACAATGAGATACCACCTCACACCCATTAGAATGTCTGCCGTCAACAAAGACAGAAAATAACAAGTATTGAAAAGGAGGTGGAGAAATTGGAACCCTTGTGTACTGCTGGTGGGAATGTAAAATAGTGCAACCACTGTGGAAAAAAGTATGGTGGTTCCTCAAAAAATTAAAAACAGAATTACCATATGATCCAGCAATTCCACTTCTGGGTATATACCCAAAATAATTGAAAGCAGTCTCAAAAAGATATTTGTACACCCATGTTCACAGAAGCATTATTCACAATAGCCAAAATGTGGAAGCAACCCAAGTGTCCATCCACAGATGAATGGATAAATAAGTGTGGTATATACATGCAATGGAATATTATTCAGCCTTTAAAAAGGAAAGAAGTCCTGACACATGATACAGCATAGGTGAACCTTGAGGACATTATGCTAAGTGAAATAAGACAGACACAAAAAGACAAATACTGTATAATTCCACTTATATGAGGTACCTGGAGTAGTCAAACTCATAGAGACAGAAAGTAGAATGGTGATTGCCAGGGTCTAGGAGGAGGGGGAGGGCGGGAGTTATTGTTTATTGGGTGCAGAGTTTCAGTTGCGAGATGATGAGAGTTCTGGAGATTGGGTGCACAACAACGTGAGTACACTTAACACAACTGAACTGGACACTTAGAAATGGTTACAATGGCAAATTTTATGTTATTTGTATATTATCACAATTTAAAATATTTTAAAATTCGAAACGCTTCCACCTAAAAAAAAATAAAATCTTACCTGATAGTGTTGTTGTGAGGATTAATAATAGATGAAAAATATTTATGATTTGTGGGCTTTCATTAATTTGCATTATATTTTAATTAAAGTTTACACACACACAAAAATGTGTGAAGTACTTAAAGCAGTGCATAGTAAGCAAGCACTGTGTGAGTGTACAGCGTGATTACTGCTCTGTACATATGTCTGATTCCCCAGCTGGGCTGTGAACCTTCGAGGACCCAGACTGGCTCATCCACCTCTGCCTCCCTGGGACCCAGCACAGTGCCTGGCATATACTATAACAGCAACAACAATCAATAAGAACAAATAGCAAAATAATAGCTAGTATTTACTGGGTTCTTACCATACACCAGGAATCATTGCAAGTGCTTTACTTACATCAGACCATTTAATCCTCACAGTAATCCTATGAGTTATGTTCTATCATAATTCCCACTTTACAGAAGAGGAAGCTGAGGCCCACAGAGATACAACATTTGGTGCATCAAAGGATTTAGGCGGCTTATGACCCGCTGTGACAGCATCTACTTTCTGCACCTGCCTGGAATGTCTCTTTGCCATTAAAGTCGTCCTCATCCTTCCTGCCCCAGCCCAGGCACCATCTGCTCTCATCCACCCCTGACTCTCCTTCCCCCACCCTTATCAACACAGAGTTAATTCTTCTCTCCTCCATGCTACCAAACCCTTCTGCATCACAGCATTTGTCCTGCTGTATTAGGGTTCATCTGTTTATTGCCTGTCTTTTCTTTAGGTCTGGGAGCCCGTTTAGAGCAGAAACCACATCGCATCCCGGGGCCTGGTGCCTACTAGGGGCTCAGTTAATACTTACTGAGGGGATAAGTGAATGCAAAATTGAACATTGATCTAGCCCTTACCCAATGCAAAAATTCCCTTTGTCATACCCAGCCACTTTAAGTGGTTTTTGGAACGAGACAGGATATAGATCCATCAACCAAATGCAGTCTACCTTCCTTGGCTAGTCAACCTCTTGACAGGAAAATAGGGCTGTTTCCGACATTTAATATGACAAGTTTTCAGCCAATGGTCAAGCAGTTGGTGCATACCTATTATTTGCCAGGCCCCTTCTATATGACCTGGCACAATACCATCTTACCCCAAATAGCGCATCATATTTTCAAAGTGTTTTTACATCCACTAACTCTTTTGATAACCCTGTGAAATGGACATCACAGGTACAATTATCCCTATGTGACAGATGAGAAAACTGAGGCACGGGGAGTCACCTAAGGTCCTCTGGGCATGCATTCTGCTTTGTGTTGGTGCTTAGGTGCCAAAAAGCACACTTTAGAACAACAGGGTCGCTTTTTCTGAGATTCTATTTCGGCTTTGTTCACTAGCCCGGCATGGAGCTCACGCTGACCTCTTTCAAGGGGGTTGATGGTGAGGTTGATGAAGATGATGTTTTTCCCAGACCCCAGACCCCTTGGGAGATGCCTGCCTTGAAGCCACTCCCCTGAGAATGTCCCTGTGGAGACAGCTTTCTTCATCCAGAAAGGAAGGAAAACAAAGCCCCAGGTCCAGCAAGGGAGACATGAGCCATGACCCCCTCCAGCCTCATGTGCTTGTCCATGGAGCCTGCTGACCAGCGAGGCCATGAAATGCTGCCCCCAGAGATGCTCCCCCTGGACAGGCAGCCTTGGGGGCCTCGAGGAGAGCAGGACCAGGCTGAGCTGACCCGGCAGGAGAGGGTGTCAGGAATTGGGTAAGCACATGGGGGAAAAGGCAGCTCCTGTAATCAGACTGACAGACATGGGGCAACCACTGGGGAGCGGAACCTAGACCTGTTTACAAGAAACAACTCAGTCCCAGCTGCGTGTCCCAATACCAGGCTCTTGCCCGCGGCTAAGGAAATGTGGAGAGAGCCCGCAGGGTCGGTGGAGAAACCCTCCGGGGAGGGGCAGGAGGAATGGGCTGAGCCGCCCCTTCATACTCAAAGCCTGTAGAACACAACACATTTCAGGTGAGACAGGCAGGGAAGACCCACCTGGGCCCGGGGCAAGGCTGTCCTGAGTCACCAGGCCAACTGTCTCCAAGTCTCTGGACGTGACTAAGCGACCTGCAGGAGGCAACACAGACCTGGATCATGGGATTCCAATCAGCAGGCACCATCCCTGCATCACTCCCTCCCTGAGCACGCTCTGTGTGACAATGCCGGGCCCTGTGCGGGACACGGAGACGACAAGGACGTGGTGCCTGTCTTGGCGGAGGACACAGGCAGCAACATACCTCCATGCAGCAGGACAGGCACCTCCACAGGGGAAGTCCAGATGGAAATGGGGGAGGGGGGCTGCTGACTTTTAAAAGGCGAGCACTGGGGATTGGCAAGCGTGGACGGGCATCCATGGCAGGCCTGCTTCCAAGCTCCACTGATCAGGAACAAAGGTCCCTGACTCAGCCTGCAGAGCACTGTGCCCCATGTTTGGTTCACAGACCCAGTTGGCAAAGGGAACCAAACCAAGTTCCTTAGATGACACCCGCAATCATCTACACAGGGGAGCAACACAGATGATTACCCATTATTCTTCTAAAACTCATCGTTTCTATCACAATGCACTCAGGACGTGGGTCCTCAGACCATCCTCAGAGAATAAACCTGCCAAGAAGGACCCAGCAGGGCCTAAAGGCAGAGGAGACCTCCCCAAGAGACTCTGCATCAGATTCGTGGGCTCCCAGGGAGAGACAAAAACAAACAACGCAGAAACAGGGCAGGGGCAGGTCTCAGCAGGGAGGGATCAGGGAGTCACAGATAGCCCAGATTCAGAAAAACGCCCGCATCCCTCATCATTTTTTTCTTAGTAAAAACCAAACCAAACCCTCCTCTTCTCCAGGAAGTCTTCCCTGATTGACAGTCACCCACGTCCCACTCCTCTCTTCCCTTTGAAAGGCTGCATTGCTGGCTTTGCCCTTGACCCCATCTCTAACTCACAGTGGGAAAAACCCACCTCACAATCTTCCCTCCCAGACTGGCCTGATGTCAGTTACCAGTGTCATCTTCCCCTCCCTGTCCTGGCCCCTTCCCAGGCCCAGGCTGCTGCACCATTTTTGGGACTCTCTTTTGAAGTTGGAAGAACTTCTGCCCTCCTAACTCGTATTCAGTCATGTACGTGTAGTGAATGACTGATCAGAAGATCACTGGTGAGGCCTGGCTTCCTTGTCAAGGAGCCAGCTCCGCAAAAGAAGAGACTTCTTGCCCTCAGACTGAAAGCTGAGGGCAGGGGCTCTGTCTCTCTGCTCAGACAGGGGCTCCTGGGGGCAGGGGCTGTCTCTCACCCAAAGCGGATGACCCTCAAAGTAGAACCAAACCTCCTCTTTCTGGACCTGGAGCAGATGCCCAGAACCAGGAACTCAACAACATCCCGAAATGTTTACGAAGTTGCTTTATTCTCTTCCCTCACAGCTGTCCTTACCACAGACACACACGGCAGAGCTGTCCCTTCAGCTGCCCGTAGCCAGATCGCACCTGTTCCCCAGCTGGCCCCTGTGGGGAGGCTGTCTGTGCTCCCCTTGATAGAGTCTGTTGGGCGCTGTGCCTGGCGCACAGCTGCTGGTGCAACTGCGGATGGTAGTCCTTCAGCAGCTTGCCCAAGCGGTAGAGGAACTCCTCAAAGCAGATCTGGTTGTCCTTGTTCTAGTCTGCCACCCGGAACAACTCCATGATGGAGTACGGCTCCTTCCGGCCCTGAGGGGTGGACAGAGGGTCAACCACGCACCCAGGCATCGCCCCGCAGCAATGGCCAGGCCCTCCGTTGCCTGCCGGTAGGAGGACAGGGTGGGGGACTGTGGCCTGGTCCTGCCTGGAGGGGGCTTGCAGGACATAGCTCCTCACTCAAACAGTCAGTGGCCAGGACAGCCTATGCGGCAGAATCCGGCCAAAGAGGCAGCGGCATGGTGGGCACCTCAGCTAACTGGACCTGGGGCTGCATGGGAGACAGAGGGTGCGGGCAGGGCTCCATTTGCTGGCTGACTGCACACCCCACAACACAATCCACATTCGTCCACCATCGGAGGCTGTTTAAGCCTTTCTACCCTGCAGGGACAGCCCAGCCCAGGGGCTTCAGGGTGGAGAGCTGTGCCCACCTCCTCCACACTGGGAGCTCCCAGGGCAGAGCCCACCACCCCTCGTGTCTGCGTCTCCAGCACTGCTGCAGGGCCAGCACCAGGCGGGGTCACATGTCTGCATACTGTGGCAACGGCCCAGGAACTGTTTATGACACTGGGCCCATGTCACCTATGGAAGGGGTAGATCAAGGGAAAGGCCAGAGCCGTGGGCCCCGGAGCTGGCCAGGATGTCCCAGAGGAGGTGGCTCTCAGGGCTGAGAACTGGGGATGGTGTAGGGAGGAAAGGAGCATTTGAAGTGGAAGGGACAGCCAGAGGTCAGAGGGCAGGTGAGGACAAGGTGGAGCGCTCGGCAGTGTGGGTGAGGCAGCTTTCAACAGGATTTGGCTGTGGGCATGGGGAAGCCGGCGTGACGTTCTCAGAAAGCTTCCAGGAAGGACGTCTCTGCAGCCGTAAGCAGCTGTGGGCCTGGGGGCGACCTTCATCCTCATGGCAGGTCTCCCCCTCCAACTCCCCCACTGCCCCACCATCTACTTCTTACAATCTTATCTCCTCTGCAAAGCTGGTTGACCCGGGAAACTGGAAGCCTACGGCCTTGGGCAGGCTCACCCCGGCTTCCCTCATCTCAGCCCCCTGCCCAGGCTGCTATGTCTGCCCTGTGAGCCCCCGAGTGCAGGGTCTGAGGGTCCTTGCCCAGCCCCACGACATAAACAACTGGCCCTGGAAAGAAAAAGGTCTCCCTAGAAACAGGGACTAAAAAGTCACCCTAGCCCCCGCCTTAGTGATCCTCATGGCTACACTCCAATAAATTGAGGGCAAGTCTGTCTCCTCTGACGTTTTCCAAAGGCAGTCAGGGGACACAAGAAGTGACCAGAGGAGGTGCCTCTCCTGGAATGCAGGGCCTTGAGTCGGGCACGACCTGAAGTCCTCTGGACATAACAGTCCAGAGACCCCGCCGGGGCTGGGCACCGAGGGCCGAGGGCAGCACCCCACAGACACTCCACCGGCCTTGCAGTCCCCAAGGAGCCCAGTAATCATGGGGCTGGGCCTGATGACAGAGGAGATGCACCGGCCTGCAGAGGGTGATTGAGCCCAGCCTGGGTTCCGGGGGGAAGCGGGGAGCGGCTTGTGCAAATCCCAGGAGAAGGGCAGTCCTGGGGCCAGGCGCTGATTGAACTGGTCTGTGGGCCAAGGGAAGATTTAGGACCCGTTCTTGCCAGAAGCAGGTCAGGCAGAAGAATAAACAGGTTTGGGGTTAGGACTAAGTTTCAGGCAGGAAGTTTCAGGACAGGGAAAGACAGAAAGTAAGGCTGGGCTGGGCCACGTTCCCCCCACCGCAGATCCTGCCCTCCACCCTCCTTCAAGCCCCCTCCCCTAGGTGGAAATGCTCTTGGGAGACAGCTGTACCTGCACTCTCACCACTCACTTCCAACCCCACAACCAACCCCCTACTTCATCCCCACCCGACCTCAGACCCCACACGCCAAGGTCTCCACGAAGCGGGGCATGTTGTCCATGAGTAGGGCCTTCAACTCCTCCAGGACAGGGTCTCCAAGTCCCCCTCCCGGGCCGCATACTGGTGGTAGCAGTGGATGATTTGGAAGAGGGATTCTTCCACTGGTGTGTCTGTCGTGGTGGCTGGGCCTGGGCCCAGCACAGGGGCAGCTCTGGAGATGCAGCGGGGGAGCAGCAGGAGACAGTGGAGAATCTGGGGGAGAGCACAGCACAGCAGGCCACACTGAGGCCAGGCCACAGCAGGTGGGCGCTTCCTCCAAGAATCCTCTGCCCAACCTGTCTCAGGTGCCCTCCCTGCCCTCCATCTGACCCCTTGCAAACTTGGCTCAGAGTCCCCGCCCTGCAGGAAACTTTGCCGTGAACTCTTAGGACAGGGCTCTGTCCCTTCCCTGAGACGGGAGTCTTCCAGGGGACAGGAGCTGTGTTCTCCACCCCACAACCCTGCCCTCAGCTTAGGAGTCCCCGAAATCAAGAATGAGAAAACACTAGACTCTTCGAAGCAAGATGGTGTTTTCCGGTGGAAATATTTTTAAACCTCTTGAGAAGGCAAGATCCCCACTACCATAGACTATTTTGTACCACAAACAGAATATTGATATAATTACACCATCCCAAAGCCCAGGCCTGCTCAAATGTTGTTTTCCTTTCTCGGTTGAATACAGACTGCACAGGGATCCCCATCTTTCTCCTACCCCTGCCGTGACCCTCTCTGAAGGAGTCTGTGTGTCATCTGCGTGGCCCCGCGGCCTCCCGTAGCTTCTGTGCGCTGACGCTGTTCAGTGCCCAGTGGCGGGGGCAGGCGGGGCCACTGCAGCCTCTCCCATCCCCCTGAAGCCCCATCCCGGTGTTCTGCACAGGTGAGGGACAGATGCCCTCAACCCCCCACTCCCCACTTCTTTTGGAGATGAGATCCCTGTTTTCGGGAGGCAGGGCTATCCTGTCGGGTCAGCTGTCCTCCTTGGATTCTGGGCAGATAAGACTCACGACAACTGGTTCCAACTCTTACAGAGCCAGCCAGGCACTGGGAGAAGCCCCTTATATACAGCATCCCATGTAATCCTCACAATGACCTTGTAAGGGAGGCATCATTCCCTCATTTTCCTGAGGAGGAAATGAAATCCAGAGAGGTTAAGTAAATTTCCCCAAATCACACAAATGACCACCTCCAGCTAGATTCAACCAATGCCTTTGGGAACAACCCCAAAGACATGCTTATAATTTTGGGCCCTTAACCCCTTCGGGGCCACAGTTATGCTGTTGGGACATCCATCTACACAGCACACATCCTCCAAAATGGGTAAGCAGCCCCTCTCTGCTTTCCTGGACCCACCCCTACAGCTCTCTTGGACGGGGTGCTGACCTCAGTCACTGCTGGGCTGAGGCTGCTGCGAATCCACCGTCCCAATCTGTGTTTTATCCTAGAGAGTCCCCTGTGCTCAGGAAGGAGGCAGTTGTGGGAGCACAGACTCCACCACCCAGTCCCGCATACTGCCCATCCACGGTGCCTCCAATTATGGCAGCCAGTGCTGTGACTCTCCGCAGGTTCCTGGCAGCGTGACTGAGTCTAAATTGCATCCCTGAGATGCCATCACGTGACACTTGCTTCCTACAATTAACTCAGTCAGTTTCAGGGACCCACCTGCCCTTAGCACCTGGCCTGAAACATCTCAGAACCACAGAAGATCTTGTTATCCATCTTCCTGCCTCAGAGTTCATCATCCCAGCTCCAGGGCTTGGTTGGAGTCAGACACACAACTTAAATACATCTTCCTGGGATGTCTTCCCCCAATTAGCGAACCCCCAGACTCCACAGTCATGAAGCACATTCACTCATCCAACAAATATTTCTCGAGCACCTGGCCCTCTCTAGGCAATAAGAGTAAGACATGGGGCCAGCTCACAGGACGGGGATGCGTGGAGGGGACAGAGTCACACACCAGCAAGAAGCACTGTGAACATTACTAATTTAGTGGCATGAACAGGGTACCCTGGGCACCCAAGGAGCACCTTCTGCCTGGAAAGGTGAGGAAGATTTCCTTAGGGTGATGCTATTTGTCACGGCACTTGAAAATTTGGTTGCAAGGAGGCGCATGGAGGACCAGGCACTCCAGACAGAGGAAACAGCATGAACAAGGCTCAGGGGCATGAGAGAGAGTGGCCTGCTTAGGGGATGAAGTCCACAGGGTACATCATGACAAGCTGGAAGAAACAGGACTGGAGAGGTGGGATGAAGACAAATTGCGAAGGGCCCTGTGTGCCGAGCTAGAGCTGCAACTTTATCCTGTGCATAGAAAGTAGCTGATAGAGAGACGAGGGGAAGATGGCGGAAGAGTAAGACGCGGAGATCACCTTCCTCCCCACAGATACACCAGAAATACATCTACACGTGGACCAGCTCCTACAGAACACCTACTGAACGCTGGCAGAAGACCTCAGACCTCCCAAAAGGCAAGAAAGAGCCCAGGTACCTGAGTAGGGCAAAAGAAAAAAGAATAAACAGAGACAAAAGGATAGGGACGGGACCTGCACCAGCGGGAGGGAGCTGTGAAGGAGGAAAGGTTTCCACACACTAGGAATCCCCTTCGCGGGCGGAGACCGCGGGTGGCGGGGTTGGGGAGCTTCGGAGCCGCGGAGGAGAGCACAGCAACAGGGGTGCGGAGGGTAAAGCGGGGAGATTCCCGCACAGAGGATCGGTGCCGACAAGCTCTCACCAGCCCGAGAGGCTTGTCTGCTCACCCGCCGGGGCGGACGGGGCTGCGAGCTGAGACTCGGGCTTTGGTCGGAGCGCAGGGAGAGGCCTGGGGTTGGCGGCGTGAACACAGCCTGAAGGGGTTAGTGCACCACGGCTAGCCGGAAGGGAGTCCGGGAAAAGGTCTGGAACTGCCGGAAGAGGCAAGAGACTTTTTCTTCCCTCTTTGTTTCCTGGTGCGCGAGGAGTGGGGATTAAGAGCGCTGCTTAAAGGAGCTCCAGAGACGGGCGCGAGCCGCGGCTAACAGTGCGGACCCCAGAGACGGGCAGGAGACGCTAAGGCTGCTGCTGCCGCCGCCAAGAAGCCTCTGTGCGAGCACAGGTCACTATCCACACCTCCCTCCGGGAAGCCTGTGCAGCCCGCCACTGCCAGGTTCCCGGGATCCAGGGACAACTTCCCCGGGAGAACGCACGGCGAGCCTCAGGCTGGTGCAACGTCACGCCGGCCTCTGCCGCCGCAGGCTCGCCCTGCACTCCGTGCCCCTCCCTCCCCCCCGGCCTGAGTGAGCCAGTGTCCCCAAATCAACGGCTCCTTTAACCCCATCCTGTCTGAGCAAAAAAGAGACGCCTTCGGCGACCTACAGGCAGAGGCAGGGCCAAATCCAAAGCTAAACCCCGGGAGCTGTGAGAACAAAGAAGAGAAAGGGAAATCTCTCCCAGCAGCCTCAGAAGCAGTGGATTAAAGCTGCACAATCAACTTGATGTACCCTGCATCTGTGGAATACATGAATAGACAACGAAACATCCCAAATTGAGGAAGTGGACTTTGAGAGCAAGATTTATGATTTTTTCCCCTTTTCCTCTTTTTGTGAGTGTGTATGTGTATGCTTCTATATGAGATTTTGTCTGTATAGCTTTTCTTCCACCATTTGTCCTAAGGTTCTATCTGTCTGGTTTTTTCTTTTTTTTAATTTTTTCTTAATAATTATTTTTTAATTTAATAACTTTATTATATTTTACTTTATTTTATTTTACTTTATCTTCTTTCTTTCTTTCTTTTTTCCTTCCTTCCCTCCTTCCTTCCTTCCTTCCTCCCACCATCCCTCCCTCCCTCCCTCCTTTCTTTCTTTCTCTCCTTCTTTCCTTCTTTCCTTCTTTCTTTCTTTCTTTCTTCCTTCCTTCCTTCCTTTTTTCTTTCTTCCTACTTCTACTAATTCTTTCTCTCTACATTTTCTCCCTTTTATTCTGAGCCATGTGGATGAAAGGCTCTTGCTGCTGCAGCCAGGATTCAGTGCTGTGCCTCTGACGTGGGAGAGCCAACTTCAGGACACTGGTCCACAAGAGACCTCCCAGCTCCACATAATATCAAACGGCGAAAATCTCCCAGAGATCTCCATCTCAACGCCAGCACCCAGCTTCACTCAATGACCAGCAAGCTACAGTGCTGCCCACCCTATGACAAACAACTAGGAAAACAGGAACACATTCCCACCCATTAGCAGAGAGGCTGCCTAAAATCATAATGAGGCCACAGACACCCCAAAACACACCACCAGATGTGGACCTGCCCACCAGAAAGACAAGATCCAGCCTCATCCACCAGAACACAGCCACTAGTCCCCTCCACCAGGAAGCCTACACAACCCACTGAACGAACTTTAGCCACTGGGGACAGACACCAAAAACAACGGGAACTACGAACCTGCAGCCTGCAAAAAGGAGACCCCAAACACAGTAAGATAAGCAAAATGAGAAGACAGAAAAACACACAGCAGATGAAGGAGCAAGATAAAAACCCACCAGACCTAACAAATGAAGAGGAAATAGGCAGTCTACCTGAAAAAGAATTCAGAATAATGATAGTAAAGATGATCCAAAATCTTGGAAATAGAAGAGACAAAATGCAAGAAACATTTAACAAGGACCTAGAAGATCTAAAGATGAAACAAACAACAATGAACAACACAATAAATGAAATGAAAAATACTCTAGATGGGATCAATAGCAGAATAACTGAGGCAGAAGAATGGATATGTGACCTGGAAGATGAAATAGTGGAAATAACTACTGCAGAGCAGAATAAAGAAAAAAGAATGAAAAGAACTGAGGACAGTCTCAGAGACCTCTGGGACAACATTAAACGCACCAACATTCGAATTATAGTGGTTGCAGAAGAAGAGAAAAAGAAAGGGACTGAGAAAATATTTGAAGAGATTATAGTTGAAAACTTCCCTAATATGGGAAAGGAAATGGTTAATCAAGTCCAGGAAACACAGAGAGTCCCATACAGGATAAATCCAAGGAGAAATACACCAAGACACATATTAATCAAACTGTCAAAAATAAATACAAAGAAAAAATATTAAAAGCAGCAAGGGAAAAATCAACAAATAACACACAAGGGAATCCCCATAAGGTTAACAGCTGATATTTCAGCAGAAACTCTGCAAGCCAGAAGGCAGTGGCAGGACATATTTAAAGTGATGAAAGAGAAAAACCTGCAACCAAGATTACTCTACCCAGCAAGGATCTCATTCAGATTTGATGGAGAAATTAAAACCTTCACAGACAAGCAAAAGCTGAGAGTTCAGCACCACCAAACCAGGTTTACAACAAATGCTAAAGGAACTTCTCTAGGCAAGAAACACAAGAGAAGGAAAAGACCTACAATAACAAACCCCAAACATTTAGAAAATGGGAATAGGAACATACATATTGATAATTACCTTAAATGTAAATGGACTAAATGCTCCCACCAAAAGACACAGATTGGCTGAATGGATACAAAAACAAGACCCATATATATGCTGTCTACAAGAGACCCACTTCAGACCTAGAGACACATACAGACTGAAAGTAAGTGGATGAAAAAGATACTGCACGCAAATGGAAACCAAAAGAAAGCTGGAGTAGCAATTCTCATATCAGACAAAATAGACTTTAAAATAAAGACTATTAGAAGAGACAAAGAAGGACACTACATGATGATCAAGGGATCAATCCAAGAAGAAGATATAACAACTGTAAATATTTATGCACCCAACAGAGGAGCACCTCAATACATAAGGCAAATACTCACAGCCATAAAAGGAGAAATCAACAGTAACACATTCATAGTAAGGGAATTTAACACCCCACTTTCACCAATGCACAGATCATCCAAAATGAAAATAAATAAGGAAACACAAGTTTTAAATGATACATTAAACAAGATGGACTTAATTGCTATTTATAGGACACTCCATCCAAAAACAACAGAATACATATTTTTCTCAAGTGCTCATGGAACATTCTCCAGGATACGTCATATCTTGGGTCACAAACAAAGCCTTGGTAAATTTAAGAAAATTGAAATTGTATCAACTATCTTTTCCGACCACAACGCTATGAGACTAGATATCAATTCCAGAAAAAGATCTGTAAAAAATACAAACACATGGAGGCTAAACAATACACTACTTAATAACGAAGTGATCACTGAAGAAATCAAAGAGGGAATAAAAATATACCTAGAAAAAAATGACAATGGAGACACGATGACCCAAAACCTATGGGATGCAGCAAAAGCAGTGCTAAGAGGGAAGTTTATAGCAATACAAGCCCACCTTAAGAAACAGGAAACATCTCGAATAAACAACCTAACCTTGCATCTAAAGCAATTAGACAAAGAAGAACAAAAAAACCCCAAAGTTAGCAGAAGGAAGGAAATCATAAAAATCAGATCAGAAATAAATGAAAAAGAAATGAAGGAAATGACAGCAAAGATCAATAAAACTAAAAGCTGGTTCTTTGAGAAGATAAAAAAAACAGATAAACCATTAGCCAGACTCATCAAGAAAAAACAGGGAGAAGACTCAAATCAATAGAATTAGAAATGAAAAGGAGAAGGAACAACTGACACTGCAGAAATACAAAAGATCATGAGAGATTACTACAAGCAACCCTATGGCAATAAAATGGAAAACCTGAAAGAAATGGACAAATTCTTAGAAATGCACAACATGCCACTAATGAATCAGGAAGAAATAGAA
The DNA here is from genome assembly GCF_964270905.1 of Leucopleurus acutus. Classification (NCBI taxonomy): domain Eukaryota; kingdom Metazoa; phylum Chordata; class Mammalia; order Artiodactyla; family Delphinidae; genus Leucopleurus; species Leucopleurus acutus. Next base: position 82,271,648 of record NC_139143.1, on the reverse strand, counting down.
AATATGAACAGACCAATCACAAACACTGAAATTGAAACTGTGATTAAAAATCTTCCAACAAACAAAGCCCAGGACCAGATGGCTTCACAGGCGAATTCTATCAAACATTTAGAGAAGAACTAACACCTATCCTTCTCAAACTCTTCCAAAATATAGCAGAGGGAGGAACACTCCCAAATTCCTTCTACGAGGCCACCATCACCTTTATACCAAAACCAGACAAGGATGTCACAAAGAAAGAAAACTACAGGCCAATATCACTGATGAACATACATGCAAAAATCCTCAACAAAATACTAGCAAACAGAATCCAACGGCACATTAGGAGGATCACACACCATGATCAAGTGGGGTTTATTCCAGGAATGCAACGATTCTTCAATATATGCAAATCAATCAATGTGATACACCATATTAACAAATTGAAGGAGAAAAACCATATGATCATCTCAATACATGCAGAGAAAGCTTTCGACGAAATTCAACACCCATTTATGATGAAAACCCTGCAGAAAGTAGGCACAGAGGGAACTTTCCTCAACATAATAAAGGCCATATATGACAAACCCACAGCCAACATCACTCTCAAAGGTGAAAACTTAAAGCATTTCCACTAAGATCAGGAACAAGACAAGGTTGCCCACTCTCACCACTCTTATTCAACATAGTTTTGGAAGTTTTAGCCACAGCAATCAGAGAAGAAAAGGAAATATAAGGAATCCAAATTGGAAAAGAAGAAGTAAAGCTGTCACTGTTTGCAGATGACATGATACTATACATAGAGGATCCTAAAGATGCTACCAGAAAACTACTAGAGCTAATCAATGAATTTGGTAAAGTTGCAGGATACAAAATTAATGCACAGAAATCTCTTGCATTGCTATACACTAATGATGAAAAATCTGAAAGTGAAATCAAGAAAACACTCCCATTTACCATTGCAACTAAAGAATATAATATTTATTAATAAACCTACCTAAGGAGACAAAAGACCTGTATGCAGAAAATTATAAGACACTGATGAAAGAAATTAAAGATGATACAAATAGATGGAGAAATATACCATGTTATTGGATTGGAAGAATCAACATTGTGAAAATGACTCTACTACACAAAGCAATCTACAGATTCAATGCAATCCCTATCAAACTACCACTGGCATTTTTCACAGAACTAAAACAAAAAATTTCACAATTTGTATGGAAACACAGGAGACCCCAAATAGCCAAAGCAATCCTGAGAATGAAAAACAGAGCTGGAGGAATCAGGCTCCCTGACTTCAGACTATATGACGAAACTACAGTAATCAAGACTGTATGGTCCTGGCACAAAAACAGAAAGATAGATCAATGGAACAGGATAGAAAGCCCAGAGATAAGCCCACACACATATGGTCACCTTATCCTTGATAAAGGAGGCAGGAATGTACAGTGGAGAAAAGACAGACTCTTCAATAAGTGGTGCTGGGAAAACTGGACCGGTACATGTAAAAGTATGAGATTAGATCACTCCCTAAGACCATACACAAAAATAAGCTCAAAATGGATTAAAGACCTAAATGTAAGGTCAGAAACTATCAAACTCTTAGAGGAAAACATAGGCAAAACAGTCTATGACATAAATCACAGCAAGATCCTTTTTGACCCACCTCCTGGAGAAATGGAAATAAAAACAAAATTAAACAAATGGGACTTAATGAAACTTCAAAACTTTTGCACAGCAAAGGAAACCATAAACAAGACCAAAAGACAACCTCAGAATGGGAGAAAATATTTGCAAATGAAGCTACTGACAAAGGATTAATTTTTACAAGCAGCTCATGCAGCTCAATAACAAAAAAACAAACAACCCAATCCAAAAATGGGCAGAAGACCTAAATAGACATTTCTCCAAAGAAGATATACAGACTGCCAACAAACACATGAAAGAATGCTCAACATCATTAATCATTAGAGAAATGCAAATCAAAACTACAATGAAATATCATCTCACACCAGTCAGAATGGCCATCATCAAAAAATCCAGAAACAATAAATGCTGGAGAGGGTGTGGAGAAAAGGGAACACTCTTGCACTGCTGGTGGGAATGTGAATTGGTACTGCCACTATGGAGAACAGTATGGAAGTTCCTTAATAAACTACAAATAGAACTACCATATGACCCAGCAATCCCACTACTGGGCATATACCCTGAGAAAACCATAATTCAAAAAGAGTCATGTATCAAAATGTTCATTGCAGCTCTATTTACAAAAGTCCAGAGATGGAAACAACCTAAGTGCCCATCGACGGATGAATGGATAAAGAAGATGTGGCACATATATACAATGGAATATTACTCAGCCATAAAAAGAAACGAAATTGAGCTATTTGTAATGAGGTGTATAGACCTAGAGTCTGTCATACAGAGTGAAGTAAGTCAGAAAGAGAAAGACAAATACCATATGCTAACACATATATATGGAATTTCAGAAATAAAAATGTCATGAAGAACCTAGGGGTAAGAAAGGAATAAAGACACAGACCTACTGGAGAATGGACTTGAGGATATGGGGAGGGGGAAGGGTGAGCTGTGACAAAGCGAGAGAGAGGCATGGACATATATACACTACCAAACGTAAGGTAGATAGCTAGTGGCAAGCAGCCCGCATAGCACAGGGAGATCAGCTCAGTGCTTTGTGACCGCCTGGAGGGGTGGGATAGGGAGGGTGGGAGGGAGGGAGACGCAAGAGGGAAGAGATATGGGAACATATGTATATGTATAACTGATTCACTTTGTTATAAAACAGAAACTAACACACCATTATAAAGCAATTATACCCCAATAATGATGTTAAAAAGAAAGTAGTTGATAGAGGATTTTTAAATGGGTTGGGTGATGGGTGAGAGGTGAGAGAGAAGTAGTAGGAATACCTTTACTATAAGGAAATAACCGACTGCCAAGTGGAAGTGATCTGCTCTAAGGGGGCCCAGGTGTGTAGGCTTGGCCTCCATACAGGTGCCATCTGGGTGACAGGTTTTGAGTGACAGCTGAACTGCCTTCCCCCATCTCAAGCCTTCTCTCTGCCACCCCCTTCTACCGCCATCTCACCCACGCATCTCCCCTGGGAGGAGCCACGCAGGCTGATGATAAACCTCACAGAAGGGGGCGCCAAAGGACAGGTAATTGAACCAGAGATTAAGTCTCCGCATCCCTGAAGGTTTGAGAGAAAAATAGGTAAATACTGAAGGCAAAACATTTTCCAGGTGATCCTTCATCTACCCAACATAATGATTTCTTCAGAAAACAAGTGGTTCATCAATATACTTTTATGTTTTGAAAATAAAAACAAGGCTCAAATTGCTAAATGGTAAAATAATTTGGCAATTCCAAGCTGAAGTTGCAGAGAATGTTATTGAATACGTTTGATTCAGCCATCATTCCCTGGGAATTTATTCCAGGAAAGTAATTAAACAGACATTTAAAAGCAATAAATAGGGATTTCCCTAGTGACACAGTGGTTAAGGATCCGCCTGCCAATGAAGGGGACACGGGTTCGATCTCTGGTCCAGGAAGATCCCACATGCCACGGAGCAACTAAGCCCGTGTGCCACAACTACTGAACCTGCGCTCTAGAGCCCAGGAGCCACAACTACGGAAGCCCATGCGCCTAGAGCGGGTGCTCTGCAACGAGAAGCCACCGCGATGAGAATCCCAGGCACTGAAACAAAAAGTAGCCCCCACTTGCTGCAACTAGAGATAGCTCACACACAGCAACGAAAACCCAACACAGCCAAAAAAATAAAAATAATAATTTTTAAAAAGCAATAAATAGGAAAATGTTCACAACTACAATATCTATTGCCAAGGGACAAAATAGAAATAAAAACCTTGAAAACAACTAATTAACAAAATTTCATACGGCAATACATCCTTGGACAATCTCTGCATGATAACCTGTCACTCAAAAGGAGCTCCATTTTTGGCCCATAGCTTGAAGGGGGGTAGGAGGTCATAGTGCACCGCTCTTCCCCCTGCCTTTGTTCAATCTGGGAAAAAATTACTCTCCATACCATCCCAGTACATAATGATGACCTCCTTCCACAACTGTGATGTAACTACTGTTTTCAATTATTGTTATGCTGTGGACATGTTCTCACACTATTAATCAATGTGAGCCTGATTTTTAATAAGTGCATAGTGATCATTTGTTTGCATGTATATAAATTTATTTTATTAATCCATTATTGGAAGACATTTAAATTACTTTAAGTCTACACATTTTAGTCAACTCTTCCTTAATGTTGATGTTTCTTCAGAATTTTGCCCTGTGTTCTAGGTGCAGGGAGAAGGGGAACAGAAATGAATTGATATCTCCTTCCCCCGCCAGAGCCGCCACCTACCTCTCATTACCACAAGCAAGTGCCTGAACCAAGCCGACCCACACACACCCACACCTGGACAAGGGCATCACTGCTGCAGTGAGATCTTCCATATACCAAACCCAAGAGGGATCCCCCCAGCCATGACTTCCTTCTGCGGGAGAAAAGGAGTATCCCAGCAGCCTTCCCCATCCTAACATGAAAGTCAATAGACACCTTTACAGTGTTACATTAGACTGTATGTGTCCAGATATTTACCTTTACCTGCTGTTTAGTGAGTTTTCATTTCAATTTGAAGAACTCTCTTAAGCATGTCTTGTGAGGCAGGTCTAGTGATGACAAAATCCCTCAGTTTTGTTTGTCTGGTAAAAGAGAAAAAAAAAGGGCCAGGATCTAATGGCTTCATGGGAGAATTCTACCAAACATTCAAAAAAGAATACCACTGTTTCTTAAACTCTTTCAAAAAATAGAAGAAGGAGGAACAGTTCCAAACTCAGTTCTTGAGTCCAGCATCACCCTGATACCAAAACCAGACAAAAATTCTACAAGGAAATAAAACTACAGGCCAATACCCCTGATGAACATAGATGTAAAAATCCTAAATAAAATCCTAGCAAACTGAATTCAACAATACATTAAAAGGATCATGAACCATAACTAAGTGAGCTTTATCTCAGGGATGCGAGGATGGTTCAACATATGCAAATCAATCAAGGTGATATAACACGTTAACAAAATTAAAGGAAAAAAACACATGATTATCTCAATAAATGCAGAAAAGGCATTTGACAAAGTTCAACACCGATTTATGATTAAAACTCTCAACAAAATAGGTACAGAAGCACCTTATCTCAACACAATAATGGTCATATATGAGAAGCCCACAGTAACTTCATAGTTCATGGGAAAAAAACCTGAAAGCTTTCCCTCTAAGATGTGGCATAAGGCAAGGATGCCTACTGTTGCCCCTTCCTATCAACATAATAATGGAAGTTCTAGTTAGAGAAATTAGACAAGAAAAAGAAGTAAAAGGCATCCAAACAGGAAAAGAAGAAATAAAAGTATCTCTGTTTGCAGATGACATGATTACATACATAGAAAACCCTAAAGACTAAATGAAAACAACAACAAAAACCCTGTTATAAATACAAAACTAATTCAGTAAAGTTTCAGGATACAAAACAAACCTATGAAATCAATTGTGTTTCTAGACACAAACAACAAACTATCCAAAAGGGAAATTAAGAAAACAATCTCATTCACAATAGCAACGAAAAGAATAAAACACTTAGGAAATAACAAGACAGGTGAAAGACTTGTACTCTGAAAAATTATAAAAACATTTATGAAAGAAATTTTAAAGGACACAGACAAAGGGAAAGACATCCTATGTTCATGGATTGGAAGAATTAATATTGTTAAAATGTCCATACTACCCAAAATGATCTACAGATTCAATGCAAGCCCTATCAAAATCCCAGTGGCATTATTTAGAGAAATAGAAAAACAATTCTAAAATTTGTATGGAACTGCAAAAGATCCTGATAGCCAAAGCAATCTTGAGCAATAATAACAAAGCTAAAGACTTCACATTTTATGATTTCAAAATTCATTACAAAACTACAGTAGTCAAAACAGTGTGGTACTGGCATAAGAACAGACATATAGACCAATGGAACAGAATAGAGAGCCCAGAAATAAATCCACACCTTAAGGTCAACTGATCTTCAACAAAGGTGCCAAGAACACAAAATGAGGAAAAGTCAGCCTCTTCAAGAAATGGTGCTGGGAGGGCTTCCCTGGTGGCACAGTGGTTACGAATCCGCCTGCCAATGCAGGGAACACGGATTTGAGCCCTGGTCCAGGAAGATCCCACATGCCACGGAGCAACTAAGCCCATGCACCACAACTACTGAGCCTGCGCTCTAGAGCCCGCAAGCCACAACTACTGAAGCCCACACACATAGAGCCCATGCTCCTCAACAAGAGAAGCCCCCGCAATGAAAAGCCCATGCACTGCAATGAAGAGTAGCCCCTGCTCACAACTAGAGAAAGCCTGTGCACAGCAACAAAGACCCAACACAGCCAAAAATAAATAAATAATTTTTTTAAAAAATAAAATAAAATAAATGGTACTGGGAAAACTGAATATCCACATGCAGGAAAAGGAAATAGAAATCTCATGATATACAAAAATCAACTAAAAGAGGATTAAAGACTTAAGTATATGTCCTGAAACTGTGAAACTCCTAGAAGAAAACATAGGGGGAAAGCTTCTTGATATTGGTCTGGGCAATAATTTTTTTTTAATGGACAGACATCATGGAAAATAATGGAGGTGTCCTCAAAAACTCAAAAACTTAAAAATAGAATTACCTTATGATCCAGCAATCCTACATCTGCATATACATTCAAAGGAAATGAAACCAGGATCTCGAAGAGATATCTGCATTCCTGTGTTCATTTCAGCGTTATTCATGTAACCAAAATATGGAAAAAACCTAAATGTCTATAGACAAATGAACTGATAAAGAAAATGTGATATGTGTATACAGTGGAACATTATTCAGTCATCAAAAAAGGAAAAGATACTGCCACTTTCAGCAACATGGATGAGCCTGGAGAACATTATGCTAAATGAAATAAACCAGACACAGAAAGACAAATCCTGCATGATCACACTATATATGAATCTAAAAGGGCTGAACTCACAGAAACAGGGTAGAAAGGTGGTTACCAGGGGATGGGGGGAGAGGGAAATGGGAAGATGTTGGTCAAGGGATACAAAGTTTCAGTAAAGCAAAACGAATAAATACTAAAGAGCTAATGTACAGCAATGTGGTTATAGTTAACAATACTTTATTGTATACTTGAAATTTGCCAAGAAGGTAGATAAGTGTTCACACTGCTGGAAAAAAAAAAAAAAAGAAAAAAAGAAAAAATAAATATATATATGTGTGTGTATAAATAAATATACATATATATACATATATTTCAGGGTGATTAATATGTTAATTAGCTTGCTTGTGGTGATTATTTTACAATGTATTGTGTATATCAAATCATCAAACTGTACACCTTAAATATATATCATTTTGGTCAAATATTCCTCAATAAAAAATAAATAAATTGTTTAACATTCTGCCTTCTAGAAGCTCGTAGTCTGTAGGTAGAGACAGACCCCTAGACAAACCTTCAAGGTAGTGTACTTAGAAAAGAACCACAAGCTTGGTGCCAAACATGCACCCCTACCACCACCGCCAGGACACAATTCCAACATTCACAAACTTCCCAGCCTTCAACATCTTTCCAATTGTGAAGACCAGTCATTGAAAGCGACACCATGTGGCAGCCAGCAGTCACTGCAGCAAAGGATGCACTCTGGTTAACTTGAGAAAGAAGATTCACCCCCATTGGCCTTGAAGCCCCCAGGATTTAGACAACTCAAGGATAGGTAAAGACCTCAAGAGAATAATATTAGATTTCTGATTGGGTGGAGAGGGGAATTCAAACAATTACTTTAAAAAGTAAAGAATAGGGGCAGTCCATCCAGAGATCATCCATGAAAAGCATCTGGACTCATCCGTCATTTCCGCACAGAGCCAAGAGACGCGTTTTGCTGGATAACACTTCATAAGCTCAGTTTGCTTCCCAGAGGTTATCCTAATTTAGGACCCTTCCCAGTTGGCTTCTGACAGTAAAACAGAAAACAGAGCTGCTGGAGAAGATGGCAGAGCTGCTGGAAAAGATGGCGGAAGAGTAAGACACGGAGATCACCTTCCTCCCCACACATACATCAGAAATACATCTACACGTGGAACTGATCCTATAGAACACCCACTGATCATTGGCAGAAGACCTCGGACCTCCCAAAAGGCAAGAAATTCCCCACATACCTGGGTAGGGCAAAAGAAAAAAAAAAAAACAGAGACAAAAGAATAGGGACTGACCTGCACCAGTGTGAGGGAGCTGTGAAGGAGGAAAGGTTTCCACACACTAGGAAGCCCTTTCGCGGGCAGAGACTGCGGGTGGCGGAGGGGGGAAGCTTCGGAGCCGCGGAGGAGAGCACAGCAACAGGGGTGCGGAGGGCAAAGTGGAGAGATTCCCGCACAGAGGATCAATGCTGACCAGCTCTCACCAGCCCGAGAGGCTTGTCTGCTCGCCCGCCAGGGCGGGCGGGTCTGGGAGCCGAGGCTCGGGCTTCCGTCGAGCGCAGGGAGAGGACTGGGGTTGGCAGCGTGAACACAGCCTGCAGGGGGTTAGTGCACCGCGGGTAGCCGGGAGGGAGTCCAGGAGAAGTCTGGAGTTGCCTAAGAGACTTTTTCTTGCCTCTTTGTCTCCTGGTGCACGAGGAGACGGGATTAAGAGCGCTGCTTAAAGGAGCTCCAGAGACGGGCGTGAGCCACGGCTAACAGCGCGGACCCCAGAGACAGGCATTAGACGCTAAGGCTGCTGCTGCCACCACCAAGAAGCCTGTGTGCGAGCACAGGTCACTGTCTGCACGTCCCCTCCCGGGAGCCTGTGCAGCCCGCCACTGCCAGGGTCCCGGGATCCAGGGACAACTTCCCCAGGAGAACGCACGGCGCGCCTCAGGCTGGTGCAACGTCACGCCGGCCTCTGCCTCCGCAGGCTTGCCCTGCACTCCGTGCCCTCCCTCTCCCCGGCCTGAGTGCGCCAGAGCCCCCTAAGCAGCTGCTCCTTTAACCCCGTCCTGTCTGAGCGAAGAACAGACGCCCTAGGCGACCTAAACGCAGAGGCGGGGCCAAAACCAAAGCTGAAACCCGGGAGCTGTGCGAACAAAGAAGAGAAAGGGAAATGTCTCCCAGCAGCCTCAGAAGCAGCGGATTAAAGCTCCAGAATCAACTTGATGTACCCTGCACCTGTGGAATACATGAATAGACAACGAATCATCCCAAATTGAGGAGGTGGACTTTGGGAGCAAGATATATTATTTTTCCCCTTTTCCTCTTTTTGTGAGTGTGTATGTTTATGCTTCTGTGTGAGATTTTGTCTGTATAGCTTTGCTTCCACCATTTGTCCTAGGGTTCTGCCCGTCCAGGGTTTTTTTCTTTTTTCTTTTTTTTTTTTTTTTTTTTACGTTTTAAAATATTTTCTTAATAATTATTTTTTATTTTAATAACTTTATTTATTTTATCTTTATTTTATTTAATCCTCTTTCTTCCTTTCTTTCCTTCTATTTTTTCTCCCTTTTATTCTGAGCCATGTGGAGGACAGGCTTTTGGTGCTCCAGCCAGGCGTCAGGGCTGTGCCTCTGAGGTGGGAGAGCCAACTTAGGACACTGGTCCACAAGAGACCTCCCAGCTCCACGTAATATCAAATGGCAAAAACCTCCCAGAGATGTCCATCTCGACACCAACACCCAGCTTCACTCAACGACCAGCAAGCTACAGTGCTGCCCACCCTATGCCAAACAACTAGCAAGACAGGAACACATCCCCACCCATTAGCAGAGAGGCTGCCTAAAATCATAATAAGGCCACAGACACCCCAAAACACACCAAAAGACGTGGACCTGCCCACCGGAAAGACAACATCCAGCCTCATCCACCAGAACACGGCCGCTAGTCCCCTCCACCACGAAACCTACACAACCCACTGAACCAATCTTAGCCACTGGGGACAGACACCAAACACAACGGGAACTACGAACCTGCAGTCTGTGATAAGGAGACCCCAAACACAGTAAGATAAGCAAAATGAGAAGACAGAAAAACACACAGCAGATGAAGGAGCAAGGTAAAAACCTGCCAGACCTAACAAATGAAGAGGAAATAGGCAGTCTACCTGAAAAAGAATTCAGAATAATGATAGTAAAGATGATCCAAAATCTTGGAAATAAAATAGAGAAAATGCAACAAACATTTAACAAGGACCTAGAAAAACTAAAGAGGAAACAAGCAACGATGAACAACACAATAAATGAAATGAAAAATACTCTAGAAGGGATCAATAGCAGAATAACTGAGGCAGAAGAACGAATAAGTGACCTGGAAGATAAAATAGTGGAAATAACTACTGCAGAGCAGAATAAAGAAAAAAGAATGAAAAGAACTGAGGACAGTCTCAGAGACCTCTGGGACAACATTAAACGCACCAACATTCGAATTATAGGGGTCCGAGAAGAAGAAGAGAAAAAGAAAGGGACTGAGAAAATATTTGAAGAGATTATAGTTGAAAACTTCCCTAATATGGGAAAGGAAATAGTTAATCAAGTCCAGGAAGCACAGAGAGTCCCATACAGGGTAAATCCAAGAAGAAACATGCCAAGACACATATTAATAAAACTATCAAAAATTAAATACAAAGAAAACATATTAAAAGCAGCAAGGGAAAAATAACACACAAGGGAATCCCCATAAGGTTAACAGCTGATATTTCAGCAGAAACTCTGAAAGCCATAAGGGAGTGGCAGGACATATTTAAAGTGATGAAGGAGAAAAACCTACAACCAAGATTACTCTACCCAGCAAGGATTTCATTCAGATTTGATGGAGAAATTATAACCTTTACAGACAAGCAAAAGCTGAGAGAGTTCAGCACCACCAAATCAACTTTACAACAAATGCTAAAGGAACTTCTCTAGGGAAGAAACACAAGAGAAGGAAAAGACCTACAATAACAAACCCAAAACAATTTAGAAAATGGGAATAGGAACATACATATCGATAATTACCTTAAATGTAAATTGATTAAATGCTCCCACCAAAAGACACAGATTGGCTGAATGGATACAAAAACAAGACCCATACATATATATGCTGTCTACAAGAGATGCACTTCAGACCTTGGGACACATACAGACTGAAAGTGAGGGGATGGAAAAAGATATTCCATGCAAATGGAAACCAAAGAAAGCTGGAGTAGCAATTCTCACATCAGAAAAAATAGACTTTAAAATAAAGACTATTACAAGAGACAAAGAAGGACACTACATAATGATCAAGGGATTATTCCAAAAAGAAGATATAAAAATTGTAAATATTTATGCACCCAACAGAGGAGCACCTCAATACATAAGGCAAGTACTAACAGCCATAAAAGAGGAAATTGACAGTAACACAATCATAGAACGGGACTTTAACACCCCACTTTCACCAATAGACAGATCATCCAAAATGAAAATAAATAAGGAAACACAGCTTTAAATGATACATTAAACAAGATGGACTTAATTGATATTTATAGGACATTCCACCTAAAAACAACAGAATACACATTTTTCTCAAGTGCTCATGGAACATTCTCCAGGATAGATCATATCTTGGGTCACAAATCAAGCCTTGGTAAATTTAAGAAAATTGAAATCGTATCAAGTATCTTTCCGACCACAATGCTATGAGACTAGATATCAATTAAAGGTAAGATTCTGTAAAAAGTACAAACACATGGAGGCTAAACAATGCACTACTTAATGACGAAGTGATCACTGAAGAAATCAAAGAGGAGATCTAAAAATACCCAGAAACAAATGACAATGGAGAAACGATGACCCAAAACCAATGGGATGCAGCAAAAGGAGTTCTAAGAGGGAAGTTTATACCAATACAGTCCTACATTTAAAAAAAAGGAAACATCTCAAATAAACAACCTAACCTTGCCCCTAAAGTAATTAGAGAAAGAAGAACAAAAATCCCAAACTTAGCAGAAGGAGAGAAATCATAAAGATCAGAGCAGAAATAAATGAAAAAGAAACGAAGGAAACGATAACAAAGATCAATAAAACTAAAAGCTGGTTCTTTGGGAAGATAAACAAAATTGATAAACCATTAGCCAGACTCAGCAATAAAAAAAGGGAAAAGACTCAAATCAATAGAATTAGAAATGAAAAAGGAGAAGTAACAACTGACACTGCAGAAATACAAAAGATCATGAGAGATTACTACAAGCAACTCTATGCCAATAAAATGGACAACCTAGAAGAAATGGACAAATTCTTAGAAATGCACAACCTGCAGATACTGAACCAGGAAGAAACAGAAACTATGAACAGACCAATCACAAGCACTGAAATTGAAACTGTGATTAAAAATCTTCCAACAAACAAAAGCCCAGGACCAGATGGCTTCACAGGTGAATTCTATCAAACATTTAGAGAAGAGCTAACACCTATCCTTCTCAAACTCTTACAAAATATAGCAGAGGGTGGAACACGCCCAAAGTCCTTCTACGAGGCCACCATCACCCTGATACCAAAAACAGACAAGGATGTCACAAAGAAAGAAAACTACAGGCCAATATCACTGATGAACATAGATGCAAAAATCCTCAACAAAGTACTAGCAAACAGAATCCAACAGCACATAAAAAGGATCATACACAATGATCAAGTGGGGTTTATTCCAGGAATGCAAGGATTCTTCAACATATGCAAATGAATCAACGTGATACACCATATTAACAAACTGAAGGAGAAAAACCATATGATCATCTCAATAGATGCAGAGAAAGCTTTCGACAAAATTCAACACCCATTTATGATAAAAACCCTACAGAAAGTAGGCATAGAGGGAATTTTCCTCAACATAATAAAGGCCATATATGACAAACCCACAGCCAACATCGTCCTCAATGGTGAAAAACTGAAACGATTTCCACTAAGATCAGGAAAAAGACAAGGTTGCCCACTCTCACCACTCTTATTCAGCATAGTTTTGGAAGTTCTAGGCACAGCAATCAGAGAAGAAAAAGAAATAAAAGGAATCCAATTCGGAAAAGAAGTAAAGCTGTCACTGTTTGCAGATGACATTATACTATACATAGAGAATCCTGAAGATGCTACCAGAAAACTACTAGAGCTAATCAATGAATTTGGTAAAGTAGTAGGATACAAAACTAATGCACAGAAATCTCTGTCATTCCTATACACTAAGTATGAAAAATCTGAAAGTGAAATCAAGAAAACACTCCCATTTACCATTGCAACTAAAGAATATAATATTTATTAATAAACCTACCTAAGGAGACAAAAGACCTGTATGCAGAAAATTATAAGACACTGATGAAAGAAATTAAAGATGATACAAATAGATGGAGAGATATACCATGTTCTTGGATTGGAAGAATCAACATTGTGAAAATGACTCTACTACCCAAAGTAATCTACAGATTCAATGCAATCCCTATCAAACTACCACTGGCATTTTTCACAGAACTAGAACAAAAGATTTCACAATTTGTATGGAAACATAGGAGACCCCAAATAGCCAAAGCAATCCTGAGAATGAAAAACAGAGCTGGAGGAATCAGGCTCCCTGACTTCAGACTATACTACGAAACTACAGTAATCAAGACAGTATGGTCCTGGCACAAAAACAGAAAGATAGATCAATGGAACAGGATAGAAAGCCCAGAGATAAGCCCACGCACATATGGTCACCTTATCTTTGATAAAGGAGGCAGGAATGTACAGTGGAGAAAAGACAGACTCTTCAATAAGTGGTGCTGGGAAAACTTGACAGGTACATGTAAAAGTATGAGATTAGATCACTCCCTAAGACCATACACAATAATAAGCTCAAAATGGATTAAAGACCTAAATGTAAGGTCAGAAACTATCAAACTCTTAGAGGAAAACATAGGCAGAACACTCTATGACATAAATCACAGCAAGATCCTTTCTGACCCACCTCCTAGAGAAATGGAAATAAAAGCAAAAATAAACAAATGGGACTTAATGAAACTTCAAAGCTTTTGCACAGCAATGGAAACCATAAACAAGACCAAAAGACAACCCTCAGAATGTGAGAAAATATTTGCAAATGAAGCTACTGACAAAGGATTAATTTCCAAAATTTACAAGCAGCTCATGCAGCTCAATAACAAAAAAACAAACAACCCAATCCAAAAATGGGCAGAAGACCTAAATAGACATTTCTCCAAAGAAGATATACTGACTGCCAACAAACACATGAAAGAATGTTCAACATCATTAATCATTAGAGAAATGCAAATCAAACTACAATGAGATATCATCTCACACCAGTCAGAATGGCCATCATCAAAAAATCTAGTAACAATAAATGCTGGAGAGGGTGTGGAGAAAAGGGAACACTCTTGCACTGCTGGTGGGAATGTGAATTGGTACTGCCACTATGGAGAACAGTATAGAGGTTCCTTAAAAACCTACAAATAGAACTACCATATGACCCAGCAATCCCACTACTGGGCATATACCCTGAGAAAACCAAAATTCAAAAAGAGTCATGTACCAAAATATTCATTGCAGCTCTATTTACAATAGCCCGGAGATGGAAACAACCTAAGTACCCATCATCAGATGAATGGATAAAGAAGATGTGGCACATATATACAATGGAGTATTACTCAGCCATAAAAAGAAATGAAATTGAGCTATTTGTAATGAGGTGGATAGACCTAGAGTCTGTCATACAGAGTGAAGCAAGTCAGAAAGAGAAAGACAAATACCGTATGCTAACACTTATATATGGAATTTAAGAAAAAAAATGTCATGAAGAACCTAGGGGTAAGACAGGAATAAAGACATAGACCTACTGGAGAATGGACTTGAGGATATGGGGAGGGGGAAGGGTGAGCTGTGACAGGGCGAGAGAGAGGCATGGACATATATACACTACCAAACGTAAGGTAGATAGCTAGTGGGAAGCAGCCACATGGCACAGGGATATCGGGCTCGGTGCTTTGTGACCGCCTGGAGGGTTGGGATAGGGAGGGTGGGAGGGAGGGAGACGCAAGAGGGAAGAGATATGGGAACATATGTATAACTGATTCACTTTGTTTTAAAGCAGAAACTAACACACCACTATAAAGCAATTATACCCCAATAAAGATGTTAAAAAGAAAAAAAGAAAAATCTAGAAACAATAAATGCTGGAGATGGTGTGGAGAAAAGGGAACACTCTTGCACTGCTGGTGGGAATGTGAATTGGTACAGCCACTATGGAGAACAGTATGGAGGTTCCTTAAAAAACTACAAATAGAACTACCATACAACCCAGCAATCCAACTACTGGGCACATACCCTGAGAAAACCATATTTCAAAAATGGTCATGTACCAAAATATTCATTGCAGCTCTATTTATAATAGCCAGGAGATGGAAACAACATAAGTGAGCATCGTCGGATGAATGGATAAAGGAGATGTGGCACATATATACAGTGGAATATTACTCAGCCATAAAAAGAAACAAAATTGAGCTATTTGTAGTGAGGTGGATGGACCTAGAGTCTGTCATACAGAGTGAAGTAAGTCAGAAAGAGAATGACAAATACCGTATGCTAACACCTATATATGGAATTTCAGAAATAAAAATGTCATGAAGAACCTAGGGGTAAGACAGGCATAAAGACACAGACCTACTAGAGAATGGACTTGAGGATATGGGGAGTGGGAAGGGTAAGCTGTGACAAAGCGAGAGAGTGGCATGGACATATATACATTACCAAACGTAAGGTAGATAGCTAGTGGGAAGCAGCCACATAGCACAGGGAGATCAACTCGGTGGTTTGTGACCACCTAGAGGGGAGGGGTAGGGATGCTGGGAGGGAGGGAGACGCAAGAGGGAAGAGGTATGGGAACATATGTATATGTATAACTGATTCACTTTGTTATAAAGCAGAAACTAACACACCATTGTAAAGCAATTATACTCCAATAAAGATGTAAGAAAAAACCTTCTGTTAGGGACTTCCCTCGTTGTCCAGTAGCTAAGACTCCGCCCTCCCAATGCAGGGGCCCCAGTTCGATCCCAGTTCAGGGAGCTAGGAGCCTGTATACCGCTACTAAAGATCCCAAGTGCCACAACTAAGACCCGTCGCAGCCAAATAAATAAATATATATTTTTTAAAACCCTTCTGTTAATCCTTCAACTAAGCCTCAGAGCATGCCCTCTGGGAACAGTCCAGGGGAAAGAAACAGGGTCCTTCAGTGCCATCTTCACACCAGGTCCTCTGTGGCTCCTGGGAGGGAGACGGGTGTCATGACCCACAGTGACAGATGAGGGAAGCCAGAGAGGGCAGTGGGCTCAGCTCTGTCACTTGTTGCTGAGGGGACACTGGGGGTCAGAACCCTGAGTCCTGACCTCACCTCCTCCCTTTTAAATTCCCTTTACAGCCCCCCAGGTGCCTGACTGTCTAGGTCCAGTGGTGGTGGCCACCATGGAATGAGCCTGCAGGTAGGGGCTTGGGCCAAGTTCCCTTCCGGCCCCTTGACGCTGACTTCCCATAAGTCTTCATGACCTTCCTCCTTCCTCCGTGCAAAACAGTGTGCTCGGGGCTTGGCGGCCAGACCCTGGGTTCTGCTGTGTCCCAACCTGCAGCGGAAAGGCTTGTCCAAGTGCCGGAAACAGGAGCCTGGATTCAGGCTGAGGCTTGTGGGCTTCTGGGGAACTGCTCTGCTGACTCACTGGGGACTCATCTCTTCTGCTCCCCTTAAGACTTCCTCCCATGGAGTGTGGGAGCTGATTCAGGCATTGGCGTCCCTGGCCCGGCCCCACCATGAACCCTGGTCGGGCCCTCTCAGCACACTGACGTCCCTGTCCCCATTATGTCCACCTTCCCAGCACCACTCCTCCCTGATTCACTCATTTAATCCATTCTCATCCCTGCTGAAAAGACTCCCAAGCAGAATACACAAGACACTTTGAGCAGGGGAACTGAGACTTCATTCCCACTTAAGCCCAATTGTAGTTTTAAATTTTGAACTATGTCAAAATACTTAAAATTAGTTTTTAATGTTTATAATTAATGCTCCTTTTGTTCAATTCTCAGCCTCAGTTTCAGAGGCTGGGCTATTTATAATCTTCAGCTCCTGGAATATAAACACCTCTGATCCTTTGCAAGGTCCTGCTCTTCTTTTATTTATTTTCCTCTAATCTCCATTCCCATTCCATTCCCCCCAAAAGCATCCATTTTTCCTGTATATGTATACATTCTTACAAACACGAACAGTTATGTTGGTCCATGTGCTATTAAAGTTTTTTTATTTTATATAGATCAAACTGACAGAAATGTACGGCAAACCAAAATATTCATACAGCCCGATGACTTCTCGCTAACACCCATAACCATCGCTTAGATCAAAAAAGAGAACATTGGGACTTCCCTGGTGCAGTGGTTGAGAATCTGCCTGCCAATGCAGGAGACACGGGTTCGAGCCCTGGTCTGGGAAGATCCCACATGTCGCGGAGCAACTAAGTCCGTGTGCCACAACTACTGAGCCTGCACTCTAGAGCCCACAAGCCACAACTACTGAGCCCGTGTGCCACAGCTACTGAAGCCCACATGCCTAGAGCCCGTGCTCCCAACGAGAAGCCACCACGATGAGAAACCTGTGCACCACAATGAAGAGTAGCCCCCACTCGTCACAACCAGAGAAAAGCCCTCGCACAGCAACAAAGACCCAAAGCAGCCAAAAATAAAATACATAAAATAAAATAAATAAATTTATTTTAAAAAAGAGAGAGAGAGAGAACATCGGTGGCACTCCCCTGCAGTCACTGTCCCCTCTTCTCTCTTCCCAAGAAAACCACCACCTGGACTTTTATGATAAATCTCTGTCTTTATTTTCTTTATATTTTACCACTTAAGCATATATCCATATACACTGTAGTGTCTGCCTAATTTCTGAATTTTACATGAATGGAAAAACATTCTTCTGTATCTGCCTTCTTTAACTCAGTAGTAAATTTATAAGTTTTATCATGTTAGGGCGTATACTGTGGTTTTTCATTGTTGTGTCATATTCCTTTGTGTGAATGTGACCATGATTGCCAATAATTCTGTGTCAGATACCACATGCCGTTCACTTTCTTATCTTCCTTTCAGAGTGGTGTCCTGCCCAGGTGACCAGAGATTTTGGCCTGTGACCTCATGTTCCCCTCATGCAGCAGCCTCCCTGTCTGGTGACCTGTATGGGAAAGGGCCCAGAGCAGGCCATGGTTGTGTCTGTGCTGGATGTTTAAGGAATGAGGAATGCATGAGCCTCAGGACACAGAGCCCAGGTCCTGGGGAACAACTGTGGATCAGTCCTGTTTGCTGTCAAAGAGATCAGTGTTTGCAACCATTCTCAGCAGCCCAGTCACACCCCCAGCATCTCCAATTATCACTCACCACAACCAGAAGGGCTGTAGGGAATCGTCCAACACCTTAGCCAAAAAGGCCTTTGGTACCCATGAGCTGCTCAACCAGGTCAAATCTGGCTTGAATCATCTGTAAGGCTTTGGGTCTCTGGAAAGGAAGATAGTTCTATTCACCCATCCAGACATCGAGGAATAATAGCTACTAATAAAAGAACCACCATTTATGACCAAGCACTGTGCTAGTGATTTAGTCTCATAAGGTGGAAGCTTAGATTATTGTTCCCCTATGTGAGTGGGCAGCAGAGAAGGCTGGAGCATTGAACATTGGAAGCCAAGGGGCAGACCTAAATCACTAGCCTGACGCAGAGCCACAGAGGAAGAAGACCCATGGAAAGTATGGATCTAGGCAACAGAACAGGATCTTCTGTGAGGCTCGGATCTGGCCTGGTGCCTCCAGCCAGGAACACTGGCTGTGTTCTACCAACCTCCCAGAACATGGCAGCGCTGCCCAGAATTTCCCATCAGAACCCTAAGACCTACCAGTGCACACTCCACCCAGGCTGACTCCTGAACCTTTGCCCCATCGCAAGTCCCGTGGGGCTAGGGTAAAAGTGATGGGAGACTGTGGGTTAGAACAGAGATGAAGGGTTTGCTGAGCTCTAGCAACTGTGACTTTGGGTGCCTGGAAAGGAAGATTGTTTTTGTGCACCCATCGGGGCATTAGCAGAAATAATAGCTAATAGTAAAAGAAGCCCCATTTATGAACAATATGTACTAAGTATTATGCTAGTGATTAAATTTCCTAAAATGGAAACATTATTAATTTTAGACCCTCCTTCTTTTCTGATATATGTATTCAACACTAAAAATTACCCTCAAAGCACTGCTTTTGCTGCATTCCAAAATGAAAAGTTTTGATAAGCTGCATTTTCATTTTTATTTACTTCAAAATATTTTTTACTTTCTCTTGATATATCTTTTTTGACCCACATATTATTTAGAAGTGTTTTATTTGATCTGTGAAAATGTTGGGATTTTCCAGCTCTCTTTCTATTACTGATTTCCATTTTTTTCCATTGTGATCTGAGAGCATACATTATATGATTTCTATTCTTTTAAATTGGTTAAGATGTGTTTTATGACCCGGAATATAGTCTATCTTGATGAATGCACTGTATGAGCTTAAGAGGAATGTGTTTTCTACTGTCGTTGGATAAAGTACCCTGTAAAAGTCAATTAGGTCCAATTGATTGATGATGCTGTTCAATTCAACTATGCCCTAATTGATTTTCTGCCCACGGTATCTGTCCATTTCTGATAGAGAGGTATTGAAGTCTCCAACTTTAATAGTGGACTCATCTATTTCTCCTTGCAGTTCTGTCAGTTTTTGCCTCATGTATTGTGATGCTCTATTATTGGGTACACACACATTGTGTTGTTATGTCTTCTTGAAGAACTGGCCCCTTTCCATTACATAATGCCCCTCCTTGTCTCTGATCATTTTTCTTGCTCCAAAGTCTGTTTTATCTGAAATTAATAATTAATTAGTTAATTAATTAAAACCTCTAGCTTTCTTTTGGTTTGTGTTAGCATGGTATACCTTCCTCCATCTCTTTACTTTTTATCTATCTGTGTCTTTGTATTTAAAAGGTGATTTCTTCAAACAGGTGTTTGCGGGCGTTGGGGGATGAAAAGCAAAAAAAATGGTAACTATTTGAGGTAATGAATGCTAATCAGCTTGACTGAGGTGATCATTTCATAATGTATATTTATATGAGACCATCACATTGTACATCTTAAATATACACAATTTTTGTCAATTATACCTCAATAAAGCTGAAAAAAGATTTTTTAAATAAAAATGAAATAAAAGCAAGTTTTTGTAGACAGCTTATAGATGAGTCTTGTTTTTTAATTCACTCTGACAATCTCTGTCTTTTAATTGGTATATTTAGACCATTCACGTTAAAAGTGATTATTAATAGAGTTGGATTAATATCAACCATATTCATAGCTGTTTTCTATTCATTGGACTTTTTGTGGGTTTTTTTCATCTTTCACTCTTCTTTCTGCCTTCTCTTACTTTAATTGAAAATTTTGCATAGCCCAATTTTCTCGCTTATCTTAACATATCAATTATACTTATTTTGTTAAATTTCTTTAGTGGTTGCCCTAGAGATTGTAATATACTTTTACAGCTAATCTAAGTCCACTTTCACATAGAACTATACCACTTCACAGGTCTTGCAGGTACCTTATAACAGAGTACTCCCAATTCCCTCTTCTCTCTAATTACATTGCTATTATTTATTTCTCTTATCCATAATCACCTAATACATTATAGCAATAATTATTTTGAACAAACTGTAATCTGTTAGATCAATTCAAAATATGAAAAATATGTTGTGTCAATTACACCTTGATCAAAAAAAATAAATTTCTAAAAAATGAATAAAAGAATAAGAAAAATAAGAGATTTATTTTATCTTCATTTATTCCTTCTCTAACACTGTTTTTTTCTTTTTGTAGGTCTAAGTTTCCGACCTATATCATTTTCCTTCTCTCTGAAGAACTTCTTGTGACATTTCTTCCAAAACAGGTCTAACCAGCAAGAAATTCCCTCAGCTTTTGTTTGTCTTTATTTCTCCTTCACTTTTTCAGGATAATTTCACTGAATACAGAATTCTAGTTTGGTGGTTTTTTTGTTTAAACATTTTAAACACTCCACTCTATTCTTGCTTGCATGGTCTCTGAAGAGAAATCCAATATAATCCTTATCCTTGTTCCTTTACAGATAAGGTGAGGAGGTTTTCTCTACCTCTGGCTTCTTTCAAGATTTTCTCTTTGTGTTTGAATTTCTGAAATTTGAATATGATATGCCTAGGTGTGGGGGTCTTTTTGACATTTGTCCTGCTTGGTGTTCTCTGATATTTCTGGATCTGTGGTTTATTGTCTGTCGTTAATTTTGGAAAATTCTCAGCAATTATTCCTTCAAGTATTTCTTCTGTTTCTTTCTCTCTTTCTTCTCCTTCTGATATTCCCATTGCATGTATGTTATACCTTTTGTAATTGTTTTGTATATTCTGTTCTTTTTTTTTCTCTTTGCTTTTCTGTTCAGAAAGTTTCTGTTGACATATCTTCAAGCTCACTGATTCTTTTTCGTCAATTGTATCCAATCTACTAAAGAGCCCATCAAAGACATTCATTTCTATTACAATGTTTTTTATTTCTACAATTTCCTTTTGGTTCTTTCTTAGAGTTTCCATCTTTCCAGTTACATTACCCATCTAATCTCACATGTTACCCACTTTTCCACTATAGCCCTTAGCATATTAATCATAGTTATTTTAAATTCCCAGTTTGATCACTCCAAAAGATGTATGCCAATGTGCACCCACTGTGTCCAGGTCTGCCCCAAAGCATTTGTGTCCTTGGACAAACTGCTTCTCTTCCCTGAGTCTTGGATTCTTCCACTGAAAATGGAGTTAAATTACACTTAGGTTGGTTTTTCTTTCACTGGACTGTCACAAAATTTTGCTTCCTTGCTCCTGAAAATATTTGAGTTTGACCCTTGGTCTTGACTATAACTTCCCCAACAGCAGGGCCCAGACTCCATCAAATATTCAGTGTCCTGGAAACGGAGCACCACCTGTATGCCACAGAAAACAGGTCTCTAAGAAGGCCACCTCTCCTGCCCAGCACTTGCCTCTCCCCTCCTTTCTCGTTGAACCCCTTTGGGTTTCCTGAATTCTTCATGCCTTTGTTCACGCCAAGCCCTTTACCTAGCATCCCCTTCCACCCCCTGTTTTCCTAGAAAACACATCCATTCTTCAGACGTAGGTAAATAATTACCTCTGTTGTGGAGCTTTCCCTGACTTCCTCAAATAGAGGCTTTGCCAGGACCCCAGCTTCCAGTGGCACTTCCTCATCTCTTGGTTTGTCCTCCTTGGACGGGTCAGGAACAAGGGGTGCTAGTCCTACCCGACAAGTCGTCCTTCATGTGGCCGGCCGGGGGTGGAACTTCCCACTCTGCGCCGTAGTCTACTTATCTATCAATGGGGACACTAATAGCTACTTCACAGATTTCTGAGGATCACAAGAGGCAATCACTGAAAAAGCACTTGGTGAGGTCGAGAAATAGGAAGAGGTGACGTTACTGTCGAAAAGGATACTAACGTGCTGAGTGACATCTGTGACTCAGAGTTTGAAAGCTGTCTTCTCCAGGGTGCAGCTAGTGTACAGAAGTGGGGGTGGTGCTGTGCTTACAGCTTCCCTGCGTATAACGGTGGCTTGGTTGAAAGACGTCAATTAGTTACAATGGGGAAGGAGGAGCAGTTATTCCTAAGGGCAGAGCTTCCTTCAGGGAAAGAACACCCACTCCCTCACCCACCCAACGGAGCTGCTCCCAGAGCCTGGCCCTCACGTAAACCTCAAGGAAAACCTCCTGAACGGCCCTCAGCCAAGGCAACCTCCAGCGCAGTCTCCTTCTCCCCACACCTGAGCCCCTGCTTTGGAGCCCCATCCACACGTAACCAGTAAAGGCAGGATGGCTGTGATAAAGGAGAGAAAAGGAGCTGGCAGTTGTAAGAGGCCTGGACACTGGGCAGAAGTCCCTGAGCCGTCTCAGAGAGCAGAGGTGAAAAGGGAATAGGACAGTCCCTCCCACCCTGCAGTCCCACATGTCTCTAGTCCTTTACAGTGGTAATTAATCATTTATATACAAGAAACCTTGCCTGAGGTTCCAGGGCTTTTAATTTTTATTTATTTATTTTTGGCTGCATTGGGTCTTCGTTGACTTTCTCTGCGTGGGCTTTCTCTAGTTGCAGTGAGTGGGGGCTACCTTTCCTTGCAGTGAGCGGGCTTCTCATTGCAGTGGCTTCTCTTGTTGCAGAGCACGGGCTCTAGGCACACGGGCTTCAGTAGTTGTGGCGCACGGGCTTAGCTGCTCCGCGGCATATGGGATCCTCCCAGACCAGGGCTCAAACCCACGTCCCCTTCATTGGCAGGCGGACTCTTAATCACTACGCCACCAGGGAAGTCCCTCCAGGGCTTTTAATAACTTCAAAAGGACAAGTGGACAGCCCAGGTCCTGGCTTCCCCCAGAGGCTGTGCCCAGGGAAGTGTCTACAGAGGCAATGGAGGCTGCAGGAAGGACAGGAAAGGTGAGCATCCCTGCTTTTGCCTACAGCTCCTGTCACCCAAGCCTCACAGGATGAGGCAGTGACCCAAGCAGCAGCCAGAGGAAATAAAGAATGTTTTCTGCTCCAAAGATAGTGAAGGAAACTCTGGAAGATTGCTCTGCCTTTATGTTACTCCTTCCCGGATCAAGGGCAGCTGCATTACCTGAGCTGCTGACTTAACACAAATGCTTGTCTCATTGTCAAGATCTGGCTCAGCTCAGTAGCATCACCACCTCTGCCTAGACCAGCAATCCTCAGTGTGTGCTTTGGGGACCACCTGGGTCAGAATCTCCCAGGTACTGTGAAAATGCAGATCCTGTGTCCCATTCTTGGCTTTCTGACTCCAGTTATCCGAGGTGAACTCCAAGAATCTACATTTAAACGTGTCCCAGGTTCTTCTGGTTTGCTTTGTCTTCATTTGGGGTTTTGGGGGTTTGAATCCTGGAGAGAGTCTGAGAACCACTGATTAGAGTATAAGCTCCCCAGGGGCAGGGATCAGGATCTTTGTGGCATAATCAGCACAGGCACGTCCACAACTCACCCACCTCAGGGACGTGCAAAGGAACCAGAGACAAAGGCTGTCTCTTCAAGGGGGCTACTCTCCACAGGGAACAGAACCTGCAGGAGGAGCCTGGGTCAGACTGCAGCCTCACCTCCCTCCACCCCCAACTACACTGAGCCCCTGGGGTTCCTGTACACACCACCCCTTCTAGGACTCCTTGCCTCTGTCCACACTTTCAGCACTGCATGCGGTTCCCTTCCCCCAGTTCTCCGACTGCTCTGTGAACCTTCCAGCTTCACCCGACAGAGTTTTCATTCCTGCCAGACTCCCCAGTGCCTGCATCCCTATTTCTCAAACCTCCTATTATACTGAATGTCAGGGTTTACATCTTTCTCTCACCAACACAGCATTTCAGTGAGCTCCCTGAAGGCCAGTCAGGTATCATTCTTCTTTGAACAACTAGACACAGTTCCCAACACAGAGAAGTCACGCCACCCCCCAAAAAAATAATGAATCACAGGGTGAAATAATCTTAGTGAAAG
This sequence comes from Leucopleurus acutus, assembly GCF_964270905.1. Lineage (NCBI taxonomy): Eukaryota > Metazoa > Chordata > Mammalia > Artiodactyla > Delphinidae > Leucopleurus > Leucopleurus acutus. The sequence goes on along the minus strand of NC_139143.1, from coordinate 82,246,984 downwards.
AACTGACCCAAGAGTCAAGAGTACTAGGTCCTCTGGTCCCAGCTCCACTGGCAAATATCTGTGAGATCCAGGACAGCCAAGTCTCAGGTCCATGAACAGCAAGAACTGATGGAGATGAACACATTGTATTCAATACACGTAGGAGGACCTCCCTGGTGGTGCCATGGTTAAGAATCCGCCTGCCAATGCAGGGGACATGGGTTCGATCCCTGGTCCAGGAAGATCCCACATGCCGCGGAGCAACTAAGTCCATGAGCCACAACTACGGAGCCTGCACTCTAGAGCCCACGAGCCACAACTACTGAGCCCATGTGCCACAACTACTAAGCACGCATGCCTAGAGCCCGGGCTCCGCAACAAGAGAAGCCACCGCAATGAGAAGCCCACGCACCGCAACGAAGAGTAGCCCCCACTCACGGCAACTAGAGAAAGCCCACGCTCAGCAACAAAGACCCAACACAACCACAAGAAAAAATGAATATATTTATTTTTTTAAAAAATCAGATGTACCAAATGCCAGGCTCGTGATGCAAGGTCTTTCTTTGTGTGATAGAAAAACATGGGAGACGCTGTCCTTGAGCTAAAGAAATTGAGGAGGTTGATGTGTGCAAACTCGTGAACAGTACTAGCCTTGGGGCCAAAAAGATAGGTTTGAATTCTGGTTCCTTTACTTTCTAGCTGCGTGAGTCTGCCAAGTTATTTCTCTGAATTTCAGTTTCCTCGCCTATAAAATGGGGATAATAATATGCACTTCACAGGGTTGTTAAGGATTAAATAATACAGTACTTATAAAGTGGTCAGCATGGTGCCTGTCATCGAGGGAGCCATCCATAGATGGTTTGAAGGATGGTAGAAGTAGTATTAGCAACTGAAGCAGCAGAATGGTGTGATGCCATCAGATTGGCAGTCAATTCCACCCACATTTAATCAGCAGAGGAGAGACAATTACAATGGTCCTAGAGATTCTGTCCAGGTGTGAAATGGGAAAGAAGAAACCACAGCTCCTTGGGCTGTCTTGGGTCCCATCCAGGATCATCTCAGTGAACTGAGGATGACATTAGTGCTAAAGAAACACCTTCATCATACAACACGGCACCTCAACCCAAGCCAAGTGCCTTATCTGGGGCTTATCTGAGGAAACAGCCACCCTTCCCAACAACTGAACTGTGTTAAACTTGTTGAGAAACACTAAGCCAGTCTCCAGTGGAAGAGTATCCTGGAGGATTTTCAAACATACAAATAGTTAATACTTATATCAGGTTTACCTTGTGCCAGGCACTGTTCTAAAGCCTTTACATACATGAATTCATTTAATCCCCACAACAAATTTAAGAGATAGGAACCATTACTGTCAACCCCACTTAACAGATACGGAAATAGAGTCACAGTGAGGTTAAGTAATTTGCCCAAGACCTTGCAGGTAGTAAATGGCAGAGGCTGGATTTTAACTTGGGCAGCCTAGCTCTAGAGTCCATGTTCTTAATTGCTGGACTCTGCTATGCACTTTTTTTTTTTTTTTTTTTTTGCGGTACACGGGCCTCTTACCGCTGCGGCCTCTCCCGTTGCGGAGCACAGGCTCCGGACGCACAGGCCCAGCGGCCACGGCTCACGGGCCCAGCCGCTCCGCGGCATGCGGGACCCTCTCGGACCGGGGCACGAACCCGCTCCCCCTGCATCGGCTGGCGGACTCCCGACCACTGCGCCACCAGGGAAGCCCTATCCATTTTTAATGCGCTTATTTTTATGGGTAGCCTTATGCTACCCATTTTATGAGCCGTGACTCTACAGTAGAAGTGGCAGTGGGTGGCAGTGGCTGTAGCAGTAGGGTTGGGGAGGAGGGTGGCAATAGCGTAAATCATAATCAGAGAGTTCAAGAGTATGAATGGGGACATTCAACCACTGGAGTGAAATGGAAAAACTTGATAGCTCTGCAATTGACCGTTGGAATTCATTAAAGTTATACCTTAATCCTAAAAGTAGAGCTGTGCTTTTCCTTCTGGGCCCAGAGGTGCAGAGGTACAGAACCCTGTTGTACAAGTGCAGTTAGGTTGAGAGCACAGCTAAAAGAGGGGCCAACACGTGCCACTCCTGGGCATATATCTGGACAAAACTCTAATTCAAAAAGATCCTGCACTCCAATGTTCATAGCAGCAGGATTTACAATAGCCAAGACATGGAAGCAACCTAAATGCCCATCGACAGATCAATGAATAAAGAAGATGTGGTACCTATACACAATGGAATATTACTCAGCCATAAAAAGAATGAAAGAATGCCATTTACAGCAACGTGGATGGACCTAGAGACTATCATACTAAGTGAAGTGAGCCAGACAGAGAAAGACAAATATCATATGATGTCACTTATATGTGGAATCTAAAATATGACACAAAGGAACTTATTTACAAAACAGAAACAGGCTCACAGACATAGAAAACAAACTTCTGGTTACCAAAGCGGAAGAGTGGGGAGGGATAAATTAGTAGTTTGGGATTAGCAGATACACACTACTATCTATAAAATAAACAACGAGGCCCTACTGTATAGCACAGGAAACTATATTCAATAACCTGTAATAAACCATAATGAAAAAGAATATGAAAAATAATATATATATGTATATAACTGAATCGCTTTGCTGTATAGCTGAAACTAACACAACATTGTAAATCAACCATACTTCAATAAAAACAACTAAATAAATAAAAGAGGGGCTGAAAGCTGCCCCCCCGTTTCCTCACCCACTGACATTCCTCCTGCCCCTCAACCAGGAAGGGGAGCTAATCAGACACTGAGCCTTCCCCTGCCATTTTTAGGAACTCCAGAGAAATGCTGATTTCTTCCCCTGGAAGAAATGCTCTCCTAGGTCTATCTGGTCCTGGACCTGGACAGGCCCCGACCAGGACTTCCACCCTGAGGGTTGGGGACCATGTGGGAGGCCCCTCACCCACCTGTCCCCATGTCTGAAAACCCACCACTCAGTCCTGGGGACTAATTCCTTACATCTGTCCTGGTCGCACTTCACAGGGTACAGAACTGGCTTTATCCCATTTAGTTCTCACCGTAGTCAGGATGGCGACTTGACTCTGGGTCCCAGCCAGCCCCACAGTCTAACATTCTTAATGACTAATAAGCTAAAAAAGAGCTTCCCTGGTGGCGCAGTGGTTGGGAGTCCGCCTGCCGATGCAGGGGACACGGGTTCATGCCCCGGTCCGGGAGGATCCCACATGCCGCGGAGCGGCTGGGCCCGTGAGCCGTGGCCGCTGGGCCTGCGCGTCCGGAGCCTGTGCTCCGCAACGGGAGGGGCCACAACAGTGAGAGGCCCGCGTACCGAAAAAAAAAAAAAAAAGCCGTGACCCCGTTTGTTTTGGTGCTTCACTGTTGCTGCCCTTTACCCTGTCCTGGCAGGAGTTAGCACACGATGCATAATAATGCCTCCCTGCATCCGGAGGTGAAAGGCTGAAAACCTGGAACAAAAAGAAAAACTCAGGAACCAAAGGGGGAAGTTAACATTCACTGAGTGCCAGTGAGGTGCTAGGCACAGCTTTAACTCTCTAAACAATCCATTGTCCATCTCTGAGTGAGGAAACCAAGGATCGAAAGAGGTTAGCCTGTGTGAAGCCACACAGCCACAGAAGCTGAGCTGTGGATCCCACTGGAACCCGTCTAGCCCAGCCCCCTGGACAGTGCCGCTGGTTTACAGACAGCAAGACCCAGCCTGGGAGAGGTCAAGTGGCTCGCCCAAGGCCACACTGCCGGTGAGGCCTTAACTCAGAGCTCCTGAACCTTAACCCAGGCACTCATGCCTTCTTTGGGGGTACTGGGGGCGGGGGTGTTCTATTTACTCCCAAGGGGGGCAACCTACGCAATTTGCCGACCACTTAGTTGGCAAGCCAAGGAGTTTGCTGACGCACAAGATGGGAGAGGGAAGCCTCCTCAGTTCTCTTGGGGTGGGAGGTCCTGGTGTATGGGGGTTGGGTGCTGTGGGAAAGCTCACCATCACCGCTCAGCATGTTTAGAGAGCCCCAGCTTAAACCTAGGGTGAGTCAGCTCACCTGCATCCACTCTGTGCCCAGCCCAGGCCGTGGGGCACAACCCTGCCCAGAACAGTGTTCTGGGTACTGAATGAGGACAAGGCCAACACTCACACCCGCTGGCCCTACAAGGGCTCTGGAAACTCCTGGGGAGGCAAAATGGGCTGACTTCTGGAAGCTTCTACTTTGCTGTCTAAACTCTCACTCTAGCCCTTTGGGTCAATTCCTTGAATCCCCCTCCCTGGTCTTTCACCTGCTGAGCACTCCTGATCCCACCCCTCCTTCTAGCACCCCCATCCAGATCTACATCCCCCCAAAGGCTCCCCACAGTGAGGCCTCCCAACTTCCAGGCCAGGTCTTATCAGAGCCCTGGGCCCCATCGCCCCTTACAGAGTGGGGAATTGCCCAAGGGCCGGGCTGTTTCTTCCCCATCAGACGGGCATCTGCTATTTGGTCTATCTGCACCACTGTCCTCCTACTGCTAAGGGCAAGATGTTTGGACCCGGAAATTCAAGAGAAAGAAATGTGTTCCGGTCCCAGTTCTTCATTTCCACTCACGTCCAGGAGTGCCTGGCTGTCCAGAAGTTTTTCCCAATAGAGGAAGAAGGAATTCTATTGCCAACGATGCAACGCCAGCCTCCACCCTGTGGGCTCAAGGCAAGTAAGTCATGGTGGCTGAAACCGGCAGGAGGAAAAACAGAGACTGAGGCAACTCTGATGTGAGATTTAAGTACACCCCAGCCCTGGCATGGGTGAAGTACCCCTCATATCAGATGTACAACCCACAGTTATGCTTTGGACCCCAACACGCAGGCCATCTTTAACCCCAAGAACTCTCCTCCTCTTCCTCCTGCAAGCCCCCAGGACTTGGTCTTCTTGCATCTCCTCTGCAGCAATTCCACCCCCACCTTCATCCTTTGGGTTTGCAGCAGTCACTGTTGATCACCACCCATCTACCAGTCCCCTCCCTGTCCTTCCTTCTTGTTGGCAGACCCCGCCTTCCATGACGAAAGCTGAAAATGCCAAAGATATTTCAAAGCTTCCTTTGCACCTAGAAGTGGCCACTGGGACCTGGTTCTGACCAGTGCTATGAAGGAGAAGTCTTGGAGAGCTTAGGAGAAAGATTTTCTGCCTTGGTAAGAAAAAGATCTGGAAAAAAGTGTCCCCTGCTCTCTCTTCTTACTTTAATTGTTGTTATTGAGGGAGCTATACTTATTGCTGCTGGAGCATCTTCCTGAGGGGAGCAAAAAGAATTGCAGAGAAATTCGCATGGTCGAGCTGCAGAATTAACCAAACCAAGAACCCCTGACATCCAGGTTTCTTGTTATGAGATAAGCAGCCTCTATTTATAATCCACTTTAAATCAATTATTCTTTTTTTTGCAACCTAAAGGATCCCAACTGGTACAAAGTTCCTCTTCCTAAGACTAATTATAGAGGGACACTCAATCTCCAGCTCCCTCCTTGCGGCCACCCAGAAATCAGACTTCAGAAATCAGAAGTCCCGGGCTTCCCTGGTGGCGCAGTGGTTGAGAGTCCACCTGCCGATGCAGGGGACACGGGTTCGTGCCCTGGTCTGGGAAGATCCCACATGCCGCGGAGCGGCAGGGCCCGTGAACCATGGCCGCTGAGCCCGCGCGTCCGGAGCCTGTGCTCTGCAATGGGAGAGGCCACAACAGTGAGAGGCCCGTGTACCGCAAAAAAACAAAAATAGAAATCAGAAGTCCCAACCAGACACTGTCCAGCCACAGGGCCCACTTGGGCTGAACTCCAGCCTCCTGTTTATATCACTAAGGGAAGAAGAGGTTGAGCAAATACATGGAAACCTGAGCCTGGCACCAGATCATCAGGTCCCAAAGGGAGGTCGAGAGTGATAAGGAAGAGAGAAATGATGCCCTAGTTATCCAGTTTGGCTTTTGCCACTGATGCAGCTTGGTGCGTTATTTCTGCTATCTTCTAAGTATATAAAGATATTTCTACTCTTATCTAAATGTGACCTTCCTCCTTCTTACTAGATCACTGTTTTTCGCCGTATCAGTTCCAAGCCCTCCTACCCGTGCACTCGAGGCCTTCCACAGCCCACGGCTCTGCTCTGGTGGGACGGGTCTCACAGTTCCACCCCACACCATCCTTCAGGCTGCACCCTCCGCCAAAAAAGCCCTCCTTCTCTCACCCACCTGTGGGCCTCCACTTGCGAAGGTCAGATCAAGTCCCACTTGCTCTGTGAAGCCTCCCCAACTACAGCAACCCCGCTGACCTCTTCCTTCAAAGGCTTGAGATTGTACTTCCTCCAGCACATCATTCAGCCTGTAATTTCACAGGCATCATCATTTAACTGCCCTGAACATCACTGCCTATGGCAAGAGCCAAGACCCTACTGCCTAAGTCCTGACCCCAGAGGACAGGGAATATAAAGGCCACCCTGGCCTGTAAATTCTCCAGCCCGGTGGGAGCAGGCTCTACCTCCCTCAGTTCTGACTCCAAGAAGGACAGGTTCACATGTGAACAACATGTTCTCCAGAACCATCCCAACACAGGCCCAACATGCCATCGTCCAAAGGGCACATCCCATATCAACAAAGAGGGGCAGCTTCTGGTGTTTGCTGTTCACAGGTCTTACAATGTCATCCGAAACACCACAAATACCAACTCTGACCATTTCAAATTTTTCCAGCACCTACGTCCAAAATATTTTAGGCCTTTATATATTCATCTCAACCAGAATCTGTAAATTAAAATATCTGGGACCTCCCTGGCGGTCCAGTGGTTAAGACTCCACTCTTCCACTGCAGGAGGTGCGGGTTCGATCCCTGGTCGGGGAATTAAGGTCCCACATGCCATGCAGCATGGCCAAAAAATAAAATTTAAAAAAAAAAAAGGAAAGTTGTGCATTTTTAAAAAAAGAAATAAATAAAATAAAACATCTAAGTTGCATTTGTTGCCTGAATGTCAACAGGGGTCTCCCTGTCCATTGCTACCACCACCCCTGCCCTGACTCCATACCCGCCATGTATGTCCAAAAGCCCTCCCCAAGATGCCTACAAGTTACAGGAGACTTTGCATTCTCATGCTCTTCTCTGCTCTGGAGCCTGTTTTCTGAAATATCTGTCCTATATCATGAGTTAATGTGAAATTCAACCTTTTCCTCAGTTTCCACCCAAAACAAAACACAACAAATGAAAGTCATACAGAGTGCTTGCGAAAGTAAATGACTTTGCAAAATATTTCGAAGGGAGAGTCTCAGAGTAGGGTCTTATTAAGAAAGAAAAGGCAACAACCTTTCCTGACATTAGAGAAAACTCAGAATATGCTAGAAGAGGGTATTTTTCGTCAGAACTAGGTGTTACTAGAAGTGGGTGGAGGCGGAGAAAAACTCAACCTCCCTCACCCAGAATCAGATAAAACAGAGGCTGTGAACTTCTAGTGATCAGAGCCCTTCCATGGGCAGCCCAGAAGAACATGCAAACCTCCCCTCCCAAAGCCAAGATGCGAAGTAGGATGGGCCCCTTCCTAGCTCCCCTAACCTCTGCGCCTACCAGGTCCCAGCAACCACTCCCCACCCTCTTGCTGAGAGCCCCCTAAACAGGAAACAGCTTCCCTTTTTCCCTCTGCCCCAGCCCCTCCCTCCCTCTTACTAAAGTAACACTGCTGCCCCCTCCTGGCCTATCTTGGTAATGGCCCTGGACAGTTCTGCAGCCAGCTCCCGTTGTCCTGCCTGCTTCTCTGAATTGAGAGGGCTGATGTCCCCAGCCCTCACATATACCCCACCCCACAGCTACTCCTCCCAGGACGCAAGGATACATCCTGACCTTCTGGGCATCAGACTGGAGGGGCAAGGGAGGGATTGATGGGCCTGTTCTGACCCACACAGAGAGAAGCCCTATCCTTACTATTAGACCAGCAACTCCAGTGGGCAGGGTCTGTCTCCCCCTCAGAACAGGACTTGGGCCTCACCCCCTTAAACTGGGAGGTTCCTGGGGGTCACTCTATGGTTACGGCATAACCCCTCCTTCTCCTGGCTTCCTCAGGCAGCTGAGGACAAGATAAGGAACAGAGTGGCAGCAGGCCAGGCCTCTAGCTACAAGCCAGGGTGAACATGGCAGGTGAACTCTCAGCTGGTGAGGACAGGCTGGGGTCACCCCTGCTCTGAGCTTTGCTGAGACAAAGAAGATCCACTCCCAAGGTGTGTGGATTTTTTTCTCAGAGATTAATCCCATTATTATAGTGCAGAACACGTAAGCTCCTCCCTGACCGCTGGTGTGGCTCTCCCACCCGCCTCCCATGAGAGCAAGCAATGAGCTCACCTTTCCTCAGGGCCCAGGGCCTTTATTGCCCCCATGGCCGGTGCTTCACCCCTATCTGCCTTCCATCACCTCCTCCTGTATCCTTCTGGGCTCCCCAGACAACATCATGGACCAGCCACACAGGCTATGGCAGACACAGATACTGGGGGTCTTAGAGGGTAAGAGCCAACATTCCAAATCCAGCTCGGAGGATCCAGAGACCTCAAAGTGGTGTGGGATGGGTAGGTTCTGAGAGGCCAGTAGAGAAAGGCCTAAGTCTCCAGCCAATGCAGATCAGAGTTGAGACGCATCACTGCCTCCCTTCTCTCCCAAATGCCTCCTCTCCCAGGTCTGTCTTCCTGCATTCAATTCACTTAGCACCTGCTGGGGGCCAGGCTGCCCTGGGCTCTGGAGAAACAATCAAAACAAGCAGGATCCTTGCCCTCCCAGAGTTCGAAGTCTGAGATGCAAGCAGTCATTCTTTATTTTTCCTGTCTTTTCTCTTTTATTAATTATAAAAAATAATCCATCCTCATTACAGAAAACTTGGATTATACAAAAGCACATAAAATAGAAAATAAGAACCATTCACGTTACAAGTGAGTTTTACTTTTTTATTTTCTAATGCTTCCTCCTTTTTTATATATTCATCCAATTAATGCATGCGCCTAGCTTTTTAAAAGTTAAATCGTTCAGAAAAGCTTATAATAATAAAAAAAAATGAACATTCCCTGCCCCTCCAGCAGCTCCTCCCCTCAAATGCAATCATTTTAACCATTTCTCTTTCACTTATTCTGTGCTCATTCTGTTTACCACCATCATTTTAATAGTGTGGTTTATGCTTCTATTACTCCAGGCACTGACTTTAGACATTATCTACTGAATGCCTACAATGAACAATAAAGATTAACTTGCCTGGTTTTGTTTTGTTTTGTTTTGTTTTTTCCGCAGCAACGCACGGCATGTGGGATCTTAGTTCCCCATCTAGGGACCTAACCCGTGCCCCTGCAGTGGAAGCACTGAGTCAACCACTGCACTGCCAAGGAAGTCCCTAACTTGCCTTTAAGAAACGGAAGGCTCCCTTTGTTTCCTTTCAGCCAGTGCCTCGAACCGCCCCCTCCCTTCTCCTCCCACCTTCTGTCTTTTACATTGTTGTGCAAAACATTCACATTCCATTCTGGATCATAATTAAATCTTCAGTCTTTGTTTATAGGTTTAGTATAAATAACTGAAACCAAACACAGGGCTTACATTGTTATGGCAACATGATTATTTACTCCATAGTCAGAAGTTGCTAAGATGACTCTGCTTTATCTAATGGTCCAGCGTCACACTCCTGGTTTCTTACAGGACAGACATATCACCAAAGTCACAACGTCTTTTCTTTCACCCTGTACATTGCTCAAAATCATGCGGCATTTTAGGATGCTTTGTTTCTGGACCATGACTTTCTTATTGTTTTCTATTTTATCTCAAGTCTCTGCTTTGGATTTGTTTTTGGTAGGGTTTTTTTTTTTTTTCCGCTTGTTAAGAAAAGGAACCTATGCTTATTACATTATAACACTACTGTCGTCTAGCTTCTATTACATGAAATTTTTCCACTAAAGTCATTTTTCTGGAAATCCACTTTGTGAATCTCTTCGAGGATGCGGTTTTCTTCTGGCTCCTGTATTTTTTCTGCAACTTCTTCTAGCGCCACTGGTTATTCTGCTTGATATTTTATCCTTTCTCTTTCGTGCTGCCAGCATTCTTCACAATTTGTCGATTTTATATTCTTAGGAATGAAAGAGTGAATTACTTATTCCAAGTAGCTTATAGCTGATGCAGGCTTTCCTCACTATTATGAACATTTATCTGTTTCCCCAACTGGTTTGTCTCCTGCATAGGAAGGCACTTAGCAGTACCGTTTATGTGGCACGGCAAGCTGCACTTGAGTGAACTGACAGGCAACCCACCACTTATGCCAGAAGCAGGAAGGCTTTATTCTGGGATGCCAGCAAAGAAGTTCCAGAGAGTTTGTTCATTTTCTTTAGGGGAGAGCTGGCTCCAGGCAGCTATTGCTCTGCAAGCAGATACGGGAAGAGGGGAGAGGGGTGTGGCTGCCCTGGCTGGTCCACAGGCAGACAGACTTGCAGCCAACCCTAACAACGCTAGGCCCCCTTCTCATTCCCATCCTCCACAGCCAACTCATCCTGAAGTCTCTCTGGGACTCCGAAATGTACATCAGTTCGCGCCTTCACTCCATTCTTTTCCGGACGTCATATTCTGTCTGAGTCTTCCTCACTCTGTTTCATCTACTGAGACACCTCCTTCAATTTTCCATCTTCTATAAATGTTTGAATCTCTTACTCACTGTCTGATCCATCTCATATCACCTTTGCTGCTATGAGCTTCTATCCCCTTTTTAATGGGATCTCTGAAGGGAGACACAAACACAAATCCTCAACCCATTATTTGGAGCCAAATATCCATTATGAGTCATTTGCTATATTTTCTTCCAGATTTTTTTTCTGGCCTTAAGTTTCCAGTGTATGTTCCACAGCATATTAATTTCACAGGAGATTAAGTTTTCTGAAAAGAAAAGAAACTTTGGAAAATTCTTCCCTCTTAGAAATTTATAGTAACACATTAACATAATGTATCAGTCAGTATTCAGAAATGCAAGCAACAGGAGCTGCCTCGAACTGATTTGAATAGGAAAAGATCTTAGTTGAATGATATTAGATATTTGACAGATTCATCAAGAAGACTAGAGAATGAGGGCTTAGAAAATGGGCAAGAATAAACAAAAGATACGCAAACTGGGATTCCCTGGTGGCGCAGTGGTTGGGAGTCTGCCTGCCGATGCAGCGGACGCGAGTTCGTGCCCCGGTCCCGGAGGATCCCACATGCCGCGGAGCGGCTGGGCCCGTGAGCCATGGCCACTGAGCCTGCGCGTCCGGAGCCTGTGCTCCGCAAGGGGAGAGGCCACGGCAGTGAGAGGCCCGTGTACGGCAAAAAATATATATATATATACGCAGACAGAAGCACAGCAGTCTGGCAGGGACCCTATGTGGTCACCCTGGGCACTGGCCAGCATGGGCACTGGCAAAGCTGCTGCCCACTGTCAGGAAAGATTCTCCACCACCTCTGCTTCTTGGGGAAACCAGCCCAGATCCAAACTTCCAGGCAGGTGCATCTCTCTGGTTGGTGCAGCTGCCAAGGAAGAGAGGAATAAAGTACATAACTAGAATTTTCAGCTTCTGCAATGGGAGATGGAGTCTGCCTCACAAGATGAGATATTCCCCACATATAGGATGGGAATCCAGGAACTGGGCAGCCAAAATGAAAAAGTACCCACTTCCCACATCCAACAAGGCTCTGAGAAGACTCGCAAAAATAAATCCTGTCTGATAAGGTTTCACTTAGGCTTTCCCCATCTTATGTTACCACAGCCCTTTTTCTAGAACAATTATTAACATCTCACAAAAAATAGTGCTCTACAGAAAGCAATATGCGAGATGCTGTTACATATACTAGAGTAATATCATTGTTATGCAAAACTGGAATCATACTGTACCTATAATTTTGTATTGCTTAATGTGCAACAGTATATAAGTTAACAGGGCATAATTAACATGCTTTCCTTGTTTCTGCTTTCTTAATGCTTTCCTTTTTTATACCTCCTTGCTCTTTCCTTTGTTTTCTACTTTTGTTATAAGGATTATGTTTATTTCAACATATCTTCTCCAGTTACTTGCAAAACATGTACTTCACTCTTCATTTTTCCTGTGGGTACTTTAAAGATTTTCAAAAAACTTTTTACAAATATTATTCTAATCTTGAAAGTCAAGAATAAAGTTATATCCTTTCATTTTCCTCATATGAAATAAAGAAATGAATACAATTTTACTCTTTCCAAACCCACTTCCTACTTACGGTCAATGATTTGCAATTTAAATTCCCATTGTTGCCAATAAATTATTGTGTTTACATTGCATTTTTTCTTGAAACAGTTTTGGGTTTTTTTTTTTAATTTTCTTTATTTTTTTGGCTGCGTTGGGTCTTAGTTGAGGCATGCGGGATCTTTCATTGTGGCGTGGGCTTCTCTCTAGTTGTGGCATATAGGTTTTCTCTCTGTAGTTGTGGTGCGCGGGCTCCAGAGTGAGCGGGCTCTGTAGTTTGCAGCACGCAGGCTCTCTCATTGAGGTGCTCGGGCTCAGTAGTAGTGGCATGTAGGATCTTAGCTCCCGACCAGGGATCGAACCTGGGTCCCCTGCATTGGAAGGCGGATTCTTTACCACTAGACCACCAGGGAAGTCCCTGAAAGAGTTATTTTTAAAACTTACTTTTAAAGTTTAGTATAATAGTAAATTAATAATATATTTTATTATTATGTTTAGGTAATTTGGACTGACTATAATTTAAGTGGCTTTATTGGTTTATTATCAAGAATTCTAAGTCACCGTGCTCGAGTCCTTAATTTTGTTTCATCTTTCGATGAGGGGTAGTACTTCCAGTAATTTACTGCAAGAAGAAAATATAATCAGTATATTTACTTCCAGAAGAGAATATAATTAGAACATTTTATGGACCTTGGCATATCTGAGAATATTTTTCTGGTGTCTTTACAGATAGCCAACAACTTAGTTATAAAATTCTGAGTCACAAACTTTTTTTTCCCCACAAAACTGAAGATTTTGTTCCTTTGTGATCCTTATGAGTAAATTCTAAGAAATACCAGATACTTGAGTTGTTCCTTTCTAGATAACCTTTTTCCCCCTTATAATCCAATACTTTTTCCAGAGCGTGTCTAGGCATCTCTGTCTTTATAAATTTTACATGGATTGCAGTAAGCCCTCCTCCTACACATTCTTGTATCTTTTTCATCTCAGGAAGGTTTTCTTTCTTTGTATTGTAAATAATTACTTCTGCTCTATTTATCCTGCCCTCTTTCTCAGGAACAACCATAACCACACAGGACGGTGCTGAGATTAAATGTCCAGGTGCGAAAACTGGCCCACCTGGGGTCACACTCCAGTTGCCATCCAACAAGCTCTGTGATCTTGGGCATGTTTATTAATCTTCCTAAAGCTGTTTCCTCATGTGTGAAAACGGAGTAATAATACTTTGCAAGGAGTAAATATGATGCTTATAAATGGATTAGCACAGTGACTGGTACCTGAGAATATCAGGTTGCAAGGTACCTGAAGTTTTATCTTCTTGTTCAAAATCAAGTAGAAAGAAAGGAAGAACAAGGGAAAAAACTTCTTTATGATTACAATTTCAGATTTGCTTCATCTTAATTTGTGCTTGATACTTAATCCACAGTGCTTGGAATAACTGTGTTTTTAATTTTTCCCTCTGTTAAGAGTGTTAAGATGTTGTAACCTTTTATTTTTTTAATTTTTTTTATTGGGGTATAGTTGTTTTACAATGTTGTATTTATTTCTCCCGCACAGCAAAGTGAAGTAGAATTGTTGTAACCCTTTTATATAACCCAATAATTTTTTTGTAACGTGAATGATTTCACCCTCTAATTTATCTGTGTGCAATGAAGATATTCAAGCATTGAGATGAATTATTACATTTAATAATATAAAAAGCTAATCCGTGTGGCGAATGCTACAGCTCTAGAGAAAGTTTGGGATTTGTTGTTGCTGTTGATTTGCTATACTGACCTCACCTGTGTTGATGGCCCAGGCCTTCCATGAGTGACAACCTGCAATTCTATTGGACACTCTTAGCGGTTACCATTATTGTTATAATGTCACAGACCACTTTCGGTCTCCTCTTTTACACCTTCTTCCTGCCCTATGGTTCTTATATTGAAAGACTGGGAAGATCAGGAAGGATTTCAGGTCTCTGGCTGCCTCCTATGGGTAGAGAGAAAGATAGGATTGCAAACACACGCATAAAATAAAGTAAACCCTGCAAGAGACTCGTCTGTTGATGATAACCCTGTGTAACCAGGAGCTTCCCTCCTTGCTGATGTGGCGGGAGGGGATGCTCTACCCTTTCTAAGCACCACCATTCTTCTAGGTATGCAGGCCCCCACCGTCCCTGTGGGTCATTGGAGGGTGAGATGGGAGGTTCAACCAAGTCTCCAGGCCCAGGGTCACCTTCCTACTGAACCAGGAGGTGCTGGCCCTGATCAGCTCCAAGAGGCACCATCTCAGGGCCAGAGCTTGTCTGTAGACTCAGTGATCTCTCTCTTCTCCTCCACCCCCACTTTGTCATTGCCCTGGCTCCTTGCGGGGAGCAGGGGAGGGGTCTTAGGGAAGGATTACATACACATCCAAATCTTTTTTATCTTGCAACTCTACCCCAGCTTTTTAAAATGCAAGCACCAAAAATGTGACGCCTATGTTTTTTCAGGTTCTGCGCTAACCACATCCTTAAAGCCACAATGACTCTGGTCCAGCAGCCTAAGTAGTGAGAGGGCTCAGGGGTATCACTCAGTGAAGCCAGAGGAGGGAAGAACACAAAGGACCCCCAACCCCATCTCTGAGCCCTTGCAGAGCCGACACTTGAGGACAGTGGTTCTCAAAGTGCAGTCCACGGAACAGCAGCACCAGCTGGAAATGCAAATTCTCAGCCCCAGCCGACCTGCTGTGTTAGAAACTCAGATGGTCCTGCGATCTGTGTATTAACAAGCACCTCAGGTGACTCTGATGCATGCTGGAGTTTCGGAACCATGGCTCAGATACCAAATGTCTTCCCACGTTTTCACAGGCGGAAGAAACTCTCCTGAGAGAAGACAGAAGAGAGAGTGCTGCCAGATTTTCTCAGTCCTCGTACTTGCACGGATTTGGTGTCTGTGGGGCTGGCTAATGTAGAGATTTTGTCTTTCTCGCGACCTTCGTGAATCATTCCATGAGAACATGGCGGTGTCAGGGGCTGCAGCCTAAACCCCTTTTCAACCGGAAGCTCTCTTTGCAATCTCACGGCAGCTTTGTGGGATGGGTCATGTTATCCCCACTTTCCAGCTGAAGAAACTAAGTTTCAAAGAAGTTAGCTGCCTTTTTCTAAGTCTGAGTTCAACTCCCTCCCTTCTGCAATGCCGTCCAGCACCAGAATACCCGAGTGTGTGTCTCAGCCCTGCCACCAGCCCTGAGCCATGGGCACAGAACTTCACGTGTCTGAGCCTCGGTCTCCTCACCTATAAGGTAGGGGTACACCTGACCTGCCCGGCCCACGTGCCTCACAGTCATTTAGAGAGCCAGGTGGGAGAAGAGGACATCAGTACAGTAGTAATCTCTTAATTATCCCCCGTTGTATGTGTATGTGGGGGAGGGGACGTGGGCAAAGGACAATGTCCCAAGGAGTGTGCGGGGAGGGTCGAGGAGTCACCAAGGATGTAAGCTGCTGTGACAGAGTGTGAATGCGGGGGCTCCTGAAGGGACGTCTTAGGCAGGACTCTTTGGGCTGAAAAGAACAAAACTAAAAGTAGCGTCAGGAAAAAAAAAAGAATCATATCACTGGAGAACACGGATAAATGCCAAGACTCAAATGATGTCACCTGGTTTCTAGATGGATGGATCCACCGATGCCCTGTCTCTCTCTTAAGAGATCGCCTTCTCCCCTGCCTTAGGAGACCTTCATCCATGAGGAGACAGACGGCTCCCGGCTTTCATCATCCACATATGGCAATCACAAGGCAGAGAGGGCTTTCTTCCTCTAGCATCCTTCCCCCAGGAAAGGACCCTGATTGGCCCAGTTTAGGTCACACGACCACCCCTTCAACAATCCCTGTGGCCAGACTGACATCACCCACAAGAGCTGGATTTGAGGCTTGGAGAGAAGAGCGTTCTGACACTTCATTTATGTGGTTTGTGTTTATTGCGAAAGACCCAGGAAATTCCATCCCACAGGACATTCCACAGGATGTCAGGCTGCAAGGTGTTCTCTGAACAGTTTTCTAATTCCCCGTCAGGCTCTCAACCTTGTCATACTGAAACTCCAGCCTGACATGGTTTCAAAACCGGCCTTCAGGAAACCACCTCACCTAGATCCAACCTCCAGGCTCCGGGCACAATTTCTTCTTGGCTACGAGCCCCATCTTGCTGTATCACTCGTGTATGCAGAGCCACATTGCAGCCAGGTCAGGATGGCTGGTTGACCACCATCCATCAGGTGCCTCCACTCTTCCAGGTCCAGGAGGGACTGAGCACAGCAGGCTGGCCAGGACCCACAACGTCAGCGGACAGGGATGTCAAACCGGCCTGCCTGCAGTCACACGCCCACACTGGGGCACGCAGGAGTAAGGCAGTGTGATTGGGAGCACCACCAGAATGAAATGAAAGTGGGGAAGGAAAGTTCCTCAAAAGGGGAAGAGATAGTGGTCAGACCTGTGTGCATGAAAATGAACGCTGCAAGGACACCAAGGGCTGACTGGCCTCCACGGGCCTTCGCAGGGCATCTGACCTTACTGAGCCCTTTCTCACCAGTCGTCTGGTCCAGTTTGACTCGCCAGCTCTGTGCAGCTGGTTTCCTTCACTGGCTCCATGAAGAAGAGTTTCCATTTCCAAGACCAGAGAGGGGAGGCTGTGGAATTGTTTGCCAGAGAACTGGGAGAACTTATGAGTCAGCTGTCTGGGCCAAGGCCCAGGTCCTGGGGCAGGTCAGCCAGGGAGGAGGGGCTGACACTGCAGAGAGGAGGGGGAGGGGAGAACCTGGACCTGCAGAGAGGAGGGGGAGGGGAGAAGGCACAGGACCCTCTCTCCCACCCACCAGGGCTAATCTCCAGGGACCAGGCTCAGGACTGAGCTCATCCTCCCCGCAGAGGGAGTGAGAAGTCTGACAGTGCAGGTTGCCAGCAACTCAGCTGGGGGGCTGGGGGATGGCAGGAGGTGGGGGTGGGGGGTGCCTGGGGAGGGGGATCGTCTCTGGCTTTCTCCTCCGACAGCTGCTCAACCCAGGAGCCAGAAACTGGCTTCCACTTTGCACTGAATTCCTCACTCCCCGTCTCCCACCTCCCTCCCGTTCCCCTCCTGCTGCTTCCGGCCAAGCCTGAAGTCAGACCCTACCCCACCCTGCTGGTACAGCCGCCCCTGGCCTCTGAGGAACAATAACCCCCAAGCGATATTACTACCAGAGTGAAGGCTCTCCTGCAGCCAAACTCGAGTCTGCGTCATCTCATTCATCCTAAACCTGTATGTGGTGGATTCTATAATGATCCCTATTTTAGGGACGAGCCAATTGTAGAGAGAATACGTAGCTTTCCCAAAAACACACAACCAAGAAATGAGAGAGCCAGCGTTCCAGTCCAAGTCTGCTCTGGGGATCCCTAGCTGGGCCCCCCATGGCTGCTCTCCTGCCGCTTCATGGCTCATCCAGGAAGCCCCCTTTATTCACCCCACAAACCCTGGAGTCGGTGTTGCTAAGAGAGCTCCCTAAAATGGAGCCGGGAGGCCACTGAGGAAGTGAGACATATGCGTGTCTCAACCCAGATATAAGCTGACCTTTTGACCACTCACTGTCTTCACAAAGACATCTAGAACATCTGTCCAATGTTCCAGACCTCAAGACACTTATCAGACCCTTACCCTAAAATGACTCATGACAGCCTATCCCTTAACAACAAATATTTCCTTCCTTGTGTCAGAGGACAGCCTTGTGGCTTTCGTCCTTGTGAGCCCCTGACTGTCTCTTCCTCAGAACACTGTTTCTGGTTGACCTAGATCTGTGTCTCCCAAACTGCAATTCTTAAGAGCCCAAATAATGTTCTTTGTTCTTTCAGGCCTTGATACTGATTGTCATCCGACAGCCCTGACGTAACAGGATGTTCAAAAAAGAACGTTTTCAACTGAATCCTTTTTTACTGTGGCCCCAATGCTGAGGACAAAGGGTTAAGTTTCTACACATTCTAAAGAGAGGCTCTTGACCAGCTATGGAGGACTTTCTAGGAAGGAGGTGAACCAGAAACACAATGTCTTTACCTATCAGGAGAGGCCGGGGTTGGTCAGAGGCAGGAGGGAAGCAGGGTGTTGGCAGGGCTGCTATCGGTTTCCTACCACATCCCCCAAAGAGGTAGAGGGCAAGGCGCTTCGCCTTCACCTTAACCCAAGTGAGAACCACTCAGGACATGGGCCGTGTCCTGTGGACACTTAAACTCTCAAGGGAAGAGGCTGGCTGCCCCAAAGCAGGTATGAAAAGATGCCTGTGAAGGGATGAGGTTACCCTCCCCGCAGTGGCGGGGCAATTGTCAAGGTCCTGTGGCTAGATGTGGACCCCACCAAAGGGGGCCGACCTCCAGGACAGAGGGACCCTAATGGAGAGTCTGCCTGGAGACTTCTGCTGGAAGTCAGGGCAGAGTGGAGGTGGGATGCTGTAAAGGATCAGCTGAAGGGGGGCGCTCTGATGAACCCACAAAATTACCTCCCCCCCGAGACAGTCAACATTTGAACCCCCGCCCATGAGGACTCCAAGGCCAGATGATGACCCCTTGTCTCTCCTGTCTCTGCCCCTGAGAAGGGCCAGAGGAGACAGAGTGAGCAGGGAAGGAGGGTGAAAGGGCCAGTGGGACCAGTAAAGAGGCAGGCCGACATCCAGGCCCCCAAGGGGAAGACCGGGCACTTTCACTGGGATAAAAGACTTCGGACTGAACTTTTAATTTCCTGGAAATCAAGAGCTGAGTGACTAGAAAGGCTGTAGGACCTGCAAGATTTCATCCAAGGATAGAGAAGAGTAATGGTAGAAAGCAGGTTTATTGGAGAGCATTTGGAGAGAAGAGAGATCTGTTTCCCTCTGCGCTTCACTGAGTGCTGTGCATTCTCTATGCTGGTTGTGTTTCGCAAAGCACCTGCTCTATGCCCCGCAAGGTGCTGGGAATGAGAGACACAGCGATGAACACATCCAGGGTTCCTCGTGCCCTGCCGGAGTTCACGTGAGAGTGGAATTCTGGGTCTGTGTCCACCCACAGCTGTGTCTCCCCACCACCCCCTGTCTTGCCGAGAGACTTACTCTGGGTTTTAAGTTCAAAGGATTCATCAGCAAAATAACCACTCTACACTTAATAAGTAAGAGATAAGAAAGTTTATTAGGTTAATTATAAATTGTAGCACAAAGATAAGCAAAATGGTAAGAAATAAATGTATGTACAATCACCAAATTGGGGAAACACCTCCTTCCGGATCCAAGCAGCGCCGGCAAGTCCCTGAAACGGCAGTCCGGAGTCCCAGTTGGAAGGTCCCAAGCGGTGTGTCCACCCCACAGGTGAGACTTCAGAGTACTGCTCAAAGGAGTCCTTTTAACGCCAAGTCGCAAGCTGATAATCACCAGCTTATGTGCACATATGCAGCTCTGGCTGTTATCAGAAATGCTTTGCTCTCCAGTCGTCTGTCTCCAAATGTTCGCTGATCCTGGGAAGTGGCCGGATTCCCAAGGCCCAGGAAGCTTCGTGACTTACTCCCTCCCTTACCTGTTGGTTCTCGGGCTTGCTAGGTCGTTTCTACTGACTTACACATAGTCCGGCAGTTTAACACCTTCAGGGTCTTTGTCTGGTCAAAGGCCTATTACTGCCTCTGAAGCCTGACCGAGACTACTAACTTCCCCAGCACCCCCGAGCAGCAGGACTGAGCCCTTGCCGTATTCCTGAGCAGGTGACTCATGGATACCCTCTGCTTGGCAGGTACAGACACGGAACCCACGTGTTGGGCTTGATCTCAAATAATCAATGCATCCCTCCCCCTGCCTCAGAGCTGAACGTGTCCTCCAGCTCCAGGATTTGTGCGGATCCGAGTCCTACATAAAAAATTCTTCTGCAGGTCCCCACCCCTAGCCCTTTATCCCACAACCGTCCACTGTGTGGAAGTGTGTTCATCCATGCAACAAAGATTTATGGGACACCTATTATGTGGCAGGCCCTGTGCTAAATAAAGATGAGGGGACTTCCCTGGTGGCACAGTGGTGAATCTGCCTGCCAGTGAAGAGGTTTGAGCCCTGGTCTGGGAAGATCCCACATGCTACAGAGCAACTAAGCCCCTGAGCCACAACTACTGAGCCTGTGGGCCACAGCTACTGAGCCAGAGTACCACAACTACTGAAGCCTGCATGCCTAGAGGCTGTGCTCCACAACAAGAGAAGCCACCACAATGAGAAGCCCACACACGACAATGAAGAGTAGCCCCCGCTCACCACAACTAGAGAGAGCTGGTGTGCAGGAATGAAGACCCAATGCAGCCATAAATAAATAAACAAATAAACAAATTTTTAACAATAAAAAATAAAATAAAGATGAGAATGACACGGTCCCTCACTCTGAGTAGCTCCCAGTGTGAGTATCAGGAGAAGGGATGGAAGGAAGGAGAAGCAGAGGGGGACAGGCTTGTAAACAGATGTTCATATCAATACTACTATGTAATAGGACTAGTATAGAGGTGTGTAGGGGCTGCTGTGGGAGATAAGAGTAGGGACCTGAGATATCACAAAGGAGGTGACATTTGAACCTGAAGTGGGTTTCCCAGGAGACAGAAGAAATTGCATGAACAAATCATGGAATGGACGTGGCAAGATCAGACCAAGGCAAGTGTCCAGCATGTGTGCAGTGCTCCTTTCTACCAGCAGAGGGTGTCCTTACAAGGGCACCAATCCCATCCTGAGGGCTCGACTCCCATGACTTCATCCAAACCCAATTATTTCCCAGAGGCCCCAACCTCCAAATATCAATACCATCATATTGGGGACTAACATATGAATTTGGGGGAAACAAACATTCAGTCCATAGCAGAGGTCAATATAGGATTTTAAGCTACTGAACCAGCTTTATTTGCCAGAAAGACAAATTTGACAGCAATGTGGAAGACAAACTGGGTCTAACTCAATTTTTCCTTACACTGTGGGGCTGCGCATTAACAGGGCTGTGTGACTCAACCCTAAAGAGGAGCAGAAGGGTCTGGCTTCTGGTCCAAACATCTGGCCATCAGATTTTCCCAGGCAATCCCTTGGCAAAATCTCACCACCCCAGGCTCTCAGGCATCTCTCCTAGACAGGACCACACTGAGTGGGGACTGAATGGTCAGCAGGGGGCACCAAAGGACTGGTGATTGGACAGTCACAGGGCTGGTCAGAGCCTTCCTGCCACGTGGTGAAAAGGGAAGCCTTCCAGGTTCCAGACCCTGGCACAGCCTGATCCCCTGGGCTCCATCATTCCCAGCCTCCTCCTCCCCTCGCCCCCGCTCCCATCCATACTCTGACCTCAAATAGGGGGTCAGAAAAGGAAGGAGGTGGATTTTTTTCCCCCAAATTCAGGGCAAACACACACACATACTTTTTTTTAAGGCTCTTCCCAGTTTCTTAGAGAAGTTTTTACTCACCAAACTCAGCAATTTCCTGATCAAGTTTTGGATCATACTTTTGTGTATTCCTAAACTAACACCGTGGCTCTGAGCTATGAACAAGGACGCTTCTCAGAACATAAAATCACAAGCCAGAGCTGGGCGAGAGCCCCGGAACTGATTCTGATCTGGTAATAATTCCGCACTCTTGAGAGTAACTCACAAGCTAAAAACTGTATTTAGTAATATAGTTACCACAGGTGACCTGCAGCTGGGAGGAGGAAAGGACACCCAGAAACCATCTAAATGTCCAAAATGAGGGGACATTACCAAATGTTGAACATCAGCAGGAAGGAACACTGTGTCATCATTAAAATGGAAATTATACATTTGTAGGAAAATTCGGTAAGAAAGTAGGAATGGGGACTTCCCCAGTGGTCCAGTGGCTAAGACTCTGCGCTCCCAATGCAGGGGGCCTGGGTTCATTCCTAGTCAGGGAACTAGATCCCACATCCCACATCCCGCATGCTGCAACTGAGACCCAGAGCAGCTGAAATAAATAAATAAATAAATTTTTTAAGAAAAGAAAGTAGAAATGCTTGTCTCTTCTTTTTGCGGGGGAAGGGGGATGCATTAAAAATAGTTTCGACTCATTCCTGGAGGCAAACCTAGTCTTCCCCTCCCGCTGAGAGAGTGAGGGCAGGCAGAGGAGCTTCCCGCTTGGTTGGGAATTTGCTTGCTGACTTGTTTTAAAGAATAAGTGATTACAATGCCTGTTTTCTATATTTCCGTATTCTGGTATATTGTGTAACTTTTAGGTACCAAAATATTAGCATTTTTGTCCATATAGCAACATTAATTCAGTATTTTTCAAAACCTGAACTCTTAACCATTTATGTATTGAGATGTACCTAAGAATTTGAGATGTACATAATGTAACCTATAGGTTACATTAAAATTTCAAATCAAACAAATGTTAACGCTATTAGAAAGCATTCTTCTATACCTCCATAATCTGCAAAAGGCGACAGAAAGTGGCAATCAACAAAGTAAAAAATAATTCTCATTATCCCTGAGCAAAGGATGTTGGACGTTTCAGTACTGAAATTGATACCAGTTCCTCTGCGTTGTCATCCCTGTTCATAAATGAAGTAATTAAGGAAGGCAAAGCAAATTGAACATATGATCTTTAAAATAGAAACTGGCTTACAGTTAACAACAAAGACCGCAGGCCCTGAAAAATATTCCAAAGCATCTCAAAGTTACTAAACAAGAAATGAGGTTATTAGAAGATGGAATCGGCTGTCCCTCACCCCTATCAATCTAGATGAAGATGACAGTGCTTTCAGTGGCTGGCAAACCGTCCACAAAATTACATTCACAGCTCAAGGACGGCACCACTGATGATGATTGCTTTTTAAAATTGTGCTATTTTTTAATTGAAGTATAATTGGCTTATTATATTATATTAGTTTCAGGTGTACAACATAGTGACTCAATTTTTCTATACATTACAAAATGACCACCACAATCAGCCTAATTACCATCCGTCACCATACAGAGTTATTACAATATTATTGACTATATTCCCTATGCTGTACGTTACATTCCCATGACTTACTTATTTTATAACTGGAAGTTTGTGCCTCTTAATCTCCCTCACCTATTTCATTCATTCTCCCCCCATCTCCCTCCCCTAGCAATCACTAGTTTATGCTGTCAGAGAGGAAGAAATTTTCCTCTGCCCTTCTAGGTTCTTCTGGCTGATCTAAGAAATTAAACTGACATGAGACAGATTAACAGGAAAAAAATCAAACGAAAGGTTAATAACATATATACATAGGAGAAACCCAAGAAAACTGAGGAACTCACCAAAATAGGTGAATGGTGCACCTTAAATACCATCTTGAGCTAAAGACAAAAGAGGAGCTGGGAGTAGTGATTTGGGACTTCAGTTAGGAGGAAGGCATTTCACAAGGAGATGGAAAAGCAGATGTTTGGTAAACGAATGTTCGATGGGCCTTGCAGACAAAGCGACAGAGTGGACTCTGATATCCAGGCCCAGTGGAGCTTCCCCCACCACACCTAGCCCATATTCTTTGCACAAATCTCTAGTGATAGCTCTATTCTAGATTCTTTAGGCAGCTAAGGAGGAGGTTTCCTGAGACTTCTGATTCTTAAAAATGATCATCCTAATCTAATCCTCATGCCAAAGAGATACATTTTAGGGGGCAAATCTTGCTCCCCTCCAGTCCCACCTCTGAAATCTCTTTTAAGAAGTTTCATAGACCAGAAGTTGAGTTGATCAGTTGCTTTACATCTCATTGAACCGGTCTCTAAGTCCTGACAGTAGGTCAGTTCAGTTTCTCATTTCAAGAGGCTGTAATGCAGGTGGGCTCTCAAGGTTAGGGCTTTAGAGTCCAAGCAATCAGGTATTTAAAAAGAGGTATTTCTATGCAGAAAAGGAAAAACAAAGGTTAATGATTGGAGCAAATTTTCTGAGTCCTGAGAGTTGCCAGTCGAAGATTTCTAGATGTCAGGGCTGAAGCATCTTTTGCAGTTTGAAATATCTCTGGTGATGTCATCAGGTACTCAGGTAAACTTTCTGAGTGGCTTACACAGCAGCAGGCACAAAGATTGTCTAAACATGGGCTATTGCAGGGGTCTCCCTTAAGCTGATATCAGGTTGTTCAGTTTCCATTTGCAGGACTTCAGGAAAAGGGCCACTTTAGTTCTCAATGATTCCAAGTCAAAGTGGGAGAAAAAGTGGAAACATTAGTTTGGAGAGCTGGAGCCAAACATTTGCGGAAACTAGAAGAATTCAGAATCCAGTCTAGTTTACTGATCTTGATCTTTTGTTAGTATTTTTATGAAGCCATCAGCTTTTTCATTAGAGTTCTGTAATTTCTTACCTAGTTCAGTGGTATTATCTAGAAGTTATCAGAGGGACTTCCCTGGTGGCGCAGTGGTTAAGAATCTGCCTGCAAATGCAGGGGACTTTATTACCCACTTTGTTGGGGTTTTATCATAAATAGATGTTGAATTCTGTCAAAAGCTTTTCCTACATCTATTGAGATGAATATATCATTTTTATTCTTCCATCTATTAATCTGGTGAATCATGTTGATTGATTTGTGGATATTGAACCATCCTTGCATCCCTGGGATAAATCTCACTTGATCATGGCGTATGATCTTTTAACGTATTGTTGAATTCAGTTTGCTAACATTTTGTTGAGGATTTTTGCACCTATGTTGCTCATCAGTGATATTGGCCTATAATTTTCTTTTTTTTATGGTGCCTTTATCTGGTTTTCGTATCAGCAATGCTGGCCTTATAGAATGAGTTCAGAAGTGTTCCATATTCTTCAAGTTTTTTGGAATACTTTGAGAAGAATAAGTGTTAATTCTTTTTTATTTTTTTATTGTTTTTTTTTTTTTTTTTTGCAGTACGTGGGCCTCTCACTGCTGTGGCCTCTCCTGTTGCAGAGCACAGGCTCCAGACGCACAGGCTGAGCGGCCATGGCTCACGGGCCCAGCCGCCCCGCGACATGTGGGATCTTCCCGGACCGGGGCACGAACCCGTGTCCCCTGCATCGGCAGGCGGACTCTTAATCACTGCGCCACCAGGGAAGCCCTGATTCTTTTTTAAAAGTTTGGTAGAATTCACCTGTGAAACCATCCAGTCCTACACTTTTGCTTGTTGGGAGTTTTAAAATTACTGATTGAATTTAATTACTGGAAATAAGTCTGTTCACATTTTCTATTTCTTCCTGATTCAGTCTTGGGAAATTGTACATTTCAAGAAATTTATCCACTTTTTCTCAGTTGTCCATTTTATTCACATATAATTTTTCATAGTAATAAGATTGTGTTTTTTTAAAGATATCATTTCATCTTCCTTTTTTCAAAGTTAAGTTTTCTTTATATTTATATAGTGTTTGGTTTACTTTTTGAATAATATTTTATTAATTTTACCTACTAATTTAGATTGGAAGAATAATGCATCTTTATGTTTATATTTGAAGTTTTTGCTTTTATTTGACACTTTGTCATGTGTTTCTAATTTTTTGAAATATTTTAATACATAATTCCAGTGTTTTTAATGTTATAAATTCTGAAAACTTTTACATAGAATACAAGTATTCAACCCCATATTTTAATAATGTGCACAATAAAAACCAAAACACAGGTATTGATATTTTGCTCTCATATAACAATCACTAAGAATGAGCTTTCCTGGCTCAACTGGTTTTTCTGTTGCTATGAATTTAAGGTACAGTTAGAACAGAGTTTCTGGGGTAAAGGAATGAAAATGGTGGGAGGGAGTTTGGTGCAGCCAGGGAAAAATGAAAGAAGGAAAGTGGAGTCTGCAGTGTGGGTACCTGGGGAGAGCAGAACTGAAAGAATTGTCAGGGAGTCAGCCATTCATTGTCCAGGGGGTGCTGGGTAACAGGGCTGCTGGAAGGGACCATGCAAAGGGCCTTCCATGAGATGGGGTGGAACCTAGCCCCTGCTGGCTAACCCTTCAGTATTCACACCATCAGCACCCAAGGTTCAAGTCTTCCTGTGAGTGAAGACTTCCTTCTCTGCACCAAGCACCCTACCAGCTGACCACCCAGTGAGGAATGCCTGGCCAGTGACAGTCATCACTCTGCCACAGCTGTACACACACACACACACACTCAAACACACTCACACACTAGGAGAACAGATTTCCATAGCACCTCTAGGACAACTGTACAACCAAAGAGCACCCCAGGACACCTAGTGGGGTAGTGGAGAGGAGCTACCTCTGCTACACCTGGAAGAATAAAGAATTGAAAGCAGAGTCCCAAAGGGTTATATGTACACCCATGTTCATAGTAGCATTATTCACAATTGCTAAAATGCAGTAGCAACCCAAGTGTCCAGCAACAAAGGAATAGATAAGCAAAATGTGGTATATTCAAATAATGGAACACTATTCCACCTTAAAAAGGAAGGAAATTCTGACAGATGCTACCACATGGATGAAATCTGAGGACATTATGCTAAGTGAAATAAAGCCAGTCCTAAAAGTACAAATACTGCATGATTCCACTTGTACAAAACACTTAGTCAAATTCATAGAGACAGAAAGCAGAGCTGGGGAAAGAGGGGGGATTGGGAATTACTCTTTAATAGATACAGAGTTTCGATTTTACAAAAGATGAAAAGAATTACGGAGATGGATGGTAGAGATGGCTGTGCAACAGTGTGAATGTATTTAATACCACAGAATGTACACTTTTCAAAGGTTCATTTTATGTTATGTGTACAGCATACCTCATTTTATTGGGCTTCACTTTATTGCACTTCACAGATGTTGTGGTTATTACAGACAATTGTGGCCACATTGTGTCAAGCAAGTCTATAGGCCCAATTTTTCCAAGAGCATTTGCTCACATCCTGTCTCTGTGTCACATTTTGGTATTTCTCACAATATTTCAAACTTTTTCATTATTATTATGTTTGTTATGGTGATCTGTGATCAGTGATATTTGATGGTAAGCTTGCAAAACGATTATGACTCGCCAAAGACTCAGATGATGGTTAGCATTTTTTAGCAATAAAGTATTTTTAAATTAAGGTATGTACATTTTTTAAGCATAATACTATACTAATAGAGTAATAGTGCAAACGTAACTTTTACATGCACTGGAGAACCAAAAAATTTGTGTGACTCACTTTATTGTTATATTCGCTTTTTTGCGATGGTCTGGAACCAAACCTGCCTTATCTCCAAGGTATGCCTGTATTTTGCTATCATTTTTTTCAACTGGGAAAAAAAAGTGAGGCCAGGAGAGATTTGACACAGAGGAGGCAGTGCGACCACAGAGGCAAAGACTGCAGACACAAGTGGTGCAGACTCAGGTCAAGCAACGCCAGCAGCCACCAGATGCCGAAAGGGACAACAAACCAATTTTCCCCTAGAGCCTTTGGAGGGAGTGTGGCCCTACCCACAACCCCTTGATTTCAGACGTCTGGCCTACAGGACTGTGAAAGAATAAATTTCTGTTATTTTAACCCCCCTCCAAATCCCCACTGGATTGTACACTTTAAAAGGGTCAATTTTATGATGCATGAATTATATCGCAATAAAGCTTTTGTTTGTGTGTGTGTTTTGGCTTTATTTGGTTTGGTTTGTTTTTTTCCCCAGCTTTATGAGACATAATTGACTTATAACATTGTGTAAGTTCAAGGTGTACAAAGTGTTGATTTGATAAATGTTTATATGGCAAAATGATGACTGCCATAGCATAGCTACCACCTGCATGCCCTCACATAGTCACCCTTTCTTTTTTGTGGTGACAGCATTTAAGATCTACTTTCTTAGAACATTCAAGTACTTAATAACACAGTACTGTTAGCTATAATCATCATGCTAGACATTACAGCCCCAGAACTTAAACTTACAACTCTAAGTTTAGACCCTTTTGACCCTTTGCCTAACATCTCCCCATTTCCCCCAACCCCCAACCCCTGGTAACCACCACTCTATTCTCTGTTTCTCTGAATTCGACTTTGCTAGATTCTACATATGAGTAAGAACATACTGGGCTTGTCTTTCTCTGTCTGACATCTCACTTAACATAATGTCCTCAAGGTCCATCCATGCTGTCACAAATGGCAGGGTTTCCTTTTCTCTCATGAAGGAATGATACTCCATTGAGTATATATCCATTGAACGTCCCTTAGATTGTTTCCAGATCTTGGCTATTGTGTGTAATGATGCAATGAACATGGGAGGCCAGATGTCTCTGTGAGATCCTAATTTCTCACAGAGAAACACCTCAATAAAGCTGTTTAAAAGAGAGAGAGGGACGAGTTTCCCTCGTGGTGCAGTGGTTGAGAGTCTGCCTGCCGATGCAGGGGACACGGGTTCGTGCCCCGGTCCGGGAAGATCCTACATGCCATGGAGCGGCTAGGCCCCTGAGCCATGGCCGCTGGGCCTGCGCATCCGGAGCCTGTGCTCCACAACGGGAGAGGCCACAGCAGTGAGACGCCCGCGTATTGCAAAAAAAAAAAAAAAAGAAGGATTTAGACCTCTACCAGTTGACTTGAAGGGATTTTCGTGATATATTGTTAAATGGAGAAAACATAAAATGAGAGAAATATATATATATCATGATTCCATTTTTATAACGCAATTACATCATACACATGTCTTATATGTGGAACTATATTTATACAGTTTTTTAGAAAGCTATGGAATAAGGCATCCTAGTTTATTAACACTGGTTATTTGAGTGCAAGAAAATAAAACTTGTCAGTGAATTTCTCAGTGCCCCAGTACAAACCCTAGCCTCCTGGGACTCTTCACAGACCTTGAGGATTAGACTCATAGCCATTTGTGTTGTTAATTGCTTGATCCAAAAGGATAATAAAACTTCTCTTGTTTCCCAAAGAGAGAGAGTCAAATGCTTACCACCTGCAGTAGGTCCCAAGGTTAAGCCCCAAGGAGCTCAGGAGACCGGAAAGCTCCTCTCTAGGTATTTATACTTAAAAAGAGATGAAGACTCAGAATTTAGAGATCTCTAGGACCTAAAAACTGGAGACTCCTGGAGCTATCTGGTTCCTAGAGAAATTTTATTTACATTCCAGAGAGTGGTGTTAGGATTTAGCACCACAACATTCCCAAGGAGACCCTTTCAGAAGGAGAGGAGAACCGGTTCCCTTTCCCTCTTTATAAGTAGTGAAAAACCATCTTTCCTTGTCACTTGCCTTTGAATGTCTGGTCCTTGAATGAGACCTAGCCCAAGATAAAACCCAGGCCAAGGCAGCCCTGACTCACTGATTATTTCTGTAAGTCATTTTGTACACTCTCAATATGTGATTAAAACATTTAAGAGAAAAACATGAAGAAGAAATGGCCAAACTATGTCATGATGTGATAAGCACTAATGAACTGGCAAAGGGAATGGAGAGGGGCCAGTTCTGAACTTACAGTTTGCCCTGGGTGGAAGCACTTAGTCCTCTATTGGTCTTTTCACTTGTTCAACAGGGTTAATAATACATACTGCACATAAACCTTCTGAGCATCACAAAAGAATGGATATGAAAGTGCCTTGTAAAAATAAAAGCGCTATACAAACGTACAGTGGCTTTATTCCCGACAGTATCAGATATGCTTGGCAGAGAACAAAGAGCTACATACTGTGACTCAGTCCAAAACCCCTCCCACTGGGGCCCGCCCCAGCTTACAGACAGGGGCTGTGGTGCCGCTGTTTCAGCTTCGGGTCAGGTGTCGGGCTGACTAGGTTGTAGGATTAATGCCCATTTATGCACAGCGAGGGAAAAAGGAGCCTCAGCGAGGGGCATAGGGGAACGCAGAGCCACTTCCACCAGAGGCCTGGATCAGCCTCAGCAAAGGGACAGGATGTGAAGCCCCCAGCTCACATCTGAACGTCTCCCTCTACCCTAAGCCCAGGCCCCTGTTCCACAGAGTGAACTAAAGGCTTCATTTCCATTACATCCGTTGGAGGCAAATGCAATAAAAAGTGACCAGTCTGTGCCCCCTCCACACACAGTCCCACCCTTTGAGTAGAGCACCCACCAGGTTCCGTTGTAAATACTGCTTCCTCCCACCATCCCTCAAAAAACCCTTAAAGACCACACCCTCAAAGCAAACAAAAGATTTGCTACATGTTTGGGGGTTTATCTTTTAAATCCGTGTTCCCGTTCCCCTCCACTATTATGGAAAGGCAGCCGCTAAAGGACACGCCTGTTTATTTAGCAGGTGAACTGTGCACGTTTACCGATTCTCCTAAAGCTCTCGGCCTGCCCACCCACCAGAGCTCCCTGCAGATGTATGACCGAAGGCCTTGTCTGAGCAGCCCCTCCCTGGGCAGGGCAGTAGGTCTTCACCCACTGAAATGACCCCTCCTCCCTCTTTGTACGAAGGTCTTCTAGGCCCTGAAAGCGGGAGGGGCGGGGGACAGGGTTCAGATTGTTTGTCTTTGCAAACCGCCTTCCTTTCATGGACTTGCTCGTGGCACGTGCGTCTTAGGTAAAGGCTGAGTTGCGAGTTGCTTTATTGGGGGGGTTAATTGCTGGGAGCCAAAAGATCCCCCGGCTGACATTCCCATAGCACCAAGTGGTGTTTCCCTCTTCACTGGAAGGGCTCCACCTTGTCTCCCTCCGCCACTGGCCCCTCCCTAGGGGTTCGAGAAAACCAATCACAACGGCCCCGCGGCGTCCTGCTCTCTGTCCACACGAGGGCGCTCGCTCCACGCCCCACTATGCTGGCCGCCGCGACGCCGGGAAGGTATCTTTGGGGGGGCGGATAGAGCCAAGGCTTGCACACGGCTGTGCAGACCGGGAGCTCAACCTGGGTCCCTTCCTGGTTCCCAGCTGTGCCAGTCCCTAGTCCCTGCGGGGAAGGAGAGGCCACTAGAGGGACGCCAAGAGGTGAGGCTTCCAGCCCTCTTGGGACTGTTGGCTCATCCCCACCCCCTGGAGGAAGAAGACTCAATTCAGCGGAGTTGAGCCCCCTGGGAAGTGGGGAGGTGAGTAAGAGGGGAAGGAGGATATGGTCTCCCTCTGGGGTCCCCAGAGCCTACAAAGGAACTTGCCTGGCATACGCTAGGCCTGGAGGGGACAGAACTGCCCCATGGCCCTGAAACACAATTTACCCCCTTCCCCTACCCGCCTGCCTGAAAACGCTAATGCAAACAGTGAACTCAGACAATAATTCAGACAATTAGTCATTTTCCCTGATGGGGGCTGAGAGCCAGGCTTGGCTCCGGTGGAATACCTGGGGTGATTCTTTCTGCTGAGGCTGTAGGGATGGGCTGGCTCAATATTGACAGAAAGGCTTGAAGGCGCAGTTGCCCAGCCCCGGAGACCCCCCCAACACCACCCCGAGGACCCTCAGCCCACCCCTTTCATGAACACCCCATGAGTCATTTATTCGCACAGCTGCCAGCTTCTCAGACCACCACCCCTGGCACAAAGGACCCTGTCCCTGAATGCAGGGACAGACTCTTAAAGCGTGCCTCCCACCTTTGACCAACCAGGGCATAGACAGCAGAATCGAACTCAACCATACAGCGTCCGTCCGCAGTGGTCTCGACGGAATAGCAGAACACTCCCCGGCCAGGCTCTGGGAATGCCAGATATGCCTTCTCTGCCCCCATTTCACTGTGGTGAGAAAGTGGACCGGCCCCGACCCAAGGCCCTTCTGGCCCTTCCCCTCTCACCACGCCCAGAGGAAAAACACGTCTTTGTCTTCAGAGACCCTGATAGGACTATCTCTGCCACACTCTGGACTCATCACAGCCTGGCTCAAGCACCATTTCCTTCTCCAAGCCCATCTCAGAACCCCTTTCACGGGGGACCACTTGAGCCTTTCCTTATGATGGCTTCACCCAGAGTGGGCCTCTTTTTCTAATTCACATAAAGGCAACTTAATGAGCTCACAACCGCTTTGTTAGGGTGCATCCGCCATTTTGTGGACCCTCCCACCAGCTCCCCTGGCCTGGTGAGTCACTGAGTCACTCCCAGAGGTCACTGTGAGAAAACCCTCTGGTGGCGATGTAGCACCAAGCAGAGGAGGAAACGGAAATCATTGGGAAGCCAGGACACAGGGATAGATTTAACCAAAAAAAAAAATTTATTGTACAATTACCCACCACTAGACAGGCCAGCTAGAGGGTGTCTCCTCCTTCCCAATTTATTTTCAGCCCCGGAGGATGTCATTGTAGATCATGGCCAAGGCCCCCAGGAAGGTGACATATTCTTGGAAGTTCACCACCTGGTCCTTGTTCCGGTCCAGGTCGTCCATCAGCTTTGCAATTTCAGCATCCTGCAGCTTCTAACGTGTTAGAATGGGAAATCCAGACTCAATGGTTTTGAGGCCTTGGGTTCTCTGCCTTTCCCCCTCCCAGGCAGCCCCCTCTCATACAAATGGCTTGCTCACTTGTCACCAAAGATCCAAGCCCACTTTGGGTTCACTTGGCTTTACTTCTCCTCTGTTCCTCACTCAGGAGGAGTGAATACCAGGCTACCAGTTTCCCCAGCCCCTCAGGGGTGTGGACCAGTGGTCCAGTAAGGCACATGGTCTAGGGCCCCAGAATGTGGGTAAGCCTGAGCCATGCACCTGGCACCTCACCCTCTCCGAATCCTGCTTCTAAAGGGCGAGAGGTGGGGAGAGGGGGCCTGGGGAGGGTCACTCACCGCGCCAATGGTGAGCTCCTTCTGGACCAGCTCCTTCAGTTCACTCTTGCTCAGGGTGTTCTTGTCACCCTCCTGACTGGAGTACTTGTGGAAGATGGTCACCAGGAGGCCAATAGCCTGATCCAGGGGGCACGCCATGGCTGAAGGCTGGGCTCAGAGCTGAGGGCAGAAAGGCTGCTCAGAGCCCTGGGCAGCAGGGCCTTCTCACTCACCCACACCCCCCCCAACTCCCTTTGACTACCCGTGCCAAACCACTAAGTGTCAGGTGACATCAGGAGACAGCCCAGGGCTTGTAGAGGAGGGAGAGGGCAGAGTCTAAGGCCAAGAGGTGAGTGCCCTACAGAGGACCAGAGCAGAGGTTGTTCAAGAATTCTAAGGAACAAACAGAACCACAGCTGAGAACCGTCTTCCAGGGGTTCCAAGAAAAGTTGGGGAATATGTTGTGAGTGAGGGTGGAGGCTGCACACCCAGCCCTACACACACACAGCCTCACAGGACCACACACTGCGGCACGGACACACCCTGGGACACACTCTCCCAACCCCAGAAGGGCCACAGTGGGGAGCCGCTCCACCGGATGCCTTAGCCCGGGGCCGGTCCGGCCGCTCCCGCCTCTCCCTGCCGGCCCCAGTCTGGATGCGGGCGGACTAACCCGGGGCGGGCTGGCCCCGAAGGACGGGGGCTGCCCTGCCTAGCGAGGACTCACCGCGGCTGCAGCGAAGCGAGAAGGAGCGGCCGAGGGGGATGGCCGTGTGGCCAGCCCGCCAGCCTTATAGCAGCGCTTCCGGGAGGCCGGCCGCCCACTGCCCGCCCGCGCCCCACCCTGCCCGCCCTTTACACAACATCCTCGCCCCAAAACTTTCCACGCCTCCTGCCCCGGGGCTGTTCGGGGCTCCGCGGGGCGGGGGCGCCGAGGGGAGACCGCGGCCAGCCCAGTGACCTCGAGCTCCCACCTAATCTCCGAAACTCAGTTTGCCCCCCGTCGCGATGTGACAAGAGGAGGAGGCGGAGAGCCGGGCAGTGTCAGAGTGTGTGTGTGTGTGTGTGTGTAGCGGGAAGGGCGGGGAGAAGGGTGCCGCTCCCCGGCGCCGGGGGAAACGGGGGCGAACCCTAGATGAAGGACGGGGAGCAGCCAGTGGTCTACAGGGTACGATTTAAAGGACACCTAGAACACACATCCCCCCAGGGAAAAATACCACCACCCTCGATCCCTTCCCCCATCCCCCCACCTGAATTCCACCCGCAGCCTCTTGCCCATTAAAGTGCACACACACACCAGAGTCAAGCCCTGTAAGTGTCATTGGTTATTTACCCTCCAATGCAAAGCCCGTCAGGTCCTCTCCCAAGAAGGGATTTTGATACGGGGAGGGAGGTGGGGAGAGCAGAAAGCCCTGGATCCCAGAGATGATGGTAGGGCTTGTTGCTGGGGGGGAAACGGAGGAGAAGGAAAGGGGGCCGGTGTGGAGGTCAAGGCCAGACTCCCCCTTCTTACCAGTGTCCTCAGTGGGGGCCTCCTGTGAGCTGGTGGCAAGTCAGAGTGGCCTGTCCACCACTGCCCTCGGACCGCATCCCAGCCACCCCCAGTGTCCTCACTCTCAGAGCACTTTCCCCCTTAGCTTTCTCTGCATATTTGCAGCATTCCCTGGAGGCAAGCAAAAGCCTGGCCCCACTTCCTCATTTTCCTGGAGGGCCAAACTAAGCCTGGATAAGATTAGTCACGTCTGCACTGAAGAACAGGAAGTGGGGTGGAAACCCAGAACGTGAACACCCAGAGGCTGCCCAACCACTTAAGGAGAAGCTCTGCCTGGTCCCACCCCACCCCCAGCCAAGGTGGACAAGAATGTTCCAAACCAGCCCTGGACACCTGGACTCAAAAACCTTTATTTCCTCTGCTGGAAGGGAAGGCTGAAGCAGGGTCCATCTGGGAGGGAGAGGAAGGCAAGGGGCCGCGGAGGGTCTGTGAGAGGAGCTGCAGGGGTCAGGGGCCAGGGCCCAGTCATTGGTTGTCTGCCAGGAAGAAGTCGTTGTAGGCCACGCACAGCGTGGTCGGGAACACCGAGTACTCCTTTTTTTGTTTGCTTTTTTGTTGGTTTTTTTAATAAATTTGTTTATTCATTTATTTATTTTTGGCTGCGATGGGTCTTCATTGCTGCGCACAGGCTTTCTCTAGTTGTGGCGAGTGGGGGCTACTCTTCATCGCGGTGCGCAGGCTTCTCATTGTGGTGGCTTCTCTTGTTGCAGAGCACAGGCTCTAGGCACGCGGGCTTCAGTAGTTGTGGCACACGGCTCAGTAGTTGTGGCTCGTGGACTCTAGAGAGCAGGCTCAGTAGTTGTGGCGCCCAGACTTAGTTGCTCTGCGGCATGTGGGATCTTCCAGGACCATGGTTCAAACCCATGTCCCCTGCATTGGCAGATGGATTCTTAACCACTGCGCCACCAGGGAAGTCCCCGAGTACTCCTTGAAGTCGATCTCCTGGTCGCTGTTCTTGTCCAAGCTCTTCATCAGGTCATCGATGCTGCTCTCCTTCATCTTCTTCGAGGGCCCAGGTAGAGAGACAGGTCAGCCACCCCTCCCAGCCCTGCCCTGACCCCTGGGAAGGCAGCCTCAGGCTGATCCCCAGGTGAGTCAGCAGCGGAGCATCTCAACCCCCAGAGTCTCCCCCCAGGCCACACCCAGCACAGGGTGCCACCAGGCAGAGCTCAGTGACCTGACTCCTGAATCGGAATAAATTACAAGAGGAAGGCTAGGGCAGCCCCCTTCCCCTCGACACTTTCTACCACCCAGAGAGATAATAAGCTAGATTTCATACAACACCTAATAGAGACGGCTTGGTGACTGTGTGGCACTAAGCGAGATCCAAGCCTTATCCCGTGTCTGCAGGACAGCTGCATGGAGCGAGTGCCTGGCACCCAGTCCTCTTCCTTGTCTGGTCCCCTGCCCAACCAGCCCAGCTCCACCAAGAGGATGGAGACAGCACCCTCAGGGGGAACAGGAAGAAAATACAGACACATCCTGCCCTCTCCCCTTCACTGCCCTCACCTCCAACTTTTCCACAGGAGACAGGACTTCGGGACATAGAGGTGGAAACAGCGTCTCTGTGACGCCACCCTTGTCCCCAGTCTGGGCTCCTGTTATAGCCAGGCCCTCCCCAGGGCCTCTGTCCCCTTGTAGTTAACCCTGCTGGACCCATGGCCCCTCCCTCTGTCCTCATTAACTCCAGAATGCAGAGAGCTTGGCAGGAAGGCCAGAGGGGAGGCCTGGTGACACCCACGCCTGCTTTGGTCCCCTGTCCACAGGGACACACTAGGTGGAGCTTCTCTCTGGGGAGGCCCACTCGGGTTCAAGATGCGACAGGAGAGGCCCACAGGCTGATTTTAAAGGATCGAGGGAGGTTGATACATGGGCCCGGGCTGGAATTCCAGCCTCGCACTAGCTGGGTGTCCTCAGACAAGTTATATCACATATCTGAGCCTCAATTTATTTTTTAACTGTAATAATAACATAATGAATACCTTATAGGCCTTTCCCTTTGTCAGTTGCCTCCCTCCCACCATCTCCATCTGGTAAGAATCTATTCTTCCCCCTTCCAAACTGTGTTCACAAACTAGTAGAAGGATCCTTTTGGTTCCCATGTCAGCACCAGCTGAGAGCCCCAGACGTGCCGGGTACATGGAGGAGAGAGCCAGGTGGGGGCCCTGCCCTTGAGCTGTGCACAGCTGACCTGGACCCCTGAATCACCTCGCCCACCCCCACTCCATCCCTTGCACAGCCTCCACAGCTGTGAGAGCCGCGCCTCAACATGGAAGTTTCCTTGATCTCCTTCTCTAAACCTTCGTGCACGCTGAGGTCCACCCTCCAGACACTGCCCGTCTCCATTCCCAGTGAGACCTGACTCATCCCCAGGCGCGGCCCAAGATGTTCACCCTCTTCCTTGGGTCTCTGTCTGTACCCTTTGGCCATCCTGTCCTTGCTGAGGCTAGTGTACCCTGCGGGTAGGTGTGTATCCCCTCACGCTGGGCCTCCCACCTCATGCTGGGAAGCCCTCGGGGGTGGCATCAGTGCTTCCTCTTTTTTTCCGTCCCCTCCCCCACGGTGCCCACAGAGCATGGAGCACTGGGACTCTGGGGTGCAGGGGAGGGACCGACACCTACCTCACCAAGACACAGGTCTTTCTCAATCAGTTCCTTCAGCTCCTTCCTACTCAGAGTCAGTTTGCTGCCCTCTCTCCCTGAATATTTATGGAAAGTGGTGACCACAGTGGTCAGGGCCTTCTCCAAAGACGTCTCCAGCATGGTGTGCAGTTCTGGGGGCTGAAGGGAAAGGAAAAGATCCCATTGCCCAGGAAGCTGGACCTTCTGCTTCCCCCCAGCACTAGCCCACCTCCAAGCCTCTCCCTCAAGGACCAGCTACTGGAACCCACGATGAGATCAAAATCTACCAAGTGGACCCCAATGTCTCAGGACAGGTTGTAGTGAGAACCAAGGAGCAGTGAGACTGACCAGGCCGGAAGGACACTGCACACTCTCCCGCTTAGGAGATGTTGAAAAAGGGGTCTAGGGACAGAGGGGTGACAGGATGGCCTCCCCAAAAGAAGAACTGGTGACAGAGGGTGGAGCCAGTGAAAGGTCAGCATTTTCTCCCTGCCCGGTCCATCTTGGGCACTCATTTTCCAGAGGCCGTCCTCACCCAAGTCACCCTCCTCGGCCCGGGTCCCTGAATCACCTAATATCAGGGAGTGTCCCATTATAGAAGTGGGGGACAGGGCAAAGAGAGAGTCCAGGGGTTGGAGGAGGCTGGGGCTAGAACTGGAAGGTAAGATCTCAACAGGAAGTCGGGGAGGGGTGCCAGGACTTGTCCAGCTGGTCACCAGCCTCTGGCCCAGAGAACTGTACATACACACCAGCCACGAGGCAGTGAAGGGGGTGGGCCTGTTGAAACCTCCAGGGTCATTCTGAGAGCTGGATCCAGAGGTTGGGTCTGAATGGGGCCCCCCAGTCCATCAGCACAGCCACACCCGCCCAAGAGAAGAAGCAGCTGGAGCTCTTGTGACTCAGCTTGGAAACCACTTCCCTCTTAGGCAGGAAGGAGCCAACACCCAAGAACCTGGGGGCTACAGGTAAATCTGTGTTGAGTCCGGAGCAAGGAAAGGAGGAAGAAGCTGCTGCCTCTTACCTACAGACCAAAGCCCACCTGACGATTCTTGAACTGGACCTGAAATTCATCTCTTACCACCCCAAACCCTCAGCCTCTCCCCACTGCCAGGAGACTCAACCAGGACCACAGTGGAAGGCGAGGCCTCCGGGCATCTGCAGCAGCATCCTGGCTG
This sequence comes from Leucopleurus acutus, assembly GCF_964270905.1. Taxonomy (NCBI): domain Eukaryota; kingdom Metazoa; phylum Chordata; class Mammalia; order Artiodactyla; family Delphinidae; genus Leucopleurus; species Leucopleurus acutus. The sequence goes on along the minus strand of NC_139143.1, from coordinate 82,208,887 downwards.
GTTCTGATCCCCACCTCCACCCCCAGGGCCACGATTCCAAATACTCTGCCCTCTTCTCTCCAAACACGTGCCCACTCATCGGGCCCGGCCTTCCTTGGCGGAGGTCACCAGAGCTAGTCACCCTGTGGCCTCATCGCCCAGCTTTCCCCACCATATAAATGAGCAGGGAGATGAGACGGAAGGACTCCAAGGAAGGAGAGAGCCAGAGAACTCACGCAGCAGAAGCAGGCTCCCTCCCACTGGTCTCTGACTTTAATTCCCTTGCTCCAGTCCCCAGGGAACCAGGGAAGAGAGAGGGCCAATAAGAAGGGGCCGGAGACAAGGAGGCCCAGGTCAGAGCCTCCTGGGACACAGGTGGGGAGAAACCCCCTCTGCCAATCTCACCTTCCTTGTTTCCAAAAAAGGATGGGACGGGGGGGGCACACTGAGTTTACCATGGCACACATGTCTTCAGTCCTGGAAGCTTTGTTTTCCCAACCAAAAACCAGAACTCACCATCTGATGGGTCAACAGCCAGGCTTCCTGGAAAGGATATTCAGGAGGTACAGGACAAATGCAGGGTGTCCACCCATACCCTAGGCCACTCTCCGCATTGGGGCCCTCCCACCCACTCCAAAAGCAGAACAGACATCTCAAGATGGGAGTCAGTGGGGGAAGATGTTTCCTGCCAAGGGCATAGTCAAGGTCATCAGCAAGCATGGAGCCTAAGATTTTTAAAAGGCTTTTCAATGAATGATTTCTTCTAAACCTCACTCATCACCATGGGAAAGAATTGTCAGAGACTCTTGGAGTGGAGAACTGAGAATCAGGGACTGAGGCAGAGATCAGGGAAGGATAGGGCTGGGTGATGGGGTAGAGGCTGTGGACTGTAGGGAACTGGTTCAGGGTGCAGAAATGACCAGGGTGGGGATCAGGGAGAGTTGCTTGTATCCTAGGAGAGACTCAGACATTGTTCTACCACCAACCAGTCCAAGTATGAGAACAGAATGGAGTTAGGGGCTTAGCACCTATTGCTGCTGCAGCCCCACCCTAGCCTGCCTGGGTGGTCCCCGCTGCCCCCCACTCCACTCCCACCCCCAGCTGCCAAGGTAGAGAGGCAGCAGGGACTGGTCACTAAGCAACAGGAGTTTCCGAAGTAGGAGGAGGCCCAGGGGAGGGCACTCCGTGGAAGATGGGCAGACTGGGGCTGGGGGGAGGGAGAAGGGGGAAGTGGCAACTCTTTCCTGGATCAAAATTCTACCCAAGTCTCTATAGTCACACTCTGAGGGAACATCTGAGTCACCCACCCCACTCCTCTGAAACTTGAGACAAAAAACACAATGTGATGAGAAGGAAAGGGGAAAGCTAGAAAAGTCAAGGGAACCAGACCTTCCCTGCCTCTGGACCTGCCCTCTACTCACCTCTTCCTTGAAGATCCCTGTACCACCCAGGCATGACCTGGAAACTAACCACAATCCCACCCACTGCAGGCTAGAACTGTTGGCTTCAACCTAAGGAGAACTAATACCATGCCTGATATTTTCTGGGGGGAAAAAAAATCTCAACTTCATTTATCGGATTCCTATGCCTGGAATTTTGTCTCCAAAACTATGGTCACCTCCCACCACCTCCCGCCCTCCCACCCCAGCCACTATCCTTCCCTCATCCCTCCCAAGATCCTTTGTCCTCCTCTGTTGGAGCATGACTGCTAACTGGTAATGAATCCCATCCTAGGGCCCCTGGGACAGAGATGGGAGTTAGGGAAGGATGATATTCTCATGCTGTGGTTTCTCTTCCTCCACATCACCTCCCTGATCTGACTGTGGAATGGTAGGATTCATCCATCCCTGGGCTTTGAAGCCAGGGCACTGGAAGGGGTGGCAGGCAGCACCTGGGCCGTAAATGTCAGGACTGAGCCTTCCTCCCCATCCCACTCTGGCCTCACTACTTCCTCCCCATGACTCAGCCCTTCCCCCACCAGCCCCAGGGCACCCACACTCCATTCCGGACCCCAACCAGGAGCAGATGTGATCTTCGATCCCATCCCAGCCTCACTCAGAGGTCCTGCCGGAGGCAATGTTGGGGAGGTGGGATGGTTGAGTGCCCTGGCTAAGATCCTACCGTTCCAAGCCTCTGGGGGTCCCTTTCCCTGCCTTCCGCCCCATCCACAGTCAACTCTGTCCCCCACACATGTGCACAGTCACCCACATCCATCTCCCACCTTCTCTGGTCTGCTCTCCACTTGCCACAAAACCACAGCTCAACTCCCAGCGCCCCCAGAGTCTCTCAGACCATCAGCCTCATAGCTTTCAAGAATCTTTATTGAACTTGTTTAGTATCGTGCTCACATCTGGAGGAGCCAGTGTGAGGCGCTGTGCCCACCGCCAACAGGGAAGACCCCAGCTGGCAGGCCCCACCCCGCACATCTGAGGAGACTTCATTTCTTCCGGGGTTGCTTATCAGGGCAGCCTTCGAAGAACTCGTTGCACATCATGGCGATGCAGGACAGGAAGACGCAGTACTCCTGGAAGTCCACCTCGTTGTCCTTGTTGCTGTCTAGGTTGCTCATCAGCTTCTGGAATGCAGCTTCATCTGTCTTTTTCTGCAGGAAGAAGAGGCTGCAGGTAGAAACTAGAAGTCGGGGCCGGGCAGGGCGGGTGTGGGAGTGGCCAGAGCTAGGACTAGACCAGGTTTGCACCTCCAGATGGGAGCCCAAGAAGGCTTAGCCACTCCTTGGGGGGCCCAGCTTTGGACCTCTAGCCCTGGGGGCTAGGCTAGGGCTGGAGGAAGGCCACCCCTCAGACAAAGAAGTCTTGAGTACCTGGGTACAACTGGATAAAGGGGACCACAGCATCTTCTGCCAAGGTCATTTTAAGAATCCAATTAGACAATGGTCATGAAAGCAATGTATAAACTACACAAAGGTTGATATGGATGGCATCTGTGATCACTCACGGGGAGTCTGTAGGTGTATGAGGGTCTCCATAACTGTGTCTTCACATCCACAAGCCAAACAGAAACTCAAAAATGGTTTGGGGTTGGGGGGATAAATTAGGAATATGGGATTAACAGATACACACTACTATATATAAAATAGATAAGCAACAAGGATTTACTGTATAACATAGGGAACTATATTCAATATATTGTAATAACCTATAATGGAAAAGAATCTGAAAAAATATATATGTGTATATATAACTGAATCACTTTGCTGTACACCTGAAACTAACACAACATTGTAAATTAACTATACTTCAATTTAAAAAAAAAAAAGAAGACACACAATTTTCATGCAATCGTAAAAAAAAAAATTGTTCATTGCTGTAGTGATGGCAAGCGTCGGAACGCCCTGGCTCATGGATCTCGGCTTTACACACTGACTACCTTGGGAAGTTACGTAGCCTCTCTGAGCTTCAGTTTACCTCCAGTTAAGTTGTGCAAACACCTGGCAGAGTCTGACCCGTAGCCTACCGGCTTGTTCTCAGCCATCTTTCTGCAGAGAACCAGGAAGTGAGCAGTGGGTACTCACTGTGCTTCCACCCCAGGCAATCAGAGCAAGCTCTCTGCCCCGACTTGCCCGTCTCAGCAAGATGGCTGATCGACAGCTATAGATGCCAGCTGTAGCTAATGCTTCGCAGAAAACAGGTGCCTCCCAGGCTGTATCACTCACCCCCAAGAAGCTGGGCAGCTCCCGGGTCAACAGCTCCTTCAGCTCAGACTTGTTGAGCTTGAACTTGTCACCCTCCTTGCCTGAGTACTTGTGGAAGGTGGACACCATCACATCGAGGGCCTTCTCCAGGGGGCACGCCATGCCGGCAGTCAGGATCTGGGGGCAGGGTCACAGAGACACCCTAATTTTCCCCACCCCACCCCCGGCTATGTATTCAGAATGCCCACCCCAATCCCATCCCTCAGGGAGCACTTGGTGCTCCCACCATAGAGGCAGCCCAAAAAGTGGGGCTCGGCTCCTGGCGGATGGGCGTGCACAATGGGAAATCCGTGCTTGGGGCAGCGAACCCCTGCAGGGCCCGGGGCACAGGCTCTGCGTTTTGGACAGCCAGCTCCACAAGAGCGCTTTCTTCACCCCTCACGCGGTCCATTCACTCCCACGCTCAGTCTACAGCAGCCCCACCCCAGCCCATTCTTCTCCCTCCAAGCGTTGGGCTGGGTCGTTGGGCTGGGCGAGGCTGCTGGCAGCCTGCCCAGGGCCCTGTAGCGGAAAAAACCAGTGGCCTAGCGCCTAGCGTGGGGAGGCGCAGGGTGAGGTGGCAGGGGCACAGATGCAGGAGGGATGGGGACGTCACCCTCCCTTGGGTCACGCTGCTGTGTGCAGGGCAGAGCCTCCTAGGACACAACCAGACAAAAGCCCGCCGTCGCCCTCTGCCTTCACTGTGCTTCCTACACCCCGTGAGTGTGCACGCACAGGCTAGGGCAACCCAGCAAACACAAGCCAACATGCATACCCCCCAGTCACACGCACCCCAAAACATGCTACAGCAACAACGCGTGCAAGCCCCAGAACCACAGGACGGCTCCGATAGCTCCCCTCAGCCACCTGCACACTTTTTGTTTTTTCTCTCTTGCATGCACATACACGTGCACGTGCACACACACACATCCCTCCCCAGAGCCTCCACACTGGAATCTCACATCTGGACCCACTTAGCACATCTGGCCCCCACCAGCCTCCCCTTCTCCTGCCCCAGCCTCGGCCTGACACCCCTTGCACACCACTTGCGTGCCAGCCATGCGACCGCAACTCACCAGGCCAAGACAGAAGTGCCGAAGAGAGAGGGTTGGAGAGAGAGGAAGAGTGGGGGAAGCCCTGCAGTCTGACCTATTTATACCCCTGGCCAGGCCCTGCCCATGTCGTGGGATGGAGAAGAGCGGGAGACAGCCCTCCTATCCTGGGCCTATGTGGTAACGGCTACGGGTCCCTCCACCAGCCAGCCTGGAAACCCAGCTTCCTGCTCTGGGCACGCACACATGGACAATGGGAGAGCCCCAGTGGGCACAGGCAGGGGCCTCAGTGGGTGGGTGTGCGCAGCTCAGATTGAGTTTTAGGGAGCTGGGGGAAGGGCAGGCTGTGCCTGGGGCATGAGGGACAGGGAGGGAGCGTTCCCACTAGGCAGCCGGCATAAAGGAAAGGGGATTAAGGGGTGGGGGGTGACAGGTGGGAGGTGGTCCTGGAATGGGGTTGCCCTGGAACGCAGGGAGGGGACCCCAGGTTCAGTGCTGGGGACAGCTCACACTGCCCTTCTCCCCTCCCAAGGGAGCTTTCTACCATGCTGAGTGAGGCCCAGGACAGGAGCTGGGGGGTCTGGGAGGGGGAACAGGCTAACACCCAAAGGAGGCGTCGGGACCCCCAGAGACACATCTGTGGAGAAAGGACCTGGATGATGGAGTGATGGAATGGGGAGGGGGCGTCAGGCCTCGGGACTCAGGGATCGACTGACGGGACCACGAGCACATGGGAAAGAGGAGGGTGTCAGGAGGGGGATTTAGAGTTAGGATGGGCATCAGGAATGAAGAGGGCAGGTTGCGGTGGAAAGTTAGAGGTGATAACAGCACAGAATGGGGGAGGCAGGGGTCAGGAGAACCTCTCAGGGTAAGGTATGAACTCAGGGATTGAGAGAGGTTCAGGAGAGGGGATATGAAGCCCCTCAGGTGGCTGTGGCTTCAGGGAGGGGGTCGGCCTGCAGGTCTCCCCTTCCCCCTCCAATGTAGGGCACCCCCTACATCAGGGAGAAACACCCTAGTTGGACCTCAGACACCCTAATCCTATTAGTACTGCACTCTGGGCTCCCACAGCCCCAGGCAGGGAACAGACCCACCCCCTCCACTACGGCCCTCCCCTCCCCTCAGAACATCCTGTCCAGTGGACTGAGTTCCGTACCCTCTCACCCTCCTAGACAGCCCAAGGGAGCTTCTTTTTTTAAAAAACGATATTTATTTACTTATTTATTTATTTAGGCTGCGCCGGGTCTTAGTTGCGGCACGCGGGATCTAGCTCCCTGACCAGGGATCAAACCCAGGGCCCCTGCATTGGGGGTGCGAAGTCTTAACCACTGGACCACCAGCGAAGTCCCCAAGGGAGCTTCTCCTTCAGAGACACCCCAGAGAGAGAGAGAGAGAGAGAGACCCCCACACACACCAGCCTCCCATGGACATTGTTCCCGTGTTGACCCCACCCCCTCCTGCAGGACGTTAAGACCATTTCATTTCCGCGAGGTCTGAAAGTGCCCTTAGCCTCCTGTCCTCCAGTGGAAAAGGCCAGAGGGGAGTGAAGCCTCAGCGGGACTCTGTTCCCAGGCCCCGGCTGTCCTCTCAGAAGAACCAAACCGAGCCAAGGGATGCCAGTTCTTTATTAGGAGCAAAATAGGCCCTTTCCCACCGTGGTCTCCTTCCCTCACACACGCTGCTGGGCCTTGACAGCCTTCGTCCATCATGGGCCACAGTGGGGAGTCAGCGGCTGGCTGTTCTACAGGTCACTGGCTGTGGTCCCGGGGAAGGTCCCCTCACATCTCCTAGACTCATGGGTAAAAGGGGTTAACATACCCGGGGCAAACCTGGGAGATTCTAGAGGGAGGGGACAAAGGAGGGGGGAGGGGGAGGGGGGAGAGCTGACATGCCCGGGATGACCTCAGGGCAGAGATGGAGCAGGTCCGGAGCAGACCCAGACCGCTACCCTCCGATGGCAGCCCCGCCCATTACTGGGAGCAATGGGGCCCAGGGCGCAGTTCTTGAAGTACTCACGGCAGCAGGCCCAGGGGCAGGCAAGCAGGCACGTGTACTCCACAAAGTCCACCTCGCGATCCTTGCTGGTGTCCAGGACACTCATGAACTTATTGTGGTCACACTCCCGAAGCTCTGTCTGTGCAGGGCGGGGATGGCAGGGTGAGGAGTGCAGAACAGCCTGGTGCGCACATCCCGCTTCCCTCTCTCCCCTCCTGTGGGGTCCCAGCCATCCCAACCCACACCCCTCTGGGGGCCAACCTCGGCCTCCCTGTTCTGACCATTCACCGGTGTCAATCTCCCTCCCAAATCCTCTCTCTCAGATCATTTACAGAGCACCTACTACTTGCTACTGAGTGCCAACCCTGTGTCAGGGGTTCTTCACAGAGCCCTCACTCAGTCCTCCCAACAGCCAGGCCAGGCAGCCCTTGAGATGTTCATCCTCCCACTTTGCGGATGAGGAAACTGAGATTCCTGCTGTGCCCGTCTCCCTCCCAGCATCCCCTCCCCACAGTCTAGCTTCCACCCCCTTGCTGTCCAATGCTCAGAGCTCGTCTCCAGGTGTCTCTTTGCGGAATCCGAGCAGTGCTTCCCATGAGGACTCATCCCAGGTGCTCACCGGGGTCCAGGTGGGCAGCTCCTTCTCTAGCAGTTCCTTGAGCTCTGCCTGGCAGAGTTTTACTTGTCTCCAACAGGGCCCTGAATATTCCTGGAAGGTGCACACAATAGCAGCCACGGCCTGCTCCAGAGGCGCCATCGTTACTGTCACAGAAGAACAAGGGTGTGACTCACGGCAGAGGCCGAGTCAGACCCCCTGCTCAACTTTGCCCTCCATGCGTCCCAGGGAATGCACCCAGACCTGACTTAACCCCCTGCAGCCTTCCCACCCCACAAGCTCCCCCTCCTCTGAGCAGCCCTCCCTGACTACACCAGCCCCTCCTCATTTATTTCCCGACTGCCCCCCTATTTCTGGACAGAGGCCTTATTTGCCCAACCTCACTGCAAACTCCTCAGGGAGAGGTGCCCACCCTTTACCTGCACCCCGCACCCTGGGGGTCCCTGAGGACTCCCTGATTCTCTCCAGCTTTTCTCATCTGACGCCCAGTCCAGCTCTGTGGCACCCTCTGAGACACAGCCCCCTGGCCCTAGAAGCCTCATCGCCCTCAGAACTCCTGCACAAGGGAGCACCCTTGCCCCATGCTCCCGGCCTCAGGCCCTTGGCGAAGCTGGACCTTCTCAGGGAGAGTCAGGTCTCAGAAGAACCTCCACCGCCTCACCACGACCCCATCACCATCCCTCCTGCGCTGAACTCAGGGAAGCTGCAACCAAAGGAAAATCTGCCGCGACGCTCTATGCCTCTGACTAGCTGTGCAGCGGGAGATGAGCCATTTACCCTGTCTGGGTCTCAGGTGCCTTATCTGTAAAATAGGGTTACTCCCCCCTCAAAGGCCTAGTCAGGGACCTGAACCAGTTGGTCTCTGGAGACAGCGAGCTCAGGTATGTACCAATCTGTAATCTGCTCTCCCTGAGGCCATCCCCCTGACCTCTGGGGCTCTTGAGACAGAAGGCTCTGCAGAGGGGTACCCCATTCTGTTAGAGGGGAAGCGCTTCCCAGAATTGCTCACTCACCCCCATTCCACAGGCCCCTCCCACCGCCCTTCTGGGAGATGCCTCCAGCCTGGAAAAATCCTAAGGCAGCCAGGAAGGCATGTGTTGTTTCCATGTGAGCCCAGTGACTCACTCCTGGTGCCCCCAGGGGACAGGAGTCCTGCAGCACGAGGCAGCCTGGGCCAAGGCCCTCTCCCTAATGATTTACTCTCTGCCAGGCCCTGTAGATGGTCAGGGTTGAGAGGGAGGAAGAATGGGGTTAAGTGCTGCCTGGGGTCTAACGCTTTGTGACAGCCCAGGATTGGAGTAGGGTTCCGGGTTCCCAGGAGAGGAAAGGGCCGTGATCGCAGGGAATAGGGAACCTCAGAGGGGCCGAGCTGCCCTTCTGGGCTCCTGCCAGCCTGCCTGGCGCCACCACTGTTGCTTTGTCAGAAGCTCGGTGCCTGGAGACTGGAGGGAATCCTCTCTTCCCCACAGCCCTGGCCCATCTCAACCCGTTGGCAGGAAGGGAAGGTGTGGGCGAAGGGGGAGCTGACTGAGGGCAACAGCAGCATTCTAAGCCCATTGCCCCGACCCCTCCACCAGACCTCAGCTCTGCACACCCCCAAACCCAGGTTCCCCAGCAGCCCCTCACTGTACCAGGGAACCCCTGAACCCATCGTATCTGACTTCCTTCACCTCATCAGTCCCTGCTGTGGTCATCCCTCTGCCCCCAAAAGCCCAGACCCTGGGCCAGGAGACAGACCTGGAGCTGCCGGACACCCAGGACAGGACCTAAGCAGCCGGCACTCACCACAGGTGTTGGCGTTTCAGCTGGAGGAGCCTAGAGACAGGGCATCCCTACGTGTAGCCTCCCGAGGAAGGAAGGGAGCAGTTATGGGGGGCCCAAGTAGGTCAAGCTGAGGATGCCCCCAGGGGCTCCCCTGCCTCCTTCCCTGGCAACCCATATTACAGACCCCACCCGCCCACCTTGCCATGCACCCATCAAAGGCCCCGTCTGGGCTGCAGACACCACCACCTCGTCATTTTCCCTCTGCCCTCCCCCAGAGCTGGATCTGGGCACAGTCTCCTACCCATCTCCTTCCAGCCTGGTTAGAGAAGACAGGTCATTCATCACAGCCATCCCCTATGTCTTCACCCTGAAAAGGCACCCCAGAAGAAGACAAAGTGGGGACACACTTTCACCTCAGCCCTGGAGAATCCCTCTGCCAGAGGGGATCTTGGCGTGCCCCTGGTTAAGCACCCTCATTTACGGTGAGAGCTCGGAGCCTGTGAGACACCCTCGCTGACTGATCTCCAGATCGATGGTCCTTGGATGCTTTGGGCAGAGAACTGCTTGCTTCCCTGGGAAGGTCACCCGTAGGATGTCTCTGAGGCCCGGGAGGAAGGTGTGCTGCTCCTAGGGGCGCTTCCAGAAGTCTAGGCTGTGTTCTCCTGGTGCCCCTCCTCCTCCCCTAGTTCAGACTCACACCAGGGTGGCCTGGAGCTCGAGCTCCTAAGGCCTGTTTCCTGTCCTCCGTGGCTCCATTCAGCACCAAGGCCAAGTTCCCTGCACTCCCGTGGGGTGGGGGTAGATTTCCTCTGGTTTTGGGCGTAAGCGTGTAGCCCTTTGGGGTCTCAGCGTTATGTGGGGTGTCCCCCTTGCCTCCCCTCCTCAAGCGAGCCCCTCCTCCCTCCACACTCTGTCAAAGCCAAAGGTCACTGTGGCTCAGTTTGGCCAATGTTCTCAGGGCATGAGGGGCCCCAGTGCCCCACTCACTTCCTGCAGTCTGCTTCCGCTAAGATTTTGATCCCATTCCTTAATGCCTTGTGAGCTCGTCAACGCTTTGAAAAAGATGCTTTTATTCTACCCAGCACTTTTTGTTTTCTTTTTAGCCGGAGCTGACACAGACCACCATGTTGCCAGAAAGGGAAATCTCTTCGCATCACTTCTCCCGCCCTCATCCCTGGGCCTGAGAGACCCCTCCCCACTTCACAGAAAGGGAACCCAAGACCAGAAGAGTGTGGGAAGGGGAAGAGGAGTCAACCCCCAGGCCTCTGAAGAAGCCCTAATACTTGTGGGGCAGCCAGAGAGCTCATGACACCTTGGCCTCTTCCCAGGCCCCCTGCCCCCGAACCTCAACTGTGCCATCCCCTCCCCGAAGACTCAGCCCCTGTGGGTGACGGGAGCGAACAGTGGGGGGGGGGCAGGGAAGGGAGGGCTGTGATTAACCCTGTTTTCTAGGCAAGGAATTATGGGGAGTAGGGGACAGAAGCAGAGGCCAGAGTGGACCAGCAATTCATTCAGTTCTAGGTCAAGCCCTTGTTCCCACCTGTGACATCCCATCTCTGCCAATAGCCACCTCCCTTAAGCAGGTCACCTCACCTCTCTGGGCCTCATTTTCCTCACCTGCCAATGACCAAGGAGAATAATGGTCATCAGTTCATAGGATTGCCGTGAGGCTTAAAGGGCTTTCTATGTACAAAGCTCATAGATAAATAGTGCCGGCACATGGTAAGGGCATAAATGTTAACTGAGAGGTAGGTAACTTGGCCAAGTCACACAACTAATTTGTGGCAGGGTGAGAGCCATTCATTTTTCATGTGAAGATTTAGAGGCGCCTGTCCTAAGCATTGGAGGTACAGCCATAAACAAAACAGACAAAAGCCAAGCTCTGTAGAGAGGACCATCTAATGCACACAACAGACGGTAACAAGTAAATAAATGTATGATAGACCAGCGACATAAATGCTAGGAAGAACAATGAAGCAGGGCTAAGGGGGAAAAATGGTGGTGGGGCCTGGGGTACTTTATATGCATGGTCAGGGAAGGGCTGGGCAGCCTATTCCCAGCCTGAGTCCTTATCCCCCAGCCTTTCCTGTTTCGAAGCCTGGCCACGCCCCTCTGGGATGCCTCACTTTTGTTTGCCACTGGGAGAGGGTCCGACTGAGGTGGGGTGCAGGGAAGGCAGGAGCTCCCCCAGGGAGGCAACAGTTGAGGGGCGGGTGGGTGGACGGAGAGGTCTGGGTGCAGGCGCTTTGGGGCTGGAGGACCGTCGTGGGAAGAACCCTGACTGGACCCTCATTCCAAGATCCACCACCCTCTTGCCTCCACCCCGAGCATGTCCTTTACCTTGTTTGGGCCTTAATTTTTTGCCTCCAAAATGGATTTGGAAGATTCCTACCCTGAGACTCCGATGTGAAAGTGCTTTGTATCACTTGCTGGTCCTGTGGATGGTGTCAGGGCAGAGGTCTCGGAGTCTAACTCAACAGCCACAGGCTAAGTCCCCTCGATGGGGGCAGCAGGGAGAGAACCAAGCCTCCTCCCCCACCTAACCCCCAGGTCATTTTGTCCAGCCTTCTGCATCCCCACAGGCTAGAGGCAGAGCTGCAGCCTTTCTTATCTTGCTTTCCCAAGTTGTTCTTACAGGGATTGGAATCTTCCTGCCCTGCTGGGAGTTCTTCGCCAGCATCTACCCTGAATTCCCCAAATGCACACGACACTAGCCGCCCCTCCAAGGCCCAGACAGGGAGCATCCTCTTCCTTTCCCACCCTCTGCTGTCCACACTGTCCACTTGATTCTCTACCTGGGAGTGGAGCTCAACACCCTTGGCCTCTCACTCGTGCTGCTCCACTGCAGATGGAGAGCTGACTACAGAGAAGTGTGCCCCAAGTGGAAGGTAAGGGTCTCTCCCCAACAGGAGCAGCATGAGGGAGGGAGGGTGGGAGCAGATGCTCTCTGACCCGGCAGGACTGTCCCTCTCTCTCCCGTCCTCTCTCCCTGCCTCTGTCCCCCACTATCACCGCCATCACCTTACAAAAGCCTCTGGGAAACCACCTTGCGCCATGAAAGTCAGTGTCTGGTTCTGCACCTCAGGGAGAAATAAGATGAAGTGTCTTAGAGCGTCTGGACGTTCATGTGCTTGTGCCAAAAGGACCTGGACTCGAGGGACAGGGTGACACCACCCCAATCTCATAGCCCCATGGGGGTCAATGAACCTCGTCACACTGATTCATCTCCTTTCTCATCATCTGAGCCCAAGGTAGGGAGAGGGAGGGAGGGGGTATTTGATTACTGAGGCTGGAGCCAGGGAGGCCTTTGCTACAGAATTAGGGGATGGGGGTGGGGAGGGGATCTGAACTGGGATCAAGGAGAGCCTGTGGGGCTTAGACCTACAGGCTCTCCTTGGTCTTTTGAGGACCAAGTCAATGCCTGACTGCCCATTTCCCGGATGGGAGCACTGAGTTAGAGGGGAGTAAAGATGGGAGCATGGGGAGCCCTATTTCAGTCACTCCCCTGCCTCAGAATCCACCTTTGCCTTCAGTCTCTCTTTTCTTGGAGGGTCAACAGATTGCAGGGATAGACCCAAAAGAACAAAGAGCAAAGTGACAGTAGGACACTATGGGAGGTGACATATGGATCCCTGAGGCTCTCCTCCCCGCCGCAGTTCCGGGAGGAAGTGAGAGAGAATCCGGCCAGCGGGCCTTTGAACAGCACCATTTTCTGGACCCTCCTCATCTCTGCCTCAGCAGGAAGATTTGCAGGAAGGGGCAGGATGAGGGAAGATTATTGAGACCAGCTAAGAAAGTCACATGTTTGTTAGTCTGTCAAATATACAGAACGAAATTAGTCCCATCGGGTGCTTAGCCAGCCGGTGAAAGCTCCAGAGGCAGCCAGCCCATGCCAGTATCCACCAGCCAGAACAGCCCCAGAACCTGGGCCTGAGCCCCTGCGGAAGCCGGGATCCACTGTGAGCAAACAGACTACAGTCGCGCAATCACCAGCAAGTGGACCCACTTCCCCGTGGATTCAGGATTGAGACACCAAGAGCGTCTGGACTCTGCCCAGCCAGGTCCCCTTCATCTCCAAGGCTTTGGAGGAAGGGGAGGAAGGCCCAAGCTGCCACCCCCGTGTCCCAGAGGGGTGAGGCCCTTTCTTACAACCTGGGTCAAGTCCCAACACTACTCATTTAACTTCTCCCAGCCCCTATTTCCTCCTCTGTGAAATGCAGAAACTAATAACACATCCCTCATCCAAGTGCTGTGAGGATTCAATGAGATGATGCTAGAACAGGCCTAGCAGAGAGCCTGGCCGGAGGGAATGCTCCCTGAATGGCAGATGCTGCTTCCTCTGGGTTTCCTTATCCGTAAAAAGGGCCTAATGATAGCCCTATTGGGGGTTACCATGAGGCTGAAGTGACAGTGAGCGTGAAAGAAGCTTTGGCAACTGCTGTGGAAATGTTAATTACCATTATGATGAGTCCCTGACCTATATTCACCGGATCCTTTTCCTATAGGATATTAGGAAAGTGGGCCTCTCTCTTTTCATTGCTAGGGCCTGCCCAGCCTTGCCTCATCAGCCCCAGACATGCAGTTGGAACAGTGAGAATAAGCAGTGTGTCCCAGAACCTTCTCACTCCTTTCTGTCTTTGGGGAGCTCTTTTCTGAGCTACTCTGTAAGCAGTTCCCAAGCATCAGAGCTTCCCAGGGAAGTAAGAAAAGAAAGAAAACAATTCAGAAAAATATTGTCTATTGCTTGTCTGCTATCCATCCCCCCCCTTTCCTTATTATTAAAACCTTTTTTCTTTTCTTTCAAAGTGTCAACATGCCCAGCTAAAAATACTTGGTCACAGCCATATTACATAGTTAAGGCCAAAGAGACGTAAGTAGAAATCTTTGGAGAGAGTATTTCTTGTATAATAAAAAGGCAAAGTCTCTTGAGGAAAAGCTTTCTGCACCCTATACTTCCTCTGTCTCTTAGCCTGGAACATGGACAGTGAGACCTGGAGGTAGAGCAGCCATCTTGTGATCATGAAGCAACATGCATGAGGGAAAAGGCATACATGCTGTAGATTACAGAGCAAAAAAATAGGTGTCATATGACATCTCTGGGCCCCTGAACCAACCTTGAATTAACCCTGAACTGCCTGTCTCAGATGTCTTGTTATGTAAGACAATTAAAGCCACTGTTAGTCAGGTGATCTGCAACTCAAAGCTTAATAAATTCATAAAGCGGAGTCCTCAAACAAAAGAATCTAAAATGTGGAATTGGGGGCTTCCCTGGTGGCGCAGTGGTTGAGAGTCCACCTGCCGATGCAGGGGACACGGGTTCGTGCCCCAGTCCGGGAAGATCCCACATCCTGCGGAGCGGCTGGGCCCGTGAGCCATGGCCGCTGAGCCTGCGCGTCCAGAGCCTGTTCTCCGCAATGGGAGAGGCCACAGCAGTGGGAGGCCTGCGTACTGAGAAAAATAAAATAAAATAAAATAAAATGTGGAATTGACTAAGTGGAGGAGGGAAGAAAGTGAGATATGAGGACCCAATATGTGCAGGCTGAAAGTCAAGGACGTTTGTTATGAAATGACAAAATATTTAGTCACATTGTCCCCTGATATATCTTGGGATGCAGACCAAATGGAAACCTAGGTGTAGTGATAGAGGAAGTGGTAGGAAAAGCTTAGAAAATCAGCATGAGTTGGCTCCATGAATCTTTCATCAAAGACCTGAAAGAGAAAGAGGCTTCTATTACAAAAACCTAAAGCAGGTGTTACTGGCTTTGGGACAAAGCCATGGGTGAAAGGTAGAAGGATCTCAAGAAGATTGCTAGTAATAATTTGAAGGGCAGTGAGGAAATTGTTACTGGAGACTGAAGAAAAGGCAACCCCTATTTTGTAGTGGTGGAATGTCTGGAAACACTATTATCCATGGTAACGTGGAAAATAGAAAGATTACATAATGAACGCATGGATGGGCTAAGGAGATTTTTGGACAGAATACTGAAAATGCCAATTGGCTTCTTCTGGCTGCCTATGGTAAAATATGAGAAGAAAGAGATGAACTAAAGAAGGAACTCTTCAATTCTGAGTGGAATTTAGAGGAAATATAGAGGGCCCAGGACAGTCTTTCCAGGCAGCAAATGGCTCTCAAAGTAATAAATGGCTCTCAAAGTAATAAATGGCCTCAGGGCAAAGATCAAATCCATGGCCATGTCAACAAAAAGGGCCTCAGGGGTAAGATAAAGTCAAAGATGAGATCTTTCATGGAAACTTCAAAAAGAGTAAAGGGCAATTCTCAGATCTCAGATAGACAACGCGGCTTCTAGGGACTTCCCTGGTGGCGCAGTGGTTAAGAATCTGCTTGCCAATTCAGGGGGACACAGGTTCAATCCCTGGTCTGGGAAGATCCCACATGCTGCGGAGCAACTAAGCCTGTGCACTACAACTACTGAGCCCGCACGCCCTACAGCTCATGCGTCGCAACTACTGAGCCCGTGTGCTGCAATTACTGAAGGCCGCATGCCTAGAGCCCGTGCTACGCAACACGGGAAGCCACTGCAATGAGTAAGCCCGTGAACCACAACGAAGAGTAGCCCGCACTTGCCACAACTAGAGAAAGCCCATGCACAACAACAAAGACCCAATGCAGCCAAAAACAAAAACAAAAAAAAACACCAATAAGGCTTCTAATAATTTTAGCAGTGTGTCTCTTTCAGGCAAGAGGGCCTTTAAGAATCATAAGGGCATTTTCTAACAGCTCTCTACCTCTAAGGTACAGAGGGCCAGTCTCAAAGAAATTTGTAGATATTTTTTTTGTCTAATTAAGTGAATTATAAGTTGATACACAGGAAGCCCACAACATTTTTAAAGGCATTATATCATCTTGGACTGAAAGGGATAGAGACAGCTCAAAACAAAAGAAGCTTTGAGGGGCTTCCCTGGTGGCGCAGTGGTTGAGAGTCTGCCTGCTGATGCAGGGGACACGGGTTCGTGCCCCGGTCCGGGAAGATCCCACATGCCGCGGAGCGGCTGGGCCCATGAGCCTGTGCGTCCGGAGCCTGTGCTCCACAACGGGAGAGGCCACAACAGTGAGAGGCCCGCGTACCGCAAAAAAAAAAAAAAGAAAGAAAGAAAAAAGAAAGAAGCTTTGAGTCTTTGAGCCAGCCAGGTGACAGGGCATCACTGAGCAATTAAAATATTGTCAGCAAGCAAAAGAGTTTACTGAGTATAAAACTAAAATAGGTAGAGAGTCCTCCTGGCCCCAAGAAACCCATGGAGGGAACCACGAGCTCTACATCAGGACTGTGCTGGGGAGCCCTGGAAGAAGTCGTTGCACATGATAGTGTCGAGGACGAGGGAGAGAGCATACCCCTGGAAGTCCACCTCCTGGTCTCTGTGCTTATCCAGATCACCCATCATCCTCTTCAGGCCCTCCTCAACCACCTTCTTCTAAAAGTGAGAGACAAGGGGGTTATCACCAGGCTGCTCTCACGGGTCAGAGCCCAGCTCTCCCTCCACACTGGGCAGCCAGGTATGTGGTGGGCAGGGAGCCCCTGGGAGCCACTAGGAGGCCCGGTGAGTGAGGACAGAGAGAAGTGCATCAGTGGGGGTCTCCGGCGCTCCCTGCTGGGAGTGGGGAGCACGCCAGGCATTCCCTAGGCGCAGGATCAGCTCTACTCCCCACAGGAGCCCAGCAAGGTGGGCATTACCCCCAGTTTGCTGAGGAGGAAACTAAAGCTTTCTGAAGCCACCACCACTCCCCATCACCAGAAAAGTGAATTCAAAAAAGATGGACTCTTTTTTATACCAGACAAAATGAAACCAAATTAGAAAAGTGTGACCAAAACAATTTTTTTAAAGAAAGAAGG